>NC_069364.1:26772500-28022500 GCF_021730395.1 Mercenaria mercenaria | reverse complement strand
TTATCTTGATAATATCTAGGTCAAGTTCAAAACTGGGTCACATGAGCTCAAAAACTAGGTCACTATGTCAAATAATAGAAAAAACGACGTCATACTCAAAACTGGGTCATGTGGGAAGAGGTGAGCGATTCAGGACCATCATGGTCCTCTTGTTTTTTATGTTGCTTTGGAAGCTCTTTGATGCCAACATGAAAAATGTCATATATTTTTTTACACAATGATTTCAGTTTTTTTGAGGGGCTCATAGATGAAACTGTGTTATTTCCTATTGCTTCCCTGGTCCAGAGGTTATAAAACTAAAATTGGAAACCAGACTATGACTACATCCGTTTGATTGGTCAGTTTCAAGATTGAGCTCAAAGTTAACCAATCAAATGCTGGAGGTTTTTAGACTGGTCATCTGTCTTATAACTTTTCACCTATGTAGTTTTGGGTTTGTTGAAGATTAGTAACCCACTAATATAAGATTTGAACTAAAGTTCTTATCACATACACTGTAGCCATTATTCTTTTACTGATGTTTAGCATTTACTAACTAATAGAGTTAATTAACAGTGTAAACATTCTATATTGTATGATTTGTGGACAAAAATCAGATATTAGTGCTATCATGGTCATTCTTTCATAGGAGTTGATTTTGGCAACTACTTCTTGTTGGCAGATTTTTCTGCAACTGCAGTACTGAATGCTTTCTAACTCCACACAAGTTATTAGCATCATGAAATCACCTCACTGAATAGGTTCTGTAATTCTGTCTGCATTTTTAGCTCACCTGTCACATAGTGACAAGGTGAGCTTTTGTGATCACCCTTCGTCCGTCGTCAGTCCGTCCGTGCGTGCGTCCGTCAACAATTTCTTGTGTGCACGATAGTGGTTTCATTTATGATTTTATTTTAACCAAACTTGCACACAACTTGTATCACCATAAGATCACGGTTCCTTTCTTGAACTGGCCAGATCCCTTTATGGGTTCCAGAGTTATGGCCCCTGAAAGGGCCAAAATTAGCTATTTTGACATTGTCTGCACAATAGCAGCTTTATTTATGATTTGATTTTTACCAAACTGGCACACAACTTGTATCACCATAAGATCTTGGTTCCTGTCTTGAACTGGCCAGATTCCATCATGGGTTCCAGAGTTATGGCCCCTGAAAATGCCAAAATTAGCTATTTTGACCTTGTCTGCACAATAGCAGCTTCATTTATAATTTTATTTTAACCAAACTTGCACACAACTTGCATAAGATCTCGATTCCTGTCTTGAACTGGCGAGATTCCATTATGGGTTCCAGAGTTATGGCCCCTGAAAGGGCCAAAATTAGCTATTTTGACCTTGTCTGCACAATAGCAGCTTCATTTATGATTTGAATTTAATCAAACTTGCACAAAACTTGTGTCACCATAAGATCTCGGTTCCTTTCTTGAATCGGCTAGATCCCATAATGGGTTCCAGAGTTATGGCCCCTGAAAGGGCCAAAATTAGCTATTTTGCCCTTGTCTGCACAATAGCAGATTCATTTATGATTTGATTTTAACCAAAGTTGCATACAACTTGTATCACCACAAGATCTTGCTTCCTTTCTTCAGCTGGCCAGATTCCTTCATGGGTTCCAGCGTTATGACCCCTTAAAAGTCCAAAATTGGCTATTTTGGCTTTTGCAGCCATATAGAGACTTCATTTATGGTTTTATTTGATACAAACATCCAAAATATCTTCAACAACAATAAATCTTGGATTCCATGACAAATCAGATCCAATCGTAGGTTCCAGAGTTATTTTATATCTGATTACCTGCCCTGATTGTAATCAAAATGGATTTATATCAGCATACATGCCATATCTCCCGCCGGGAGCCTTTTTCTCCCATATTTTCAGTATATCTCCCGGTCTCCCGCCGAGACATGAAAACCTCCCGTAAAAAAATAAATTCAGAAAAAAAGTTCTCTGTCGAAAAATCGTATCTCGGACCCAATGTAGACCTTTAGAAAATACTTGAAATTCAATATCGAGTTACCCGGAAATACTCTTCAGACATAATTTTGACAGTTGTCTGTAATCCCTAGCTTGTTTATCGAGAGATACACGCCTGAGGCATTAATTATCTTTCCACCTATACTGTCACCATCTGCAAACAATTAACCATTTAATCTTACCCGTAGGCATAAACATGTGCATTCGAGATTTTAGACTGATTCAATTACATCAAAGTCGCTGATCTGTAGTTTTTAAAACAATATGTAAACCAGTCTTAAAATAACGTCATTTTACCGCCACCTGCCAAAGTGTACTTTCGTTTTCGCTGACCTCAATATTTATCGAGCCATCAGAAGATGAGACAGGTTAGTGCTAACACCAAGTTCATGCTTCTCAATTTAAATACTTGCACAGCATGCAAAATATCAACCATGATTTAACAAAAATTGGCGAGTTAATGTCAGACCACACAGAATTTCGGACAAACATGAATTCGGATAAGTGAATTTTATGAAATAAAGTGCAATTAATACTGCCCAAAGAATTGACTACCACTCCTTTGTGATATTGTCATGTTGCAATAATTAACGGGAAAAGAATTCCCAGTTTAAATACATGTAGTTTTAATCTAAATATGGACAATCAAGCAATAGATCAAACGACTTTCATTTTTATTTCAACAATTCCTGAAAAGAAATGACTGCCCTTAAAGGACTGTTTAGACATGATATGTCTACAATCTTTTGAGTATTGTATGCTTAAACATGTCAAAAAGATCACTCTCCAGATGCAGAAGCATCAACACAAAGTTCCTTGTTCAATCTTTCATGGAATTCTGAATTCCTTGGATTGATTAAAGTGTTGTAAGTAATAATAATGCATTCTTTACACAACTGTTGGCTCCACTCATCAATTCAATATAGAAAACTTGATGATTTTTTCATGAAAACGGCCATTTAGCGCATAAAAATGAGCGAATAAAAGTCTCCCTTATTTTTACCCAAATCTCCCTTAAAAAAGCCCTGTTGAGGCAAATGTCCCTTATTGACCGTCTGAAAATATGGCATGTATGTATCAGTAAGAACTTATAGGACTTATTTGAAATTTCATCATTGTTATTAGTTTGACTGAGACAATCAGGGTAGATAACTATGATCAGATTTTATGTCAAATTACCTCCCTTTATTTCAAATTAAAATGGGTATACCTCCATAACTAATGAAGATACTGATCTGAAATTTCATTTATGTCAACAGATTTATTTGGCAGATCCTTCTTTTGTTCACTTACAATATTTATTTTTTTTAATTACTTCCCTTTTACGTTACTATAAATAGCTTATTGTTAGTAACTTTTTTATTATTGGCCGTAGGGAAAAACCGAGACCACTTTTCTGTGGTACAACATGGATGGTACCTCCAATTTTTAGGTGTATTTTGACATATCTATACCTTGTAAGAATTTTTTTTCTTTTTGGTTAAATTTCTTTGCTTTGTTGTTCCTGTCCTTTGGACTTAGATATTTTTTCTGAGGACCTTCTTGTCCTCAAGTGCAATGATAACAGGTGAGCGATATAGGGCCATCATGGCCCTCTTGTTTACAAAGTAATGTGCCTTTTCAGCTCATCTGAGTACAAAATGCACATGATGAGCTTTGAGGATCACTAGAGTCTGTCTGTCTTTCATTCCTTCTACGTACACAGCTGGTTTGAATACACCCTAGCATCTATATGTTTTAAGCACTCTTTCTTGAACTTGGTCACAGTGCACAGCATATATGGTTAAAAGTTTGATAATGAGCTGGATCCAGAACCGGTTGTTTAGAGTTATGTGCTCATGATTTTAAAGAGCTAACTCATTGTAGTTCGTTTCGTGCCCTGTTTTACTATTAAGCATCAAAATAGTCAAGTGCACGGTCTCCTCTGACAGCTGTTGCAATATGCATGTGATCTGTATCAAGTTTAACTCTTGGTAAGGTCAGATTAGTTATAGAGCAGTAATTTGCTCTTAATTCAGCAATAATTGTTTTATAACTGAAAGGGCTATAACTTCCATATCATACTACATACATAAACTTGATAAATGAGCAGCGCCGTGGGAAAACCAACATAGTAGCTTTGCGGCCAGCATGGATCCAGACCAGCCAGCGCATCTGCGATGTCTGGTCAGGATCCATGCTGTTCGCTAACGGTTTCTCTAATTGCTTTAGGCTTTGAAAAGGAACAGCATGGATCCCGACCAGACTGTGCAGATGCAGATGCTGGATCCATGCTGGTCGCAAAGCCACTATATTGGTTTTCCCATGGCGCGGCTCAAATACTGTTGAACTGCAATATCTTGAACTTGCTTATTTCAAAATTCTGGTTATCTCAAAGAGTGACAAAGACATTAAGTGGTATTGCTTGCAGCAATGCTTGCTTGGTGATAGCTCAAGCTTAGAAGATGGTGTGTAGTGCTTATGATATCTTTATACAGCTTCTTCATATGATTGGTAAAAGTAGGGTTGCTAGTCATGCCGTGTGCTGCAGTAATAATTGTCAATCCTCTCTTATTTTCCTTGCAATTTATTAATCATTAGTGACTGACATGTAGCTGCAGTTAATCATTGTCAGTGGTCAACATATCCCTGTAATTTAAGTCATGTCAGTGACCCACATGTACCTGCAGTTTAATCATTGCCAGTGACCCAGCTACAGTATAATCATTGTCAGTGACTCACATATTGCTGCAGTTAATCATTGGCAGTGACCCACATATTCATTCATTGTCAATGGCCAATATATTGCTGCAGTTTAATCATTGTCAGTGACCCACATATTGCTGCAGTTTATTCATTGTCAGGGACTCACATATTGCTGGAGTTTAATAAATGTCAGTGGCCCACATATTGCTGTAGTTTGATCGTTGTCAGTGGCCCACATATTGCTGCTGTTTTATCATTGTCAGTGGCTCATATGTCACTGCAATTTTATCTTAGTCAGTGACCCACATACCACTGTAGTTTAATCATTGTCAGTGATCCAGATGTAACTGCAATGTTATCATTGTCAGTGGCCCACATATTGCTGCAGTTTATTCATTGTCAGTGGCCAACATATTGCTGCTGTTTAATCATTGTCAGTGGCCCACAGTCATGTTATTGCAGTTTAATCATTGTCAGTGGCCCACATATTGCTGCCGTTTAATTATTATCAGTGGCCCACATACTGGTGTAGTTTAAAAGGAACCATTGTCACTGACCCACATTTTTGTACAGTTTAGTAATGATCATTGTCACTGGCCTACATAATGCTTCATTTTAATCATTGTCAGTGGCTTACCTATTTCTGCAATTCAGATAATAGCCTGTTTGATTAACACATTACTTACACAACCGAAAACATGTAAATATATATGTGAAAAAAAAAGAAATATGAGGACCTTTTTAGGTGCCCCCCCCCCCCCCCCAAATGGCGACATACAATAACTGGATTGTCTGTCTGTCTGTCTGTCTGCTAGTATGTCCCCTTAGTTTCTGATCAGTAAATGAAGAACACTTCGAGCAGGAACCTGAATCTTGCTTGATAGGTTGATCAGAAGGTTTGTAGGTCAAAGGTCATGGTCATGGTAACCTTGAGCTGCAAATCAGTTTCTGGTTGATAGTTTTCTGGTTTTGTCAGTTTTTAAGGTCAGAAGGTCAGACTGTGATGGAGTGACCTGTGCAGTTATACAATACAGTTAGTAATATATCTCCATGTTTAGGTGTAAGGGTACAATGTTGTCAGCAATAAAGACAGTTTTTACATATTTTGTGTCAATCTTACTGCCCTAATTTGATCATGCTTTTGTGTCAAAGCCTGCTTTGGGGGCATCTTATGTCTATGACATTGACAGTTTTTGCTTTTGACTGCACAATTAAAAACATGTTTTATAACAAAATAATAAAATTGCCCATTATAATATAACTGAAACTGGATTCCAAGTCATGTTTTTGATTCATCAGTTTATTTTAATGGAATGAAAATATGATACCAAATCAAACTATTAATTATGATTCAGAATGAATCGCGTGAGTACTGGCATGCCTAGAATATTGACGAAACTCTTCCACAGTATATTTAACAAGCTTACTGCATCTCTAAGCAAGGATTTAATAGTATATATTGAACGGAAAGGAAAAGCAGCTGCCATTATTTTGAAAATCAAAAAAAATGACAAGAACAAGGTAGAGATTCACTAAATCATGATTTGGAATCTAGATTCCATTTTGGGTAAATTTATTGCACCCCTGTGGAAGCTTTCCATGAAACAGTCATTCCAGTCAAGGTATAATGATAGATTATTGCAATTGTTCATGACTAGATTGTATGAACCTAGTGTCTACTGTCCATAGTTAAATCATCTACCAGGTAGGGGTCATGGGTTCAAGCCTCACTGGGGTCATGACCATGACTTCTCATATTACACCAGTACTGGTTTTTCCAGGAAGCTGACTCGAGAGTGGTTCCAATAAACTTGAAGCTTTCATCACAATCGAGCGAAATAAATTAGTAAAAACTAAACTAAATTATCTACCAATATTTTTGATATCTGCGCTAACAAGTTTCAGTCTAAATAAAATCATTTTATTAACAATTATCCAAATTGTTTGACATACTGAGTGTGTTTTGAAACAGACACATTACATACAAACCTGTCCAGCAATTCGGACCCCATTCTTTCAGTCATGTGTAAAGTGTGCAGAAAAATTTAAGAAATAATGGAAAAGACTTGTATATTATAATACATAATATTTAAAGATTTCGTCAACTTTTGCAGTAGTATCACAGTAGTATTTTTGCATGCGAGACAGGATTTTCATGTGTTTTTGGCGATGCATAGAAAAGTGCTCTTACACCTCAGGGTGTAAGATGGCTTACATGTTGTAATTTATGCATGAATGTGTAGATATATACACAACTATAGTGAATCAGTGCTTAAAAGGATAGCTTTTATTTTATTTTATTTCTTTCATTATTTAAAGAATACAGTATGCAAGAAAAAAAATCTATTCGTGGTTGTAGGTATTAGTTGAAGTGTCTGGTTTTCGAGTAATTTTTTGAAGTAACGTGGTTCCTTTTGATGTAACTCTGCAGAGCCTCGTTACCACCTTAACAGTTACCTTTATTCCATATATTTCTATCTGCACTTTCAACCAGTAATAGGTTCTATATGCATCAGTACCCGTTCCAGCCATATAAACAGTAATTGTAGTAGTCAAAATAAGCCCTAGTAGTCACCTTAAAAAATACACTGGTAATTGCATGTTAATAGTCAACTTTTATCTACTGGTCTGTAATAAATTTCTCTAATACTCTCTTCTTTACTTATTTATTTCAAACTAGGCTAAGCTAACATTTATTTTGTTTTGCTATGTTTTAAAGTTACTAACATAGAAATGACTCAGTTGTCCTTTTGAAAGTCTAGGATGGGAAATGTTGTAAAAGAACATTTTTGTTGGCTATATCTTAACAGTATAATATTATACTGATATTTTAACATATTGATTATTATACTTATATATGCAGACAATTATACATTCATATTAATATATATTAACATGCTGTAGCATAATCTATGTAGCATTAAATCAGACTTTTATGACAAAGTTTAATTTTCTTGCTTTTTTTTCATGGAGCATTTAAAGCTGTATAGATTGTAATTCATGAGCTTATAAACTGTTCAATATTGCAGGGATTTAACAACCAGCGTGAGTACATCGCTACCCAGGGTCCGTTGCCGGGGACGATAGATGATTTTTGGAGAATGGTATGGGAGAATGGTGTAATGGTGATAGTGATGCTGACACAGTGTAAAGAAGGCAACCGGGTCAGTCTCATCATTTTATTGTAATCCTTAGGAAGTTTTTGGAACATTTTTAGCTCTTATATTTGGAGAATGGGTAGATTTAATGCACTCTCCCTTTGGTATCAGTGTCCAGATTGGGAAGAGTTTTATGTAAGCTGATATTTTGGTAACCACCAGTTGGAATAAATTAAACTTTACACGCTTTTTCAGTGTAATGTGTAAAGTCTCCATATCTCTGTTTTGCTTTTTGATAGAGTTATGCCCCTTTCTGGACTATAAATTATGTAAAAAAAAAAAGTATAGTAAGCTTGTATTTCATTTAGCATCATAGTCAAAAAGTTTGATGAGTTTTATATATGAATTATTACCCCTTTGGTACTTGTTTATGTCTTTAATTTTTTCTGACAACACTTTTCATTCTTGCATACCGGACAGGGATTTCCGGTATTTTTACTGGTGCTTTAAGGTAGCAGGGTACACTTCGAATTTCGGCCCCCGTCATTATTTGTAATAATTAGAAACTTCGTGATTTTGGATGTCTGTAAATTAAGGTGAGAGATAATGATTGTTATCTTTATAAAATTCTGTATTCTTGTATGAGAGTCCTGATCTTGCCATTGATTAAAAGCGCAAAACATGCTCGCAATTTATAAAATGGCCACCCTGAATCTGCATATTAGGGAAGTGCAGTATTGTGACTCGCTACATGTAAGCCTGGTCATGCCCAAATTTTTCGAATCTAAGTGTACCCTGCTACCTTAAAAAATCCATCTTACACCCCGGGGTGTAAGATGACTCTCGTGCTGTAAATGACATATTACGAACTACATTGAAGATTTATGTAGTAATTTATATATAATTTCATAAAACGGAATATAAATCAAATACCTTGACAGCTCCTCTTTGTTCCTGATAGTATATTTCTTGATTCAAAAAATGTTATTTTATCAAAAAATTGTAATGTTACTCTGTAACTGATAAAACAAAACCGGAACTAAGCTTTGCCATTTGTCTTTGAAACGTTATGACATCTTTCCTGTTTAAGGACATTGGTTTCCCACGCTTTGTTTAAATACGCTACTATATAAGAAATAGTTCTAAAAAGGAACACTTTCGATTGATTTTATTTTTACAAGTATTTCTTGAATATGGTATGCAAGAAAAAGATTCGATCACTGGCTGTAGGTGCATATAGGATCTGCACCTACAACTAGTGAAAGAATCTTATAATACTGTGATTTACTGTGAAATCATTATAATTAGTTGGGGACTAATTTTCATGGATGTTTTGGTTGCATCACTCCACAAAATTTTATTTCAATGAACATATAAAAACTCCCATATTTTCATTCCTTTTGTCATCAAAATCCACAGAAATAAAGCTGTTTTGGTCAAAACTACCAGTAAGAAATTTCATGAACAAAATTAATATTTTTTTGTTGGTATGAAATTTCTAAGGTTTGTAGTAGTTTGATAATTGTCACACCTCAGTTGATAAATTTTTGTTATTGTTAACAGGTGAAATGTGAGAAATACTGGCCGGATGAGTTGAGAGAACCAAAACAGTATGGTGAGGTTGTTGTAAACCCTATATCCATATCAACTCTTGACAAGTACAATATCTCCATATTTGATGTGTCTGTGGTAAGTTCAGTTGTGTTTGTATATATTTATCAGAAAAAGAAGACCAGTCACAAAATTCTAACACTTGATTGGTTGTTTCTGAGCACAGATTTGAAATCAGCCAATCATAAAGCTGCATACTAAGACCGGTCTCCATAACCTTGGACCCAAAGGAAATGTAACGTTTTGAGAATATTCTGATTTAGTTTGGGATTTCACTCTGTAAGGACAGAGTTATTGCCCTTGAATTAGTCAAACATATGCATTAAAGGCCTAAAAGTTTGTGTTGCATATATCTGACCTGAAGTCATGAAATGTTTTAGGATGTTGTTCGGCATGTGAAGTTGAGTGTTTTATTTAGGATGTGTACCACTTCCCCCTTCTAGCACCCATACCCACTCTTCATACCTCCCAAAACAATTGGGAAAATGTTCTGTTCCTTTCTTGATGTTTTGTGGTATCAATATCCTCTATATCACACCCTCAACTCGATATAAAATTTATTCAGTCATGCTTTATCTGCAAGTAACATTACCAAACAGTGAAAGGAAGAGGAGGTATTAGTGTCTTATCGACGCTTGTCTAGTTTGTATATACATTGTACTTTTTCAAACTTTTTCCTGGCACAGTTACTTAGCATCTTAGCAATTGTTGAAAGGAAATCAAAGTAAACAGACAGATGATAAATGGCAGTGAGAAATACAGTTAGTTCAGACTGCAATTATTATCAAAATGAATTATCTTTCTTTTTCTTCTTCTGTAACTTTAGCTTCTTTGATAATTGATTGATCTCCCCCTTTCATCATAAAAGTAGCAGTATGGCATATAGCTGTCTCCCAAACTTCACTCTTGTTACAATGGTTTAATAATTTTGAAAAACTGATCAGAAGTTCTAAAGGACTTTCTTTTCCAAAATATATAAATCATGCTGTGGTTTTCCAATTTTCAGGACGGACAGTCACGCCAAGTTATCCATTTTCACTACTTGGATTTCCCAGATTTCAGTGCCAATGTGGAATTTGACCACTTCATTACTTTTGTAAGGAATGTCCGGAGCCATGTACCACATGATAATACAGGACCAATTATTGTTCACTGCAGGTAGGTTTGTTTGTGGTTATAATCAAATCACAAATGTCATTAGCCACGCCATGAGAAAACCGCCATGCTGGCTTTGTGGCCAGCATGGATCCAGACCAGCCTGCGCATCCATGCAGTCTAGTCAGGATCCATGCTGGTCGCTTTCAAAGCCTATTGCAATTAGAGAAACCGTTAGCGAACAGAATAGATCCTGACCAGACTGCACATATCCATGCTGGTCTCAAAGCCACTATGTTGGTTTTCTCATGGTGCAGCTCAAATGTAACATTCCCACTTTAAATGGTGGAGCAAGGCTTAAACTGCCCATGAGCCAGACAAAACCCTTTCTTGACAAAACCAAGAGTAGATGGCACTTTCTGCTCATTTAACAGAAATATTACAAATTAGCAAAGAATTAATGAAAATATTTTTATATTTCAGCATCAGAAACTATTTTCTTACATTAAGTTTAGTTATTTTCCTTGAAAAAATATCAGCCCGCCCTCTTAGCTTAATAGGGCAAGGACAGATCTATAGATAGGGACGGTTGTGACTTTGATCCCTGAGTGAGGCGTATGTTATCTGTGATGATTGATAAAAGACATTGTGTCTAAAATCATTCATCCTCCACCTCTGATTCATGTGGGGAAGTTGGTAATTACTTGCGGAGAACAGGTTAGAAAACTACAGAATCCAGTTAAACTGGTTCGATTATCTGCCTGCCTTTGTATATCTGAAATACTATTGAAAAATAGTGCTAAAAAAAGCAAACAATAGAAACTATCTTAAAATAAAAAAGAAAATAAGGAAAATTCATAAAAGGAGTTTGTCCACTAAACAGTACTTAAAATCAGCTGCAGGAGTTTTGCCCTATATATTCGAGCAGCCCCTCAAGGCAATATTTTGCGTATGAACTGACACCCAGGTAACCAGGTCCAGCTGGTTTCCTCATGTAAAAAAAACTGAGGGGCTTGTAAAAGATGAATAGAGAACATTTTTAAGGGAGGTCACAAATATTCACTTGAACATCGGACAGCTTCATATTTTGCAATGATATATAGTCATTTCATACTAAATATGGAACCCTACTTATAATAAACATCTTTTCATGAAAATAACCATCTGCAAACAATTGTTCAGAAAATTTAATAGTTGTTTGCCACATATTAACCTTCAGCCTGCTGGTGGCAAGTTACCCTGCTTTTGTGACCAGTGCAGACCTGAAGGTCATGGTCTGCACTGTTCGCTGTTCAGTCAGTAAATTTTCATTAAGCACCCCTTCAAATAATAAATAGTATTACCCAAGTTGAATGATGGACCAGTCCATTGTAGAAATTTATCAAACTAAAGGTTAATCTGCATGTATAAAATTTCAGTTTAAGAAGCACAGTTCTGAAATTTACAATATAAGTTTGAAAATTGTATTATTATATGTTCTAAAAATAACCTGAATTTCATTGGCAGAAATCGCTCATCATCTTTCAAAATATATTTCATAAATTAACGGTTAGTGGGTTTTCCCCATTAAACATAATTTTCTATAAATAGAATGGAAGAATGGTGTTACTCCTGCCTGTGATAACTGGTCAAAATGCTCCGGTTACAATCAACTACAATGTATTTCAGCGATAAGAAACTGTATACACAATGATTCAAGGAATTTTAAGTGTCTTCTTTTAAACTTTAATAGGTTTTCACACAGTTATTATTACTTTCAAACATTAAATATGTTGCAACAAATATTTGGTACTTAATTATTCATAAACCTGAACCATAAAATAAAACAGTTACTGACTCTTGAGCCATTGGATATGATGTGATGTTCACCGGAAGAAAGCAATATTGACCTCGGCTATCACCTCGGTCAATATTGCCGTCTTCCGTGAATATCACATCATATTCAACGGCTCAAGAGTCAATAATTGTATAATATTTTGCTTTTAATATTGAAATAAACAGAGAAGCCCTACAACAATGCATATCAATAAAACACTACATCTCTTGATATTTTGATAATTGAAAGTTTCATTTTTCAGTGCGGGTGTTGGAAGAACAGGAACTTTTATAGCTACAGACAGATTGAGTCTCTACTTAGATAGTCCAGAGTTTAGTGAGAATGATGATGTAGATATATTTGGTATGGTGGTCGGCATGAGGGAGAACAGAATAGCTATGGTACAGACAGAGGTTAGTAGATATATAAATTTTGATACTGTGGTCAGCCGATATATTTGATATTGTGGTCAGCCGATATATTTGTTATTGTGGTCAGCCAGAAGGAGAACAGAATGGTCGTGGTACAGACAGAGGTGAGTAGATATATTAATTTTGATATTGTGGTCAGCCGATATATTTGTTATTGTGGTCAGCCGATATATTTGTTATTGTGGTCTGCCTAAAAATGAGAACAGAATGGTCGTGGTACGGACAGAGGTGAGTAGATATATTTGTGGTCAGCATGAGGAAGAAAAGATTTGCAATGGTGCAGATTTAATAGATCAATTTGCTCAATTAGCAAGAGGTTGGACAAAGTGGACATGGTTCATACTGAGGTTTGTAGATATATTTGCTGAATCAGTCGGCATGAGTGTGTACTTGAAAGTGCTTGCTTGTTAGAAATAGTTCTGTAAGGTCTACAAATTGGCCATTTATCCTGAACATTCATTTGGAATAACGATTCTTATTTTAAAATAAAATGAACTTTTAGCTCTGGAAAAAAAATCCCTGTATCTGACATTACAGTATGTATAACTGATTGCTGTCGTTACGAATTCCAGTAAGTTGTTGTTGTTATTTACAGTCTCAGTATATCATGATACATGATTGTTTCGACAAAATGTTGGAGGAAAAGAGGAAGGCGCTGCAGGCGACAGACTCCACGGAAGATCTATATGAAAACCAGGGATTTGGTACGTAAAAAAAAATACATTCTAGAAAGCCTTTTGTAACGTATAAAGTTAATACATATAAAGTTTCCATTTACTGGTATTTCAAAATTTGACATCAACTGATTCATGCCACCATGAAATAGCAAATTTGGCAGAAATGCACAAAAAGATTTCACAGTGCTTCCATTTACCATAATTCATTTTTAGCAAATCATTAGATTCTAGTGCTGTGAACTTGTTTGTAACTTGGAATATTTTTTGCTGTAAATGCTAATTGAGATAGGTATGAAATTATGATGAATGTATAAGGGCACTTTTAGATACATAATGTACATGTACCTAGATGTGTTTTAGTACAGTTCCTTACACAGCAATGGATAGAAGTGATTGGTGACTATTATTTGAATCATAACAGGTTGATATCCACTTTTGAGGGCAATAGGTTTGGGCTGTTTCTTGCATTTGATTCAACACAATATATTTGAAAATGTTTCGCAAAATAGAAAGTATCGGGGCTTTCATATTTTTATGAAATGTTATGTAATGATTTCATATCCAAGACCCTAGGGTCAGAATTTAATGAAGATTTTTTTTTCATTTTATTACAGTGGATCATCAACTTTTATGTTCATGTAGGTACAAATGTATTTATATACATCTATATCTTTATTGAAGTACATTTTGCAAAGAATTTATTTATTATTTATATTCTTTCACAGTCCAGTGAAAAAAAAGACATTTTCACTACTTTGAAACAATGAAAATATAAATTTTATTTCACTGATAAAATTAAGTATTTCACTGAAGAGCATTCAGTAAAGAGAAATAAAATTTTGTCGTGGAAAAGGTAGACCAAACAGTGGTTATTTCATAAACACACTTATTTTTACAGATGAATCAAGACCTGGATCACGTAAATGTCTTGTCAGCCAAACTTAGATATATGAAAACCATAACATTTGATGTATGAACATCATATACTTTCATCTTAGCATCTCATAAATGTTCATCTGTACCTACTGTAGAGCCCAAGGTTTTAAAATCTAGTTTAGAGACCAGTCTACATAATGCTGTCTTTTCATTGGTCAATTTCAAAACTGGCTGAGAATCATCCAATCAGATGCTGTCAGTTTTTAGACTGGTCCCATAACTCAATGTTAAAACCTTGGACACTCACTGTCTGTTTAGACTGGTCCCATAGCTCAATGTTAAAACCTTGGACACTCACTGTCTGTTTTTATTTAGATCTGTTTAATATGTAACAGCATACGTGATTGGTTGTTTTAAATGCCTATCATAATGCCAGAGAATACTTGGCCTTACACTGGCCAAATATCACAGGATGATTTCCCTTGGTCAGTAGATTACCTCTGTTTTGGGTCAAAAACCATTTTATCTCAGTATCTAAAGAACATTTTTGTTCAGTAGATGATTCCTATTTCTGTGGGTGGTCAAAGGTCACAGAGACCTCTAGACTAAAAATGATTTTCACTGACAAGACTACAACAAATGAATGCTTGACTTACCGTATGATTGCCAATAAATAGTAATTGGCCACTATGATTTTGGGAGTCTGTAGGTCAAAGGTCAAGGTCACAGTGACCTTGGGACTGAACTCAGTTTCAGCTCAGTAACTATAGTGACACTTTGGCCTATAGTCATTAAACTTAATAGGATGATTACCATTGATAAGTAGGTGACCATTATTGTTTTTTCTTGGGTCAATAGGTCAAACATCACAGTAAATTTGAGATTGAAAATAGTTTCTGCTCAATAAGTAATGAAAGCTTTGGTCTCTAGCCATCAGATTCCAAAGGGTGATTGCCTGTGATCAGCAGATGGATGACCCCATTTTTATATGCCCGAAGGGACGTATTATGTTATGACGCTGGTGTCCGTCCGTCTGTCCGTTAGCAATTTCGTGTCCGCTCTGTAACACTTGAACCCCTTGAAGGATTTCAAGGAAACTTTACACAAATGTTCACCACACCGAGACGACGTGCAGAGCGCATGTTTTGGATGTCTCGCTTCAAGGTCAAGGTCACACTTAGGAGTCAAAGGTCATATCACTTTGTTTTGTGTCCGCTCTATAACTCTTGAACCCCTTGAAGGATTTCAAAGAAACTTGACACAAATGTTCACCACACCAAGACGACGTGCAGAGCGCATGTTCCGGATGACTTGCTTGAAGGTCAAGGTCACACTTAGGGGTCAAAAGTCATGTCAGTTTGTTTCGTGTCCGCTCTGTAACTCTTGAACTGCTGGAAGGATTTCAAAGAAACTTGGCAGAAATGTTCACCACATTGTAACGATGTGCAGAGCGCATGTTCCGGATGACTCACTTCAAGGTCAAGGTCACACTTAAGGGTCAAAGGTCATATATGACTTTGCTTTGTGTATATTGCTCTGCATTGCAGTGCTCTTGTTTTTATTTGGCATATCTCTTTTTTGTACTTACAATAATTTTTTTTTTGAATTACTTCCCTTTTATGTTACTATAAATAGCTTATTTTGAACCTTTTTTATTATTGGCCGTAGGGAAAAACCGAGACCACTTTTCTGTGGTACAACAGGGATGGTACCTCCAATTTTAAGGTGTATTTTTACATACCTGTACCTGATAAGGATTTTTTTGTAGACTTTGAATATTTTTTTTGTGGACTTAGATTTGTTTTTTGAAGTTTTCCTTTTGTTGTTCCAGTCCTTTGGGGCTACAACAGTCAAGTTCTTAAAATTTTGCTCCCATCCTATAATGTAAGCCTTCGGGCGTATATTGCCCTGCTTGGCGGCGCTCTTGTTGTTTAGGGTTAGTAGGTCAAAGACATAGTGACCTTTAGACTGAAAATGATTTTTGCTCAATAATTAAAGAAAGCTTTGGTTGTCAGTCTTCATAGGATGGTTGCCTGTAGTCAGTAGATGTTTCCCATTCTTTATGTCAGTCAAAGTTCAAGGTCACAGCATACAAAATAACATGTCCATGTGCCTCAAATAGGTTATTTCGGAGGGCATATTTGTTTTACAAAGAGCTCTTATATTTAAGATAAGAAAAAAGTATATTTCATATTAAATGAAGTGTCGGAGTGAATTAGATCATTTAAATGACTTAAATAAAACTTAGTAGCTGTTGAATAATTTATGAAATATATTTAAACAAGAGCTGTCTCCGTAGGATGACACATGCCCCCGATGGCACTTTGAATGAATAGTTATGGCCGATGTTAGAGTTTAGGACCTTTGACCTACGGAGCTGGGTCTTGCGCGCGACACATCGTCTTACTGTGTCACACATTCATGCATAGTTATTTTAAAATCCATGCATGAATGACAAAGATATGGACCGGACATGCCCATCAATGCACTGTCATGAAAAATGATCTTTAACGTCTAAGTGTGACATTGACCTTTGAGCTACGGACCTGGGTCTTGCGTGTGACACTTCGTCTTACTGTGGTACACATTCATGCCAAGTTATTTGAAAATCCATCCATCGATAACAAAGATATGGACCGGACACGCCCATCAATGCACTATCCTTTAACGTCTAAGTGTGACCTTGACCTTTGAGCTACGAACCTGGGTCTTGCGCATGACACGTTGTCTTACTGTGGTACACATTTATGCCAAGTTATTTGAAAATCCATCCATCGATGACAAAGATATGGACCGGACACGCCCATCAATGCACTATCCTTTAACGTCTAAGTGTGACCTTGACCTTTGAGCTACGGACCTGGGTCTTGCGCACTGCACGTCGTCTTACTGTGGTACACATTCATGCCAAGTTATTTGAAAATCCATCCATCGATGTCATAGATATGGACCGGACACGCCCATCAATGCACTATCCTTTAACGTCTAAGTGTGACCTTGACCTTTGAGCTACGGACCTGGGTCTTGCGCACTGCACGTCGTCTTACTGTGGTACACATTCATGCCAAGTTATTTGAAAATCCATCCATCGATGACAAAGATATGGACTGGACACGAAAATTGCGGACAGACCGACAGACTGACAGACCGACAGACAGACAGACAGTTCAAAAACTATATGCCTCCCTTCGGGGGCATAAAAATGATAATTCATGCCAACTGTCTGAAATGACAGTACTGTGTTTGGTCTGTGCCTCGGCAGAGCCTCGCATTTTATTCAACTTGTTTAATAAATTCAGTATGAAAAGACACTCGTGTAATATCCTCTATAAGATACCTCTTCCAACTTCAGAATGAACATTGGTTCATATTAGCTTTAGAATTTACCTCTTTTAACTTTTCAGTTATGCATGGTGTTTAAAATATCATAAACGAATTCTGTGGTCACAAAATGTGGTGGTTTTCAAAGTTTGGCTGCAGCTCTAGTTAACTAAATGACATGTTGTAAAATATTTGAGTGCAGTGGTGCAAAAACCCATGTTAAGACTTAGTGACCAGAAGGATCCAGATCAAAGCACATTCATACTGTTCTTTTATCTCCACTTCCACATCCAATCTGTTCATTCATGGATTTCTTCACGTGTATGCAATTGATAAGCAAACGTCAGAATGCACAGAGGTGCAGGCTGATCTGGATCCTTACTGGTTGCAAAGCCCTAACATGTTTTCTTTTCCAAAGTGGCACTCATTAAAGCTATAAATGTTTGCTAACTGTAATATGAATGTGGTTGATAACCATCAATGTGATTAAAAGCATGTTAAGGTCTTGTACAGTAAAACGCCGCTCACTTTGAGCATCAGTGGCTCAAGCAACAAGGCTGACTTGAGCAACTCATGATTCCTGGAAGCTTTCTTTATATTTTCTACATCTGGATCATTCCAATGCTTGATTATTATTTCTAATCCTCTTGCGACCTTGAGCGTTCATTGTTTTATTGTGTTATGAAAATTTTGCTGATATTAGCCTAATACAGCATCTATCATAAATAAAGTCTTTATTATTATGTCTCCCCCAGGAGACATATTGTTTTTGCCCTGTCCGTCCGTCCGTCCGTCCTTCCGTCCGTCCGTCTGTCCGTACGTCACACTTCATTTCCGAGCAATAACTGGAGAACCATTTGACCTAGAACCTTCAAACTTCATAGGGTTGTAGGCCTGCTGGAGTAGACGACCCCTATTGTTTTTGGGGTCACTCCGTCAAAGGTCAAGGTCACAGGGGCCTGAACATTGAAAACCATTTCCGATCAATAACTAGAGAACCACTTGACCCAGAATGTTGAAACTTCATAGGATGATTGATCATGAAGAGTAGATGACCCCTATTGATTTTGGGGTCACTCTGTCAAAGGTCAAGGTCACAGGGGCCTGAACATTGAAAATCATTTCTGATCAATAACTAGAGAACCACTTGACCCAGAATGTTGAAACTTCATGGGATGATTGTACATGCAAAGTAGATGACCCCTATTGATTTTGGGGTCACTCCATTAAAGGTCAAGGTCACAGGGGCCTGAACATTGAAAACCATTTACGGTCAGTAACTTGAGAACCACTTGACCCAGAATGTTGAAACTTAATGGGATGATTGGTCATGCAGAGTAGATGACCCCTAACGATTTTGGGGTCACTCTGTGAAAGGTCAAGGTCACAGTGGCCTGAACATTGAAAACCATTTCCGATCAATAACTAGAGAACCACTTGACCCAGAATGTTGAAACTTCATAGGATGATTGGTCATGAAGAGTAGATGACCCCTATTGATTTTGGGGTTACTCCGTCAAAGGTCAAGGTCACAGGGGCCTGAACATTGAAAACCATTTCCGATCAATAACTAGAGAACCACTTGACCCAGAATGTTGAAACTTCATAGGATGATTGGTCATGAAGAGTAGATGACCCCTATTGATTTTGGGGTCACTCTGTCAAAGGTCAAGGTCACAGGGGCCTGAACATTGAAAACCATTTCCGATCAATAACTAGAGAACCACTTGACCCAGAATGTTGAAACTTCATAGGATGATTGTTCATGAAGAGTAGATGACCCCTATTGATTTTGGGGTCACTCCGTCAAAGGTCAAGGTCACAGGGGCCTGAACATTGAAAACCATTTTCCGATCAATAACTAGAGAACCACTTGACCCCGAATGTTGAAACTTCATCGGATGATTGGTCATAAAGAGTAATTGACCCTATTGATTTTGGGGTCACTCCATCAAAGGTCAAGGTCACAGGGGCCTGAACATGGAAAACCATTTCCGATCAATAACTAGAGAACCACTTGACCCAGAATGTTGAAACTTCATAGGATGATTGTACATGCAAAGTAGATGACCCCTATTGATTTTGGGGTCACTCCGTCAAAGGTCAAGGTCACAGGGGCCTGAACATGGAAAACCATTTCCGATCAATAACTGGAGAACCACTTGACCCAGAATGTTGAAACTTCATAGGATGATTGGTCATAAAGAGTAGATGACCCCTATTGATTTTGGGGTCACTCTGTCAAAGGTCAAGGTCACAGGGGCCTGAACATTGAAAACCATTTCTGGTCAGTAACTTGAGAACCACTTGACCCAGAATGTTGAAACTTAATGGGATGATTGGTCATGCAGAGTAGATGACCCCTAACGATTTTGGGGTCACTCTGTGAAAGGTCAAGGTCACAGGGGCCTCAACATTGAAAACCATTTCCGGTCAGTAACTTGAGAACCACTTGACCCAGAATGATGAAACTTCATAGGATGATTGGTCATGCAATGTAGATGACCCCTAACGATTTAAGGGTCACTCTGTTAAAGGTCAAGGCCACAGGGGCCTGAACATGGAAAACCATTTCCAATCAATAACTTGAGAACCTCTCGACCCAGAATGTTGAAACTTCGTAGGATGATTGTTCATGCAGAGTAAATGACCCCTATTGTTTTTGGGGTCACTCCATTAAAGGTCAAGGTCACAGGGGCCTGAACATTGATAACCAGTTCCGATCAATAACTTGAGAACCACTTGACCCAGAATGTTGAAACTTCATAGGATGATTGAACATGCAGAGTAGATGACCCCTATTGATTTTGAGGTCAGTCTATTAAAGGTCAAGGTCACAGTGGCCTGTTCATGTAAAATCATTTTTATGAAATAACTTGAGAACCACTTGACCTACAATGTTGAAACTTAATAGGATGATTGGACATGCAAAGTAGATGACCCCTATTGATTTTGGGGTCACTCCATTAAAGGTCAAGGTCACAGGGGCCTGAACATTGAAAACCATTTACGGTCAGTAACTTGAGAACCACTTGACCCAGAATGTTGAAACTTAATGGGATGATTGGTCATGCAGAGTAGATGACCCCTAACGATTTTGGGGTCACTCTGTGAAAGGTCAAGGTCACAGTGGCCTGAACATTGAAAACCATTTCCGATCAATAACTAGAGAACCACTTGACCCAAAATGTTGAAACTTCATAGGATGATTGGTCAAGAAGGGTAGATGACCCCTATTGATTTTGGGGTTACTCCGTCAAAGGTCAAGGTCACAGGGGCCTGAATATTGAAAACCATTTCGATCAATAACTAGAGAACCACTTGACCCAGAATATTGAAACTTCATAGGATGATTGGTCATGAAGAGTAGATGACCCCTATTGATTTTGGGGTCACTCTGTCAAAGGTCAAGGTCACAGGGGCCTGAACATTGAAAACCATTTCCGATCAATAACTAGAGAACCACTTGACCCAGAATGTTGAAACTTCATAGGATGATTGTTCATGAAGAGTAGATGACCCCTATTGATTTTGGGGTCACTCCGTCAAAGGTCAAGGTCACAGGGGCCTGAACATTGAAAACCATTTCCGATCAATAACTAGAGAACCACTTGACCCCGAATGTTGAAACTTCATCGGATGATTGGTCATAAAGAGTAATTGACCCCTATTGATTTTGGGGTCACTCCATCAAAGGTCAAGGTCACAGGGGCCTGAACATGGAAAACCATTTCCGATCAATAACTAGAGAACCACTTGACCCAGAATGTTGAAACTTCATAGGATGATTGTACATGCAAAGTAGATGACCCCTATTGATTTTGGGGTCACTCCGTCAAAGGTCAAGGTCACAGGGGCCTGAACATGGAAAACCATTTCCGATCAATAACTGGAGAACCACTTGACCCAGAATGTTGAAACTTCATAGGATGATTGGTCATAAAGAGTAGATGACCCCTATTGATTTTGGGGTCACTCTG
Source organism: Mercenaria mercenaria (assembly GCF_021730395.1). NCBI lineage: Eukaryota > Metazoa > Mollusca > Bivalvia > Venerida > Veneridae > Mercenaria > Mercenaria mercenaria. Next base: position 28,000,938 of record NC_069364.1, on the reverse strand, counting down.
TCAAAGGTCAAGGTCACAGGGGCCTGAACATTGAAAACCATTTCTGGTCAGTAACTTGAGAACCACTTGACCCAGAATGTTGAAACTTAATGGGATGATTGGTCATGCAGAGTAGATGACCCCTAACGATTTTGGGGTCACTCTGTGAAAGGTCAAGGTCACAGGGGCCTCAACATTGAAAACCATTTCCGGTCAGTAACTTGAGAACCACTTGACCCAGAATGATGAAACTTCATAGGATGATTGGTCATGCAATGTAGATGACCCCTAACGATTTAAGGGTCACTCTGTTAAAGGTCAAGGCCACAGGGGCCTGAACATGGAAAACCATTTCCAATCAATAACTTGAGAACCTCTCGACCCAGAATGTTGAAACTTCGTAGGATGATTGTTCATGCAGAGTAAATGACCCCTATTGTTTTTGGGGTCACTCCATTAAAGGTCAAGGTCACAGGGGCCTGAACATTGATAACCAGTTCCGATCAATAACTTGAGAACCACTTGACCCAGAATGTTGAAACTTCATAGGATGATTGAACATGCAGAGTAGATGACCCCTATTGATTTTGAGGTCAGTCTATTAAAGGTCAAGGTCACAGTGGCCTGTTCATGTAAAATCATTTTTATGAAATAACTTGAGAACCACTTGACCTACAATGTTGAAACTTAATAGGATGATTGGACATGCAGAGTAGATGACCCCTATTTATTTTGAGGTCACTTCATCAAAGGTCAAGGTCACAGGAGCCTGAACAGTGACTTCAGAACCACTAGGCCAAGAGTGTTGAAATTTAGCGGGATGACTGGACATGCCAAGTAGATGATCCCTATTGCAGCCATCCATCAGTGTCTCTTTGACTTTCGCTCCTGACCCCTATTGACTTCTTGCCTATAGGACTTTGCATTGGGGGAGACATGCGCTTTTTTACAAAAGCATTTTCTAGTTATTATTATTATTATTATTATATTATCATCATCTAGCATAATATATTCCAAAATGTATTAGACAGGTAGATTTGTGTAATATTTTTTAATGTTTCATGTAAAGCTGGATAAAATCATATACCTTGATAGTTGGGCTAAATTGTTCCTTACAGTATGTGAGAATTATATGATTGCCGAATGTTGATATGTGACCCCTGTATTTTGATGTGGGAACGGGAGGGGGTGGGGGAAAGGTCAGTAGTCAAGTGTCACAGTCACCTTCACTATAAATGGTATCTAACAAATTAGCAAGTTCAGGCTTATGCCCATTAAACTTCTTAGGGCGATTGCCCTTGGTCATTGCTCATTGTATCTATAGTAATTAGGTCAAATGTTATCATTAAAGCATATGTATGAAAAGGATATGCTGCATTTTGTGAGGATGCTTTAATGAAGTTGCAATGACTTCAGGACTATTGTTATTTTCTCTTCTAATTATGCTACCTTTTCTCCAGATATATCTTTGTTCTTACAATTTTATGTACACTCATTTGAAGAGAACAGGGAAATCTTATGTATGTTTAAGTTTTAAGCTGTTGTTACCTTTGACTGAAGTATCTCTCTGTTGATATGAGCCATGCCATGAGAAAACCAACGTAGTGGCTTTGCAACCAGCATGGATCCAGACCAGCCTGCGCATCTGCGCAGTCTGATCAGGATCCATGCTGTTCGCTAACGGCTTCTCTAATTGCAATAGGCTTTGATAGGCTGGTCTGGATCCATGCTGGTCGCAATCGCACTGTTGGTTTTCTCATGGTGCAGCTCATATGTAGTTTTTGTCATTTTCTACATTTTTCTGCAACTTTGTAGGAAAACATTTATTCAAATGCACATAATTGTTTTAACAAAGGATTGTCTTTCTGTTACTGAACTGTCGCTCAATTTTTGGTATTTGCTCCTTTTTTAGCTCACCTGTCACAAAGTGACAAGGTGAGCTTTTGTGATCGCACAGCGTCCGTCGTCCGTCGTCCGTCCGTCCGTCAGTCCGTCCGTGCGTGCGTAAACTTTTGCTTGTGACCACTCTAGAGGTCACGTTTTTCATGGGATCTTTATGAAAATTGGTCAGAATGTTCCCCTTGATGATATCTAGGTCAAGTTCGAAACTGGGTCACATGCGGTCAAAAACTAGGTCAGTAGGTCTAAAAATAGAAAAACCTTGTGACCTCTCTAGAGGCCATATATTTCACAAGATCTTAATGAAAATTGGTCAGAATGTTCACCTTGATGATATCTAGGTCAAGTTCGAAACTGGGTCACGTGGCATCAAAAACTAGGTCAGTAGGTCAAATAATAGAAAAACCTTGTGACCTCTCTAGAGGCCATATTTTTCATGGGATCTGTATGAAAGTTGGTCTGAATGTTCATCTTGATGATATCTAGGTCAGGTTCGAAACTGGGTCACGTGGGGTCAAAAACTAGGTCGGTAGGTCTAAAAATAGAAAAACGTTGTGACCTCTCTAGAGGCCATACTTATGAATGGATCTTCATAAAAGTTGGTCAGAATGTTCACCTTGATGATATCTAGGTCAAGTTCGAAACTGGGTCACGTGCGGTCAAAAACTAGGTCAGTAGGTCTAAAAATAGAAAAACCTTGTGACCTCTCTAGAGGCCATATATTTCATGAGATCTTCATGAAAATTGGTCAGAATGTTCATCTTGATGATATCTAGGTCAAGTTCGAAAGTGGGTCACGTGCCCTCATAAACTAGGTCAGTAGGTCAAATAATAGAAAAACCTTGTGACCTCTCTAGAGGCCATATTTTTCATGGGATCTGTATGAAAGTTGGTCTGAATGTTCATCTTGATGATATCTAGGTCAAGTTCGAAACAGGGTCATGTGCGGTCAAAAACTAGGTCAGTAGGTCTAAAAATAGAAAAACCTTGTGACCTCTCTAGAGGCCATACTTGTGAATGGATCTCCATAAAAATTGGTCAGAATGTTCATCTTGATGATATCTAGATCAAGTTCGAAAGTGGGTCACGTGCCATCAAAAAGTAGGTCAGTAGGTCAAATAATGAAAAAACCTTGTGACCTCTCTAGAGGCCATATTTTTCATGGGATCTGTATGAAAGTTGGTCTGAATGTTTATCTTGATGATATATAGGTCAAGTTTGAAACTGTGTCAACTGCAATCAAAAACTAGGTCAGTAGGTCTTAAAATAGAAAAACCTTGTGACCTCTTTAGAGGCCATACCCTTGAATGGATCTTCATGAAAATTGGTCAGAATGTTCACCTTGATGATATCTAGGTCAAGTTTGAAACTGGGTCACGTGCCATCAAAAACTAGGTCAGTAGGTCTAAAAATAGAAAAACCTTGTGACCTCTCTAGAGGCCATACTTTTCATGGGATCTGTATGAAAATTGGTCTGAATGTTCATCTTGATGATATCTAGGTCAGATTTGAAACTGGGTCAGCTGCGGTCAAAAACTAGGTCAGTAGGTCTAAAATTAGAAAAATCTTTTGACCTCTCTAGAGGCCATATTTTTCAATGGATCTTCATGAAAATTGATCTGAATGTTCACCTTGATGATATGTAGGTCAGTTTCGAAACTGGGTCACGTGGGGTCAAAAACTAGGCCAGTAAGTATAAACTAGGTCAATAGGTCAAGTAATAGAAAAACCTTGTGACCTCTCTAGAGACCATATTTTTCAATAGATCTTCATGAAAATTGTTCAGAATTTTTATCTTGATAATATCTAGGTCAAGTTCAAAACTGGGTCACATGAGCTCAAAAACTAGGTCACTATGTGAAATAACAGAAAAAACGACGCCATACTCAAAACTGGGTCATGTGGGAACAGGTGAGCGATTCAGGACCATCATGGTCCTCTTGTTAGTTGGAGTGGGTGTATATATATAAGGACTTTAACTTTCTTTTCATCTGTCTGTCAGGGTCAGTTTCCAAATGCTTCAGAAGTATCAGTGTGAACTGGTATTTTTAATTTTTGTTTTTCTAAATTGAATCATTATCAGTCTCCTAGGACTTGTTGGAAACCTGTTTAAGAACCATAGGTGGGTGCCTTGTCTGTCAGTTCAAGCATTCCATTTTCTTCTGGTTAATAACTTAACCATGCATGAATACATGTACTTTCATATAGCGAGACTATCACACAAGTTTCACTTGTCAAGGAATTTGGATACTTTCTCTTTACCGGAAGATCACTTTATAAGCCAGATTACTTGGTACAAATATTCACCGTAAGAAGACAGTATGCAAGAGTCAGATCCTAAAGGTTAAAGTCACACTGAGAAATCAAAGATTTTTTAAGTGTTTTTTTTTTTTCTATAGTCTGTGACTTTAATATTGGTACAGATTTTCACAATTTTTAGCTCATCTGATTTTTTGAAAAAAAATGATAAGTTATTGTCAGCACTTGATCGGCGTCGGCGTTGCCTGGTTAAGTTTTATGTTTAGGTCAGATTTTCTCCTAAACTATCAAAAGTATTGCTTTGAAACTTGCCCATGTACAGCAAGAAACATAACTCTTTCCTGCTTTTTGCAAGAATTATGGCCCATTTTGGACTTAGAAAATACCAGGTTTATTGGTTAAGTTTTATGTTTAGGTCAGCTTTTCTTCTAAACTATTCAAGCTATTGCTTTGAAACTTGCAACAATTGTTCACCATCATAAGTTGACTCTGTACTTCAAGAAACGTAACTCCATCCTGCTTTTTGCAAGAATTATGGCCCTTTTTGGACTTAGAAAATCATGGGTAGGACAATTTTTCTATTGTACAAAAAAAATCAGATGAGCGTCAGCACCCGCAAGGTGGTGCTCTTGTTAAACAGGGCATCATATGCAAGACTGAGCCATAGCTCAAAGGTCATGGTCACACAAAGGTTTAATATATTCAGACATTTTTGTGGTAGGTCTTGAATTTCTTTTGGTTGATAAGCAACATGGCAAGAATACTGACTGTAACAAGGCAGCATCATTTTAGACTATAGCCCTGTTTGCAAAGGTCAAGGTCACTTAGAGGTCAAAGATATACATCAGCTTTTGTGCCCCCCATGATATTTGCCATTGTCCTTGGATCTATCTGTCATTACGGCCGTCTGAGACTGTGTCATGCATACCTCAAAAAGTATTTGGCCTAGAGTCATTAAACCTCACAGGATTGTTATTCAACACGACTGTGAAGTTATGCACCTAGGATTTTAATTGGGAGACTAGAGTAATGGCCATTGACTTTGTCAAAAATATGCATACAATGACAGGAGTGAAGGCACCAGTGTCCTCTGGACACACATCTAGATCATGTTCAGTCTGTAACTTGTTTTATTTATTACTGGACATTCATTTAAATTTGCCCAAACAATCCTCAAAGTAAAAGTATGAAACTTATGTTACTAATAGTACTGTAAAAGCAGAAATTTTCACGAGGATTTTATTTTTGCGAGGCCCTACATCTCGCAAAAATTAGTCCTCGCGTAATTATTTACCATTAGTATAATTCTAATAATGTAGAATATCATTTTTACAATTACGCAAATATTAAACCTCTCGAACATACTTCACAAAATTTTGACCCAGCGAAAATATGTGCTTTTACAGAACTTTATATTACTTGAAAGTATTCCCTTTAAACTTGTTAAAAATCCTCTTGAACAATTATTTCATTTGTACCTAAATTGCTGGAAACATTTAAATTTTTGTTAAGAATGAAGTTGTTCATTTTGTAGCAAATGTAGAAGGTAGTCTGGTTGACCTAGAGAATTTTTTTTCATTATAGATCCATTTCCAGAGGTGCTGTATGAAAATGTTACTACATCACCACAACAAGTGCAGCTACAAGAACAAGAAGAAGAAAAACAACAACAACAAACAGAACTATGATTGCTGGCAAACAAGCAACAACTTATATAAGGGAAAACTTTTTATCAACAAATATAAACTGTGTATGGTTGCTAGGCAACATATAGCAGCTGATATCTCGCCTGTATGTTGAGAACAAGATGGTCTTTATTCTGTAGTAGCTGCAACTTGTGTGTTTCACAAACACAATGAAAACCATTACAGACAATAGTCCCAGACATCTTCCATATTCTTTTCCTGCATGAAGCACAATCCTTTTACAACTTTTTTTTTTTTGTTAAGACAATAAGATTCATGACCAGATAGGCTCAAAGTGCTAAGGAACAAATGTTATACACGGTGCTTGAATAAATGTCCTGGGGGACATAGTATTTTTAAAAGGTTTGGGAAGTGGGTGCATTTATTTTGGGATCTGTTTAATTTTAGATTTTGAGTCATTGTATACTATAAAACAGGGGCGTAGGGACGATTTGAGCATTGGGGCAGCGGAGGGAGTAGGTTTAGGAGGGGGTATCCCCCTCTCAACGGGGTCCAGGGCGGCCCCAGGAAAAATTTCATAAAGCTGGAGTAAATGGTGCAATCTGGCAACTTCTTGAGCTGAACTTACTAATTTTTGTACGCCTGTCTCTGAAAGCCCCTACGCCCTTGTAAAAAGAACAATTTTGACTATAAAAACACTACAAGCATCCACTTAAGATATATATTAATCTCTTAGAAAATGGGGGAGGGGATTCATGCAGGGATATATGGTAATAAAAAAACAAAAACATTTACATGGTGTTTTAACTTGGCAACAACAGACAAATTTATAAGTTTGATTGTTTCCAGCTATGCAGTCTTGTTTCAGTTTTGCAAAAAGCAGCTTTTGGTTCAGTAAATTCGTATGAAATGATTTCATGAATGTTTTACATTTTAAAACAGCAGGAAATTTTGTATAAAGGTTTCTATTCTGCATTATTATTTAATATACACTACAGATGTATAAAAAAATCTGTACAGTACACAACAACTGTGTAGTTACCTGAAACTTACCAATCACCATTCAAGGGAAATTTTCAAATCCAGTACATTTTGTTTGCTGTGAAGAGTTAGAGAGATGTATAAGCTTGCTAATGTTTCATTTAAAGAACATATTGAATTTGTAGAACTATTAAAAAAAAGTTTAGTTTTATCTACTTTAATTAATACACAATTTGTTTGAAATTCACTAATGAAAAAAAAATGCCCATTGTAGAAAAAATGGAGGTATTATGTTAATTGTACCACTTCTGCCAGTCTAACCGTAACCTTTCATGTCCTGAGCAAACTTAAAACTATTCTGAAGGTCTAGACTCTCAACTTGGCATATGGGCAGGTGATGATGATACAACATGTGCTGAGTGCATATACAGGCAGGTAGGTCAAAGTTTAGGTCACAAATTAAAGTCAAATATCAATTCTGTCCAACTTATTTAGTGTCCGGAGTGCAACTTAAAAAAAACTTTTCAAGGTATTGATTTGAAACTTAAAATATATAGGTAGATGGTGGTGGGATGATAAAGCAGAGTGCAACAGACCACATAATATTCCCTGCATTTTTTTCACAGTTTTTTTCTTGCGAGTGTTCTGCCACACACCCCACCCATCATCCGGACTTCCACTGAAAAATTGTCTAAATACCTCCTCATTTGATCTTTTATTTGTTAACAGTTTTTAGTTATTGTTAAACTCTTTAATTGTAATGCTGAATTTTGCCAGGGATTTACATACTGTTTTAATTCAAAGGTACTATTCCTTGATTGGAAAGTTATATTATGTAAGTTTATAGTACATTTCAGTTAAGGTGGTGAATCAGTAATGACACTTAGCAATTTCAATGTGGTTATGTATTCATGTCGGGCTGTTTGGCATTGTTTTGACATAAATATAGCTGAACAAGCACATAAATTCCCAGAGTAACTAAAGAATGCAGAAACTGCATACAAAGACAACGTAATTCGACTGCTCTCATTACAGGTCCACCAACTTAGAAAATTTAAGTTAACAAATTTATTTTTGAGAAGATATTTCATTAGATAAAATATCATGTTATTATCTGTTACAGGTAAAATTAATAATTGTAATAATTTAGAAAATTTAACTTAGTAATCATCTTTGTATTTTGTTACCTTACTTTTGAATTGTATTTGTTTTTGAAAATAAGATACCTGTTATCCTTGTTGTTAACATATCAGTAAAAGCTATGCAGAATATACTGGGTACACTGTAACCCAGAAAAACACGTGTATGCAGGAATGTGTACACAACAAGCTCATTTGCATATATGTAGAAAGTGTACTACTAAATACACATGATCTGTTGTTAATTCATTTGTAATTGGTTTTATCCAGTGTGCTTCCAAAGTTATGTAGTATATTTCATGCACACAACATGCTTTTTATGCCCCACCAAAGGCAGACGGATGTTGTTTAGTATTGTCCATCTGGCTGTTTGTCCGTCCTTTGGTCTATCCATCCTTGTGTTTGTCCAAAGTTGAAAATGCTTATAATTCGGAAAGTGTTTCAGGTAGAATCACCAAACCTCAGACAATCATTAATTAGCAGATGGCATTTGCTCAGTTCTTGTTTTATCCCTTTTGACCAGGTAAAAGCAGTTATTCCCTTCGATTTGGTAAAAAAAATTGAAAATGCTTAAAATTCAAAACGTTTAAGCTAGAATCACCAAACTTCAAATAATTATTAATTATCATCACATATTGTATTATCCCCCTTGATCCAGTCAAATCACGGTTTTTACCCTTGTTTGGTTATAAAAATGAAAATGCTTTATAAATCGAACAGTATTACAGCTAGAATCATCAAACCTCATATAATTATCAATTAGCACCAGTCCTGACCTTTGCTCATATACTGTATTATCTCCCTTGACTCTCAAAGAAGAGTTTTCCCCCTTGATTTGGTAAAAAGTAGAGATTTTTGACTGTGTTAGTAACTTATTGATGGATCTTCATGAAACTTTACACAAATGTAGATCACTGTAGGGTGGTAATGCCCATTTAATTTTGTCAGGATCACTTCATTAACCAGAGTTATTGACCCTTTATTATTTTACAATAAAAAAAAAAATCCACATAACAAAAATTGCATTAATGGATCTTCATAACATTTAACACAAATGTAGATCACTATATTTCATCAGGATCTCTTCTGTAACTTTGTTACTGCCCATTGTTTTAAAATTTATAAATTCCCACAAAAAAAGTAACCCATTGATGGAACTTCATGAAACTTTATACAAATATAGATCCTTAAAGGGCAGAGCTTTTCTTCTTGATTTTGTAAAATATAGGAAGCAACAAACTGTTTCACATTCCTTTTGTACATAAGTTGTGTATAATATGTGGATTTTCAATATCTTTCAAAATATAGTTCCCTCATTCACAAAACAATTTTAACTTATCCGGCAAGGGACAAGGGATATAAATTCTCTGAATTTGCTTGTTTCATTTGTGTTAAGAGTTTTCTCTAGATGTTACTTTATTAGGGCTTTGCAACCAAGTATGGATCTGGATCAGACTGTATGTCTGTGCAGTCTGATCTGGATCCCTCCTGTTCCCTTATTAGTTGCATACATGTGCTGAAACTGAGAAACGACCAGTATGGATGTCGAAATGAACAAACAGTATGGATGTGGGAATAAACAAATAGACAAGTATGGATGTATACTGAAATGGCACCTTGCTGCGCTGAAAGCCATAATATTGTTTCTTCCATAGCAGTGTTCATATGCTCCTTGAAAAATTTAGTTTCTGCCGTTCCATCAAGAAAATCCATTTTCTACTGTTTCTGTGGGCATTACTCTTTGAGCGGCCCTTAACGCCTGTTATTTTTGTACATGTATTTTACAGAGGCTTCATTTTATTCATCAGTTATTATTCACATTATTTGATTTGTAAATAAAAATGGCAACTAGTAGGCGTGGCTAGTTTTCAAAAATGTTAATATACTTGTTTTAGCTGTGAAACTCTGGAGAATAATCTGGCACTGTTGTAGCTATCCTGTTTTAAGTTATTCTTTGGTATGCGTAGCAATTATAAATTCAGTTATAAATTTGAATAATACAGCCAGAGGTTGATTGAATATCTTGGGTTAAGATAAAAAGTCAAACTGAGAAAATATTGGGTTTTGCTTTTTTAAAAAAAGTAACTTGGGCATCTTTCAAAAATATTGATTGGAAAATAGTGTTCGCTGTAACATGTTCTGTCAAATGGAAAACAAAATTTGAAATTTATTTAACAGTTGACCCAGCCTTAGTGGATGCCTGTAGTAAGCAGCGACTTGCCTGAAGCAGCCAGTCAAGATTACTTTGCAACTTTATTCTTTGTTCTGATTTCAGCCAGATTGAAGCAGCTACATGCCTTTAGCATCCACATTATTCAAAGCGTTGAACTCTTAGCCTGCAAAATTTCTAAAATGGACTGGTCCATCATTCAATTTGAGCAATTCCATTTATTATTCGAAGAGGGGTTCACTGAAAATTTGCTGACTGAAAAGCGAACAGTGCAGACCATGATCAGCCTGCATGGATGTGCAGGCTGATCATGGTCTGCACTGGTCACAAAGGCAGAATCACCTGCCACCAGCAGGCTAAAGGTTAATGTATGACAACATTTCAGTTTTTATCTATTTAATATTACATATCACAGAAGTTGTTTGTAAAACAAAACTATATAGATTATTGATATTAAATACAGTATAAGTACACAAAATAAAGAGTTTAAAATGTCAAGCTTTAAACCAGAATCTCTCTTTATTAATGAGCCATTCTAATTTATATTAATACATGTATACTTTCTTTTGTCATTAAGTTTATTTTGTTTATCTAGTTTATCTATAGTTTTTGTATTCAATTAAATAAAAGTTTATCTGAAAGTTATTGTTGTAACTTAGATCCAGGTATTACCAAACGCGCAATCCAATTCCCACTGGGAATACGCTTAAAATGGGTTGTGCGGCTTCCGGTGCTGGTGTTGCGCATCAATATATACAAAATTGAGGTAGGTGGGTTTTTGTTTTTGTAAATAATGACACATTTACGAGTGTTTTCGAAAAAAGCAAAATGCTATTCGACACAAAAATGAACAAAGATCATATGTTTGAAATACCAAATTATTAATTTAAGAATCTGCCCTGATATCACGAAAACTCTGCTGACTGTAACTGTCAAAAAGTATGGAATCGCGTAAAAAGCTAATTTTCTAACTCTTGTGCCTTTTTACCAGAAATGTGACGCTTCTAATGATCAAACACGTGTAAAACAGTCACGAATATTACATATACTTGAATTAAATGTTGCTTTTGGGGAAAGATTGGCAAAAAAACCAATTGGGAATGGTGTTATGCCCCGGGAATGGAGTTGCGCGTATACATTATGATGTATAGGAGCAGCTCCATTCCCGGTGCGCAACCCCATCCCCAATGATTTTTTGTCAATTATGTCCCCGTAAGCAGGATTTGAAGCAAATGATTTTGATATCCGTTACTTCATAACAGTTGAGTTATCATAAAAAGCATCAGATGTACTTAGATTAGGCATATGAAGTCAGAAACTGCTATTTTTGTTGGTTTCATACTTTTTTCACGCTTCGTGTTGCCAGAATTTTTGTGACAATAGAGCCGAATCATAAATTACAAACCAGATATTTTACATATATGATGTATCATCATATTTGTGTCGAATAGCATTTTCCTTTTTTCGAGAAAAATTATTCTTGTCTCATACTAAGCAAAATCATAACTTCACATACCTTAATTTCGTCTTTTTTACGCGCAACACCAGCACCGGACGTCGCGCAACCCATTTTAAGCGTATTCCCAGCGGGAACTGGATTGCGCATTTACCACCCGTGCCAAAGTGGAATCCTTCTGGTTATATTTTTAGCCCACCATCATCAGATGGTGGGCTATTCAAATCACTCTGCGTCCGTGGTCCATCGTCCTTCCGTCCGTCCGTCCGTCCGTCAGTCCGTCCGTCCTTCTGTCCGTTAACAATTTCTCGTTATCGCATCTCCTCAGAAACTACCGGGGGGATTTTAACCAAACTTTGTCAGAATGATGTATTGGTACCCTAGTTGTGTCCCCCTGAAAATCAGACTGGTTCAACAATTTTTTAGTGAGTTATGGCCCTTTGTTTATTTCTATAATTTACATAGATTTATATAGGGAAAAACTTTGAAAATCTTCTTGTCCAAAACCACAGAGCCTAGGGCTTTGATATTTGGTATGAAGCATCATCTTGTGGTCCTCTACCAAGATGATTCAAATTATTTCCTTGGGGTCTAATATGGCCCCGCCCCTGGGGTCACATGGTTTATATAGACTTATATAGGGAAAAACTTTGAAGAACCTCTTGTTCAAAACCACAGGGCCTAGGGCTTTGATATTTTGTACATGACATCATCTAGTGGTCTTCTACTAAAATTGTTCAAATTATCCCCCTAGGGTCAAATATGGCCCCGCCCCAGGGGTCACATGGTTTACATAGACTTACATAGGGAAAAACTTTGAAAATCTTCTAGTCCAAACCACAAAGCCTAGGGCTTTGGCATTTGTAATGTAGCATCATCTAGTGGTTCTCTACCAAGTCTGTTCAAATTATCCCCCTAGGATCAAATATGGCCCCGCCCTGGGGGGTCACATGGTTCATATAGACTTATATAGGGAAAAGATTTTAAAATCTTGTCAGTAACCTACAACATTCAAATTTGGACCACATGTATGGTTTTGAGTGGCAAGATGAACCTTGACATGAGTTGACCTTGATTTTGACCTAGTGACCTACTTTCACATTTCTGTAGCTACTGCCTTCAAATTTGGACCACATGCATAGTTTTGTGCACTGAAACAAACTTTGACCTTGACATTGACCTAGTGACCTACTTTCACATTTTTGAAGGTACAGGCTTCAAATTTGGACCACATGCATAGTTTTGTGTTCTGAAATGGAATTTGACCTTGATTTTGACCTACTGACCTACTTTCACATTCCTCAAGCTACAGCCTTCAAATTTGGACCACATGCATAGTTTTGTGTACCAAAACAAACTTTGACCTTTACATTGACCTAGTGACCTACTTTCACATTTTTGAAGGTACAGGCTTCAAATTTGGAACACATGCATAGTTCTGTGTTCCGAAATAAAATTTGACCTTGATTTTGACCTAGTGACCTACTTTCACATTTCTCAAGCTACAGCCTTCAAATTTGGACCACTTGCATAGTTTTGTGTACCGAAATGAACTTTGACCTTAAGATTGACCTAGTGGCCTACTTTCACATTTCTGTAGCTACAGGCTTCAAATTTAGACCACATGCATATGATTGTGTACCGAAACAAACTTTGACCTTGACATTGACCTAGTGACCTACTTTCACATTTTTAAAGGTACAGGCTTTAAATTTGGACCACATGCATAAATTTGTGTTCTGAAGTGTAATTTGACCTTGATTTTGACCTAGTGACCTACTTCCACATTTCGTCCTTGAAATTGATCTAGTGACCTACTTTCACATTTCTCAAGCCACAGCTTTCGAATTTGGACCACATGCACACTGTTGTGTACGGAAATGAAATTTGACCTTGAGCTAGTCAGTAAGTCTTGAAATTTGGAACACTCAAAAATGGCACATTGGTGGGCGCCAAGATCACTCTGTGATCTCTTGTTATTTTTGTGGTTGTTATATTTTCACTAATATTGACAAACATAAAGCATGAAGATACTCTGATTATTTAGCCAACTAGTCAGTTTTCTCAATATTGACTAATTCAAGGGGCATTACTGAGTACATGGAGACTTAGACAGCTGGTTATCAAACTTGGCAGAGATATGCCCATAAACAGTATGACCAAGTTTGGTGAACATAAGATTAGAACTACTAAATTAAGAGAGCACAGTCACTCTGACAGGTTTCTCAATTTTTAGTAATTCAAGGGCCATAACTCCACAGCATCTAGGACAATCTAGCTAGTTATCGACCTTGACTGAGATACTATGCCTGTAAATATTATGATCAAGCTTGATGAACATTAGACGAGAACAACAGGAGTTAAGAGAGCAGACTCGTCAAAAACATTGTTAACCATCTAGCGGCCACATTTTCTACTTGATTATCATATTAAATCTCATAACAGCATGCTTGACTGTTTTAAAGCTTTTCAATAGATTTTCTATCTAGGTCAAGGTATTTTGTCAAATTTCATGTAAGTTATGGGACTGATTACACCCAACATCTATGTGAGGTTTCACCAAGTATCTGTATCAGTATTGCAGGTAGAAATTTCAATGCAAAACTTAAAACCTAAACTTTCCAAATGCAAAGGACCTCAACTTTGCCAAAATACAATTCAGAGTTAAAGGACATGCAGGCGCGTAGCTGGGGCATTTTTCATAGTATGCAGAGGTAATATGGGGATCGTGGTATCCACCCTTTGATTACTTTTTAATGTATGAATGGCAAATGGTACATAATTAAGCATGTATTTGAAGCCAAAATATTGCACAAATAACTTATTCTTTCTCATTTATGTTATATAAAATGCATTGTTTTACTAGGACTTCGTGTAATATTGCATGTGTAATCTGTGGTTCATGTGCATGTGTGCAACTTTTTATTTAAAACAGATGGTTCGTGGTAATACAGTTTCAAACTATCATTATGATTAAATATATTATTTAAGGGATATGTCTATAAGTATATTTACCACAGTTGTTAAAGGAATTTGGCCATTATAAACTCAAGCTTTGCTATCGTGATCCTGCGCTTCACGTATCGCCTGCCCATGATGGAGAAGCGTGAAACGCAAAATGACGATGGCGAAGGGCGAGATCACGATGGTGCAGTGCGAAATTCTGAAATTTCCACGATTTCACGTGTAGCCATCGTGATCTCTTGCTAAGCCAGCATGATTTTGCGCTTTGAGCTTCATGCACTGCTTCCTATAGGGATATGTGAAGCAACGACGGTGAAATACGAGATTGCAAAATGTCAGCAATTTTGTGCTTCGCTTTCGTGTATCACCTACGCATGTTAGCGGAGCGCGAAGAGCAAAATAACGGTGGTGAACCGTGAGATCAAGATGACGAAGTATTAAGAAAATTATGTGATATTGTGTTTAGCCATCATGGTCCACCACTTGGCTTATCACTTGCGCATGATGGAGAAGCACAAATTACAAAATTATGATAATGAAGTGCGAGATTACAATGGCAAAGCGCAAAATTACAAAAAAATCATGCTTGGTCACTGTGATCTCGGCTTCGCCATTGTAATTTCATGCTAGCGAAATTAGTGTATACAGTTAACTTCAGATATAACAAACACAGTTATGATGAATTTACGGTAAATTTTCTTTTATAAGGACAATTTAAAATGCCCCTATTTCAGCCCTTCTTTGATTTATGTAAAACAAAACGGTTACAACAAGCATGGTTATGAGAAAGTATTGGTAATAAGGAAAATATTTCCATGTCCCAAGGTTAAAATATACATTGATATAACATATATCACGCTATAGCAACCCAAAAAAGTAATTTTTAGGAGTTTCATAAAGGCTTTAACAATAGCATTGGGTAGACATTTTACTAACATATTGATTCGTTAAACAAATAATTAAAACATAGCGTGATTGTTGATATATCTCAATGACATTTAAAACCAATTATTACACTAAGTCTTGATCTGATATTTTTAAGACTGTTGTATAAGGTTTTCTCAAATATAATTGCATACAATTTAGTTACCTGTAAGGCCATTGAAAATTATATTATCATCAATGATAAAGAAGATATTCATCTCATTATGAACTTTAATGTCGTACGACTTGTCCCGGTGCCATAACCGGGTAATAGCATTGGATTTTAATTTGGTGCAATTATTTGATTTCTATAGGATTTTATTTTCTACAACAGTGTGACCATGGAATGATTGATGATTGTATATACATTTAAGTATATATCAGATATTCTATGTCGTCTGAAAACAACTAATGATTATTATGTGTATACAATAAGTCTGCAGTATTATAGAAAATAGCCTATTCCAAATTTATTTTAGGCTTGTAAGCCAAGATTTGCTATACTTACTGTGTAATTCAGTTTGCTATACAAAAAACGCCTTCAAGGAACTTGTTAACTATATGTTTAACAAACACATTTTGCATGTCTAGATGAGTTTTTTATAACCAGGGTACACTCTACTTTAAAATTAAATTAAAAGAATATGAAGTAAGCAATGATTACATATGTAGCAATCTCCGTTTTATGATAGAGACTTCATATATTGCACCAAAAGAAATTAGCCAATTCGATTTTGAATGCTTGCTAGATTTTCACTACGCAGCTGCGTATCTGCGTAATAGCAGCTACACGCCTGACATGCACCTTTTACTATGTGTTATACACCTTGATAACTTGTTAAGTTTTGATTAAATATTTGCATTGACTTCAGAGAGAGAAATTTGCATGAAAAACTTCAACCTGTATTTCTTATGTCGAAGAAAGAGAATAATTTTGTTGAAATTCATGTAAGAGTTATAGGGGTTGATGCTGCGAAAGATGAGAATGAAGCTTTAATCTAGCATCTGCTAATGTATTATCTGCAATGGTTAAAAACACGGTATTGTACTCTGAAGATTTCTAAATTGAAATGGCATAACTTTGCAAATACTGTAGATATAATGTACATTGTCACTATGAGCAAGTACAGCATGTTTTAATTTAATATTTTGAGTAATGTAGAGGATACTGGACTTTATTAAAATTGTAACCAAAGCCAAAAAAGGGAACATAATTCTGAAAATATTACAGGTAGAGTTACACAACTTGTCACACTAATGAACATTGTTATCATAAGCAAGTACATTAAGCTTCAGTAATGAGGAAGATATTGGACTTTATAAAAAAATTTAACCAGCATGATGCCAGCCTTTCCTGTAGTGAATAATGCAGCTATTCCTAATCAAAATGTAAACAAGAGCTTGTAGAACACGAAATTCCCTTCTTGAAGCATTCAGTAACTACACTTGGAACAGAAGTTGTTTTGTAATTGTGCATTAGACATTTGACGTACTGACCTAAAATCAATAATTATGGGTTATTTCCAGTCATAAGTGGCCTCTGTATCAAATGTGATCTTAAACCAAAGCATTCCCTAGATTTTTGGCAAAAAAAATTCTACTTTTGCAGGTCACTGTGACATTGACCTTTGACCTACTGACCTCAAAATCAATAGGGGTCACCTGCTGGTCATGATCAACCTCCCTATGAAGTTTTGTGATCCTAGGCCTAAGCATGCTCAAATTATCATCCGTTTCGGGTCACTGTGACAATGACCTTTGATCTAATGACCTCAAAATCAATAGGGGTCATCTGATGGTCATGACCAACTTCCCTTTTAACATTCATGATCCTAGACCCAAGCATTCTTGAGTTAACATCTGTAAACCCAATACCTGTTCTGGGTCAGTTTGAGCTTGACCTTTTATCTACTGACCTCAAAATCATCTGTGAGTAATGGTCAACCTTCCAATTAACTTTCATGATCCTAGGCCCAAGTGTTTTTGAGTTATCATCCGGAAACCGATTGGTCTGCATGCTGACCAACAGCCTGACCGACATCTGCAAAACTATATACCGGTACTCCTGATTCTTTGAAGGGGTTTGGGGAAGAGGGGCATAAAGGTGCCATGATTTTTTTAATGGTTTTTCTTCTTTGTTTCATTTCCTTTCATACTATTTACTGTAAAATAATTTAATTTTGTGGGCATGAAATTTCGTGGTCTGTTGGAATTACAGTACAACCTCTCCAGAGCAGCCCTCTCTTAAACAGCAATCTCTTTAACAAAAACCTCTCTATAACAACATCATCAAACTTTCCCTAAGCTGAAATATATTATCAGATTTACCTCTCTAGAACAAAAACCTCTACATAACAGTCAATATTTGTATCTCCGAAAGGTTGTTGCTCTACAGAGGTTGCAATGTAGTTTGACCAAAAAAATAAAAAGGCCAACCTACAGTGGATATTTAAATTAATCTTAGCTATATTCAGCATCAATCAAGATATAAATTTGAACATTTTAACCCAGTTTTCCCTCCTTATTTGCCAAATATTTATTTAGGCCCTGATAAATTAATTACTTGATTATCGTTCCTGCCTTTGATTTTTCATGTCACTTGACTCTTTTTATTGTTAGAAAATACTAATTTTTTTTTCAATTTTGATATATTCAAGGTGAGCTTTTTTGACCGCTCAATGTCCATCGTCCGTTGTGTCGTGTATCAACAATTTGTAAAAAAAAATCTTCTTCAAAACCACCAGCCAGATTCAAACCAAACTTCACAGGAATGATCCTTGGGTGGCCCCCTTTCAGAATTGCCCCAAAAAATTGAAATCCATGCAGAATGTTGGTTGCCATGGCAACCGAAAGAAAACTATTTAGAAAATAATCATCTTATCAGAAACTGGGTCATGTGGGGTTGACATCTAGGTCAGTAGGCCAGATCAAAGGCAAATCTTGCTAACATTCTAAAGACCACAATTTAAGTTTCAAATTCATGAGAATTGGTCATTATATTTATCTTGATGACCTCTAGGTCAAGTTGAAATATGGGTCATGTTGGGTCATCCAGTCAAAATAAAAGGGAAAGATTGATAACTCCAGAGACAATGTTTATGACCCTATCTTCATGAAACTTGGTCAAAATAATGATCTTGGTGATCTTTAGCCCAAATTTGAATCTGGATCATCTGGGGTCAAAAACTAGATCACCTGTTAAAAGCTTTGTGAATGTAATAGGGGCTGCTAAGACAGTGCGCTCGACTTTTCTCAGTGCTTGACTCTGAATTAGAGCTTTGCCAGTAAAAAAAAAATCCAAGTTAAAAACAGACATAACTCTGTCAAAATTCAGATAAGAGTAATGGGGATTGTTTCTTCTAGTGTAGACTTTGATAGTAAATAACTATTTTAAGGTTCAAGTCAAAAGCTTTAATAGTGATATTTGACTTTATCAAATATTTTAACAAAAAATTCTAAGTTGAAAAGGGGCATAATTCTGTCAAAATTCAAATCAGGGTTATGGGGTTTGTGTCTCCTGGTGACTAGACTATGATGGTAAATAAGTATTCTAAGTTTCAAGTCAATAGCTTTGATAGTAACAGTGATATTTGACTTCATCAAAAATGTTAACAAAAAAAATCTAAGTTAAAAAGGGGCTTAATTCTGTCGAAATTAAAATCAGAGTTATTGGGATTGTTCCTGGAATAGACTTTGATAGTAAATAAGTGTTTTAAGTTTCAAGTCAGTAGCTCAGAAAGTAACGGAGATATTTGACTTTATAAAAAACTTTAACCAAACATTCTAAGTTAAAGGGGGCATAATTCTGTCAAAATTCAAACAGAGTTATGGAGATTGTTTCTTCTGGTGTAGACTTTGATAGTACTTAAGTATCTTAAGGTTCAAGTCAATAGCTTTGATAGTAACAGAGATATTTGACTGTATCAACAAGTTTAACCAACAGCGACGCTAACACTGACGCCGACACCGAGGCGAGTGCATAGCTCTACTTTTATCTTCGAAAAGTCGAGCTAAACAATCAAGCACAGTAAATATGAAAGCTTGTTACTTGAAAAAAATTAATAAACTCATAGATTGATACATATCAATTTCAAAACTTAATATTAAGATATTGTTTCGTAATATAACTTCTTAAACTTGTATATCAGTGTCACGACCAGGAAGTAATTTGATATGGTTATCACCAATAGAAACTGCAAAACAATAAACATCAGATAAAGATTACTACAGAGGATTATATACTTTAAACAAGAATAGGAAGTTCTCTAGTGGTATGTAATTTAAATTTTTATTTATATTTTAATATATGATTTAATAAGGCTTTAAGACGTGCAAAGTTTCATGATATTATGTGCGGATAATGTTATAAATGAGAGGACAATAATGTACATTGTACTGTATCAAACATGAACTAGTTCTAACCCGAAATAACCCAGTATCCCGTTTGACCAAAACTTCATTAAGACAAATATTCTGACCATGTTTTATGTAAATCAGGTAGGAAATGTGGCATTTTTAGCATAAATCAAGTTATCCCTGATTTAATCTAGTGACCTAGTTTTATACTCGAGTTAAAGTGTGAAGTTCAGTAAGAAAAAAAATGGTAATAAGGTTTTTCAATTATTTGTCTTGATGATCCAGTATCGAACCTGTCTGTGATTTCATATAAAGCATACCATATACAGTGAAAACCACATCATATACATGTATAAGCACTGCACATACAAGTAGAAGCACGTCATATACAGATGTATGCACATCATAAAGTGCTAAATCAACATCATAAGACAGCTATGGCGTTCCATACACAATATTTAAGATTCTTTTATATGCAATTTTTCATTTCATACCTGTGGCTCAGAGCCATTTTTTAAACAATCTACTGATCCTGTTATACTTTTAATTATTTTTAAAGCATGTTATTCAAACAATTTTATAAGTTCAAAACTTTAGGACAATGATTACAAATATGAAATCCTTATCAATGATCTGTTTTTAATTATTGTATCTCAGCCTCACTAGCTGTAATTAAGCATGGTTAACCTTTGTGTGTCCTACAGCAATGCTCTATTACTGTTAGGCATAAAAAAAATTGTTTGTTTCCAGTATCCCGACCTACCCTAAATTTTGGCCCGACCCTAAATGTTTTTAGAATATCTTAGAAGAGAATATTGGATAATATTTTTTTTCAACTTTTTAACAAAAAATTGCAAAACTGCACTTTTTATGCTTTGAACATGGTCAGTGATGTTAGAAATCAACTTAGTGATGCTCTAAAGGCATAATTCCCTGATTTGTATTTTTTTTGACACAAAAATAATTTCCGAAAAGGCTCCCTTAATAAGAAAAAAATTTAAAAAAAACATTTTTTCAGACCTATCTATCCTAATTGTTTTTAGCATGTTACCGGAAACAAAGAATTTTTTTAGGCCTTAGAGTCAACATTGATAAATCGTATCACTGTATTGAGAATGGACAAGAGCTGTCCGTAAGACAGCCAGTGCTCGACTATTTGAATTGTTGTCCCAGAAGCAGGAATATTACCCTAAATGTTAAAATATCTACAGTGTATATGCCTTTAAATGACAGCCATATGTACTTGTATGCAAAACTTTAACCAAGGTGTGACGCCGACGTCGACGTCAACACCATGGTGAGTAGAATAGCTAGACATTTCTTTATATAGTCTAGCTAAAATGATGAATAATACCAAGAATCAATTCCAAAATGAAAATTTACATGAAATATGTTTATTTTACATTTCAGTTTAGAAATGGCTGTCCCAGGAAAAAAGTTGCCGAAACATTTTTCTTTGTCAACTATGGGGTTTGATGAAGACTCTAAAGTTTACTGCCAGCCTTGCGACCGTGACGGTCCTAGACTTCCTGCCCATGGCTATTGTGCTGACTGCAAGGAGCATCTGTGCGAGACCTGCTTTATAGTTCACAAGAGACATACTCTTTCAAGGCATCATACCCTTCTAGATAAAAACAGCATGCCACAAAGCATTTCTTCAGTCTCTGTTCATCCAACACAGCCTGACAACTTCACCAAATCTTGCCCTAAACATACAAAAGAAATCATCAAGTTCTACTGTCAGAACCACAAAGCACTACTATGCAGTGTATGTGTTACACTTGAACACACTGGTGCATCTTGCAAAGTAAACTACATCCCCGATATTTCTGGTCAGGTCATAAACAGCAAAGAACTTCAAGACATTCTGAAAACTATGGCTACCATTACTGAGCAATGTCGCAAGAAATCAGAAGATTTGAAAAAAAATACTGCAAAGTCAAACAATTCTTTGACAGATGCATTGGCTGATATAACGAAGTTTCGGAAAGAAATAAACCAAAGACTAGATGAACTAGAAAGACAAGCTGAAAATGCATCAAAGACCATTCTACAAGAAAATAACAAGAACCAGAAAACAGTAGAAAGAACTTGTGATGATGTAACAAAATCTCTGAAGACATCATCTGACACCATTAAACATCTCAACACATCCAAACAAGCAGACAAACTTTTCATGGAGCTAAAATTAGCTCAGCAAATGGTCAAAGATTATGAGAAGCGTGTCCACCACCTAGCAGCATATGATGTCAAGGAGTACAACTTTAAAGAAAATAAAGTAATATCAACCCTCCTTGACAAGGAAAGGTCACTGGGTACATTCGCAGAGAAGTCATTAAAACAACCAAGGTCTCCTCTAGGTGTTGATATAAAATCCAGACAAACTTCACATCAGGGTGAAATCTGTGTCAAGACATCAAAAGATAAAGACAGATGCCATATAGAAGGAATAATTCTCTTTCCTCCTGATCTACTTATCATCACTGACAATGGTAACTCTGCTGTAAAAATGGTGGATACATGCAGTCAATCTGTTACTGATCAATTACAACTAGGTACTGGGCCATGGGATGTCACCTCAGTTACCAGTACAAAGTTTGCTGTCACACTTCCTGACAAACAAAAGATTCAGTTTATATCAATCTCCTCAAACAAACTCAGGAAGAAACAAAATCTGAAGGTTGATGGAGTATGTTATGGTATAAGTTACTGTCAGGGGAAACTTGTTGTGTCATTTCAGAATCCTGCAAAACTCCAAATTCTTGATATCAATGGTACTGTACTGACAACAGACAAGAGCGAAAATATTTTCAGTCAGCCACTATATGTTACCACTAACACTAATTCTATCTATGTATCTGACTGGATGATGAAAACAATTACAAGGTTAAACTGGCAGGGTGAGGTGACTGGTAGTTACGGTGGTACGACTAGGCCTCGTGGTATAACACTGTCAGATGATGGTACAGTTCTTGTGTGTGACAAACATAGACATGTTATAGAAGAGATAGCAGGTGACTGTTCTACAGGAAAGGTTGTGTTGAAGGACCTCAATGGTCCCAGAGCTGCCTGCTGGTGTGCTGAAACATGTAAACTATACTTCAGCTGTATTACTGGCCAAGACAAACATGACAACTTTCTTCAGGTCTTCAAGCTATCATAACTAGAACAATACTCATCAACAGTATAACCAATGTGTACTGTAAAATAATTCATAATCATGGAGAACTAAGTTTCATTTACATCCCAATTGTGTCAGTTCATGACAAACAAAGATTATTCCTGTTTATTTTATCTTTAATGGTGCATGCCTCCAGATAAACAAATTTAAAGGATTTTTTTAAAATAGACTGCAGTTGGTATTCACTATTGAAAACAATAAACAAGTAATGTTTAAATAGATATTTTAATGTATATGACACAAAGTACAGCTAGATTCCTTTTAAATTTAATCAAATGTGAATACTTTGACTTGACACCTTCCAGAGTTTTCTACAAGTGCTTCTGTTTATCTGGAGTGTTATTGTAGATAAAGCTTATAAATATTAAACAAAATTCCGCTGCAATTACGTACCAAAAGATGTTTTCTAAATTTTTAAAATTTCAAGAAAAGTTGACATAATTCCAGAGGCATGTATCTTTAAACATTGAATCAATGAATTTTAAGTATAATAAAATAGCCATCTTGTTACCGTTGCTGTCATGATATTCTATCCTAACTAGAGCTATCACTAAAGGTGATGAATGTACCCCCCGCATGCACTGACACAGTACATTGCAATTTGACGCACACAAGATTGCATAATTATGTAGACAGTAATATGTATATAGACTGTATGTATACAGTATAGTAACAAAAAACAAAGTCCCATAACTATGCAGAATATTTATCTAAAAGAATGTAACATGCACCATGCACAACTAGGGTTGGTACTGATCACTTGTGTGAAGTTTCATTAAATTGTGTGCAAGGGTTTGGTAGATTAGGCACGCACAAGATTGCATATGCAGACTGTATGTACACAGTATGTTAACAAGAAACAAAGTTCCATAACTCTGCAATTTTTACCGCTGAAAGAACCTAACATGCCCCATGCACAACTACTGTTGTTACTGATCACTTGTGTGAAGTTTCATTAAATTGTGTCAAGGGGATGAGGAGAGATGGTGCGCACAAGATTGTGTCTATGTATATAGTATAGTAACGAAAAAACGAAGTCCCATAACTCTGCAATTTTTTTTTCTAAAAGATCCTAACATGCCCCATGCACAACTACTGTTGGTACTGATCACTTGTGTGAAGTTTTATTAAATTGTGTAAAGGGGATGAGGAGAGATGGTGCGCACAAGATTGTGTCTATGTACATAGTATAGTGACAAAAAAACAAAGTCCCATAACTCTGCAAATTTTTTTTCTGAAAGAACCTAACATGCCCCATGCACAACTACTGTTGTTACTGATCACTTGTGTGAAGTTTCATTAAATTGTGTCAAGGGGATGAGGAGAGATGGTGCGCACAAGATTGTGTCTATGTATATAGTATAGTAACAAAAAAACGAAGTCCCATAACTCTGCAAATTTTTTTTCTAAAAGATCCTAACATGCCCCATGCACAACTACTGTTGGTACTGATCACTTGTGTGAAGTTTTATTAAATTGTGTAAAGGGGATGAGGAGAGATGGTGCACACAAGATTGTGTCTATGTACATAGTATAGTGACAAAAAAACAAAGTCCCATAACTCTGCAAATTTTTTTTCTAAAAGAACCTAACATGCCCCATGCACAACTACTGTTGGTACTGATCACTGGTGTGAAGTTTCATTAAATTCTGTCAAGGGGATAAGGAGAGATGGTGCGCACAAGATTGCATCTACGGACAGACGGACAGACAGACAGACAGACAACCTGAAACCAGTATACCCCCACTTACAACTTTGTTGTCGGGGGGTACAATAATTTAAATGATTTAACATAATTGCAAATACCAAATGTACTATTGCTAGTTATCTCTGTAATTGTATTCTGTAAGAAAGTCTCCCAGTATTCATACTCGAGAACTGTTTATATGTGTAATATCTTCAGCTGGTTAAATGTCTGTACATATGCCTACTATCAAAGCTAGAGCTGTCACAGGAGTGACGAATTATACCCTCATAACATGGCCTTGTCACAGAAGTAAGCCAATGTCAAAGTCGAACTTGTCCTATATTTGATGATATTACACCCGTGTAACAAAAATTATTTAAATCTGCCAACCCTGCAAAAAAGTTCTACGGGTCTAGGTCACTGTGACCTTGAGCTTTGATCTACTGACCTCAATATTAGTAGGGGTCATCTGCTTGTCATGATCAACCTTCCTTTTTGAAATAAAATACGATTAAAACTTTGGTAATTTTCAATAATTCAAGAGCCATAACTGTAAAGAGTCTGGCCCAAAGTAACTATACTTATTGAACTTGCCGTAGAACATATATTGTATAAGTCTGGTAGACAGTAAACCCAAACAAAGACATAACCAGTTCTAACAACCAGGTTAGAAAGTTCAAGAATAAGCTATTTATAGTAGCAACATGTAAATTCGATTAATTGTTATCCCCCGCCGAATGGGTTTGTGTCCAGGAATGGCAAAGAAATATATCAGGCAAAAAGTTAAGGATGTTACTAACAAGCAAATAATTTCATTACATTTGAACTTAAAAGAACACAAGTGCTTAAGAGAGCACAATCAAGTAAGAAAGATTTTTGTGGGGGTGGTGGTAGTGACTGGGTGAGGGATCAAAACTTCACATGTTGATAATAAATATTGATGGAATATAAACAAGAGCACCGCCTTGCGGGTGCAGACGCTCATCTCATTTTTTTGTCTACGTATAAAAGAAATATTGTCCTACCTGATATTTTCTAAGTCCAAAAGGGGCCATAATTCTCACAAAAAGCAGGATGGAGTTATGTGTCTTACTGTACAGCATCAGCTATTGATGTTGAACAAGTTTTGCAAGTTTTAAAGCAGTAGCTTTGATAGTTTAGGAGAAAAGCTGACCTAAATACAAAACTTAACCAAGAAATCTAATTTTCTAAGTGCAAAAGGGGCCGTATAATTCTTGCAAAAAGCAGGATGGAGTTATGTTTCTTGCTGTATAGAGTCAGTTTTTGATGGTGAACAAGTGTTGCAAGTTTAAAGCAATAGCTTTGATAGTTTAGGAGAAAAGCTGACCTAAATACAAAACTTAACCAGGCAACACCGATGCCAATGCCGATCAAGCAATGACAATAACTCATCATTCTTCTCAGACAAGGTCATTGACCCTAAAGCGCTCACCTGTGTACAAGGCTTCAAGTGTGTTTGTATTAGTAGAGAGTTAGGTTTCTTCTATTTTAGATTATATTATATACATTTCAGACACATTTTTGAACCCTAAGGGCAATAATTTGAATAATTACAGTAGAAATTACAAATTGATATCACATGCCAAATATCAAGGCCCTAGTCATTATTGATTCAGAGAACAAGATTATCAAAGTTTCTAATATAAAAGCCTATAGTAAGTACATGTCAGACACAGGGGCCTGGCCACTTTTTTTACATTAAGGTAATGATTTGGACAGGTATGGTAGAGAGTGAAACCCTTATATCAAATGTCAAATATCGAAGCTCTAGAGAAAAGGATTTTTAAAGTCTGCTAGCTAAAAACCTACTTATAAACCAAAAAGACTCATATGTTCAATGAACCGAAACCATTTGAAAAACGTTGAAAGAGGTCTACCAAGAAATCATTTGTGTAAAGTTTCATCAAAATCATTCTGTGGTTTTGGAGGAGATATTGCCTGAAGAAATTGTTGATGAAAAGTGACCACACCCTCTGGCGGCCATGTTTTTTGACAAATCAGAAAATTTGAACAAAATTTGTAGAAGGTCACACAAGAACCATTTGTGTAAAATTATTTTAAACTCCGGCAAGCAGTTTCACACACGAAGATTTTTTAAGTTTCCACCATATACATAGAGGGAAAAGTGACCACGCCCTCTGGCGGCCAAAATTTTTGACGAATCAAAATAATTTTAACAATCTTGGTAGAGGGTCACACCAGGACTATTTGTGTAAAATTATTTTAAAAGCAAGCTAGTACTTTCACACAAGAATATTTTTTATTAATTTCCACTATATACATATAGGGAAAAGTGACCATGCCTCTAAATGCAAAACTTAACCTAGAAATCTGAAATTTTCTAAGTCCAAAAGGGGCCATAATTCTTGCAAGAAGCTGGATGGAGTTATGTTTCTTGCTGTTCAGAGTCAGCTTTTGATGGTAAACAAGTGTTGCAAGTTTTAAAGCAGTAGCTTTAAAAGAATAGGAGAAAAGCTGACCTAAACATAACAAGAGGGTCATGATGACCCTGAATCGCTCACCTGAGTAATATGAGCCACATGTTTTAAATGGCACACTGATGCTAAAATATTAGAAAGTAGGTCAGTAGGTCACATTCATGGTCACTGAAAGTCGGTTTTAAGATCAGTGTGCAAAACTGTACATGTCATCCAAATTTCAAGGCTGTATCTTAAAAAACAGGAAAGTAGGTCAGTAGGTCAAGGTCACAGTCAAGTGACTCCTAATAGCTTGGGGTCATCAGGTAATTACAATCAAACAGTCTAGGATTTATGATCTGATAATTTATGAAGTATATATTCCTATATAATATAACTCATATAACAAGTGACCCCCAGGGTAGGGCCTCTTTTCACCCCAGGGGCATAATTTAAACAATCTTGTTAGAGATCCACTAGGCAATGCTACATACCTAATATCAAAGGCCTAGGCCTTGAACTTTCAGCCAAGAAGATTCTTATTTTTTTCCCCTATATAAGTCTATGTTAAATTTGGGACCGCCAGGGCAGGGCCTCTATTCACCCCAGGGGCATAATTTGAAAAATTTTGGTAGGGGACCACAAGGCAATGCTACATAAAAAATATCAAAGGCCTAGGTCTTGTGGTTTTAGACAAGAAGATTTTTAAAGTTCTTTCCTATATAAGTCTATGTAAAATTTGTGACCCCAGGGGTGGTGCCTCTTTTCATCCCAGGGACACAATTTGAACAATCTTCATAGAGGGCCATTAGATGATGTCACATGCCAAATATCAAGCCTTGCGGTTTTGGACAAGAAATTTGTTTAAGTTTTTCCTTTAGGTTGCCATGGCAGCCAGAGTTCTGCATGGAATTCAATTCTTTGAACAATTTTGAAAGGGAGCCATCCAAGGATCATTCCTGTGAAGTTTGGTGTAATTCTGCCCAGTGGTTTTCACGAAAAAGATTTTTTTAGAAATATGATGGATGCACGACGCACGCCGCACGACGGACATTGAGCGGTCACAAAAACTCACCATGAGCCTTTGGCTCAGGTGAGCTAAAAACTTAACCAGGCAATGTCAACGCCGCCAACACCGACACCAATCAAGTGATGGCAATTACTCATCATTTTTTTCCCCCAAAAAAATCAGATGAGCTAAAAATGAAAGAAAATTAATAAAATTCTACCAATTGGTTAGTTTGTTATGTACAAATATATTTGGAAGTTTAAACAATTAAAGGGAAAATAACTCTGAAGTTACTAAAGAAATCCTGAGGAAATTGAGTGTGCACTACCACATAAAGGTCATCTAAATTCAGTTTAAGTTTAACAGTTCTAGGTCAAATATGTCACAAGTTATGAAGCAGAAATTGCCATATTTATAGTACCCTTTATACTTAACACTAAAAACTACTAAGGGCCATAACTCTAGTGTTACTTGGGCAATCTGACTGAAACTTGACAGGCCACATTTCCCTATAGTGATGAACATATATATATTTTGTTTTTCTTAGTCCACAAAAAACTCCTTACAAGGTACAGATACCTTAAAATACACCTAAAAATTGGAAGTTAGATCTATGTTGTACCACTGAAAAGTTGTCTTGGTTTTCCCCTATGGCCAATTAAAAAAAAGTTACAATATGAGTTATTTATAGTAACAACAATTAAGTATGGGGCAGAAAATGTCAATTTTTACAATTTTGACCAAAATCCAAGGGCCATGACTCTTGATATACTGGTCCAAACTGACCGATTATCAAACTTTGCCTAGATTTTATAGAGATACACATTCTGTATAACTTATGTTTAGTTCTGATACAAAATAGTGTAGTTACCTAGCAGAAACTCAATTTGGGCAATTTTGACCAATTCAAGCGCTTTAACTCTAGAGATACTGGTCCAGACTGGCTGGTTATCAAACTTTGCCTAAATTTTATAAAGATAAACATTTTGTATAAGTTTGGTTCAGTTCTGATACAAAATACTCTAGTTATCGAGCAGACACTGTCAATTTTGGCATTTTTGACCAATTCAAGGGCCGAAACTCTAAGGTCAGAGACCACAATTCAAACAAGAGCTGTCAGATGACAGTGTGCTCGACTATTCGAAGAATTGATTGAAGAATGGGGTCAAAATATTACCACAGATATTTAGACAAAAGAAAAAAAAAGATTAGACAAACAATGGTCCTGTATTTGTGGATTTCGACAAGTCTTGCACTAAATGGCAATGTGTGAATTAATTTCAAAGTCCAAAAAGGGCCATAATTCAGCCAAAATAGTTGTCAAAGTTATGTACTCTTGCCTACAGATTGTTTAAAACAATATGTCAAATAGTTTTGACAAAACATGGACTTGTATGAAAACAGAACAAATTTCCAAGTCCAAAAAAGGCCATAATTCAGCCAGTATAGATGACAGAGTTATGTACTCTTTCCTACAGATAGAGACTATTATACTGAACAAGTGATAAAAGTTTCAAAGCCATATGTCAAACACTTTACACAAAATATTAACTGGTACGAAAAACTTAACCAAGATTTATGTACTCTTGCCTGTAACTGGACATGGTGATGGTAAACAGGTGTTAAAAGTTTCAAAGCTTTATCTCAAAAGACTTTGTCAAAATATGAACTGGAACGAAAAACTTAACCAAGATTTCTAAGTCAAAAAGGGCCATAATTCAGCCAAAATCCTTGATGGAGTTATGTGCGCTTGCCTATAACTGGACATGGTGATGGTAAACAAGTGTTGAAAGTTTCAAAGCTTTATCTCAAAAGACTGTCAAAATATAAACTGGTACAAAAAACTTAACCTAGATTTTTAAGTCAAAAGGGGCCATAATTCAGCCAAAATCCTTGATGGAGTTATGTACTCTTGCCTATAACTGGACATGGTGATGGTAAACAAGTGTTGAAAGTTTCAAAGCTTTATCTCAAAAGACTTTGTCAAAATATGAACTGGTACGAAAACTTTAACCATGATTTCTAAGTCAAAAGGGGCCATAGTTCAGCCAAAATCCTTGATGGAGTTATGTGCTCTTGCCTATAACTGGTCATGGTGATGGTAAACAAGTGTTGGAAGTTTCAAAGCTTTATCTCAAAAGACTTTGTCAAAATGTGGACTGGTACGAAAAACTTAACCAAGATGTGACGTCGAATAGTCGAGCTAAAAAGTACAGGGAACTTACTGGGAATGAGGTAAGTGTATACCTGGGAATAAGGTAATGTCTGTGCGTTCTGATTGGTCAGTCATGTAAACAAGTATGTTTTTCATCCGAAATTTTGGTAGAACTAAGAACTAAAAGTTCTTGAAAAACATGTACAGTACAAGCGCGGTCCTACGAAAAAAGCCAAGGGACCAGCCATTTTGTAATATCGTATTTTCATTCAAGCGCAGCATAGGAAATTTTGTTATGCGCCACCATAATATCTACACATTGTAACAACTACTAAAATGTACACTTTGTGATATTTACACGTGATTTTTGTATCCGAGTACATGTATGCCAGATTTATATGTACATCTGGGTTTACTACAAAACAAAACTACAAATCTAATTCAACAAGAGCTCGTAGAACACGAAATGCCCCCCTTGATGCATTCAGTAACTGGACAAGGAACAGAAATTATTTGGTTACTGTGCACTGGACGTTTGACGTACTGACCTCAAATCACTATGGGTCATTTACCAGTGACCTCCATATCAAATGTGATCTTAAACCAAAGCATTCTCTAGTTATTTGGCAAAAAAAGTTCTACAGTTGTGGGTCAATGTGACCTTGACTTTTGACCTACTGACCTCAAAATCAATTTGGGCCATCTGCTTGGTCATGATCAATCTTCCTATTAAGTTTCGTGATCTTAGGCCCAAGCGTTCTTAAGTTATCGTCCAGAAACGGTTCAACTGTTCCGGGTCACTGTGACCTTGACCTTTGACCTACTGATCTCAAAATCAATAGGGGTCATCTGCTGGTCATGATCAACCTCCCTATTAAGTTTTGTGACTCGGAAATCTTTTAACTGTTCCCGGTAACTTTGACCTTGACCTAAGTCCTTTGACCTCAAAATGAAAAGGGGTCATTTGCTGGTCATGACCAACCTCCCTATCAACTTTCATGATCCTAGGCCCAAGCGTTCTTAAGGTTATCATCCGGAAACCGTTTAACTGTTCCGGGTCACAGTGACCTTGACCTTTGACTGACTGGCCTCAGAATCAATAGGGATCATCTGTTAGTCATGACAAACCACCCTATCAACTTTCATGATCCTTGGTCCAAGCATTCTTGAGTTATCATCTAGATACCGTTTAACTGTTCCAGGTCACTGTGGCCTTGACCTTTGACCTACTGATCTCAAAATCAATAGCGGTCATCTGCTGGTCGTAACCAACCTCCTTACCACCTTCCATAATCCTAGGCCCAAGCGTTCTTGAGTTATCACCTGGAAATCGACTGGTCTGTGGACAGACCGACCGACATCTGCAAAACTCTTCAAAGGGGGCATAAATATTATAGGTGATTTAAGCATGTAAGTATCATAAATGAACCACTCTACAGAAATTTAACATGACTCATTTACATGTGTAAGCCTAGATGTATGTGTTGTCCCTTGTTACAGTAACTATATATCTTGCAAAACAAATGGGCCATGATGGACCTAATTTAAGGTATTAGGCCCCTAATAGTAATAGCAATGTTTAAAAAATGGCATTTGCCTGGTATATTCTTACAGTTGACTGTGCTTCGCACTTGTATGCAAATTTTTAAAAACTTTTACCGTGCCGTTTTTTAAAAAATTTTTGTTATTTATTATGGTATTTCCTAAAGCTCAAGTAGAGACAAATTTCAAAGTGGTGGCCTTTATCCTAAACATTTTCAGAGAATTTATTATTCCATTATTTTTTATGAAAGAAACGTCAAACTATTGGTAAACAATCATAAAACTTAAAAGAAAGACTGTAAATATCATTTTTTCTAGGGTGCCTCAAGTAAAGGAATTTAATCAGACAAAATTCCAACTCCAATATTGAAACATTATAGTCGAATCCTGCGGGTCTGTTTTGAATTTTGCTCACTTCATTCAAATATAACCTTTGGGTAGAAGTAAAACCTACCTACATTACTTACATAATAAGTAACCTAAAGAATGAAGGCAAAATAGACAACTTTTACCGCATGTAACTCAGTATTTTTAAAGATGTCTAACTCTACCCCTTCTGTTTTAGAGGTAATTTCACTTTTAACAGCAAGAAATCGCATACAATAAATCAATAACAAGTTTTGAAAGAAGTAAAAGCTTACTAGAAAAAAGGAAAACAAGGGGAAAAAAAGTAGGTTTATGGTAGGAATTAAATACTCTTCAAAAAGGAGGTACTCTATTATGGGCCTAATACCTTTAACCAGGAGCACATGTGGAAAAAAATGTTTCATGAAGATCCAGTCAAAATGTGATTTCTTGAGTGCTAATTATGTCTTCCTATGATCTGACCTACTGACCTAATTTTTAAACCAAAGTGACCCAGATCTTAAAAAACAAGAGCTGTCGGAGGACAGCAACGCTCGACTATTCAACAGCCTTGTCAACTGAATGAATACGAAAGTCGAAAAAGGGGCATAATTTAAAAAAAGCAAAATAGGGTTATGGAACCTGCATAGTGCTTATCAGCTCATGACAGTGGATAAGTGTGTGAAGTTTCAATCCATTCCCATTAGTGGGTACTGAGATACCAGCTTACATATAAGAATTTAACCCAAAACTCCTAAGTTTAAAAAGGGGCATAATTTTGTAAAATGCAAAGTTGAGTTATTGACCCTTTGCACTGCATGTCATATCATGACAGTGAACAAGTGTGTGAAGTTTCAATCCTTTCCCATTAGTGGATACTGAGATACCAGCTTACATACAAAACCTTAACCAAAAAATTCTAAGTCGAAAAAGGGGCATAATTTTGTAAAAAAGCAAAACAGAGTTATGGAACCTGCTTTGTGTATGTCAGATCATGACAGTGAACAAGTGTGTGAAGTTTCAATCCATTCCAATTAGTGAGTACTGAGATACCAGCTTACATACAAAACCTTAACCAAAAAATTCTAAGTCGAAAAAGGGGCATAATTTTGTAAAAAAGCAAAATAGAGTTATGGAACCTGTGCAATGTAAGTCAGTTTATCACAGTGAATAAGTGTGTGAAGTTTCAATCCATTCCCACAAGTAGTTGCTGAGATACCAGATTACATACAAAACCTTAAACAAAAATTTCTAAGTCAAAAAAGGGGCATAATTTTGTAAAAAAGCAAAATAGAGTTATGGAACCTGTGCAATGTAAGTCAGTTTATCACAGTGAATAAGTGTGTGAAGTTTCAATCCATTCCCACAAGTGGTTGCTGAGATACCAGCTTACATACAAAAACTTAACCAAATCGGGACGCGGACGCAGACGCGGACGCCGACGCATGGGCGAGTCCAATAGCTCTACTATTCTATGAATAGTCGAGCTAAAAACAACTAGAAATGTGTCACAGACACTGATGCCCTCGCAACATGAGAAAGGTCACAGGCATGGTACTGCTCATAAACTAAAAGAAGGATCCTCAATGGCCCTATTTATTTACGAAAAAAATATTGTAGGAAAACCAGAAAATTTAGTAATCTGTATTTGTAGTGAAAATTGGCTAAGTTCAACCAAGAACTGTGACCTTGCCTTTTGAGCTAGTGAAATGGTTGTTGTGCATGACACATCATCTATACATGCTTATCATTTGTGTCAAATTATTCTGAAATCGGACCATGCATGTCAAAGTTAGTGCCCGGACACGAATACCGCCATTCCCTGAACACACACACACACACACACACACAGACAACCCGACACACGGACAGGGTTAACACTATATGCCCTACCCCCCCCCCCTCCCCATTTTATGGCAGGGGCATAAAAACAACAGACATTGTGACCAGATTTCGTAAATATCTCCCACAAAATGTGTTAACTAGTTGTTATAATTAGTTTTCCACAGAATAGTGAAAACTTGATAATTTGATTTTGTTGACGATATCTGCCAGTATCATAAGTTGTAGTTAAAGTAATAATAACAAGAGCTCGTCAAACACGAAATGCCCCCCTTGATGCATTCAGTAATTGCACAAGGAACAGAAATTATATGCTCACTGTAAAGACAAATTCCATTTCGGAACACAAAACTATGCAAGTGGTCCAAATTTGAAGCCTGTACCTTCAGAAATGTGAAAGTAGGTCACTAGGTCAATCTCAAGATCAAAGTTCATTTCAGTACACAAAACTATGCTTGTGATTCAAATTTGAAGGCTGTAGCTTGAGAAATGTGAAAGCAGGTCACTAGGTCAAAATCAAGGTCAAATTTTATTTTGGAACAAAAAACTATGCATGTGGTCCAAATTTGAAGCCTGTACCTTCAAAAATGTGAAGTAGGTCACTACGTCAATAACAAGGTCAAACTTTTTTTCAGTACACAAACCTATGCATGTGATCCAAATTTGAAGGCTGTAGGTACAGAAATGTGAAAGTAGGTCACTAGGTCAAGATCAAGGTCAACTCATGTCAAGGTTCATCTTGCCACTCAAAACTATACATGTGGTCCCAATTTGAATGATGTAAGTTATGGACATGAAGATTCTAAGATTTTCCCTGTATAAGTCTATATGAACCATATGACCTCTGGGGCGGGGCCATATTTGACCCAAGAGGGATAACTTGAACAAACTTGGTAGAGAACCACTAAATGATGCTACATTACAAATTACCAAAGCCATAGTCTTTGTGGTTTGGACAAGAAGATTTTCAAAGTTTTTCCCTATATAAGTATATGTAAACCATGTGACCCCCACGGCGGAGCCATATCTCACCCTAGGGGAATAATTTGAATAATCTTAGTAGAGGACCACTAAATGATGTCATATACAAAATATCAAAGCCCTAGGCCCTGTGGTTTTGGACAAGAGGTTTTTCAAAGTTTTTTCCTATATAAGTCTATATAAATCATGTGACCCTAGGGGTGGGGCCATATTTGACCCCAGGGAAATAGTCTGAACAATCTTGGTAGAGGACCACTAGATTTTGCTACATACCAAATACCAAAGCCCTAGGCCCTATGGTTTTGGACAAGAAGATCAGAAACCATTTAACTGTTCCTGGCCAATGTAACCTTGACCTTTGACCTAATGACCTCAAAATCAATAGGGGTCATCTGCTGGTCATGGCCAACCTATCAATTTTCCTGACACTAGGCCCAAGCGTTCTTGAGTTATTGCCTGGAAACCATTTTACTGTTCCTGGTCACTGTGACCTTGACCTTTGACATACTGACCTCAAAATCAATAGGGGTCATCTGCTGGTCATTACCAACCTCCCTATCAACTTTCGTGACCCTAGGCCTAAGCATTCTTGAGTTATCATCCGGAAACCGTTTTACTGTTCAGGGTCACTGTGACCTTGACCTTTAACATACTGACCTTAAAATCAATAGGGGTCATCTGCTGGTCATTACCAACCTCCCTATCAACTTTCATGATCCTAGGCCTAAGTGTTCTTGAGTTATCATCCGGAAACCGTTTTACTGGTCAGGGTCACTGTGACCTTGACCTTTAACATACTGACCTCAAAATCAATAGGGGTCATCTGCTGGTCATTATCAACCTCCCTATCAACTTTCATGATCCTAGGCCCAAGTGTTCTTCAGTTATCATCCGGAAACCGTTTTACTATTCAGGGTCACTATGACCTTGACCTTTGACATACAGACCTCAAAATCAATAGGGGTCATCTGCTGGTGATGACCAACCTCCCTATCAACTTTCATGATCCTAGGCCCAAGCGTTCTTGAGTTATCATCCGGAAACGGATTGGTCTACATTCCGACCGACCGACCGACCGACATCTGCAAAACAATATACTCCTCCTTTTTCAAAGGGGGGCATAATAAAAAGGTCATACCAGTAAAGTTATCTTATCTTTATATTTGTATACAATTCCAACAAAAATATTACCATGCTATCATAAATATAATGAATAAAACATACTGGGATAAAATCAAATAATTGTGTTTTATCTATATTTCATCTATATTTAAGTTATGTAACAGTGGGCAGTTAACCAGTGTTCCTGGATTCTGTACCAGTATTTGTTCCGAGCAAGTAACTGTCAACTCCCCACATGAAGCAGAGGTGGATGGTGAATAATTTCAGACAAAATGTTTGTTATCAAAGCGTTACAGAGAACAAACTCACTATCCCGCCATTCGTACATCTGCACTGTCCCTATTGAGCTAAGCTGGCTGGCTGGTCTTTTTTTTAGGTCCGTTAATGGGTACAACCCGCTTTCTGAACAGTATTTCACTTATGCAATGGCTATCATTTATCACAACCAGTGCTCCTGGTTTCTGTACCAAAGTAACCTGTTTCTTTCACCATCTTCTGTCAAATCTTTATCATCTTTATGGGAGAACAAAGACTGGGAATCAAACCTGTTAACTTCTCAATTCACAGTCTTGTGCTCTACCTAGTGAGCTAAGCACCTAGGCAAACGTAAGGACAGAAAAACAAGAGCTCTTTGTTCATTCATAAAACCCAATGATAGCCTGTCTCAAGTAACTAGGTATGTAAACTACTGCCCAATGCTTGCATTAACTTGTGGTGTAAATCTTCCAATTGGATGTAGTGACCTTAAAATGATTTCTGACCATAGACAAATAACCTATGTGGGCCAAAACGTTCTTGCATTACTAATTTATAGATTTCAATCTCACTGCTTGTGACCTTGACATTTGGTCTACTGCTCTCGACCATCCTGCCAAAAAAAAAAAAAGGGCTGGCCAGCATGGTGAAGTTTCACTACCACTGGTCCAAACAAGAAAGCAGTTTCTAGTTACTGACTGAATTTTTAACCATTTTAATTTAAGTCTCAAGGTTCTCTGACCTTGATGTTTGACTTACAGGCAATCATCCTAGAAAGTCTGACTGGAGTGTTTCCAGAATCATACTAAATGTATCCTTGACCTGAAAATAAATAGTAGGGAATATCTACAGCTCACATCCACATCCTATAAAGTTTGACAGCTGCCAAAAAGGTAAGCCTTCTTCAGTTACTGATCAGATACTAATGAAGGACCTATGGGCCAACACACACGAAGCAATACACCCCCTCTGCTTTGAAGCGGGGTGGGAGCATAATGATAAATGGAACGTTTTGACAATTATAAATACTTCAAATGCTTCTTTACGAAGCTTTCATAAATTTCACTGCCTTCCTTGAAAAAATACCACAGCCTATTTGTTAGCTGCAATATAGCAAATTCAAAATTTTCCATATTAATCCAAGACCTGCAAACAAGGTCATATTCCTCGTAAGACATTGGATGAATAAGGTGCGAGTTAAATTCACTGTATTCAATCTGGTCTTCCCGTAATAAGATATCCAAATTTTTATTAACACTAAGCATAAACAGTACATTTTGGCTGTATAAAACTTCTTTCACTGCTAGTGTTCTTAGCAATGGACAACTGACTACAATCTGTAAAATGCAACTATTAATCTGAGGCTGATCCGAGCGTTTTCCTTGAGCTAGCTCATAACTCTTCTGATACGGGCTAAAGTCTATAAAATCCACCAGAGTGGCAGAATAATTACATACAAGGCCTGTTAAAACAGGATAGTTCAACAAATGGTACTTCGCGTATTTTAAGCATTTCATTGGAATTTCTTTCTTTAAGATAATGTCCTTTTCTGTCCATTCATGACTCACTCTGAACAGACAATGAACGCATAGCTTTGGACCTTGCTTCTTTATCTCCCTCCACTGCCAATCCTGAAGAGCTTCATTGTAGAATTCCATGTGTTTTGAGACAGCAAGAATATGTAGGACCCTCAACGATTTACCCGCTAAATGATGAAGTAAGCTGTAACTCAGGAAATGAGGTTCAAGTGCAAGCTCGTGGAGATTAACTAAATACATGAAGTTGCCAAGGTTACAGGACTGGAACGACTGTATTATTGTTAATGCTTTTATTGCACAGGAATGAGATGCCCCAAGAGGAAGAGGGCATTTTTGCTGGGAATCTGCATAGTTGTCGATGTCCCTAACAATCAGTTCATCCAACTTCGTATTGCGTTGTATGATATTGTAAACTGCCTGTCTGTATGAAGAATCATGATTTCGTACAACCTGAACATTCTGCGGTAAACGTTGAAGACTAAGGTGAGTAATGTTACAACAACAATCAGACAATGTATACAAAATCCTGTTCGAATTTCTGCCTTTGAATAACACATTCACTTGTCGGAAACTTCTTCCAAACTGTTTGATCACACTAATGTATGTATCAATAATGGCCTCTTGAATACTACCATCAAAGTCGCTGAAGAAAAGTTCACTTCTTAAAAGATCAAGGTCATTTCCAAATTCATCAACATCTTTCTCTGAAAAGTCAAAACATTCCCACACTTCTGGTCTGTTAGCCGCATTCTCCCAGGCTACGCAAACAGTTCCTATACTTAATCTGTCAACTGTTGGCAGATGACGAAAAATGTTACCTAGGATCACTTCTGGTAGATTAGTCCAATCAATGACAGAAATTTCTCCAGCAAACCTATCTGACATGCTTTCACAGAGACCAATAATTTCTGAAAGAAATAAGAGGAAATATGATAAAAATACGAAGGATGAATACATACTAAATAAAAATAAGCTTGCAATAAAAAATTAAGTATTAATTCATACTAACATACTGTCTACTGAGCTCATGATTAAGTGTCTCATTACTCCTGACCAGAAGTAATCTGTGTCAGTTCTCACTTGCTTATGGAGAGATCAACTTAATTTCTATTCTACATATTTGCTGATTCTTTGGCCAGTATTATAGTATGTTATTTGATCTTACTGGTATGATAATATAAAATTTAAACTTATATAATGTAAATAAAGTTCCTCACAAATTATCTAGGTTTCTGAGTGACTACATGTATAAATGTAATCGTTTCTCTGGAAACAGAATTTTTACAAATACTAGTAAAACATGGAAAGTGGAAAACAACAGGTGGCCCAACACAACATAAAGGAAAATGTTGCGGGCTCAGATTATTGAGCCTGTTCATGGACAGTAGTGGAAATGCTAGCTACCATCCACGCCTTGCAGTCCTGCGTTGAGCAGAACTCAACATTTACACATTTATAAGTACCAGAACATAAGTTAGAGACATCCACAGATTTATTCATAGTAAAATCTTGTTTCTATGAGCTCTTTTTGTGGCTATTCCTACCAAATAAAATGTCAGCCTACACTGATCTAGTCACAAGTACTCAAGAATAAATAGTCCAAATCTTTCTTCCTTTCCTTGTGCCAGTTCTCAATAGAATAATGTTTTCTTTTACTCTACTGCATTCAGTATGTATGCTGTGAAGTATTTCTATTGAAATAGCAAGCAAGATAAAAATGGCAGCACTAGAATTCTGAGTCTCAGAAAGAGACACTGAAAAATGTGAAAATGTGAAAAGGAGCAAATTCCGAGGATTTTATTTAGGAAGTGGCTAGGGGTCTGATTACCAGACCTCTAGACAACCTGTACAAGGCAGGCTAGAGGTCCGGTAATCAGTATAAATACTGAGAATTACGAAGAGCAGACTATATTTTAACTATAAAAACGGGAGATGATTTTAAGAAGTTTGTTCTCATATATTTTTCTCATTGTTTTGAGTTTTAGATATATGGTAAGTCACAGGAAACAGAAGTATTTATAATTCTTTAATCCCGGGAAAAATACTATCGCATGCGATTCTCGGGACTGATGAATAAAAATAATGAACTCGAGCAGTAAAACAAATTCAACAAATCATGAGCACAATACATGTCTAAAACTCTAAAGAAAAAATAAGTTTATTATTTTAATTTATTAGTCCCAAGAAAAACAATAAAAGCTTCCAATCATGACGTACAAATTGCTATTAATTATTTGTCGAATTGCGATCGTACTTTTCCCAGGATTTAAAAATTGTGAATACTTCTGTTTCCTGTGACTTAACATGTATCTAAAACAACGAGAAAAATACGAAAACAGATTTATGAAATCATCTCCCGTATTTGCAGATAAAATATAGCCTCCTAGCTCCTTGTAAATACTGTTCTCAGTATTCATATTGATTACCGCACCTCTAGCCTGCCCTATGCAGGTTGTCTAATAACCAGACCTCTAGACTCCGGGCCTGGAGGTCCGATTACCGGATCCCTAGCTACCTCCTTCTATTTAACTATAGCTTTCTGTTTAACCGTTATAAAAGTTAACACCCATTTTTTACTCTTTCTGTAGTAGCAGGAATATAAAGCTCTGAAAATCTAATGCACTAGAAATGCTGAAAATCGTGATTACGTGGATTTTATATGAAATAAAGAACAAGATTTTGTAGTGTTCGGTCAGCTATACAGTGTAATATCCGAATTTTATCCCACTTTAATAAATGCAAGTACATGAAATAATGGCGTCGTTACTGACATAATAAAGACTCAGTGTATAAAAATATAATGAAATCACACAAAATAAATATCCAATTAACACATTACCTTTTAATAATGCTCAAAATTATGAAATGAATTGTCATACGGGAGTGAGTCGAAATTCTGTATCTTTGGACGCTTGAAAATTGAAGCAATTTGTTTAAAGGATCGTTAAAATAAGCACCAAATACGAATGACATGTTAAAATGTTGCTTTTGAAATTGTTTTGAATGTTATGACACAAGAATTGGAATGTCTGAAATGGGTTGTGTCTTTCCATAAAAAATATCATGTAGGGAGCGACGACGTATGTGCACGAAACATTACTTCCGCTACCAATGGACTGCTTCCGTAAACGCGCAGAACAGGTGCGCAGTAGACACATACCGAAGTTACAAATACACAAAACAACAAAAAGAGCAAGCAGGTGAATATTGTGAGTATAATCACCGCCGTGTCTTCAGATATGGAGGATACTTTTTATTTTTACGAATGCATCACGAAAGTTGACATAATTTCCCTTCAGAATTTTTACTTTGGTAGACCTGAAAGTTTGGAGGAAACATGAAAACAAAAATTTTTTTGTGATTTCCACAGACACTTTGGGTCAGGACCTATCCCCCCCCCCCCCCCCCCCCCCCCCCCCCACACACACACACCCTCCTCCGCCCCTATGAATACATGGTATCAGTTGACTGCATTCTGTCAAATTGCACTGGTCGTTGCAACTGACGTAATTTCGGGTTCCAACGAGAAACTGATAACTATCATAAATCTATGAATTAATCAATCTATTAAATGTCTACGTCCCTGTGAGGGGTTTGACATTAACGGAAGATAGAGATTTTACTTTTATTGAGCACTCTCCTGCTAATTGATCCCTGCTTTATACTGTGCATATCAAAATCCATGCAGTACCAAAATTGGACTTTTATAATAGGAAATGATGATCCAGTTTAATATTTTTTATAGTTCAGTTTAGTTGTAAGCATAGTAATTTAGGTACCTAGTCAAAATAATTCAATGGTTAAATTGTTTTATATTTGTGACGGGCAATATAACTGTCAAAACTTAGGACCAAAATAAAACAGTGTAAATAAATACTTCGTAAAGTTTTGGAAGGTGATGCAAGACTGTTAAATTTGTGATCTTTTGAAATTAGAATAAACCTGTCAATTCTGCTACAGAACTTCTATTTCCAGGTCATTCATGTCTGATTACTATTTTGCTTGACGTTAAATACAATATTATCTACGGAGATACTCCCAACAATCAATTTCTGATCATAACTGGGAGGTCGGGGCAGTTGTTAAAAGCATGTTGCTATGATACATGATATTCATGTTGTTAAAAGAGTAAGAGCAGTAATATATACAGCTTGTTAAAAATAAAAACAGGATGATGACATTAGTACATATATGAGTCTAGGTCAGATGTGAAGCACTGAAGGTTCACACTGTCCTTGATGTTATAAGGTAAGGCGTTCCAGTATCTGATTGTGCGGGGAAAGAAGGAGTTCAAGTACATTATGCTATCATTTCTGTTGGGGTATGTTTTATACAATGTTGGCTTCATTTTTGTGATCAAAATACACATTTTCTGTAAGTTGCTGTATGCAGACATCCCAACTTTTTCTGAATGCCAAGTGGGAGTTTTTGCTTTCCAAAGTGGGAGATTGAGGTGTTCAAGTGGGAGATTTTATACCGCGGTAATAATGTTCATGATAACGAAGCTTTTAACAAATCTAATGATAATATAAACTTATTTGCCCTTATAAAATCACTAGTCTTAAAAAAATTCACTTGCATTTCTAATGTTTTGGAACAATAATACATGAAGCCTTCTGTGCAAAATTAAATAGTTATGGCACTTTAAGCACTATGTCTAAATTCAAAACACCACTGAGAATTAAACCTGCACTTTTATTTCTTTTGTTGGAAAGAAGACTCCCTAGATGAATTTTACATGACAAACAGTACAGCTGTTAAAACTGTGAAAACAAAATGTATATAGCTAAAAGAATAAAAGTTCAAGCAATAGAAAATTTACTGTTTGATTCTCATCCTTGTCAACCAGTATTTAAAACCCCTGACTCAAATACTTTTATTGATCAAAATCCTGTTATCCAAAATTGAATGTCCGGGTATTGTTACACTTTCGTAGATTTGCCTAAATCTCCAGTTAAAAGGATGTGTTTGACAAATTGTTATGATGCAAAGACAGTTTAACAGCATTTGATAGTAAGTGATATTAAAATTTACCATGACATTTCCTCTTATCAAAATGATTTTAAGAGAAATGTTTTTTAAAACCTAGCAGGTTGACTCAGCGACCATCTACTTTCGATTTCAAAAAGTTACAGAAAAAGGTAAAGCCAGTATAATTTCTAATCTAAGTTTGATTGAATTTAATTAGATATCTAATGTCTGGATTTTAATTTCAACTGTGACACATTAATCAACACCTGGCTTTGTTAAATCGTGTAATAAACAATAAGGCCTAAAAAAAAAATTCTTTGTTTCCGGTAACATGCTCAAAAAAATTAGGGTAGGTAGGTCGGAACATTTTTTTTTTTTGGAAATTTTTTTTATTAAGGGAGACTTTTCGGAAATTATTTTTTTGTCAAAAAAAGATTACAAATAAGGGGGATATGCCTTTAGAGCATCAGTAAGTTGATTTCTAACATCACTGGTCATGTTTAACGCATAAAAAGTGCAGTTTTGCATCATTTTGTTAAAAAGTTGAAAAAAATATTCTCCAAGGCCATAAAAACATTTAGGGTCGGGCCAAAAATTTAGGGTAGGTCGGGATACCGGAAACAAACAATTTTTTTTTTTACGCCTAATCAGCACGGGTAGAATAAGGTGCGAAAATATCCGAAAGCTGTTGTTTACAGACTCGTCAGTAGTGATACAGTATCAGATAGGCGCAAAGAAGCGGATTATTTCATAATTTTTGTGTGTTTATGTTGTTTTGTTGTTTTTTTTAATCGGGAGATTGAGACTTCTGATCGGGGTGATCGGGTTTTACAACCAGAATCGGGAGAAACCCGATCGGATCGGGAGAGTTGGGATGTCTGTGTATGTTGAGTAGGATATTGCTACACATGATAGTTTTCCTATTAAAGTTTTAGCAAATATAGCTCTAGATTTTACTGCACACAGTTCCTTTAGGTGTTACGAGTTGGCCCTAACCAGCAGTTTTTACCTTTGTTGCATTTAAATGGGGTCACATACGCATTTTGCATTTTGAGTTACAAATGTATTTTGGGGTGAAAATAGGTGTTGTGACAATATTCTTATTGTCATTGGTCTGATTCTCATAGAAGAAAGAAGATGGCATTCATCAGTTATTTGTAGTAAAGCACTACTTTATTCTTCATTTTTTTTTGTCCACAGATATAAAAGTACCAACAGTATATCAAGGTTTAGTGTATGGCAGGTGTTAATCGTATGAGCATGATGGAGCAAGTACACCTAGCAGGAGAAGATGAGGATGACATTTATGGAGGATTTAATGACTACAATGCAACCTTAGATACAGATGTATGTACCCTTTTTAATTCTATAGTATAAGCAGGGAGAATTTTGGATTAACTGTATGTACAGTACAGTATATACTACTGTTGACAACAAATTTGTGTGATATTAAGTCATAGCGTCAAACAGCATATCAGCACGCTGGAAAAGAAACCGACAGAAAATGGGCAAAT
The DNA here is from genome assembly GCF_021730395.1 of Mercenaria mercenaria. Taxonomy (NCBI): domain Eukaryota; kingdom Metazoa; phylum Mollusca; class Bivalvia; order Venerida; family Veneridae; genus Mercenaria; species Mercenaria mercenaria. The sequence goes on along the minus strand of NC_069364.1, from coordinate 27,956,584 downwards.
ATTTGGTGGATGACGTAAAGGATGTACAAAATGATCCTTGAAAACATGTTGGAATTGAAATAATATAGCTCATATACTATAATATATAGTGATTTGCTCTTGCATAAAATCTTTGTTTGTTGTTCAGATGCATATTCAGCATCCTCTTGATACAATTCTTTTGCGTCTGAACTCCAAAGAATGATTTTATTCAATGACAAATCACTAAATGAGATATGTAATTTCTTAAATAATGAAGCATGCTGTGAATTATTTTGCTTTAATGTGAGTCTTTTAGTGAGATCATTTTAATATAATTTTCTTGATAAAGTGATATTATGTTGTTTATATTTGCCTTATAATCAAAGTGTTTTCAGCATGTTTTTAGCTCACCTGTCACATAGTAACAAGGTGAGCTTTTGTGATCACGCAGCGTCCGTCCGTCCGTAAACTTTTGCTTGTGACCACTCTAGAGGTCACATTTTTTGTGGGATCTTTATGAAAGTTGGTCAGAATGTTCATCTTGGTGATATCTAGGTTAGATTCGAAACTGGGTCACGTGCCATCAAAAACTAGGTCAGTAGGTCTAAAAATAGAAAAACCTTGTGACCTCTCTAGAGGCCATATATTTCAAAAAATCTTCATGAAAATTGGTCAGAATGTTCACCTTGATGATATCTAGGTCAGGTTCGAAACTGGGTCACGTGCCATCAAAAACTAGGTCAGTAGGTCTAAAAATAGAAAAACCTTGTGACCTCTCTAGAGGCCATATATTTCACAAGATCTTCATGAAAATTGGTCAGAACATTCACCTTGATGATATCTAGATCAAGTTTGAAACTGGGTCACGTGCCTTCAAAAACTAGGTCAGTAGGTCAAATAATAGAAAAACCTTGTGACCTCTCAAAAGGCCATATTTTTCATGGGATCTGTATGAAAGTTGGTCTGAATGTTCATCTTGATGATATCTAGGTCAAGTTCGAAAGTGGGTCACGTGCGGTCAAAAACTAGGTCAGTAGGTCTAAAAATAGAAAAACCTTGTGACCTCTCTAGAGGCCATATACTTCATGAGATCTTCATGAAAATTGGTCAGAATGTTCACCTTGATGATATCTAGGTCAAGTTCGAAAGTGGGTCACGTGCCCTCAAAAACTAGGTCAGTAGGTCAAATAATGGAAAAACCTTGTGACCTCTCTAGAGACCATATTTTTCATGGGATCTGTATGAAAGTTGGTCTGAATGTTCATCTTGATGATATCTAGGTCAAGTTCGAAAGTGGGTCACTTGCCATCAAAAGCTAGGTCAGTAGGTCAAATAATAGAAAAACCTTGTGACCTCTCTAAAGACCATATTTTTCATGGGATCTGTATGAAAGTTGGTCTGAATGTTCATCTTGATGATATCTAGATCAAGTTCGAAACAGGGTCATGTGCGGTCAAAAACTAGGTCAGTAGGTCTAAAAATAGAAAAACCTTGTGACCTCTCTAGAGGCCATACTTGTGAATGGATCTCCATAAAAATTGGTCAGAATGTTCATCTTGATGATATCTTGGTCAAGTTCGAAAGTGGGTCACGTGCCGCTTAAAAGTAGGTCAGTAGGTCAAATAATGAAAAAATGTTGTGACCTCTCTAGAGGCCATATTTTTCATGAGATCTGTATGAAAATTAGTCTGAATGTTTATCTTGATGATATAAAGGTCAAGTTTGAAACTGGGTCAACTGCGATCAAAAACTAGGTCAGTAGGTCTTGAAATAGAAAAACCTTGTGACCTCTCTAGAGGCCATACCCTTGAATGGATCTTCATGAAAATTGGTCAGAATGTTCACCTTGATGATATCTAGATCAAGTTTGAAACTGGGTCATGTGCCTTAAAAAACTAGGTCAGTAGGTCAAATAATAAATAAACTTGTGACATCTGTAGAGGCCATACTTTTCATGGGATCTGTATGAAAGTTGGTCTGAATGTTCATCTTGATGATATCTAGTTCAGATTTGAAACTGGGTCAACTGCGGTCAAAAACTAGGCCAGTAGGTCTAAAATTAGAAAAATCTTTTGACCTCTCTAGAGGCCATATTTTTCAATGGATCTTCATGAAAATTGATCTGAATGTTCACCTTGATGATATCTAGGTCAGTTACGAAACTGGGTCACGTGCGGTCAAAAACTAGGCCAGTAGGTATAAAAATAGAAAAACCTTGTGACCTCCCTAGAGGCCATATTTTTCATGAGATCTTCATGAAAATTAGTGAGAATGTTCACCTTGATGATATCTAGGTAAAGTTCAAAACAGGGTCACGTACCTTCGAAAACTAGGTCAATAGGTCAAATAATAGAAAAACTATGTGACCTCTCTAGAGACCATATTTTTCAATGGATCTTCATGAAAATTGGTCAGAATTTTTATCTTGATAATATCTAGGTCAAGTTCAAAACTGGGTCATATGAGTTCAAAAACTAGGTCACTATGTCAAATAATAGAAAAAACGACGTCATACTCAAAACTGGGTCATGTGGGAAGAGGTGAGCGATTCCGGACCATCATGGTCCTCATGTTTTTTTTATTGCAGGATTTAGCAAGTGATCCAAGTTTTCAGAAAGCAGTATTAAGAACAAGTCATGGTCGTCGCCCACCTCCTGTAAGTCAAATAACTTACTTTATTATCATCTGTGACTTCTGTCACCTGTGGTAAGTTGTTGTAAAATATTATTTGAGCCGCACCATGAGAAAACCAACATAGTGCATCTGCGCAGTCTGGTCAGGATCCATGCAGTTAGCTTTCAAAGATTATTGCAATTAGGGAAACTGTTAGTGAACAGCATCAGTCCTGACCAGACTGCGCGGATGCACTATGTCTGGATCCATGCTGGTCACAAATGCACTATGTTGGTTTTCTCATGGTGTGGCTCAATTTAGTTATACAAGGCTAGTTTTGTCAAGTATATAGTTTTAAATATGTTGCAAAGTAAAGGTGTAGAAACATACATCTTAATTTTAAGTTCAATAAGGCGTCTAATTTCATATTTAAAAAATAAAAGCTGATAAGCCATCCGGCTGGCTTACGGAAGGTGGGTGGTTCTACCCAGGTACCCGCTCGTGATGAAATAATGCACGGAGGGGCACCTGGGGTCTTCCTCCACCATTAAAGCTGGAAAGTCGCCATATGACCTATCATGTGTCGGTGCGACGTTAAATCCAACAAAATAAATAAATAAATAAAAGCTGATAAAGCAGCTGTCCGAACAAATGTTATGCATAAGTACATGATTTAAAACAGCTCTAACTTTCAGTATTACAGTTTTCATAGATCCATAATGTGAGGTAATCGAAAACAACAAAATTGATCGTATTTTCTATTGTATTAGTTTATATTCAAACCTTTAACAAATATACAAGAAAATTATAAACGAAAATTAACAAGACATTCATATAGTTTTGTTTCTAACAAAAAATGAGGCGGCCATATAAACAAAGACATTATGATAATGTAGAGGTCTAGGTTCTAAATTTCCAGATGTGTACTTGAACTTTTGAAAAAGAAGAATTAATTTGTGAATACACAGTGTCATGTTCTTATGAAAATTGAGCACTAACTGACAGAAAGAGTGGGCAGTGTTTGATTCCATCTTTTAAATTAAAAACAAAATAGAAAATGTCTGTGTCGAAAATAGATTAATATTGGTTATTGGAGCGGTGTTAGAGTTTTGACCTCAGAATAAATCTTGAAGATTTTGCATAGTAAATTGTTTTCTTCACAAAACACAGACTGGTTTCAAAGGTGCAGCTGGTGGAGGTGCTCCGGTTCTTGGTGGAGCCAGAATGGGAACAGCCATGCGTGGTGGTCGTGCCGGCCCCTCCTCAATGGGACGTCCAATCACAGGAGCAGCAGCTGGCCAGGATGCACAGGCAAGACCAATGACAGCTGTAAGAGCAGCTGGCTATACTGCAGCTGGGAAAAGAGGTATGAAAAAAAGCACTGAATTTACAAGATGTGAGCTGATTTTAGCCTTCAGCATGCTTTCAGATAGCTATATATTTATATTTTATGTTTTGTCTACAAAGCTTTAAAAAGGCAAGTTAGAGAGTTTTTAGCTCGACTATTCGAAGAATAGTCTAGCTATTCTACTCACCCTGGCGTCGGCGTCGGCGTCACACCTTGGTTAAGTTTTTGCATGCAAGTACATACAGCTATCATTTAAAGGCATATAGCTTTGAAACTTATTTATTCTTTTTCTAGGTCAATTACCAACCTCACTGGGTCAAGTTCCATAACTCTAACATGTATTTTGAGCAAATTATGCCCCCTTTTGGACTTAGAAAATTCTTGTTAAAGTTTTACATGCAAGTTACTATCTCCAAAACTAATGCAGATATTGAATTGAAACTTCACAAGTGTCTTCGGAGTTATAAAACTAGTTGATAGCACCAAGTCCCATAACTCTGACCTTCATTTTGGCCAAATTATGCCCCCTTTCGGACTTGGAAAATTCTGGTTAAAGTTTTGCGTGCAAGTACATACAGCTATTACTAAAAGGCATATAGATTTAAAACTTATTTTTTCTTTTTCTAGATCAATTACTTACCTCACTGGGTCAAGTCCCATAACTCTGACATGTATTTTGGCCAAATTATGCCCCCTTTTGGACTTAGAAAATTCTGGTTAAAGTTTTGCATGCAAGTACATACAGCTATTACTAAAAGGCATATAGATTTGAAACTTATTTTTTCTTTTTCTAGATCAATTACTTACCTCACTGGGTCAAGTCCCATAACTCTGACATGTCTTTTGGACAAATTATGCCCCCTTTTGGACTTAGAAAATCCTGGTTAAAGTTTTACATGCAAGTAACTACCTCCAAAACTACTACAGATATTAAATTGAAACTTCACATGTGTCTTCGGGGTTATAAAACTAGTTGATAGCACCAAGTCCCATAACTCTGACATGTATTTTGGGCAAATTATGCCCCCTTTTGGACTTAGAAAATCCTGGTTAAAGTTTTGCGTGCAAGTACATACAGCTATTACCAAAAGGCATATAGCTTTGAAACTTATTTATTCTTTTTCTAGGTCAATTACCAACCTCACTGGGTCAAGTTCCATAACTCTTAACATGTATTTTGAGCAAATTATGCCCCCTTTTGGACTTAGAAAATTCTGGTTAAAGTTTTACATGCAAGTTACTATCCCCAAAACTAATGCAGATATTGAATTGAAACTTAACATGTTTCTTCGGGGTTATAAAACTAGTTGATAACATCAAGTCCCATAACTCTGATATGTATTTTGGTCAAATTTTGTCCCCTTTCGAACTTAAAACTCTTTTGATATTTAACATTTTGGGTAATAATTTCCTGCTTCTGTGACAATATTTCGAATAGTCGAGCTTGGCTGTCTTACGGACAGCTCTTGTTTGCTTTATTGTGTCGTTATTTAGTAGTATGTCATGTATGGTACGGTACTACCATAAGTCCAATAAAGTGCTATTTGTACCATGTGCATATTAATAATGGTAGAAATATAAATTTTGTATAACTCTAATCATGATAGGAAAAATTGTTCATGTCTTGGAATGATTTTAACTAGGTTTTACGCAATGTGTAGTTTTGTAAAAGTGGAAAAAATATTTTACATATTTCTCTCTCACATACCAATAGTTCACTGGAAAAAAGTAAAAAATTCTATTATTCAGACTATAAATAAATGAATTCTGATTGTTGATTTTACTTCACATAAATTTATGGTGTTGAACAGTTACTATAAATAGCCTGTCAGATTCATATATGACATTGAGCTCATAAATAGTCATAATGATGGTGCATAAAATGATATTGCACAATTTAATACTGAAAGTATTAGTTTGTAATTCATATATTTATACATTAAACGATAGTACAGACTTGGTTAAGTTTTGCGTTTATGTCAACTTTCCTCCTTAAGGTCAAAGCTATTGCTTTAAAACTTAAAGCAATTATTCGCCATTAAAAGCTGACTCTGCACAGCAAATACTGTAACCCTACATTGCTTTTTGCAAGAATTGTGGCCCCTTTGGACTTAGAAAATCATGGGTAGGACAATATTTCTATTTTAAAACATTGTCATGACGTCAATCCTTTGTACTCGCAGTACTGTATTTTTAATATTGGACTGCTTTCAATGGAACGCAGTACAATATTTCCCACTGTTCAGTTTAATATTGGACTGCACGAGAAAAATGATTAATATACACAATCAATGTACTCGTTAGCAATTATCAAATCCGTATAAAGATAGTGAAACCAAATGAAAGCAGTCTAATATTTTAACAAAGAACTGATAATAAAATGAAAATTAATATAAAAACTAAGTTGTATGTATATATGCCTAATAAATATGGAAAAAATCGCAAAATTTTAAAAATAACTTTATACGTTTTTTTTTGCATGCGTCGACGTAGTTTTACTTCGTAACCGACAACTTGCTGGAGCGACAATTTCGTCAATATTGTTTACGTTTCCAGTTTTAAGAATTGTACAAGAATTTATTCCTTCCTGCTAAAAAGCTGTTTTTTAAGACCAAGCATGATAGTTCTTTGAGGCTGTACTGCGGTAAATTCCTAGATTTCGAGACGAGGGAGGGCCTTCTAGTCATACAAACTCAAGTGCCCTACATGTAACAAAACGATTGCATTAACTTAGAAACTTTAAAGACTAAATACAGTACAAAACAACCATAATAATTCGGTAGTGCCTTTTTAAGTTTAACTACCTTTTTAATAGTATTTCCGTCGCAGCAAGGAATCGGTAAAACCGAATGATGCTCCCCAATGCATGTGCTTGAGGAAGATAATCCAAAAACCAGGTAAGGTACTGTAGAGTTAAGGTTCTTTGAAACTGCAGTTCCCATCAATAGCCTCTATCATTTTTGTCAAGTGTCAATGAAATGCAGTTAATACTTTATGAAAGTAAAGCTCCGAACAAGCCTTGTTTGTATAAAAATGAAGATGATTTAAAACCTAGGTAGAGTTATGGTTCTTTGACACTGATATTTCCGTCAATGATCTCCATCATTTCGTGAAGTCTCAATGAAATGGCATTAATAAGCCTTATTTTGTGTAGTAAAGGGAGATAATTCAAAAGCTATGTAAGGTAGAGTTATGGTTCTTTGACAATTTTGCTCTTTATCTTAATGACCTCTACAATTATGTGAAATTTCAATAAAATGCCGTTAATAATTTTCAAGTTATATTCCAGATAGACGGACGGACCGACGAGCGGACTAAGTGACAACTATGCTCGCCCTTCGAGGAGCATAAAAACAATACTAATAATTTACAATTTACGAAAGTTAAGTTAATAATTGCATCATCATACATAGCCCATCTTTTGTTACGTCACAATCCACATTTTCCGAATTTATCCGTGTATCTGTGCATAGAAAAAAACTAACTGAATGCTTACACGTTTCTAAATGTTCATTTAAACGCCAGCAAATGCGTATTGACAGTAATTTTTAGCATTAACCATAGGAATTTACAGTTGATGTTTATTTGAGCATAATGCTTATTAAGTTTAGTGACTATTCTAGATCCTGAAAACACATTTTTTTCCAATACCCTAAATTTTCCGTTGAAAACCTTGGCGTTATCCGTTTTGAAAAAAAAAGACTACAAAAAGAGTGTTCCTTTCAAAATATAAACGTTTACAGCGCAACACGTATAAAATAATAGATTGCCTTATTTTTTTGTGTTCGGAGCCAGTGTGAAGCATTTGCTCACATTTGTTCAGTCTGAGACTGCCTATTAGAAAAAAATGCAAATAAGGGACATATGTGTACTTACATGAACCTTAGTTTTGACTCGTTATTTTTTTTTCTTGTATATACAATTTCGTTTTATATTTTCGGATGAAATACTGAGATTTAAGTGATAAAATATCTAATAAATTCAAGGTGAATGATATCAAATGAGCCGTGCCATGTGAAAACCAACATAGTGGCTTTGCGATCAGGATAGATCCAGACCAGCCTGCGTATCTGCGCATGCGCATTCGCATGCTGTTCTCTAACAATTTATCTAATTCCAATAGGCTTTGAAAGCGACCAGCATGGATCCTGACCAGACAGCGCGGATGCGCAGGCTGGTCTGGATCCATGCTGGTCGCAAACACACTATTTTGTTTTTTTCTCATGGCGCGGCTCAAATATTTTGTTCAGTACTCCAGTTGGGACTTAATTAAATATATTTTCACTTTGGGTGCCTCGGGCACCGTCATCTATTGTGATAATAACTTAAACACTGTTAAATAGGAGTAGTTTTGGGTGCACAAATAAAATTCATATCGAAAGCAAGTTTTACTTAATTTTCAGCTTCCGTCTTACCGCTTTGCGCCGTATATTAACCAATTAACAGGAACGAAAATAATATCACAAGTTTAAAAGGGTTTTGACTTACCATTAGATGTATCCGATAATATATCAAAAGTGTGTGTTCTGTAAGTCTTCTTGCACTACATTTGAAGATTTTGGGGCAAATTTATGTACAACCCAACAAAAACTGTCACTGAACTAATAAATCACAACAACAGTATATTGCCAGGCATGTAAACAAATCACCCAATTTCTCATACAGTGCACATGTTCTCCAGCTACGCTTTCAGTGAAATATTATCCTCATCCGCCATACCCTTGTAAATTTTAACACCTAGAAAGTTTCCTTGTACAGGCTTACATAAAAAGAACAGAAGCACTTTACTCTTGCCATAAATTAAAATAAATCCAGTTTTTGTTTCCAAAATGTCACAAAATTTCTTTTCACCACCGCCGCCATTCGTGAGCATACTACTGTTTAGTCCGTGCATGTTAACACAATTAAAAGCATCAAGAGAATCCCGAGCTAACTAAAGTCCTGTATTACGAAAGCGAGAAACAAGAGAAACACGAGAAAAACGCAATCGTGCATTTTATGAGAAAAACGTGCTAAAATTTGTCATGAGGATCTACAGGGTATTTCATAATCATATAGCAATTGTTATCAAATGCGGTTAAGTGAATAAGAAAACGAATTTAATTTAAGAATATTTTACGTCAATGGTTTGAACATAATTCCTTATTGGTTAAGTCATAAAAACAATGTTTTAAGTAAGATATAAGCCTCAAACGATCCAATATGTAAAATACTGGACGGTCCTCAGCGCTGACGCGCTTCGGACAGTCCAGTATTTTACATATTGGATCTTTTCGTCTTATATCCTATACATACAGAGACAAAAAAATCAGGCACCCACAAGGCAGTTCTCTTGTTTTCTAGTGATATCCTCACATATTGCACAGCTGAAAATCAATAATTGTATAATATCATTTTTACAGGAGTAGCCGGGTTTGATCCTCTGAATCAGGCAGCTGGGCCAGCGCCACCCCTGGAGCCAAAACCTGAAGACAGGTATGTAGACAAGATATTTACTTACTGCTTTTGTCAACAGTAGAAAAAATATATGAGGGTTTGCGACCAGCATGGATCCAGACCAGCCTGTGCATCCGCACAGTCTAGTCAGGATCCATGCTGTTCGCTAACAGTTTCTCTAATTGCAATAGGCTTTGAAAGCCAACAGCATGGATCTTGACCAGACTGCACAGATGCGCAGGTTGGTCTGGATCCATGCTGGTCGCAAAGCCACTATGTTGGTTTTCTCATGGCGCGGCTCATATGTAAAATGATGCATAGTTTAACACATTTCATTGGTATGCCTGAGTATATAGAGTACAAAGAGCATATTTTTTTTAAACAGATATGTCCGTCTGCACAAATATTATATGGGATATGACCTAGGATAAAAAAAGTGCCACAAAATATCTTGAACTGTTATTTTTATACGCCCGAAGGGACGTATTATGTTATGATGCTGGTGTCCGTCTGTCCGTTAGCAATTTCGTGTCCGCTCTGTAACTCTTGAACCCCTTGAAGGATTTCAAGGAAACTTGACACAAATGTTCACCACACCCAGACGACGTGCAGAGCGCATGTTCCGGATGTCTCGCTTCAAGGTCAAGGTCACACTTAGGAGTCAAAGGTCATATCAGTTTGTTGCGTGTCCGCTCTGTAACTCTTGAACCCCTTGAAGGATTTCAAAGAAACTTGACACAAATGTTCACCACACCAAGACGACATGCAGAGCGCATGTTCCGGATGACTTGCTTCAAGGTCAAGGTCACACTTAAGGGTCAAAAGTCATATCAGTTTGTTTCATGTCCGCTCTGTAACTCTTGAACTGCTGGAAGGATTTCAAAGAAACTTGGCAGAAATGTTCACCACATTGCAACGATATGCAGAGCGCATGTTCCGGATGACTCGCTTCAAGGTCAAGGTCACACTTAAGGCTCAAAGGTCATATATGACTTTGCTTTGTGTATATTGCTCTGCATTGCAGTGCTCTCGTTTTTATTTGGCAGATCTCTTTTTTAGCTCATCTGATTTTTTGAAAAAAAATGATGAGTTATTGTCATCACTTGAGCGGTTGTCGGCGTCGGCGTTGCCTGGTTAAGTTTTATGTTTAGGTCAGCTTTTCTCCTAAACTATCAAAGCTATTGCTTTGAAACTTGGAATACTTGTTCACCATCATAAGCTGACCCTGTATAGCAAGAAACATAACTCCATCTTGCTTTTTGCAAGATTTATGGCCCCTTTTGTACTTAGAAAATATCAGATTTCTTGGTTAAGTTTTATGTTTAGGTCAACTTTTCTCCTAAACTATCAAAGCTATTGCTTTGAAACTTGGAATACTTGTTCACCATCATAAGCAGACCCTGTACATCAAGAAACATAACTCCATATTGCTTTTTGCAAGATTTATTGCCCCTTTTGGACTTAGAAAATCTGTTTTCTTGGTTAAGTTTTATGTTTAGGTCAGCTTTTATCCTAAACTATCAAAGCTATTGCTTTAAAACTTGCAACACTTGTTCACCATCATAAGTTGACCCTGTATAGCAAGAAACATAACTCCGTCCTGCTTTTTGCAAGATTTATGGCCCCTTTTGGACTTAGAAAATATCAGATTTCTTGGTTAAGTTTTATGTTTAGGTCAACTTTTTCTCTTAAACTATCAAAGCTATTGCTTTGAAACTTGCAACACTTGTTCACCATCATAAGCTGACCCTGTACAGCAAGCAACATAACTCCATCCTGCTTTTTGCAATAATTATTGCCCGTTTTGGACTTAGAAAATCATTTTCTTGGTTGAGTATTATGTTTAAGTCAACTTTTCTCATAAACTATCAAAGCTATTGCTTTAAAACTTGCAACAGTTTTTCACCATCATAAGTGGACACTGTACATCAAGAAACATAACTCTATCCTGCTTTTTGCAAGAATGATGGCCCTTTTTAGACTTAGAAAATCATGGGTAGGACAATATTTCTATTACACAAAAAAAATCAGATGAGCGTCAGCACCCGCAAGGCGGTGCTCTTGTTTGTACTTACAATAATTTTTTTTTGAATTACCGTATTTTGGTGCGTATAGGTCGCACTTTTTCTACCCATTTTGCTGCCTGAAAAAGTTCCTGCGACCTATACGACAGAACATTGCCACAGTTTTTTTTTTTCGGACCAATTTTCTGACCGTAGCTCTCGCAAAATTACGTGCATCTGTTACGAACGAACAAAATGGATAAAAAAATATCAATATCGGCGGCTTTTCAACTAGTAGCGGTTACTTTCAATAAAATGTATCGTAAATAACCCATACTGACTATTAAAATTATGAATGACTTTAATTCAAAGATGTTTTTGCAGTTTGAATTACGTTTGTTTCTACTTTCGTTTTACCGGACGCCATTGACTTGCACTCCGGGTTGGATAAAATCCGGACAGATCCGTCCTCCATTCCAAACATTGTTTATACTATTTTTTAGCGTATTAAAAAACTTGAAAGATAATTTTTTACTTTTAATTTTTAAATAAAAGGAAAAATCCAAAAAGAGATATTTTGTTAATCTTTTTACTCAGAATCAAAAGAATGCGGTTAATTACATGTCACGGAAAGGTGTTATAATTGCTGTGCAAACAATTCACACTTAAACTTGCATAATTACAGAATGTAAACACAAACCGTCTGCTGCCAATTAGTGTCAAAAAGCCACTTTTCTTTGATGTAGTTTGTTACCGATACTACTGTTGGTACGAAACGGTTGGGATCGAAAATAACACTGTCCGATTTCCACCAATCAGGTTCTGATAATAATTCAGTCCGCGGCATCAATATGGCCACCGCCATAACTTTTTTGCCGGTAAATATTAAATATTGCTGGGGAAAAATCCGAAATTTAACTGCGACTAATATGCTAGAACTTAAATTTTCCGACCATTTCCAGAGCAAAAATTAGATGCGGACTATACATTACCGCGACCTATACACACCAAAATACGGTACTTCCCTTTTATGTTACTATAAATAGCTTATTTTGAAACTTTTTTATTATTGGCCTTAGGGAAAAACCGAGACCACTTTTCTGTGGTACAACATGGATGGTACCTCCAATTTTAAGGTGTATTTTTACATACCTGTACCTGATAAGGATTTTTTTGTAGACTTTGAATTTTTTTTTTGTGGACTTAGATTTGTTTTTTGAAGTTTTCCTTTTGTTGTTCCAGTCCTTTGGGGCTTCAACAGTCAAGTTCTTAAAATTTTGCTCCCATCCTGTGATGTAAGCCTTCGGGCGTATATTGCCCCGCTTGGCGGCGCTCTTGTTTGTAAGCTGTGACTATTTTTGAAAACCTGAGTTATTAGACTGGGGTATGTCATTGGTCGGGCGGGCGGGCGGGCGGCGGCGTCAAACTGGTGTTTCCGGTCAATAACTTCTGTTTCGGTAAAGATATTTGAATAAAGCTTGGTATGTATGTAGCTTATATCAAGACAAAGGCTGGGATTGATTTTGGGGTTTCTGGGGTCAAGGTCAAGGTCACTGTTACTTAAAATAGAAAAAGGGTTTCCGGTCAATAACTTAACTTAGGAATGAGCTATCATGATGAAACTTGGTGTATAGAAAACTTATATAAAGTTGTAGCTTGGGATTGATTTTGGGGTTTCTGGGATCAAGGTCAAGGTCATTGTTACTAAAAATAGGGTTAGGGTTAGGGTTTTGCTTTAAAGTGGTGCACTGTGATTCAGTATACTTTTTATACACCCGAAGGGACGTATTATGTTATGACGCTGGTGTCCGTCTGTCTGTCCGTTAGCAATTTCGTGTCCGCTCAGTAACTCTTGAACCCCTTGAAGGATTTCAAGGAAACTTGACACAAATGTTCACCACACCCAGACGACGTGCAGAGCGCATGTTCCGGATGTCTCGTTTCAAGGTCAAGGTTACACTTAGGAGTCAAAGGTCATATCAGTTTGTTTCGAGTCCGCTCTGTAACTCTTGAACTGCTGGAAGGATTTCAAAGAAACTTGGCAGAAATGTTCACCACATTGCAATGATGTGCAGAGCGCATGTTCCGGATGACTCGCTTCAAGATCAAGGTCACACTTAAGGGTCAAAGGTCATATATGACTTTGCTTTGTGTATATTGCTCTGCGTTGCAGTGCTCTTGTTTTTATTTGGCAGATCTCTTTTTTTTGTACTTACAATAATTTTTTTTTGAATTACTTCCCTTTTATGTTACTATAAATAGCTTATTTTGAAACTTTTTTATTATTGGCCTTAGGGAAAAACCGAGACCACTTTTCTGTGGTACAACATGGATGGTACCTCCAATTTTAAGGTGTATTTTTACATACCTGTACCTGATAAGGATTTTTTGTAGACTTTGAACTCTTTTTTTGTGGACTTAGATTTGTTTTTTGAAGTTTTCCTTTTGTTGTTCCAGTCCTTTGGGGCTTCAACAGTCAAGTTCTTAAAATTTTGCTCCCATCCTATGATGTAAGCCTTCGGGCGTATATTGCCCCACTTGGCGGCGCTCTTGTTTATTCTTATGAAAAGTGTTGAAAACCTGGTTTCGTGGCATTGCCGCATTTCTTGTTGCCCTTGAAGTTGTATTTTATTTCATTTTAGAATTGATTGAGAAAGAGGCTATTATTATAAAACTATAGAAAGTTTGTTTCCTCAGGAATGTTTATATTGTTGCAAAAAAGTGTGTGTGTGTGTGTTGTTGTTTTTTTTGTCGTAGAAATGTTGAGAAAATATGACTATTGGAATGTAGAAATACTGTACAAAAGGCCTGTGCGAGCAGTAGAATGTTACAGTAGCATATAGATCAAATAGATCAAAATGGACTTCTAGTTTAAGTACATGTATGTGGTTATTTTTCATTTTAGCCCTGAAGAAAAAATCCGACAATTAGAGAAAAAAGTGAATGAACTGATTGAAGAGAGCTGCTTTGCAAACAGTCGTGGAGAGCTCAATTTGGTAGGTAGATTGTATTATGTGTCATACATGTATAGCTGCTGTTTCCTTGGCTTGTTTCTGTTAAATGAAGTGGGTTTTTTTATACATGAAAGTTGATAAGCAATTCATAAAATTTTAAATTCTGTAAATGGAATGACATGAGAGAAAAAATCATTTCCCTGAATATTATAAAACTGGTTTGTTTGTTAATGAATAGACATATTCTCATTGTTTATACACCTATGTACTTACACATGTATATTATAGTTGTTAAAGGGCTCTTTGTCTAAATGGTTAAGGTTGCTGACTTCCCTTGCTTCTCACTGATGGTTCTACCGACATGCCCACTCCTAACAAAGTAATGCTTGGAGTGGCATCTGGGGTCATCCTTGACCATGAAAAGCTGGAAATGTTGCAATATAACCTAAATTGTGTTGGCTACCACTTCCCACCCCCTCACCCCACCCAAAAAATTAAAATGTACTGATTAACTGAGTCAGTGTCAACTTTGACACTAATTTTGAAAAGGAGTAACATAGGCGGTTTAAACCTATATTTTAATTCAGGTTTAAATCAGGCATACATTCTTATTGTTTTTAAGTCAGAATGTTTGAAAATAAAACCATTTATTCTGTTTGTCCTAGGCACTGGAGAAGGCAAAGGAAGCTGGGCGTAAAGAGCGTGTGTTGGTCCGACAACGAGAACAGATGTCGATGGGAGATCAGATCAACTTGGATCTTACATACTCTGTAAGATTTGTACTTATCGGGAAATGATTCCTAATTCTAATCAGGCAAATTACATTTGCACTTACTCAAACAAAAAAATGTGTTTTTTTTTTGTCTGGAAAAAGGAAAAGCTGCACCAACAAGAGGGTGAACATTTGTAGACAGGATAAATTTTCTCTTTGGGGATGTTTTGCCTCAGCGGTTTGTCTTGTTTGATGCCATATTGTAAAATTTATTTCTGTTATTTATTACAGCTGATAAATGCTGTGAATCTAACAAAATAAATTTATACACATATTTATGTTGTGGCAGCCTATTCATTTGGTTTATGAGATTCTTCTCACACGTTTGTAATTTACCCAGGTAAATGAATTTTGAAATTTATAATAGTGGCAAAAGTCAGTGGCAGAAATAATGATTACTGGAATTTTATTGACAGATGACATATTTGGATGTATCTCGATTTTCAGGGTAGATCTTGTGTCATTGGAAATCGACATGAAGTGTTTTTCATATTTTTTGTAGGTGTTATTTAACTTGGCGAACCAGTATGCTGCCAACGAGATGTACAATGAGGCCCTCAACACATACCAGGTCATAGTGAAGAATAAAATGTTTAGTAATGCAGGTGTGTTATACTGTTACATTTTAAATGTAATAAAAGTTCTTTGTGCAAGACCACTTTGGTAGCCTAGTGATAGAGGGCTTGCTTCAAGTGTGGGAGGTCATGGGTTCGATTCCTGGCTGTGTCATACCAAAGACGTGAATAATGGTACTGGAAGCTTCCTTGCTTGGTGCTCAGCATTAAAAAGATAGTACCAAGACTAGTCAGCCCAGTGTCATTATAATGTGACTGGGTGGGGTATCATGTCACGTGTCTACGGCGTGATATTCCAGTGAGGCAGCATGACTGAAAAAATGTTGAAAAACATGCTAAACCCGAACACACATGCACTCCTTGTGCAAGAAGTTCAAGCTATATTTGAAATAACAGTTTTTGAGAAAAGATAACTTCCAACTCCATGATTGTATAATATTTAATGATTTGGTGTAGTATTTTATTCTAGTCTGGTTGAAATTGGTCATTTGTAAATGGAGTGATAGTTGATCACTGAAACTGAAATTTTTATGCCAGCTAAAATTTTTCACAATAAATCCAGCATTAATTGTTTGTTTTAGGTCGGTTGAAAGTAAACATGGGAAATATTTACTTCAAGCAGAAGAACTATCCGAAGGCCATCAAGATGTACAGAATGTCACTAGATCAGGTCCCGAACTCACACAAGGAGATGAGGTTATTTTTCATCATGTTCATAAATTAATTGTGCTTTACTTGGAAGGGCCTCCATGACCGAGTGGTTAAGGTCACTGATTGTATGTGGGTTTGAACTCGCTCGGGGCATTGTATTCTTCATGTTAGAGCACCAACCAGCTGGCTTACGGAAGGTCGATGGTTCTACTCGGGTGCCCGCTTTTGTCGAAATAATGCACGGTGGTGCACCTGGGGTCTTCCTCCACCATCAAAGTTGGAAAGTCTCCATATGCCCTATAGTTGTGTTGGTGCGATGTTAAACCCAACAAAATAAATTAAAATTACTTGGAAGTTTTGTCAGGTTCTTAATGTTCTTAACTGTGGCTTGACGTGATGCATTTGTTAGCTCGACTATTGGAAGAATAGTCTAGCTATTCTACTCACCCTGACGTTGGCGTCACACCTTGGTTAAGTTTTTGTATGCAAGTACATACAACCATCAATTAAAGGCATATAGCTTTGAAACTTATTTTTTCTTTTTCCAGGTCAATTACCAACCTCTCTGGGTCAAGTCCCATAACTCTGACATGTATTTTGAGCAAATTATGCCCCCTTTTGGACTCAGAAAATTTTGGTTAAAGTTTTACATGCAAGTTACTATCTCCAAAACTAATGCAGATATTGAATTGAAACTTTACATGTGTCTTTGGGGTTATAAAACTAGTTGATAGCACCAAGTCCCATAACTCTGACCTTCATTTTGGCCAAATTATGCCCCCTTTTGGACTTAGAAAATTCTGGTTAAAGTTTTGCGTGCAAGTACATACAGCTATTTCTAAAAGGCATATAGATTTGAAACTTTTTTCTAGATCAATTACCAACCTCACTGGGTCAAGTCCCATAACTCTGGCATGTATTTTGGGCAAATTATGCCCCCTTTTGGACTTAGAAAATTCTGGTTTAAGTTTTACATGCAAGTTTCTATCTCCAAAGCTAATGCAGATATTGAATTGAAACTTCACATGTTATAAATATAAAACTAGTTGATAGCAGCAAGTCCCATAACTGATATGCATTTTGGTAAAATTATGTCCCCTTTTGAACTTAAAACTCTTTTGATATTTAACCTTTTTGGGTAATATTTTCCTGCTTCTGGGACAATATTTCGAATAGTCGAGCTTGGCTGTCTTACGGACAGCTCTTGTTATCTCTTCATTTATATGTTACAGACTTTGCAGGCTATTTCAGATCACATGTTCAAGAGGAAAAAAGCATGATCACTTGGTTCTGTTAGTTTTCAGTGACATCATGTAAGAAAAGTGTTGGGGGTCTGTTTAGGAAATGTAATTTATAGCCATTTTGTAGTAAGTAATTGTAATTCCATCTGATAAGTTTGGTTAAATAACCTGATCACTTTGGCTAGATATATCTTTTTATAACTTATAAATTGTTCTTATTTCATCAGAACCAAAATAATGCAGAACATCGGTATAGTGTTTGTGAAGATGGGGCAGTACAGCGATGCTATCACCTCCTTCGAGCACATCATGTCTGAGGCGCCAAGTTTCAAGACCGGTTTCAACCTGATCCTGTGTTACTTTGCTCTTGGTGATCGGGAAAAGATGAAGAGGGCATTCCAGAAACTTCTTACTGTAGATCTGAAGTTAGATGATGAGGACAAATATCTCCCACATGGGGTGAGTACTGTTATACAGGGTGATTAATTTTTGTTTTTCGTAAATGCACAAAATTGGCTTCTGTTTGTGGTGTCTACCTAGATGTGTCTTCACTTGGAGTAAGTACGGTCTAACAGGGTGAATTGTTTATGTTTTTGTAAATGCACAAAACCGTTCCATGTTTGAGGTGTCTTGATCAGTATTTTCACATATAATGTCATCAGTTACACAGGGTGATTTTGTCATGTTTCTGATAAGCACTTCTGAGTGATGATTTAAATTAAACAAAAATCTCCCACCTGGCTAGCATTGGGGGGAGAGCAGAACTGTAGGCTGTTTCAGTTGTGTGATGGAACAGTAACTTCCAGTGTTGATTAGACTAAAGATACAGCTTAAGAAACGATTGACTTTCCAGTATAAAGAAAGGAAAGTAGGCGGTACTTGTAAAGTTAATACTGTTTATAATACAGAAACTTTTTTGTAAGAAAACTGGGAGTAACATAGAAAATAAACCCTTTTAGTGAGAGTTTCTCTATGAAGATGGATGTAAGTAATTGGACTTTCATGAAGCACCTTTTGCTCAAGTTAAAACTTGATCCTGAGTAAGCCTCATGAAAAAAGGCCCATGGTTATTGTTACAGTTTGCAGTTTTGATATTAATGTATATACATTACTGTATTTACTTATTCAAAAACTGTTATGTAATTTACGTTCACTTCTATTGTTACTATTATAGGATACAAAGGTAAGACGCTATAGTCTTCTAACCTGCTTTTTTTATAACCGTCTGTCTTTTTGTTTTTTTTATATTTTAAGTTTGCATAGTTAGCTGTTACTTAGTAGACATATTTCCTATTTTTTATTTGCATGTGTATATTTAATTATGATATTATTTATTTGCTTATTCATTATGTTTTTCTGACATAAACTGTCATTGGTTAATTTAGAGTTGAAGAATTAACCAGTTTTCTTAAAAAAAATGAAATGTTGAAGGATTCTCTTAATGTATGTTAAATGTTTAATTACTACAGGTACTGTGGTGAATTTACAATATGAAAACAGTTAATCACATTTTCTTGATTTTACAAATTATTTGTCCTTTTGTGAATACAGAATATTTTCTTAGTATAGAGTGGTTAAATATTAACTGCTTTTGAGAGTGGAAAACAACATAAGTTTATGCTTAATTTCTTAAAGGCTATGCTTGATGTAATATTATAAAAAAGAAACATGTTAAGAATATATTAAACAGATTTGTGTTTTTATGGTTTAGGATGAGGATAAATTAAGCCAGGTATTGTATTAGTATATTGCACATTTTTAAGAAGCAAGAATTTTTCGGAGGTCTTTTTTACATTTCTTGAGTTTGTAACATGAATAAGTTTCTATACCAGTGAGTAGAGATTTTCTGAATACATTTTATGAAAAGTTAAATTATTGTACATGAATTTGAAGGCATGAAGTTTAGCAAAAGAGCTTCAACATAAAATTAGTCTGTATACTTAGTTTAGTGGGTGGGGCCTGAGATGTCTAATTGTGAGGTCACAGGTTCAAACCATGGTTATGGTGAATAATAACCATGATTTCGTTAAAAAAGACCAAACCCAATAAATACATTTCCAGATGTTATGAAATGTATGAACTCATGGCGGATGTCTTGCCCCAGTTTGTACTGTGTAATCATTTGATTATGTCGACATGAAAGTTTTTGGTTTGTGCTAAAACAGGTATTTCTTTGGGATGATTTTGTTAATTGCAACATCTAATGAAAAAAATGAATAGAAATTTTGTTTGATTATTAGGGTTTGATTTTGCAGATTGCTGCAAATACAAAATCCATGAAAATTAGTCCTCCCATGAAAAAGAATGGTTTCACAGTTACTGCAATACTGTTGGAAAATGAAATTTACCTCAACAAAGAGGAAAAATCCAAAGTTTTACTCAGTTTTCATACTGTTTAAATTTAACAGTTAGATATTAGAATATTCTATCATACATTTCTTTCTTTCTTATTTGATATATCATTTCTTTCACTGTCTTTTAGTTTTAGTTACTGGAAATACAGAAAATCAATTAATTTTCTTCATTCCAAGTCTTGTATATAGCAAAAATTAGAGTTTCTGGCACCTTTAACCCTTACCCTGCTAAATTTCTAAAATTGACTGGTCCATCATTAAATTTTAGCAGTACCATTTATTATTCAAAGGGTTGTTCACTGAAAATTTACTGATTGAATAGCAAACAGTGCAGACCATGATCAGACAGCATGGATATGCAGGCTGATCTTGGTCTACACTGGTCGCAAAGGCAAAACCACTAGCCGCCAGCAGACTAAAGGTTACAGGAACAGAAATAAGTAACTTGTGTATTTCAAAATGCTTAATATTTATTTTGAAGAAAAAAAAATCATTTTAATATGTATTTCTAGTAACTTAAAACGAATATTCTTTAATGCAGTTTATAGCAAAGACAGTAGAAATACCTGTCATAGATATTTATAACACAGTTGTCATAGATGTTTCTAACACAGCATGAGACCATACTCTGGTTTATTTAGTACATTTATCATGGAAATATCTAACATTAGGTGACACTTGTAGTACAGATACCATAGAGACTGAATGATTTTTTTTTGTAGCAAAGTTATCATAAAAATCTCTTAAGACAACATGAGACCAAACAATCTACTTTGTACCACAGTTATCATAAAAATCTCCAAGATGAGACCAAACTATCTACTTTGTACCACAGTAATCATGGAAATCTCATGAGACCAAACTATCAGATTTTTAGCACAATTATCATAGAACTGAGACCAAACTGTCTACACGATGATTGCAGAAATTTCTCATGAGTCCAAACTATCTACTGTGTTATGTAGTTTTCACAGAAATCACTAATGCAACTTGAGACTGAACTGTTAACCTTATAGCAAAATTTTCATGGAAAATCTTTTACACAGCATTAGATCAGCTTGTCACAGTCTTAAGGTCATCTTGATTAGTTTGTCTATAAGATATGCAAACTCAATGATAGGAATTGTCGCAGGATCTTCGATCTTCTTTAAGTAAAGGCATATTTGCTGACATATAAAGGAACATAAAGCTTAGCTGAGGGACATGCAGTTGTATATTATATATTAAAAGTGGTGTTTCAGTTTGTCTGTATAAATTCAAGCTAAGAAAAATATGGAAAGTATATAATATATTAAATACTAACAGAAAAACTACTCTAAACTAATATTAATTACTATTTATGAATAATAAACATAGTAAATTGTATTCCAATATTAGTACAACATGGTACAAGGTTTAGAATGTATGATATTGCTAGTGTTTCTGCTGAAAATTTTGCAAAGGAATCTGAAAGAGTTTATAACTTCTGTTATAATTTTATTGTAAGTTGTTTAAAAGATTTATTGATATGATTATCTCACAAATTTTACTGATAATGAAAGACAAAATATCCATAGACCATTATGCTAACTTTGACAGTTGAATTAGCCGAGAGCTGTTTCACTGGTAACCGAATTATCCAGTCAAATTCCATCATTCTGTTTCTGTTTTATTATGCCCCCACCACTTTGGGGGGGGCATATAGATTTGCTCTTGTCTGTCCGTCCGTCCTTCCGAAAATGTTGTGTCGTGCGAAGCTCTGAAAGCATTTGACGTAGAGTCACAAAACTTTACAGGAATGTTGGTCAGCATGTGTAGTTGTGCACCTGGGGTTTCACGTCCGGATTCATTCAGTCTTGTAGAAGTTGTGGCCCCTGACTTTGTAAAAATTGGTCATTTTAATGTTGTGTCGCGCCTAGCTCCAAAAGTATATGACCTAGAGTCACAAAACTTTACAGGAATGTTGGTCAGCATGTGTAGTTGTGCACCTGGGGTTTCGCGTCCAGATTCATCCAAACATGTAGGAGTTATGGCCCCTGACTTAGTAAAAAATCGGTCATTTTAATGTTGTGTCGTGCGTAGCTCTGAAAGTATTTGACGTAGAGTCACAAAACTTTACAGGAATGTTGGTCAGCATGTGTCGTTGTGCACCTGGGGTTTCGCGTCCGGATTCATCCAGTCATGTAGGAGTTATGGCCCCTGACTTAGTAAAAAATTGGTGATTTTAATGTTGTGTTGCGCATAGCTCCAAATGTATTTGACCTAGAATCACCAAAGTTTACAGGAATGTTGGTCAGCATATGCAGTTGTGCACCTGGGGTTTCGCGTCCGGATTCATTCAGTCGTGTAGGAGTTATAGCCACTGACTTAGTTAAAAATGGGTCATTTTAATGTTGTGTCGTGCGTAGCTCCAAAAGTATTTGACCTAGAGTCACCAAAGTTTACAGGAATGTTGGTCAGCATGTGCAGTTGTGCACCTGGGGTTTCGCATCCGGATTCATTCAGTATTGTAGGAGTTCTGGCCCCTGACCTGGGAAAAAATTGTCATTTTAATGTCATGTAGTGAGGGCATCTGTGTCCCATGGACACATTTCTAGTTGATTATAAAATCTGGTATCTGATCTATAATTGTAGGAAGACAAACAATACAACTTGGTGTTGGAGATGATTAAGAACGATTCCCTTCGACAAATTGAACGAGAAAGGTAAGTGTTGAGCAAAGGCTGGAAGAAAAACAGGATAAACCGTAAATACCCTTGTATAATGCACACCCCTATTTTGAGCCTAATATTTTTATTAGCGAATGCTTTTCAGGTAAGCTTGACAAGATACCAAAGACCGCTATCAAGAGTAAGTTTGACGCCTGAATCAAGGGAATGTTACGCATTATGATATATTTACAGTCTATATGCTTTTCCTTCCAAGTCAGAAGATTCATAAGGTCACAAATTTCAATTTGCCGTGTTTGTTTACATAGGTTGCATTGTATAAGGAGAAAGTTGCATTTTACCAAACAATTATCATTCAAAACAAGATGAGTGAAGAAGAAATAATTTGCAAATATATGATGTAAATCATTGAGTAAGTTCCATATTTATATGAAATACATGTTTGTGTCTAAAGTATGAATGAAGGTTGCAAATTTTTTTTAATTTGATGTTTGCTTTTTGTAGAGGTTTATTCTAAGACTGTTAGTGTCAGTTGATTAGATTAAATATGAACATGAACAATATACATAAAATCTACATGTCATTTTTTGTACAGAAAATATGAGGCAGAGAATTGCATCAAGACTGCAGCCAAGATTATCTCCCCTGCAATAGAAGTAAGCTTTGATGCTGGATACGACTGGTACGTGTTCTTTCATGGTTTACAGCATTTTGTTGATTGAATTACTGTAAAAGCAGAATTTTTTGCAAGGGTTTAATTTTGCTATATTCCTGAACATATTTCAAATTCAAGTAGGATACAAGTTTTACAATGTCAAGAATATTTAACCTCAAGAATATACTCAAAATCTAAAATTCACGAAATTTGACCCAACAAAAGAAGAGAGATGAAAAAAATGTGTTATTGAAAGATTTTTGATATGTTACAGGTGTGTAGAACAGGTTAAGAATTCTCAGTACATAGATCTGGCACATGACCTTGAGATAGACAAAGCTATCATGTTCCTGAAACAGAAAGATTTCAACCAGGTTTGTATGATACTCTTTAATGTTTGATTGCTCGGAACAGAAATATTTCATTATACTAGTACTTTGTGTATCATTTCATGCTATTTTCAAGAATCTCAGGATAGTTTGACACATGTCGAAAATGTGGAAATAGCTGACATGTAATTTTAGGGAAACAGTTTTCAGTCATACTGTGTAACACTGTTAACCCTTACCCTGCTAAATTTCTAAAATGAACTTGTCCATCTTTCAATTCGGACAGTACTACTGACTGTTAAAAGGGATGCTTACCAAAAAGATACTGACTGTATAGCAAACAGAGAAGATCTTCAATGTTTCAAAGGTAGAATCAGTCGTGTCATGCTAAGGATTAATATTAAATTACTTTAAACAACTTTTACTCTGCAGTTTTTTACTTAAAGAGCTTGTCTGCGAAAGCAGTCATGGTGTCCGTAATGCTTTAAAAAAATAGTTAATCTGTACTAGTGCTCTTGCTCAAAAGTCTACTGGTAAGTTGATATTTTGGCTATGTATTTATCAGGATTACTAAATTTATAGTTAGGGTCACACAACACAACTGCCTTGCTAGTAACTAATAAACATATAAATTATTCCGGGTTACAGTATATATTATATAATTGCAAACAATTACATTAACTTCGAACAAACTATTAAAAAGGAAGTGATTCTTATAGACTTTAGAGTAAAAGTCATTGCTATTCAAGACCAGTAAACAGCTCAGTTTAATTGCTATTTTCATGAGAATTATTTTCTTTTAGGCCATAGAGACCTTGAAGTCATTTGAGAAGAAAGATTCAAAGGTGGCATGTACAGCGGCAACAAACCTTAGCTTTCTCTACTACCTGGTAAGTTATTCTTTAGCACTATTAATTTTGTATGTGGTAATGTTTCAGCCCTAAAAAGACCAAACTTATTTGTTATAGCTAAGTTTGGAGGCCAGAAGGATTTCATTTCACACTCACATGCAATGCCATATTCTCTGTGCCATTTTGGCCTCAAAATGGCTGTGTTTGAAGTCATTTTTACCAGTTCTGGTATAAGTGTTTATGTTGTCTGTTATTTGCAGAGAGTAAACTAGTACATGCAGATCTAGGCCCAGGGATTAATTGGTGTTTACTATTGTGTGAATTTTCATAAGTAATTATCGTACTGAGAATATAGTGTTGGACTTTAAAGTTAGTATCTTTAAACTTTAGAGTTCAAGTCCAGCTGGGGTTATCTTGTGAGAAAGCCATCCAGCTGACTTCATGAAGATCATTTAGTTTTAGCCAATTGCTTGTCAATGACCATGCCTATGATAATCCCTGAAAGGTCACCAACAGTCTTCTTCCACCGTCATAAGTAGAAAGTAACCTTGAGACCTAATTTGTATTGCAGTGACTTGAAACATGACAACAACAAATAAAAAGTTTATTCTTGAAATGATATTTCATATTCTTTTAAATTTTTGATACCAGTTCTTTAATTTTAATTTGACATCACAGAGAAATGACCAAGAGGTAAACATTTGTTTAGTTATAAGCTCAACTTAGCGTTACTAAATGGACAGCTGTTTGTATGTTTTGGGGTTACCTTTTGCATGGAGTCTGTCCTCACAAATTTCCTTTGAACAGCCTGAAAACTACTTGATGAAATTGCATAAACTTTGGTCTGTCCCTTGCTTAAACTGGACTGTTTCTTAGTGTTCATAGGAAATATATATCCATTGCAGTTTATCAAATCTAAAAATGGTCATATGTGACAGAGCATGAGATTTTGGGTCCAAATGCGATTTTGGTCAAAAATGGGGTTTTGGGCTAATCTGACAGACTGACATGTTCTGAGTATAAATCTGCAATTTGACAACAAAAATCAGTCATTGTCATGGAGAAATTACCACTTTTCGGACACCATGGTTTTGTCTTACTGTATCAAAATTGAGGCAGTATATCTTAACAATTACTCCATCTTCAAATAATATCTAGATAAAATACATAATCAGATAACAAAGGCAACATACAAGTAATAAAATATATTTCTTTCTGTCATTTTTTTCATGTAGTATCAAAACATTTTTGTTCTAAAAATCGTTTCCATAGCAACACTTTTTTAACCTCTTTTTAAATAGTCTCTTGATGAAATAGCAATAAATTACATCTAGAATGTGAAATAAATACACAATTTACTTTTTCTAGTGTGCAAACATTGTTCACAGACAACTTGTTTATTTGTCCGAAGTTTTATGACATTCTTTTGAACAAAATACAGACTTTATTTGACAGCAAGTTAGACTACATCCCAAAAACTAAAGTCGGGCATCAATGTTATTGTAAAAGACACATTAACTATTAAACAGTAAGAAAGAAAATCAGACAAGAAAATATAATATTTAGACTGTTACTATCAACTGTGAGTTTGCTAAAATTTCAGAAGACTTAGTTATACTGATCAGTGAATCATTACCGTGGCAACAGTGTGCTATTTTTTTTACAAAAAGTAAGATTTTTGTAAATTTCTGTGTAAATATTTTAATATTTGATGTGTTTTTTTTTTCGATATATTTACATCAAAAGCTGTGTGCTTTCTTTTTTAAAAGTAAGAGACATCATTCCATGCAAATTAATGTGATACTGTTCAGGAAATACATGAGTTTCGAATACAAAAAAATGTACACCTCTCTCAGTTAATACTCTGCCATTTTAAGGCAGATTTGTGTGGTAACAAAGTGGTTTGCTGATGCAGTTATTATATATGAAAATATATATACTAACATAATACAGCTTAAAATATACAACATATAAACAATAAAGATTTTGTTTACATAACCAAGATAGATTAAAAGTCAAATTAATGTTACCATGGCAACAATGCACTATTTTCTTAAAATAGTAGTATTTTTGTAAAATTTCCAGAAAGAATCAGAACATCCATTTAGCATCTGTTCATTATTTATTTGTTTTACACCAGAAATGGTCAATTATGGTCATGTATAAAAAACAAACATCATTTCATGCAATATAATTTGACTTTGAGAACTACACATTTTCTTGATATGCCTTCCTGCATTACAGCTCTGCCATTTTAAGGCAAATTTGTGTTGTAACATGTTTTGTTAATGCAGTTATTACACATAAAAGATGTTTTCTTACAGAGAATAGTCTGGTTAGCAGAATATAAACAAGGAACATGCTATCTACATAATCAAACATATCTAAATTTAAGGTAAATTTGTATTACCAAGGCAACTCACAATATTTTGCAACAAAATTAGATATTTCTGCTAAGTTCATGTAAAAGAATCTTTTTACACAATTATAAACATGAATTTACATGATAAATTCTTGAAATAAAATACATTACATTTAGCCAGTAACAAATATTTTCTGCAATATTGGTAGTTTTCTGTCATGGCCATTTCTGGAAAAATCCTTCCTACACTGGCAAGGCAGTTTTGATTGTAAAAGATGTTTCCTCCAAAGGTTATGTGTTCATTCAACAGACATGTCTTAGTATTTCATGTAGCAGTTTTGGAAAGTGTATAAAGTTGAATTCTGTATAGTTAGAACAATTAAAATTGTGCTTCTGGAACCACTTCACAGCTGTCATGGCAACAAAACATACTTTTACCAAATATTTCTCACAGCTGACTAAGTTTTTAATTTGTTGAAACATATTTGTAATTTGAATCAGATCTGCCTAACTTTATCAAGTCATAAGGGCAGAAAACATGACCTCATTTGTGCAATATGGAGTTATTTGCTCATATCAGTATTTGTGACATGCACTCTATTCCATTGGCATGATTTCAGCTGGATGACCAGTAGAACAATAATTATTAATTCCCATTCACATATTCATAGAGAACTTTTCTTGAATTGCTGTCATCACTGCAAAACAAAAATTCAACAACTTAGAACTTCAATTTAAGGTAGTTCTGCACGTTTGAAAAACCGGAAGTGATGGCGTAACGTCACTTATCCGGAAAACGTAGAATAATGCCTGGATTCGGCGTACGGAAACGAAAATCAGTTTATGAATTAAGGGCAACCTGTGAATAAATGTATTAAAATGGCACTGTTACTATCTTTCTAAAGTTAAAATATGATATTAAAACATCTTAAACGTTAAATAATTCAAAATAATGTCTTAAAATTAGCTTAAATAGGCGGTTCACTTTAATCATAGCCAAATATCTCAAAAATAAGCACACGGACCTATACATCTTATTTCACCATATTATAGGCCATATGTTTATTTATGACTGTGAGAAGTTTCATTAAAATCTACATTGTAGAAAGATTTCTATTCGCGAAAATGTTTTGAAAATTGCGTTTTTCCCATAGACTCCCATTATGAAAACTTGCGTGAGGTCGAAATTTTTCAAATCAGTCTAGCAAAAAATCAAGCACACGACCCTATCTTTTTTATTTGCTGAATTTTCTTAGTATATTCCGATGTTTTGAAAAATTTAGTTTAGAGTTTAATCAAATTCTACATTGTAGAAAAAATTTCGATCCTAACGTGCAGAACTACCTTAAGGTAAGTTTACAAAATATAAGATTGTAAAGGATCTTTTTAAGTAAGATATTTCTTGAAAGGGTCTGTAATTGAAATCATTTCTCTTAAAATGGTATGAAAGAATTAGATCATTTATGTTTATGTTATTTTAATATTGTCTTCATCTTTCTAAGAATAGCAATACTGTAAAAACGTATAAAGAAAATTACAAACCCCCAAAAAAATCCAGCTTGTGGTGTATAGACCTTCCTGGAAAATCCCATAACTGTTGAATGTCATTGCATCAGGCCAAATATTCCTCAGTGGTTGATCTGTAAAATGAAAAAAAAAACACTGAAAAAGGCTGAAATGTAAGATAAAAATGGTCTGCCTGGGCAGTAATCTCAGTACATAGAGCACAAATACTTCTATCAACAGAGTAATACTAGGTTTGAATCCCTGGCAAGACTTTCAAAACAAAATGAATCTAAAGTTTTTTCAGTGGTTGTCAGTAACTTGCCAAGAACAGTACGAAAAGGTGAGGAATTCAGAATCATGGCAAATGTAACATGAAAATCTTTGGAAAAACTGTCTCACACCAAGTAAAAACAATATTTATGCCTTGTAGAAGTTTAATGTATGGATTGAATTGACAAATTGTAAGTAAGAAATAAGTGATTGAAGCTGACAATAGATGTGTTTTTTCAACTGTTCCTGATCAATCAATTTCATGACATGGCTATATAAAATGACTAGGGCTTTAAATTATGACCGACTGTTGTGTTTTTGGCTGGCACCATTGCACAGAATCTACTTGTCTTGCATACTGATTCTACTAATACTTCATGACAGATTTAGTTAATAATATAGTCTAATGACACAAATATGAATTGCACTACGTCAAAAAGGAAACGTTCAATATCCGGGCTATTTTGCAAAAGATATCAGACAAAACAGTCGATATGAACTGAAATGATATTTTTTAACCTTGTATATCGCTTAAATACTTACCTGAAAACTCGCTTACTGTCATTCTTTATACCATTGAAATAAATCATCAAATATCTATGTTTTGGTAGTTTCATTTTCTCCACGACCTTCAATGATGTTTACAGTACAAATGGCGTGTCGATTCAAAGGGCGATAAATTATCAATCATTTAATTAAAGAAACGAATTGCAAAACACGGAAATGTTAAAATACATAAAAGTTTGATAAATACTGCTTGTCACTTCATTTATTTCTTGTGGCAATGTAGAGTATTACTGAAAACAAAATGCCTTAATTGCCGCAAACACGTGGTAAAGTCCAACATTTTTTGTGACGTAACTTTAATCGAGGTTTTCTTAAATGACGTAACGCCGAATTTGGACCCAAAATGTCATGGTGCATCACATATAATCAAATCAAATAATTTACAACTGTAAAATAATACCTAGGTGAGTGACTTAGTGCCTTGGTGACCCTCTTTACCTTTTTTCTGAGCCTTAAGTTTCGTGTTACTTGTTTCATTTTAAGAATAGAAATGTTAACTATTGTTTTGTTTATGAACGTTTGATTTCTACACTGACAGAATATTCAGATTCGCTGCTTGTAGTAATTTTATACATTTTATTAAAATTACTGTTCATAGCTACATGTAGTTCTGAGAAAATAATAGCTGTCTTGGGATTTTAATTTTAGTCCTGTTTTCTAGCTCACCTGAACTTTCAAAGCTCATCGTCTGTTGTCTGGTGTTAGCTTTTCTTTTTAAACAACTTCTTCTCCTAAACTGCTGTATGGATTGTCACCAAACAGTAGGCATCCATGTAAGGTCTTTTACCAAATTTGTTCAAGTCATTCTGCTTGGCTGATTTTAGGAGCTGCCAGAGCTGAAATTTGAAAAGCCTTTAAATGACTTTTTCTCATGAACCACTGATGGATCATCACCAAACTTAGTCTGTAGCATCTGTTACAGTCATCTGTCAAATTTGTTATGGTACAAAGAAGTGTAGTTGAAACACAGTATCTGAAACTCTCTTAAATTTCTAAATATCCGCTTTCTCGAAGGTATTTTCGAGTCCTGCCAATATTAAAATATTACATGTACTAGTATATATTTTTTTCACTCCATTAAGTCACATTTGATATACTGTACTGTGAATCTGAAGTCCTGTCATCAGATTCCAGTGTCTTGATGTATTGAAGAAAGACTTGATTGCCTATATTGGTACATAAAGGCATAATCATGCAATATGAAATAAATTAAATGAATAAAAAATGTTTCAGACTGCTTATTACTATCAAAATGTACATGACTTGTTTACATGTAAATGCATATTAGACTTAGCAAACCATATAGTGAAAAACATTTGCACCAAGCATTATTCTCAGTTATCTCCAAGTGTAAGGTTATCTCTAAGTATCTCTCATGTCCTCTTGTAATTCAAAACTCCAGGTTTCAGTTATATATGTTATATCTTTCAAAGATATAATCAGAACTGTATTCCTGCACTGAACGGTTGCCTTGGCAATATAAATGTGATTTACAATTCTTAAATATTTCATTTTAAAATAGGAGAATGACCTTGGCCAGGCAGACAAGTACGCTGAGGTTGCCATGACAGCAGACAGATATAATCCTTATGGTAAGTGTTGCATTTTGTAAGATTTTTATGCCCCAGAAGGGAGGCATATTAGTTTTCAACTGTCCGTCCGTCACTAGTTCGTTCGTTCGTCACAACGTTAACTTTTTGCATGAAGGCACTTTACTCGCGAACCACTGCACCCAGGACCTTCAAACTTCACATGCTGATAGTACTTATTGAGTACGCGACCCCTACTGACTTTGGGGTCACCAGGTCAAATGTCAAGGCGCTGCGGGGGCAATTGTCACCATTAGTGACAGCTCTTATTTGTTTCTTCTTTAGTTTAAGCATGCAGTTCAGTATACATGTACCTTGCTAATCCTTTCTGTGATATGCAATATCAACTGTTCATGACATTGAAGTGTCTTTGTATCTGGAACTAATACCATTAAAAGTCTTCTGAAGGATATGGGATCCCAGTTTCTCCTTTTAAAACAATTAATGAAATGCAGTCATGGCGAAAGTTACAAGATTTACCTGACATTCGGTCAGATGACCCAAGATATATAACCCATCTGACTAAACGAAAACTCATCTGACCAAAAACTTGTAGTAAAGAGAAAACAAAGAAAGTTAGATAGATGAAAAATGAACAGGTGCATTATAAAAACTGTGTTGTAAAAAACATTTTAGCAGTAGTAAAAAATGACCCGCTTCATACCTTATCAGACATATGGTTCTACGCCTCAACCTTCCACATTGCACCTAGTAATTTTTTTGTCAGACAGGTCCAACTGTCTGACGGGATTTAACCATGACGGGAAATGATATAAAACGTTATTTAAATGGTTTTCTTGAATAGCATTTTCTTTTTATGGATTTCCCAGTATGGCAGTGATTATGCTGGTATATATATTGTTTTACAATGTCTGTAGGAAATAAAAATATTTGTTTTCCAAGCTGTTGTTTATGTCTTCTGAATAGACAGGTCTTGTGATACTTGTTTTGTAATACTGATTGTTTTCTTTTAATAGCATTGGTTAACAAGGGCAATGTGTTGTATTCAAAGGGTGATTTTGAGAAAGCACGAGAGTTTTATAGAGAAGCTTTACAGAATGATTCTTCATGTGTAGAAGCCCTGTATAACTTAGGTAAGTCATTCTTTTTTCTAGGCACTGAAAATTCCTTAGATGTTCATGAGTACATTGCATTCCTTACCTAGCTAAGAGGCCAATATTGGTCCATTGTATCCCTCACCCAGCTAAGAGGCTAGTATTGGTCCATTGTATCCCTCACCTTGCTAAGAGGCCAGTACTTGTTCTTCCCAGGAAAGAGGACTTCTTGTGTACTGGTGCTATACATCGGGCCAGTTAAAGATCCAGACGGTCTTTTCAAAAAGAGCTAGGCTGTATTAGCCAGACATGCCTTTATCAAAAAGATCTTGGTCTTTTCTTGGGGCTTTCTCACATCCAGTCCCTGTGTTGATATTTGTCGCATTTCAGTATTTTGTCTTACAAAGTACACATTTATTTTATATCTGTTTTTTTACCAGTAATAAATCATTCTCAGTTAAATTATTGATTTAATGTGAAATAATTGTATCTCAATTCTCAACATCATAATTATTTTTTCCCCAAAACATCTGTTCATTAGGACAAGACTTGATGGATAGATAGATATGATCAAAAGTAAAAAATACTTGGAAATGAGTCTGTTGTGAAAAATAATGATTTGATAGTAGCTAATTATATCTATAATTTTAGATGTAAAGGTTGGCAAATGCTTCTAATTTCAGGTTTAACAAACAAGAGAATAGGTCGTCTAGAAGATGCTTTGGATGCATTCTATAAACTACATGCTATTTTACGGAATTCTCCACAAGTTATATACCAAATAGCAGACATGTATCCTTCCTTGCTATTGTTTGTTTACTTCTTATTGTATAAAATCAACTTTCTTTTATCATGTATAATAATCAAAATGGCCCTGGAAAACTGGAATATCAGTGTGGCCTGAGGTCAACATCTTACAGTAGTGTCAGTTTTTCCAGCAAAAAAGATTCTGGCAGATTTTTGTACCGTACTTTGATGGCATGAAAAATGAAAAAGCAAAGTAAATGATATGTATCAGTTTGTTAAAAGATGAAAATTAAGCACAAAGATACAATAATAGAAAGGTAACTAAATGGCATGGGCATGCCTTTGAACTCTATAATGGCACACAAATCTCACAATCGCTATATGTCTGAAGCACAACCTCTTAATGCATATACTATGACATTGTATAAGACAGTTCTGATAAAAGGTTGGGTTGATTCCACATTTGAAATGTTCAGCCTTTCTAAGTTAAATTCAAATATAAAAGGCAAGATTAACATTATGAGCGGGCAGTTGAATTTACACCTAATTTCCTTAACCAGTCTGTAGCCATGATCAGCTTGAGGATTCGGCACAAGCAACAGAATGGTAAGTTTAAATTTATTTAGTCTATATGCGTAGGTCAAAAGGGAGAGTTAAGATGTACAGACTGTAAGGTATTGAGATTGATCCCTGGGTGAAACTTATGTTCTCCATGATGATTGTGTCTGAAATCATGTGTCATCCAATTCTTACTCATACAGAGAGGTTGACAATTACTTTCGTAGAACAGGTTAAATTTTAACCCGTTAGCAGCAAGTGATTCTACCTTTGTGATCAGTGTAGACTGAGATCAGCCTGCACAGACGTGCAGGCTGATCATGGTCTGCACTGTTCGCTTTTCAGTCAGTAAATTTTTTATTGAACACCCCTTCCAGTAATAAATGGTACTAACCAAATTGAAAGATGGACCAGTCCATTTTAGAAATTTAGCAGGGTAAAGGTTAATACTGATACAGAATCCAGAACTACTGGATTGGTTAATTGAAAATTCCTGTTGAAAAATGGCACAAAGCCCATTACAAACAAACAGATGTATTCTTTTGATACTATACTTATACAATCGAATATTGAGTCAACAGCGTATCAAAAATGTTTCATATTAATCCTAGATCAGTGGTTCACAGGTACTTCTTAGATGCAGGGCTAGCGCTGGAATGGGCATTTTGAGCAAAATGCTTTAAATGCTAATTTTGGCTCAAGAAAATTCAGAAATGGCTCAAACTCTAAAAAAACCCTACTTTAAGAATTAAAACCAGTCAATTTTTATATAATGTTATTTTGGACCAAAAGAGTGCCAAGTCAGACTGTGACAAAACATGCAATAAACAAGAGGCACAGTCTATGGTCCATTAACACCACCAAGTGACAATAAACCTGTGCCCTTGGGGTAATTAAAAGCATCTCTCATTTTGTTTAGCTAAATGGATAGATTAATGAATATACATGGATCAAAGGTGTTTGTTTGTGGCACATGCCATGACTGAAGTTCCTTGATTGAATAATGGGCCATCTTTTATTATCTTGTCAAAAGACAATAAGATTAAAGAATGTTGAAAGGTGGGTGTGTTTGATCTCTTTTGTTCAAAAAAGTTTAATTAAATAAAATTATTTCAAATGAGTAATTCATTATTGATGCCAATAAGTATATATTAAAATGTTTTTAAATTAACTTCTTGCTTGTCATTAAGGCTGAGAAACGTAGTTCTGAATCCATTAGTTTACCTTCTGCAAAGAAAGCAATATCTGTGAAAAGTGAAACTAGGACTCTAAATCCAGCTAAAAATGGAAAATAAGAGAGATCGTGTTTGTATACAAATCCGTTGTATTTTTATCCTTGATGCACTGTTTTGCTTATTATTACACAAGGACAGACCATTCAGTAATGAAGCATTTAGTAAGATTTAACATTTGTGAATAATGGTGTTTTCTGCCGCAATCTAAGCATTAGAAATACCTTAAAGCCCAAAAGCTTCAGGGGGCAAAGCCCCCTGTGAACCCCACCAAAGCCCTGTCATGGCACGCGAATGGGCGTGCGAGACTATACTGTTAATATATTGAGAAATATAAATTATGGTTAAAAATAAATTTATCCTTGATGCACTGTTTTGCTTATTATTACACAAGGACAGACCATTCAGTTAATGGTGTTTTCTGCTGCAATCTAAGCATGTGAAATATCCTAAAGCCCAAAAACCCCACTAAAGCCCTGTCGTGGACACGCTAATGAGCATGCGAGCCTCTTCGATATGCGATGTAAAAATTTGGCTCAAACTTTTTTCAACTCAGCGCTAGCCCTGAGATGATATAATGCACTAGCCAATAATCCAGTATGGATTCTTATTGTAAATGGTACATTTTGTAAAACTTGCAGAACATATGTGTTTAATCTAATTCTGTTTCATGACCTTATTTGGTAATTCTTACTTTAAGATGTAGTTACTCAATGTTTTGTTAAGAGTGAAGAGTAAGGTTAATAATGTTGTAAGACTGATGGAAGTCGTTGCTACTGGATGATTTGACTATATAGATGTTGGTTTGATCCCCGGCTATAGCTAGAATAATTAATAATTTCAGGTTCATGCAGTTGATAGGTGTGGTACCAACAGATTGCTCCGTTCTGGCAAGAATGGGTGAAATATATGACAACGATGGAGATAAATCTCAAGCGTTCCAGTACTACTATGATGTAAGTATCTTCACCCTGACATTGTCGTTTTGACACTAATGCTAAACTTGCTGGTGGCAAGTGATTCTGCCTTTGCAACCAGTGCAGACCAAGATCAGCCTGCACATTCATGCAGGCTGATCATGGTCTGCACTGTTCGCTATTCATCATGTCTCCCACTAAATAGTGGTGTGGGAGATATATCGATTTACTGCTCTGTGTGTGTGTGTGTCACAAATCTTGTCCACGCTCTAAGTTGAACAGTTCTCATCCAATCTTCACCAAACTTGGCCAATAAGTCCTCGGCCAAGTTCGATAACAAGCCAAATCACCCCAGGCACTTCAGAATTATGGCCCTTGAATTACCGAATATCACTCTGTACACAGATGCCAGTGATACATGTATTGGTGCATGGTTGACTCAGATATGTAACTATTCAGATGAGTAGGCATTTATGGGAGACATGCGCTTTTCTCGAAAGCAGCTCTAGTTCAGTATTTTTTTGGTAAGCATCCCAGTGACCCAGTGAACAGTTAATGGTGCTGTCCAAATTGAAAGAGGAACAAGTTCATTTTAGAAATTTAGCAGGTTAAGGGATAAGAACAAATGTTTTAATTAAGCTTAAATAAGTAAAAACAAAAAAATTAAGATTTGTACATTTTACAGTTGAACTTGTCTTGGTCACGCCTTAAGCAGACAGCCAGCTAACTTTACAAATAGACTTTATGTTCTAATTTAAACTTATTTTAAGCAATCACCTGCTTGAAGCAGCCTGGTTGTGTTACTTCCTTGGCTAGTTGCTACATACAGGTTTGACTATATGGACAGCTGTGGTAAAAGTGAAATCTTCAGGGTCATACAAGAAGCTGAAGTAGTGCTTTGGAGTTATATCAAACAAATGGTCTGCATGAGAGTATGCTTATTTTTCTATGAACATAAGAACAAACCAATTAAAAAATATGTTGTGAGAAATTGCCCTAAATGTTTTTGACAAGAATTCATGATGTCATGTATATTTATTTTATATTTACAGTCATACAGATATTTCCCATCAAACATTCCTGTGATAGAATGGCTTGGAGCGTATTACATAGATTCTAAATTCTGTGAAAAAGCTATCCATTATTTCGAGAGAGCAAGTATAGTACAGTAAGTGATTAGTATTCCCAGTTCTCATCCTTGTATAGAATAAACATTTGAGCCGCGCCATGAGAAAACCAACATAGTGGGTTTGCAACCAGCATGGATCCAGACCATCCTGCACATCCGCGCAGTCTGGTCAGGATCCATGCTGTTCGCTAACAGTTTCTCTAATTGCAATAGGCTTTTAAAGCGAACAGCATGGATCCTGACCAGACTGCACGGATGCGCAGGCTGGTCTGGATCCATGCTGGTCGCAAAGCCACTATGTTGGTTTTCCCATGGCGCGGCTCATTTATAAATTACTGCCTCTATAGCCTAGTGGTAGAGCGTCCACTTCAAGTGTTGGAGGTCGTGGGTTTGATCCCCGGCTGCGTCATACCAAAGATGTGAAAAATGGTACCAGTAGCTCCCCTGCTTGTCGCTTAGCATCAAAAGGGAAACTGGCCTCTTCTCTCATACCCTCGTGGCGATGGATTTCATGAGGAATGTGGTGTTGAGAGTGATTAATATAAATTGTAGAATTTCCTTCACAATCGACCTAAAATGAATTATGTATAAACCAAACATAAATTTAAAATAGCCTCTCGCATTATCTTTTTTTTTTGTTTTTTTTTTAGATTAAGGTCTGTTTTGATGAAAGCTTGAAGCTTATTTCAAGTACAGTTATACCTGCTTAAAAAACATGTTTTCAAATAGTACTTTTTGTTTACAGGCCAACCCAGGTGAAGTGGCATTTAATGATTGCAAGTTGTCATAGAAGAAGTGGCAACTATAACCAAGCCTTGGAAACCTATAAATATATACATAGAAAATTCCCTGATAATGTAGAATGTGAGTATAATATTACATATAAACTAGGGCTGTATTCCTTTTTGACTGCTCTGAATGGTGTTTTCAAATTTTAGAGTAGTCTTCTACTATTTTCCTTAAAGGAATGTTCTGCTTTGGTACCCGGTCCTGAGGTAATCTGCAGTTGATGGGAACCAAGACCTGCCTTCCCATTGTTGCAACTATTTATCACAGGACTGTTTCGTCTGCATAAGGGTTTATTTAGAACAGTCTACACATGTTCAAAACATTACAGAAACTATTCTATTTCACTCCATTGTCTTAAGAGTATATGCAGAAAATTACAAGAAGTGGAATATGGCATGGTAATACATGTACAATGTATAGAAATAACAGAACTGGCATAGCGATTAGAAAATTAGATATATGCAGTATTGAAATTGTTTAATTTTATGGTGTAAAACCTTGAAAAGTCCTTGAGTTTGAGCCAGTCCTTGAAATCTAGAAATCAACTAAAATCCTTAAAAAAAAACCTGAAAAAGTCCGTGAATTTGTCTTGGATGCTCTGTTTGAATCCTGTACATAGTCACAGGAAATGAATCATTTGTTACATTTACATTTGAGCTGCACAATGAGAAAACCAGCATAGTGCATTTGCGACCAGTATGGATCCAGACCAGCCTGTGCATCTGCGCAGTCTGGTTAGGATCCATGCTGTTTGCTTTCAAAGCCTAGTGCAGTTAGAGAAACCGGACAGCATGGATCCTGACCAGACTGCACGGATGCGCAGACTGGTCTGGATCCATGCTGGTCGTAAATGCACTATGTTGGTTTCCTTATGGTGAGACTCATTTTGTAAACTTTATTGTTCCCTTGAAAATGAATTCATAAATAAATCTTAGCAGCTATTGTTATCTGGTAAAGTCTGAATGACTGGATATATATCTGGTTACAGACAGACCTATAGAGGATAATTTAAACTGCTTTGTAGTCGAGTCATTCTAAAAGTGGAATAGTATTACAAGGCTCTATGTATTTCCTTATCCAATGAAAAGTATAGGCAAACATTTGACTAGGACTGCATGTTTCTACAGTATTTATGCTGCTTCTGCAATTTGAAGACAAATTTCGCTTCTGCCGACAAGTTTGTCATAGTGTAGAACATGTATGTTCAATATGTAATAAAAATTTGATGTTTGACAGGTTTGAAATTCCTTGTACGTATATGTTCTGACCTGGGATTGAAAGAAGCACAAGAATATGCCACTAAACTGAAGAAAGCAGAAAAGGCTAAAGAGTTGAAAGACCAGCGTGCAAGTAGCGGTACCCGGCGTGGATCGGGAAGGCGAAGGGAGGGCAGTGCTGAAGCAGGTAACCAATCTTATTTAGTCAGTAGCATTCTTTGTGTTAGGCTTCTTTTATAGTGAAAAAAAAAACAACAATTTATAGAATATATTTAATACTGAGTGTTTTCATTAAAACACTTTTCTATAGTAAAACTATGTTAGCATACCATTACATTGTCCAGGATTATGAACTAATTAATGCTTTTGGGTTGCTGTATATGTAGACAGCACCATTTTTAGTTAAAATTGTTGTTGAACGAGATATGAACCAAATGCAAGTTTGGTCAAATTGAGAATGTATTTATTGCCTATATCATAGTTTTTTGCAACTTTCGATTTCTTTTTTATTTGGAGACAACGGAGATAATGGCATATTAAGCAGCTACTTTGAAGATCAAATTGAAATGTAAAATAATAAAGAAACATCAAAATATGTTGACAAGCATTCCGATTTTTCAGATCGTGAGACAAGCGCTAGTATGAGGTCAGGCGGCAAGCGTGGGGCAAGAAGACGGCCAAATCTTGATGATGCAGATGAAGAAGCTTACCAGCCACGTAAACAGGAAGTAGATTCAAACTATGTTGACCCACTTGGACCACAGATGGAAAGACCAAAAACGGCAGCAAAAAGACGCGATTTTGATGACCAATTTGATGATGAGGAGCTCGGTGAAGATCTGTTACCGGAATAAGGAGACACTTATGTTGTTAAAGATCACTACATAAATTTCAGTATGACACATTATGAAGGGCTACTAATAGTGTTCTTTCGTTTCCACAGTTACTTTTCATTAAGTTGACTTTAATCAATCTAGTTGATAAGAAACAAATGTGTTCTGAACATCTTGTGATATTTTTTATCTGAAATTGATTTAGTCTACATTTTCTTTGTTAAAGGTTCATACGACTGAAGTTCCAAGGTCCTGTGTTTAAGATTCTACAGTTAAAACTTAATAGTTTTCTAATATGGACAGCCAAATTTTAATAAGCTAAAGTCCGTTTTCTTATATGGAGCATGATAAAGAAGTGGGATAAATGCTTTAATAAGAGTATATCTAAGTTTGGTCGACAAAAAGAAGTTTCCCAGTTTCTTTTAATTTGGATCTTCAAATTTTTTTTTTTCTGCATTTGTAGACCAGCATAGTGGTACTAAATTTACATTCAATTTGCCCTTAGTAAGCCAGAAGTGCATCTTTGCACCTGAAAATATTTTTCTACTTGTTATGTACATACCAAGATTTATTTATTATTTTGAAGTAAGTTATTCCGTCCAATTGTATTTTACTGAGTCATTTTGTTCTGTAGTTATGATGGTGTTCTGTTAAAATTTTCATGGGGACCCAGATTTGCATTAACTGAATAGAATTTCATTTTGGACCAACATTTTTCTGCCTTTAATTAGTCCAAAAAGAAAATGGGTCCTTTGAAATTATAATATTAGTAGATTATTTTTTATGGGTTGCATGTTGAGTATATCCACAAAATTAAATCGTTACAAACAAGTAAAATTTCTATTCATTTTATATTTAGAATTGTAAATTCACAAATTCATATCTCTGCCATACAGCAATTTTGGCCTAAACCACGAAAATTTTTGCTTACGAAATTAAACAGTTTTACAATATAATTATGAATGATATAGTAAAATGAAACTTTATTCTCGTTTACATAATATACTGACAGTCAGCTGACTTGTTTGTAACTTAGAATGTTTAGCACCACTTACTTTGATCATTTTTCCAGAATATGTGGCTGTCAGTTTCGAAGTATAGTTTTAAATTTAAATAAATTATAATTGAAGTTTAAAGGACATCACAATTCTAAATGTGTAAGAAGTACCAGCAAATTGTTATTGGTATAATTCATAGGTTTTATGTTATAAAAAGTATTGATATGAACTGAAAAATGTAAAATTTAGATTTTCTTGTAAGATTTTGTAAAGCAGATGAAGATTGCATTTCCAAGATATTGTAAGCAGTTCCAAGGACATTTATTTTGTGTGCTGTAGTAAAAAAATTGTGATATCATTTAGAACTGCATCACAGCTGTTAGGAATGATCTATGCTGTTTTATTATTCCATATTGTGATAAAGACTATTATTTATTGAATTAAAATTGAATCGACTAGCATTTGTTTTTTACCTTTGTTTAAGGATTTTCCTGCAAGTGAAATTCTTTCATATGTGAGAAACTTTGATAGCAGCAGCCTTTTAGATGTCTGATTTTACCCAGTCATAGAAGACATGTGCTCCTGTTACAAAATAGGTCAATTGTTGTTGTCATTGCAAGACCTAAGTGAACCTTCATATTGTAAATGAAACACAATATTTGGTTTTATCCACTTGGGTTATATTCCAATAAGACCATAGTTGCATGTTTTTAGCTCACCTGTCACATAATGACAAGGTGAACCCTTCGCTCGCCGTCCGTCCACAATTTCTTGTGAACATGGAGATCACATTTTGCAACCGATTTTAATCAGACTCGCATACAACTTGTATTGGCATATTCCTTTCGGAAACTGGCAAGATCCCCATCACGAGTTCCAGAGTTATGGCCCTTTAAAGGAACAAAATATGCTATTTTGGCTTGTGACCACATTTTGCAATAGATTTTAATCAAACTTGTACACAACTTGTATTGACATAATATCTCAGTTATTTTCGAAAACTGGCCAGAGTTATTCCACATTCCAGAGTTATGGCCCCTTAAAGGGCCAAAATTTGCTATTTTGGCTTTTGCAGCCATCTGTAAACTTCATTTATGGTTTTGATTTGATACAGACTTGCAAAATATCTTTAACAGCAATATAGAGTTACGGCCCGTGAAAGAGCCAAAATTTGCTTTGTGAACACTATAGAAGTGACATTTTACATTCCATTTTAACCACACTTGCACACAACTTAAGTCACAATAAGATCTTGGTTCTTTCTGAAAACTGGTTAGATTATGATTTACTGCCCCTTAAAGGGGCAAACATTTTCTATTCTGGCCCTTTTAGCCATGTAGAAGTTTCTTTTTTGCTTTGATTTGATACAAACTTGCAATCTCTAGGCCAAGTTTGAAACTAGGTCATGTAGGGTCAAAAACTAGGTCACCAGGTCAAATCAAAGGAAAAGCTTGTTAACACCCATAGAGGCCACATTTATGACCCTATCTTCATGAAACTTTATCAGAATGTTTATCTTGATACCTGTGCCAAGTTCAAAACTGGGTCATTACGGTCAAAAACTAGGTCACCCGCTCAAATCAAAGGAAAAGCTTGTAAACACTTTTGAGGCCACATTTATGACTCAATCTTCATGAAACTTGGTAAGAATGTTGATCTTGATGATCTCTAGGTCAAGTTTGAAACTGGGTCATGTGGGGTCAAAAACTAGGTGACCTGCTCAAATCTAGGAAAAGCTTGTTAACACTAGAGGCCATATTTATGACCCTATCTTCATAAAACTTTGTTAGAATGTTTATCTTGATGATTCCAAGGCAAAGTTTAACAAGTGAGCGATATAGGATCATCTTGACCCCCTTGTTGAAAAGTTGGGGGGGGAGGGGTGCAAGAAACTGAAAGTAAAAATTACCTTGCCCAGGCTGTAACTCGAGTCTTACAGAATGCACAACTTCTCATGCTTAATAATAACAAGGAAGTCTGAAAGACAGCTATATCCCCCGCCGCTGTTATGGATAGTGAAAGGGTTGATGGTATTGGGTGGAAGCATTGATGTTGTTAATTGTATTTTATAGTCCATGTATGTCAACATCAATGAATCTGAAAATTCTTCAGTGACTTTAGGAGGTACAGAGCAGACACAAAATAGAAGGCTCAAACCTTTGACCTCGAGTTGTGACCTTGAGCCAACATGGCTAACTCGTGAGTTCTGCACATCGTCTTGATGCGATGATCATTTGACCAGAGTATCATGAAAATCCTTCAAGGTTAAGGTGATACAGAGTTCAAAACTTTGACCTTGAGTTGTGACCTTGACCTGAGCCAACATGGCTGACTCGTGAGTTCGGCACATCGTCTTGATGAGGTGATCATTTGACCCAAGTATTGTGAAAATCCTTTGAGAGGTTTAAGAGATACAGAGCGGACACAAAATGGAAGGCTCAAACCTTTGTTGAATTGTGATCTTGACCTTGAGCCAACATGGCTGACTCATGAGTTCTGCACA
Organism: Mercenaria mercenaria; assembly: GCF_021730395.1. Lineage (NCBI taxonomy): Eukaryota > Metazoa > Mollusca > Bivalvia > Venerida > Veneridae > Mercenaria > Mercenaria mercenaria. The sequence goes on along the minus strand of NC_069364.1, from coordinate 27,913,921 downwards.
TCGTCTTGATAAGGTGATCATTTGACCAAAGTTTCATGAAAATCGTTAAAGGGGTTTAGGAGATACAGTGCAGACACAAAATGGAATGCTCAAATATTTGACCGAAAGTTGTGACCTTGAGCAGACATGGCTGACTCACGAGTTATGCACATCCTCTTGATGAGATGATCATTTGACCAAAGTTTCAAAAAAATTCTTCAAGGGGTTTAAGAGATACAGAGCTGACACAAAATAGAAGGCTCAAACCTTTGACCTTGAGTTATGACCTTGACCTTGAGCCAACATGGCAGACTCATGACTTCTGTACATCGTCTTGACAAGGTGATCATTTGACCAAGTTTCATGAAAACCCTTTAAGTGGTTTAGGAGATACAAAGCGGACAGAAAATGTTACGGACACACAGAAGGACGGACGGAGACCATTCCTACAAGCCCCACACCACTCGTGGCAGGGGATTAATAGTCCTTTGATGATTAGGTCAAATACACGAGGTATTTGCAACTAAAATGTCAGATGTACAAACGGATGGACAATGGACAATTCAACGTTCCACATCCACCAGTGTTTTGCATCAAAACAGAGGCCATGTTAGAACTTAGATCTTGCAAGTTTATCTATTTCAAGTTCCGATTGTAAACCAGTTCGGTTAGAAGAATGAATGACAAATTCTCCAGTTCCAGAAGCTTGCTTTAGTTCTTTTATGTTCAGATGAAAGGTACCTCTGTAATTTGTTCAAGAACTTGCCAACCTTTGGCTTTATAGTCCAGTGTCTTACCACTTTACCATTGCTTAAAGGAAGTTAAAGCAAAATAAAAGGTCCTTGTGTAAAAGGGTTTTGAACTAAGATTCTGGCCTCGAAGGCACTGCGACAGTGTAGATTTTACTAAGGCATTTGATTCAGTCAGCCACACTCACCTGTTAAATGTAAAGAGGCTTTTAGTTGCTCAAAGAAATTATGAAATTAATCAATGGATAAGTGCTCCATGATGATTTGACAAGGGTACGTCATCTGTCAGTCCACCTCTGCCTCTATTTCATGTGGGAAAGTTGTCAGTCACAGAACAAATTAGTAGGTACTGGTCTTACATACAGGAAATTGAAAGTAAGATAATTGAAATACTGCAGTGCTGCAAACAAGACGCAGGACCTAAGTAATATTAAGTGGTATTTTTGGCTAAAAGACAACAAACACATGACATGACCGATATAATGGTTTTATTTCATCTGGCATTTAGAAAAGTTAGGAGCTATATCTCCCTACAGTATGTCTGTCAGCTAGCAGTCTAAGAAATGGTCCTCATAGGTCAAATGTGGTAACAAACAAAAAACACAGATGAGTTTACAATAAAGTACGAAATGATGAAGACAGAAATTTCATTAAATGAAATAGTGTAATAAGAGGAAATACAGGCCTTAGATAAAAGGTACGATATGTTATGTAACATTTAAGGCACTTCTTCCAAAAGGTAAGATCCAAACTTGATTGATAACAAATTGTATAATTTTGAGGTATTCTGGACAATATAAGTTTATTAAAACATTATAAAACTTCAAAATTTGAAAAGGGAATACATTTGCCTTCAAAGTTGACTTATGAAAAATAATGAAATGTAAGTAATACAGATAACTTGTGAATATTATACTCAATTTATTTTTTTCTTGTACAGTGAATGTTAGAAATACAATGATTCCGTTTGAGAGTTGAAAACAAGTCTTGTATTACAAAGATATAATGCTTTTCTCTTTTACATGAACAATCTGCGTATGACTTGTAACGTATAAAATAGAGAAATCCTGTTTTAATGGTAAAATAGTTGGAAGAAATTCCAAATATGGTTATACTGTATATTAATAAGACCTAGATTATTATATTCTTTTTGTCTTTGATAGTGTAAAATAATACATCATGCCGTTTAGTTATAATGAAGTAAATTGTTACAACTCTGATAAGTGCGTGACACCAATTAGCATTATGAATGAAATAAAGAGAGTTTCAGCAATTAAATTTTAAACGTAAACACTGAAGTTTCAAATAAAATCAAGAAGCCGACATTTAAATGACAAAGTATTTTTTTTTTTTTGCTTGGAGTATCTATGTATTCAGAAAAAGTTCTGACAACAGATTTCACATAATACTTAAACAATATATCATGTAAACTGTTCAACAACTGAATATTTTGAAAACAACATGGACTACCGTATAAACATGATTAAACATACAACCATTTCATGCATTGGTGTAAACTGGGGGGGGAGAATATAGGCCTCTCTCTTTTTTTTATATCAAATATCAATTCTTGTAAAAATATTTATCTTAAATATGTACAAAGAAACATAACAACTGGCTGATGATATGTCAAGATATTTTATATAAATGAGAAACTTTAAACGATATTAAACATCACAAAATATGTTAGGACACAAAATACAGTAAATGACAAGTTGATCAACAAACATGTCCTTTCTGTACCGTTCAAACAAAAAATAAACTGAAGACAACACAAAAAGTGATACATTCAAAGATTTAAGCATACTTTATAACAGCAGAAGCAACCCACAATTTTTTTTTATTTTCAGTTTAAATACGAACTGTTTGCTGAATTCAGACTCATTTCAGGAAGTTAATTTGAAGTAGGACAGAACAGTTTGTATTTATCTAATTTTCTCTGTGATCTCAATATTAAAGACTTAAATACAGAACGGTGTAGAATTAAACTCTCGGAACCAAAATGAGGATTGATCAATTACGTAGAAAGCCAGTGGAACTCGGGTCAGTATTTGCTAACATCGTACTGTAATTAAATAACATTCACCCTTTTTTATCAAATCATATGAATGAAAGAATTTAAACAATTTAATGTCTTTTAAACATTTCAACTTAAATTTACTGCATATATATCTTTCTTAGAGCTGTGTTTACAAATAAATGCCCTTTTATCCATTTTAATGACAGATATTCATGGATGAATGATCAAAATGAGACCAGATTAATTTATTCATATTTTACATTTTTCAGTGGGAATAGAAACTTCCGTACAGATCAGAGAGTAATTATAAACTATTAATATTACCTATGAATTTTTCAGGGATTTTTCCAATCAAAAGTATTTATGTTGTTTCCATCAATAAATAAAAATGAAGATTGAAAGAAAAAGTATAAGCCAGGTTAAATACGAACTGTTAGCTGAATAATTCACTCATTTCGGGAAGTTTATTAATTTAAAGTAGGACAGAACAGTTCGTCTACTATCTAATGAATGCATCTGGGCCCGATACACGTTATTGCACCAGACCCATATAGCATTCTTAAACATGTTATTTATACAGTTCTTCCTAAAATACTAGCATATATGACAACTACATTTATTTAAATATCTAATTTGTTAAGAAAATAAAAACTATTATCAAAGTCTATTTTGATGTTAAATAACAAATTTTTAACAACCCATTACAAATATCACATGATCAGAATATAACATGGAATGCAATATACATGTACAAAATACATATTAACATAAATGTACATATCATGTAAAAAAATATAATATTTACATAATAAATGCCTAGCTCTCTAGTTATCACCACCTGCTGCATGAACGTTACGCCATGATTTTTTGTTTATTGCTTCACCAACAGCTTACACTTGTACTGAATTTTCTATACAAAGTTTACACATGTATTTGTTAATCTACACAACTCTTTTGAATATCACATAGTAGTTGTTCACAACTCGATAAATGTTAACTACAACAAGTGTTTCGTAACTGTATCAGTTTAACGGCAACTGAAACATGCATTCACGTTAAATGGCCGAGGATACCCAACTTCTTACTCTCGGAAACTGATAGTCCCCATAAGTCACCTCTCTGAACACAATTTAAAAGCACTTTTATTTGCTAGTGCGGTCGGTTTTTATATATCAATATCTACATCTCAAAGACAGTACCGGGAAAAGAGATTTTTCTTGCATAATTTTCAAATATTTCCTAATTCATTTTCATATAATCAGATCACTGACCATTATAAAGTAGCTGAGATTCAATACGTCTCTGACTTGTTGACGCTTTCGGTTTTTCTTTCGGAGTATGCTCCCCAGCTTCTTGAGCAAAAAATTTCATTTTGTCTCTAAAAGATAACCTATCAACATTTTGTTTATTTTTGTTCGCCATTTTGGCTTCGATCCTAGATCTAGGGTCCCTATAAATTTCCTGTGAACCAATCACAGTTGGCGTATTTTCTTGAGTTCTATATTTAACATCATTATTGTTCACTGATGGCGATGGTACCGAACTGACTGGCACTGACTGTGACTGAGAATAATTTGTCCGCGACATATTTTGTGGTTCAGGAGGCGTGTATGCTCTCTGAAACGGCTGATATGATGAATTATGACCTGGGCTTCCTGGCCCCACTTCCAAGTTCACTTGTGGGTTAAATGAAACAGATTTTTTTGAAGGAATATTTTCCTGACTGGACCCATATTGTGACGGCGGATTCATATGATACCCACCGTTATATCTGTCCATATGATCCGGCCTAGCATTCATGTTTCTACCTGTATCGTACGAGGACCCTCTCTCCGGTGGAGGCGGGCCATACTGGCTTTGACCGTATCGCGGATCTGGCACAGTTTTCGGGGAGCCTTGAGGAGGCAAATTTTCATATTGTGAATAATATTGATTTTGCTGATTTGCTAAGGCCTCAAGACGTTTTCTCTCTTCAGCAACTCTTATTTCTCTTTCCTCTTCCCGTCTTCGCCGCTCCTGCTCCGCTAGTTGTTGGCGCTGGTATTCTTCCTCTTGACGACGTATTTCCTCACGAGCTCGAGCCTCCTCAGCGTCTTTCTGAGCCTGAAGTTCCTTTTGTCTCTGCCTCTCCTGAAACACAATCAAAGTTTCCATCAATCAAAAGTAATATATAATTTATTATGTACATTTCAGACAGAATTATCTCTTCTGAAGGCACAAAATAGTTATCAGCAATGTTTATGGGGCCATAACAAAACTTTTTAAAAACTTGGACTTTGAATATCAAGCCTGTAGTCAAAAAGTAATAATTTTTAAGACATCAGTTTTGAAGTCATTTGATTCCTGAACTATAGCATTTAGTCCCACAAGTGGTAATACAAGGTGTTGTATTTGTGTTTGACTGAAAAATACAAGCTGTATATTTCTGACAGAACTAGAACTGTCACAGGAGTGACTCATACCCCCACCATATGGTCTTGTCACAGAAGAATGCCATGATAATGGCAACCATAAGGAATCTTAAAAATACTTTGGAGTACTTCATCCTGGCTTCCACATATAACTAATACTAGTATAATACTAGTATAGTGATACTAGTAAATATATTAAATCTCTAATATTAGAGATACACTAAAAGTGAATACAAAAAAGTGTCTTACCGACCCATGTTACCACGGAAAAATGTTTTAACTTTTTACATAGGACTTATAATAAAAAAGTTAGAAAAATACCTAAAATATTGAAAATCTAAAAATAGGATTTCTAAAAATAGACTAATTCCTGGAATTTAAGGGGAAGAAACTCAGTTCAAAGGTTAAAAAAAAGGTTACTTCCCTTTGGCTCTAAGCCAATCAGAATGAGATATAGTGAAAATACATCAAAATTAACCTTAAATTCTAGGTAAAAGGGGACACAATTCAAGAAAAATAGTGTCAGAGTTATGCACCTTGTGTCACATGATGTGGGTGATGAGGTGGAACATCTATTTTAAGTCTGAATCAAATCCATTCAGTAGTAATTGAGATATAGTGAAAATACATCAAAATTAACCTTAAATTCTAAGTAAAAAGGGGCATAATTCATGAAAATTTGGTGTCAGAGTTATGCACCTTGTGTCACATGATGTGGGTGATGAGGTGGAACATCTATTTTAAGTTTGAATCAAATCCATTTTGTAATAATTGAGATATAGTGAAAATACATCAAAATCAACCTTAAATTTAAAGTAAAAGGGGACATAATTCATAAAAAATCTATGTCAGAGTTAAGCACCTTATGTTACATCATCTGGGTGATGAGGTGGAACAACTATTTTAAGTTTGAATCAAATCCATTTAGTAATAACTGAGATATAGTGAAAATACAACAAAATTAACCTTAAATTCTAAGTAAAAGGGGACATAATTCATGAAAACTTGGTGTCAGATGCACCTTGTGTCACATGATGTGGGCACATGATGTGGGTGATGAGGTGGAACATCTATTTTAAGTTTGAATCAAATCCATTCAGTAGTAACTGAGATAAAGTGAAAATACATTAAAATCAACCTTAAATTCTAAGTAAAAAGGGGCATAATTCATAAAACAAGAGGACCATGATGGTCCTGAATCGCTCACCTGCCCCCGCATGAACTGAGTATGACGTCATTTTTTTCTATTATTTGACACAGTTACCTAGTTTTTGAGCTCATGTGAACTACTTCTGAACTTGACCTAGATATCATCAAGATTAAAATGCTGACCAATTTTCATGAAGATCCATTGAAAAATATGGCCTCTAGAGAGGTCACAAGTTTTTTTTTATTATTTGACATAATAACCTAGTTTTTGAAGGCATGTGACCCAGTTTAGTACTTGACCTAGATATCATCAAGGTGAACATTCTCACCAATTTTCATGAAGATCTCATGAAAAATATGGCCTCCTGAGAGGTCACAAGGTTTTTCTATTTTTAGACGTACTGACCTAGTTTTGAACACATGTGACCCAGTTTCGAACTTGACCTAGATATCATAAAGGTGAACATTCTCACCAATTTTCATGAAGATCCATTGAAAAATATGGCCTCTAGAGAGGTCAAAAGGTATTTCTATGTTGAGACCTAGTGACCTAGTTTTTGACCGCAGTTGACCCAGTTTCAAACTTGACCTAGATATCATCAAGATGAACATTCAGACCAACTTTCATGAAGATCCCATGAAAACTATGGCCTCTAGAGTGGTCAGAAGGTTTTTTCTATTATTTGACCTACTGACCTAACTTTTGACCACATGTGACCCAGTTTCAAACTTGACCTAGATATTATCAAGATGAACATTCTGACCAATTTTCATGAAGATCCCATGAAAAATATGGCCTCTACAGATGTCACAAGGTTTTTCTATTATCTGGCTTACCGACCTAGCTTTTGACCGCACATGACCCAGTTTCGAACTTGACCTACATATCATCAAGATGAACATTCTGACTAATTTTCATACAGATCCCATGAAAAATATGTCCTCCAGAGAGGTCACAAGGTTTTTCTATTATTTGACCTAATGACCTAGTTTTGGAACGCACGTGACTCAGTTTCAAACTTGACTTAGATATCATCAAGGTGAACATTCTGACCAATTTTCATGCAGACCCCACGAAAAAATGGCCTACAGGGAGGTCACAAGAATTTTCTATTTTTAGACCTACTGACCTAGTTTTGGAATGCAGTTGACCCAATTTCAAACTTGACATAGAAATCATCAAGATGAACAATCTGACCAATTTTCATGCAGATCCCATGAAAAATATGGCCTCTACAGAGGTCACAAGGTTTTTCTATTATTTGACCTACTGACCTAGTTTTTGACCGCAGTTGACCCGCTTTCAAATTTGACCCAGATATCATCAAGATGAACATTCTGATCAATTTTCATGCAGATCCAATGAAAATACGGCCTTTACAGAGGTCACAAGGTTTTTCTATTATTTGACCTACTGACCTAGTTTTAGAACGGATGTGACCCATTTTCGAATTTGACCTAGATATCATCAAGATGAACATTCTGACCAATTTTCATGCAGATCCCATGAAAAATATAACCTCCAGAGAGGTCACAAGGATTTTCTATTATTTGACCTACTGACCTAGTTTTTGATAGCAGGTGACCCAGTTTCAAACCTGACCTAGATATCATCAAGGTGAACATTCAGACCAACTTTCATGAAGATCTTGTGAAAAATATGGCCTCTAGAGTGCTCACAAGATTTTTCTATTTTTAGACCTACTGACCTAGTTTTTGATGGCATGTGACCCAGTTTCGAACTTGACCTTGATATCATCAAGGTGAACATTCTGACCAACTTTCATAAAGATACCATTAAAAATGTGACCTCTAGAGTGGTCACAAGCAAAAGTTTACGCACGCACGCACGGACAGACGACGGACGCTGCGTGATCACAAAAGCTCACCTTGTCACTTTGTGACAGGTGAGCTAAAAAATGGTGTCAGAGTTATGCACCTTATGTCACATGATGTGGGTGATGAGGTGGAACATCTATTTTAAGTTTGAATCAAATCCATTTAGTAATAAATGAGATATAGTGAAAATACAACAAAATTAACCTTAAATTCTAAGTAAAAGGGGACATAATTCATGAAAACTTGGTGTCAAGAGTTATGCACCTTGTGTCACATGATGTGGGTGATAAGGTGGAACATGTATTTTAAGTTTGAATCAAATCCATTTGGTAATAACTGAGATAATAGATTTCGGGACGCGACGGGACGGGACGCGACAAAACTGACTCCTATATAGCCCCCTCAAACATGTTTGGTGGGGGTATAAAAATCTGTAGTTATAAACATGTAATTATATAACAACATAAACCACATGATGAACCCTACCGGAACTACAAAATATGTTAAGCCCTTCATTTCAGTTTCCCCACTGAAAATAGGAATATAACATATATATTATGCTTCATTATACATGTAATTCAGACGGTTAAAATACAAATATATTACCATTTCTTTTCTTCTCTCTTCCTCTTGCCTTTTCTTCTCTCGTAATTTTTCCTCCTCTAGCCTTTGGAGACGTAAATTATCCTCAATCTCTCTTCTATGTTGTTCCCGGGCCTCCTGAAAGATAAAACATCTGACTGTAAATATTCATATTCTTTACTACCTAAAGAATAGTCAAAATATTCTAACATGTAAACTGGTAAGTACAGTTCAATTGCTTCAGTTCTACATATACAGTGAAACTATGACTGCTTGAGATCACAAGGACATGAGTAAAATGTTCGAGTTATCCCGAGTTTGGAGCCATCCAAACAGAGAAAATGCAAGGAAAATGGCCTTACACTGCATGAATTACTCAAGTGAGCTCAGCTGCTTTGGTCATTGATACTCAAGCAAGCAATGGTTCAATGTGTATAAAACATTTTGACAAGAGCCCTGCCAAGTGAGGCAATATACACCTGAAGGGTTATATCACAGGAGGAAGCAAAATTAAAACAAAATACAAAATTTGAAGATTTTTTTTAGGTGGGAGGTACATGTGTGTGCAATTTGTGACCTTGACCTTTGACATACACATCACATACAAGTGCTCTGTCCATTGTCTCAGCGCCATTTACGCAAAGTTTAAAGTCAATATCTTTAATGGTTATAAAGTTATGCTCTGGACACAGATTACGACAGACAGACAGATGCAAGCAACATCAAATATTACGTCTTGTTTTTTTCAAAATGGACGTATAAAAAAAACACATGTAAGTGATGAATACGGAACTTAAGATCACACACTGTACTTAATGAAAATAAATTCAAGCAGATTATTTCAAAATGTCATGTTTTTTTTTTTTCTTTTGCACTTTTACGGAGACTGATCCAATCTGTCAGCCTGGTATGAACAAACAATACCTTTTGTTTCCTAAGATATTCTTCTGATTCCCGTTGCTGTTTCTCTATTCGTCGTTGCTGTCTTTGTCTCTGTTCCTCCCGTTCCCGTTCAAACATCTCAATACGTCGCTCCAACCTGTAAATACGTACTTCAGGTGTGAAAAAATTCCTATTAGGTACATCTAATTTGTTTCTGTTCTTTCAGCATCATAATAAAAGAACAGTGTTCTCATATAAACACAACACCTAATCAATCATTTTAACAGTTCAATAAAACTGTCAGTAACTCGACATGTCAGACCTGACCTTTAAAATTTAAAATCTTGTGAGATCTAATCTATCGTGCAGTGTCTACCACTATTTTTATTTTTTTTGTGCAACAACAACAGCAAGTTCAATCCTATAACCGATGTGAAAGCCCCCCATGTTGCTAAGGTAAGATATCCATTTAGCTTTCAGACTACATCTGTGTTCATAGGACACTGGTGCCCCAACTTCCTGTCCTTGAACCTTCAAATGTTACTTGCTGACAATGCAGAACTAAGTAAACTTTCATATCACATTGAGTTGGGGGTGGGGTGGGGTGTCATTGAAAGAAGCATGGATACTATTAAACATCATTAAGAAACAAAGAGGAGTAAATCCCAAACAAAACCGAAAATGCAAAACTTCATATGCTAAACAACATTTCTATAGTTTCATGACTCCAGGTCCAATACTTTTTTGAAATACATAGTACAAAAACTCTAAGGCCCTTAATGCATATTTTTGAATAAGTGAAAGGGCACAACTCTCAGGTCTGGCTTTGTGAAATCCTCAAAAAACCCAGGTGAACAATTTCACATACCATAAAGCAATCCTCTAGTGTTTCATCACTCTAGACAAATACCTTTTGAGATACATGCAACACAAATTTTCAGGCTCTTTTATGCATATTTAGGCTAAATCAAGAGCCTTGACAATGGGTCTGGCTGAGTGGAATCCCAAACAATTAGCTGGTGCACAACTTCACATGACGTATAATATCCCTGTAAGTTTTCACTACTTGGGTCAAAAACTTTTTTGAGATATATGTTATGCAAATCTTTAGGCCCTTATGCATATTTTGCCTAATTCAAGGGCCATGACTTTGGTCTGGCAGAGTGAAATCACAAACAAAACCCCAGGTGCACAACTTTACATGCTGTACATTCCTATGATTATTAATGACTTCAAGTCAATTTCATTTTTTTTTTTTTTGAGGATATGAAGGCTACAACTTTGGATGGATGAACCAATGAATGTACAGAAAAGGGTAAACCCACACCCCACCCAAATTATGGGGGAAAGACAAAAATGTATCAACAAAGCAGTAAGCTTGGTGCAAAGGTGGAAATACTAAGAATAATATGCTTAAGTCAAGTCTAGTGTTTTGCAAAGTGCATTTCCTCACACCTGTAATACACAAGAAATGATCTAAAGCTGAAATTCCTGAATTTATCTTTCATGTCTTTGATAGGCACAGGATGGGCGGAAATCAAATACTTGTAAAAACTATCCTCCGTCACAAACCGTACTTCTATGTTATTTAAACTTACACCCATCTACAGCATGCAAATTCCAAAATTCCGAATATATAAGCTAACTACTGCTACTAAGTCTTGAAAATATCAAAAGCTTAATGTCTATAAAGCCATCTAGATTTTCGGGAAAGCTGCACATTGATGCACTGGGAAGTAAGTACACTCTGTGTTTTAACAATTCATTATTTTTGTATACTGTAAAACCAGATATTTTCGCAAAGGCTAAAAATTTGCTATATTTGAAACTGGCAGTAGTAGAACATTTGCGACAACACAATTTAATAAACTTATAGAACAATAAATGCTAGGATTCATTTTTGCAAAAACAATTACTACCAAATGCAAAAAAATATCCTGCAAATATTTCTAAAAAATGGCTCTCAGTGTAAGTTTTTTAAAGTCTTGCCAACATGAACACAATCTTTGCAACTGAACTACCCCAAGTAACAAAATATTCCATAACCAACTTGAAAGCCTGAAACCAAACTAAAGCCACATCTAGAAATGCTATGAATTCCCTAGGCCCTGTGCTTTACTGCAATGCAATATGATTATACCCTTGTGAAACATTCTTCACTGATACAGGAGGGGCTTCCACTTCTGGTTTCTCCGCTATAGGAGGTGGCTGCTTATTTTTCAATATACCCCTGCATTGTATACAATTTTTCATTGATATTTTTTCAATATACCCCTGCACTGTTCACAATTTCCAACAGTTTTTTTAGTATACGCTGCATTGTATACAATTTTCCATGTGTTTTTTTTTCAATACACCACTGCATTATATCAATTCTATATCTTTCATTCACAAATTACTATATCAGATTACTACATTCTCTATATACCATCTTTATTTTTAATATCATGCAAATCTGAAGTATATATAAGGAAGCAAGATAAATATTTTTAATACAAACATATTTTTGCACATACCCAGCATTTCTTTCAAAACTGAAATTTATTTCTTACACCAATATGAAAAGAAATATAGTGAAGTGAAAAACGAAATGTATCAGCCAAAATAGTATCGTACAGAATGGTATGAACTTAAAATGCTAAAAAGTGCAAATAATATATGTAGAATAAAGCATTACAGATCACTCCCACATGTAGTTAATTACCTTTGCATTCGATCCTTTTCTTTCTCCATGTCCTCATACTGTCGTTTCTGTTCCAACTCTTGCATCTTCATACGACTTTTCACAAGGTCCTCCTGCAAGCCTTGCACCGAGACACGTGTACTCACCTGCAAGTTAATTTGAATCCAGTCACATAAAATTTTACCTTCTATGACAATAGTCACTACTATCAAAATTGTTACTAAAAGTATTACAATGCTACTAAATGGCACGTTTTTAAACTAAATAACTTGAAATATATTTAGAACTCTTTTTTTGTGGATTGACATAACGAAATCAACAAACCCACAATTATTTATAATTCAATACAGAGTACTGTAATAACTTCAAGAGATAAAAATTCGTTTATGTACTGAACTGTACTAGAGTTCCTAGATTCTGTATTAGAACAAACTTGTTCTCCTTTAGGAAAAGAAAATGACAACTTCTTGAAAAGAAAATCAGAAATGAAATCTGATTCACTCATAAATACATACACAAATCTTTTAGGGTAAAAAAAACAAGTGAATGAAGTATTGCCATGCAATACAAAGTCCCCTACTGGAAGGCACCTAATTTTCTCTACTGCAGTATAACATAATGAACTGATATCTGTCAATGTTGTATAAACAATATTGTACTATATATACAATATGCTATAACAAAACACTTGGATTAAAATTTATATATATAAAAACCTATAGTTTGTTTTCATATTGAATTTTTTTGGCTGATTATAAAAATGTTATCATGTAAGTTATTTATAGTAACAACAAAGGGAAATTAATCTTTAAAAAAAAAAAAAAAAAAAAAAAAAAAAAAAAATCTATATAATATAAGTCCACAAGAAACTCTTTACCAGGTAGAGATAGGTCAAAATACACCTAAAAATTGGATGTAACATGCATGCTGTACCACAGAAAAGTGGTCTCGATTTTTCTCTACCGCCAGTAATAAAAAAGTTACAATAAAATCTATTTATAGTAACAACAAAGGGACGTAATTCTAAAAACAAGGGTGCCTCATGGTGGTGAACATTTGGTCCAAGTTACATCAAAATCCCTCCATGCATGAAGAAGAAATGTTCCGTACAAAGTCATTCTTGAATTTGACCTTTGACCTCTAAATATGACCTTGACCTTAGACCTAGGGACCTGGTTCTTGCACATGACATGTTGTCTCATCCAGGGGAATATTTGTGCCAACTGATATCTAAATCCTGCTTTGCATGACAAAGTTATAGACCGGACAGGAAAAAAATCCTCTTGACCTTTGATCTCAAAGTGTGACCTTGACCTTTAAGCTAGGGTACTGGGTGTTGCGCATGACACGTCGTCTCATCATGGGAAACATTTATGCCAAGTAATATTGTAATCCCTTGATGGATGACAGAGTTCTGGATCGGACAGGGAAAAAACCTTATTGACCTTTGACCCCCAATTGTGACCTTGACCTTTGAGCTAGGGGTCTGGGATTTGCGCACGACACGTCATCTCATCATGGGGAACACTTGTGCTAAGTGATATTAAAATTCCTTAATGAATGTCAGAGTTATGGACCGGACACGAAACAGACCCTGTTCATGCTATGTTAACATTTGACTGCTAAGTGTGACCTTGACCTTTGAGCTAGGGGTTTGAAAGTTGTGCATGACACATCGTCTTATTATGAGGTACATTTGTGCCAAGTAATAATAAAATCCCTTCATAGATGGGAGAGTTATGGACCGGACAGGAAAAAAGCCTTGTTGACCTTTGACCTCAAATTGTGACCTTGACCTTTAAGCTAGGTGTCTAGGTTTTGCGCATGACACGACGTCTTCTCATGGGGAACATTTGTGCCAGGTAATATTAAAATCTCTTCATGGATGGGAGAGTTATGGACCAGACAGGAAAAAAGCCCTGTTGACCTTTGACCTCCAACTGTTACCTTGACCTTTGAGCTAGGGGTCCGGGTTTTGCGCATGACACGTCGTCTCATCAAAGGGAACATTTATGCCAAGTAATATTAAAATCCCTTCATGGATGGGAGAGTTATGGACCGGACAGGAAAAAAGCCCTGTTGACCTTTGACCTCAAATTGTGACCTTGACCTTTGAGCTAGGGGTCCAGGTTTTGCGCATGACACGTCGTCTCATCATGGGGAACATTTGTGCCAAGTAATATTAAAATCCCTTCATGGATGACAGTTATGGACCGGACACGAAATTGCGGACGGACGGACGGACGGACGGACGGATGGAAAAGCGCATTCCTATAGTCCCCGAAACTGGTTTTCAACCAGTAGGGGACTAACAAAATTTTCGAGGGTTCAACGCAATAAGGGCGTATCTACATATAATAACTATATGTAGATACGCCCTTATTGCATTAAACCCTCTAAATAAGATATGCACAAATAGCAATTTTATATATTACATTAATGCACTATCAAAGAATACATTTGACTGCTACTTACAAATCTGTCATCATCAGAATCCTCTTCCTCATCTTTGTTCTGTACCTCCTGTAATCTGCGATTGAATTCTGCATCGAGTCTCAGTTTACGTAGCCGTTCTTCCTCTTGCGGTGTTCGATGTGGTCTTGATTCCAGCTCAGCAATCTCCATCTCACGTATACGGTTCATTCCTTCTTCCTGTTCTTTTTGTTGTTTTTCCTTCTCCTCTCTTTGCCATGGCGATAATATTGATTCACGCTGATCTTTAATCTGTGTATGTATTGGCGGCCTATAGTTTGATTGCTGTTTTCTTGGGTCATACGATTCATAAAGATTTTGTTGTTGTTGTTGTTGTGGGGGTTGAGAAGATGGACTGTGTTCCATACTTCTATTCGGATAGTTGATGTTCTGGTAGTCATGGTTAGGCTGGTATCCTGATGACTGTACTGGCAATGACTGTGGCTGCTGAGACTGGAAACCAGCTGAATGTGGTGGCTGGTATCCAGTTGGATGTTGAGGCTGATAACCAGAACTCATTGGAGGCTGGTAACCAGCAGAGTGGGGTGGAAGAGACTGGTTCCCAGGCTGAGTTGCTGACCTGGGATCCCGCATCATTGATGAAGTGGAAAATGGCTGATTTCTGCTATTCTGTGGAGGAAGATTACTGTAACTTGGGTCAGAGGGAGGCTGTTGTAATAATCTATTTTGCTCCTCTCGTATTTTTTGTTCAAGTCTATAATCCATAACTGGAGGTGGGGGCAGGGGAGGTAATTCTTCATCATGCATTTCTTCCATTGAAGGCGGTGGGGGCAACTCCGGTGGAATTTCATGCATAGGAGCTGACATATTAGGGCTTTTATGCATGTCATTACCTCCAGATAAATGTTTGTTTCTAAAATCTGCACGACCATCATGGAAGCTTGTATTCTGGTAATGACTCTGAGAGTTGGGTGAAGTATTGAAACCTTGTGATGCCTGCTGATAACCTGGTTTGTCTCTCAACTGAGGATTGTAGAAATGTGGCTGCGTCTGCCGATTATCAATCTCTGATCTTGGAATCTCAGCCGGATGTACCAACGGTTGATTCGGTTTTGGTGCAACTGACGGTTTCGGTGCAGGAGCTGGTTTAGACTTATCTTCTTCTGGCCGTCTCAGCTGCTGGAATGGAGGTGTCGGTTCCTGTTGCCTCGGCAATGTATTTTCGTAAAAGTTTGGCTGTTTTGACTGATTCCCCATGTCCATTTTTCTAATCTCACCTTGATTTGCATAATTAGGTTGCGGTCTTATATTGCTATAGTTAGGTACTCTATTTTCGAAACTGTCATGAGGAGAACCTTGGCTACGATCCATATCTTGCCAGTTTCTCAGTTTTTCAGGACTTATCTCCTCTGACTTTGGACGTCCATTCACTAACTCTGGTCGTTCATGTGGAGCAATAAACTGCGATTGTGGTCTTTCGAAGTTCTGCGAAGTTCTTGCAGGTGACTGATGCATAGGGGGACGGTTGTATTGCATTCCAGGTGACGGTTGATTAGTATTTGGATATCCTCTGTTTTGATCCCTAATTCTTGGGTCGATAGGTTGATTTTCATAATCGTGACTTCTGGAATCTTCCAGCGAGTGAGGCTGATTGTAATAGTCTGCGTGAGGGTTCTGATTGCGCTGTAATGCACTTACACTCTGGGCCGGTCGCATCATTCCCTGATCGGGGCGACCGTCGAAAGAATTGTCCATGTGTAGATTTGGTATAGATTTTGATTTATCCATCATGTCACGATTATCACGTCTGTTGAAGTGGCCATGTGGATGTGGTTGTTGATGACCGGCAGGTTGTACTCGTAACCTTTCAGCAGCAGACATTGGCTGATCACCTGGGAACAAAAAGAACAAAATGTTCAATACAATACTGGTAATTAACCGTTAGCATGCTAGATAAATTGTCGTCTGCTGGAAATGTCGTCTGCTAAAATTGTAAAGTTCATTCAATTTGCTCCAAAATTGGAAGAAATATTGTCAGAGTAGCAAACAGCTTGGAACCTGATCAGACGCCGATTTAATCGGCGTCTGATCTGGTTCCAAGCTGTTTGCAAAGGCTGTTAAATTCGCCTGCAGCAGGCTAAGGGTTAAGAAAACAAACTTATGATTAAAATATTCTAAACTATATGATACCTTGTGTAGAATGATTTAAAAATTTATTCAAAATCTTAATGACATTTTGCACATATATGTAAATCATTGAAATGTCCTTATCTATATCTTATAAATACATTTATATTAACCCTTTAAAAAGTAAACACTAAATTAAATTAATTTCTGTTTGGTCTTTGACAATAGAATTCGACAATTTACCAATATGATGACTGAAGATGTACATGTATTTAAGAAATTATATAATTTTGTAAATATACTTTTTTTTAGGGTTGGGGCAAAACAGCTATTTCATGAGGAAGTTAAATTTGTAAATTTCAATGTGATTAGAAAAACTATGAATTTTGTATATTCTTTGGGATTTGTTTTGCAGAAAGATATAAATAATTATTGTCCCCCATGAAAATTATTTTTTCATAGTATAGAAATGCTAAATAAAAATCAATCAAGATAACAGTTATAGGTATCAAAGGTACCAGTAACAGTCATGTTTTATTATGCCAAAAACACATAGTTTACTCAAATGGAGATATATTAATTTCATGGACATGAAATTTTAAGTTTGGACCAAAATGGTTAATTTACTGGGATATAAATTCAATGATTAAAATGAATGGGAATTTTACTAGTTTGTTGGGATTTAAAAACTGACTCAACCACAAAAAATGCCATTAGTCCCAAAATATTAATAATTTCACAGTGTACAAATTCCTGGTTTCACTGCACACAGACTTATTCTTGTTGTATAAATTACTTTTATCATTTTGACTAGTTTTGGACGTTTCATTATTATAAGTGACATCTTTACTCAAAAGCCATCGTCTAGTTAGTTCTGAGTCACTTTTAGACTGCCGGCTTGATGGAGTGTCATACAATCCTGACTCTGATCGACTAGTACTGAATCCACTCTCAAACACGTCATCCTCAGAGACCCCGTCTTCTGCTGATACTAGTTCATGCAACGAGGGTGTGTTCACTTTCTTTGGGTAACTGTATAATGTTCCACGACTGAAGTAACTAGCCACTGACAAAGACCTGTGGAAATTGTTCATGCCAAAATACTCTCCCTTTGGTGTCAATTTCTCTGCTTTTGCCCTGTAATCCCTTAATTCGCATTGTTCAACTTTCTGCTTCAGAACTTTAATAGGAACTAAAGTTTTTAATTTTTCTATCTCCACTCTTGACTGGTAGTTTGCAGGCTTTTTACGCCCAAGCCTGGCACCAGGAAAAGTACATTCAGCCCAAGCACGCCTGTCGCGTATCTCTGCCGTTTTTATGATTTCGGGAACAATGCCAGTATGCCAAGTGTTGCGCCGCTCTCGTTTGAAAGACGACTTTCTGCGTCTTGACTTGGAATCAGCTGAAATCAATATACAATAGCACAAACATTTAAATAAGTGCCAGTAAGGCGAAATAGTGTGCAAAATTGTTTCTAGTCATAGTGCTTGTAACATGTGGGTGACAGTTATCGAAAAAATTTGAAAAATAATTCAACCAAAAAATGTCTGCCAGACCACTTGAAAGCAAGGACTATAACCATCCTATTGTGCAGTGCATTTTGTACCTACCCCTCAGAGAAGAGTAATACAAACTGGATACATACTGTTAAGTGCTGGTGAAGACCGACTATCAGGTCCCCTTAGTCCTTGACCTCTCATGTCTCTTGGAAGGGTGCGCGAGTCTTTCTGCATGCCTGGTCTGCGGTCATTTTCAGGCATGCCATTATAGGGAGGTGGCCCCTCCTCTCCAGGACGCTGTTTACTTGGAGTCATAGGAGTCTTCTGTGGAGAAGCTGAAATTAGAAAACATTTAAATTTAAGGCCCTAAAATTACACAGCAATATCCAACTTTATTACATACCTTACTATAAATAGCAACAAAACTGTTGTGGAAAAAGTCCTGTAACCAAGGCCATATAACTGGAAGGGGGCATTATAACTAGTTATTGACCTGCCATGGACGAGTGATGTCATTTCACCCTGTGCTGTCGTGATAAAAAATTCCTTAACGTTAGTATCTTTTATGATTAACTAATTCAAGTAATGGAGTAATTGTTATAGTGTTTTGGTATATAATAAACAACTCATTAAACGGCAATGACATTCCGTAAGTAATTATCAGCACTCCTAAACCTATACTGACACTCAAGCTACGCCCTCCTGCAATATAGATTTATTCCTACTCATAACCACTTCAGGTCTACCACTGCAGTTATATAAGTGTATAGTAAAATTATAACAATTATCACACACAATTCAATGTCTTCAAATGATTCATCAAAGTATCTTCAGTTAGTTCTATATATCAGTTCAATTTAAACAGAAAATTTGCAATGTGCAATGTCATCATAATTATGCAATCAATCATGTAACACCACATGCTTTTACATTCCTATTGTGTAACGTAAACACAAGCGTGTCATGTACTGTATGCAGACAAAGTGAACAGAGGTATTTCGCCTTTTTACTCAAACAAGGATTTCAGATACCGTATTCACACCTACAAGTCTGCTTCAAGTCTGAGGCCAATACTCTATATCCCACTTCAAATTATTGCATGTCTCATTTTGAACAGACTTACAAGTTTTAAAATGATTCTTGAAAGGTTATGCATGTCCATTATGGCTGATTAAATTCTGTAATTTTTCACTGCAGACTTGTATACATTTTCTCAAATCATTTAAACATGATCAAATTGCAAATGATTTTAATTTTCTAAAATCTTAACAAAGATGACAGAGTACTTCAAGAAGATAGTATGAAATGTGTACTAATAACAAGTAGTATGAAAACTGTTTGTTTTGTTACTTTAACACTATTTTTTCGATAGTACATTTGTTATACAGTGAACCACTGCATACTTGAACATTGATGGCTTTACTACTATTTACCTTATATTTTCTCAAGTTTTGGATCGTCTGAAATTCTGGGTTACTTGAGCATTTTGTTAGTTCAATTGCGACTTCAACAGATTCCTGTTTCACTTTATAAACGGTCAATTAACCTACTCAGATTTCCTACCAGCACTTACTTATTCATCTTCCCATGTAACTGACCAATATTCTACATGAATCTGCGACAAAGGTCCAATGATATCACATACTTTTTACCAGTCAAATCATTAAGGAGATTATGTTCTTGCCCATGTATTGATTTTGTTTATTTTGTTTTAGGTTTAAATCTTCAAGGAGAACATACGCCTCGCCCGGGAATGGAACTCACAACTCCTTGATCTGAAGAACTGTGATCTCTCTACTGAGCTAAGTGGGCGGGCTACCTACATCTTGAGCTTTACACTTTAGATTGATAGTGCTGAGCTTTACCTGTTTGAGCTCCCAGGGAAACAAGACCAACAGTAGCAGGAAAAAAAAACCTCTTGATAAAATTTTCTCCGTAGAAGACTGAGGTCTACCTAATTTATATCCAAATATTTCATGCCTTGTACATCTACAATACAGGCTATAAACTCTTTCTAAACAGAACAACTCTCACTTTCAAGGTTATGACAGCTCATTTACTCTCAAGGTTAGGACAGAAGGTGTTAATGCAGAAAACTTTACAAAAAGCCAACGTTTGCCTACCTCTCTGCATGATGGGTGATGGTTGACTGAGCAGTGTAGCTAGACCGTGATAAATGGCACCTTGTTTAGCAACCTTCAATGTAACTGTGTGACCAGTCCTGGTCATAAGCTCTGCAGCTCTGTAATAAACAATGTAATGATTAAATAAAGAGGACTCATATTTCTGAAGTGAACAATTAAATAAATAAGACATATGGAATACACGATTCACGTTTTGTATAAGCAGTCTTACTTCAGGCATTTTTAAATTTCGACCAAGGGCAAAATTGTTATTGTTTGTGCAGCATTATAACTACATAGGATTCTATGACCATGTCTACCAACACATATACATTCAAAATTTGGAATACTTTTCCACTTATTTTATCTCCATGAATTCATGTCTCCAAAATTCAGCTGTTACGGCCTAAAGCCTGCAAAATCATATTATTTTAAAGTAACTGACAAAAATATTTGTCCCAAATTTCTTTAACCACTCAAGAATTTGTGTAATAGGCTATTGGTATAATTGTTTATGGCAGAGATCCTTCAAATATATCATGGCAAAGGAATCCCCTATCAAAGTTATTTTCCCCACTTACACAGCTAAATGTTCAAGAAAAGCTGGCAAGATAGTGAATAACTTGTTAAGTTTTAACCTTGCATTTATCATCTTGCAATTTACATATGTGTTTAGTTTCTGTACCAAAAATAGCCCACAAACTTCCATATATTTTTTTTTCAAAGTAAAAACAAGGATTGTAAACAAGGATGAGTAATCAAGGACATTATTTCTTGATAATAAATCTTGAAAAGATAATTTTTCATTTTTAACATGCCTGATAAGACATACAGCAGAAATTTACAGCTTAGAAAGTTAAACAAAAAGATCTGATCCTTATGAAGTACATTTCACAAGTATTCTGACCAAAGTTCTGTCTTGAAAAAATCTGTTAAGGCAAACAAAAACAAGAGGGCCATGAAGGCCCTGTATCGCTCACCTGACATATTGACCTAAATATCATCAAGATTAACATTCTGTCCAAGTTTCATTAACATATGGTCATAAATGTGGCCTCTAAAGTGTTAATAGCTTTTCCTTTGATTTGACCTGGTGACCTAGTTTTTGACCCTACATGACCCAGATTCAAACCTGACCTATAGATCATCAAGATTAACATTCTGACTATGTTTCGTGAAGATACAGTCATAAATGTGGCCTCTAGAGTGCTAACAAGCTTTCCCTTTGATTTGACCTAGTGACCTAGTTTTTGACCACACTTGACCCAGATCTGAACTGGACCTATAGATAATCAAGATTAACATACAGACCAAGTTTCATTAAGATATGGTCATAAGCTTGGCCTCTACAGTGTAAACTAGCTTTTCCTTTGATTTGACCTGGTGACCTAGTTTTTGATCCTACATGACCCAGATTCAAACTGGACCTTGAGATCATTAATATTAACATTCTGACCAAGTTTCACGAAGATAGTCATAAATGTGGCCTCTAGAGTGTTAACAAGGTTTTCCTTGATTTGACCTAGTGACCTAGTTTTTGACCCCAGATGACCCAATATCGAACTCGTCCAAGATTTTATTAAGGGTAACATTCTGACCAAGTTTCATTAAGATTGGGCCAAAATTGTGACCTTTAGAGTGATAACAAGGTTTTCCTTTGATTTGACCTGGTGACCTAGTTTTTGACCCCAGATGACCCAATATTGAACTCATCCAAGATTTCATTGAGGGTAACATTCTGACAAAGTTTCATTAAGTTTGGGCCAAAATTGTGACCTCTAGTGTGTTAACAGTCAAATTGTTGACGACGGACGACCGAAGACGGACGACGACTGACGACGGACACAGGGCGATCACAAAAGCTCACCTTTAAGCACTTCATGCTCAGGTGTGCTAAAAAACAACGTAGCATATCACAAAGACTCAAATCATCTTCCGTGTCAATAAAATAACAAAAATAGATAAAATGCAACATTCCTATTAAATTCATGTTAATACTCTTAAATCAATAACATTCGTGGTGGATCCATTTCTGTAAATTTCGCCGTTGCATCAATCTAAAAATTTAAATCCCATTAAAATCAGGAAATTCTCAAACGTTTTGTTAAAAGCTGAAATCCCCTCAAAATAACTGTTTTTGCCACAACCGCCAAATTTCATGCCAACAAATTTTAATGATTTTTATAGTATTATCAAATGAACATACTTTTCCTGAGTTAGTCCAACCAAACTTTTGCCATCAACTTCTAGTAACTGATCACCTGCTTGTAACCTCCCATCCTGCAAACAGAAAATTACGCATCATGTTAACAACATAATTCAAATTGTATCACACCATTATTCTGCACCTGACAGCATAATAAAAAGGATGGCATGTATGTCTCAACTGAAATACAATGTACATAAAGTGCAAATGCATGTGGCAAAATGTAAGAAGGCTATGAAAATGAGTTTGGAGACCAGTCTCAAATTTCAAGCATCTGATTGGCTGTTTCTGAGCGTAATTTCAAAATTGACCAATAGCAAGGCTACACTCTGAGACTGGTCTCCAAATTCAAGTTTTGTAACCTCAGATCCATATCTATCTTTATCCAGAGCAACAACACAATGAACGTCATTTAGCATCTACTTTGGGTCCACTTGGTCAACGAACTGCTGAATTCTCAACGGAATCAACAGTAAATATTGAAAACTTTATTCAACAAGTAATGATGTGTCATATTCAAAGAACCAAAACACTCTAACATTCTTCTCCAATCTAACATATTAAAAGCCAATTCTATAATGGCCTTTCTGAAAATTTAAAACTCAGAGATAGGGTCTTTGAAGATTTATATGTTTTCCACAGATCTAAAAATGTAGATGATTAAAGTCCTTACAGCAATGCCATATCTTATGATCTCACATGTCAAATTACCTGGCACACACTTTGTCTGGGAATTTAACACCTTTAGTAAATAATCCAAAATTTGCTTCATGTAAAAATTATTTATCCCGCAAAACAGAAAACAACTTCAGCTATTCACTTCAATAACCCAACTATTAAATGTAAATTATTTATCGACTTATCGCCAAATATGGAATTACGTAAGCATAAATTCCTTTTTTGTACAAAAGTTGTACCCCTGAGTCAATATTTACACTGTTTTAGATATAATCTTTAAATAGCATTATTATTACGGCAGAAATACTCTTTATAAAAGAAAATTTTACCGCAATTTTGACATTATTCTGTGGTCAGGCAAGGTGGCCTAAGCTATTTTCATCTTTGTTAACTCCTAAAAAATTTTGCATTCCATACATTCTGTTCTGGTAAACAATCCTATTTTCATTTTCAACAACATGATAAACTTTCATGGAAACTAAGATTGTAAACATTGTAAGTGATGTGTTTTAAACCATGAAATAACTGGAAAACTTTCAATACAAGTCAATTTTTGACTACCTATCAATTTTTTTTTTATTTGCTTTCACTTTACAACATCTATTCATCATAAAATAGTAGTGGGATATGTATGATTTTTGATAGCAAAATCTTGATGGAATGACCTGTGGAGGTGTCTTACGAGTGGTAGTCCAATCCTATGACCTGCAAGATGAGAGGCTGTAACTCATAGAGTGTTTGAACCTGTGACCCTCAGGATGAGAGGCTGTAATGGCTCTGAGCTGTGTCTGAACCTAGAAACTCCAGGATGAGAGGCTGTAATGATCTCCCACAGTGTCTGAACCTACAACCCTCAAGATGAGAGGCTGTAATGACCACCCCCCCCCCCCCCCCTCCAGTGTCTGAACCTACAACTCTCAAGATGAGAGGCTGTAATGAACTCCCACAGTGTCTGAACCTACAACCCTCAAGATGAGAGGCTGTAATGAACTCCCCCAGTGTCTGAACCTACAACCCTCAAGATGAGAGGCTGTAATGAACTCCCCCCCCCCCCCACACAGTGTCTGAACCTGCAACCCTCAAGATGAGAGGCTGTAATGAACTCCCACAGTGTCTGAACCTGCAACCCTCAAGATGAGAGGCTGTAATGAACTCCCACAGTGTCTGAACCTGCAACCCTCAAGATGAGAGGCTGTAATGAACTCCCACAGTGTCTGAACCTACAACCCTCAAGATGAGAGGCTGTAATGACCCCCCCCCCCCCACCCCCCACACCACCCGTGTCTGAACCTACAACTCTCAAGATGAGAGGCTGTAATGAACTCCCACAGTGTCTGAACCTACAACTCTCAAGATGAGAGGCTGTAATGAACTCCCACAGTGTCTGAACCTGCAACCCTCAAGATGAGAGGCTGTAATGAACTCCCACAGTGTCTGAACCTACAACCCTCAAGATGAGAGGCTGTAATGACCCCCCCCCCCCCCACACACACACCCGTGTCTGAACCTACAACCCTCAAGATGAGAGGCTGTAATGAACTCCCACAGTGTCTGAACCTACACCCCTCAAGATGAGAGGCTGTAATGATCTCCATTAGTGTTTGAACCTATGACCTCCGAGAGGCTGCAAGCAAATCACGCAGTGTCTGAATCTATGACCTCCTAGATTGGAGGCTATAATTATTTCTAATCATGTCTGGACCTAGAACCTTAAGGATGAGAGGCTGCAATGAACTCCTGTAATGTCTGAACCTCTAACTGCCAAGATGAGAGAATGTAACTTCTGTGGTGTCTGAACCTATACACTGAAGGATGAGAGGCTGTAATGAACTGTGGTGTCTGAACCTACACCCTCAAGGATGAGAGGCTTTAATGGACTCCTGGGGTGTTTAAACCTATACATTCATAGATGAGAGGCTGTAATGAACTCTAATGTTTTTCCTGGTCTCAGAGAAATTTTCATTTTCTTAGTATAACGATAAATCCTAAAGTTTCATATTCTGGGCTTTCATGTTTAACATTTTAATCATCAGTATATTAAACAAACAACGGTTTGTTTAACTGTGAGTTTTTGCTTCTTAACATCATTACCAGCTCGTAAACAACCAAATGATATAATCAAATTCTTTGTTTATAATACCTCCCAATAGAAGGAGATCATGAGACTATTTTTACACCTATGTGGCATGCATAAAGAACCTCATTCTTATAAGTTCTTAAAAGGGCATCATGCTGATCTTTCAGGCCAATTTACTTCCCAATTCTTCTCCTTTAAACATTACGTAAATACAAATCATAAAACCAAAAGAATAAATTAATCATTTTCCAAGTATTTCAAGTTATTTTTTTTGTTGTTGCTGTTTTGTTTTTTTTTGTGTGTTATTGAAGAGAAACCATACCGAGTTAAATAATTCAAATATAAAATACTCAAGGCTTTTTCTTTGTGTACTCCTCAAATTCTTTTGAATTCAAATTTAAAATAAATTATTCTGGTTACCCAATGGGAAAACAGGAAATCGTAGTACATTTAATGCAAATTTTGCTTGTTCGTCAGTGTATGACCTTACGTTAACGACTGACAGGTGAGATCTAGTGTAAGATTTGCATAATCAATACCAATCATCAACCTGATTAAAGGTAATTTCAAAACATCATGTGCACTTTTGTAAATTTCAATCAAGATTTGAGGTAAAATTATTAAATCAAGTCAACTGCAGGTAATTTTAAGTATTTAATGCATTCTTGTATTTTTAATCAAAGCATGGTGTAAAATTATCGAATCATGTGAAAACATTTGATATATGAAATTTTCAAGAGGCAAAAGAAAACTAGTAACTTATAAGACCCCACCACAAGTCAATCAAATTGCTTCAGTGAATAATTTTTTGTGTGGGCTCATAAATTCTGTACCCAGTACTGACTTGCCCAAGTAACTGACAACTTCCCCACATGTATCAGAGGTGGAGGACAAATCACTCAAGACGCAATATCTACAGAGAAAAAATATTTCCAACCTTGTGTGCACACTTGTATTGAGAAAGTAATCTGAGAGGTCAAACTTCTATTGATATTTTAACAGGCATCTCCACTAAAAAATATCCATCTTGTAGTGTATCAAGTTGCCTGACTTAATAAATTCATCAATCTGACAATTTCAGTAGATTCTGAAGTCTGAATTACTAAGTTTGGTGTACTGAAATCTCTTTTTTCTGTTACTGTAGACTGGTTATTTTTGCACGACTTCTATTTCACAGCTTTATTGCACACAAAACATTTAACCCAAGTACAGTTAAACACTGCTTGCTGGTGCACTGAAGACTCCAGCAATAGGACTCTAGCAATATACTTGACCTTTTTTTCCTTATAAATATATACATATTTCTGTGTAAATCGCACAAAGCCCTGGATAACTTAGCATTCCCTTGTGACAAAGCAATCAGTGCTAACTGTACTTGCAAGAGAACAGTCCCCAGACAGTAGTTATCGCTGTTTACTCTCCCTAAATGCTTTATTTTCACATTTTGTTTACTGGTGATAGTTTATCATCAAACAGATGCATGTTTTCTTGATTACTGTTCAGTTCGTTTTTTTTATAGGTATATGTATAACTTTAAAAATTCTAAGATTCACAACATGAGTAGGTTTTTATATTATCGCTGATGGGGGTATCTGTTTACATGAGCATGCATAGAGATGCCTGGTCAGGGCAGAGGTATTTGTAATAGCGGTTTTGCATTAAGTCAGACTCGCAGACCATGTATATATTTTTGTTATAGTACTCCAATATAGATCTTTAACATTTTTCCTATTAATGCATAGAACCAATAAGTGCTTAAGGCATTATGCTGATCTTTAAAGTGCCAATTTATACTCCCTAATTTCTCCTTAAAAGTACGTAAATACAATTCTAAAACTCCAAAGAATAATAATCAGTTTCCAAGTTTTCACAGTATATTTTTTTTGTTGTTGCTTTTTGTTTTTGGTGTTATTGAATCAGATATTAATCGGAAACCATACTGATTATTATGCATATAAATCAGCTTTTTCTTTGGTACCTGAATTCTTTTGAATTCAATTTAATATAATTATCACGGTTACCCAATGGAAAACTAGAATTGTAGTACATTTATGCAAAATTTGCTTGTTCACTTATCCTGGTTACCACACAGAGATAGTGTAGTTTTTAATCATACATATCAACATTTAAAGTAATTATCAAACATCATGTGCACTTGTATTCACAGTTGAGTAAATTATTAAATCAGTCAACTCAGGTAATTTATATTTAATGCATTCTGTATTTATCAAAGCATGGGTAAAATTATGAATCATTAAAAATTGATATGAAATTTTCAAGAGGCAAGAAAACTATAACTTAAGAACCACACAAGTTCAACAAATGTTTCATGTATTATCCTTGTGTGGCTCATAATTCTGTCCCAGTTCTGCTGCCCACAACTTCCCCAATGATCAGAGTTGGAGAATAATCATCAGACGCATATCTACAGAGTTAAAATTGACATCTTTTGTTTGAACTCTTGTCACACTTGTATGAAAGTAATCTAGAGTCAAACATTTATTGATATTGTACAGCATCTCAACCAAAAATACCAGCTTTTGTATAAGTTGCTGACTTTATATAAATCTCAAGTTACAAATTTTCATAATTGAAGTCTAATTACTAGTTTAGTAGGAAATCTACTTTCTTATGTAAGACTGGTTTTTTGCTATGACTTTATTTCACACTTATTGCAACAGAATATTTACCAAGTAAGTTAAAACACTGTGCTGTGCAGAAGATCCAGAATAACTCTAAATGTGATTGACCATCCTTTAATATTCATTTCTGTGTAATGCACAAGCTGATTATTAGCATCTTGTGACAAAGAATCTTGTACTGTACTTGCAAGAGATCAGTCCAGACATAGTACGCTGCCGCTTCACAATTCTATTTCACATTTTTTTGGTATTTTTCACAAAATATGTTTTCTTGATTACTGTTCGATTCGTATTTTTTTTAACGTATATGTAAACTTTAAATTCTAAGTTCAAACATGAGTAGGTTTATATTATATGATTACAATTAATTATTGTCTAACATGGGCATGCTAGGATGCTGTTTCAGGCAAGGTATTGTAATAGCCAGATTTGCTAAGCTAACCGCGCAGTATTATAATGAGATACTTTATTCGTCTATAATAGGTCTCGATTTATATACATGAAAACAGGCATGCCATTTATGCTGAAAAGTTAAAATGTGTAAGTTATGACCCTTATTGGGCCTGAATTGCACGGAAAGGAGTCATTCTCGAAAACTCATCCGATGGAACACCAAAGCTCTTTTACTAGCCACATTTTACTATAGTCCTGCTTTAACATTTCCAGCATAGTATTTGTATGATTTTTGTATGGGGACTGCTCTCATGCCAGTAGCAATAATGTGCTTTTCAATCATGAATATTCATGACTGTTTTAATTTGCAAATCACACTTTCCACTAAAAACCATCATGTATATTATCTAATCAGTTAGTCATATGCAGGTCTTATACTTACAATAGCAGCAGCGCCCTCTGGTACAACAGACTTGATGTAGATCCCTCTTTCCCTCTGGCCGTCTCCCTGAAATATCCATGTCATACATTAACTGTGCAATCTTCAAAACGGAGGTAAACATATTTTTGTGCTATTGTATATAATAGTCAACATATTTTTTTTGAGCAATTGCATATACTTTTTGGAGGATGCATTTGCAGGGCTAAAAGAGCAACATTTTTTTTTTATATTTTGAGCTGCTTCATGGATTCAGTGGTGCAACTTTTACATTTTCAGCAAATTTACATTCCATGCTATCATAACTCCAATTAAATTCTTCTTTTATAGAAATTATTCATACAAATAATGATGATGTTCACGATTTAGCGTGCAATAAACTCTACCAAGATACGGAAATAGAATGACATCAAAATCAATGTTTATTTCACTTCATTTTCGTACTTACCAATTAAATATTATTTAAATCCATTAATTTTATATGCATTCCATTTAGAATTTCACTTCAACTCCTTGCGGTTCAAAGTGATGCTATCAAAGAAACTTTATTAACATATACATAAAAATATTTATTTACGAGAAATAAAAACGTTTCAAATCCCCCTCCTACTTATCACTGTAATGAATAGTTGAATTGTCGCAACAAATGATGTAATAATTTAATCAACGCGTGTAAAACTGCACTGCACAATAGGAGCTTTATGAATCATGGCAATAAATTATTACTGCATAAATTCTGTACATTTATACATCTCTCAACATCTTTATACACTATTGTTAAGTTTTTACAAATATTTACATTTAGTTTAACGGACTGTGAAGAAAGCTGGAAGTTTATTTGAATTGCTTCCTACTTCTTCTAATGGTTTAGTATGTGTGATGTTGCATCCAGAGCCGGGTTCGAACCCCTGCACTCCAGCTGGAGTGACTGGAACCTTTTCATCAGCTGAGTTTTTTTAACGTAATTCTTTACAGTATAAGGCCACTTTTAACTAGTGTACAGCAAGAAATGATTAACATCCCCACATGAAACAACCATTTAGGAGAAATCATTACCCAGTGAACATTTTTCCAAAACAGGCATAAACATAGAGGAACAAAGATTTACAAATTTAGCTAGTCTGCTAGTCAACAAGCTTGAACTTCCTACTACCACACTCAAGAAGTAATCAATACCGCAAGTGTAATTATCTTCCTATTTTGCTACATTCCAAAATGTAAACTTTTTTTGACAATTCACTTCAATAAATCCTTTACATTTTACAGGATAAAGAGAATTAGCAACACAGAAAAATCATATAAACTTTAACAATTCCGTAATAAAATCACAAAATAAATATTGAACTGCAGTACAATCCAATAAAGGATATAAAATTCAAAACATCAAACCTCTGAAAAAGCAAACAAGAAAAAGTCAATATATCCAGACACACAAATTTTCCGTCTTCTCCTTCAATTATAAATTATACACATGTATTGAATTTACTCCAACTTATGAGCTATGAGACCGCAAAATTCAGATAAGCTACCAAAAACTGTTACACCACCCAATCTGGAGATAGATTCAACAATTTCTATTGATTTTCGAACAGCAAGAATTTGCATGAACCGGATGTTACTGGGTCATCAATGAAGGACTTATTTAAACATCGAAGGAGTGAGAAGGCGTCTCAATCAAACAATGAGAGCAAAATCATACACAATTTAGATTTTTTAGCAACGACGACCGGAAGCCAGTCATACATCTGTAAAACAATAACGATATTTACGACTATAACAAAACATAAGAAACTGTATGTTTACAAGGTGAAGTCTACAATTATAAATGCCATAACGCCTCTTCTTTGTGCCAAGAAGTATTTTTTCTATAAGCAAAAAGATTTGATAATGTATGTTCAATCAATCACCTTTCAGATTAATTATAAAACAGTAGTACCTGCTTTGAATTTAACATAAACATTTTGTTTTAGGAAAGCACTACATTACACAAACCACTTTCTAGAACTTTTACAGAAAGTTCAACAGTCATGCTAGACCAAATGGAACGTAGTCTATAAAATATGACCTACTCTCAAACAAAGAAACATCTTTCCTCTAAAATAATTTGTAGTTTACACATCACCAATAGGGTGTTAACTCAGATCTGGAAAGGAGGACCTACAGTGGCCGTAGTGGTTAAGGCATGATTCAATCACTGCCCTCACGACTGGTTGGCTCCCTTGGGGCGTTGATGCATGTAAGTAAGCCTACAGTGGCTTACTGAAGTGGCGTTTACCCAGGTGCCTGCCCATGATGAAATAATGCTCTGAGGGGCACCTGAGGTCTTTATATGATCTATAATTGTGTTCATGTGAATCTAAACCAAATAAAACAAAACAAATCTAGTAATAGTGACTTCCTGCACTCACAGAATATACTTTCCAATTAGAAAATATAGCATAAAATATTTCAAGCCAGCTTCTACCTAGTTTCCATAATACCACCCACACATTCACTTCAAATCTAGCAAAGAAAGCAAAAATTTTACCAGTAGCTGGATAAGCATGTTCTTTTTTTGTAATTTATCCACCAAAAACTCATGAAATTATCTCTCCAAATTCGCTCACACCATGTTTATATCATATTGATGACAAATTGAGGAATAAAATCGTAAATTTGAAACCAATTAACATAGTTTCTCAAACATATGTTCAGATATTCTTCGGTTGGATCTTCACAAACAATGGAGATAGCTTGCAGGTAGCTTAATGAAACATCAAAGTGCCAGCTTTCTGCATCATAAGACAAGATTGAAGCATTGAAACATGATCAGTGTAAAACACAGGTGATAATCACTCAATAAAGACAAAAAACTAATTTAATGACAGCTTGTCATAACCTGTTCTTGTTACATACATGATTTAATTTCCTGGATTGTTACCACACAACTGCCTGTATGTGTAGAAATTTATTCTTTTGTTTCTTTGTGGTCATACAGTAGAACCTCTCTCTAGCCCTTACCCTGCTAAATTTTTATAATGAACTTGTCCATCTTTCAGTTTGGACAGTACCATTGACTGTTAAAAAGGGGTGTCTACCAAAAAGATACTGACTGAATAGCGACCAGTGCAGATCATGATCAGACTGCACGGATGTGCAGGCTGATCATGATCTACACTGGTCGCAAAGGCAGAATCAGTCGTGTCCAGCATGGTAAGGGCTGGAGTGACCACCATATAGGAAAGACTAAAATTTGTTTGTTGCTTTAAGTTGCTGCTTTGCTGCTCTGTAGCAGTTCATTTATAAAGAATTTCAATTAATTAATGGGAAAGAAACCACTTATAGTAGCTGACCTGAAATGAAACAATGTTCATGCTATTTCAACATTGTCTATTAATGTAGCTTTTACAAAAGAACATGACTTTCTATTCTTTAAAACCAGGCTTTCCATTCTATCCAGAGAAAGTTGAAATTACGCAAACAAATCGATACGGTTGTTTGTCACTACTGGTCCACTACCTAAACAGGTGGACTTCTTTACTACACATACTTTTTTTTTTCTTTTACCAAACCCTTCAGAAAATATTTCAAAAAGTTAAAATTACACACAAGAATGTCTTTAGAAAATCAATTACCCTGTCATATCTGCAACAACTATCTAATTTACCCCTGACGTTTGGACTAAATTATTCCCCTATCATACATAAGATCAAAATAATACTGCCAAAAAATTGTTATCTAGAGCTGTACATTGTTTCGTTCCTACAAGCAATTATATACAAAAGAACCAAAACAAAAGCCAAATTAGGACATTAATTGGTCAAATCTTAAATGATACAGAGATGAACACACCATTCAATACTAAAGTATTTATTTAACATAGTAAAATCTTTATAATAATTAACTCCTCTCAAGGGCAGATAATCCCTTAAAAAAAAGGCAAATTTTGAGAAAATTATATATAATATCTTCATTACTTGTACAACAACCAAAGTAAAATCTCCTATGTAGCACTTGCTTTATGAAACTCAAAAAGTTCAACCCAAACTAGAAATCATCAACAGATTTTGCAACCTGCAGTTGCAGTTACTTTCTCTCTGCAAATCACAATCATCAGCATCCAAAGGATCTTTGGTTTGACTCATTTTTACTACAAATAATACAATATTAGTTAGTATTTTTGGCAAATCATTCTAGATGCTTTTATTTTTTGTTTGTTTGTTTGTTTTGGGTTTAAGGTCGTTTTTAAAACAGTGTTTCAGTTATGTAACGGCAGGCAGTTACAAAAAACCTGTTCCTAGACTCTGCACCAGTACAGACCTGTTCTCCACAAGTAACTGCCAACTTCCCCACATGAATCAGAGGTGGAGGACGAATGATTTCAGACACAATGTCTTTAATCAAATCATCAGAGAACACATGACCCACCCAAGGACTGAACTCACAACCCCACAATCCGCAGAGCTGTGTTCTCCCTACAGAGCAGAGCAGGCAGGCTTAAGTCAAGGAGGACTTTTCTTTTCATACACTACAAATCAAAATACTTAAGCATGCATATTCTGAGGAGAAACTGACAAAGACATTAAATGCACCAAATTCTTGTATGAAACAATGTTAGCAATTAAAGCATGCACAGAATGCATCTCCGGGCCGCAGAATGCCGCGGTATCGCAGGAAATTCAAACGCCTGTTTTACTACCTGGCGTTATTCTGACAGCAAAAACTAGATGCATATTTGTTTTGTTCATTTCAACAAAAATTAGACAGCATGAAATATTCGGGTTTTTTCAAATTCAGAACAAATCTATACATTCAAATGCATTAATTTATCAGATTTTAGCGTATCTTTGTATCAATGCACAGACATGTAAGATTCCTTGCGCACCAGGCATCTTGAGAGTACTTTCTCCCGCTTTTATTATTATCCAATCAAAAACTTACAAAACTTAACCCCTTGACACACATTCGATAAATCAAACTAAATCGTAAACATTAACTTTTATCAAGGTATAAGGACGCCTTTTGTTCGCAATTTACCTGTACTGACATTCATGGAGGAAAACATAATTTTATCAGCATGAAACCAGTGTCTAACATATCCATATTTAAACCTTAAATGAATAAACTGCAAGATTAGTACATTTAGCTCCAAGTTTATCAACTAAGAGTGAAAAAGTGAAGATTAAGGCAAATGTTTGCACCCACGGAAGCCAAGACTGAAAATGTACTGATTATCCGAGATAAAAGTTGGTCAATTCAATTTTTTTTTATAAATAGCATAATACCATAAGCCAGTTTCAGTGTCAAAAAAGGATATCTGCGTGACTGTTAAACATTCTAAGAAAATTAAGATTGTTTGTGTTTAAAATGCTAACAGACCAATTCACATTGCCCCATGTATTGCTCTTACATACTGTGGAATCATTCACTTTCCTGGCTTTTGTGGTTGAGTAAATCTGTGAGATTTGATTCCAATAAATAACTAAAATTACCATTCATTTAATGTTCCACATAATTAATATCCCAACAAAGTAGTTGCTTTAGTCAAAACCACAAAATTCCATGCCCTCCAACGAAAACAAATTATTTCACAATATTCAACAGTTCAATACTACTCCAATCAGTTTGAATCTAGTAGTCCCAATTAATTACAATTCCAAGAAAACCTTGACAAACATTTCAATGATACCAGTTTCAATCAATAAACAACTTGTTCAGAAAACATCATTAATATTCATGTTTTGCAATTCTTCTTGTTTTCTTTTTAATATAGATAAGATATGTCTAGCAAGGAATCAATGGATATGATCTGCCTACATAGAAACCTAGATGTCTAGGCAAGTTACTGACAAATTTCACATTCAAAACTCCTACCCAACACAACAAATATTCTCCTAAGAAATCAACCTTTTAAAGAACAAATGCAGAAAATATTGTTTTCCTAATAATTCACTAAACATGCATTAAACATAATCCTGGCACTGTCAATGGAAATATGTTGATTATATTTTGTCTATTTATCATTATTTCTTGTTTGATTTGTAATTGAGAATGACCACATTGGACCAAATTTATCATAGAAGCTCTTCAATTGATATTTTCAACAACACTTTACTCTACTTGAGGACACTTCGACATGACACTTGTGAACAATTACTCCACAATCCAAAATTTTTCCAACAATCAAATTCCAAGATAACTGCTATGAATCTAAACAATTTAATAATCCTCAATAAAAAAGAAAATTTGCACAAAGTTTTCAAAAATGATAAAAGTTTGGTTGCGATTAAACCTTGAAACATTTAGATGTATTTCAATCCAATAAAAAATGACCGCTCATGTTTTGAAACACAGAAATTGTGGATATTAAAGTCAACTGCACTTCAAATTTTGTTTAAATTGCCATAAATGGCCAAGAACACAATTGAAGTTCGTTCCAAATGCGGTAATTTAAATCGCAGAGTGAGATAAATAATTTGTATCGGCTAATCAATGACATACGGGTAAACCAGTCAATAAAAATGGTTACTTCTATATACAACCATAATTGTTTGCCCTCGTTTGCCTTCATACAATGCTGCAGAAAAAGTGTATTTTTCAGTCAAGAATAAAAAAATTTCAAAGAAATGCTTTTTTTTTTACAAATGTAAATTCTCATATCTATTTTTTTCTTAACTATTTTAAATTAGTTTTAAAACTCTTAAAAGCTACCTATTTAAAATCATTGTTGCTTACACAAATTACAAAATTATTTGAAAGGAATAATTTAAATGACATAAAAATAAATACATTTGTCTTCAATATCTGTTGAAGTGGAGGATATTTACAACAAGAAATCTAATTTACTTTTTAAGTTCAGATTTTGAAAAGGAATTATAACCAGAGGCCCCATAATCAGAAATATGTCATCATTGGCAGGTTTATTACTGTTCTAGTACTCTACATCTATTTTGGAGTTATTGCCTATCTAAAGGAGGGGTTTTATGAATTATTGAAGTAGAAGGCGGGAATTGCAAAGTAGATGGGGTCCTCCCATTTAGAACTTTATTAGCAACAGGAAAAGTAGCAGGGACTTCGGACAGTTATACTGATATGGAATGGGAAAATTCCGCCCTGCAAGCCCTTAATGACACCCCTGTTAAATGGTGACTATAGCTTGCTCATTCAAAAATACAACTTTTTTTTAACTGAAGTGGTCTGTCTCCAAGGACAAGTACAATCATCTGAACATGGCTTTGGTAAACCACTTGAAAATTCTGATACGATAACATACCCCTCAGGAAACAAATAGACACAACTCTGAAAAGCAAATACCACCAATTCCAAATCAATACATTAGCGGAACTTTTCCTCCAAACTGTTGATTCTGAAGCTAGTGTGTATATTCTAATAATAAATGAACACTCTTCCTTCTTCATAAATACAGTAAATGGTGGAGAAAGACACAAGGTGCTTCTCTACGCTTTGTTTCAGGCAAGGGCCGGCACCAAGATAGAACCACTGACCTTCTGTACGCGTTGAATGGCATCCTTCTTGAAGAATTCTACGCCACAAGCCGGGTTTCTAATCCACACTGGTGACAGCCAAGTGATTCAATGTCATCAACCTTAACCACTCAGCCACAAGGGCCCCCAGCACAAATCCTTATGTTAGAAACAACAACAAATTGCTCTAATGTGAAGGACTTTCGTACACAACAACAATTAACAAGAGTACAAAAATTTTAGCTTGACACTGTCTATCTGTATTCTGTTTGTAATACTGTCAATTCCGATGGATGAAAACAACTTTAAATTTTCAACAACAGCAAGGAACCAACAACAAACATACATGTTTTATTTAAATTATTACCTGAATGGAATATCTAGCCTCCATTTTTCTGAGACACTTCCAAAGTTACATGAAATGTCATATTACCAAAGACAATGTGACTGCTACCATTGTCACACCATGAATACAAGTCTTGATTATATCTATGGTAGGGTGCAGCTGCACAAAAGTAATCTGATTTTGTGTTTTGTATGTGCCACAATAATGTCTATCGATCCTGTATTTAATAGTTTACCACTCAATTAGACAAACTATTTACTTCTTAGTTAAACAGCCAATAACTCTTCCTCAACTTGTGTTTAGTTTTCAATAAAACAAAACAGATTTACAAAATGTCTGAATGACAAGATTAGTTGGTGGAAAAAAACTATATATATCTGTCTTTTTAAAGTAGAATGGCTCCATATTTATACTAACTTCCTAGTGGTATCAATCACATGCTTCGATATTGTAAACTTGAATGGTAAGTACAGCAGATACATGCCTAGAGATGTCAGTCAAAAAAACAAATGATTCCTGATGACCCTTAGGAAAGTTAAACAATCAACTATGTGAAATGCCAACCTACTTTTGTTTTTCAATAACAGGAAGTTCTGTAATCTGTGACACTTCCTTCAAAAATTCCTTTGTGGAGATGGTCAGAAATAATTCTGGACTGTGGTCTACATAGTATATATCAGATATGCATGTTTTAATAATTTTTAACTATGTCACACTGTTGTGTTTGCTTCCCCTTAATTCAAAACAGGTCATTACAAAGTTTGACCATTGAGATACCAAGCATTCCCTAGTTGATCAGAAACCAAATGGTTTGCAGATTGACAATGAGAAAAACAATATATTCGGTCTGAGATGAGGGGCGAAAAAAAAGGCTATGGACCAATCAATCGCTCAAGCCAGTTGCAGTCCTTGAGCCATCACTGTTAATGCAAGCGGTATTTCACTGTAGTCATGAAATTGAGTAGAACAGCCCATTTAATCATGAAAAACATTCACAACACAGTTGCTACACCAAAGACATCAAGTTTTAACAATATTTTTAGATTTCGATATTTACAGACATTTATTAACCTTAGCATGCTAGGTAAATGTCTCTGCTGAAATGTCTCGCTAAAATTGTAAAGTCATCAGTTTGCTCCAAAATGGAAAAATATTGTCAAGTAGCAACAGCTTGGAACCGATCAGACGCCGATTTAATCGCTCTGATCTGTTCCAAGCTGTTGCAAAGGCTGTAAATCGCCTGCACAGCTAAGTAAATCTCTTTTAAAACATTTTGATACCATGGCAATATCCTAGAAGCATGCTGCTATACTTCATGAATAACTTATAACAGAATCTATACAATTCCATAGACTGTTAAAGAATATCATATTGATCACCGACCCATTAGAGGTTTCCACGTATAATTTACTGCAGTTTTCATAAGTGTTACACCACTGAATCCATTATGAACTTTCTCCATACAAACATAGAGTAATATTACATTACTGTGATCCAAAGTTAACAGAACTGCAGCTATTATCTACTAACTGCGACCACATTCGTAACGTTTTCATCAATTCGCTGCCAAAAAAGGTACACAAACTGAGTAATTACAATTTCTTACACAAAAATAATTTTCTAATATGTTTCAAGCCAAATCACTGACACGAAAAACACTCACCTTTGCGGCGACAATGCTCAATCCCATGCTGCCTTTCACCTTGTTGAAGCTCACTACTATTACTTCCGGTTCTTTTGTTATGGGCGACGACGGACCTTGAGGTTGCTGCTGTGGTGCAACTTGCTGTTGTGCCTGCTGCCTTGGGTCCGGAGTTCGATCTTTACGCTCTCGTATTGATTCCTGCAATTTTCGAAAATTCATAAGAGTTCGAACTAGCGTGTAAAACATTGTTATCCTTCGGCATTCCTCCCTACATGAAAGTAATGATTCTCCGGTATCTGATATACTTCTGCAACTGAGCATTTATCTCCTTACTATTAACAATACGCCGTACGTTTTCCCCCCTAGGATGGAACTATCCATTTACGGATATTGATTTGCACTACTGGTATCTTATAACTAACCTAAAGTTAACATCTGCAATATTGACTCCATTAAATGTTTCCATAACAACACTCCTAATTTGAAACTGCCATTAAAAAAACATGCAGAGATGCGAAGCCTGTATACAGGATTATATTTCAATTTAAACATAGAAACTGAACATAGTAAAAGCTCATTTAAAAACATATTGGGGACTCAGAACAGTATTTACATATATTGAAGTAAAGTATAATGCAAATCAGATTCAAATTCCACCAAATACAGGATTCTATCATGCCACCTCTAGCTCAGAGGTTTGTGACTCTGCTCCAACATTTTGCACAGAATTTTACAATCAGGGCTTCAAAAGATCACACTTACGAAAGCCCAGTCGTATCAAAACCTTTATTCCAACGACTGCATTGATTTAACTGCTGGCAAGTGATTTTGCCTTTGCGACCAGTGCAGACCAAGATCAGCCTGCACATCCGTGCAGTCTGATCATGGTCTGCGCTGTTCGCTATTCAGTCAGTAAATTTTCAGTGAACACCCCTTGGAATAATAAATGGTACTGCCCAAATTGAATGATGGACAAGTACATTTTAGAAATTTAGCAGGGTAAAGGTTAAATAATAGCCTTATAAGGATATACAAGAAATGTGGCATCTCCGAAAGTACTCCATATGCAGCTTTCAATATCTCAACATAACATCAAACCAAGATTTCATTAGATGTAAGATATACTAGTAGGGCTTGCAAAGTTCTGAGTCTGTTAGATACTGATCTTGCAAGACACAAGATTCAGAGAATACAAGATACAGAAATACATATATTCTACTATATATATGATAAAGAGCTTGCAAGAAATTGAAATACAGAGCTTATATGATACAGTTTTAAAGACACACAAATGAGAAACAGAAATACAGAGCTTGTATGGTAGTTTGAAAGACAAAGAATAACGTGTTTGTGTGATACACAGAAATACAGTGTTTGTATGGTACAAAGTAATACAGAGCTTTTATGGTACAGTGTGTAAGACACAGAAATACAGTGTTTGTATGATAAACAGAAATAAAGAGCTTGTACGGTACAGTTTGTAAGACAGATTACAGTATTTCTATAATACAGTTTGTAAGACACAGAAATACAGTGTTTGTATGACACACAGAAATACAGAGCTTGTATGGTACAGTTTGTAAGACACAGAAATACAGTGTTTGTATGATACACAGAAATACAGAGATTGTAATTTGTACAGTTTGTAAGACACAGAAATACAGTGTATGATACACAGAAATACAGAGCTTGTATGGTACAGTTTGTAAGGCACAGAAATACAGAGCTTGTATAGTACAGTTTGTAAGACACAGAAATACTGTGTTTGTATGGTACAGTTTGTAAGACACAGAAATACAGAGCTTGTATGGTACAGTTTGTATGACACAGGCATACAGAGCCTGCATTGTACAGTTTGTAAGGCACAGAAATACAGAGCCTGTATTGTTCAGTTTGTAAGGCACAGAAATACAGAGCCTGTATTGTACAGTTTGTAAGGCACAGAAATACAGAGCCTGTATTGTACAGTTTGTAAGGCACAGAAATACAGAACCTGTATTGTACAGTTTGTAAGACACAGAAATACAGAGCTTGTATTGTACAGTTTGTAAGGCACAGAAATACAGTGTTTGTATGATACAGTTTGTAAGACACAGAAATACAGAGCTTGTATTGTACAGTTTGTAAGACACAGAAATACAGAGCTTGTATTGTACAGTTTGTAAGGCACAGAAATACAGAGCCTGTATTGTACAGTTTGTAAGGCACAGAAATACAGAACTTGTAGAGTACAGTTTGTAAGACACAGAAATACAGAGCCTGTATTGTACAGTTTGTAAGGCACAGAAATACAGTGTTTGTATGATACAGTTTGTAAGACACAGAAGTACTTTCAAAACACTATATATTCATTAAAAGTAATAAAATTCAATGCCTACTCTTTGTTTCTTTAACACCGCAGCTACGTGAGCATTCACGAATGTGTAGAGCTTCGGTTCCGGAGGTTTCGTTACAGTGCGACATTTTTCCCGTAACCTACGTGCTGCGCACATTCTTCATACCTATCTCTCACATCAGCCAATCATTTTGCACAGAAGACAGAATATTATACAGATTTCCTTATCAAAATTATCAGATTCATTTCTCCATACACACACAATAAAGTCTGTTTATTACACTTTTCACCTTATTTAATAAATTTCATCCATTCATGTGTATGTCATATAAATTGACACAACTGGTATATAT
Organism: Mercenaria mercenaria; assembly: GCF_021730395.1. Classification (NCBI taxonomy): domain Eukaryota; kingdom Metazoa; phylum Mollusca; class Bivalvia; order Venerida; family Veneridae; genus Mercenaria; species Mercenaria mercenaria. Next base: position 27,872,868 of record NC_069364.1, on the reverse strand, counting down.
ACAATCCAGCATATGTCACTGCCCTGTCACATCATTATTTGGATATTAAAGAGTACAATGCCTACCCTTTGTAAATATCTGCTATAATCTGTAACTTTTCCAATCTCGAAACTGTACAAAGTATAATTGTAATATATATTACTATTGCTTAGCAACATTCAACGGACTTTCTAACCTGATCATATATACTATAACAGTGCTATTGATCTAACCATATATATGATTATTGTTGATTTCGCAAATTACACCTGTACCATAGAGACCACAGTAGATTTCCATAAAATGGTATTAACAACCATAACAGGTCTGCCAGGAAAATATCACAATTGATTTTATAGAACTGATTGTTACTAGTGAACAGAAAAATTAAATTATCAGACAACTGCATATAGATTTTCAGATTATTTTCTAAAACTTGATATAAACTAAACAAATAATAATCTCTTGTTAACCTTAATTCTGATGAATTTGAAAACAAAAGCCTTAAATAGGAAAACATTCAAGACTTCTACCCTGAAAAAAGTAGTCAAGCACTTCTGATTTAAGGTTTTAATTACAATCAGACTAAAAACAGTTTGTAGAAATTAGACAAATTAAGCTTTTCCCCCAAAATAAACATCCTATTTCCAGCAAGTGAAAAACCAATGTTCCAGATAAAATACTGAAAAACTAAGTCAGTGACTTTTTACCAAAAAATACTAATTAACTGCCCAGATATGGTGACAAAAATATAACAGTGTAAATAACCTCTGTTTTACAGTATGTCTTTAGTAACTGAAGCCACAGATTTCCCCATTAAAACTTGCTTCACAGAAAATTTCATCACGTTTTCTCAGTATAAATGACAGGAGCATCAGTTTCAGATTCTAATCAATTTTTTTCTCATTACATTATATGAACATAACATTTTTTAATCATACCAGATTCTATGGTGACATTCCCCATTGAGATCACAACAGACCCCTTGAGGACTAGTTGAATTACAGACTGGGTAACAAGGTATAACTTGGAACAATCTTCAAGACTACTGAGATGTTTTTTTAACATGAAAGAATCTGGCCCGATGTGAAGTTTAAATCCACCAATGACTGGCAAGGGATTCAACTTCTATGACTTTAACCACATTGCCAAAAGCTTCAATAAATCACAAACTTATATCTGCATTTCCTACCAAGGGCAAAAGTCTGTGCTTTGACGAAAATACAGGGGAACCAATTAATTTGTAATTAATTAATAAACATATGGTACACTGAATCAGCAGTTTAAAATTAATCCAATTACAGTTTTAACTTTCACATAAAAGAATTAAATTAATAGCGCGTTTTGTTTCTCACAAGAAAACACACTTAAAAGGTACTATTATTCACATTTCCTCAAGTGATATTCAGATATAATCCAATAACAATGTGAAAGAAAGAGACAAGTTTCACAAGCGATTAACCACACACTAATCAATGATGTTTAAAACAGTAGATCAAAGGGCTGCAAATTAATCAATACAGCGATTTTTTTCCACCGTTACTATTACAAGCAGGAAGAAATCATTCAATTATTATCCTATAATTTATCCTGTATGCACTATAAAACAATAGAGTGAATACATTATCACTATATATCCACTGCTCCTAAACATTTTCCACAGGTTTTATTAGAAATCTGATAAAATTCTAAATATATAGCTACAGGTAGTAGGTTGTATAATCATTTGAAACCTTAAAGAGAAATTTTCAATATAATTAAGGTTTTCGCTCTCTCTCTCTCTCTCTACAGGAAATAACGCCAAGAGACCAGGGATAAAGCGTATGACTTATGACCCCGAGGTCATAGGTTCAATGCCTCAAAGGAGCAGAATTTTAATTAAGGCCTCTAGAATGCTTAATGAAACAAACTGGTCAAAAGTCTAGGAAGTCAGCTTGGGTACAACCTGTGCGGATTTTTTTTTCATTAATCAATGTTAATTAATTACTAGACATTGCTGGTGTCAATCAATTATATTTAAACTAGACATTTCTAGTGACTCCTCATACCACTGTAAATGTAATGGGGAACAGACATGTAACATCAGAGACATATTTGCAATGAATGCACATAACTGAAAGTTATGTTCGCCTTGTCTCATTATTGCAAAAGTTTAAGCCAGATTACTTGATACTTGAAAGAGTAAAAACAATCAGAATGGTAAAATACTGTCTTAGTTAATATTTGAATTTTATCCAACAGTGTGATTTTGACCTTGAACTGACATGAATGAAAGTTGTAATGTGCACATGGTCTCAATATGGCAAATATTTATGCATAGTCATTAGAAAATTGGTAAAAAAGATGAAAAGAAGCTATGGGGGACACCTTTCAATGAAAGATCTATGACCGTTACAAAGAAACATATTGCTGATATATTTTTGTTATTCATCATTAATCTGTCAGGAAGAAAAAATCTAAAATCATTGTAAACTAGAAAAGTGTTCATTAGACTTTGGGTGACAACTCATTCTTAAGTTAATGAAAGTTTCATTTGTTGGTTTCACTATTATGGTGCACTGTCACAATTCAGGTCACAAAGCAAATTTCCAGCTTCTAATGGTGGATGAAGACCACAGGTGCCCCAAGGCATTGTTACAGACAGATGCAAGTATCCCTGCAACCTAGATTAAAGCCTTTCTCCACAATAGGGGTGGTGGGTTGAGTGAGTCAAAATCAACAACCATAACCATTTAGTCATGGAAGCCACATTCAAAGAAAATGACCTTTAACCTTTAATCTCATTATGAGGACAGCAAGAGCTATGACTTTAAGTTGAATTAATGATATTTTAATGCAAGTTTTAATTAAGCTATCTGGAGACAGTTCTACAACATAGGTAATAAGCTATACAAGGATAGCCAATATGTTGTAAAGATATATATGTTGTGTTAAGCGTGTGATGTAGAAATAATCAACCAGATGGTGACAACACATGCAATATCATATAATACTTCAGCTGCAGCACACTCCTGTATTTCAAATAATGTCAACACTATACTTGAGTATATGGTTACACAGCAATATCCAATACATTTTCATAATATCACACAACTTCAGGCTTTAACATGATGAAAAATAAACAAGGAAACTGCTTTTAACTAAAAACACCTGATGTTGTATCAATCCAATTTAGCATAAAAAGGAGTCCTAGGGCAGTCAGTGATTTTGTACCAATAATTCAGGGGTGGCCAAATCTGATTTTACTTTACTTGTCCATTTTCGCAAAGAGCTATTTTCAGAAATTCTCCTTTCAATATGATGGTAATATAGCACAATATGGTGAAAATTCTACTTGTCAGTTTGGGCTCTGTGATAAGCTGGTCAAGTCTGACAACAGATTTTGTCATATCACCAATACACAGATATCTCAATAAGACTAATGCAAAAATCAAATATTACAATTAAGTTAATTTATTTTGTTTTGAAAAAACTAATAGCAAATACAGAAGGAACTGGGACAAAACTGGAACTCAGAACTGAAATATATACACAGCACAAAAATACCAAAAATCTTGACATACAACTAATATAAGTTATTTGCAATAATTTAATGTAAGAATTCAGTGGAGATAAATCTCTGACCTTTTACTGCAACTAAACTTGAATCAGCAAAGTACCTTTTCCTGAACTGTATTCTTCATTTTTTATCATCAAATTATTCAAAAGAAAGACTGGTTAAGTTTTAGTTTATACTAATTATTTTAGCTTGACTGTGAAGAAAGCTTTAAGCTTACTATTCAAATAAACTTATGTATGATACATATGGTTCACACTCTCGAGTCCAGTTTCTAGAAAACTTATTACTTGAGTCATATGAGGTGAGGCCATGACCTCAGTGGGAGCATGAACACATGACCTCAAGGTCGAGTGTCCAACACAATAACCACTAGACCACTGCTCCCCTAAGAGAAAGGTTCCTTAGCATGCAACAGCATTTAAAAGACGGTTATTTCTCATTTCAATACTGTGTGACAATATACACAGACCTATCTGTGACTGATATGCCACATTACTCATTTTGACCTTGATATGGCTCGCACCAGCTCACTACAGTCAAAACAAGAGGACCATGATGGTCCTGAATCGCTCACCTGTTCCCACATGACCCAGTTTTGAGTATGACGTCGTTTTTTCTATTATTTGACATAGTGACCTAGTTTTTGAGCTCATGTGACCCAGTTTTGAACTTGACCTAGATATTATCAAGATAAAAATTTTGACCAATTTTCATGAAGATCTATTGAAAAATATGGTCTCTAGAGAGGTCACAAGGTTTTTCTATTATCTGACCTATTGACCTAGTTTTCGAAGGTACATGACCCTGTTTTGAACTTTACCTAGATATCATCACACAGGGTTTTTCTATTTTTATACCTACTGGCCTAGTTTTTGACCCAACGTGACCCAGTTTCGAAACTGACCTAGATATCATCAAGGTGAACATTCAGATCAATTTTCATGAAGATCCATTGAAAAATATGGCCTCTAGAGAGGTCAAAAGATTTTTCTAATTTTAGACCTACTGACTTAGTTTTTGACCGCAGTTGACCCAGTTTCAAATTTGACCTAGATATCATCAAGATGAACATTCAGACCAACTTTCATACAGATCCCATGAAAAGTATGGCCTTTAGAGAGGTCACCAGGTTTTTTTTTATTTGACCTACTGACCTAGTTTTTGATGGCACGTGACCCAGTTTGAAACTCGACCTAGATATCATCAAGGTGAACATTCTGACCAATTTTCATGAAGATCCATTCAAGGGTATGGCCTCTAGGAGGTCACAAGGTTTTTCTATTTTAAAATCTACTGACCTAGTTTTTGACCCAACGTGACCCAGTTTCGAAACTTGACCTAGATATCATCAAGGTGAACATTCAGACCAACTTTCATACAGATCCCATGAAAAATATGGCCTCTAGAGAGGTCACAACATTTTTTCATTATTTGACCTACTGACCTACTTTTTGATGGCACGTGACCCACTTTCGAACTTGACCTAGATATCATCAAGATGAACATTCTGACCAATTTTTATGGAGATCCATTCACAAGTATGGCCTCTAGAGAGGTCACAAGGTTTTTCAATTTTTAGACCTACTGACCTAGTTTTTGACCGCACATGACCCTGTTTCGAACTTGACCTAGATATCATCAAGATGAACATTCAGACCAATTTTCATACAGATCCCATGAAAAATATGGCCTCTAGAGAGGTCACAAGGTTTTTCTATTATTTGACCTACTGACCTAGTTTTTGACGGCATGTGACCCACTTTCGAACTTGACCTAGATATCATCAAGATGAACATTCAGACCAACTTTCATACAGATCCCATGAAAAATATGGCCTCTAGAGAGGTCACAAGGTTTTTCTATTATTTGACCTACTAACCTAGTTTTTGATGGCACGTGACCCACTTTCGAACTTGACCTAGATATCATTAAGATGAACATTCTGACCAATTTGCATGAAGATCTCATGAAATATATGGCCTCTAGAGAGGTCACAAGGTTTTTCTATTTTTAGACCTATTGACCTAGTTTTTGACCGCACGTGACTCAGTTTCGAACTTGACTTAGATATCATCAAGGTGAACATCCTGACTAATTTTTATGAAGATCCATTCACAAGTATGACCTCTAGAGAGGTCACAAGGTTTTCTATTTTTAGACATACTGACCTAGTTTTTAACCGCACGTGACCCAGTTTCAAACTTGACCTAGATATCATCAAGGTGAACATTCAGACCAACTTATATACAGATCCCATGAAAAATATGGCCTCTAGAGAGGTCACAAGGTTTTTCTATTATTTGACCTACTGACCTAGTTTTTGATGCCACATGACCCAGTTTCGAACTTGACCTAGATATCATCAAGCTGAACATTCTGACCAATTTTCATGAAGATCTTGTGAAATATATGGCCTCTAGAGAGGTCACAAGGTTTTTCTATTTTTAGACCTACTGACCTAGTTTTTGACCGCACGTGACCCAGTTTCGAACTTGACCTAAATATCATCAAGGGGAACATTCTGACCAATTTTCATAAAGATCCCATGAAAAATGTGACCTCTAGAGTGGTCACAAGCAAAAGTTTACGCACGCACGCACGAACGGACTGACGGACGGACGACGGACGCTGCGCGATCACAAAAGCTCACTTTGTGACAGGTGAGCTTAAAAAAAAATTAAATAAATAACAGATAAAATAATGTAATTTTCACCTCAATAACTTCTGTAGATTCACCATTAGACATGTAAACTATCCAGACACCATTCACCTGGGACTGATGTACCCCATGATACAACACTGAACTTGTCAATTGCTCACACCAGCTACCTACAGTATTATATGAGGTCAAAACATCTAAAACAACATAAATTCTCACCTCTATAATTTGTGACGATTCATCATCAGACATGTAGACTGTCCACAGACCACTTGCCTGGGGCTGATGTGCCATACGACACAACCCTGACCGGGTTAATGGCTCAATGAAGTCTGCCAAACCATTAGGAACACCTGAAATAAACATACATGAACATAATTATTTAGTATGACCAAACTACTACTTGAGAAACAAATGAGCAAAGAATTTAATTTTTTATTTCATCTTTGGCAAAAAAAAATCAATAGTAACATTTTATCTCAACGAAATTAAAAATTTTCAAATCTACTGAAAATAATCTCAACTAAAACAAGAGATCACAGAGTGATCTTGGTGCCCACCAATGTGCCATTTTTGTGTGTTCCAAATTTCAAGACTTATTGACTAGATCAAGTGTGCTTGTGGTCTAAAGTATGTCACTAGATCAATTTCAAGGACAATGTTCTTTGTACACAAAACTATGCATGTGCATCAAGTTTGAAGACTGTAGTTTGAGAAATTTGAAAGTAGGTCACTAGGTCAATCTTAAGGTCAAAGTTTATTTCGGTACACAAAACTATGCAAGTGGTCCAAATTTGAAGGCTGTAGCTCGAGAAATGTGAAAGTAGGTCACTAGGTCAAAATTAAGGTCAAATTTCACTTCAGAACACAAATCTATACATGTGGTCCAAATTTGAAGCCTGTACCTTCAAAAATGTGAAAGTAGGTCACTAGGTCAATGTCAAGGTCAAAGTTTGCTTCGGTACACAATCCTATGCATGTGGTCTAAATTTGAAGCCTGTAGCTATAGAAATGTGAAAGTAGGTCACTAGGTCAATCGTTAAGGTCAAAGTTCATTCTGGTACACAAAACTATGCAAGTGGTCCAAATTTGAAGGCTGTAGCTTGAGAAATGTGAAAGTAGGTCACTAGGTCAAAATTAAGGTCAAATTTCACTTCAGAACACAAATCTATGCATTGAAGCCTGTACCTTCAAAAATGTATAAGTAGGTCACTAGGTCAATGTCAAGGTCAAAGTTTGTTTCGGTACACAATCCTATGCATGTGGTCTAAATTTGAAGCCTGTAGCTACAGAAATGTGAAAGTAGGTCACTAGGTCAATTGTTAAGGTCAAAGTTCATTCTGGTACACAAAACTATGCAATTGGTCCAAATTTGAAGGCTGTAGCTTGAAAAATGTGAAAGTAGGTCACTAGGTCAAAATCAAGGTCAAATTTTATTTTGGAATACGAAACTATACATGTGGTCAAAATTTGAAGCCTGTACCTTCAAAAATGTGAAAGTAGGTCACTAGGTCAATGTAAAGGTTTATCAAAGTTTGTTACTAGGTCAAAATCAAGGTCAAATGTTATTTCGTAATACAGAACTATGCATGTGGTCCAAATGTGAAGCCAGTACCTTCAAAAATGTGAAAGTAGGTCACTAGGTCAATGTAATGGTCAAAGTTTATTTCTGTACATAAAACCATGCATGTGGTCCAAATTTGAAGGCTGTAGCTTGAGAAATGTGAAAGTAGGTCACTGGGTCAAAATCAAGGTCCGATTTCATTTCGGAATACGAAACTATGCATGTGGTCCAAATTTGAAGCCTGTACCTTCAAAAATGTGAAAGTAGGTCACTAGGTCAATGTCAAGGTAAAAGTTTGTTTCAGTGCACAAAACTATGCACGTGGTCCAAATTTAAAGGTTGTAGCTACAGAAATGTGAAAGTAGGTCACTAAGTCAAAATCAAGGTCAACTCATGTCAAGGTTCATCTTGCCACTCAAAACCATACATGTTGTCTAAATTTAAATGTTGTAGGTTATTGATAAGAAGTTTTTAAAACTTTTTCCCTATATAAGTCTATATGAACCATGTGACCCCCAGGGCGCGGCCATATTTGATAATTTTAACAAACTTGGTAGAGAACCACTAGATGATGCTACATTACAAATATCAAAGCCCTAGGCTTGTGGTTTGGACAAGAAGATTTTCAAAGTTTTTCCATATATAAGTCTATGTAAACCATGTGACCCCCGGGCGGGGCCATATTTGACCCTAGGGGGATGATTGGAACAATCTTAGTAGAAGACCACTAGATGACGTCACATACAAAATATCAAAGCCCTAGGCCCTGTGGTTTTGGACAAGAGGTTTTTCAAAGTTTTTCCCTATACAAGTCTATATAAACCATGTGACCCCCCCGGGCGGGGCCATATTAGACCCCTGGGAAATAATTTGAATCATCTTGGTAGAGGACCTCTAGATGATGCTTCATACCAAATATCAAAGCCCTAGGCTCTGTGGTTCTGGGCAAGAAGATTTTCAAAGTTTTTCCCTATATAAATCTATGTAAATTATAGAAATAAACAAAGGGCCATAACTCACTAAAAAATTGTTGAACCAGTCTGATTTTCAGGGGGACACAACTAGGGTACCAATACATCATTCTGACAAAGTTTGGTCAAAATCCCCATGGTAGTTTCTGAGGAGATGCGATAACGAGAAATTCTTAACGGAAGGACGGACGGACGGAAGGACGTCGGACCACGGACGCAGAGTCATTTGAATAGCCCACCATCTGATGATGGTGGGCTAAAAATATTAAGACCATCCAAGCTTCCTTTCTAAACTTCACAACCATCAAAAAAAAAAGATGTGGAACTACTTTTAACATTTCTGTTTCAGGGGGAGCAACTGCAAGTCTGAACAATACCATGTTCACAACATTACATTACCTTCTTTACCTTATTACAACACTGATTTCTTTGAATGATCACTGAAAAACTTTTTTATATTATTTAAATTTTCATGGTAACAAAACCCTCCCTATATGGATGTAGCTCCTATTTTCAAACCAGCATTTTTCAAGACCCTACCTTTAATAGTATCACAGGAATATCCGTCCTCAGGAAGTAAGAAAGGCAATTGTAAATCTTGGTCCTCTTCCAGCTGTACCTGACGTCCATCTGTCCTTATCAGCTCGTCAGCCATATTCTGTGCCACCGACACCACCCGATCGATAAGATTATGTGGTATGGGAGGTTCCATGGGTTCCGGCTGGTAACGTTCCAAAAGTTCACGTAACTGTAGGGAGTTCAGTTTGAAACACGTGGAACTAATGTTAGCAATATCATCCGGACTGCTTTTTGGTGCTTGCAATAAATGAGCAGCCTGTGAAACAAAAATACACAATAACATTAGGTTAAAACAACCATCAAGATGATATCTGTTACACTACATCAACTTTTTAAAATTACTTCCTTTCATTCTTTAAATTTTCAGATTAAAACTACGTGTTATTAGGTCCATCTGAATGACACAGGATAATTGCTAGTATCATGATTTTAGAGCTATTTCAGATTGCGAACATTTTTGAAATGACTATTTCAACTGAATATTCCTTCTATAAAAATCCAATTAAACTTATAAACAAGTAGAATGCACAACAGAGCATCGAAATCAAAAAGCAACAAACGACTGGCACAAATACTGTCCAAAATGCTATGTTGTATATAAAGTTTACAACCAGAAAACTACTGTGAGCATGCATCATCTGTTTCTTTTGTAACTGGAAAAAGTTCTTAAGACAACAAAACAGAATTAAGTAGACCCAGACATGATTATCACTAACCTGAATAATTCTACACAGATGGCAATCAGCAGCAAGTTCTAGACCTTGTTTCTCTGCCCACGCCTCAACACGTCCTAGACGTCTCTTCAGTCGGACCCCCCAGGCTCTGGTACACAGGTTCAGTCTTTTTTCAGTGACAAGGATGTTGAATACCCACATATTGATGAAGTGAAACAGCTGGGAGAACAGTTGAATAGTGAGGGCAGCATTTACACGACAACGTCGCAGCAGGTTCATCGCCGAGGACAACGTGTCGAGAATATCCATCATTGTGGGTTTGTTTCTATTATAACGTGCTCGATCATCTGTGAGAATAACGTAAGTATGGACTGATACAGCAAAATGTTTTCCCAACAAAACAGTTTACCCCTAGCAAATGGAATAACTTATTTCTAATAATTCTTTACTAGGAAGGTAAACGAGCAAATGGCAAGCTTCAAGATAATATGGTCCGACTTACTCTAAGTAATTGCTGATTTTATTACTTCAAATGGGAACATCTATATAACTTGAGAAAGTTGATTTTCAAAATAATCTGCATATAATACAGCTGACCAACGTAAGAGCTGAGACAATTTAAACACATATTTATTTCAAGACAACACTCTAAAGTTTACCTATTTCTCCGTCATCATCATTTTCATCAAGGAATGCCGGAAGTGTTCGTTGAAGATCGTACTGAAGACATCGTACAAGGTGATGGAAGGCCATCTGAACGGCCTCCGCTAACATCTCCTGCGAGTCCTGACTGAACAGATGTATATCATGATCCTGTTTAAAGAAATGCAGGATCTCGGAGGCGTTTGCCATCCAGAATGCTAACGTTGCTGGATTATCACGATTATCCTGTAAAATAAACATCACTTAAAACATCTATTTTGTTTGATTTATCTAAAACAAAAGTGATATGCTATTTTTCAAAAGAATTTCAGAACTGTAAAGGTAGTCTGTTTACCCTATTGAGTATACCTGGATTCAGAATAAAAACCGATATCTTCTGCACAAGTAACAAGTAAATCTTAAATTTATCATAAGAATCAGGTGCAATGAATAAGACACACAACATCTAATGTCGAATTATAAAACAGAACATTCACCTCACTTTGGGATCAATCTCACAAAATCTTGATCTATGAAATTTGGCAGCAAAAAGGGTGGGCTAATATAGAAGACCTCAAGCTAGGTCTTAATTTTTTTTTTTTTTTTGAAAAGTCACTACTCCCTCCAGCCAATTTAAGGAGAAATGGAGAGACCAAAGGGAGAAGTAGGTGACATGTAGAAAAGTTTAAGAGAAGTATAAAACAAAGTAACAGCACCTGCCTACACACAAGTTTGTGAGACGTGATTGTAGTTTCCTTGTTTCTGAATAAAAACCATTGAACAACCACTGGTTTTTCTTAGTTACAGTATTTCTCAGATAAGGATTATGGTTCTGATCCAAAATCATGAAAAAAATTGTTTTCAAAATTCCAACTAAGCTATGCTAAGCATACGTTATCAAGCTCAACCTATCACACTGACTTATACAAAATCTATATGGTTGGCAGAAATAACGGTTGCGCATATGGAAACCTCAGCGTCTATAATAAAATTGATTTAAAACTCCTTCAACCAATTTAAAATCAAGTTCACCAATCAGGTCAGAAAATTTAAAAATTAAACAAATTAAATGTAACGTCTTGTGAAAATTTCCAATTTTTACTGTATTTACAATTACCTGGGAAGTTTTGTTTATAAAAATCGCTGTCAAAATAGCTGGGGATTCCGCTTCTGATGCGCATGCGCAAACTGCAGTTTGTTTCGATGTGCAGATTATAACACATTACAGACGGTAAAGTATCGCCAAAATCTGCGATTTAGTGCCGAGGTTATCTCGCCAACCTGTACTTTATGAATAATTACATTGCATTAATTTTCAAATCCAATCATTCAAATCACTTGATACAAAATCTACATACTTGTATTGCTTGTGGAATCATCTGTGCTATTTTGTTCACCACAGACGTCAGTTTGTGTGCTCGATCTGATGGACTAAGTTCAGGTCTGTATGCACTCGAAAGTCTGAACCTGACTGCTAGATACATCGTGTATGTTGGAGAAAGTTTAAACTGTGTCGCCGATGCATTTGTGTCTAAGATAACTGTACTAAGGAAATCATTCTCCTCTGAAAAAAATAAGTAAATTCAACCATAAAACAGCAGTCTGGATTAATAAAACTATGAATAATTAACGACGAATTGCAAGCATTTCAACAAGGCATTAAGCCTATTCCTGCTTACATTTCTGCTAAATTACTCCTTAGAATTACAACTGTAAGGATAATACAAAGTTTATACTGGAACATTAATTTCAAAGCATTTATTTCAAATCAACCATACACGTTGCTGTCATAATTCTGTCTGTAATGTAGAATAAGACTCTTAATCTCTAACATTTTCAAATTGCTACGTTTTCTTTTGTTAATTTGTATATCTTTTTAAATAAAACAATGGAGCTACCTGCGAGTAAAGTTCGGTGAAATTTAAAAAAACATTGTAGACAGCCCATGAAAACTAGTCTGATGCAATTCTTTGTGTTTTCACAAATTAATTAAAATCACACTGCAGTTAAAAATATACATACTATCATCTCTAAACTCTAGACTAGCTGGTAATGCATCTTCAAACTTGGTACCATCCGGTCGACTATCACGTGGCGAGCTGAAAATGCAAAGAGATAAGTTCACAGACAGACAGTTCAAATTACACTGAATTGATTTAAATGAAATCAAACACTAATGTTAATTATTCACTTGTTTCCATGGTAAATGTGCTAAATTCATCCAATACTATATGGCTGCTTATTGTATTGTCTTTATAAAATGCAACTGCTTCTGGTTCATGCTTTTTTCCACTGGGTTGAATGAGAAACATTAAATTGTTACTTCCCTTGAAAAGTTGTATGATAAAGCGCAAAGATGACCAAATGTAACATTGGTCCCTTTCAGTTGGATTCCTCTGACTTTTCCGTTTTAACCTTTGTCCAAGATGTTGCGGTTGGTAAAAATAAATATGCTTTTTATGTGTAAGCTTCTAAATAAAATCAAACCTAAATTAAGCAGAGAGCCACTAAAAGAAAACCTGTCCTTAATCATTTTCCAATCCAATGAAATTTAGTATAGATATTGCTTTTGAAAATTACAAAGAAGTCAACGATAAAACAGAGGAAGGACCTATCTACTTCTTGGACATAATCAGGGGAAGTAACTGACTAATGTTTCTCATTATTCTATGTGAAAACCCAGTCCATCTGGCCTGATGAAGGTAAGTGTTTTTATACAGAAGTCTTTACAAAGCTACCTCTACCTTTAATATTTAGTATACTAACCCTCTGGGTACATCATCATGAATGCTGCCCTGCATACTGCTGCCCTGAAGACTACTGTGAGCACTTTGCCTACTCTCCTGCCTCTGTGGGTGATTAGGCCGGGAACCATCTGTCATCGTCTCTACCCTACCATCCATGTCGAAATTGGTCTCCTGAGGCCGGTTTGGGAATGGAGGAGCTGTGGCTTGTTTTTGTGCTAATTCCTGAGGCATTTGACCCTTCCTCTGTTTCTGCAAAAGTAAATTACCATGTCAACCCAACAGTAAGTGAATTCTGAAAGTTTCCTTCTTAACATCAAGCATGGACAAACAAAAAATTTAAGATGTGGATATAGATCCACAAGTAACTGAAACTTCCACAAGAGATACTGAGAGAAGACTCTTGATAATTAGTCCTCAGTCAAATCAGTAATTTTTCAAATCACCCCTGATTACCTGACTGACTTAGAAATTATCTATTGCTGATTGGCCAGTAATGTTATTACAACATAAGTCATAACTGTTTCCAGAGAAAAAGAGAAACATATCTACCTCTTCCCAAGAAGGATCAAAGAATCTGAATGCGTTCTGTTTTCCAAACTTTACGGTCATTCCATGCTGAAGTAGTGTTGTTTCATGAACTCTCTGGTTATTGACATACGTCTCGGACTCCCTGCTGGTTGGTGTTACTGTGACTATACCACTTGTGTGAGCTATTACACAATGACGAGGCTGGATGTTTGGTCCAAATAACTGAAAGAATTAGATAACCTCTGGTTAAAAGTTTCTGTGTACACATCAGAGTAACCTACTTTAATATTCAATTGATTGAACTCTTATTTATAATAGTTCCTAACTCTCTTGATTAACTCTACGCAACTGCTTCTGACAAGAAGCAAATCTGCAAGACAGCTGAATACAAAAGTAGGGTCCTTTTCACTAAGTTTATAGCTTTTCAAACCCAAAACCGTGATTCTGGCCTAGACTCAATATTCTGTTCTAAAACAACTCTTAGCAAAGTGGTGAAACATATTTCACCATGAATTTAAAATAAAATGACAGATATCAAGTGGCAAGTATTTTAGAAAGCCTAGACGAGGCCCTGCAACAGACAAAAAAAAAAATAAATCTTTTTTGCTTACTAATCACTTCCTAATACAAGCAGGATTCATAACTTGGCTTTGGACATCCATTTTAATATAAAAATTTACAAAATGGAACAACACTGAACAGTATAAACAGTGGGGAAAGTGGAACAATCAAAACCAGATAATTCTGAAATCTATTTACTGGAAAAAGAAGTTACCACTCTCGGGAGAAAAACCCAAAGCAATGTCACACAAACCTGCAGATACTGTCCACTGGTGGATACAGATTTTTCACGCCCCACTTCTGTAACATCCAGATGTAACCTGTGTACTTTCCCTTTCAAATTCTCTGTACCATCTGTAACACACCACAACATTTATCTATCAAATGATAATCATTATTTACTTTATAGATAAACAATACACTTTCAATAAGGAAAATGTCCACCACATGGAAAAATGTTTGCTGCATAGGCAATCCAATAATAGCATGCTACACACCTGGGAAATCCAATATAGATGGTACTACACTATTATTACCAAGACATCAGTTTTTGCCAAACATTTCATCACAATATTTCCCTCCCTGTTTTTTTTTTTTTTTTTTTTTTTTTTTTTTTTATATACTTCTCAAATGGCAATGGTGGACCTGAAGTGGTCATTAGCAAGATTAAACCTATATTACCCAAGGGCATAGCCAGACTGCCAATACAGGTTTATATTTGCCACAGGGCATATCTAGACTGCCAATATAATAGGGTTATTATAACAGTAGCTCGATCTGGGATGCTGCATTCGGCTCTAGTAGATTTTTGCTAGATTGGATCTCACGAGGCACACAAGCACAGGGTGTGATCCGACCTTGCAAAATACGCGAGAGCTGAATACAAAATCTCAGATCTAGTTACTGTTATAGTGACCCTTCTATTAAATACCTCTACCTTTTTGTTTGTTGTTTTGTAATTGAATGAAATCTTCAATGTTTATTGATATTAAATGAATCTAAATGAAGTTTTAATGTGCACTATTTAAACAACTGTGTCAGGTCATGCATATTAATGAAAGAAGTCCGGCAGCATACAATACAGAAGGTATAATACGGAATTAATAAGGTACAATACAGATTTTTTTCTGCCTGTTCATATTTAATTATGAAATAAAAGCCACTTTTTTTACAGAATTTACACAGGTTTATAATAAAAATTAAAATTTGCCAGTGGGCGTAGCCAGATTGCCAATATAGGTTTATGAGTGCTAATAACCTAAATTACATAACCTAATAAAGTGTGTCACTGACGTTTAATGAATTGTTTATTATACACCTAAACAAAATAACAATTTAAATACTCGATTGCTTGAATCAGTTAATTATATCAAGAATCAACCGAAATTTTTTTTTTAGCACAACACAGGATAAAATGAGGTCGATGGCGGGCCAATAACTAGTTACATTGCCCACTTCAGGTTACATGGCCTGCGTAACTGGATTTTGTCCTAGTACTGTAAAATCATTTAATTTCGTGGGCATGAAATTTCGTGGTTTTGGTCAAAACAGCAATTTCATGGGGATATGAATTCGTGGATTTCAACTTCTGAACATAAAAAGAATGGGAATTTTACATGTTTGTTGGGATTAAGTTTCAAGGGTTGACTCAACTGCGAAATCCACAAAAAGTATTCCCACACGAATATTAATGATTTCACAGTATTCAGTTTTGTTACTATTTATAGTTAGGTATATAATAACAATAGTATATGTACATGGTCTCAGAGCAACTACTTCTCATAAGCACCTGTATCT
Source organism: Mercenaria mercenaria (assembly GCF_021730395.1). Classification (NCBI taxonomy): domain Eukaryota; kingdom Metazoa; phylum Mollusca; class Bivalvia; order Venerida; family Veneridae; genus Mercenaria; species Mercenaria mercenaria. Next base: position 27,856,608 of record NC_069364.1, on the reverse strand, counting down.
ACAAGAAGGAAAAAAATAAGTGTCTATTAAAGCTAAAATTTCAAATGAAATGAAAGCTCAAATAACAATATCATTAAGCTGTAAAAAAAAAAACTGCTCATATCAATAAGAAACAAAACTATACCTGGATTTAATTCCACCAGGAAAGGTAACTTGTTTGGTGGAGTAGACTGACTGCTTGGTGCCTGTGTTGATCTTAAATCTTCATGTGATACCGCCCTTTGTCTCTTGTACTTGGGCTTGATCATATCCGCATTTTTCCTTTTCAATTGGAACATCAACATTCCTACAAAGAAAACAACAAAATTAATCCTGCAAATTTGTACAAAGACAACAAAAACAAAACGTAACAATAAATGCTGAAAACAACTCTATATGTAACTGAGAATAACACAAAGTTCCATGATGATATAAGCAAAATATGTCCAAATAAATCACTGTTCATGTCTGAACTTGGATGCAATTTCATCTGGATTCGAATACAAGGATTCAGCGATATATATGAGAAAATGAGACAAGATCAATCCTGGAAAATGTGGTCTCTGGCAAACAAAATATTACATTAGAAAGTGTTAAATTACAATAGCTCTTCAAACAATGTTAAATCACACTTTATACTTGTTAAAAGATGACTTCAACACCACATATATGATACCTACTCATCTGTACTTACAAAATTATCATGACATTTTTTTTTTTTGTAAAAAAAAAACAAACATATTTTTGGCACCTATATTAAACAAAAAAAAAAAAAACCTTAAAATATTAGCTTTTGGACCGGCACCTTCACAACTTTCAACTTAATTCAACAAGTAAGACCAAATAATAAACAGACCCCCGTGTTACACATCAATTTATACAAGGCAGTCTGAAAGACAGCTAAATCCCCCGCCACTGCTATGGATAGTGAAAAGGTAAACCTTTGATTTTAGCTGTGACCTTGACCTTGAACTGACATGGCTGACTCATGAATTCTGCACAACGTCTTGATGAGGTGATCATTTGACCAAAGTTTCATGAAAATCCTTCAAGGGGTTTAGGAGATACAGAGCTGAAACCTTTGAACTTCAGTTGTGACCTTGACCTTGAGTTGACATGGCTGACTCATGAGTTCTTGATGAGGTGATCATTTGACCCAAGTTTGATGAAAATCCTTCAAGGGGTTAAGGAGATACAGAGTGGACACCAGATGGAAGGCTCAAACCTTCGACCCTTAGTTGTGACCTTGACCTTAAGCTGGCATGGTTGACTCATAATTTCTGCACATTGTTCTGATGAGGTAATCATTTGACCCAAGTTTTATAAAATTCCTTCAAGGGGTTTAGAAGATATAGAGCGGACACGAAATGGAAGGCTCAAACCTTTGACCTTCAGTTGTGACCTTGACCTTGAGCCGACATGGCTGACTCATAAGTTCTGCACATCGCCTTGATGAGGTGATCGTTTGACACAAGTTTGATGAAAATCCTTCAAGGGGTTTAGGAGATATAGAGCGGACAAAAAATGGAAGGCTCAAACCTTTGACCCTAAGTTGTGACCTTGACCTTGAGCCGGCATGACTGACTCATATGTTCTGCACATCGTCTTGATGAGGTGATCATTTGACCAAAGTTTTATAAAATTCCTTCAAGGGGTTTAAGAGATATAGAGCGGACACAAAATGGAAGGCTCAAACCTTTGACCTTGAGTTGTGACCTTGACCTTGAGCCGGCATGGCTGACTAATGGGTTCTGCACATCGTCTTGATGAGGTGATCATTTGACCCAAGTTTTATAAAATTCCTTCAAGGGGTTTAGGAGATATAGAGCGGACACAAAATGGCAGGCTCAAACCTTTGACCTTGCGTTGTGACCTTGACCTTGAACCGACAAGGCTGACTCATGGGTTCTGCAAATCGTCTTGATGAGGTGATCATTTGACCCAAGTTTCATGAAAATCCTTTAAGGGGTTTAGGAGATATGGACCGGACACTATTTTGTTACGGACGGAAGGACAGACGGACGCAGACCATTCCTATAATCCCTCCGCCACGGCGGGGGATTAATTATGAATTTATGAATGAATTTTGGAGTTAATGTTACTTTAAGGGAAAAACTCAAATTTCGTAAGTAAGATATTACAATGAACAATATCAAATGGCTTTTGCAAAGCAAGCAAAAATACCTTGATCATCATCAGACGTAGAATCTGTAATTTGAGTAAGACAAAGAACCTGACACCACTTTAAATATAAATAATTTACATATCTGTTATAAAAATACTCTTATCATTTTAATAATAGATTCAAAAGCCATTAAAAATGCAGAAAAAGTCGTTTAAAATCTTAGTAAATGTCGGATATACTTCTCTTTAACTAAAATTGTATTATTTTTTTTTCTAAATTCAATACTGCTTTTTGCCATATACAAAATGTCTAAAGTTGCACAAAAGAAACCCATTTTAAAGGTGAAGGCAACATAATGACATTCAAACTTACTCCTTTGTTTTATGTGATTCAAGTATGGTAGGATAAGAAGTTTGGTTCTGTTTACGATATAAGGGGTCTCCATGGCCGAGTAGTGCAGTTCTTTGACTTCCAATAACTTAACCCCACTACCTCGGGTTCGAAACTTTGCTTCAGGTGCAGAATTTTTTCATGTGAGGAAGCCATCCAGCTGACTAAAGTCAGTGGTTCTACCCAGGTGCCCCCTTACGCCTGACACAGCACACAAATAAGCACCTGGTGTCTTTTCCTCCACCTTTAAAAGCTGGAAGATCACCATTTAAACCTTTGTGTTGGTGTGATATTAAAACCCCAACAACAAAATTGTTTACTTTATTATCCCGTCATCATCAAAGAGTATGGTGACTTTCCAGGCGTAAAGGCAGGGGAAAATAATAGCAACTAACATCACAGGTACCAGCAGGCATCATTCTGCGTAAGTGCCAAAAGATAATCCTAAAGTCAGTTGGATGACAATCACATGAAACATTGATTGACAACTTAATGAATAACTGTTACCTCTGCTAGGTGGATGCTGCATGGCAATGGCTAGTGGACATTCATCATCTTCCATAATCCTCTCCTCCCCTATTGTACCTCCATGGTACTCTCTTTCTCCTGGCGGTACCAACACCTGAAAATATACATAATATACAGGTTTTCCTGGATATACATTTTAACTTTAAAAAAAAACTTTATTTGACTGCTTGCAGATCCATTTCTCTGGACCTTTGTCCGAGACTACAGACACTTGTTCTTTCTAACAATGAACTGTTATTGAGAAATAATTTTTTGTCCCATTTTCCTTTTAAAAAGTATATGTTCTCCCTACATTTTTGACAAAAATTCCAAACATTTTTAACATTCTACTCACTTTAGAAACAGCCAACCATACAAGCGAACAAGAGAAGACAGCAATGCTCAACTATTCAACAGGCTTATTCCCTAACAAAGTTAACTAAATACGAAAGTTGAAAGAAAAAGGGACACAATTTTGTAACAAGAGGGCCATGAAGGCCCTGTATCGCTCACCTGACCTATTGACCTAAAGATCAACATTCTGACCAAGTTTCATTAAGATATGTTTATAAATGTGGCCTCTAAAGTGTTAACTAGCTTTTCGTTTGGTTTGACCCCGTGACCTAGTTTTTGACCCAACATGACCCAGATTCGAACTTGACCTAAACATCATCAAGTTTAACATTCTGACTAAGTTTCATGAAGATACAGACATAAATGTGGCCTCTAGAGTGTTAACAAGCTTTTCTCTGATTTGACCTAGAGACCTAGTTTTTGACCCCCGTGACCCAGATTTAAACTTGACATAAAGATCATCAAGATAAACATTCTGACAAGTTTCATTAATATATGACATAAATGGGCCTCTAGAGTGTTAAAAACTTGACTTTTCCTTTGATTTGGAACGGGTGACCTAGTTTAATCCTTCAAGGACCCAGATTCTAACAGGGACCTTAATCAATATTAAAACATTCTGACCAAGAAAATTTATGGAAAGAATAGTCATAAATGCGGATCTACAGATGTTAAACAAACATTTTCCTTTGATTTGACTGGTGACCTAGATTTTTTTTCCCCATAATGACCCAATGTTCAACTCGTCCAAGATCTTTTTTAAGGATAAAATTCTGGACCAAGTTTCATTAAGAATTGGCCTATTGTGACCTCTAGTGTGTTAACCAGCTTTTCTTGATTTGACCTGTCTGACCTAGTTTTGACCCAGTGACCTAAAACGAACTTGTCCAAGATTTTATTTATGGGTAATTAGACAAAGTTTCATTAAGATTGAGGCCAAAAATATGACTCTAGAGTGTTAAACAAGCCTTTTCCTTTGATTGACCTGGTGACACAGTTTTTGACCCCAGATGACCCAATATTGAACTCGTCCAAGTTTTATGGGAGGGTAATTCTGACCAAGTGTTCATTAAAGATTGGGTCAAAATGTGACTTCTAGAGTGTAAACAAGCTTTTCCTTTGATTTGACCCTTGGGGTGGGGAAATAGTTTTTGACCCAGATGACCAATATTGAATCGTCCAAGATTTTATTGCGGGTAATTCTGACAAGTTTCATTAAGACTGGGGCAAAATTGTGACCTCTAGAGTGTTAACAGCTTTTCCGTTGATTTGACCTGGTGACCTTGTATTGTTCCATGATGACCCAATATGAACTCGTCCAAGATTTTATGGAGGGTAACATTGACCAAGTTTCATTAAGATTGGGCAAAAAATGTGACCTCTAGAGTGTTAAACAGTCAAATTCGTTGACGATGGACGGTCGGACGGACGAAAGCCATCCGGACGACGGACGGGACACAGGTAGATCATTAAAGCTCACCTTTGAGCACTTTGTGCTCAGGTGAGCTAAAAATAAGAAAGGGTTGTGGAACCTATACAATGCATGTCAGCTTATCACAGTAGACAAGTGTGTGAAGTTTCAATCCAATCTTAGTTGCTGATATTGAGATACCAGCTTACAATTTACATACACAAAGAATTAACCAAAAATTGCTCTTCAAAAAAGGGGTATAATTTTGTAATATAAATAGAGTTATGGAACCTGTCCAATGCATGCCAGATCATCAAAACTGACAAGTGCATAAAGTTTCAATCCATTCCAATTGGTGGGTACTGAAATACCAGCTTACATACAAAACCCTTATCAAATCGGGACACTGACATGGACAAATGGATGAGTGCAACTGTTCTACCTATTCTTTAAAAACAAACTAAAAAAAAATACATTTCAAATATAGATCTTAATTAGTGAACTGACTCTTTTTGTTCTTTAACTAAACCTCTAACTGAAGATAAAAGAGAAATGGAAATGTCACAAAATTATGCTTAACTGGAACTGACCACCTTTAAGCTAAGAAAATTACCTCAACAAGCACAAACTGTGAAGTATCCTCTGTATCAACCCCATATTTTTCCATTGCCTCCTTGATGACATGTTTCACTGTATCCGCTGTCGACAGTAGTAGTGTTTTATAAGGAACATCTGGCTTCAGTGTCTCCCCATAGATCTTCAATGTGCCCCCTGAAATAAGACAATTGTCTGTGTTTTATTTCACTGTTATAAATTTATAAAATTTACTTCTTAAAGTTTTCCCCACTTAGACTTCATTTTTTACTTTTTGTTTTTCATATTCACTTGCTCTAACCTAATTTATTGAGATAAAAGATTAACACCGACCCAAAATTTTACACAATCATAATTTGTTACACCTTAATGTTACTCTGAACATTTTGAGAAAGCCCCCCATGTTGACGAAACTGTCATTTTAGACAACATAAGACATGTAATACCTGTATCATGTCATGCATATCCACCTCTATCTTACAGCCTAACTGATAAATTATTACTAGCCGAGACATACTTCCCAAATTTATATTTCTGCTTTATAAAATATAAGTGTGTGTCATATATATATATATGCTTTATAAAGAAGTGTTTAATGTGGATTATATTTCACAAAGAGAATGAATTACCCAATCTGACGGGCTTCCGTTGCACATAAAAGTGATAATTCATACAGTAAACATAAACGTTCAGATACAATCAGTTTAAAAAAGTTTTAGTGTGTAAAAAAAAGATGTATTAACCAAATAAGTGATAGTAAAAAATAATAAAACAATGTAAAACTTCTTTTGAAGGACTCTTTTAACTGGATGCAAGTTAAAAACAATGTATATTATATTAATGCAGCACTATTTTGACATTTGTTTTAATCCAGCTTAAGGTCAGCACAACAAAATAACATTTGAAATACTCATTTTTTTCAAAACCACAAATTTAAACAAGACTCGTGTATGCTGTATCTCTAGATTATAGTCAAAACTTTGGGTTTTGGAGGGCGTGGGTTTAAATGGGGGGGGGCCCCCCCCCCCCCCCCCACCCCGTGTGGTGGGGTGGGGGGGCATGGGGCGGAGGGCCATATATATGGGTGGGGGGGGGGGGGGGTGGGGGGCGGGGGGGCTTTTTTTTGGGGAGTATCGGATACCACGTCTATTAAGAGACCACTTGCATTCAGAGACCATATTTTCATGTCCGATATATGTTGTAAAAGAACAGATTATGCTGTATAGAGACCAGTTGCATTAAGAGTCTTCCGCTGGGGGATTTCTTAATGCAAGTTATACAGTAAATATTATGTGCAATTTTAATTTAAGTTCATTATTTATATCAAACTGTCATAAGACACTTAGCCAAATCTGAAAATTTCAGTTTTTTAACTAAAAACTTTTCAAATTACCTCCCTTTTATTCATAGCATTTTTCAAAAATTCAATAAATTTCAAATTACCTCCCCTTATTGAAAAGATTTACAAAAGTGCATCAGAGCAAATCCTACCCAATTTATATTGTGTGTAAAAGGAGAGTCAATGAGTGTGAAAATGACAGCGATGACCACTTGTTTTTACTATCTGGACATCCATCAATATAGACCAGATAGCCTCAAGCTTTTTGTCCAGTCAATGTGATACATTTATGCCCCCTTTATATCAATTTAAGTTCCCATATATACAAATTTATAGACAGTATAGAACATGAGAGTGTTCGCTCTAATTAAATACTGACAAATTTGCATACCCATAAAGATGACCAAAATGGGTGCAGTTTTTTATGAATGTCGCATAAAAGTCTGGCTTTGCTTAATGGATGCAATTTTAAAGAAACTGAAGATTTCACTTTGCAACAGTAGGAACTGGGTGATATGAATGAACAATCAGAGCTTAACACAGATCTATAGACAAAGTCTGGGGAAACTAGGATGTTGCATCTTCAGTTTTACATTTCCACAAAAAAAAGACGAAATAATCCAAGGCTATGTTGAAATAAATACATTAAATTTTTGTTGCAAAAAACACTTTTACTTAGGTTCTCAGTGTTCTTGGATTTCATGTTTCCTCACAAACCAGTGCAAGGCGCTCAAACACTTTTAAACCTTTCCGGGGGACTGAACTCTCGATTTTACAATTCAAAGTCCTGTGTTCCACATTAGTACTAAGTGGACAAGATGGACTAAAATTCAGTATTTCTTCACAAGAGGTCTGCAATCATAAAAGTCAAGTGACTCTTGAAGATATGAAATAAATAAAAAATACAGCTTTCAAGATTATAGCCCAATCTAGCAAAGTGAGTGAGAAAAACCACTTGTATTTTATCTGTGTAGACCACTCAAAGTAATGATTTACGTAATTACATTAGACATTGTTTATCCTATTGTATATTCCAAATTCCTCTCTCAGGTTATCAGCTGGACTGTAATTCTAGATACTGCAAGTGAAGTTATGGTAATTAGTCAATTTGGAGTAAGACCCGGTTTACACCTCAACAAATTTCAAACTATTCCTGCAATTTGTAACTTTAGTCATTTAAAAAAAAAATCAATATACATGTATCAGTATTTCCAGTCTTTAAAAATACTTTAAAATGGTTCATCCAACACTGTTGTTAAAATTTCTTTTTCACTGTTGGTTTACAAGAAGTTTTTAAGCAGGGACAAAATAGTTTACTGAAAATTTTCTTAATTTCACACAACAGCATGTCTTAATGAAGTTATTCATTGTCTTATAACCCAAATTCTGAAATTGATTTAGCTTGTGTTAAAAAACTTCATGTAAACAGGGTTTCAGTATTATACCATTGCATGACAAGACTCCATTATGTTATCTCTATAACATACAAATATTTTTGTCTTCCCTTGAGAAATTTGCTTTTACTATGCTCTATTTCTGCTATGCTCCCAGTAGATTATAAAAAAAACAAACTATATCACAGTCTAAGTGATATTCTTAATTCTGTTTTCTTCCAAAGGAAAGAAACTGAATGAATTCTTAAGAACACAAGAAGAGTGACAACTGGGCTGTTTGTTTGTTTGTAAGATTGTTTGGGTTTAATGCCGTTTTGCAACAGTATTTCGGTTACGTGAAAGGCGGCAGTTACCTAACCCAGTGTTCCTGGATTCTGTACCAGTACAAACCTGTTCTCCGCAAGTAACTGCCAACTTCCCCACATAAACATGAACCAGAGGTGGAGGATGATGATTTCAGACAAAATGCTTCTATCTTATCTTCACAGAGAAAACCATACGCCTCGTCCTGGGATCGAACTCTACGAACTCCGCAATCGAGATCTATGCTCTCCTACTGAGCTCAGCAGGTGGGTGCATGGGCTATGACGTCCTTTGCGTAAGCAACTAACTGGTTTATTCCACTAAACATCACGATTGCCCCTCAGAAATGGCAAAGAGTACATTAAACAAGTTTCAAGTTTGACACATTTGAGAATTATTATGATAGGTTTGCCTGAACTAGACATTATAATAAAGTTATTTGTTTAAGATTAATTGGCATACTGTTATACAACATCGAGAAACTTGTACTTGTTGAGCGAAAATTGATTAAAACCGTTCTTTTCAAAATCAGTGTGGCAAATAACCTATTTCATTAGATTAGGTGATGCAGAAAATGCAATTTATACTTTAATATGGGGAAATGAATCACTCTAACGCTCATGTTTACAGAGTACACTGCTATCTTTGCATAATGTATGCATTACAATTTTGGTTCACTGGTAATCTGACTAATTTCAACCATACTTTGCTAATTACCTTAAAACTATGTATATTATTGATACATAATTAGATCAGGTAGGACAACCTTGGCTGTTTAAAATGAAGTCTATATAGGTAAATCAATTAGGACAATATTTTGAAGGCGGGTCAATCAATGGATTTCACAGTGTATCCATTTATCTTAAAGTACAATCGAATTATTCTAATCACTTCATCTAATCTAGAGGTTAAACATGACTTGTTTTTATTAGAATATAAAAAATCAATCTAGTTATATTACTACAAACCATTTAACATCAATATTCAAAGCGTAATACATTATCAAAATCAAATGTCAAATAATTGTATTTGTTTTATAAATTTACTTTTCTATATAACTGACCAAGTTTCATGAATTTTAAAGTAGTGGATGGCTGTCAAAGTAGTAAATCCTGGTGTTCCAAAATTTCAGCAATACCAGAATTCTAATAATCAAAAGTAACTGAAAACACCCCACAGAGAACTTAAATTTCTTCAAAAGCTCATCTTTAGTAGTTTCAGATTCTGCGGCTCTTCACACTATAGATCTAAGATCTGAGGAAGTACCACTACTTGTAAGATTCTCTGCTTTTCAATGATTATGGGCAAAAAGCATCAGTGGGGATATTCTCATGTTGCTATACAGCTAGCTGCTTATTTCTGTCAGACACAACAGGTCTTTGTACAATATGTTCTATGTATTAATCAGCTTTGTCACTCTGGCATTTCTACTATGACACTAACATGCACTAGAGGAACAGAAATAAATGTAAGGTGCTCTTCATCTGAAGCTGTAAATATCAAAGAGCTGATAACAAAACTACAATGAAAGCAACAAAATGTCATTTTCGACTTCAAGGGAGAAGTTGTTTACACTAGTCCAATTAATTCCATTTCTTCTTTTAATCAGATTGAGCTGACAGACTGATAAGCCCTATCTGGCTGACAAAACGCAGGTGAGGGGTTAGTTTTACACTACAACAGAAAATGACGGGCCAATTAATGCCATGCACAATTTATATTTATTCAGAGGAACAACAGATCTCAATTATATTCATGGCCATTTGATCAGTAACTGATCCTTTTAACCTCTGTATAATTGCTTGTAGGTAATATAGTCACAGGGCTTTTTTTGACATCCACTGAATCTTTGGGATAAATTTAACTTGGACATTCAGATTATTGGAAAACTACTACAAGTATTTGAATAGGTACTTCCAACCTTATATGCCATAAGGATTCTTATTTTCCAATGTTTTTAGGAATTTTCCAGCCTTTCATTAATTTCATTGATGTATAAGATTAAGTGATTTACATTGTCAATGGTCTATTTTTGGTCCACTATCTTAAATAATTAATATGATTAAATAATAGATCACTTATACTTTCATGGTGTCACATGACATGCCCACTCTCTGATATGACAGAAATATTTCTAGCTTCATGTATATAAGTATTCCATTTTCTCAACTGTCTTGACAAAGTTCAAGTCTAATGATTTTGTTCCTACAATAATTGTTATTGTTCAATGACCTTAAAAAGAGAAGTATTTCTAATTATCTCCAATATTTATATACGCACCAATTATTAGTAAATAATTTGCTAATAAGTCTGGAATGATAACACATAATCTCTCTGACAAACAAAATTAATCTTTATGAAAAGGAATGTGACACAGAATGCTTTACATATTTCTACACTAAAATCTAATCTCCTTTTTTTTTATTTACTGTTTTAGAAAGGTTTGTTAGTTTACCAATCTGCCCAAATTAACGTTTGTGTATCACCTTCCTTAATATCCACCCAGGTAATTATATCTATGTGATTTATCTATTCAAATCACTGAACAATTAAACAAGGTACTTATATATAAAACAAGGTGTACTTCATTGCAACAGTGCACCTTCTTAAGGCAATGCTTAAGCAACTACAAGAATTTGGACCCAGTTCTTAAGCAGTATGTCCCTGCACTTTTCTGTGAAATTTGATCAGCAAGTGCATATTCTTTCTAATAGAAAAAAGGCTAAATCCACCCACAAAAATATAAAAAAGATTCCTAAAATATGACTTTTCATGTTCTAAATCATCATTTTCATTTATCATTTTACTTTTATAACACTCCAGGCAGGAAAAAGACAAGGTCCTAATTAATCATAAACAACAGGCTCATCATTATGCATTATCTCGTTAATCTAATCATGCCAACCCTAACAAAACAGGGTCATACCTGGTGTACAGACAGGGTCAACTTCTATCTAAAGGGAATGAATTTGTTGCTATTTATTTTAAGGTTAAGTTTGCACCCAATATGAGTGTGTTTCAGCGAACAAGTGCTTAACTAAGGTATTTTATTATAAGCTTTTGCTGAGATGGTGAAAAAGGTGGCAGACAGGCTTAATTCCCTGTAAAAAAATTTGACTTTAATTTATTATGTTGGCAAAAACTTTTGTTATGGCAATATTTAACCACCCTCTATGTAGGAATAAACCATCTGAAGTGAGTATTTCAAGACTGAGAGCAAAAGGTATCAGCTACTCACACTGGTTGGTTTAAGAACCTAGAAGGTTCTAAACTGTCCATGATGAGAAGAAATCGTAAAAGACTAGCTTTTAATAGTAGTAATTTTTCCAAAACCTTTAACGGCTCTTAAGCTGGATTTTCCGGAATGCTATTTTTCTGTTTAATAGGTTTGTACCATTTTGCAGTTATAATTTATCCAACTTTATATATTCAATTTTTTCCAGGCATGGGACGCAAGAGTCCATTAACCATGTCAACTTCAAGCAAGCTTTTGCACAATAAGCGAACAATTTTGTATAAACTGAATACCCAGTGGTCTTACCTTGACCGTTCTGTCCATGGAACTGTTGTAATTTTTTCTCCAATTTCTGCTGCCTTCGCCGCCTCATAACTGCCTCTGGGTTTGAAATACTCCTAGTAAAGCTCGTCTCCGGGGCATCTGTATACAACTGCTGGGCTACACCACCATTTTTATCTACATTTTCTTTGTTCATTTTTCTTTCTTTATCTGCCTTTTTCTTTTCTTTCTTTTCCCTCTTAGATAATTTCCGTTTGAAACCTGGAGCATTTTCTTTCTCTGGGGCAGTAGTGGCACCCTAAAATGAAGTATTATTAAGTATAAATTCATTTCATTGTAGCTCTTCCAAGCAAAGAAAGCATACAAAATTTTAAAAAAAACTAGAAAATGCTTTTGTAAAAAAGTGCATGTCTCCCCCAATGCAAAGTCCTATAGGCAAGAGGTTAATAGGGGTCAGGAGCGAAAGTCAAAGAGACACTGATGGTTGGCTGCAATAGGGATCATCTACTTGGCATGTCCAGTCATCCCGCTAAATTTCAACACTCTTGGCCTAGTGGTTCTCAAGTCACTGTTCAGGCTCCTGTGACCTTGACCTTTGACCAAGTGACCTCAAAATAAGTAGGGGTCATCTACTCTGCATGAGCAATCATCCTATTAAGTTTCAACATTCTGGGTCAAGTGGTTCTCAAGTTATTTCCAAAAAATGATTTTAAATGAACAGGCCACTGTGACCTTGACCTTTAATAGACTGACCCCAAAATCAATAGGGGTCATCTACTCTGCATGTTCAATCATCCTATTAAGTTTCAACATTCTGGGTCAAGTGGTTCTCTAGTTATTGATCGGAAATGGTTTTCAATGTTCAGGCCCCTGTGACCTTGACCTTTCACAGAGTGACCCCAAAATTGTTAGGGGTCATCTACTCTGCATGAGCAATCATCCTATTAAGTTTCAACATTCTGGGTCAAGTGGTTATCAAGTTACTGACCGGAAATGGTTTTCAATGTTCAGGCCCCTGTGACCTTGACCTTTAATGGAGTGACCCCAAAATCGATAGGGGTCATCTACTTTGCATGTACAATCATCCTATGAAGTTTCAATATTCTGGGTCATGTGGTTCTCTAGTTATTGATCAGAAATGGTTTTCGATGTTCAGGCCCCTGTGACCTTGACTTTTGATGGAGTGACCCCAAAATCAATAGGGGTCATCTACTCTTCATGATCAATCATCCTATGAAGTTTCAACATTCTGGGTCAAGTGGTTCTCTAGTAATTGATCGGAAATGGTTTTCAATGTTCAGGCCCCTGTGACCTTGACCTTTGACGTAGTGACCCCAAAATCAATAGGGGTCATCTACTCTTCATGGCCAATCATCCTATTAAGTTTCAACATTCTGGGTCAAGTGGTTCTCTAGTTATTGATCGGAAATGGTTTTCAATGTTCAGGCCCCTGTGACCTTGACCTTTGACGGAGTGACCCCAAAATCAATAAGGGTCATCTACTTTGCATGGCCAATCATCCTATGAAGTTTCAACATTCTGGGTCAAGTGGTTCTCTAGTTATTGATCGGAAATGGTTTTCAATGTTCAGGCCCCTGTGACCTTGACCTTTGACGGAGTGACCCCAAAAACAATAGGGGTCATCTACTACAGCAGCCCTACAATCCTATGAAGTTTGAAGGTTCTAGGTCAAATGGTTCTCCAGTTATTGCTCGGAAATAAAGTGTGACGTACGGACGGACGGACGGACGGAAGGACAGACGGACAGGGCAAAAACAATATGTCTCCTGGGGGAGACATAATAATAATTAATAGGTTATTCAGAAACAAGAGATCACAGAGTGATCTTGGCGCCCACCAATGTGCCATTTTTGAGTGTTCCAAATTTCAAGACTTACTGACTAGCTCAAGGTCAAATTTCATTTCCGTACACAACACAAATCTATGCAAGTGGTCCAAATTTGAAGGCTGTAGCTTGAGAAATGTAAAAGTAGGTCACTAGGTAAAAATCAAGGTCAAATTTTACTTCGGAATACAAAACTATGCATGTGGTCCAAATTTGAAGCCTGTACCTTCAAAAATGTGAAAGTAGGTCACTAGGTCAATGTAAAGGTCAAAGTTTGTTTCGGTACACAAAACTATGCATGTGGTCCAAATCTGAAGGCTGTAGCTTGAGAAATGTAAAAGTAGGTCACAAGGTCAAAATCAAGGTCAAATTTTATTTCGGAATACAAAACTATGCATGTGGTCCAAATTTGAAGCCTGTACCTTAAAAATGTGAAAGTAGGTCAGTAGGTCAATGTAAAGGTCAAAGGTCATTTCAGTACACAAAACTATGCAAGTGGTCCAAATTTGAAGGCTGTAGCTTGAGAAATGTAAAAGTAGGTCACTAGGTCAAAATCAAGGTCAAATTTTATTTCAGAATACAAAACTATGCATGTGGTCCAAATTTGAAGCCTGTACCTTCAAAAATGTGAAAGTAGGTCACTAGGTCAATGTCAAGGTCAAAGTTTTTTCCGGTACACAAAACTATGCATGTAGTCCAAATTTGAAGGCTGTAGCTTGAGAAATGTGAAAGTAGGTCACTAGGTCAAAATCAATGTCAAATTTCATTTTGAAACAGGAAACTATGCATATGGTCCAAATTTGATGCCTGTACCTTCAAAAATGTGAAAGTAGGTCACTAGGTCAAAATAAAGGTCAAAGTTTTTTCCAGTGCACAAAATTATGCATGTGGTCCAAATTTGAAGGCTGTAGCTACAGAAATGTGAAAGTAGGTCACTAGGTCAAAATCAAGGTCAACTCATGTCAAGGTTCATCTTGCCACTCAAAAATATACATGTGGTCCAAGTTTGAATGTTGTAGTTACTGACAAGAACATTTTAAAAGCTTTTCCCTATATAAGCCTATATGAACCATGTGACCCCTGGGGCGGGGCCATATTTAACCCTAGGAGGATAATTTGAACAAACTTGGTAGAGTACCACTAGATGATGCTACATTACAAGTATCAAAGCCCTAGGCTTTGTGGTTTGGACAAGAAGATTTTCGAAGTTTTTCCCTATATAAGTCTATGTAAACCATATGACCCCCAGGGCGGGGCCATATTTGACCCTAGGGGTATAATTTGAACAATCTTAGTTGAAGACCACTAGATGATGTCACATACAAAATATCAAAGCCCTAGGCCCTGTGGTTTTGGACAAGAGGTTATTCAAAGTTTTTCCCTATATAAGTCTATATAAACCATGTGACCCCCAGGGCGGGGCCATATTTGACCCCAGAGAAATAATTTGAATCATCTTGGTAGAGGACCACTAGATGATGCTTCATACCAAATATCAAAGCCCTAGGCTCTGTGGTTTTGGACAAGAAGGTTTTCAAAGTTTTTCCCTATATAAATCTATATAAATTATAGAAATAAACAAAGGGCCATAACTCACTCATAAATTGTTGAACCAGTCTGATTTTCAGGGGGACACAACTAGGGTACCAATACATCATTCTGACAAAGTTTGGTCAAAATCCCCCCAGTAGTTTCTGAGGAGATGCGATAACGAGAAATTGTTAACGGACGGACGGACGGACGGACGGACGGAATGACGGACGGACGGACCACGGACGCAGAGTGATTTTAATAGCCCACCATCATCATGATGGTGGGCTAATTAAAAATTTCTTGATTCTACATAGCATATAATCACACCAACATTTATGAGTCTTCCAGCTTTACAATACAACAGTTTCCCCTCCACATAATATTTCACTGTTTTATCAATGTCATATTTCACTCTGTCATTACTGGTTAAGCACAGATTGTGATGAAATTTTGCAATAATGTGCATTCTACATTTACAAATAGGTCAGCAAAATTTCATTAGCATAAATCTGCTATAAGCAAAGTTATGGCAACTTCAATATTTGCCATTCTTAAGTCTATAAGTTTCAGACTCGGATGAATATGGGCCCTGAACTTGAAGATATCAAGTAACATTTAGACAGCTACAAATTCATGTCAAGAAAGAGTTCCATGAAGGTGAGATTAGAATTGTCAGTATGATGCAAATTTAGTAACTAATGAACCACCCTGCCAAACCCCTAAAACCACAGACAAGCAGAAGTGCCTTTTTACTAAATGAAGACAGACTAATTGTTGTTCAGAGGTTGTTGTCCCACAAGTTCTAAGGTTCTACTGGGAAATAACATATCTTCTCTAGAATTTTTTTTCTTCAAATGTGGTGGTGTAAGGTGACACTTCCAATGTTACAACAGTACTGCTACATATTCAGACTGGATACCTTTTACACTAATTTCCACTGAGACATATAATTCACACAGTCATTCACATTTCATTACATCTCAGCTCTATAGAAGCTGGAACTCAGAAGCATAATACAGAGGGTTCAAGTAATACATTCACATCACAGAGGATAATGGTTACAATAAAATGCAACTGAAGAAAATTGGCTTGTACAGATTTGATTTAATTTATTTCTCTGTTGCCTTTGTTCGGTTTGATATCACATCAAAACAATTTAGGCCAATATGGCGACTTTTCCAGCTTTTGGTGGTGGCTGAAGACCTTGGGTGCCCGTCTTGGCAATATTTCAGAAATTGGTGGGTACTGGAGTAAAACCAACTGCCTTTTGTAAGCCTACCGGGTGGTTTTCTCACACCACGAATTCAGAAACCCAAGCGAGGTTCTGAACCCACATCAGCAAGGAGCTGGTTATTCAAAGTAAGTCATCAACCTTAACCACTGGGCCATGGAGGCATTCAATTCATTTCTCTAACAGTTGGCAGCTGGCAGGATAATGTTTGTTACTCTTGTATTACTTACCTCCCTACGGAGCAAAAATCTCCCTTCTCGTACATCTTTTCCCCAGTTCAATTGCACATACAATATTCTTTCATCATCCAGCAGTTTCCTCTCCTCTGTAAATATTAATACAATAAAATTAGTGACAGTGTTTGTGTGACAAAAAAAAGGACACCAGTCCTCAAAAACTTACTTTTAATAGTTTTGTATAATTATATGATTCACATTTGTATTTCTGCATAAATTGCATAAATAAACAAGAGCTGTCACTATTGCAGGCTGTCTAGCATACCCTGACAAAAAATTAGGGCTAATTTTAGGGCAATTTGTACAAAAAAATAGGGCTAAAATTAGGAATTTGGTACAATTTTAAGGAAATTTTAGGGCTAAATTTAGGAATTTTCAAATTAAAATATGGACTTTAAAGACCATGTAATGTGCGTCATACATGTGATAAGTTCAGAATCCCAAAACTGGAGGATTGCCATTTTTCAGCTGGAGTTGGGGTCTCAAAACTGGAGGTTTTTATCGACATATATTAAGCGCGCGGACACATAACTTAGAGGCAAAATCCAACATTTTTGGCCACACAATAATGTATATAAGTCTACACCAGAAGAAACAATCCTCATAACTCTTGATCTGAATTTTGACAGAGTTATGCCACTTTTTAACTTCAGTTTTTTTGTTAAAGTTTTATATAATGTCTAATATCTCTGTTACATACAAAGCTATTGCCTATTATGCCCCTTTAACTGGCAAAACTTTAATTCAGAGTCAATCACTGAGAAAAGTCGAGCATGCTATATTACAGAAGCTCCCTCTTGTTCTAACTTTAAACTTTCTTAACAGATTAAATTTGTAGAAACAAAGTCTCAATTTAGGTCTGAAATGAAGGTGAACATGCATTAACATTATTCTACTCGAGGACTTAAAAAAACGAAGCTCTAAATTGGTCTGAACACAACTCATAAATTATGTAAATTCCTTACCCCACCCACTCTCGTATAAAATACTGATGATTTTCACATGAAAAATAGAAAATAGAAATGCATCAACATGTATTTACCCATACCAAAATAATGTAGATTGATGTTATCAAATAAATGAGTGTGTGTTTTCATCCAATTTTCAATGAAATAAGTCCAGTTTATTAGCAAATTAATTTGGTAAACATTGGAAGAAAATGGCGTAACTCCGTAAGGGGAAATAACACTCCTGTTCTAAAAATAGTAATGGGTTGGTTTTTCCAACAATTATTTATGTGATTTTATTACCGAGCAAAATTTTTCTTTGAATAATCAAAATTCATTTCAGTTGGGAATTATTTCTTATGACTGGGAGTTTTTTTGCTTCAAATTGGTAAAAATGGAGCTTAATTGGCATTGAGAATGGGCAGATATTCGCCCCGTGAGACAGGTGGAAAAGGCCCTGCTTGTCTAATCCCTTATCAAAACAAACAATTAATAATTCACCTGTGAAAAACAACTCTTTCCTCCAGCAACATGTGTGGCAAACATGTATAATACACAACAGTCGGTGACACTTTGATTTACTGTGTAAACATGTTTGGCACTCCTCGGTAATTATCAACCCAGTCATAATACTGATTTTTATTTTTTGAAAAGCGGGAGAAATATGGTTTTGGTCGGGAGACGGGAGGCAAGGTGAAAAAATCGGGATTTTGACCCTCCCGCGCGGGAGATCACATGTATGATGTGCGTAATTATGTGATTGACATAAAAGTAACTCACAAATAGTGCTTTATTTACAGAAAAGACGTCTACCACTGGTAAACTGCTTTGAACTGTGCTAAACTGTTTTTTTCTGAATCAGAAGAACTTTTAAACAACATTTAAAACATTTTCTCTTTTTAATCATTGCAAAAAAGTTAAAAAATTAGGAATTTTTGTGAAAAAATAGGGCCTTTTTAGGAATTTCCTTTGATTTTTTTAAAAAAATAGGAATTTTAGCCGAATTGAAAAAAAATAGGAAAAAGTAGGAATTTTAGGGACGCTAGACAGCCTGCTATTGGTGACAAATGCCCCAAAAGCATGCCCAAGAATGCTACAACTGTCTGTGCAAAAAAAAACACACACATTTTGTGACCTTGACCCAAGAGGCCCGGGTCATAAGCATAACACACCTTCTCAATATGGTTAACATCTGTGTCACAAAACATTTTCAAATCACTTGATAAATGGCAGAGTTACTGACCTGACAAGAAACACCTATGAGTACTAAGTGTGACCTTGACCTTGGAGCTAGGAGTCTATGTCTTGCGCATGACACATCATCTCCAGGGCCCACACTGGGCTGAAAAAAGTTGGAGCCACCTTTTTTCTCGGGAAGGGTAGGGAGGGTGCTGGAGAGGTTTCCCTTCCCGCGGCATGTTGAAAATTTTTGTTACTTCCCATAAGCAAATGGTGATATTCTAGCTATATAGGGGGACTTTTGAATGAAAGTGGGTATACCTCTAAAGCAAGTTTTGTATTCTAAAATGTTGTTGGATGTTTGAAGCAACCTGTCTGAAATATTTTTCCATTACAGCTTCTTTTTGTTGTGGGCCTACTATGTAAATGCATGGCCCGGGGGCTGTGTTTTTGGTGCTCTGTGCTTCCCAGAAATCTACCCTGATACAGGATTACATTTCAAATCCATTCCTAACTTTTAAAGACATTCAAAAAACATGGCAAACACCTTTACTAATTACTTACTAAGATCACAGACACGGGTCCAGTGTATTTTTTTTTTATTTTTTTTTTTGATTAATATAAAAAAACAACCTTTTTTCACAGAAATATGCTTTCTATATGCCAGTCACAGTGTCGTGTATGATATTGTGACCGGATTTTTTGTCATCATTTTTTTTTCATTTGACTAACATACAAAAAGTATATTTGTGTGAAAAAAAGGATTATAATTATATTAAACAAAAAATACACTGGACCCGTGCCTGTGACTAACATACTGTCTGACGGTGGCGACAACGTTAAAAAATTCATCAAACCATTCATTATTTTGCCGATTTATTTATTAATTATTTGATCCATGGAAATTAAAGGCATCAATCATTTAATCTGCCGTAATGACAACAAAACAAAAAGATTATTTTAACCCGATAATCGGTTGCTAATTGATTGCAAATTGCATCTTCTCGCGTGTCAAGATGTTTATTACACATTGTTATATGTAAAGTAAATGCAGACTGGGTAGTACTATCCCGAAATAAGTTAATTTTATAAGGTAAAATTATCGGAACCAGTCAACTCTTTTTTAACATAATTTCTCGGAGGTTACGATTTAGAACGTCTGAAACAAAATGGCGGTCCAAATAACGAACATTTTTTCATTTTCGCCACTCGAGATTTTTCTTCGCCACTTTCATCGCAGATTCGCCAAATGGCTCGAGTGGCGAACGACAGCGTGGGCCCTGATCTCAATATAGGGAACATTTATGTCAAGTAATTTTAAAATCCTTTCATCAATTACAGAGTAATGGATGGGACAAGAAACAGACCATGTTAACCTTTAACCTGTAAGTGTAAACTTGACCTTAGAGCTAGGGGCCTGGATCTTGCGCATGACATGTCGTCTAATTGTGGGCAAGTAATTTCAAAATCCCTTCATCAATGGCAGTGTTATGGACCGGACACGAAACAGACCCTGTTAACCTTTGATTTTTAAGTGTGACCTTGACCTTTGATTTCTTGCGCATGACACATTGTCTCATGGTGAACATCCATGCCAAATTATTTCAAAATCCCTTCCATCTTTTCAAAATCCCTTCATGGATGGCAGAATTACAGCCCGGACTAGAATTTACACGGACGGATGCACACACAGACGGACGGAGACAGTGCGATTTTAATATGCCCAACTTTGGGGGCATAAAAATAAACAAATCAAGAACAAACATTTTTTAAATGCAGAAGTACAATTATATATCAATACTATCTGAAGGTTATAATATGTTTGCAAACTTACTGGTAACCTGCTTCAACTAGAGTTTTTTTAATTTATGGACGTAAACTTCAGACTACGAAATGTGAAAGAAAATTACAGTATTTCACAACTTTATTTCTGACTTTCAGACTTAATACCTACACAGAATCTCACAGGAGTTACTTGCACTGCGTTTATTAACTTTTAACCTTATTTACACGTATTCGCTGCAATTCTAACTTGAAGCCTCCACACCTGGAGTTAAACGGTCTACCACTGCGCCATCCCATGTGATAATTTAATAGAAAACAACCATATAATTTGTAACTTTAAAAAAAATGTTTCGAAAATGTGTCTCGTAATTGGTTACTCATTTTTGGAGATGCTGTTAATATTCACGATTATTATTCTTCGTGACTATTTAGTGAAAATAAAACTGTTGTACATACTATCCTATCTACCGTGCAAGATCTCACTCAGTAGCTTAAAGTAATGAACTGTTATCATTTACATCACAATTTACCATTTACATCCGAAATGAAATTCAAAACGTACTCCATACATTAATGTTGATAATCATTATGATTAAACAAGTCTTCCATGGGGAAAAAAAACTCATAAGAAATTTCTAAATCGTACATATTTTCATCTAATTTTGTCCAAGTGGTGTTAATGGTCAATATTAAGAAGCTGGCAAGTGAAAGTAATTCATAACAATCTATCAAACTGTATATTAAATGACTCAAGGAATGAGAACTATTTTTCTCTAGGCAAGTACGTTATAAAATATAATTATATACAAACAAATCGAAGCTCTCCATTAAAAAGTATTGCAAAAAGTAAGTATGAATGTATGTTTATGTAAATATACTTATTCGCTATATTTATATATACTGCAGAAACAGGTCTTGTATTTGTGAGTACCAAACTTCATCGCAATACTTGCTGCTCATTTTTGCATCGTTATACTTTCATCCACTATATTTTTAAAACAGTGTCTTTTTTTTTGGTAAGTTTTACAAAGTTGTTGACACGAACTGAGTTTGAATTCCTTGAATAGCAAAACTTAAACAGTAACATGTTCTCTGCAAGTTATGGGCACTTTGCTCATATAAATAACAGCACTCAGACGGACAGTAGTTGACCTTAGACATCATCACCAGTCTAAAATCAGAGGTTCTGTGCTTTATATGTTAAGGACATACCAACTTAACTACGTTAGTTCAACAAAACCATACAGATAATTCTAGCAAGATGGTAGCAGACCCCCAAAACTGTACATCAAGCATTATGAGAGGCACTGACAAGCCAGCTAGACTGGAAGGGGTTGGTACCGGACGGGATGGGGTAACAGACGGTCAAAGGAGTTCCAAACAACTTATTCTGAGAGAGGCAAGAAAGACTTAGAAGTTGACAACATTCTGCTCCTACTACCTCAATCTAAAGGCTGCATGTACAGCTTTAAGACTTTCAAAGGTGCCACACATTCCAAGTTGGTCGGTCCTGCATTGAGTGCAAATGTTTACTATGTTTTTATGGTATTTTAAAGTAAGCACAAGTTTGTATTGCTAATCAAAGGCAGGTAAGGGTGACCCGTTTTACCTTTATGCTGGAATGCGAGAAATGTCATACATTCAGCAAAAATATGACAATCCTTTGTAGGTAGCTACACAATACTAAATTAAAGGCCTGCCTACTATAATATGTATTCATGATCATGGATTATTTACTATACTTACAAACTGAATATTTTATTATCAATGACCACAAAATGTTACTGTAGTTCTGGCCTTTTTAGTCAAAGCGTATTTCCTTCTTTCTTGGACAAATTAAATTGTAATTTGGTCAACAACGCACTTTAAAATGAAAAAAAAGTCTAAAATCATTCATTGATTGCTACAGGGTTATGAAAGTGGTTTTCCCAATTACAGAGTTGTGACTCCTGATGAAACAGTTTCAATAAATACATCTTTTGCACAGTCCTTCTAAATATTAACTTATTCTTTATGAGAAAAATATGCAGTGGACGCAAATACTGACTTGGGTGCAAGTGGTGGGATAGGCAACCATTCCTTATACGCATGTTTAATAACTACAAAACTGTGATATACCTGGACCTGTGTCCAAGAGAACATGGACAGAAGACAAAATACCTGATGTCAAATTTCTTGACCTATTTCATAGCCCTACTTACAAAGTTACAATAGACGCAGATAGCGTTACAAAGTTTTAACAAATTGATGTTACAATTGTTACTATTATCTGACACACTACACCCATTTTTGCAACACTGGATTCAAAGGTTTGGTTTGAAACCTAATACAGCATACTGACACAGATGGTAGCTAATTATACCTTGATTGTCCACAAATGAAATATTTAGAATAATGTGGTTTTAACAACTACCACAATACTAACAATTTTTTCCGACACTGCTTATTTGGCAAATGAAATGGGCGAATGAAATGTGTGAGAAATCTAAGCAAAGGGATTTTAAAAAGAGATAAAAGTTTTCCCCCATAATCAAAATATTATTTTTTATTAAACCTAATGTTTTACTTTTTATACATTTGCAACTAAGGACAGCTGAAATGTGTGTAGGCTGTGTTGCGGGGGTGGCAATCAGATCAATAGTGAGTGATTTACAAACATTGATAAATCATTTTTTGTGCATATAGTATGGTACACTTCAAAACAAAAACAGTTTGAGTATCATAAAATCATCCTTCTATCAAAATAATGTAATTTTGTATTTGACAGTTATGAGAGTAACATGATGTATCTTTATGCATAAAACTCTCTCAAACCCAGGGATTCATCAATTTTTGAAGAGATGGTACTGTGAAATCATTAATATTCGTGGGGGGCTAATTTTTGTGGATTTCGTGGTTAAATCAATCCACAAATTTTAATCCGAATGAACAAGTAAACTTCCCATTCAATTTATGTTCAAAATTTGAAATTCACAAATTCACATCCCCAAGAAATTGCCATTTTGACCAAAACCAAGAAATTTCATGCCCATGAAATAAAATGATTTTACAGTATAAAGAAGTGACTTCTTAAATGTTAGATAAGTGGTTGGTTTGATGGGTTCTATTTTGAACTTAATTTGCAAACGGAAAAGCAGCTAGAGCTTTAGACAAATACAGCAGGGGCAAGTCCACCATTTTGCTATACTCCCTGCAACCTCAAACCATCATTGTTTTACTGTAGTCTATTTTGTCTTTTACTTGATGAGCAATAAGTTAAGACAATTGGCATGCCGACAATGTATCATTCAATTATGACCTTTACAGAATACCATATTTGGCACTAGAGCCAATTATACAAGCAGACATGACTTTTTCCAGTGGTTTTGCTTTGTTTATAAAAGGAATTACATTTATAATAGAATTTCCATGGGACTGGTTCCAGACTGACTCTTGGGGCACTGTTTAATATTTCAATATTTAATATTTGCTGCAAAAGACTTGAAAGTACTTGCATATTTAACTTCACAACAGAGCTACATCAATTATACAGAACCTTTTTCATAGCTTCAAAATGAGCAGCAAAAATGTCTTGTGCCTAAAATGTCAACTTTGCATAAAAACATTTGTCCTTGTTTAAATGCGTTGTACAAACTAATTGGCTTTAATTAGACTTATTATCACAAATATCTAGTGGAAAGAGGAATTAAAATTACTCCAGTGTAAAATCCAATTGATTTCTTTGTAAGTCCTTCAATAAATTCATTCTGAAACCATGAATTAGAAGTTTGTCTATTACTGAATAAGTAACTAACAGAAGAATATATATTTATATTTTCTGTTCCATTTCTTTGAAGGTAACTGTATGATAATTAACTAGTTTATAACTTTAAATAATTTATCACATTTTTGCGAAAAAAGTATACAGTAATTTGTAAATGGGTATCTAACAAACAGTGTCCAAAACTAGAAAGCCTGAGAGTATAGAAACCTTTCTAGAAACCACCATCATTATCTCAACCTTTAACCTTTAGCATGCTAGGTAAATTGTCGTCTGCTGGAAATGTCGTCTGCTAAAATTGTTAAGTTCATTCAATTTGCTCCAAAATTGGAAGAAATATTGTCAGAGTAGCAAACAGCTTGGAACCTGATCAGACGCCGATTTAATCGGCGTCTGATCTGGTTCCAAGCTGTTTGCAAAGGCTGTTAAATTCGCCTGCAGCAGGCTAAGAGTTAAAGTAACTAAGCATCTGTGTCTTAGTCTCAAAACTTAATTTTTCACCTCAACAGAGCATACCTGGTTGTCAGTCATATTTTTTTTAGGAGACAATATGTATACATATTACATTTTTTCTTCTAAAGTGGTTTATAAGAAAAACATTTATGCGATATAAAGTCTTAATAAATTTAAAACGTAAAATTTCAATTAACATGTCTTGTGCCAAGCACTGATACACACCAGTTGTCACATCTATCACTCAATTGATCTTGCAAAAGTTTTCTTTTCTTCTCAAACCTTACCTCCATTTATGTGCACTTCAAACAAGTTATATCTGTTTGCTGTAAGCATGCGCATGTCTGGACGAAATTTCTCAACCAGTACATCCACAACTTCCTTAGTGGTTGCCGAACTGGCCACCCGTATACACTTGGTAACAACATTATGGTCATCATCTTGGAAGTAGAATCTTACAACACCATGGAACTCCAAACTCTGAAAGAAATTCATTCATTTTGAATACATATAAATTATTGTACAAAGACAATCTTGAAATGTGAGAAGATCTGTTGCACTTTAAAGTTTTGCTGGGATTAAAATCAAGTGGACAGACTATTGATGAAATACTCCAGCAAGACTTGAACCAATAAAGGGGAGTTGCAAATAATCTAGAAAATGATCTTAAAGTCAGTGACTGTACCACACTGCTGCACAATAAAACACCAGTCGCAAAGACAGTTCTAATACAAGGGGCAGGACGTGAAGTGGTTGCACACTTGGTTCAAGCGAGCGAAATGGTTGCAAACTTTCAAAATGGCGGATATTTACTGACATCTTCGCGTGTTCGCTTGCTTTTTTATTAGGTAAGTGTGTTTCTATGGTATTCTGAACTCTACGGGTATGTGCATGCACTAGTTCCATGTCTACGTCACACTCAGTTTTGTGTTTCAGCGTCGTAGACATCGAATTCTCAAAGTTATTGAAGTTATAAAATGGTCATGTCAATGTTTTGATATTTGAAATGTGTCGTTTCTTGCCTATTTTTTCATTCTAATGATCAAACTAGCCTGCTTTGGGACCCTTAAACGTGACAAAACAACTCATTGTGAAGAACTCTATAAGAATTTGGTTCTGCATGTTTTCAGGGGTAGTGCTATACCCAAATAAATCTTGTTCAAGCTCTTTTTTGTTGCACACTTGCACTTCAAGCAATTTCGGACGCAAACATTTTCTGGAAAAATAGTGTCCAACTCACGAAAAATGTTTATTGCGCAACTCGTGGTACATTTTTTTCCTGTTTAGGTTTGTAAATTTTTACATCGTCATACGGCCCTTTAATATTTTAATATAAATGTTTTGATAAAAAAAAACATGCCATGTTTCAGTGAAACCTGGTAGGGAGTATTGCGCGACAAACAACTGAATGTTCTAATTTTATCAATTTCGAGTGTTACATAATAATCTGAAAAATACTTTAAATGTCCTTTTTGATATTTTAGGTTGAAGTCCTACATACATCATGCCAAGATATAAAAAGATCCCTAAATTTACAAAGCGAAAAACAAGCAAGACTTACAACATGAAAAGAAGCTTCATTATAGACTAAGAATAATTCATGAAATACCTAATAACTACACTTGCACTCACTCAGCTACTGTCCTACCTAAAATAACTGCTGCGTTTAAAGGTAATAACAATAGCCAGTAACAAAATGCGTGTTACTTTTGCTTTGTTGCAAATGGCATTGTCTAACAAAGAGAGAAAACTACGATGTCATTTCTGCCAAATTTTGTAGGCTATATACCAAAACGAAAAAAAAGAAATTGTTCTTTGTTTTGTATAAAATTCAGCAACTTCAGATCAATTTTGATAAAGTTGATAGATTTGCACTCCGTTGTAGACCTATTTTCAACAGGATACACATCTTTGTTACAAGAAATCGAAAAGAAAAAGGGGTGTCAAATAGTATGCAGTGAAATGCAAGTCAATTGGTTTAAAAGGTAACCTTATATTGCCGCATAATACATGCCCTACTTTCGTTTTCAAGTAAACAACTTGAATATATGCGAAAAAGTGTCTTCTTATGTAAAATACATTTCAAGAGTGAAATAATGCCCACTTACGCGCATATGCTTTACAATGGAAAACAATTAGGGTCTATTTATCAGGGACTTTTTCGACACCACGGAAGCACATTTTTTACCAAATTAAATAATAAGGATAACTATATTTTATTTACTTTCAGCAATTATTCATACATTTATTTCTCAGAAAACCTTCAGTAAAACATTCTGCGCAGTTCCATTACAGAATCATACTATATGTGAAAGTCGAGAAATTTACGTTTTACTGATACCTCCCTATGTCCACTTCTCAGCCAAAAATGTCACCTTATGTGCAAGCTTTACATTTTTTCCAGTGTTTTACAAGAGTCTAGAAAATGTTTGAACGCGCAGAAGGTAAAATGATCACAGCTTCATTTAAAATGTCACGGATTTAACAAGTCCATTGTGACTTCATGTCTTTATCAGTACAGTAATACGGAATTTGACTAGCCCCAGATTTGGTGAAATCATCACCCCAAGTGCGAATGTTTGGTCCAAAATCATAGAAAACTAAAAAAATAAACCTCTATTTAGTGCTCAAATGTATTTATACGTGATTGGAAATAGAATTATTACATTCCAGTCTGTCTGCTGCCACTTCTAGAAAATTACATGATTTGCCTCTTCAGCGAGTTGCACAATAAACATTTTCCGAGAGTTGGTCACTATTTTTCCAGAAACAGTTTGCGTCCGAAATTGCTTGAAGTGCAAGTGTGCGACAAAAAAGAGCTTGAACAAGATTTATTTGGGTAAAGCACTACCCCTGAAAGCTTGCAGAACCAAACTTTTATAGAGTTCTTCACAATGAGTTGTTTTGTCACGTTAAAGGGTCCCAAAACAGGCTAGTTTGATCATTAGAATGAAAAAAATAGGCAAGAAACGACGCATTTCAAATATCAAAACACTGACATGATCATTTTATAACTTCAATAACTTCGAGAATTCGATGTCCACGACGCTGAAACGCAAAACAGAGTGTGACATAGACATGGAACTAGTGCATGCACATACCCGCAGAGTTCAGAATACCATAGAAACACACTTACCTGATAAAAAAAGCAAGCGATCACGCGAAGATGTCAGTAAATATCCGCCATTTTGTAAGTTTGCAACCATTTCGCTCGCTTGAACCAAGTGTGCAACCACTTCACATCCTGCCCCTTGTAATAAATTGTGCCCAGCATGATAAGGGTTAAATTCTCAAGTTAGCACTTTGATGTGTTACTAAGTTCAAGCACAGATCATGATCTACACTGGTCGCAAGGACAGTTCTAATAAATTGTGGCCAGCATGATAAGGATTAAATTCTGAAGTTAGCACTTCGATGTGTTACTAAGTTCAAGCCTAGAAGCATCAGGAGTTTGACAATTAAAGAAATAACATTCACCTGTTCTAAACCATATACAGTTCTCTGCACCCGACGTCTCTTGAAATTCATAAAACCAAAACAGCCTAGAAGACTCATACTTCCTACTACATGAAGTTATCGCTTCCGGTAAATGGGTTAAATCAGAAAACTAGATGAACTTCTCATTTACAACTTTTAATATATGATTCTTCATTTTGCAGGAATGTCATAAAATTTATCAGAAATTCTGGTCAATTCAGTTTCTAATGAATGTTTAATAATAGAATTTGTTTGAATATGCACTGAATGTTTTTTTTGTAAAAATTTAATTTTTTACTGCCAACCTGACCAACAGAACAAGACCCAGAGAAAGGAATGTCAGCTGCCGCTGTTCAGTGTTTATTTTGTTACAAAAAGCAAGAAAACTGAAGAATGCAAGAAATTCCAACAAAATGGTTCTAAAGAATGGCAGTGCAGGCACCAACCTAACCTCTGTGCAAAGTGACTAGGTGTACACTTAATAGCAAAAACACGGCACACCCTACCAATTACTAAAGCAGCATTTCACAGTAAACTCCCAAAGCAAATGCATGCACATGTATATATCAATTAACAAAACTTAATCATTCATAATTCAACATCCTCATGACTATTATCAAAGGTCAATAAATTCCTGTATTATATAGTTCACTGATCATGGCACAGATTACAACATCCAAATGTCACCCCTGAGATTTCATATGACATATCTTTATATATGCCCATATTATTCCAATTTCCAACAAATAGAATGATAATTCCTGATACTGCCTAAGAACATCACAAAAGTACTGAAGCTGCAGGCAAACTTGCTAATTCCATAAATTTGCAATATGTATGAAACATTTACAATCCATAACATTTTGCATACAGTCTGTAGAACATCTAAAAGCCACCGCCTTTATGATGCTTAAGATTTTTATTTATTTAATTTTTAATGTAACTAAGCATGGTGGCTTTAGGGAGACCCAAAGAGTCCCAAGTCAGGTCAGCTCCTATAGACATATTTGCTGTATAATAATATAAGCATGATCTGTTAAAAATTACTTTTCACCTAAATACTTTTACATTAGGGACTTAATTTTTCTCTATCCAAGATGTTACTTAAAACTCAGCGATAGACAAAAGTCAATGTACCCACAGAGCAGTTAATATAAGTAAAAAGGGGGTGAGGGACAAAAAAATATTCCTGCTCTGTATTGCATTAAACTTAAGTGGTGGATTGCATAAAGTTTCTCCATAGAGTTAATTATGCTAAAACAAAAACATCTAGAAAACTCATCTCAAAACTCAAAAGCCAATCTTTCATCAATGATGATGCACTAACAGGAGAAAATTAGATAGGTAAAACATATGTTTAATGTCTTTTTGAGCAAAGAATCAGTACAAAAACAAAGTTATGTCTTAGAACAAATGGTAAAGTCATCAAAGTTACAGCTGTCCTGAAAGTCAAATTATCTGTCAAGAAATGGGAGTACTATTTAAGGCTCCATACTTTTTACAGCTCTAAAATGACCATGAACAAGAAGGCTAAACAGCCTTGTATCGCCCACCTGACCTAGTTACTGACCCAGGTACATTTGTAATCAGATAATCTGACCTCATTTCATTACAACAAAATATTTTGACCCATGTGTTTTATTAAAATCAGGTGAACCATTAAAGTTAATCAATTATTTGACACAGTGACCTAGTTTTGGACTCAAGCTGACCAAGTTTTGAATTCAACTAAATTTTATAGTCTCAACTTGACAAGGTTAGTGACCTTGAATTTTCACTACTAATGGCATGCCCTAAAGATCTGATGGTCATCCACAAAGTCATACTGACCGGAAACCATTCTCAGTCTCAATGTCACTGTGACCTTGACCTCTGACATACTAACCCCATATAACTAAGCGATCATCTACTGACGCGCAATCATTATTGCGAAGTTTGACTTCTGCGAGACTAAGCACAGAGCTCCAGATAAGATGCGTATTTGCGTAAATACGTTTTGAAATTTACAAAAAACGCATTTAAAACAAACCTACGCGTACTGATACGCATTGAAAAAACGGGATACGTATTTTACTCGATTAAAGTGCGTAATCCAATATTATCATAAATCAAGCACATCCTTTTTGTAATCGAGTACATCAAACAAAAATGGCGTCTCATAAAAGCAAACGCAAACAATATCGTAAAATAATGTTATTTTCTTCTTAAAGTATATTAAAGCGTGTGACAAGAGATGACTTGGACAATGCCTATCGCTAAGTACGTGATCTATGATATATTATGGGTAACTGTTGAAGAAGCAGAAGCACCATACATGTGGGTGTTTCTGAAAAAACAAACATTGACAGTCAAAGTATCACTGGCTGTTGATATATCGCAGTGGTCAGTAATTTAAATTAAGATGTAGTGTAAGATGTAATGTATGCAGTAAACAAAATGTTAAAACTATCTGAATGAAGGCTCAAAAAATATTCAGGAAAACAGCATTGGTCGACAAAGGCACTTCAGCGGAGCACATGAATATCAGAAAATTATACAAACAAACAGTTATTATTATTACCCTTTTAAATAATTTCGAATTCTGAAAAACCATTTAGAATTCTAAAATACCCTTTTGAAAAATATGTAGGAGTAAAATACCCTTTGAAAAAAAACTAGGGGGTAAAATACCCTTTAACCTAAAATCTTATGTGGAGCTCTGTAAGCATTTTCTAGTTATTATCTAAAACCAAATATATCTATTCCTTCACTTTTCCATTGCAAAAAATTTTAGTTCAACCACAATGCTTCGAAAATATTAAATATAGGCCTGTACTCCTAGACAATCCTCTACAGTCTTGTCTTGTTTACAAATCTGTCTGGTAGACATTGCCTAAATATATGATGATATATATACACAATTCTAACAAGTAACATGGCTCGTTTTCACTGCTAGTTAAACAACGAAGAAGTTCTAACTCTGTACATTTTATATGCGATAAACGGTTGACACACAAGACTGGTAAAAGAGCACTATGACATCAAATTGCCCCATGACATCCTGTTCATTTCAACCAATGCTGAATTTAGCATCCCTGTACACATAATTGGTCCTAGTTTACGATGTTTATTGAAGCTTGGGAGTCATAGGACAAAAGTTTCTGCCGTGAGAAGCAAGCTTTAACTCCATAATTAATTGTTTACAAACACCT
The DNA here is from genome assembly GCF_021730395.1 of Mercenaria mercenaria. Taxonomy (NCBI): domain Eukaryota; kingdom Metazoa; phylum Mollusca; class Bivalvia; order Venerida; family Veneridae; genus Mercenaria; species Mercenaria mercenaria. The sequence goes on along the minus strand of NC_069364.1, from coordinate 27,825,057 downwards.
GGAAATACACAAGTTTTGACAGAGAGCAATATAAGTGGGTGGAGTCACCTGCTCGTCATCTATAGCCGCATATAGCCAATCAGCGTTGCGATTGTTAGCATTACACCACAGGACAGATCTACGCAATTACATGTGATGCCACCAGAATAAGAACAATCAAGGCCTTCTTGTAGTTTGTTGTCTAATTTATAATTTCAAGTGTATAACGGTTCATCATTCTGATACTTAAATATAATTATAAATAAAATGCCACTCAGGCTAACGCTCTTGTGGTCCAATTCCTGCATCTGAAATCTGAACCATGATAAATTTGACGACAGAGGCCACTCAAAGGCCTTTTCTATTTGTTAAGCAACCGCACCTACTCAATGGTGCCACTTCATTCTCTACCAGTGCAGATACAGAACAACCTGACCAGGGGACAGAGTGTCACAAAGATACACTCATTATATTAGCTAGCTCTCTGGTTCTTAAATGTTAGGCAGTGGCTACGATTACGGTACCGTAATCCTAGCCTCCGGTTCTAGGATTACGGAAGTTCCGTATTTCTAGACAACCCTATGAGAATAGGCTAGGATTACGGAAGTATTTAAGAGGCATCAAATTTATGTTAGGACATGCATAAATGACACTGTAAACTTACTCATTTCACTTAATTTCACTAAATATTTCGTGCTATCGATCGGCCGTTTTGGGTTAGTATAATCTTAATGGCGATGGGCGGAAATATAGAATTATCTATGTTTCGTATATACCTGCATTTTTTTCATCAAGTCACCACAAATGGTCTTTAATAACATACAATGGTTATAAATCATAAAATTCAAAGTATAGAATTTTTTTTAAATCTAACTTTGACACTCATATTTCTAATATATTTCCGCGCGCCGCCATTAAGTTTATACTAACCCAAAACGGCGGATAGAAAACACGAAATAATAAGGCAGGCATGAAAAATTAAGTGAAATAAGTAAGTTTACAACATCATTTATGCGTGTCCTAACATATACTTTATGCCTCTTAAAATACTTCCGTAGTCCTAGCCTATCCTCATAGGGTTGTCTAGGAATACGGAACTCCCGTAATCCTAGAACCGGAGGCTAGGATTACGGTACCGTAATCGTAGCCACTGCCTAAATGTTAGCCCAACTAAGGTGTTTTGAAACCTCTTCTGTCAGTAAGACTCAGTTCAACAGTTCAGACTCAAGAGTTAGTAATATTTAGATAATTTGACAGCACTGACACATTCATGTATATTTATGACTAAGTGACAGTCTATGCACTTGTTGACCAATCCTTGACACTGTAACAGCATACCATAAGAACAGGAAGTTTTGCAAAGGGAAACAACTAGTCCCCCTTTGATGTTTGAGATCAAAGCCAAAGTATGCAGGTAAGAACACAATGAACAAATAATGAAAGTTAATCATTTTACATATACAGTCCACAGCAATACGCAAACAGTCAACAACTGACAATCTTTTGTTTACACACTTGACCTCAAAATACACAAGTCCGCCATTTTGAAAATTTGTTGACGATTTTATCACCTGGTTTACCTGAACAGGTGTCAAGTTTTCAACTTTGCCTTGCTATATTCTCCAATGCACTGATTAAAATCGTTTATAAACTGAATGAAAACATTCATTATTAGCGAATATTTACCTCGTTTGGTGGACTCAATTCAAAAAGATCGTAATGTTCCGAGTTCCACTGACTTATCAAGTTTGCAAGCTTTTGACGATCGCGGATTTCCTCCGGTTTCACCATTTTGAATAAAGTAAATCCAAAAAGTTTATAATAAGTCACTTAGTCGAAAATCTTTCAATTATTTCCATCCAGAAAAGACTCGTTTCATTATGTATATCACATTGTAAACACAAGGGGAATGTTTTACGTAGGTTTACACCGTTTCAACGGCCTCCCATCAAATTGGAATGTACTGCGCATGCGTGGTGAATTATTGATATGCAAATTACCAAGGTGCGCGGAGATTCAAAATTACGTAGGGGTCATCTCAAAGAGTAAAGAAAACAGAATCAGGGGTGGATCTAGGATTTAAGTTGGAGAAGGGGAGGTGTGCGATTGAAGGAGTTGGTAGACTAAGAAAATAGCTCGCTTGTATATATTTAAAAAACAGAGATTAGCCTGGCGCAGGTGACATTTTCAAACTGCCTATCAATTTAACATTAAATATTTTTTGTCCATTTTTTGCTCCACCTCTGTATCAGTTTAGTCTGGATTAGCCTGGCTACCTTGTTATTTTTTCAATCATTTCTCTCTTCTAATTACTGGGTAGAAGAAAATTTAAGGGGCACAAGTACACAAAATTTTATAGCCTCAAGTTATTTCCTGTGAAAAAAAACAGATACTACTTGATAGATGTTCACTAAGCTTTTACCATTAGTGCCCGCTTAGCTCAATAAGGAGACTGGAGAGCGTTGGTCTACAGATCGTGGGGTCATGAGTTCGATCCCCGTGCGGGGCATTTGTTCTCCATGATGATTTGATAAAAGACATTGTGTCTGAAATCATTCAGTATGCTAGGGTTCCTCCAACGTAATCTTCGAGTGCGTAATAAGGACACCAAGTCGCAAGCCTACTTCGCTTTAGTAAGATCCAACCTCGAGTACTGCGCTTCGGTCTGGAATCCCTACACCAAACATAACATTAACAAACTGGAGATGGTTCAACGCAGAGCGGCCCGCTACACCTGCAACAGATACAGGAACACTAGCAGCGTTACGGATATGCTCGACGACCTCCACTGGGAAACGTTAGAGTCCAGACGTGACAAGATCCAGTTAACCATGATGTATCGTATCCGGAACAATCTGGTAGACATCAATGCCACCGACTACCTTAAACCTGCATCTGCACGTACGAGAGCCCAACACTCATCCAAATTTCGGCAACTTTCAGCCAGGACAGACACATACAAGTATAGCGTCTTCCCTCGTACCATCTGCACCTGGAACACACTACCGGCAACAACAGCTGAGGCTCCTGACTTGGTACACTTCAAGCAGGAGCTTGCCAAGATGACATTCTAAGCAGCTATCCTTCTCAGACTGTTTTAAGAACCGATGATGGTTGGAGCAGTACCGGTTGGGTGAATTCCCATTAGGCGCTACGCTTGCCGGGTTGGTCTGACGCTAAGGAACCGACGCAGTCTGAGAACTACCCCTCATGCATTCTCTCTTTGATCTAACTATTTCTATCTTTCCTATTATACATATCTTTTATCTTCATGCTTTTTTTACTTTTCCTGCCACTAGCCGAAACGTAATGGTCAACCTGATGACAGAGTTTCGTATGCTGTAGATGTAGATGTTCATGTGGGGAAGTTGGCAGTTACTTGCGGAGAACAGGTTTGTACTGGTACAGAATCCAGGAACACTGGTTAGGTTAACTGCCTGCCGTTACATGACTGAAATACTGTTGAAAAAATGGTGTTAAACCCAAAACAAACAAACAAAAATAAAAAAATATCTATTCACCCCAGTTATTACATGTTGCCGTCTCATCTTCCATTAAAAAAAATTAAAAAGAAATTCATTTTTTACAGAGCAACATCCAGTTTATTTACTCATCTTTTGTTATAATATTTAAAGGAATGTGTTTTAGAAAAGTGAAAGGCTGTTCTTTCTCATATGTAGCTGGTGAAAATATAGGTACAGGTTTTGAGTTAATCACCAACAATATTCTGCTTAGATACTGGAATACATTAGACAAATATTTGCAGATTTTGGCTATTTCTACAATAACAATTGTTTTATTTTTTGTCAAGTATGCATCCATCACTGTCATCTAAAATTGACTGACAGTATGCAATAATTTCAGATTTTAAATTAGGCATTACAAAATAAACTGTTCCGGTACTTTAGGCCTGTAAAATTGTAATGAAAAATACTCTCATATTTGATGGATTTTTTGTGTGGGTACTTTTCTCATATCACCTTTTCCAACTGAAAGATTGTGGGATATCACATTATGATATATTTCAGTTAGGACTGTATACTCTCTAACTACATGAATATTTGAAAAAAAAAAAAAGAATATGCTCTTGTTGAAAAGCACATGATTCCCCAAATGCATAGTAGTAATAGGCAAGAAGTCACCAATGGTTGGCTGCAATAGGGATCATCTACTCGGCATGTCCAATCATCCCAAGAAGTTTAAATATTGTTAGGGCCTAGTGGTTCTCAAGTTATGAATTGGAAACTGTTTTCCATGTTCTGGCCCCTGTGACCTGACCTTTGATCGAGTAACCCCAAAATCAATAGGGGTCATCTACTCTGCAGGTCCAGTCCTCCAATGAAGTTTCAACATTCTAGGCCAAGTGGTTCTCAGGTTAATGATCAGATTGAGTTTTCCATGTTCAGACCTCTGTGACCTTGACCTTTGCTCAAATGACCCCAAAATCAATAGGGGTCATCTACTCTGTATGTCCTTTCAACCTATGAAGTTTGAAGGTTCTGGGTCAAATGGTTCTCGCGTTGTTGATCAGAAATGTTTTTCCAATTTCTGGCCCATATGACCTTGAACTTTGATCAAGTGACCCAAAAATCAATAGGAGTCCTCTATTGTACATTTCAAATCATCCTGTGAAGTTTCAACATTCTGGGTCCAGTGGTTCTATAGTTGATCAGAAATGTTTTTCCATGCTCAGGCCCCTGTGACCTTGACCTTTGTAATTCCTATCAAATAATGAAGTTTGAAGGTTCTAGGTCAAATGGTTCTTCAGTTATTGACTGAAAATGAAGTGTGACGGGCAGATGGCCCCTATGACCTTAACCTTTGATGGAGAGACCTCAAAAACAATAGGGGTCATCTACACTGTTACGCCCTATAAAGTTTGATCAGAAATGGATTTCCATGTTCTGGCCCATGTGATCTTGACCTTCAATAGAGTGATCCTAAAATCAATAGGGGTCATCTGCTCTGCATGTCCAATCATCCTATGAAGTTTCAGCATTCTGGGTAAAGTGGTTCTCAAGTTATTGATCAGAAATGGTTCACCATGTTCAGGCCCCTGTGACCTTGACCTTTGATGGAGTGACCCTAAAATCAATAGGGATTGTTTACTCCCTATGCCCTACCACCCTATGAAGTTTGAAGCTTCTAAATCAAATGGTTCGGAAATGAAGTGTGATGGATGAACGGATCGACTGACAGTGTAAAAACAATATGCCTCCCCCAGTGTGTGTGTGGGGGGGGGGGGGGGGGGGACATAATTTATTCAAAATAAGGAAAGGGCAGTAAGCTTCTGAAATTACTGACATTCGGATCTTATGGCAACAAAAAATTTAGATATGATAATAGAAAATTATTGCTGTATTTCTCAAGAAGGCTTTAAAACTGACAGATTGTAACTAGCAGATTATATGTTATGGAAACAAATAAGAATTAGTTGTTTTTCCTACTTTTTCCATTCAAAATTGAAAAGCTTTTTTTAACCAGGTAAGGCTTTAAGCACTGGTATTCGCAAAAAGAGGTAAAACAACCTCAGCGGGAAGGGTGAGGTCATGACTTTTTGTTTAATTATATGTTATTATTACTGTTATTATTATTATTATTATGTACAACGCCATTAAATGTCATTATATAGGAATAGGCGTTTAATTGAATTATTCAGTTTCTTTAACTATAGGGTGCTGTCTATCTATTCATTTTTTTGTGATATTCATTTATGGATATCACAAATTCATTTTGTGATATATCATTATTTATTTTTGGACATCATTACTTGAAATAAAGGATATCCCAAAATGATTTAGATTCCTATTATTTGATTATTATATATCCTAAAATCAATTTTACTGCATGCAACACCTTGTTTTGCTATCATGAATGTTTGAGCCATGTTATTTAATAATCCTTCAGTATGGGACTAGACTATCAGGGGAAGGATTTACTGACGGACAGAGGATATACTTTATAACTGTTTTCAACAATTTCAAATGGGAGACTAATAACAACAAACTCAGCCATCGTTTTAACAAGTTTTAATGTCAATGCATAACAAAGGCACCAAATACTTATTTCACTGGGCTCACTCAACAATATAGAATTTTTTTTTATCATCACAATGTCTAACAAGAACTTAGAACAAGAACAACAACAACAAAATACTCCTTAACAGAAAATAGTCCAGTGAAAAATACCGGTATGAGAAAGTAAGATACACTAGTGTGTACAGGCCTCAAGAACTATGAACTTTAACAGTAAAAAGGTGCTTTGGCATATAAGTCCAGACAAAACAGTGCACTAAATTCACCACATTTCTCTAGTACAAAATGAATGGCATCCAAAATTTTGATAAATGACAAAATCTGTGTAACCTTTTTGACTTAAATGCAACAACTTACAAAATATTTATAACCCAACTAGTATCAGTCTCCAATCTATGAAATACAGCAAGGGAAGAAACTGCTGAAAAAAAGTTCTTAATAAACTTAACTATAGTTACTTCCCTTAACATAAGGATGCTTAACAGTGTCTTTTACAGATTTTGTTTGTTTGTTTGTTTTGGGTTTAACGCTGTTTTTCAACAGTATTTCAGTCATGTAACGGCGGGCAGTTAACCTAACCAGTATTCCTGGATTCTGTACCAGTACAAACCTGTTCTCCGCAAGTAACTGCCAACTTCCCCACATGAATCAGAGGTGGAGGACTAATGATTTCAGACACAAGGTCGTTTATCAAATAGTCATGGAGAACATACGCCCCGCCTGAGGATCGAACTCGTGACCCCGAGATCCGGAGACCAACACTCTTACCTACTGAGCTAAGCGGGCGGGCTTTTACAGAAGATTATAGTAAAGATAATCACTGTGTCCATGAAAAAAGACAAATATTCATTAGAACAGCATTTCTTATTCCTTCTTAAAGGAATTGTCTATGAGTTTTTGCTCACTTAAATGCACTCTGAAGCCATATATCTATCAAAATTGCTAAACAAATACATGTATACATGATGAGTTACTGTTACTTTCTTTATGATGCCGTTTAGAGAGAAAAGTAAACTACGGTTAAGCAGTATAACATAAAACACTTGCTGAACAACTACAACTGTATTAAATCTCTTAACAGATAAAGGTATTCTTTGGTTGGCAAAAAGGTATTTAATTGGATTTCAACAAAGTCAGCAGAAATGACAGAAAAAAGGCGATTTAAAAAAATGATGCATACTTGCCATAAAAAATGGTGGGGAAACAATTAAATAAGACCATAATTGTTTTCATGATTTACAACAAGGTACAATGATATAGTAAAAGTTAGTTATGATCCTTTTAAAGGGGCAGGCATCCAGATAAATATCAAAATTTTCAACAACAAAAAAAAAAACAAATGGCAAACTCTAAAATATCTTATACCATAAATCAATGTTGACCAATTTGTTTTTTTATCCAACTGATTTCTTCCAGTTTATATCACAGATTTAGTGTGTTACAAACACATCAGAGAACTTTTCTAAACAGTTTCTAGGTGAATGCTTCGTAGAAATCCCTAAATAGCTTCATTTCTACATCATATTTTCAATTATTAGAAAATTGGAGTTTACAGTTTTTAAAAAAAGTTAACATAAATCTGACGCCACACACCTTTCAATACTGATTTAAAAGATAACTGAATATTTTAGACTTCAACAAATCTTTACAACTGAATATGCAGACATATCTCCAAGGTTTTGCTTTGTAAATGGAATAATTAACATACCTAGAATAATCTGCCAAGAGTTAAACATTTTCTGATTAGTAATAATTCTTTTTATACATGTATTAAATTTCATTCATAGTCCTCTCTCATCATCTGCCTACCGTATTTTACCCTATAAGAAAGCTTTTAACTTTCTAACTATAAAGCCTTGAAGCATCGTCAATATACCAGTAGCTTACAATTGAGCCGCGCCATGAGAAAACCAACATAATGCATTTGCGACCAGCATGGATCCAGACCAGCCTGGGCATCCACACAGTCTGGTCAGGATCCATACTGTTCGCTTTCAACGACTATTGCAATTACAGAAACCATAAGTGAACAGCATGGATCCTGACCACACTGCGCGGATGCGCAGGCTGGTCTGGATCCATGCTGGTCGCAAATGCACTACGTTGATTTTCTCATGGTGTGGCTCATTTATGCAACATGCTGTGCAATTTACATACATGTCAATTCCATTTGGGTTAATAAAGTTATCTCACAAATTTACAGCTGATTTTCTGAAACCAAGATTTTTCATCATATCATTAAAAGTCACAAGTTACACATAACGCTAAAGTAACTGCTTATGTATATAAATTCTAACATATCTTGGACGCATAAACTTTTGCCACCTTTTATAGCCCTGGACTTTTAGAGCCCATTGCTAGTGGGATTTAGCTACCTGTGACCTTGATCTCCGGAGGTTCAGACCTGCTTCTTGCATGTACTGTAAAAGCAGTAATTTTCGAGAGGGTTCAATTTTTGTTATATTTGCGAGGCCCTACGAAAATTAATCCTCATGTGAATATTCACCATTAGTATAATGCTAATTAAAGTAGGATACCATTTTTACAATTTCGTGAATATTAAACCTCGCAAACACAATCAAAATTGCAAAATCGCGAAATTTTGACCCAGTGAAAATATGTGCTTTTACAGTAACCTTCTTTATGTTTAGCTTTTGTGAAAAGCTTCCTTGATCTGCTTAAAAGTAATAACAGAGACAAGAAGAGTTAAGAATGGACAGACTAACATACAGAGAAGAGTGGCCACTACTGCATGCCTCACTTTAATGAAATACTGTAAAATCATTCCTATTTGTGGGGGAACAGTTTTCCCTACATTTCATTGCTCCATCAATCAATGGCATAAAATCCCAAAGAACAAGTCTCAATTCTTAAATCCTGAGAAGTGGAAATCCACGAATACATATCCTAACAAAACAGCCATATAGGCAAAAACCACGAAATTTTACATCCACGAAATTAAATGATTTTACAGTTCACTAAAGCATCATTCAAAGTACTTTCTACAAGTTTAAACAGTATAAACCACTGTTAACAGTTAGTTATCATAAACAGAATTGCTTTATGTTGTATTTAATATTATATTAAAAAAATACGAAAAAAAAAAACTTAACTAAAAAACAGACAACAAAGTTACAAAATGTACATCTATTTAACAATATTATTGTCTGGTAAAGTCACTGTACAAAAACAAAAAAAACAGTTAATTAATTCAAAAACTACGAGTATGACAATATACATAATACTGATGTACATAGTACAATATGTATTTACAAAATTCTGTTTCCAAAAATATCATTTAGCGGAAATAAAAATTTCATTGTGATAGTTCTAACCTATACACCAAAACTTATGTACATAAAATCAGTATATTTTTATCAACATTTCACTTTAATTATTTTCATCAGTCTGCTGCTTAAATTAGGGACATCATAATCAGAATTTTCATTATTTGCCAGACACAGATGTATGTGGACTTCAGCAATATGTCATGCCATCAGATCAAGCCCAAACAAACAAACTGAATTCATATTCCATGAGTTCCTGTATCCACAATGCAGCTGCTTTGACCTCTTAATGTTTCTTAACTTTCTATTTCTTGTCAAGTCTCCTTTAGTACAAGAGATAAATTCTGTTAACAACTTGTAGAAAGTGAAGCCTAAATTTCAAGATAGCTCTAAAAAAAGGGGGCATTTATTGAATATTTTGTTAGTTCTGTGTTTGTAAGAAATATCTATAGACTTTACAACAAATTTTGAATGAACATCATGACCTATGCTTTTTCATAGTTACTTACGTATTTTGGTAGTTCTGAGTTTGTAAAAAATATAGATTATACAATAAATTCAAAATGAACACCATGCCCTATGCTTTTTCTTGGTTATTTTTAATTCAGTCATCGAAGTCATCAAAATGAGCGAAATTTCAGAAAAGTCTATCTGTCTGAAGGAAATTGTCAATTAATTTTGCAGATCAGTTTTGAATTTATGAAGGATTTTGAGAGAACATTTACAGCCGATGAGGTCATCAACCAGTAGATATTGAACCAGTCAGAGATACTAAATGAACCATGACAGGTCTCCCCCCACTATCCCCCATCCCCTGGTTAAATTGTGACGTCCCTAATTTAGATTGTAAATACAAAAACAATGACAGGAGAATAAACAAGTTACCACATCAAAACAGAGCTTCTGAATTACAAGATTTGCTAAAAACTAAATGAGCCGCACCATGAGAAAACCAACCTAGTGGCTTTGCGACCAGCATGGATCCAGACCAGCCTGTGCATCCGCGCAGTCTGGTTAGGATCCATGCTGTTCGCTTTCAAAGCCTATTACAATTAGAGGAACTGTTAGCGAACAGAATGGATCCTGATCAGACTGCGCGGATGCGCAGGCTGGTCTGGATCCATGCTGGTAGCAAAGCCACTATGTTGGTTTTCTCATGGCAAGGCTCAAAAAGAAGCATAATGAACTGGAATAAAACTGCTTCATTTCATTGCAATCAATACAAAAATGTAATTCATGAAATATATTTGTGTTGAAACTATGAATCAAATGGTGAATCTCATTTTACTGAAATGAAGCTAGCGTTGTTATGTCTCAGGATTTATTCGGGGAGGGTTTTCCTACTTGAAGTGATTTAAAAAAGCAACAAATTTTGAACAACGTTACAAACAAATTCTGCGTGTAAATCTCAAGTGCAACACTTACTATATTAAAAGACAAGATTTTTTTCAAAAGTCACATTTTACCACTAAAAGTTAAAGATAAAGTTTACATATGACATACAAGGTAATAAAGATATGGTAAGTTTGATTCTACACCTAAGACTCCCCTCCCCTCGAAAAATGACAATATCAATACTAATAAAAGGAATTCTAAGTCGACCGCCAAAATCTGAGGATCAGTTCATATAAATCTTATATTACACAACAAAAATACTCTGTACAAAAGGCGTTAACACACAAAACATTAAAAAAAAATGTTCTGTGTGTGAAACTTAAACAATTAGCACTTTACAATTATATACATGTATGTTTATATCACTCTTACAATGAGGTATATGTTATCTCTAAAACTTTACAATAACAAGCGCTGTTGAAAAGACAGCGTGCTCCGCTATTAAAAATGTTTGCCAATACAGTAGAAATAGAAAAAGTGACAGAATACAGCAGATGTACTATTGAGTGGCTGGTAGATGGTGTAATGAGGGGATTCTTGGAAAAAAAGTCGTTCAACCAATTTCATTAAATATACGTCCATCACAGTCACTGAGAATATTAAATTCTTTTCCTTATTTGAGCTGCGCAGTCTGGTCAGGATCCATGCTGTTCGCTTTCAAAGCCTATTGCAATTAGAGAAACTGTTAGCAAACATCAAGGATCCTGACCAGACTGTGCGGATGCGCAGGCTGGTCTGGATCCATGCTGGTCGCAATGCACTATGTTGGTTTTCTCATGGCGCGGCTCATTTCATTTAAAAAGGCTGCAATCATAGTAAGATTCACATAAAAAGTTGAAAAGAAGATAGAATACATGTATTAACATTTTATCACATAGTAATCTAGATTTATTTCTAATGTGCATGAAATATTTACTGAAACAAGAGAGCCATTACGACACTAGATCGCTCACCTGAGTTTCACAGCTTGCTTGAACAGTTTTGGTATAGGGTCATGCACGGTAAATACCTATATGATTATTATAGAATAGAACCAGTGATTTCTGGTTAGTTCTCACTGAATAAATATGAAAGGTAATGTGTGTCTGTGTCCGAGTGTGTAGGGAAGAGCAGGTTGTTGACGACACAGGATATCAAGGGATAATATCAAGAAATAGTAGGCGAGGGGGTAATGTGGGATGGGTAATGTGGGCCGATGACAAAACGAGAATATCAAGAAAACTAGCCCTGCCCTGTGACGGCCATGTTTTTAAAGAAACAAAACGATCAGAAGAAATCTGATTGAGGAACATTTCTGTGAAAATATTTCAAAATTGGTCAAGTGGTTTCTGAGGATAAGATTTGTTTTGGGGTTTTTTTTTTTTGACATGGCAACCAGAATTCTGAATGGATGACTTAAGATATGAAGAAATCTGAAAGGGGAAAATGCAAGGAACATTCCTGTGAAATTTGGTGAATTTGATTTAGGATGAAATCTGTACGGATAGAAGGCAGACATCTGACAATCCAAAAAATCTCACCATGAGTACTTTGTGCAAAGGTCAGCTATTAAAAGTGTAACGTGGTATAAAACTTAAAGACTTATTGCCAACAAATTAAAGACTAGAAAACATGAAAAAAAATTGTGAACTTCCATGCAACCTATGTACAGTAAGGTGTTATCTAGAAGTATCTAGAAAGTTGCAGACATAAACATTTAACATTCTGAAAAATTAAACTTGTAATAAAACATGTACATTTATTACTGTTTTCTATGCAGTGGATGAAGGTTTACAACCATTTAAATTTCAACTTTTTTCACAAGTGATACATGTGTTAGGTCTTTATGCAAATTAAATCAAGACTTTAAGACTATTTTGTCTAACTAAAAACTTGAGACTATTTTGTTAATAACACACAATTCTGTTTACAATTTGCTGCAGATATTCAAGAATGCCATTCCTTAATTGGGCTTGCGCAGAACAGTTAAGCCTTATTTATTATATTTCTGTGAATATTATGTCTGCCAAGCCCATTTATTACAATCATACCTTGAGGAGAACATTTGGACAAAAATATTTGTCTGCTGAAAATATAGGGATACTTTATAAAGCACTACTCTCACTCCCTAACCAATTTCACACAACACAAACATGGCATAAACATGTTTCCATGATGTAAACAACAATACACGTCAATATTTTTCTTTTGATCTATAGAGCTGAAGGAATCATTATAAGGCATTTCTATTCATATTTCTACGTCAGTCTCTTTAAATGGTGTAAATAATAATTTCAAAGTTTAATTACTTGCAAACAGTTTTGTCTTAGAACAATTTCCTCATCATCCTTTCATTACCCTGCTAAATTTCTAAAATGGACTGGTCCATCATTCATTTTGGGCAATTCCATTTATTTTTCAAAGGGTGTTTATTGAAAATTTACTGAGTGGATAGGATGTGCAGGCTGATCTTGGTCTGCACTGGTTGCAAAGGCAGAATCACTCACCACCAGCAGGCTTAAGGTTAAATGTGGAAAGTTTCCGACACAAATCAGCGATGGCGGTCAAGTGACCATAGATGTTCTATAGAATGCTATTACTAAAAGCACATGTCTCCCCATACCGCTTTCTTTACACTGAAAGGTAAATTAATATGCAATATCCAGCTATACCACAAAGACATTTTACACACAAGTTAGTTTATTTTTTGGAAAATAGGAAGGGAAATTGCCAAAATTATTTATAACAAAATAGCCAAAAAGACCCACCCATATGTTTTTTCTCCGTTTTGTTTTGTCACGCCAACACAATTTATGTTATATGAGTTGTCTTCCAACAAAAATACAGTTTCTAACTTTAATTCAATATATTCATACATCCAGTAATACATAGTTGTGTTGAATTAATTTTAATTTCTACCACCAGATAATTGAATTGAATGCTCCGTTTTTAAAATTTTGTTTGCAGATTTTGAAAGATATTCTTAAAATCCCTCTTTTTTTTGCTGCTGTCAAATTCTGCACGTGATCTTGCAGAAAGCGTCTACCTTCATACTATTACACCAGTGTTATTCATAAAAGATAAACATGAATTTTTTTCTACACAAAATGCATAGTATATGTAAATATTTTGGTAGACTAAAAAAGTTGGTAATCATTTCAAACTGTAAATTTGCAAATACTTGCTTATAAAGTAGTCATAAAGCACTGTGAATTTGTTAATACTCCGAATATACTTTAAAAAAAAAGAGTCATTTAGCATGCTGAACCTGCAAAAATTTTGAACTACGCTTATAAAAGTACATACATTAAGTATGGTGAATTTGCAAATATTTTGAAATATGTTTATAAAAGTACTAACCTTTAGCATGGTGAATTTGCAAATGTTTTGAAATACCCTTATAAAAGTACTAACCTTTAGCGCTGTGAATTTAATCTCTGGAATACACTTAAGACACTAATCATTTAGCATGGTGAATTTGCAAACATTTTGCAATATGCTTATAAAAGTACTAACCTTTAGTATGGTGAATTTGCAAATATTTTGAAATATGCTTATAAAAGTACTAACCTTTAGCATGGTGAATTTGCAAATATTGGGAATCGGCTTATTAAGTACTAGTCAGTTAGAACTGTGGATTTGTAAATATTGGGAATGCACTAAGACATTTAGTGCTGTGAATTTAATCTTTGGAATATGCTTAAAAATGTGATAGAAAAACTCATTGTTCAGGAAATACTGTAAAATTACGATTTGCACAATTAGTTCATTTTCAGTTCTCACTTCTCCAGCAGTGAAGGTAATAATATGGGGATAGTTGAGAAGCTTCATAGATCAATACATTGCACTGAATGATCTAGCACTTTTTTGTGTTGCTAATAATAAAGGATGATATAGAATGATAGCACTTCAGAATGTACTGTGTTAAATCGAATGATCTGGGCCTAGCCCTCAAAGGTGCAGCTTTCTTTGTGGAAAACAAACTGCTGTTCAGTTTTGTACTCTGTTGACAAATTGTTAGTTATTTTGTTACTGAAAGACAGGGAGTGTATTATTTCCTAAATCAGTAAATACTCAGAGACAATTAACATGCTAAGTTTCACTTGTCTTATGATTCCTAGGACCTTGTTTGTAAAGAGCAGTATTTTGCTAAACTGAAATTTAGTTAAAAATAAGACCTTAAACCTCTTCCGCACATGCATGCACACACACGCATGTACACACACACACACACCATACAAACTACCACAATCCAAACCGTAATTTCAAGATCTTTCATCTACTTGCATGAAAAAGGATAAAGAATATTATTTTCATTTCAAATGTCAAGAATATTAACATCTAAACTAACAGTTCTTTCAACAGTAACACTTATAAGCAAAGAAATTTAGAGTAAAAAAACATACAGAAATGTTTAGTGATGAAAAAATGATTGCAACATGAATACCTAATGTTATTTGGCAAAACAATTTTACCGGTATATTATATTGTATGTACATGTATAACTATATATTTACATTCTTATATATATCACTTACAACTGTTTATTGAAAGACAATTTGCAGAGAAACATTTATAAAACTAATTATATATCTTATGTACAGAAAAAATGGCGAAATATACAGCAAATAAAATGCACAGTTACAAAATTAAAACAACATTAAACCTCTTGAAAATAATCTCTCGCGACCATATACTAAAATAACAAGCTGGATTTCGATGAACTAAAAAAACAATGACAAATATACTGTCATGCCATTTACAAGCGTTGTTCCACCTCTGATTTTAAGCAGTCAAAAAGGAAAGCCATTTTACAAAGAAAAGTTCTTAAGCATTTTTGTCTAAAGTAAAAAAAAAAACGCCAAGAAACTATTACAAACACGAAACAACTACCTTAAAGCTACTAATTTACAGTTGGGTAGAAAAATTACAATAACATTTCAGAATGTATATCTGACACAGAGAAATGACAAAACAAGCAAAAACTAGTACTATTTACTGGGAAATCATTAACGTGTGTCAGCAACCATACCCTGCTAAATTTCTTTAATGAACTTGTCCATCTTTAAACTTGGACAGTACTATTAACTGTTAAAAGGGGTGCTTACCAAAAAAGATACTGACTGAATGGCGAACAGTGCAGATCTTGATCAGACTGCATGGATGTGCAGGCTGATCATGTACACTGGCCGCAAAGGCAGAATCAATTGTGTCCAGCATGACAAGGGTTAAATTCAAAAAGAGAACCTAAAATTAACATTTATTAATCATGCTTTTTTGTCTTGATGAAACTGCCAATCTGGTTGAAAACTCAAAATCTAATGCCAAGAAATTTAAGTGATTTCAAAACAAAATCAGAATGTTGGCTTTGTTAATTATTTCAGAAGCATTAACCCTTACCCTGCTAAATTTCTAAAATGGACTGGTCCATCATTCAATTTGGGCAGCATCACTTATTATTCAAAGGGATGTTCAATGAAAATTTACTTACTTAATAGCTAACAGTACAGACCATGATCAGCCTGCACATCCTTGGTCTGCACTGGTGGCAAAAGCAAAACCACTTTGTGCCAGAAGGTTAAGAGACGGCACTTAAAAGAAACATTTCTTTTCATAAGTTCTTTACCCAGATGCTTCACCAAAATAATTACAATGCCAATAGGTTTCAGGCCTGTGATTAACCCAAAGATCAGAAGCTGGAAAATCTACCTTTTTAAAGCATGAACGTCCTTTTCTAATAGAATACTGGCAACTAAATGAGACAGATAAAAGCTAAATGTTAGAGCCGAAAATTTATTTAAGGTTAAGTATAGGATATAAAGTTTACAAGTGAAGTTTATAGTGAAATCTTCAGCATAAAGAAACTGAAATGGCAGGGGTATAGCGTCCTAACCAAGTTTCATAATGCTCATAGTTTCTATCTGATTTAGTTGTTTTTGCTATATTTTAGATGAAGCTTAAAAACTGGCCAGCCTTTTAATTAACACTCTTCATTTTGAAGTGGCTGATATGTATATGTTGTACACTCTAAAGTTATAAGTACCGGTACTTGACAAATTTGAAAATGTCTGGCGCATTACTGGTTAGAGAAGTTGGGTAAAACAATTCTAGGAAAGGACTTTCTTAAGTAACAATAATGTAAGCAAAATTAAAAATATTAACAACGGTTTTTGGGCACCTCATTTGTTCTTCAGTAAAGACATGTATGAGAAAACAATGAAGAAGAAAAAGAGATAATATCGAGACATTGCCAGAAGACAAACAAGAGCTGTCAGAGGACAGCAACGCTCGACTATTCAACAGCCTTGTCGACTGAATGAATACGAAAGTCGAAAAAGGGGCATAATTTTGTAAAAAAGCAAAATAGAGTTATGGACCTGTGCAATGTAAGTCAGTTTATCACAGTGAATAAGTGTGTGAAGTTTCAATCCATTCCCACAAGTGGTTACTGAGATACCAGCTTACATACAAAACCTTAACCAAAAATTTCTAAGTCGAAAAAGGGGCATAATTTTGTAAAAAAGCAAAATAGAGTTATGGGACCTGTGCAGTGTAAGTCAGTTTATCACAGTGAATAAGTGTGTGAAGTTTCAATCCATTCCCACAAGTGGTTACTGAGATACCAGCTTACATACAAAACCTTAACCAAAAATTTCTAAGTCGAAAAAGGGGCATAATTTTGTAAAAAAGCAGAATAGAGTTATGGGACCTGTGCAATGTAAGTCAGTTTATCACAGTGAATAAGTGTGTGAAGTTTCAATCCATTCCCACATGTGGTTGCTGAGATACCAGCTTACATACAAAACTTAACCAAATCGGGACGCGGACGCGGATGCCGACGCGGACGCCGACGCATGGGCGAGTCCAATAGCTCTACTATTCTATGAATAGTCGAGCTAAAAACTTAGCAAGGCAGAGCTTTTTTCTGGACATGTAAGAGTATGCTCCCTTGAAAACAACTGTCCAGCACTTTTCATTTTTTTGTACAAAATAATTCCATTGTAATAGTCTGAGTGAGCCTCAGCATAGCTACACCACTGAACTGATTACAACTACTTCTCAAGACAAAAATATAAATTTACAGACATTTAATGAGAACAGAAATATAACTGAATACAACAACTCAACTCCACTTCTTGGATAACAAAGAAAAAACTACTGTAATGTTATGTATACACTGAGCAGAATTCAGTTTTGAAAAAATTGATAAAATTACAATAACTGGTGCTAAATTTACTTTTCCTCAACAAAAAGGATAGTCTAATGCGGAAAAAAAACAACAACAAAAAAAAAACAATAAAACACTGAGAAATTAAGATAAAATTTGAGCTCTCAAATACGAAGTGTGCTGAAAAAATTCAAATGTCTGATAAAGATTATTTTATTCAAATACAATAAAGGAACTTTCAGTTCCTACCTTGGCACAAGACTGAAACAGGCACTAATTCTATTTTTAGCAACATGATGACTTAAAGTAAACTTCATACTGAAGAGCTGAAAAAATACAATGATGACTGTTAGTATGTTCACTATGCTGAACTTTTTTTCACCTCTAGAGCCATAATATAAGGCTTCTAATTAATTACAGACTTAGCAGTTAATGACCAATGACCATCTGAAGACCAGTATAGAGCTTAACTGCGTTATACACTTATGTCACCTAATGCAGCAAGCTTTCAAACAGAACATCAGTAAGTGGCTGGCAATTCATACATTTTGTTATATTTAAAGAAGCCATATCAGCAGCCAAAGGCATGTCAACTTTCCAGTTCTAGCGCTGTAGGAGGATCCAAAAAAGCTAGCAGGATGACATGAAAGAATCTGGACAGAAGCAAAGTTCAAAACCCCAGAGTTAAAGGGGAAGTGATTTCAAATCAGCTATTTTTCCACTTATCATAGAAATCCCTTAGGGGCCAGCTAAAAGATGAAGATTGGGCCTTAGGCTATCTTAAGCAGTTGTGATACTGCCCTAAGAAAACCCAATGTGGTCGTAGCTTTACATGAACAAAGCAATGGTCCCTGTACAAAATCCAAAGGAAGGATTTTCTATAAACATCAAGTATCTGGTTAATATGCCAATTAACAATTGTCTCTATTCAAGTCTGTTTGATCAAATCAAGTGGGGCATCTTCTTTCGAATTATTTGTATGCATACCAAATTTTTGTCTTTTCTGCAATGGAATGTAACCCCACCCATCCGGAAACCTTTCCCTATATTTTGGGACTGCTGAGACCTGCTGACTAGGACCCTGGGGCTGACCATGGCCTGGAGATGCTGACATTAGGGGTCCAGGGGTCACTGAAAATGAAGATGCTTGAGACAGAATGGAATGCTGCCCAGACACCAAACCTGGAGGTCGGCCAACATTCTGACTAAACCCTTGTTGCTGTTGCGGCATGTATGTTAAGGGAGATGAGTGTCTGGGACTGGGGAAAGTTGTGGGCGGGGATCTAGACTGTGGGTAAGACTGAGGGGAACTAGACATAGAGCTGCACTGGCTCTGTTCACCCTGATCAACAACTATACGCTTTTTCATCGGAATAGATTTTTCTTCTTTGAAGCTTGATCTTATTGTATCTTGTTGAATATTGTTCTCATTAGCTTGTACATCTGAGGAGATCTTCTTTAACGCCACAGACTTTACATTTTGTAAACTGTAGTTCTCGTTTGATGTGAAAACTCGGAGATGCAAGGGAGAATACTTTTGATCAATAGACTTGTTCTCCGTTTTGTTTTTGTGTAGCAGTAACTGTGACTCTGCTTGTAAACCAGTCAGAATAACTGTATCCTGTGCTGGAATTGTGATCTTCATAGGTGATATGTCAGACGTACAACAAAATGTATCTCCAATACAGTCAAATTCCAGATCTTTAGCTTCAAATTCCCTTTGCTCATTCACAACACTTAGTCCGCTATTATTCCTCTGTTGCACTGTTTCCCTACCACCATTTTCTGCGTAGCCATTTATTCCATTCTGTTCCATTGATCTTGCTATCTGCTGCTGTTGTTGCATATCGTTCACAGGCTGGCATGTAACCATCAGTCCTAGAATATACAGGTAAAACAAAGTTATCCTTTTCTTCACAGACATGGACAAACTGTAATACCGTTACCTGATTTACTTTGGTGGCATAAAATTTAATGGTTTTGGCCATAATTGCTATTTCATATGGGGCTTGCGTGCGTCTTTCAAGTTTTTGTAAATAAATCAAATCCAGATTTTACTTGTTTTTAACAATACGATCAAAGTAAATTTGTCTCTAAAGAATTTTTTTTTTATTTCACAGTACTATGTATATACAACTTTTTGTACATGTTCTTCCTTGCAGGTGCTTTTTTAACTTGGGTTACACCAATTTTTTTTAAGATAGTCAGTATAGAAATCTAACAGAGTAACTTGTGTATGTTTTCTCAGAAAAACAGGACTTTAAGATTATAAACATAAAACCAAGCTTGAAGACCAGTCACAAAATGCTGTCTTGGCACTATTCATTTTCAAAACTGTACTCTTAAACTGCCAATCAATATTGCCAGAACATCAATATTCATGGGATACTAATTCTTGAGGATTTCATAGTCAAGACAGTCCACAACAATATATCCAGATGAATGCTTTACATTTATTATGTTTAATTTTTACCATTTGAAAATCACAAATTCACACCCTATACAACTTGAACTATCTTTAACCCTTATTATGCTGAACAGGATTAATTCTGCCTTTGCAACCAGTGCATATCATGATCAACATGCACATCCATGCAGTCTGATCAAGATCTGCACTGTTCGCCATTCAGTCAGTATCTTTTTAGTAAACACCCCTTTTAACAGTTAATGCTACTGTCCAAACTGAAATGATAGACAAGTTCATTATAGAAAATTAGCAAGGTAAGGGTTAATTTTTACCATTTGAAAATCACAAATTCACACCCCTATACACCTATCTTTATGGAAGAAACCATGAAATTTCATGCCAGCAAAATTAAATGAATTTGCCGTACTGGAGTTTTTTGAGACTTGTCTCAAAACTAAATATTTAATAACATTGGAGCCAGTACTCATTCCTTTTTTAGGGGTGGTCTTGAGCCAAAGGTTATTTGACCCTGCACCTTCTATGTTGCGTGTTTTTAGATACTGGACAAAAAAGAAATGAAAAATTTCATCGTATGATTTTCTCAATTACCACACAAACATATAAAGCTTATTTGAACAACTCTCCATTTCGCTTCATGTGAAATACTTGTAGGAGTGACTGTGAGGATGTGTAGTTGTGACATCCAAGTTGGGTTTCAAACCCTTGGCTGCTAGAATTAGCAGCAGATCCACCACTCCCCTCAAGATATCTTCTAGACATTAAAACTATTTTCAAAATTGAAATTGGATTCAAGTGTTAGCATTTCCTTTCTGAAACATACAGGAGTATTTATAACAGTGCCGGTAAACAGCACTTACACAACATAAGTATCTATCATCTCAAATATGGACAGACAGCAAGTGTAGTGTAGATAAATCTCTCCAAATTTGTTTACAGTTGTCTGAAACAGCCACTAATATGCTTCATATAGGATAAAATATATTTTACAGCTATTAGATCAATATGGAAGAAAGAAGTGTAATCTGATCCCCTCAATTCCGACGTAATAATTATACTAATTCATGGTAATTTGAACCAACAAGATAATTAGCTTCTTGCAAAGTTAATACGATGCCATCATATGAGCATTACATACGTTTTCACAATACAACATTATTTTCTCTAAAAATATTTCGTAACAACATGAGAGGCAGATGACTTGCAAAGTATCATTCATTTACAGAATTACAAGATATGAAACTAGATGCCCAATTAACCCTTACCCTGCTAAATTTCTATAATGAACAAGTCCATCTTTCAATCTGGACGATACCATTAACTGTTAAAAGGGGTGCTTCCCAAAAAGGTACTGGCTGAATGGCAAACAGTGCAGATCTTGATCAGACTGCATGGATGAGCAAGATGATCATGATCTGCACTGGTCATAAAGGCAGAACCAATTGTGTCCAGCATGGTAAGGGTTAAGACTTGGTTGCATACTGTAATGTTAATTACTGTTCATTATATACAAAATTCAGTAAGTCTGATTCTCCTATTATCTCATTATAAGGTATAACGTAGGTGTTGATCTCCCCATCCTTTGGTGGGTCAACGTTGCACCTTCTCGTAATTGTTTTGCCTAGAACACAAGATGCTTTTCTCATATAACAGATTATTTCCCTTTTCTTTGCTGCAAATAAAATTTCTTAGAATGATTTGTAATTCAATCTCACACTTGTACCAACTTTTCAAAGAGTCCACAGAAATGCTGGTATTTAAATACAGAAATAAATTTAGACCAAAAAACGTTGCTGATCCCCAGTTCTTGACACAAAACTATTACCACAATATTTACTAAAGAAACAAAGTATTCACTTGAGCCGCACCACGAGAAAACCAACATAGTGGCTTTGCGACCAGCATGGATCCAGACCAGCCTGCGCATCTGCGCAGTCTGGTCAGGATCCATGCTGTTCACTTTCAAAGCCTATTGGAATTAGAGAAACTGTTAGCGAACAGCATGCGCAGGCTGGTCTGGATCCATGCTGGTCGCAAAGCCACTATGTTGGTTTTCTCATGGTACGGCTCACTTCTTGTTTTCTTCCACACGTAAATTTAACGATGTTTATTTACAATCTATGACCTTTTGTCAAAGGATTGGACATTAATTATATTGAATAAAAGGCAGACAGCATACATGTGATTACAGGATTAGCTGCTATATTGGTACATACAAGAAACAGCACACACTTCACAGTATGGTTAACAGAAACTCCTTACTAACAAGCAAATGACCCTTGTGGGAAAGGTCAGTTTTGGCGTAAACAACAGATTGAATATTTTCACATTATAATGACCATTGTGGGAAAGGTCATTTTCTGAAAATACAGGCTGAATAATTTTGCATTATAATATCTGCAGCAAGAACTCTGCCAAGCCAGGCATTATATGCCTGAAAGGTTATATCAAAGGAGGACGGAAGCAAAATTTAAAGAAAATGAAAAAATAAGATTAAAAGATTTTTGTTTTGTTTTTTGGTGGGAGGTGTAAGGGGGGAGGGAAAGCAGAGTGTGCATGGTGATGTCAGGATACTAAAATGGAAGAAACTAAAATTTTTTTTTTTGGGGGGGGGGGGGGGGGGGATGTAGAGGTGAGGGGTGTTGTAATGTATATTGTTGCAGTCTGCACATTGTCCCATCACCACCTGGCCTGTATCACAAATTTCAAGTCAGTTCCTTTAATATTTTTTAAGTTATGCTCTGTACACAAAATATGATGGGCAGATTTGACCTTGCTATGACCTTGACCTTTGACCTACCACCCTGGTTAATGCAACTCTGCACATCGTCTCATCACCACCTACCTACATTCCAAGTTTAAAGTCTATACCTTGAATGGTTAATAAGTTATGCTTCAGACACGAAATATGATGGACAGATTGAACTTCTGTGATCTCGACATTAAACCTACAGAACAGGTTCATGTTCTCTGCACATCGACTCATCACTACCAACCTACATACCAAGTTAACTTTGAAGTCAATATCTTGAATGCTTAATAAGTTATGATCTGGACACAGAATATGATGGACAGAGTTGCGAATTCCAGGCAAGAAGGATAGGTCTCCATATAGTTCATATAGTTGAGCTACAAATTAGTACACACTAATCCCCAACTCTTGACCAAACACACTTACAGCTTAAGAACTGCACCTCCTGAAGTCATATTCCTCATAGGTTATAATCCTAGGAAGGGGATTGCAAAGCATAGCTTTAAATACAGTCGTGTTACAATGAACAAGTACATGCTAATATGGTAACTGCTGATCCAA
The DNA here is from genome assembly GCF_021730395.1 of Mercenaria mercenaria. Taxonomy (NCBI): domain Eukaryota; kingdom Metazoa; phylum Mollusca; class Bivalvia; order Venerida; family Veneridae; genus Mercenaria; species Mercenaria mercenaria. The sequence goes on along the minus strand of NC_069364.1, from coordinate 27,801,476 downwards.
CACAATGTCAACTTCAGAACTGCACTCACTGGGGTCATACCCCTAACAGGTTATTCTCTTTGAAAGAGGAATGGAGAGCATGGCTTTAAACAAAACCATGCTAAAATGAATTAGCACATGCTTATCCAGCAACTGCTGACCTTTAACATTGTCCACTTGAGACCGGCACTCATTACGGTCAAACTTTCCACAGGTGATTAGTTTCCTACAGTTTGAAAACCAGTTTGCGGAGACAGTAGAACTGCGCTTTTCTGTGCATCATTCTTTCCATCTGCACTTTTGTGTCTAGTCCACAACTCTGTCATCCATCAAGGAATCTTATATTACTTTGCACAAAACATGAGCCAAATTTTCTACGTCAAAAAAGGCTCAAAATTTGTATCAAATTCAAGTAAGAGTTATCTTATATGATTATTCCAGAAGGCATAACAACTAGAAAGTATTATGGGAAGTGTCAATCTAATACACATAGTTGTTTCTGAGATACAACTTAATAGTTTTTGAACACAAAACTTAACCCAAATTTCACAAGTCAAAAAAGGGCCCTAATTTGTACTGAAGTGTTGTGTAATTTAGTTATTTCAGTACTGGTAGTTTTGATGACCTGGAAGCCTTGTGTGAAGTTTCAGTCCAATACACAAAATGGTTTCTGAGATATGAACTTGCAAATAAAACTTTAACCAAGGTGAGATGCTGACACCCATGTGAGAATGATAGCTCTCATTTTTCTGCTAAAAAAACAATCTTCAGCTTCACGAAGCTTGGCGATGCACACCCGAAGTTCTAGATCAGAGGAGGAGGAAGTAAAATTTAAAGAATTTTTTTGGTGGTGTGACCTACAGACCTGTTTCATGTGCAGCCTGCACATTATCTCAGTGCCATGTACGTATATGCCAAGATTGAAGTCAACACCTTGAATTGTTATTAAGTCATGCTTGGGACACCCAATATGAAGGACAAACTTGACCTTTGAGCTCCATTTGTAATCTTGATCTTTGACCTACTGATCTGATTCATGTGCTCTGCACATCACCTCATCACCATCTACCTATATGCCAAGTTTAAAGTCAATACGCTTATTGAGTTATTCTCTTGACACGAAATATGACAGACAGATGGATGGACGCTCAGATGGACAAACGCACATGCTATCACATAATGCATCATTCTGTTCTTCTAAAACGCGTGTATAAAAAGGCTACAAACCTGATGACTCGTGTTTCACCTCAAACGTCTTCATCCAGTTGATGAATGATTTAATATCTCGGACTTCTAGACTGTGCACAATATCGAGACATTTCAATTTGGCTTCCAAGATACTCCCTGCAATCAGATTCACAAGTTCAAGTCTGAAGTTATTTACCCTACATTAACAACAGAGAACTCTTTACAAGAACATAAAACATGCTTTGAAAATAAGGATCTCACAATGTCAATTAATAAAAAAAAAATAAAAAATGCCATTACGTTTGCAATTTGGATCTGTAAAATAACACCTATTTAAACACCAACTGACACTAAGACGGAATACTGAACAACGATTTTTCAACTGTTTGAAGATTTTCTGGTTTTCTTACTGTTGAATGTGAAATACAACCTGAAGTTACAAAAAGGAAAAGATATGGAAATACAAGAGGGCCAAGATGGCCCTAGGTCGCTCACCTAAGAAACACTCCATAACAGTGTAAAACATGTTTGACCTAGTGATTTCAAGGAAACAAATATTCTGACCAATTTTCATTAAGATTGGACCAAAAAATTGGTCTCTTGCGATAAAACAAGCATTTTCTTAGATATGACCTAGTTTTTGATCCTAGATGACCCATGTTCAAACTCGACCTAGATTTTATCAAGGCAATCATTCTGACCAAAATTCATGAAGATCAACTGAAAAATACAGCCTCTATCACATACAGAAGTTTTTTCTTTGATTTGACCAAGTGACCTAGTTTTTGACCTCAGATGACCCATATTCAAATTCAACCTAGATTTCATTAAGGCAATCAACCTGACCAAATTTCATAAAAATCAATTGAAAAAAACAGTCTCTATCACATACACAAGATTTTTCTTTAATTTGACCTAGTGACCTAGTTTTTGACCTCAGATAACCCATATTCAAAATCCACCTAGATTTCATCAAGACAATCATTCTGACCAAATTTCATACAGATCAATTGAAAAATACATCCTCTATTGCATACACAATGTTTTTCTTCAATTTGACCTAGTGACCTAGTTTTTGACCCGAGATGACCCATTTTCGAACACGGCCTAGATTTTATCAAGGTAATCATTCTGGCAAAATTTCATGAAGATCAGTTGAAAAATACAGCCTCTACTGCATACACAAGGTTTTTCTTTGATTTGACCTAGTGACCTAGTTTTTGACCCCAGATGACCTATTTTCGAACGTGGTCTAAATTTCATCAAGGTAATCATTCTGACCAAAATTCATGAAGATCAATTGAAAAATACAGCCTCTATCGCATACACAAGGTTTTTATGTGATATGACCTAGTGACCTAGTTTTTGACCCCAGATGACCCATTTTCGAACTCGGCCTAGATTTTATCAAGGTAATCATTCTGACCAAAATTCATGAAGATCAATTGAAAAATACCGCCTCTATCGCATACACAAGGTTTTTCTTTGATTTGACCTAGTGACCTAGTTTTTGACCCCAGATGACCCATTTTCGAACTCGGCCTAGATTTCATCAAGGCAATCACTCTGACCAAAATTCATGAAGATCAATTGAAAAATACAGCCTCTATCGCATACACAAGGTTTTTCTTTGATTTGACCTAGTGACCTAGTTTTTGACCCGAGATGACCCATTTTCGAACTCGGCCTAGATTTCATCAAGGTTATCATTCTGACCAATATTCATGAAGAAGAATTGAAAAATACAGCCTCTATCGCATACACAAGGTTTTTCTTTGATTTGACCTAGTGACCTAGTTTTTGACCCGAGATGACCCACTTTCGAACTCGGCTTAGATTTCATTAAGGTTATCATTCTGACCAATATTCATGAAGATTAATTGAAAAATACAGCCTCTATCGCATACACAAGGTTTTTCTTTGATTTGACCTAGTGACCTAGTTTTTGACCCGAGATGACCCATTTTCGAACTCGGCTTAGATTTCATTAAGGTTATCATTCTGACCAATATTCATGAAGATTAATTGAAAAATACCGCCTCTATCGCATACACAAGGTTTATCTTTGATTTGACCTAGTGACCTAGTTTTTGACCCGAGATGACCCATTTTCGAACTCGGCCTAGATTTCATCAAAGTTATCATTCTGACTAATATTCATGAAGATTAAATGAAAAATACAGCCTCTATCGCATACACAAGGTTTTTCTTTGATTTGACCTAGTGACCTAGTTTTTGACCCGAGATGACCCATTTTCGAACTCGGCCTAGATTTCATCAAGGTTATCATTCTGACTAATATTCATGAAGATTAATTGAAAAATACAGCCTCTATCACATACACAAGCTAAATGTTGACAGACGACGGACGACAGACGACAGACGACAGACGACGGACGACGGACGCCGGACATCGAGCGATCAGAAAAACTCACCTGAGCATTGCGCAGGTGAGCTAAAAAGATGTTTTGTGCAGTCAAATATTCGATACTTGATCCTATCTTTTTATTTGATATCCTCGACAAATACAGTAACTTATCCCACTTCACTCTATGTATAAATTTGCAATAAGGCAACGTGGTAGAGCCAGCTCCACAGCAGGGCTTTGTCAAGTTACCATTCCTATAATATTAGCAAAACAAGAAACATGGAAATTCCACAAAAAAATACAGGTTTTCAAATATTGCATCTTGCCATCAAAAAAAGTCATGTTCTATTATACATATCTGACTGCATACAATCAGGCCATTCAGAAGTACAGATACAGGAAAAGCAGCTGTGTCATTGCCATATGTAATTTATGATTCATCCTCTACTAGTACAGACACAGAGCGATCTGACCAGAGGGACAGAGTGAGATAAAGCCCCCAGAACAGATAGAGAGAAATCCTTTTAAGATACAGGCATGTCCTGCTAAGTTAGCCTAGCTCTTTGCGAAGAGACACTGGCTCTTTAACGCGCTCACTGTATAGCACTGATACACGTGAAGCTGTCTTTCCTTGGACAAACCAGTGCAAGCCTCCTAACAATCCTGTGCGGTCTGATGACGCTGGTTTTGAGATATGAACGCCACAAATCTGGATGGATGGAATTAGGACAGACAATGGCAACTCTAAGTGGGTGTGGGGGGGGGGGGGGGGGGGGGGGATGCACAAAAATAATTTAAATTTCTTGTCAACCTGTCTCTGTTTTCTTCCTATCTTCATCCACCTGTGGCATGTTTGTTGCAGCACATTTCGCATGGCTCTGCAAGTCCTGTCCACCATTTTGTCCCGTATCCCTGGAGAACAAAAACAAAATGTTACTGCAACAAAATCTGTATGAATGTTTGTATAGCAGTGTAAATTGCATGACACAGCATTTCCTGTTCACCTTTTGTCCAATATGATAATAAACATGAGGGCTATGATGGCTGGTCCTTGGTTGCTCACCTTGGCTTCATTGTAAATTGGTAAAATTTTTGGTAGGGAGACATCCAAAATAATATTTCTGCCAAATCATTTTAAAAATGGCTATAATGTATCCTGACACTTACTTTTAGTTGCTTATAGAATATTACTACATATCCTTAGGTCTTCCGGCACATTTTTATGCAATGTATGTTTTTGACAACACAGAAAATGAAGTAAAGAAAATGAAAGTAAACAGGCTAAACTTGAAAACAAAAGTCGCATTTGCACTGGTGTATAGTCAGGGGTCACGCGCAGCGGTCATCCATCTAAATGTATGCGCGTGGACTTCTTTTCTTTTTTTATGCTAATGGTGAGTCAATTTTCAGCACTTTCTAATGATTACCTGGGCTTTGGCATGACACGTCAACTTTTCATCAATGCAAAAATATTCAAACTTAAAAAAAAAAAACACAAATCCAACAGGGGTCCATAACGGAGCAAGGCTTTATGGAGTTTTTTTGAACTTTGTCAAATCGTTCAAAAGGTCTTAATAATGTTGTCCAAAAGTGTCATTATATGCCTTGGATGTAGGATATTTCCATATCTGAGAGCTGCAGACCTAGACATTTTCAGAAATATTTTCAAAATAAATTTCATGCAATAAATAGCGTGAAAGGGCCATCAGACGCTAATATGTTTTATTATGTTACGGTAGCAGAAAGGATAATACCAGTATGCAAAACTAGCTTTGGAACTACACCTTCCTAGAATGACTGGTTGTTGATCTGAGTAAAAGTGTTTAACACTTAAGCCGGTGCACGGGAGTGTTAGAGGTGTTACACATTTCATTACCAGTCTCACAAAACAGACTCAATCAAACCAAGTCATCTATTATTTTGCTTGGTTGTGTGGGTTGTTTCCAAGAAATCTTTCACAGATTTTATTATAAATGTGAAAGTTAATTATTTTTGTGCTGACAAGGTCATATTTCATAAAAAGGTTCTCTTTTCTTCCATGAAATCAGTTTCAAAGTCTTTCTACATAATGGCATCCTATTTTTGGTATACATGTCAATTCAATACCTCCACGCTAAGACAAACTAACATGAAATTGCAAAAAAAACCAAGATGAATGAAATTGTCACAATCATGTCAAACAGCATGTGTTAGTTTTACAATATTGGTACGTACTAAAATATTTCATAATCAAATGGAAAAAAGAGCTGTTAACTAAATTTCACACAATAAACAGACAGTGATACAAAGTATCGCATATCAGAATAACCATAGGTCAGCTGAGTAAAGCAGGCCTGTTACAACAACAATCATTTTGTGACAGGTTTCGATGCTGTAAGTGACACTTACTTCAATTTCATGCTTCTATTTGAGCCTGATTATGACATGCCACATCGCCACTACAGGTTTACATTTACTGCCGCTAACTACACGTTTTTAAAGGTAACTGAGTGACAATGTTCGTCGACCTTCCAGATCATTCCATTAAAATCCTTATTAATGTAGTTTTTCACATGGGAATAATTGTTTTTCTACAATGTAGAACTTTATAAAACTCCCAAAACTACCATATTTGCACTACCATATTGTCTTACTATAGAAACCAGATGTGTCCGCATGACACAAGTGCCCATCACTCCTGTCACTGTACATGGTTTCCTGACTCTAGGTTAAATATGTTTTAAGATATTTGCAACACAAACTTTTAAGCACTTTATGTGCATTTTGCTCTGTGTAAAGGACCATAAATTTGGCCTAGCCGAGTGAAATCCCAAAGAGAATACCAGGTGCACAACTTAACATGCTATGTAACAATCCTCTAATGTTTAATTACTCTATGTCCGGTACATTTTGAGACACATGGGACACAATCTTGTATTTCTTTGACTTAGTCAAGGGCCACAACTCTGGTTTGCAAAGTGAAACAAGAGGACCATGATGGTCCTGAATCGCTCACCTATCCCCACATGACCCAGTGTTGAACTGAGTATGACGTCGTTATTTCTATTATTTGACAAAGTGACCTAGTTTTTGAGCACATGTGACCTAGATATCATCAAGATAAAAAATTCTGACCAATTTTCATGAAGATCCATTGAAAAATATGGCCTCTAGAGAGGTCACAAGGTTTTTCTATTATTTGATCTAATGACCTAGTTTTTGAAGGCACATGACCCACTTTTAAATTTGACCTAGATATCATCAAGGTGAACATTCTCACCAATTTTCATGAAGATCTCGTGAAAAATATGGCCTCTAGAGAGGTCACAAGGTTTTTCTATTTTTCGACCTACTGACCTAGTTTTTGACCTCACATGACCCAGTTACGAACCTGACCTAGATATCATCAAGCTGAACATTCTCACCAATTTTCATGAAGATCCATTGAGAAATATGGCCTCTAGAGAGGTCACAAGGTTTTTCTATTTTTAGACCTACTGACCTAGTTTTTGACCCGTGACCCAGTTTCGAACCTGACCTAGATATCATCAAGGTGAACATTCTGCCCAAATATTCATGAAGATCTCATGAAAAATATGGCCTCTAGAGAGGTCACAAGGTTTTTCTTTTTTTAGATCTACTGACCTAGTTTTTAACCCCACGTGACCCAGTTTTGAATTTGATCTAGATATCATCAAGGTAAACATTCTGACCAATTTTCATGAAGATCCATTGAAAAATATGGCCTCTAGAGAGGTCACAAGGTTTTTCTATTTTTAGACCTACTGACCTAGTTTTTGACCGCACCTGACCCAGTTTCAAACTTGACCTAGATATCATCAAGGTGAACATTCTGACCAATTTTCATGAAGATCCATTGAGAAATATGGCCTCTAGAGAAGTCACAAGGTTTTTCTATTTTTAGACCTACTGACCTAGTTTTTGATCCCACATGACCCAGTATCGAATTTGACTTAGATATCATCAAGGTGAACATTCTGACCAAAATTCATGAAGATCTCATGAAAAATATGGCCTCTAGAGAGGTCACAAGGTTTTTCTATTTTTAGACCTACTGACCTAGTTTTTACCCCCACGTGACCCAGTTTCGAACTTGACCTAGATATCATCAAGCTGAACATTCTGACCAATTTTCATGAAGATCCATTGAGAAATATGGCCTCTAGAGAGGTCACAAGGTTTTTCTGTTTTAAGATCTAATGACCTAGTTTTTGACCCCATGTGACCCAGTTTCGAACTTGACCTAGATATCATCAAGGTGAACATTCTGACCAATATTCATGAAGATCTCATGAAAAATATGGCCTCTAGAGAGGTCACAAGGTTTTTCTATTTTTAGACCTACTGACCTAGTTTTTGACCCCCACGTGACCCAGTTTCGAACTTGACCTAGATATCATCAAGGTGAACATTCTAACCAATTTTCATGAAGATCTTGTGAAATATATGGCCTCAAGAGAGGTCACAAGGTTTTTCTATTTTTAGACCTACTGACCTAGTTTTTGATGGCACGTGACCCAGTTTCGAACTTGACCTAGATATCATCAAGGTGAACATTCTGACCAATTTTCATGAAGATCTTGTGAAATATATGGCCTCTAGAGAGGTCACAAGGTTTTTCTATTTTTAGACCTACTGACCTAGTTTTGAGGGCACGTGACCCAGTTTCGAACTTGACCTAGATATCATCAAGGTGAACATTCTGACCAACTTTCATAAAGATCCCATGAAAAATGTGACCTCTAGAGTGGTCAAAAGCAAAAGTTTACGGACGCACGCACGCACGGACGGACGGACGACGGACGCCGCGCGATCACAAAAGCTCACCTTGTCACTTTGTGACAGGTGAGCTAATAAAAACAAGAGCTGTCTGATGACAGCGCGCTCAACTATTCGAAGAACTGATTGAAGAATGGGATCAAAATATTAACACAGATATTCAGACAAAAGAAAACAAGAGGACCATGATGGTCCTGAATCGCTCACCTCTTCCCACATGACCCAGTTTTGAGTATGACGTCGTTTTTTCTATTATTAGACATAGTGACCTAGTTTTTGAGCTCATGTGACCCAGTTTTGAACTTGACCTAGATATTATCAAGATAAAAATTCTGACCAATTTTCATGAAGATCCATTGAAAAATATGGTCTCTAGAGAGGTCACAAGGTTTTTCTATTATTTGACCTATTGACCTAGTTTTCGAAGGTACGTGACCCTGTTTTGAACCTTACATAGATATCATCAAGGTGAACATTCTCACTAATTTTCAAGAAGATCTCATGAAAAATATGGCCTCTAGAGAGGTCACAAGGTTTTTCTATTTTTATACCTACTGGCCTAGTTTTTGACCGCACGTGACCCAGTTTCGAAACTGACCTAGATATCATCAAGGTGAATATTCAGATCAATTTTCATGAAGATCCATTGAAAAATATGGCCTCTAGAGAGGTCAAAAGATTTTAATAATTTTAGACCTACTGACCTAGTTTTTGATAGCAGTTGACCCAGTTTCAAACTTGACCTAGATATCATCAAGATGAACATTCAGACCAACTTTCATACAGATCCCATGAAAAGTATGGCCTCTAGAGAGGTCACAAGGTTTTTTTATTATTTGACCTACTGACCTAGTTTTTTAAGGCACATGACCCGTTTCAAACCTGACCTAGATATCATCAAGGTGAACATTCTGACCAATTTTTATGGAGATCCATTCACAAGTATGGCCTCTAGAGAGGTCACAAGGTTTTTCTATTTTTAGACCTACTGACCTAGTTTTGACCGCACATGACCCTGTTCGAACCTGACCTAGATATCATCAAGATGAACATTCAGACCAATTTTCATACAGATCCCATGAAAAATATGGCCTTTAGAGAGGTCACAAGGTTTTTCTATTATTTGACCTACTGACCTAGTTTTTGATGGCACGTGACCCACTTTCGAACTTGACCTAGATATCATCAAGATGAACATTCAGACCAACTTTCATACAGATCCCATGAAAAATTGGCCTCTAGAGAGGTCACAAGGTTTTTCTATTATTTGACCTACTGACCTAGTTTTTGATGGCACGTGACCCACTTTCAAACTTGACCTAGATATCATCAAGATGAACATTCTGACCAATTTTCATGAAGATCTCATGAAATATATGGCCTCTAGAGAGGTCACAAGGTTTTTCTATTTTTAGCCCTACTGACCTAGTTTTTTGACCGCACGGACCCAGTTTCGATCTTGACCTAATATCATAAAGATGAACATTCTGCCCAATTTTATACAGAACCGAAAAATATGGCCTTTAGAGGGGTCCAAGTTTTTCTTTTATTTCCCTACTGACCTTTTTTTTGATGGAACGGACCCAGTTTCAATTGACCTAGTATCATCAAGGTGAACTTTTGACCAATTTTCTAAAATCTTGTGAAATTTGGCCCTAGAGAGGTCAAAAGGGTTTTTTATTTTAGACCTACTGCCCTGTTTTGAGGAACGTGACCCAGTTTCGAATTTGCCCTAGTATCACAAGGTGAACTTTACCTTTTTCATGGTCGGGAAATAATGGCCTTAGAGGGGTCAAAGGTTTTTCTATTTTAGACCTCGGGCCCCCATTTTGATGGCACGTGACCCAGTTTCGAATTGACCTAGTATAAAGATAATTCACCAATTTCAAAGACCAGAAAAAGGGGACCCAAAAAACCCAACAAAATTTACCACACCAACAAAAGGACGGACGACGGACACGACACCGCCGTCACAAAAGCTCACCTTGTCACTTTGGACAGGGAGCTAAAAAAGATTGACAAAAAAAAGTTCCTGTATTTGTGGATTTTGATAAGCCCTTGCACAAAAGGGCAATGTGTAAACCCAATTTCAAAGCCAAAAAAGGGCCAAATTCAGCCAAAATAGTTGTCAGATTTAAAACTTTTGTCTCAGATGGAAATTTGATGAAAACAGTGTTTCAAATTTTAAAAGGGCCATATATTAAATATTTTTGAAAAAACGTGGACTTGTATGAAAACAAACCAATTTCAAAGCCCAAAAAGGGGCCAAAATTCACCCCAAAATAGAGAAAAGGTTTTACTCTTTCCTACAGATGGGGGCTATTAACTGAACAAGTGATAAAAGTTTCAAAAACCCTAGTCAAACACTTTCACAAAATAGAAGGGACGAAAAATTAACCAGATTTCTAAGTAGAAAGGGGCCAAATTCAGCCCCAAAAACCTTTATGGGTTATGTACACTTAATAACTCATGAGATGGAAAAAATTTTGAAAGTTTCCAAAAACTTTATCTCAAAAGCTGTCAAAAAAAGAACCGGTACGAAAAATTAACCATGATTTCTAATCAAAAAAGGGCCCTAATTCAGCCCAAAATCCTTGATGAAGTTATTTGCCGCCTATAAATGGCCTGGTGATGGTAAAAAAAGTGTGAAAAATTTCAAAGCTTTATCTCAAAAGACTTTGTAAAAAGTGGACTGGTACAAAAAATTAAACAAGCTGCGACGCCGCACCGTGGTGATAGGATAGCTCTACTTATTTTTCGAATACGAGCTAAAAAAAAACTCAAAAGAAAAAAAAACACATGCTGGATAAATTTCCCTATGGGTTTATAACTCTAATAAAATAGTTTAAGATAACAACACAAATTTAAGCCCTTTTTTGTAATTTTCACTAAGTCAAGGACCATAACTCTGGTCTGGTTGAGTGAAATCCCAAACAAAAACCAGCAGCAAACTTCACATGCTTCATCACATTCCCCTAATTTTTATGACTCTATGCAAAAACATTTTAAAATCAAAACACAATCTTGTATTTCCCCTTTGGCTATTTTGCATCAAGGGGCCCTAACCTGGTCGTTGAAGAAATCTGGAACAAAATCCAGATGCCCAAAATTCACATCAAAAAAATTCCTATGTTTGCAAGCCCAATAAAATATTTTTTGAAATATGTGTGACCACGTCTTTTATGTTTCTCTGGTCAAAACTAATATTTTTTTGTGTTTTTCCTTAACAAATTTTAGGGAAATTTTTTTTTTTGACCCAACAAATAAACAACAATGTTAATTAAAACCATCTAATGGGGTTTGTGGTGTTTGGGGGGGTTTATTTAAAAAACACGCATCTATGCCCCCGGGTTGAATACATTTGAAGCCTGTTCTGCAAATTTTTTGTACAGGTATAGTGTTGTCAAATTTACATTGAGCCACACCAGAGAAAACCAACAATGCGTTTGCGACCACTTGGATCCAACCAGCCTGCGCATCAGTGCAGTAAGGTCAGGATCCCTGCTGTTCGCTTTCAAAGCCTATTGCAAAAATTTGAGAAACCAAAAGCAAACAGCATGGTCCTGACCAGACTGCGTGGGGCGCAGGGGTCTGGATCCATTTTGGTTCAACCATTATTTGGTTTTTTTCAGGGGCGGCTCATATAAAAGAGATTTTAAAACCCTTTTCATGCTGGACACAATGTTAGAACATCTATGCAATTAAATAATAGCAATCAATTTTTATAGTACTAGTAACATAGATCAGTAGACATTTCACAGCTAATCATACCAGTCCTGTCTATAGGTAATGTCTTACGGTGTGTAACTTTTTCAGACACGGACTTATTAAAAAGCGGAAACAAGCATGAAACTTTATTTAACTATTTTGCAAATATAAAAACCTCAAAAAAAGACTCACTATTTTAAATTTGCTAAATTCTGACTCAGCAAAAATATGATCTTTTACAGTACACTTCAGTGACACGGTGGATAACTCACCTAAACACACTCACCTAAGTAAGCATTTAAATGATAACTCCTACCTCTCAAACAACTACAGGGTTCTTCCCCAGGATTATTGTTTATAGCCGGGCTCTTTGGGACTTATAGCGGGTAACTTTTTAAGCGGTTTTTTTTTGTTATTTATTTTTTTTTAATTGTTTATCACAATAAACATATTATTCATTTAATTAAATTGAGGTGATGCAATGTAAGAATGATATTAAACTGCATGCATCTGAACTTGGAAACATATATTAACATATTATCAAGTACTTAAGTAAAATAAAATCAAGAGAAATCAATGCAAGTAATCAATATTTAATATATTCTACTTGATTTTCTTTGAAGTTGGTTTAAAAAGAAAATATGCACACCGTGATTTTATCTTGCATAACAGAAAAACAGGAAATAAGTCTACATATCTGGTCCTTTAAATAACCGTGTCAAACACAAACTATATCTTTAAACCTACCAATCAATCTGTGTTTTCGTGTTTTAGATGAATCTGCATCTCAATTTATGAAAAATAATTTAAAGTAAAAGTATTGTAATCAAAATATTGATGTAATCTACCTTCTCTGTATACAAGTATTACCTATCCGAATTTGTGTTGTCCGAAATAATCTGCAGTTTCAGGTACGATTTTTCCCAATTTTCGCAAATAGAAGTTGCAATTTTGCAAGTTTTGCAGGTAGCTTTTATTGAAAAAGACTAGCCATTACTTGCTGGATATCAAAAATACAACATTAATGGTTCGACATCCATTTCATTTGGTTGTAACTGAACAGATTTGTCAATTTCTGGCGAACGGTTGCATTTTACATTATGCCAAAATTGATTACATGCAATATCAAAATTTGTTTGATATATACAAGTATTTGAACCCATTGTATTTCTGCTCAAAATAAAATGCGGTCTGCAAAAAGTTTGACAGTTGGCCGATTGTTTGTAACACTGTCCATGATGACGTTCTGCGACTGTAACATTATCGATTTTGCCTCCGGGCATGATCAAACTTGCATTATCAGCTGTTATATCACAGTTTCCAGTGAATAAACTGTAATACATGAAAATTTATGTATTGAAATTTATATAGCCGTCCCTGCGCTAAGATATTTAAGCGTGCCCAGCTGAAAGGGCCTGGGGAGGACCCTGAACTAGCCTTATTGGGTTGACAGTCAAAAATATTGCCAAAGATCAACCATGTTTCATTGATGCTTGAAGTTGAATTCTAAATTGAGAATCGTGTAGAATTTGACCAAATTCCACCTTGAAACTCAAGATTTCAACACAAACATTGTGGATTTATATCAATTTTTTCTTTGAAATTTTATCACTTTCACAAAAAAAAAATTTGGTTGAGAATGAAGGACTGAATGTGTCACTCATAATATCAAATATCAACAGACTATCAGCACTGAAACCTCCCAAGAAAATTGCTGTCAAACAATATCAATTGTTTTAACATGTAACAAAACACTTTTCACAGATTTTAACTGATGTGAAAGAAAAATTTTGGCTTTCACTTTTCTCATGTTCAAATAAATGTGTTACAAAACATTTTTTCTGCCACATTTTGAAACCTGCGAAACTGTTAAATATGTACATAAATTAAAAACTATTTTGTTGTGCAATACTTCACAAGAATCACCTGCCATTGTAAAATCATTATTACAAACATTTTACCACTAATTAAAAAAATATGCCCTTTTTCTCTGTGACAATTCCTTTAACTTTTTTACATAACTTACCATCTCAACATCAAAATTATGTAAATCATTCACAGATCTTTTGCACATTTTTTTCTGGCACATGAAATGATTTTAACGCCCGAAGGGACTATTATGTTATGACGCTGGTGTCCGTCTGTCCGTAGCAATTTCGTGTTCCGCTCGTAACTCTTGAACCCCTTGAAGTATTTCCAGGAAACTTTACAACAAATGTTCACCACACCGAGACGATGTGTCAGATACCACATGTTTTTGGATGTCTCACTCATAGGTCAAGGTCACACTTAGGAGTCAAAGGTCATATTAGTTTGTTGTTTGGTCCGCTCTGTAACTCTTGAACCCCTTGAAGGATTTTTTCGAAGAAACTTGACACAATGTTCAACCACACCAGACTGAACGTGCAGCAGCGCATTTTCCGGATGACTTGCTTCAAGGTCAAGGCACACTTAGGGGTCAAAAGTCATATCAGTTTGTTCATGTCCACTCTGTAACTCTGAACAGCAGGAAGAATTGCAAAGAAACATGGCAGAAATGTTCACAACACAATCGTAAATGATGTGCAGAGCGCATGTTTCCGGATAGACTCGCTTCAAGGTCAAGGTCACACTAAAGGTCAAAGTCATATATGATCTTCACTTGCTTTGTGTATATTGCTCTGCATTGCATTGTGTCTTGATTTTATTTTGGCAGATCTCTTTTTTGTACTTACAAATAAATATTTTTTTTGAATTTGCTTCCCATTTAAGTAACTAAAAATAGCTTATTTTGAAACCTTTTATTAATGGCCGTAGGAAAACCGAGACCACTTATCTGAGAACAACAAGGAAGGTACCCCTCCAATTTAAGTGTATTTTTACATACCTATACCTGATACGGATTTTTTTGTAGAGCTTTGATTTTTTTTCTGTGGACTTAGATATGTTTTAGAAGTTTTCCTTTATGAGTACCAGTCCCTTGGGGCTACAACAGTCAAGTTCCTTCAAAATTTTTTGCTCCAATCCTATGATGTAAGCCTTCAGGCATATATTGCCCCGCATGGCGGCGCTCTTGTTATATGATCTGACCTAATGACCTAGTATAAGATCTACAGGTATCCCCAATTTTCGAACCTGGCCTAAATTTCAATGGCAAAAACATCAATTCTGATATTTTTTATATGGAAAATCAAGTCCTCTGTAAGTTAACACGGACTTTTAATGAATTTGACCTAGTGACCTGTTTTTGGTCTCAAGTTAAACCAGATTTGAACTTAATCTAGGCATTCAAAAAGAAAAACAACATGACAATGTGTTTTATGAAGAATCAGGTCCAAAAATGTTGCCTGTCGAGTGTTAACAAAGTTTTTTTAGGATCTGGCCCAGGGACCTAGTTTAAGAAGTCAGATAACCCAGTTCTGAAATTAATATTAATTCCATAGAAACAAACATTCAGACAAGTTTCATGAAGTTTGGGCCAAAATGAAACATCTAGTGTTAACAGTCAAATTGTTGATCACCCACAACAATGGATGAGGGACACAAGGTAGTCACAGTAGCAAACCTTGAGCACCTTTTGCTCTGGTGAGGAAATAATATGAAAATTTATCCCACTTGCTCCTTAAAAAATGTACCCACCTCTCAAAAAGTCGAAACTGAGAAAACAAATCAAATAAAAATTTTGCTTGCTTGCGCGCTAGCTCCATCGTTTTTGAAAATTTTCCAAATGAACTATTAATCAGTTTGGTGTGGCCTTGAGGCCCTTTTATCATTTCCATTTTTTGTTTCAATAGTGTAACATGGACACTGTACTACTACATAATATTATATACAATTAAAGAACCTAATAATTTCAATATGGTTAATATAGTATACTGTAAAGCAGAAATTTTCACAAGGGTTTGATTTTCGCTATATTCCTGAGGTCCCTAATCTGACGAACATTAATCTTTGTATAAAAACTAACCATATGCATAATACAAATCAAGAATTCTCAATACTACACAATTCTTCCTTAACCAAACTTGAACAGAAACTGCCATATATTAACCAAAATTTGACATTTTTTTGTATTTCTTCTGTAACAACTTTAGGGTATTTTAATGACCAACAAATAAACCACATAAATGTTTTATTCAAACCTTTAAAATAAACTTTTAGGGATTTGAAGGTGTTTAATGAACAACATTGATCATATAATGGCCTATTAAAACGCCTATGTAGATTACATTTGAGCCATGGATTCTGGAATAATAATTGTAACAGGTATAGAGTATTCAAGGTTTACAGGTAACTAGAAATGTTAAAACATCCAAACAATTAATAGCAATCAATCTTTACAGTAATAGTATCATAGATCAGTAGAATTTTAACAGCTAAACATACCTGTCTATAGGTAACGCCTTACGATACACAAGCAGGAAATTTTTTTTAAACCATCACGCAAATATAAGACCACACAAATAGATCCACTATTCCAATTTTTTACATTTTGACCACAGCAAAATATGTGTTTTTTTACAGTACAACTGAAAGTGAGGAGGGGGGGGGGGGAGCAGTGGGGGTGGGTGGTGGGTTACTAATACCGTTAGCCTGCTGGCAGCAAGTGTTTCTGTCTTTGCTACCAGTGCAGACCAAGATCAGCCGTGCAATCCATGCAGGCTGATCGTGGTCTGCATTGTTCGCTATTCAGTTAGTAAATTTTCAATGAACACCCCTTTGAATAATAAATGCATACATGTCATACGTCCCGGATTGTCCGGGATTGTCCCGGAAATCACATACTCGTCCCGGTGTCCCGGACAGTGTTGAAATGTCCCGGAAAATTAAAAATACAGAAATACAAAAATAACCCCCCAAAAAACCTATAAATTTGTTGAATTTTACAGGAATAAAACACAATAACAGTCACCGGTGTCACATTGAGTTTATTCCTAATTATCCGTTAATCAGTATCATCGCCCCCGAGCGGGACACATGTTGATTAAGCATATCTCCGATCACACTCATATTGCTCACAGCGATCTTTTGATGACCCAGATTAATTACAGTCAGCTATATTGAAGACCCTTATAATGAATTTGTAACAAAATAAAAGCAATCAATAACAGTTTTAATTATTATAAATTTAATATTAGGAAACAATAGCCAAAAATCCTCGTTTGTTGTTTACACGTAGGCGGTGAAAGCTACATTAGCCATGATTGGAACAAATGCAGATAACGGAGCAAACGATAATGTATTTTAAAAGGTGTGTAATCTTTCAAAATGTAGACTGATTGTCACACATATTACTAAATTAAACTTATCGACTATAGAATGCATTATGGCACGCCGATCTTTGCAAAAATTGACCTAACCCGAAAATAATTCTTATATGATTTCATCTACAAGAACCTATTTCATTCCTTTGAGGATTCCATTATAATTAAATGATTAGGTAAACTTTTAAGCTTTAAAAAGATACAAAATAAGTCAGATTCTAAATAACGATTACCAGTTAATTCTTCGTATATAAGCAAGTCTCCCATTCCAGTTCACGCTTCTGAACGCAACAAACACGTGCCGAACATAATAGACGAAACATAACCCTAATTACCTCCCATAGAAGCTAGAAACGACATTTGCAACAAATTATTCCTAAGAGCGAGGGAACAATGTTTATCTCCGGAAACAGCCATATAAATTTATGATATTTATGCATGAAACATACGAAAACTAAAGTCACTGTTGTAATGTCCCGGACAAATGGTAAAAATCCCGAAATTTTAACGCGAAATCCTGGAAAGGTCCGGAAAAATAATGGGTCAAATGATAAATGGAATTGCCCAATTAAATAATGGACCAGTCCCATTTAGAAATTTATCAGCAAAATGTTAACTTACCAAACCGTAAACTCGTCTATAGTAAAAACCATTTTAAATGAAAACCCCTCCCTTTATAAACCAACAACATTTTTATCATCAATAAAAACTCCGATTCTGTGGGATGAAGGTCAACATTTAATGTCCACAAATCTTGCCCAGGTCTCATTGAAACTTGAATTCTAAATGAGCAACGATGTTAATACCGAAGAACTTGACCACAATACAAACCTTGAAATTTAAGATTTAAGACACAAATTTATCACTTCATATTTTTCCCAATGAATTATATCACACCAAAAAATAATTTTGTAACAGTAATGTATTAGAATGAAAGCCCTAATGTGTCACTCGATCACAACATATTTCAACAGACATCAACCAGCAAACTTCCCCACTGTACTCACGTGACACTTATCAAGACACTCATCCCAGATTTTAACTGATGTGAAATACAGTACAAGTACCTGGCAATGGGTAATTACTTTTCAAATTTATAATACATAAAAGTGTTAACAAAACATTTTGTTCACGCACATTATATGAAAACCAGTCAAAACTGTCTTAAAGTTGAATATTATACAACTTTTTTGGAGTGAAGCACTTTTTTCAAAAAATCCAGTCTGACAGTTTTAAAATTCATTTATTACAAAACAGTTTACCGCCATATAGATAAAGAACACATGCTCACAGCCTTTCACATGATGCCCTTTGTCTCTGTGACAATTCCTTTTACTTTTTACATAACTTACCATCTCAACATCAAAATTATGTAAATTATTCATACATCTTTTGCACATTTTTTTTCTGGCACATGAAAATGATTCTATACTTTTGGGCATATCAAAAGTGATCTACATTGTCTGCTTTCCGAGATATTTGAAAGACAAAACCAGAGTCTTGTACAGTTAGTTCAAATAGTTACCTGTACTTTGCCTGGTACCCTGGAATGTCAGAATCACAGTTTCTGTAGGTCTGGTATCCTGCTTCTTGCGTTGTATCTAATCTCTCTGCAGCTTTACCCATAAACATGTGAGGGGAACCAGAGTCCCAACTGCTCCCTCTGGTGGCAATATGAAATAAAGTAAAGTATTATGGGTAAATTTCTGAACATTACATCTATAAAAATTCTAAAAAATATTAAAAAATCCTTCAAGATCTGTTTACACCTTACATAAACCAGAATGAAGCTGCTCAAACGTTCATTTCATAGTTTACACAACAGTTTTTCCTAACTAGTTAAAGTTAGCTGTGCTCAGAAGAAGGAAAAAACAGATACGAGTTATTCCATAAAATACAGCCCTAAACAGCAAAATCAACTAATACTTTGGTCAAAATACATGATATAACAAGAGATACAAATACAGCAAAAAATAAGTCACTTGCTAAAACGGAAACAAGCATAATTAGTGAATATATATCCCTATTTCTGGTGAAAGTATCATGGCATCACAGCCCAAAACCATGATCAATATTATAGTACTAAAGTTTTCAAGAAGGTCCATCAAAGGATAACTACTATGTCTGATATGGAATTTATAAATTTAAAAACAAGAGCAATAACTCTGCAGAAACTAAGAGAGTCATTACAAAAGATTTGCATGCACCAATTGCCCTACAGTGACCTACATATTTGTAAAGTTTCATGAAGATTCATCCAAAGAGTAAAAAAATCCCTATTTTTTACCAAAGATACAGTGAAGTCATGGGAGAAACTAATTTTCGAGGATTTAGTGGTTGTGTCAATCAATGAAATTAAATCTCAATGAACAATAAAAGTCATGTTCTAACTAGAGATGCTTTTGAGAAAAGCGCATGTCTCCCACAACTGCCCCTATGAAAAATGTAAGATCTCTAGAATATTTAGACGAGTGGGAAACCAATTAGACGTCTGGATGAGTGTATCCAATCAGTAAAACAAGGTGGCCATAGAAATCAAAAGTGTCCCTGTGCGATTGGCTAGTAATCGAACCACGGTAAGGTCATAAGCCAAACACATTTTGTTCAAGTTATGTGAACATCGTATGAGAAATGTTCGACATAGAGAGCGGACAAGAGTAAAAAGGCCGATTTTTTCGAAAATCAAGGGACGTAACTCTAAAATGCCTGGACCGACTTTGGCTATTATCGAACTTAGGCCGAGGTCTCCATGGTCAAGACACATTTGATTTTCAAGTTGGTGAACAACGGATGAGAAATGTTTCGACTTAGTGTTCGGACAAGATTAAAAAGGCCAATTTTTCGATGAAAAAAAATTAAAATTCAAGGGCCGTAACTCCAAAATGCCTGACCGACATGGCTAGATTTTCGAACTTGGCCTAGGTCTCACGGACAAACAACATTTTGATCAAGTTAGGTGAACATCGATGAGAAAATGTTCGACTTTATTTGTGCGGACCAGAGTAACAAAAAGGCAATTTTTTTCGATAATTCAAGTCCTTAACTCCAAAATGCCTGGACCGACTTGGCTAGTTTACGAACTTTGGCCGAAGGTCACACGGTCAAGACACATTTTGTTCCAGTTTGGGTGAAGATCGGATGAGAAATGTTCGACATATTGTTCCGACATGAGTAAAAAAGGCCGATTTTTTGATAATTCAAGGGCCGTAACTCTAAAATGCCTGGACCGATTTGGGCTAGTATAATCGAACATTGGCCAAGGTCTCGATGGTCAAACACACTTTGTTAAAGTTTGGTGAAAATCGGATGAAACTGTTCGACTAAGAGTGCGGACAAGCTTTGTTGACAGACAGACACACAGACACACTGAATAAATCAATATGTCCTCCCACACCACTAGTGGTGGGAGACATAATGAATAGTGAGTTTTTTGCCGAAACTGCTAATAAATTATTTCACATCTAACCTAGATCCCAGCAGTTTGCTATACAACATTTAGCGGAATTGCCTATACATGATACAACTAAAAAATATAGCTACCTTCCAATCCACCCCAAACAATTTAACACGACTGTGGGAGAATCTACTCTGCATCTGTTATATACCGACTAAATACTCAAACTTTTTCAGTGCTAAGTAGAAATAACAAGAGGGTCATGATGGCCCTTGTATGCGCTCAACCGAAGTTAACCATTGCTCAAAATGAATATGATCAAATTTGACAAAGAGCACAAAGCAACACACTAAGTATGTAAATCAGTCAATAAGCTATCTACTCTACCCTATGCTCAGTCCACTAAAGATATAACGAAATTTCAAATGATTACTAGAAATAATATACCAAGATAAAATCACATTTTTATTAAAAACAGGGAGGTAATCATGCATTGGTATATTCATGTAGAATGATACAAGGTACAAGCCAATACACTAAAATGATTAGTTAATTATTCATATTGATAAATTTATCAATCATCACGATATATCTAATAGGACAATTACTACCATGTAAGACACAATTAATGTTTCAAACCAATCTAATTAGCAGTAGCCAAGTGTATCATATTAAAAAAATAAATAAAGAATGTAATTTGTCATAAATCCATTCAATATGTATCTTCACAGATTGTCCAAGGTCCATCTGTTGACTAAATGTAATTTTCGAGATCAGATCTCATTAGTTTTTACGGATATATACCCATATTAATAAATTTGAAATAAGGAAGGAAATGACAACAAAACAGTCCATAGTTCTGCTACCCTATTGTCTCAGTCCAACTAATGACAATAATAAATTTCCAATAAGTCCAATAAGATAACTAACGACACAATAATCCATTTTGATTACAATCAGAGGATGAAATTAGATATAAAACTAGAGTAGCTTTTGAGAAAAGCGCATGACACCCACAACTGCCTAATCAACCTAAATAGTAAAGTCAGTCTTTATATACAGTTTACTTAATCGGACACATGTGCAAAGCGCTTATCTTGACACCAAAAAGACGCCTATACTAATAGTAGTATAGGCGCCGGTTTACAGGTAAAACTGCACAAGAAATCTGAGTGTTTTTGGTAAATCAAGGGCAATAATTCCGAAGCGCCTAGGCCGATTTGGCTGGTTATCGAATTTGGCCGAGCACTTATTGGCTGACACATTTTGTTGAAGTTTGATGAAGATCGGATGAGAAATGTTCCATTTAGAGTGCAGACACACACAGACTGGAGTAAATCAATATGTCTCCCACACCACTGTGTGGTGGGAGACATAATAACTCTGGAACCTATAACTGGATCTGACAGATTCCTCATGAAATCCAAGATATATTGTTGTTGAAGATATTTTGGAACTTCGTATCAAATCAAATCAAAAATGAAGTCTCTAAATGGCTGCAAAAGTCAAAATATCAAAGTTTGGACATTTAAAGTGTGCCCATTACTCTGGAACCCATGGATGAATCTGCCAGTTTATTTTCAAGAAAGGAACCAAGATCTTTCCTGTGTGATACAAGTTGTGAGCAAGTCTGGTTAAAATCAATCATAAATGAAGCTGGCTAATGTGCAGACAATGAGTGTCAAAATAGCTAATTTTAGGCCTTTTCAGGTCCATAACACTGGAACCATAAAGAAACTAGCCAGTACAAGACAGAACAAAGAACTTATGGTGAAACAAGTTGTGTGCAAGTTTGGTAAAAAATAAATCAAAAAAATAAGCTGATATCGAGCAGACAAGGTCCACAAAAGCATAAATTTGGCACATTCAGGGGCCATAACTCTAGAAACCATAAACGGGAACTTCCGAGTATCATGAAAGGAACCGAGATCTTATGGTGATACAAGATTGTTTGAGCAATCTTGGTTAAAATAAAAACATAATGAACCTTTATCGTGCAGACAAGAAATTGTTGACAAGGACGGAACCCACAGTGACGGACAATGTTGATCACAAAAGCTCACACAGAGACCAATTTGAACGGTGAGCTAATAAAAAGTACATCAAATTTTCTGTCCACAAACAAATTTCATAAACTGATGAATTTATTTTTATATAATTTTACATAGTAAGAAAATGTATCAGCCCAGAAAACAGTGCATCTATGTCATTACGTGGTGAATATACAAATTTCTAGTCGTATGTAGCCTTGAAGGCACCACGAAATGTACAACTAGATACTAATTTGAACAGTAAATAAATTATAATTTCAAGTTTCCAAACTTCAGACTCAAGATGTTTACCTGTGTTTATATGCCTCAGCAAAGATCATGCGTGTATGTTAAATCAGTGCCATCCCTGTAGGGACATTTACAAATTTTAGAAACTGCATATAAAAACTATGAAATGAAGTAATTTACTTCTGATATCTATATCCGACCTTAGATGCTAATATGAAATAACAATTTTACAGCAGTAACTACTTAATACTTAATTAAAATTTGCTGAATACGGAAAATTCCCATTTATGCAACGCTTACCATTCGTGGGGAGGTTTTTTTAATAATAGCATATGGTCCATCCGAATTGACATATCATGCTAAAATTTAGTAGCTGATAAAATGCGAAGAATTTACGTGGTTCAATCAAAATAATAAATATGTTCCCAATAAATTTTAATCATAAATAAAAAGTATGAGATTCGTTCGGATCGATATTAAATCACTCTCGATCAAAATCACTCGTGAATTAATCATTACCAACCGAGCACCTTCCCAAATATTAATAAACACAAAAAAAATAGGCACATTTTATTATTTAACATAAGTAATGTTTTGCTTTTCAATGCTACAGTAGGCAAACTGCTAAAAAACTTTACTCTTTCAATAAACAAAATAGCACGTGACAAATACCAAGTGACTGGACTTTGTCTAAATGCGTTCTACAAGCTGCACATGCAACTGTGCTTCTGAACTATTAAAACTGGCAACTTGATTGTCTGACTGCCACGGCTAAAACATTGGAACTTTCTCCGTAAAGAACATGCTATCGTACAGCGATCCTTCCGAAAGACGTTTCGTCCGTTAATGCATTTCATGATGTGTCTTGATTTCATATGAAAAATTCGACTAACTTTTGACTTGCCAAACAGAGCATAACGACATATGGATTCGATGATCGGAATGTATGATGACTTTATGGCATTGATTGCGTAACTGTCTGGTAAACCTGGTTAATAACGGAAAATTTACATTATTTTTAATCAATCACAATATGTATTAATATTATAATAATAATTAACATTACCTTATTAATAAAGATAACAATGAAGAATTCTTTCTAGTATAATAACACTTTTCTTTGAGAATAACTTTAGTAATAATAAGTACACACATCCTTGATTATAATTTTCATATATCAATATATTAGAAGTGTAATATCGAAAAAATAGCAATACATCGATTCACAGGTGTAAAAAGTCTTTGACAACATGCTTTATCAAGAATTGTAATTTTGTTTGTACAAACAGGCATTCCGTCTGCAATTAATCAATATTGTCATAACAGAAGTCAGTGACACTTCTCTATATCTAACATACCTTACCCTGAACACAAACAGAAGCAGAATTTCAATATACAGGGATTGGTTTTCAGACTCAATGGTTTCTTCATGCAAAAGTTTTCAGGGTTCTACCACACAGCACAATCTACAATAGGGCCCACCTGTGTATCATAACCTTGCTTGGGCCAGTTTAATGATCACTCAATTCTTAATGGAGTAAAACAGAAAATTCTTCCTGCAGAGGTTGATATGGAAACATATACTTTCACTAAAATGTGCAATAAAATAGAGTGACTACCAATGACATGTTTTGCGTAGCTGAACTTCTTTTTTCAAATAAGAATGATGTCAACATTGTATGACACACAAGTGACCAGTTCTATACTTTAGATAATACATTTTATTATGAAAATCATTAAAATAACATTAAGTCAATATTATTATCGAGAGTGCCCTTACCTTTCTACAGTTATTACTTATCAAGAAAATAATTATAGCTAAACATATTTCATTTGATATGGTCATGCTACTTCAAAAGATATTCCCAGACATAATTATGATATGCTCATAATTTAATTAGTAAGTGTAATTAGAATCAGAAGAAATAAGCCACTGGAGTATACAAGTACTTGTCATAGTTTTAATGTATCATGTGTGATATGATTGGTTGAAGTATGATGCCTGTGTGATGTGATTTAGGTTGAAGTTACCAAGATGGCATGACTAAAAATGTAGCAGAGTTTGGAGTGAAAGTTGAAAGAAGTCAATTTGGAGTTTAGTTAGATTTGGGTTTTGTTTTATGGCACCGGAAAGACAAAATTAGTCAAAATTTTATAATTTAAATATATAAGGCAAGAAATACATTTGAGAACCTTGAAAATACTAAATTATTAAGTTACTATGAATCTGATAAATTGAACTAATTGAAAAGTGAAATAATAATAATAATTAGAATGGAAAAAAAGAATATTAAGAACACTACCACTTGTTCCATATTAGCTACATTACCCCCGAGAAAAAAGGCCCCCGTTTATAATAAATGGTGTGATAATCAAAAGGGCAGAAAATTTTAAATATATGGAAATTAAGAGTGAGATGCAAGAAAAATGAATTATATTACAACTCTGTGACAAAACATAAAAACTTGCAGTTAAACCTGAAAACTGCCGCAAGGAAGAAACAGTGAAAATGGACTTGAAAACCGCACAAAAGTTTTGAAAATTCGAAATGCAAAATTCTTTTTAGAAAAATTTGAACTTGTAGCAACTTGCTACTTCATGGAAATAATGAACAAAAATGCATTCAAATGTGTTTAGCTTTGCCAAAGGATGCTGAAACATGGTACATGAACTTAACAGAGGAAGTGAAAAATGATTTTGAAAAGTTGAATCAGGCCTTTAACTCAGATTTGCTAATCTGGACAGTAGATCAATTCTGTACACAAAATAAGTAAATTCAAAAGCAAGTGAGTAGAACATTGCAGGATAATGTTACTCAGTGACTTGTCTTGGACGCTAACACAGAAAAAGTGAGAGTTGATATATAGACAAAGGTCCATACATTGTTTGGCGGATTGACTACGAAAGTTTGTTTCGTTTTGGAAAGGAACACTAATTTGGAATCACTACATGAGTTTGAAGATTCAAACTTTTAGTACTTATTCTTCTTGTAAATAGTCAAATGTTTTTAATTGTAATGTTAGTCACAGTAATTGACTCAGAATGTCAGCATAAGTAATACAATATGCAGATTATAAAAAGTAAATATGTTCTGATGAAGAGGATTCTATGTTAATTAATGTTTTAAAATGGCATTTTTGAGTATAGACTTTGAAACATTGATCACATCCTACAAAATGTGTATTTAAACAAGAGGACCATGATGGTCCTGAATCGCTCACCTCCTCCCACATGACCCAGTTTTGAGTATGACGTCGTTTTTTTCTATTATTTGACATAGTGACCTGGTTTTTCAGCTCATGTGACCCAGTTTTGAATTTGACCTAGATATTATCAAGATAAAAATTCTGACCAATTTTCATGAAGATCCATTGAAAAATACGGTCTCTAGAGAGGTCAAAAGATTTAAATAATTTTAGACCTACAGACCTAGTTTTTGACTGCAGTTGACCCAGTTTCAAACTTGACCTAGATATCATCAAGATGAACATTCAGACCAACTTTCATACAGATCCCATGAAAAGTATGGCCTCTAGAGAGGTCACAAGGTTTTTTGATTATTTGACCTACTGACCTAGTTTTTTTAAGGCACGTGACCCAGTTTCAAACTTGACCTAGATATCATCAAGGTGAACATTCTGACCAATTTTTATGGAGATCCATTCAAAAGTATGGTCTCTAGAGAGGTCACAATGTTTTTCTTTTTTTAGACATAATGACCTAGTTTTTGACCACACATGACCCTGTTTCGAACTTGACCTAGATATCATCAAGATGAACATTCAGACCAATTTTCATACAGATCCCATGAAAAATATGGCCTTTAGAGAGGTCACAAGGTTTTTCTATTATTTGACCTACTGACCTAGTTTTTGAAGGCACTTGACCCAGTTTCAAATCTGACCTAGATGTCATCAAGGTGAACATTCACACCAAATTTCATACAGATCCCATGAAAAATATGGCCTCTAGAGAGGTCACAAGGTTTTTCTATTATTTGACCTACTGACCTAGTTTTTGACCGCACGTGACCCACTTTCGAACTTGACCTAGATATCATCAAGGTGAACATTCTGACCAATTTTCATGAAGATCTCATGAAATATATGGCCTCTAGAGAGGTCACAAGGTTTGTCAATTTTTTGACCTACTGACCTAGTTTTTGACCGAACATGACCCAGTGTCGAACTTGACCTAGATATCATCAAGATGAACATTCAGACCAACTTTCATACAGATCCCATGAAAAATATGGCCTCTAGAGAGGTCACAAGGTTTTTCTATTATTTGACCTACTAACCTAGTTTTTGATGGTACGTGACCCAGTTTCGAACTTGACCTAGATATTATCAAAGTGAACGTTCTGACCAATTTTCATGAAGATCTTGTGAAATATATGGCCTCTAGAGAGGTCACAAGGTTTTTCTATTTTTAGACCTACTGACCTTGTTTTTGAAGGCACGTGACCCAGTTTCAAACTTGACCTAGATATCATCAAGGTGAACATTTTGACCAAGTTTCATGAAGATCTTGTGAAATATATGGCCTCTAGAGAGGTCACAAAGTTTTTCTATTTTTAGACCTACTGACCTAGTTTTTTAAGGCACGTGACCCAGTTTCGAACTTGACCTAGATATCATCAAGATGAACATTCTGACCAACTTTCATAAAGATCCCATGAAAAATGTGACCTCTAAAGTGGTAACAAGCAGAAGTTTACGGACGCACGCACGGACGGACGAAGGACACAGCGCGATCACAAATGCTCACCTTGTCACTTTGTGACAGGTGAGCTAATAAAAATGTGTGATAATGTACTTACATGTCTATTCGTGAACAGTGAGCAGTGATAATGAAAGGACAGTGCATAACAGGAAAATGACTGAGAAATGTGGCAGAGACATTTAATTGTTTAAAACAGTGAAAACGCATTTTCAGCTGGACTTTTATTGTACACATAACAACTTCAATTAAATTGCTTAAAAGTATAATATAATGAAAGATATAATTTCAAGTTATCACAACTTAATTGCCACATATTACTGAACTTTGATCATAATATTTGGTCTATAACATTTGTGTGTAGTATAATATGTTTTCTTTTGTAGATATATCTTACATTTCAATATGATAATTTTTGTTGTTTCTTACCATAATGCTGAAAGTTATTATTCAAATGTTATTTAATATTAACAAATTTGCAGGAGCAAATTCAGTGAGAGAGAGAGAAAATGTGACCAGTTCTATATTTTAGATATATTTTTATTATGAAAATCATTAAAATAACATTAAGTCATTATTTTATCAGAGTGTCCTTACCTTTCTACAGTTTATTACTTATCTAGAAATAATTATAGCTAAACATATCGAGGGCTCAGCGCAAAACTATACTAACTACAGTTTTTACTTTTTTTCAGGAGGAGGGAAAAACTTTCTCTTTTTGTCTTTATTCTATAAATTAGATTTATTTTTGGAATAAAATTACTTTAACACTAAATTAATATAAAAATACTATTATTTAATACATTATTTTCTTTAAAAGTGATTTATTAGACATTTTTTAACTTGGAATAGTTTTGCACTGAAAATTGATTACATTTTACATAATCGATAGCGCAAAACTATTCTAACTAAACTTGGAATAGTTTTGCATTAAACATTGTCAGTATTTAGAACAATCATTTATGCAAAACTATTCTAACTTAAGTTGGATTAGTTTTGCACTTTTATCAGATCTGAATTTGAACAAATATTTATGCAAAAGGATTCCAGTTGAACTTTCTTGGCACATAATCTTTTCATTGTTGTGCAAAACTAGTTCTAAATGGACTTAGCAAGTTTGCGTCAGCAGTTTAGGCTATAACTTCAGTACTACAGGGAATCCAATAAAAAAGACAACACATTTTCAAAACATCAATAAACATAATTTAATAATAACATTGTTAGAATGATATAATGGCAAAGAACAGCAATTATACATTTTGCAATTAACTGTAGTATATGTTTCTATAAATGTAAAATAAATTATTAATTTAATTAACATCAAGAAATTCATGTCAATTTACTTATTTAGGCTTAATTTTCCTGGGTATTTTCACATGATACAAATATAGATGTATTTATATTGTGTTATAAGCTGTAATATAAAATATACTGTTAGTGTAATATCAAATGTACCATCACTAAGTCCATCTTCTTTTTATTTATCAAATTATTATGTCAATTGAACCGGTATTTATAAAACATCTTAGTAAAACAATTTACCTACGTTGATATGTTTGACTCAAGTCAAATACTTTTCCCTTTAATAATGTTCTTGGCATAATTTTCACTGGCATGAATTTGAATTTACATATTACATAGGATACTCTAAGAGTAAAATTAAAATAAATCATTTATGATCAGTCCCTAACTGAAAGGAAACAGAGTAAGGAATAAAATCAATTTTAAAGAAAAACTTAACCAAGCAGAAAATTTTACAAAGATGCTTTATGGATAGGCCCAGTTTATTTCAAACCAATCACTTTTATCCTATACTTGCGTAAAATGAAAATTTCACCACAAAACAGTGAACTAATCTATAGCTATAATCTATGATGGTAATTGTTGAGCTTTATATGGTACCTGTGAAAAACTTCATCATGGTGTAAAGAATGATGCATACTAATCATGTCACTTCAGTCAGGATACTGTAAAATTTTGAAGTAAATAGTTTTGGTTTATTTTTCACTTTTTTTCGCAGATTACCGCCTTTGCAAATTTAACCATCTCAGTTATCTCATTGACAAGAGAATTATCTGATTTAATCTTCTGCAAACAAATTGTGAAAATTTTGTCATATGAAATTATCCAATTAAAAGCCTCACTTAACGAAGTTTTATTTCCTAATATTAGGAAATAAAACTTCGTTAAGTGAGGCTTTTAATTGGATGTTATCCTAATATTAGGAAATAAAATTTCCTTAAATGAGGCTTTAAATACAAGGACAATTTCATTTGACTTCAAAATACCAACAGTCAGTGAATATAGATTTCAAAAATTCACTCCAAAATAAATGCAAATATTATAGACATGGGTTACGGACTAAACTAAATATTGCTTTCACTTTGCAAATTTTAGTACTGTAGTCTGCTTTTAAAAACAATTTTTAATTAAAAACTGTCATAGCTTTTAAGCACCTGTATTTTCTAACAGGGAAGTTGATTATTCAGTGTCATGTGGCAGCTCAGAAAAGAACTGGTGGTGTACAGAAGGAATAATTCCATCCCGACATAGCCTCATTAGGTCTTTGTATTTGTCATAGGTAATATGTGGCCTCTTTTCATATAACTGTTCCAATCTAATGTTTAATGGGTTTGGGATTTC
This sequence comes from Mercenaria mercenaria, assembly GCF_021730395.1. Lineage (NCBI taxonomy): Eukaryota > Metazoa > Mollusca > Bivalvia > Venerida > Veneridae > Mercenaria > Mercenaria mercenaria. The sequence continues at coordinate 27,771,173 of NC_069364.1, read as the reverse complement.
AGTGCTTCTGCGTACCTTTTGTATCAGGTTGATGTAGTGGACTGGTCCATCATAGTTGTATTTGAATCCAACAATATTTGGACTTTCACAGCTCAAGGAAAAGGTCAAAATATCTAACCAATTCACCTTTTGTCGATCAGTATCCAGATCAAAATTCTTAAGAACTGTAGCCACTTTTTTAAAATTGAAAAAGTCTGAACAATCCATCTCCTTAACTTCATAGGCTTTTTTTGACTTTCGGGCTCCTCTTATGGCAGTGGCCCACTGAGGGGTTGTGTAAATAGGTTTACTTACCTCGCTGTGGCTCTCTATGGCTGCATGCACAGAATCATTTTCAGACTGCGTATGTCCCTTCTGTAGGTATTTGTGTTTAATAGACTGCAATTTCAGAGTTTTCATGGCATACCACAACATAGATATATAATATCTATTTTTATTTTGAGAGCTGCAATTGTCGGAAAAAAAGATAAATTTTTGTTTACCTCGACTCCTTGAATACTTTAAAAAGTCATAGACACAGCTACTAATTTCACAGGCTCCTCTACTTGCTATACTTTCGTTCCAGACGTAACAATTAGCATCTGATGTACCAAGATTGTAAATTGAAAGATTGAATGAATTCAATCTTCTTCTATAGTACAAGGATGATGCTTTTCCCTTTGGTGTTAAAAGCACTTTTTCTAAATCAAAGCAGGCAGCAAGCAGGTAATCATCTATTCCAGATTCAGCTTTTTCTTTATCATGGTTCTTTTGGGCACGTGCAGACTCTTTATTTTTAATATGCAGATCATATTCACTTTGAATACTGACCTTTTCAACATCAGATGCGTTCCTGAACCTAACACACATGTCACATTGATCTTTAAGAGGTTTCATGAACCCAATATTGAAGCAGTTATCGAAAGTAGAACGATACACACCTTGTGAAACAGACGTCCTTTCATCTTCTCTGCATTTCTCTTTATATTGTCTATGCAGTTCTGCTAAGTTTAGGTCCTGTTCTAAATACTCCTTCTTAGAATCCTTTCTACAATAATGCGACTCAACTCGTGGGTAAGAGTTTATATGCGCTTTTATGTATTCAATTTCAGTTTGTTTGGTTCGATTTGGTCTGTTCAAGTGTTTGCCTCGCCTGTCTGTTTCACAAACACCAGGGATGATCTTTGACTTTCTTATTGCAGTCCTTACCATTTGTGCTGATACATTTAGTGTATCTAAAAAGAAAGTTTTGCAAACTCTTACCTGTGTTCCATCATTTTGAGGCAAAGACCATGCACATGAAATATTTCGCTTAGAACTGCTGTTTAAACGTTTGCTGGCCTTTGGCTTTGGGGACGAGTGGTTAAACAGGAACTGTCTCTGCTGTTCAATGTTCCCTAATCCCCAGTATTTATGGAATATGCAGTCTCTTTCCTCTGAGTTAAAGTTCACCTGGCACTTATATCTGCACTTCTGCCCACACCCTGGTTTTACATACCGTCCACTTACAACTTTTCCATTTCTATTGTAGAATTTCTTACCTGAATTCTTTAGTCTTTTGCGGATGTTTCTGGTCCATTTTTCGGGGTTCCGTTTTCGTTTTCTTCCCCTGTAAACATCTTCAGTACAAGGTCTACCCACACCACTATCTATACTTTCCTGACTATCCAGTGCCCCTTCTATATCACTTTGATTCCCTGGTGCCCCACCTAGACCATTCCCTATCTGACACTCAGGTGACTCATCTAGACCACTCCCAATATGACATTCAGGTGCCACACCTAAACCATTCCCTATATGACACTCAGATGCCCCACCTGGGTCATTCCCTAAATGACACTCAGGCGCCCCGCCTACATCATCCCCTATATGACACACAGGCACTCCACCTAGACCATTCTCTATATGACCCTCAGACACCCCACCTAAACCATTTCCTATATGACACTCGGGCGCCCCACCTTGGCCATTCCCTATATGACACTCGGGTACTCCACATAGACCATTCCCTATCTGACACTCAGGTGACTCATCTAGACCACTTCCAATATGACATTCAGGTGCCGCACCTAAACCATTCCCTATGTGACACTCAGGTGCCCCACCTGGGTCATTCCCTAAATGACACTCAGGCGCCCCATCTACATCATCCCCTATATGACACACAGGCGCCCCACCTAGACCATTCTCTATATGACCCTCAGACACCCCACCTAAACCATTTCCTATATGACACTCGGGTGCCCCACCTTGGCCATTCCCTATATGACACTCGGGTACTCCACCTAGACCATTCCCTATCTGACACTCAGGTGACTCATCTAGACCACTTCCAATATGACATTCAGGTGCCGCACCTAAACCATTCCCTATATGACACTTAGGTGCCCCACTTGGTTCATTCCCTAAATGACACTCAGGCGCCCCATCTACATCATCCCCTATATGACACACAGGCGCCCCACCTAGACCATTCTGTATATGACCCTCAGACACCCCACCTAAACCATTTCCTATATGACACTCGGGTGCCCCACCTTGGCCATTCCCTATATGACACCCAGGTACTCCACCTAGACCACTCCTTATAAGACACTCAGGTGCTTCTTGGTTCACTTTGTGTGTATCACTATGAGACTGCTTTTGTTTTACTTTACATCTTATCTTTTTCTTACTTTTTAAGTCTGTATCTGACTCAGATTCAGATATATCTGACTGTTCCAATTTACGTTTCTCATATTTTGTGAATTCATATTCACTGCCTGAACTGTCAACATCAAGATCAGTCAAGTTCCCTGAATCTGAATCAGATATATACTGTAATTTCTTGTAATACTGCGACAAAACAGACAGAGGTATATCATCATCTGTAGAATCTGTTACATAAGAAATTTTTTCATCATCAGATGTATTTGAATCAGTAAGATTACTGGGATTAGCATCTGTGTCAGTAGCGCTATTATTTCTGATCAGGTCCTCTACTTTCTTTGCAATATAGGTATACTCAGAATCACTAACATCTGAAAATCCTGAGAACTCAAGACTGCTTGATGTACTACATGCATCAGAAATTATATGCTTATTGTCTTCAATATCTATAGATGTAATAGTTACATTTGTCAATTCATATGGGATATTTGCTGATGTAGAGCATAAATTATTGGACAGCAATTTGACAAAATTAAATAGTTCATCCTTATTGCTGTGCCCAGTGAGAACTGCACTGCCATCAACAGTAGGCAGCCCTTGGTCATTACGTGCATGCGGATCAAAAACGTAAAATGTACCATTGTTAATTACTGCCATTGTATAACATTTTATTGTTAAAAAGGCAAATGTCTCAATGTTTTGTATGGCATCACTTAATGTACTGAAAGGGTTTTCAGCTGAAGATGCATGAATATCTCCACTGTAAATGTTGTTTATTTTGAACCTGAAATTTGAACATACTTCAGGCTTATTTAGCTCTGAAATCAAGAGATAGGGTTCTCTCTGTCCACTTGCACTTAATTCTGTATACAATTTATCCCCATTATTTAGGATATCATCCAGGTCCTCAGTCTGCCAAAACTGTAAGGGCTTCTTCAACGATTTCGTCATAGCCATATAGCTGTTTGCAACGCACTGTCTTCCTGCCCCATAGAACATTGGGTTGCACTGATGTGTAGAAGCTTTAACTGACAACATCCTGGAAAGAGCAGAACATTTTAGATTAATTAATGATTTTCTTTAATATTTCATTTTTTTTTTATTAAAGAAATCACTCATCAGTCTCATTGTGAGTAAAAATTGTGCATTTTGATGCTCAAATATTAATACATGTACATAATATTCCCTACAAAGAATCTGAACATTTTATTTTGCATGTGTGTATAGTTTGCTTTCCCATAATATAATTATACTATTTCAAGGGCTCATTAATAATGCAATACTGGCGTAACTGCCTTCCACAGTCATTTATTATACAGTGATGACTGTATTGCATTCAGATAAAATACTGTATGTAAAGAAAATTATATCTGATTATTATTATTATTGAATGGTAAATTTATTCTAGTGTTTTGTTATTGAATGAAACATGCATGACTGAAAATGATATCACAATATTCTAATAACTCGAGATTTACAATTAGACCTACTAGCATCGAAACTCATGTCCTCTGATTTTAAGTATATATAAAATTTACAGTCAAACTTCGTGAACAAAGGCCATCCACAGGAAAAACAGAAAATGGCCTTACTCAAAAGTTGACCTTTGTTCTGAGGTGCATTTCTCTCATAAATAAATACAGGTTTCTGGAAGGGTGATCTTTATTCAGAGGTGACAGTAAACTACAGGTTTCACCATATTTTCAAGTGTTCAAAATATAGAATTAAACATTAAAAATGCAGTATTTAATGTTTTCAAAATCTGATGGCTTAAGCATATTAAATCCAAAACTTTTTACAGAGAAAAACTGTTCTGAAAATCAGGGGGTGGGTCGCAATTAGGGTAGTTGAATATTTAACTGGTAGATATAAATAAGCATGCATAAAAAAATTGTTTGTTTTGCTATCCCGACCTATCCTTAATTTTTGGCACAACCCTAAATATTTTTATGGCCTTGGAGAATAATTTTTTCAACGTTTAAACAAGAGTTTCAAAACTGCACTTTTATAGCTGTCTTTAGAAACATGGTACTGTGATGTAAGAAATCAACTACTGATGCTCTAAAGGCATAATCCCTATTTATTTTCATTTTTTGACACAAAATTAATTTCCAAAAAGTCTCACTAAAAAAAATCCCACCTCCCCACCCCCACAAAAAAAAAATCCCACCTATCTACCCTAGTTCTAAGCATGTTACCAGAAACAAAAAAATATTTTTTTAAGGCCTAAACAATCTTCTATCAAAACTAATTATTTTAAGGGCGTGGGCTCAATGATCATCTTACTCAAACACCTGACATTTTTCTTATATTCATTGCACTGCAACATTACATTGTGGAAACAAGGTTAAGATTATTAAATTTTATTTGTTTAAAGTCAAGGGTTAACAACTTAATTACAATGGTGCTATTAATTAGTACACTGCATGACCTCATACAATGATGTCATTCTTTTATGATGTCATTGCTCTCATGACTTTGTGTTATAAAATCAATATTATTGTGCAAACTAAAGGTCAACATTAGAACACATGCATTTACTTACTGGGTATGTGGATTTAAATACATCTTATTTGTAACCTTTTGTAATTATTTAGATCTGTTGTCAATAATATGTTTAAAAATCTGTGGGCTGTTCTTATTAAAAAGGCTGTGTGTACATGTACTTTTTATACTTTCTGTATATCAAATACATAGATACAGTTCAATGTCTAAATACCTGATGGTAATATATTACATACAGTCCACTTCTGTGCAGTACTAGTATATTATACAGGTGGTCCAATTGATTCCATAGTGCTACACTGAATCTGAAGAGAGAAATGTGATTCAAAAAGTCATATCCTGAAGTTTTTTACTACTGTGATCAGATATATACATGAAAGAAAGCTCATTCTAAATTAAATATTCAGTACTAAGGAAAAGACAATACCCCACCCACCACAAATGCAGCAGTTTTCATTAAATAAAACTTTTGTCTTGATTAATTATAACATAATACATGTCATAAGTAAGATATAATACAAACCTAGAGTTCTTGCACTGTTTTCTTCTTTTTTTCTCAATCTTCTGAATGCTAAGCAAGAAAATTCCAGATGACCTTATCAGTTCTTATTTTAAGTTTTTACCGCCAAAATTTTGATTTTTTTTTTTTAAGTTTTTAATTTAATTTTAGATATATCAAATTCTGAAATACTTTTCAGATTTAAATATATTCTAGGCGAGTTTGCTGCATAAATTTTTTATTTTGATAATTTTTTTAATTTCTGTATTTAAATTTTCAGCGCAAAACTATTCCAAGTTGAATTAGAATAGTTTTGCGCAAATATAACTGTAAACACAATAGTGTTATATTATAATGCAAAACTATTCCAAGTCAAGTTGAAATAGTTTTGCAATTATAGTTGAGGAGTGTTTTAACAAAAATAGAGTGCAATACTATTCTAACTTAAGATAGAATAGTTTTGCAATATTTTTGAGATAGAATATTTTTGTTTTCTTTCATGATGAAAAAATCTATTAAAGATACAGCTAAACTATTTTTACACAACATGTATCATGATAAAACAACCTCAAAAATGTCATAATGTCATTTTCACCAAAATAAGTAGTTAGTATAGTTTTGCGCCGAGCCCTCGATATGTGCATTTGATTTGGTCTGCTACTTCAAAAGATATTCCAGACAGAATTTGATATGCTCATAATTTAATTAGTAAGTGTTAATTAGTATCAGAAGTAATAAGCCACTGGAGTAGACAAGTACTGGTCAGGTTTTAATGTATGCATGTGTGATATGATTGGTTGAAGTATGATGCATGTGTGATGTGATTGGTTGAAGTACCAAGTGGGCATGAATGAAAATGTTGCAGAGTTTGGAGGGAAAGTTGAAAGAAGTCAGTTGGGAGTTTGAGTTAGATTTGGGTTTTTGTTTTAGGCACCGGAAAGTCAAAATTAGTCAAAATTTATATTTTAATATTTTAGGCAAGAAATACTTTGAGAACTTTGAGAATACTAAATTATTATGTACTATGAATTGATAAATTGGAACTATTGAAAAGTGATATAACATTATTATTTAGAATGGAATAAAAGAATATTAGAACTCTACCACTTGTTCCATAATAGCTAATTTCCCCGAGAAAAATGGACCCCGGTTATACATGCCCAAAAGAAAATAATCTGACATAAAATCCTTAACAATCTGTGCATGTCTATTTCATGCTGATGATGCATACTAAGTTCCATTTGAATTGGATGGAAACTGTTGAAGATGTTGAGTACACAAGTTACGCATGTAGTTGTCATAAGTTAAGACCAAAAAAGGGGCATAACTCATGAAAAAAAAAGACCTGAAAATACGTGCATGTTCACTGCATGTTGATTATGTAGACCATACTTTATTTGAATAGAAAAGAAACTGTAGGAGCAGTTCAGTATACAAGGTATACATGTACAGTTGTTCTAATATGGCTTAGTTAAAAAAGGGCACGAAAAATTAAAAAAAAAATAGATATAAAAGTCCCCAAACTTGAATGAAGGTGTGGGTCTGGTAAGACAGCCATCCATATACTTTGTATAGTCGAACTAAAAGTAAGTTTATTACACAAATAACTAACTGCATAACATTTAAAAACAAGCAAATTTGATGAATTGGTATCCCCCGCCGAAAGGGTTTGTGGTCAGGAATGGCAAAAAAATATATCTGGCAAAAAGTTACGGATGTTACTAAGAAGCAAATAATTTCATTGTCAAAATCAATTTAAGAGAAAATGAATGCTATTTTTTGGTTGGGGAAGCGGGGGCAGCAGGGGTGACTGGGTGAGGGTACAAAACATCGATTATTGATGTGGATTATAAATATTGAAATATCGATGGAAAATTAAATAAGAAAAAAAAAAAAAAAAATGGGGGGGGGGGGATGACTTGGTGGAGGAGTGAGGTGGGGGAACAGTACAACTTTGCATGTTGATAATTATTCATGGAAGGTTTGAAAATAATAATAATAAAAAGGAAATAATTTTTTTTTTTGGGGGGGGGGGGGGGGGGGGGGGGGGGGGGGGGGGGGGGGGGGGGGGGGGGGGGGTGTGACGAAGGCAAGGTGGTGACAGGTGTGGGTACACAACTTCACATGTGTTTACAATAATGTTCATGGAAAAAAATGAAAGAAGTTTTATGAAATTCTACCAACGGGTTTGGGTTTTGGGTTAAGTACAAATCTGTAGATTTTCAAACAATTAAAGGGCAATAACTCTAAGGAAAATTGACCAATTGAAAAAAAAAAATGACAGACATCATCGAAGTATGTTGGTTCATATTTATTTTAAGTTTCATGAAATTCCAACAGCTTGTTACTGAGAAATGGCTGCAGATGTGGATTTTTCATTAAATCAAGGGCAATAACTCTAAGGGAAATTGAACCAATCCAAAAAAAAACTTGAGGGGCATCATTGCTTTAAGGTTGGTTCATATTTATTTCAAGTTTCATGAAATTCTTCCTGCTAGTTACTGAAAATGGCTGCGGACGGACTTTTTTGGGCATTTTTCCTTTAAAATCAAGGGCATAAACTCAAAGGGAAATTGACCAATCCAAAAAAAAACTTGACGGGCATCATCGCAGTATGTTGGTTCATGTTTATTTCAAGTTTCATGAAATTCTACCTGCTAGTTACTGAGAAATGGCTGCGGACGGACGCACGCACGCACACATGGACGCACGGACGGACAACGCCATTTCAATACCCCCCTCCCGATTTCATCGGCAAGGGATAAAAATATATTGTACAAAAAAAGTCATGCACTGAAAAGTTTATGTCACATACTGATATAACATAAAGTAAAACTCATATTTCTAAGAAATTCAACTTCCTGAAAATATATCACCTACTTATAAATACTGACACAGATCGCTATAGATTTACAAGTACATTACAAAGAATAAATGTATATGATCTATAAAATCCTTAAACCCTTAGCCTGCTGGTGGCAATTGATTCTGCCTTTGCGACCAGTGCAGACCAAGATCAGCCTGCACATCCGTGCAGTCTGATCATGGTCTGCACTGTTTGCTATTCAGTCTGTAAATTTTCAGTAAACACCCCTTCAAATGATAAATGGTACTGTCCAAATTGAAAGATGGACAAGTCCATTATAGAAATTTAGCAGGGTAAGGGTTAATATGATGGAGACCTCCAAGGCAGAGCGGTTAAGGTCACTAACTTCAAATCACTTGCCCTTCACTGATATAGGTTTGAACCTCAAAAGGTGCATTCAATTCAACCAAAAGGGTCAAACAGTAACAAACTTTTCCACTGGTACTGTACTAGAGGACTTCTGTATTGCCACTGCAATACTCTGTCACTTGTTTATCACAGTTCTTGAAGCAGTAACTGTACTAATAGGATTGGACTATTTCATTTAGCTCTTAGTGCGACAACATGTGATCACTTTCCCCTTATACCTATAAATAAAGTCTGTAGCAGTGTATAAAAATCAGTACAATGTACTTTGTTCCTTACCTTTTCATGTATTCACATTCTGCTAATGTTTGAAAACTAGGCAACATTACTTCATATTTGTGGCACAAAACTTAACCAGAAATTGTTAAGTCCATAAAGGGGCATGACTTTGTCAAAAAAGAAAGTAAAGTTATGGAACCTGTTCAGTACATGTCATACTATCACAGTGAACAAGTTTCAACTGTTTCCCTCAAATCCATAATTCATATATCCTTATGAAAAAGCTGTTCTTGGCCAGAACCATGAAATTAAATGATTTTGTGTCATCATATACAACGTTACAAACTTATATAAAAAATAAATCACAAACTGACAGGGACTTTGCATACAACAGCATAAAATAGGGACAAAATACACAATTTACACGACAAAATGTACTGGTAACATTTTTACAACTGCTTTTCCCTATTTACCTGCAGACTGTGTAATACGGTTCATCAGTTTGTTTAGTGTACTGTTTCCAATACTCTGGTTGTCATACCAGACAAAATCTGTAGGTAATACACTACGCTTCGGTCGCTGCCAGAACGCATCAGACATCGGATGAAGGTGAATTACATACTGAGTGTATGACAAGACAGGACACTTTGGATCACCTGGAAGTAAAACTATGTGATTAAAAGGCGTTTTGGTAAAAATGATGGCCCTTAATCACTCACCTGACCTTGACCATTTGATCTTGAATATACATGTATATGAGCAGTACCATGAGAAAACCAACATAGTGCGTTTGCGACCAGCATGCATCTGCACAGTCTGGTCAAGATCCATGCTTTTCGCTTTCAAAGCCTATTGCAATTAGAGAAACCATTAGCAAACAGCATGGATCAATGCTGGTGGCAAAGCCACTATGTTGGTTTTCTCATGGCGCGGCTAATATCATGACATGATGTATCATAAAAGGCAATGATTGCATTCAGTATAAAACTAGATGGACAAGAAAAGTATCAAAAAGATCTAGACAATACTGTACATGACTTTAGTGAGCTAATAACGTTCTTCTATGATTTGGCCTAGTGACCTAGATTTTAAACAAAATCATCTACATAAAATTTTTCAATAATCCAGTTTCAAATTGACATATATACCAGAAATAATTATTCTGGCCATGTTTGATCATGATCAGGTAGAAAATGCTGCTATGGGAATATTTTATATAAAGATTCACTGCATTCTGACCAAGATATAAACATAAAGACAAATCGAATAAAGTTTATAGTTCTGCCAGGTGAGTTAAGAAAACAAAACCAAATATTTTTTTTTTTTTTCAAAATTTATCATTTTAACCCTGTCTGCAGTAGATCTATTTGCATAAACATTTTTACAATATTTGCTACATTAGATGTGTGCTGAAAAAAAGTCTCGTTCCCATGCCAACAATTTAAAAGAGCTCTGCCAAGAGGGGCAATATACACATAAACACCTAAAGGGTTATATCTGAGGAAGGAAAGATGCAAAATTTAAAGAAAAAGCAAAATGTATAGGGGGAAGGGGGAGCAGGGTGTGTGTGCAGTGGTTGTGACAGGATACTAAAGGGCAAGAAGGATTTTTTTTCTTCTGGGGGGATGGGGTGTAATGTAGATTGTGGCAGTCTGCACATCATGAACTGCCTATCTTCTAAGATTCAAGTCAATACCATTATTATTTTTTTATGTTATACTCCGGACATGAAATAATTATGATGGGCAGACTTGACCTTGACCTTTGACCTACCACCCTGGTTCAATGCACTATGCACATCGTCTCATCACCACCCACCTACATCCCAAGTTTGAAGTCGATAATTTGAAGTTAATAAATTATGCTCTGGACACCAAACATGACGGACAGATTTGACCTCTGAGCTCAATTTGTGACATTGACCTTTGACTTACAGAGCTGTTTCAACCGCTCTGCACATCGCCTCATCACGATCTACCAATACGCCAAGTTTAAAGTCAGTATCTTTAACAGTTATGAAGTTATGCTCCGGACACAAATTATGACGGACGGACAGACATCACATAATACAACTGTTTTTTTTTCAAAACGAGCATAAAAAAAGGGGGTTACACCATCCAAGGAATGATATAACCATGAATAATATATAATCATGAATATATATAACCAGTAATTTATTTGTGTCCATTTAAATATTTTGATGGAATTAAGACGGCATACATGTATTAACTTTTGGAAGGCTGCACATGACTTGTTATAATGAAAGTCCATGGGGGGAAAACTGGTGGTCTTTAACCTTAAATGTCAACAGTGAAATGACAGACACAGAACATTACACGCTGTTTTGGTTGACGTCACCACATGTAAATGGGATGTCATTCTAGCATAAGAGTGTTTTAACAGAGACAAGCATATCAAAATTGGAATTGTTCAATGCATCAAACATTTTAATATAATATTATATCTTTACAAAGATAGCAATGTTGCTGCTTTAATAAATTTACTCATGGGTTGCCATTAATTCAGAAAACAATTTTCATTTCTGTATACCGAGTCCAGGCTTTATTCTTCGTTACCTGGGTATAAGACATTACGCCATTACTTCCGATTTATCAAATATGCAGAGCACTACCATAAAGCTTGAATGCCAGCCTATTACATAAAACAGGCCTCCTAGCAGGCCTGAACAAAAATAAAGGTTTTTATAAAGGCTCCAATCTATGGAAATAAAGGCCTTTTTAGTGTAAAATATTAAAAAATAAAGAGTAAATAAAGGCTATTTTTGTCGGATTTCTCGTTGAAAACACATAATATATATAGGTATTTACTACATGTATGTGGTCTGGTGAACACAACAGCATTCTGAACAAGAGATCACAGAGTGATCTTGGCGCCCACCAATGTGCCATTTTTGAGTGTTCCAAATTTCAAGACTTACTGACTAGCTCAAGGTCAATTTCATTTCCGTACACAACACTGTGCAATGGTCCAATTTCGAAAGCTGTAGCCGGAGTAATGTGGGAAAATAGGTCACTAGATCAATTTCAAGGACAAGTTCTTTGTTACACCCAAAACTTTGCATGTTTCAACAAGTTTGAAGGCTGTAGTTTGAGAAATTTGGAAGTAGGTCACTAGGTCAATCTAAGGTCAAAGTTTATTTCGGTACACAAAAATATGCAAGTGGTCATCTGAAGGCTGTAGCTTGAGAAATGTGAAAGTTGGTCACTAGGTCAAAATCAAGGTCAAATTACACTTCAGAACACAAATCTATGCATGTGGTCCAAATTTAAAGCCTGTACCTTCAAAAATGTGAAAGTAGGTCAATGTCAAGGTCAAAGTTTGTTTCGTTACACAATCCTATGCATGTGGTCTAAAATTTGAAGCCTGTAACTACAGAAATGTGAAAGTAGGTCACTAGGTCAATCTTAAGGTCAAAGTTCATTTCGGTACACAAAACTATGCAAGTTGTCCAAATTTGAAGGCTGTAGCTTGAGAAATGTGAAAGTAGGTCCACTAGGTCAAAATCAAGGTCAAATTTATTCGGGAACACAGAACTATGCATGTGGTCCAAATTTGAAGCCTGTACCTTCAAAAATGTGAAAGTAGGTCACTAGGTCAATGTAAAGGGCAATGTTTGTTTCGGTATACAAAACTATACATGTGGTCCAAATTTGAAGGCTGTAGCTTGAGAAATGTGAAAGTAGGTCACTAGTCAAATCAAGGTCAAATTTCATTTCAGAACATGAAACTATGCATGTGGTCCAAATTTGAAGCCTGTACCTTCAAAAATGTGAAAGTAGGTCACTAGGTTCAATGTCAAGGTCAAAGTTTTTTTCAGTGCACAAAACTATGCACATGGTCCAAATTTGAAGGCTGTAGCTACAGAAACGTTTAAAGTAGGTCACTAGGTCAAAATCAAGGTCAACTCATGTCAAGGTTTATCTTGCCACTCAAAAACATACATGTGGTCCAAATCTGAATGTTGTAGGTTATTAACAAGAAGATTTTAAAGCTTTTCCCTATACAAGTCTATATGAACCATGTGCCCCCAGGGCGGGCCATATTTGACCCTAAAAGGGGGTAATTTGAACAGACTTGGTAGAGAACCACTACATTAAAAACGCCAAAGCACTAGTCTTTGTGGTTTGGACCAGAAAATTTTCAAAGTTTTTCCTATATAGTCTATGTAAACCATGTGACCCCCAGGGCGGGGTCAAAATTTGACCCCAGGGGGATAATTTGAACAATCTTAGCAGAAGACCTAAATGGGTGTCACAAACAAAATATCCAAGCCCTAGGCCCCGTGGTTTTTAACAAGGTTTTTTTCAAATTTTTCCCTATACAAGTCTATATAAACCAGTGACCCCGGGGCGGGGCCATATTAGACCCAAGGGAAAAAATTTGAATCATCTTGGTAGAGGACCACTAGATGATGCTTCATACCAAATATCAAAGCCCTAGGCTCTGGGTTTTGGACAAGAATATTTTCAAAGTTTTTCCCTATAAAAAATCTATGTAAATTATAGAAATAAACAAAGGGCCAAAACTCATTCAAAAATTGTTGAACCAGTCTGATTTTCAGGGGGACACAACTAGGGTACCAATACATCATTCTGACAAAGTTTGGTCAAAATACCCCGGGTAGTTTCTGAGGAGATGCGATAACGAGAAATTGTTAACGGAAGGACGGACGGAATGACGGACGGACGGACGGACGGAAGGACGACGGACCACGGACGCAGAGTGATTTGAATAGCCCACCATCTGATGATGGTGGGCTAAAAACTCAAGATGAAAGATACACAAGCAGTATCCTAATAACAACACTTACAAGGGGGGAAGAAATACAGTAGTATAACCATTACTTGCTTTAAACTGGCACGGCAAGCAGTCTGAACAAAAATATAGGTTTTGAGTGAAAATTACAGGCTATTTGGCCGTTTTAAAGGTTTTTTCAGAAGATTTAAAGGTTTTAAAGGTTTGCTCTGAAACTAAAGGTTTTTAAAGGTTTTAAAGGTTTCACTAGGAGGCCTGCATAAAATGACGATGCTACTGCAAACCCTGTATCAATTTAAGCGAAAACAAAACACGAGAACTTACCTTACAAGGGAAGAATGGAATTAAAAAATAAAATCACTTTCAGAAAGCAGGTTACTTTTTTTCATATGCCAGGTTCACCAATGTATCAATCAAATCCAAATTTTCTAGAGGTTCCACAGGTAACAAGGATAAACAAGAAGTCCAACGGGCATTAACACCTGCCCAGTTTACGTGACAAGGTGACAACAGCAGTGTAATTATAAATGATATTACCATGGAACCAAAGAATAAAAGATCAATGACAGCATTGCATCAATCCTCTATAGGTATACTTGTTTTGTTTTTATTCTGACTTACTTGTGAACATTTAGCAATATTCTTGATTTTTTTTCCTGACTGAATCATACAAAAAGTTTTTGCACGGCAAAACTTATACAAAAGTCCTTTTGGATCGTGTAGTCTATTCAGTGTCAGTCTGAGTGCTAGAGTGTGTGGGGACTTGCACATTTCATTACCTTTTGTGAATATACTTGATCAAACCAATTCTGCTAGTTAGTGCTTGTTGCATTCTATGTTTCCATCTTAATTTAGATCTTATGACAAGCAGAACTTCTTTACTAAATGTTTCATTGTGTTTACCAGGAAAATATACTGATAACAAGAGGACCATGATGGTCCTGAATCGCTCACCTCTTCCTACATGATCCAGTTTTGAGTATGACGTCGTTTTTTCTATTATTTGACATAGTGACCTAGTTTTTGAGCTCATGTGACCCAGTTTTGAACTTGACCTAGATATTATAAAGATAAAAATTCTGACCAATTTTCATGAAGATCCATTGAAAAATATGGTCTCTAGAGAGGTCACAAGGTTTTTCTATTATTTGACCTACTGACCTACTTTTTTAAGGCACGTGACCCAGTTTCAAACTTGACCTAGATATCATCAAGGTGAACATTCTGACCAACTTTCATGAAGATCCATTCAAGGGTATGGCCTCTAGAGAGGTCACAAGGTTTTTCTATTTCAAGACCTACTGACCTAGTTTTTGATCGCAGTTGACCCAGTTTCAAACTTGACCTAGATATCATCAAGATAAACATTCAGACCAACTTTCATACAGATCCCATGAAAAATATGGCCTTTAGAGAGGTCACAACGTTTTTTCATTATTTGACCTACCGACCTACTTTTTGAAGGCACGTGACCCACTTTCAAACTTGACTTAGATATCATCATAGTGAACATTCTGACCAATTTTTATGAATATCCATTCACAAGTATCGCCTCTAGAGAGGTCACAAGGTTTTTCTATTTTTAGACCTACTGACCTAGTTTTTGACCGCACATGACCCTGTTTCGAATTTGACCTAGAGATCATCAAGATGAACATTCAGACCAACTTTCATGAAGATCCATTGAAAAATATGGCCTTTAGAGAGGTCACAAGGTTTTTCTATTATTTGACCTACTGACCTAGTTTTTGACGGCACGTGACCCACTTTCAAATTTGACCTAGATATCATCAAGATGAACATTCAGACCAACTTTCATACAGATCCCATGGAAAATATGGCCTCTAGTTAGGTCACAAGGTTTCTCTATTATTTGACCTACTGACCTAGTTTTTGATGGCACGTGACCCACTTTCGAACTTGACTTAGATATCATCAAGGTGAACATAATGACAAACTTTCATGAAGATTTCATGAAATATATGGCCTCTAGAGAGGTCACAAGGTTTTCTATTTTTAGACCTACTGACCTAGTTTTTGACTGCACGTGACCCAGTTTCGAACTTGACCTAGATATCATCAGGATGACCATTCAGACCAACTTTCACACAGATCCCATGAAAAATATGGCCTTTAGAGAGGTCACAAGGTTTTTCTATTATTTGACCTACTGACCTAGTTTTTGATGGCACGTGACCCAGTTTCGAACTTTACCTAGATATCATCAAGGTGAACGTTCTGACCAATTTTCATGAAGATCTTGTGAAATATATGGCCTCTAGAGAGGTCACAAGGTTTTTCTATTTTTAGACCTACTGACCTAGTTTTTGATGGCACGTGACCCAGTTTCGAACTTGACCTAGAAATCATCAAGATGAACATTCAGACCAACTTTCATACAGATCCCATGAAAAATATGGCCTTTAGAGAGGTCACAAGGTTTTTCTATTATTTGACCTACTGACCTAGTTTTTGATGGCACGTGACCCAGTTTCGAACTTGACCTAGATATCATCAAGGTGAACATTCTGACCAACTTTCATGAAGATCTTGTGAAATATATGGCCTCTAGAGAGGTCACAAGGTTTTTCTATTTTTAGACCTACTGACCTAGTTTTTGACCGCATGTGACCCAGTTTCGAACTTGACCTAGATATCATCAAGATGAACACTCTGACCAATTTTCATGAAGATCCATTGAAAATTATGGCCTCTAGAGAGGTCACAAGGTTTTTCTTATTTTTAGACCTACTGACCTAGTTTTTGACGGTACGTGACCCAGTTTCGAACTTGACCTAGATATCATCAAGATGAACATTCTGACCAACTTTCATAAAGATCCCATGAAAAATGTGACCTCTAGAGTGGTCACAAGCAAAAGTTTACGGACGGACGGACGGACGCACGGACGGACGCACGGACGGACGACGGACACCGCGCGATCACAAAAGCTCACCTTGTCACTTTGTGACAGGTGAGCTAAAAAAAACCAACTCCATTATTCTGACTAAATTCTAACACACCTGTGTTCGTTTCACCCCTAAAAATGTTCAGATACAGAATCTAATATAGGAGAGGCAGCTTAAGTTTGAGCGTAAAAAGAAGTGCTTCAGTACTGAGCGTAAAATGCTCTCCTTTAGTCCTATTATAAGACAACACTATGTATCCTAAATATAAGACAGTATTATGTATCAAATTATCTGCAACAGAACAAGAGATGTAAACTTATCTATTACAGAATAAGAGATGCTGAATTACCTATGCCAGAACCTGATATACCAAATTACTTCAAAATGACAGAACAGGTGATGTCAAATAATCTATGCCAAGACAGGACATATCAAATAACTTATGTAAATAAATAACAGAATATGAAATGTAACTAAAAGTAACATTATTTATTATCCTAATAATGATTGTTTCTGTTAAAACACGCTTACGCTAAAATGACGTCAATGATGTCAATGTTTTTGTTGCAACCAAGAAAGAGCACTACGATATTTTATCTACTGTTTTAGATTAATGGCATATTAGAATCGAAATAATGTATAGCAAAATTGTGTTTTACCTAAACTAACACACTCAAAACTGGTTATTAGTCGCCAGAATTATTCATTCGAGCAACACCCTTGTGAAATTATTCCGCAGACGTATAACCTCTTTCTGTATTAATAACGTTAAAACACAGTTTTTCTATACATTATTTCTCAAACAAAAGAGAAGATGTTAGAAAATCTATGACAGAACAGGGGATGTCAAGTTCTCCATAATGAAACAGGAGCTGTCCCAATTTCAATGACAGAACAAGAGATGCCAAAACAGGATATATCATTTTACTTTTAAACAGAACATTAAATTACCTACCATAAAGTAGATGTCAAATTGTCTACAACAGAACTAGAAATATCAAATGATGAATAACAGAACTGGGGATGTCAAGTCATCAACGGAACAGCAGATATATATCAAATTATCTACAGACTGTATGACAGAACAAGAGTTTTCAAATGATCAATGCCAGAATAGGATATATAAAATTACTTAATCTATTCCTAACAGTATATTACTTAAGAAATTATTAATAATATATCTCATCCAGTGATTTGTCATTGAATAAAGTCATTGTTTGGAGTTCAGAGAGCAAATCACTAAATGAGATATATTATTGAGATTCTAACACGTTACCAAGGATTTTTCGGTATCCTTGATGACGTCTATCAAATATTTGCCTGTTTTTGTTGGTTTCTTTTCTAACATGCCGCTATGCCGTAATAATTGTGACGTCAGAACAGTGAACTGTTGTAAAATAACACACAACTTTCAGCCTTCTTTGTTGAATAGGAAAATGAATCAGGTTGTGTTAGAATATCTAGTATCAGGCTTATAACAAAATAATAATTCTTTGTTTTAATATGGTAATGCCTCCGTAGGTTTTTTGCTTTAATAAGCAGAAATGCCAACGATCTATAGGGCAGAAACTATAATTGTTAGTGTGATATTTATTTAAATATGAAGCATATGAGATTTTTTCAAGACAAATGTCCATTATTTAATTTAATTTTGCATTAATTTATTCCACTTCAAACCTCCATTTTTGCTAACTTTTGAAAATTTTGCTATCAGCTGAGCTAAATATCCAACCAAACTTGAAAAGTCAAACAATTTGGCATCTGCAACTGAGATTTATCTTGAAATGCTATTAAAAATTAAACAGCCATTTCTGTTCATTTATGTAAAAGTTGACATTTAATAACAAGGAAGGTTATTTCCTAAAACGCAGAAAACCACTTTCTTTTCTTGGAAACAGCCAATGTTTTAATTCTATATGACTAAATGCTGAACAGAATATTTTCTTTATTTGATAAAAAATTCAGTTTTATAATTTTATACAATTAACTGAAAAACAATTTGTTAATAAATACTGTTACAAATATAGTAAAACATGTATTGCAATTAATACGTAGAGTTTGATAAAAGTATTGCAACTGCTTTTTCCTTAAGAACTATATACTTTTGTTTTGTTTCCTTTTCCCCCTAATTTGGCAAACTAGTTCAATCAGAACTAACAACTATGTACAACACTGATTTGTAATTAAACCCACCCTTTTTAACTGATCATAAATGTGTTACCTGGTCGTTCATACATGCGTTCCCCAATTTGCGATCCTTTCACCGATTCCGTTGTAGTTCCACCTGCGACCTCACTAAAACTGAATTTAGAATTGAACTTCAGCCACACATATCGCCGTCCGTTCTGATCAGTGGAAACTTCAAAATCATTCTTCGTCATCAAACGCAAAAAATCTTTACCACGATTACAAATGTACATGCATACATCAAAGAAAACTTTGTTTTGCAATGACTCTGGCTGATCTAAATTCATTGCATCACTCAAATATATTTGTCGCAATTCATTAGTTTCAAAAGTGAAAGTTCGTTGTCTTGAATGTTTTTTCATGACAGTATTTTTAACACCTGTGTCTTTTACAAGATTTTCATCAATGATACCGTTACAATCTGTAAAATCGTTGCCTACAGTTATATCCACATCAATTGCCTTCTTAAAATACTCACTGAGGTCCGCTCTGACTCGTTGCAAACTGGCGACACTAGCGGTGCCATCTTCCTCAGCCTGGTTTCTAAGTTGAAGGTAGAAATCTTTCAGGAAAACACCCAGTTCAGAAGGACTAAGGGATATCACGTACTGAAAATCCTTCTCCTTCTTCCTGGCAAAATCTCTAAGACAGATGACAGCCCTCCTGACGCCTTCGTCCAAGTTTTCCCATGTGTTTTCAGTCTCTCTTTCCGTTGGATTCTGAGACGACATGGTTTTTCTAAGACCCAATTTTCACGCACCTGAAAGCTTTCTGTTTGACATGTTGTTGCAGTATTAGCTGTGACGTCACACAGACCTTGCGACAATAATCGGGTCATGGGGGTGTCAGGTTAGTTGAAATTCTGATAACCGGATGCGATTAAAATAAAATGCAATAAGACATTTTTGAAAATTATTGATTATAAATATTAAACAGAAACAGTGGATAATGAGAAAATATGCTATGAAATAGAACGTATAATTAGATAAAATGAATAAATCAGAAAAAATAAACCGTTAAAGCTTACCTATTTCGAAATGGGTATTTCCTATGTACACAAAGCGCCAATACACACCGGGAGGATGACGTCATGGTAAACTTATATCATCGCTGTCATCTCATTCAGACATTACGTCCCATTGTATTTCGTCCGTCCGTATGCTTGTGTCTTGTCATGAAGGTTATAAGCTTCAAGTAATAAAATTATATAGCATTAACTTGAATAGATTTCAAATCTTGTATATAAATCTTGACCCCTTTCCCTTGGGAAGAAATTGTGCACCCCTTGTCACAGATTTGTTTTTATAGTTTTATGAAATTTGAGCCTTTCTGTAGTCACAATCCGTGACTCAAGTTACTACCCTGACGATCAGTCTCTGAAATGATAACTTTGGTTTTAAAATTAAATCAAAACTTGAAAGATCTGTTTTCTTTAGGATTTTGTTTATAAACCTGGTAAGAATTTAAGTCTTGGAAATTTTCCAGCATTTCTGGTAAAGTTAGATGCAACATGTGCACTTTCCTCTTTGATTGTCTCTGACAGGACAGGTAGAGGACTCCATGATAAGCAGTTCTTAAATCCCATTGTGACTCAGCTGTTTTGATACCTGTCTTCTGGCCTTTCTTGTTTGGCCCTTAATGATGTTTTTAATTCTGTAAAGGCATTCTGTGGGTGAGTACACACATCAGGGGTTCTTTAGAGTTTTTATATATATTTTACATGCACATTTTTGTAACTAAAATCTGTTGCCATTGCATGTATTAGGAATTCACTGGCAGGGATTACTTTTTAGCTCATCTGATTTAAAAAAAAAAGAAAATGGTGAGTTATTGTCATCACTTGATCGGCATTGGCGTCGGCCTTGCCAAGTTAAGTTTTAAGTTTAGGTCAGCTATTGCTTTAAAACTTGCAACACTTGTTCACCATCAATAGCTGGATCTGTACAGCAAGAAGCATAACACCATCCTGCTTTTTGCAAGAATTATGGCCCCTTGTGGACTTAGAAAATATCAGATTTCTTGGTTAAGTTTTGCATTTAGGTCAACTTTTCATTTATGGTTAAAGTTATTAAAAGCTGACTCTACACATCAAGTACCGTAACTCTATATTGCTTTTTGCAAGAATTATGACCCCTTTTGGACTTAGAAAATGAGATTTCTTGGTTAAGTTTTGTGTTTAGGTCAGCCTAAATTCTCCTAACTATCAAAGCTATTGCTTTAAAACTTGCAACACTTGATCACCATCAAAAGTTGACTCTGTACAGCAAGAAACATAACACCATCCTGCTTTTTGCAAGAATTATCTGTAAGAATGATAGATTTACATTTTAGATCTATATTGCTGACAAACTGCTTAATTGATATTGTACTATTGAACTGCAATATTTGTTAAATTATGTGTAATTGTATGTATATGTATTATGTGGAAATAAAATTTATAAAAAAAAACAAGAGGGTCATGATGACCCTGGATCGCTCACCTGAGTAATATGAGCTACATGTTTCAAAGATCAAACTGATGATAAAATATTAAGAAAGTCAGTAGGTCACATTCATGGTCAATGATATTCAGTTTTACGATTGGTGTGCAAAACTGTGTATGTCATCAAAATTTCAAGGCTGTATCTTAAAAAAACAAGAAAGTAGGTCAATAGGTCGAGGTCAAAGTCAAGTGACATCATATTACTTGGGTTCATCAGGTAATTATTATTAAACAGTCTTGGAAAAAGGATCAAATGATTTTTTAAGTCTGTCACATAGTAACTAAGTTACCCCAGGGTGGGTCTTCTTTTAACCCCAGGGGCATAATTTGAACAATTTTGGTAGAAGGACTACTAGACAATGCATCATACCAAATATCAAAAGCATAGGTTGTATGGTTTCAGACAAGAAGATTTTTAAAGTTTTTTCCTATATAAGTCTATATAAAACTTTGGACCCCCAGGGCAGGGCCTCTTTTCACCCCCAGGGGTACAATTTTAACAATTCTGGTTGAGGACCATAAGACAATGCTACAAACCAAATATCAAAGGTCTAAGTGTTGTGGTTTCAGACAAGAAGATTTTTAAACTTTTTTTCATATATAAGTCTATGTAAAACTTGAGACCCCCGGGGCGGGGCCATATTTGACCCTAGAGGGATAATTTGAACAATCTTGGTAGAGGACCACTAGATGATGCTACATACCAAATATCAAAGCCCTAGGCTGTGTGGTTTTGTAGAAGAAGATTTTCAAAGTTTTCCCTATATAAGTCTTTATAAACCATGTGACCCCCGGGGCGGGGCCATATTTGACCCTAGGGGGACAATTTGAACAATTTTGGTAGAGGACCACCAGATGATGCTACATACCAAATATCAAAGCCCTAGCCCATGTGGTTTTGTACAAGAAGATTTTCAAAGTTTTCCCTATGTAAGTCTATATAAACCATGTGACCCCCGGGGCGGGGCCAAATTTGACCCTAGGGGGATAATTTGAACAGTTTTGGTAGAGGACCATTAGATGATGCTACACACCAGCTATCAAAGCCCTAGGCCCTGTGATTTTGGACAAGAAGATTTTTAAAGTTTTTCCTTTTGGTTGCCATGGCAACCAGAGTTCTGCATGGAATTCAATTCTTTGAACAATTTTGAAAGGGGGCCACTCAAGGATCATTCCTGTGAAGTTTGGTGTAATTCTGCCCAGTGGTTTTCAAGAAGATTTTTTTAGAAAATGTTGACGGACGCACAATGCACACCGCACGACGGACATTGAGCGGTCACAATAGCTCACCATGAGCCTTTGGCTCAGGTGAGCTAAAAAGAATTATGGCCCCTTTTGGACTTAGAAAAAATCAGATTTCTTGGTTAAGTTTTGCGTTTAGGTCAACTTTTCTCCTTTACAGTCAAAGCTTTTGCTTTAAACTTGGAGCAGTTATTTGTCATTAAAAGCGCACTCTGCACAGCAAGTACCATAACTCTAAAATTTTCTTGTTATTATAGACAGTTCTCTTAAATAATGACATATTTTTAGCTCATCTGATTTTTATACCCCCGAAGGGAGGCATATAGTTTTTGAACCGTCTGTCCGTCTGTCGGTCTGTCCGCAATTTTCGTGTCCGGTCCATATCTTTGTCATTGATGGATGAATTTTCAAATAACTTGGCATGAATGTGTACCACAGTAAGACGACGTGTCACGCGCAAGACCCAGGTCCGTAGCTCAAAGGTCAAGGTCACACTTAGACATTAAAGGATAGTGCATTGATGGGCGTGTCCGGTCCATATCTTTGTCATCGATGGATGGATTTTCAAATAACTTGGCATGAATGTGTACCACAGTAAGACGACGTGTCGCGCGCAAGACCCAGGTCCGTAGCTCAAAGGTCAAGGTCACACTTAGACTTTAAAGGATAGTGCATTGATGGGCGTGTCCGGTCCATATCTTTGTCATCCATGGATGGATTTTCAAATAACTTGGCATGAATGTGTACCACAGTAAGAAGACGTGTTGCGCGCAAGACCCAGGTCCGTAGCTCAAAGGTCAAGGTCACACTTAGACGTTAAAGGATAGTGCATTGATGGGCGTGTCCGGTCCATATCTTTGTCATCCATGGATGGATTTTCAAATAACTTGGCATGAATGTGTACCACAGTAAGACGACGTGTCATGTGCAAGACCCAGGTCCGTAGCTCAAAGGTCAAGGTCACACTTAGACGTTTAAGGTCATTTTTCATGATAGTGCATTGATGGGCGTGTCCGGTCCATATCTTTGTCATTCATGCATGGATTTTAAAATAACTACGCATGAATGTGTGACACAGAAAGACGACGTGTCGCGCGCAAGACCCAGCTCTGTAGGTCAAAGGTCCTAAATTCTAACATCGGCCATAACTATTCATTCAAAGTGCCATCGGGGGCATGTGTCATCCTATGGAGACAGCTCTTGTTTTTAAAAAAAATGATGAGTTATTGTCATCACTTGATCGGCATTGGCGATGCCTGGTTAAGTTTTATGTTTAGGTCAGCTTTTCTCCTAAACTATCAAAGCTGGTGCTTTGAAACTTGCAACTCTTGTTCACCATCAATAGCTGACTCTGTATAGTAAGAAGCATAACTCTATCCTGCTTTTTGCAAGAATTATGGCCCCTTTTGCACTTAAAAAATATCAGATTTCTTGCTTAAGTTTTATGTTTAGGTCAACTTTTTTCCTAAACTATCAAAGCTTTTGCTTGCTTTAAAACTTGCAACACTTGTTCATCATCAATTAGGCTGACTCTGTACAGCAAGAAGCATAACTTCATCCTGCTTTTTGCAAGAATTATGGCCCCTTTTGGACTTAGAAATATCAGATTTCTTGGTTAAGTTTTATGTTTAGGTCAACTTTTCTCCTAAACTATTAAAGCTATTGCTTTGAAACTTGCAACACTTGTTCACCATCAAAAGCTGACTCCGTACAGCAAGAAATATAACTCCATCCTGCTTTTTGCAAGAATTATGGCCCCTTTTGGACTTAGAAAATATCAGATTTCTTGATTAAATTTTGCCTTTAGGTCAACTTTTCTCCTTTACGGTCAAAGCTATTGCTTTAAAACTTGGAGCAGTTATTTGCCATTAAAAGCTGACACTGCACAGCAAGTACCATAACTCTGCATTGCTTTTTGCAAGAATAATGGCCCCTTTTAGACTTAGAAAATCATGGGTAGGTCAATATTTCTATTATACAGAGACAAAAAAAATCAGATGAGCGTCTGCACCCGCAAGGCAGTGCTCTTGTTTTATACTTCCAGATACTAGAATCTGGGGATTCCGTCTGTCGGTCCATTGGTCCTTCTGTAGATGGATTTGTCTGAGCTATTTTTCAGAAATTATTAGCCAGATTTCCATCAAACCTTGTAATTATTATCAATACCAAGCCTAGTTGTGCATGTGCGAAGCAGGTTCCATTTGGATGATTTTTCACTTAGTTATGGCCCTTTATTAATTTTTTCTATTTCTCAGTCCTTATATGCCAGACTTTTATCAAACCTTGTAAATATCATTGATACCAAGTCAAGTTGTGCATGTGCAAAGTATGTTCCATTTGAATTATCTTTCACATAGTTATGATATATATATGGGAAGTTTTGTTTTTGTCATCACAGTCCAGCAGTGAACCATGGTAGATAGCAGGTATGCATAAATGCCAACTGAATTACACCTCATTTTATTGTACCCCTCGAACAACGAAGTTGTAAGGAGGGTATACAGGTTTCAGCTTGTCTATTTGTCCGTCTGTCTGTAGACATAGACACAATCTTGTGTGCACCAACTCTCCTCATCTCCTGGACACAATTTAATGAAACTTCAAACTAGTGATATAACAATGTATGATATTGAGAAGTCTTTGTAATAATACGAAAATCATGCAGTATTGACTTGGATTAAAGATTAAACAAAAACCTTTTTATGGCGACAATTTATAATTGTTTCGGATACTTTATAGTTTGGTTTTGAGGTCAGCAATGTTTATGTTCTTTTTATAATGGAACAGTCCATTATTTAGGTACAGTTCATTTTCGTAAACATCATGTTTGTAAACATTAAAGATTCATTTTGTTACCTAAACTCAGGATTCTATATTTCAGTGTGTCTTGTATAAGAAAAACGTGAGCTCAAGCTAAAACAAAACATAATCAAAAAGTAGAAAGGTCATTTTGTAAGTAGAGAAATTTTAGTTTGAAAACATGTAAATATGTATGACCGTAATCAAACTGTACTGTTATTCAGTACATTTGTGGTTCTTACCAAAATTAGGCAAGGTAAATCATGCTGATTTTTTAAATCAGAAACTGACAAGTCTATAAATTGAACTCTCAAATATCAAATATTTATAGTAGGTATACTGGTATTGAGATTTTTAATGTTTGTAATCTGTACGATATATTTAAGTTTAAGTAAAGGAAATGTAAAAGATTTTCTGCAAAAAAATAAAGTACACAGAGCACTTGTACATTATAGAAAAATAAGGGAATGTTACAAGGAGTTCATTATATCAAACTGTTCAGAAAGAGTTTTTTCCCTTTACATTAGAAATTAACAAATCACTCAGATGGATTTCAAAGGTAGTGAGAACAACCTTAGACCAATGTGTGAAGACTCTGACTACATTCACTGGAAACAACAGCCTATTAATACATTTACATAAACAAAGTGCGGTTTGTAAAACACATGGCCCGTGTGACGGAGGACTGGGCATCTTAAATTTTTTATGCTGTGATCTTGAACTTTGAGCAAATATAATCTTAAAAGTAAGAGGGGTAATAAACTGAATACAGGCAATCATCCTATGATGTTGATGGCCATAAATCCAAAGGTCCTTCAGAAATTAATCAGAAATCATTTTCAATCTCACAGTTACTGTTATATAAACCCTTGAGGTACTGGCCCCAAGAACAATGAGTCATCTCCCAACCAAAGGCACCCCATCCTATGAAGTGTGCAAACCTAAAAAATGCTCCAAATATTGATCAGAAGCTACTTTCAGTTTCAAGGTCACTATGACATTGACCTTTTACCTACTTACCCTAAAACCATAGGAGGTATTCTTTTGACCACAGGTAGTATATCTTAATATAAAAAGCCCTGAGTAAAAATTATTCAGTTATTAAGTAAAAATTGTTTTCAGTCTCGAGGTCAGTTATAAAACTCACAAGGTCAATGTGACCCTGATGTTTGACCAATACCGTAACATATTAGGAGTCATGTTCCGACAGGCAATCATCCTATGAAGTCTGAGGACTGTAGCCCAAATTGTTCTTAAGTTATTAAGTGGAAACCATTTTCAGTCTAGAGGTCACTGTGACTTTGACCCACTGACCTCAAGGATAACATGGGTTATTCACTGACCACAGACAATCACCCTATAAAGTTTTGATCATTGTAAAACGAAGCATCCTCTAGTTACTAGTATTCAGCGGAAACCATTTTCAATCTTAGAGGTCACATTGTGACATTGGTTTTTGACCTAATTACCCCCCAGAAACAATAGGGGTCATCTACTGATCTTGGCCAATCAAGTTCGACCATTGTAGGACCAAACATTCTCCAAATGGGTTACTGACCAACTGACAGTCAGATAATGAGCAAATAATGTATCCACTTTCATAATTTACATGAACCAACGAGTTATCAGCAAAAATCAACTTTTATCCAGTCAGGGGCAATTACTCTAAAAATTCTTTAATAAGTTCCATTCCACAAAATTTGCAGAGAAGCAGCTATCTGTGAGTAGAAAACCGTCACCAAAATGTCAACTAAATATGGCAAATCATACAAAGAAATAGTAAAAACAAGTATGCCCACAGGCAGAATGTGGAGCCCGCCAGATGTCAAGTGTGACCTTGACCTTAGACCTAGGGACCTTGTTCTTTCGCATGACACTCCATCTCATAATGATGATCATTCATGCCAAGTTACATCAAAATCTCACAATGCATTAAATGCTCCAAACAAACTTCAATTTGACCTTTGACCTCCAACTGTGACCTTGTCCTTTGAGATAGGAACATGGGGTTTGTGCATGACACCATGACACTCCTCAGTGAGGTTAACTTTCATGCCAAATATAAACAAGATTGGTCCATGCATGTCAAAGTTATGGTCAGGACAAAATCGGACGCAAACACGCACGTACCCACCCGCCAAAAGTGATGACAAAGTGGAGCTCACTGCAAGTGGGCTCGACACCGCAAGCGGGCTGGACAAAAACCAGCTTTTAATTATCTAAAGGGCAGTAACTCTGGTAGTATTGTGAAGATTCTGAATGCAATTATTGGTGAGCATCATCCAGTTAATACAAACATTACTTATAACATAGACCATTCTAATGTTTGTCTCTGTTAAAACACGCATTCGCTAGTCTAAGAATGACGTCACGTTAACATGCGGTGACATCAAAGTTTTTGTTGCGACCAAGAAAGAGCGCTACTATATTTTATCTACTGTTTTAGATTAAAGGCATATTAGAATTGAAATAATTTATAGCAAAACCGTGTTTTAACAGTATTTATACACTTGGGCAGTAATACGTCGTACAAATAATTTCACTCGTTCTGCGCCGTCGTGAAATTATTACATCCGACGTATAACCGCCCATCATGCATAAATAGTGTAAAAGCACTCTTTTGCTACAAATTATTTCTTAAATACAAACTCCCACAAAGTATCAACCAAGATACGGCTGCTGAATGAGTGACAGGCAGGCTGATGGACAAACAAACACCAAAGCTTTATCCCTCAATTGTTCACAGGGGACAACAATAGGTTTATAAAATCATCAAATTAAAAGGTTACAAAAAAGATACAATTTACACTTTTTACAGAGTGCCAAACAGTCACAATATACACCCATCACAGCAAATTACCTTTGACTTACTGAGTAGACTATTTGTCATGTTTCTCAGTTTCAGCTAATTCAGGGGCCATCACTCCAGAGTGACAAAGACATGCCTATAATCATTATGACTAAGTTTAGTCAACATTGGATAAGAACGGCTTAGTTTTTTATGTGGACACTGTCAATGTTTGCAATTTTATGTAATTCAAGGGTCATATCTCATGAGTGACTGGGATTATCCAGCTGGTACCAAACTTGTTTGAGATATTATGCCCGTTAACATTTTTACCAAGTTTGGTGAAAATTGGATACGACCTAAAAGTTTGAGAACGCACACTGAAATGTTTCACAATTTTCAACAATTCAGAGGTTGCAACTCCATAGTCACTAGGACAATCTAGATGGTTTTTCAAAGTTAGCTAACCTATTATACTCATAAACACTGTGTCACATGATGAACATTTGATACAAACTGCTCAAATTAGTTTAAACCCTTAGCCTGCTAAATTTCTAAAATGGACTGGTCCAACATTCAATTTGGGCAATACCAGTTATTATTCAAAGGGGTGTTCACTGAAAATTTACTAACTGAATAGCGAACAGTGCAGACCATGATCAGACTGCACGAATGTGCAGGCTGATCGTGGTCTGCACTGGTCGCAAAGGCTGAATCACTTGCCACCAGAAGGCTAAGGTTCAAGGACTACAATGCCCGAGAGACTCGAGGGACCCAGCTGATATTTGAGTTTGCCAAAGATATTATGCCCATAAATGCTGTGATCAAGTTTGGTGAACACTTCACGACACGCCCACAGGACCTGGTGTTCTCATAATACTTGTATGTCCCTTTTACATGGGCATGCAAAAATTCAAAGAAAACAAAACGTAATTAAGTCAAAACAGTTTATTGCTGACATTCAATAAGCTGGAAAGCAAAGTCTGAAAATTGGGAGTTATTTAATGCAATGAATTACCAGCCCTCAAAAGATCACGGTAACATCTCACTAATATTAACATCTCACTAACAAAACAAAGCTTTTCATCAGTAAAAATAAAACACGAAGCACTAACTTTCCACTGAAACTCGAGATAATCAGTTTTTATTTGATATTAAACATTATCACTGCTACAAAATATCATTTCTGATATCATTATATTTTGTTTTGTTACTTGCAAGTTTTTATGTATATAAACTACATGTATAAACAAAATAGTGAATCAACTGGCTCAAAGTACTGTCACATTATAGGCAAAATATGAAGAATATAATAAGTTGAAAAACAGTTCTGGCAAGAACAGACAAGAGCTAGTAATATGCCCCTTCGCACAGAGAATAGGACAGGGCAGTAAAAATGAGCATTAAAAAAACAAATTACATTGGAGACATGTGTTGCTGGATAGGGAGGAGAGTGCACTGCCGATGCAGGGTACTAAGATACAACATAAAGAAACAGAATTGCTGACTTACATCCTTGAAACTCAAAAATTACCAACAAGAGGGTCATGATGACCTTGTATCGCTCACCTGTTAGATTGGCCTTGGAATCATCAACATTCTGACCAAGTTTCATGAAGATAGGGTCATAAATGTGGCCTCTACAGGGTTAACAAGCTTTTCCTATGATTTGAGTGGTGACCTAGTTTTTGACCCCTCATGACCCAGTCTTGAACTAAGCCTAGGAATAATCAAGATAAACATTCTTACCTAGTTTCATGGAGATAGGGTCAAAATATGGCCTCTAGTGTTAACAAGCTTTTCCTTTGATTTGAGCAGGTGACCTAGTTTTTGATCCCATATGACCCAGTTTCAAACTCTGCTTAGGAATCATCAAAATAAACATGCTGACTAAGATTCATGAAGATAGGGTCATAAATGTGGCCTAAAGAGAGTTAACAAGCTTTTCCTTTGATTTGACCATGTGACCTAGTTTTCGACCCCATATGACCCAGTTTGGAACTTGGAATAGGAATCATCAAGATAAACATTCAGACAGTTTCATGAAGATAGGATCATAAATGTAGCTTGTAGAGAGTAAACAAGCTTTTACTTTGATCTGACCTGGTGACCTAATTTTTGACCCCACATGACCCAGTTTCGAACTTGACCTAGAGATCATCAAGACAAACATTCTGTGCATGTTTGTATCAAATCAAAGCATAAATGAAACCTCTATATGGCTTAAAAATAGAACATTTTGCTCATTTCAGGGGCAGTAACTCTAGAACACATGATGGAATCTATTTATATATTTGGGTTTTACGGCGCAGCAACACAGTATAGGTTATATAGCGCCAAACAGGAATACAAATTTTGGTTCCACATCCCATTTACATTGAAATAAAAACATGAGGCAGGATGGAATCTAGCCGGTTTTTTTAAAGGAACCTAGATCTTATTGTAACTTAAGTTAAAGTGTAGAATGTCACTTCTATCGTGTTCACACAGTAAACATTTACAAATTTTGGCTCTTTCAGGGGCCAATCAGGGGCCGTAACTATGGTACCTATAATTGGATCTGATTGTATCATCACGGAATCCAAGATTTATTGTTGTTAAAGATATTTTGCAAATTTGTATAAAATCAAACCATAAATAAAGTATCTATATGGCTGCAAAAGCCAAAATAGCAAATTTTGGCCCTTCAAGGAGCCAAAACTCTGGAACCAATGATGGGATCTGGCCAGTTTTCAAAAGGAATCGAGATGTTATGCCAATACAAGTTGTGTGCAAGTTTGATTAAAATCGATTACAAACTGTGGCCTCTACTGTGTTCACAAGAAATTGTGGACAGACGGACAATGGGCTAAAAGTATGTTAGATCCCTGTGATCTTGCACTGTGAGCTACTGGCTCCAAAGTCAAAAACAGATCCTCCTGAAGTTGTACTTAATCATGGTGTAAAGTCTGAAAGCCACAGCAATTACATGTCTTGACCTAGAACCTGAAAATCAGCAAATTACCAGAAATTAAGTCCGGTCCCTGTGGCTTTCACTTATGAGCCTCTGACCCCAAAATCATTAGTGATACGTAGTCAGTCTGAAAGCAGTTTTCAGCCTCATGGTTATTGTGACTGTGACATTTGAACGATTGATTGATCCCAAAAATCATTAAGGATCCTCGTCATGTGTTGTTGACATAGAGTCCAGAAACACATTTTGTAGAGAATATTTTCAGATTTCAAGGCCAAAAATATTCTATTACCTTGAAATTATCCTGGATGGACCTATTTCCTCATTCCATAATTTCTGGAAGAGTCTTCATATATTTTCAATGGCAGTCCCAGTGTATTTAAGTTAAGAACACTCTTATCCAGTTCAAATGTGGTCTTCATTAGGAGGTGGTCTTTCTTCAATGTAAACGTTAAAATGGGAAACAAAACATGTGGTCTTTAGAGCCAGGTGGTCTCTGTTCAGAGGTGGTCTTTAACACAGGTTTGACTGTAGTTTAACATGTACAAATAAAATATAACAGACCCGCAAACAACATATTTGTAATACTCGTAAATCAGTAAAACTCATGAAGCATTTATTTCCATGGATTATGTGACTGTGTCAGTCTGCAGCAACAGCACCGCCAAGCAGAACAATATATGCCTGAAGGGTTACATCAGAGGATGGGAGCAAAATTTAAGAACTTGACTGTTGAAGCCCAAAGGACAGGAACAACAAAGGGAAGAAATTCAAAAATAAAATCCTTACCAGGTACAGGTATGTCGAAATATACCTAAAAATTGGAGGTTCCATCCATGTTGTACCACAGAAAAGTGGTCTTGGTTTTTCCCTACGGTCAATAATAAAAATTTCAAAATAAGCTATTTATAGTAACATAAATGGGAATTAATTCAAATTTTTTTTATTGTAAGTGAACAAAAAAGGAATCTGCCAAATAAAAACAACAGCAATGCAATGCAGAGCAATATACACAAAGCTAAGTCATATTTGACCTTTGACCCAAAGTGTGACCTTGACCTTGAAGCGAGTCATCCGAAACATGCGCTCTGCACGTCGTCTCAGTGGGGTGAATATTTGTGCCAAGCTTCTTTGAAATCCTTCAAGGGGTTCATGAGAAACAAACTTATATGACCTTTAACCCTAATTGTGACCTCGACCTTTAAGCTTGTTTATACATTTGCTTTTAAATTAGTCTTTCAAAATGTCTTAAAACGAACAAAAAAGTAAATAAAATAATATAAAATTACATGTGAAATGGAAGTTTTAACAACTTATACATACTTTTCACTGGAAGACAAACTAGAAGAAATTTAGATCCCCTCCATTTTATACCTTTTTATCTTTGAACATTTGTTTTGGCTTTAATGCCATTTTTCAACAGTATTTCAATTACGCAACGGCAGACATTTAACCTAACTAGTGTTCCTGGATTCTGTACCAGTATAAACTTGTTCTCTGCAAGTAACTGCCAACTTCCCCACATGAATCAGAGGTGGAGGACAGATAATTTCAGACACAATGTCTGTTATCAAATCGTCATGGAGAACAAATGCCTCGCCCAGGATGACATGACTTTTCAAGAATTTTCTATTTTTAGTTGCGGTGGCAATGTTTTTGATGAATCAGAATAATCTGAACGATATTGGTTATAGGTCAATGACAATTATTGTGATATTAATTCAGAATGAGACCATCAGCAATCAGCAATTAGTATACATTGTATTTGTTTAGCTCTGGAAGGTATAATTTACAATCTTTGTAGAGGGTCAACCATGAAAAATTTGTGTGGAACTATTCCAAAATCAGACAAACAGTTTAGAAAGCGATGTCACTTGATTTTTTTATCTATTTCAGCTCCAGCTGCTTCTAGAAACTATACCAAGGAAACAGTTTGAACACCTTTAGAAGAGGAACATCAATGTATATGAACAATCAGGCGTCCATTAAAATATTTAAGTCAATTTCTCTCAAAACTACTAAATATGGCTATATGGGAATAAGAGCACAGGTCAAAGTATTCATAAGTTGAGCAGTGCCTACCAAGTTTGAGAATCACAGGTCAAAGAATTGAGCAGAAACTAAATAGAGTGTGACCTTCGAACAATATAGGTCATCCAATGAACATGGGCAAAATGCCTGACAAGTATAGGATTGTAGATCAAGGGTTTGTGACAATATTGAGTGGAAACCGTTCTTGTACTTAATTGCTGTGACCTTGACTTCAAGTCAAAAGAGCTCAAGCTCATGGGCAAAAAGCCTGCCAAGTTTGTACACAACAGGTCAATGTATTCTCTAGAAATTCAGCAAAAACATCTTTTTATAAAACTAGAGAGCACAATGAAAATATTGACTGCACCTAAAGTTCATGTAGCTACATTCATTAGTATCCAATATAAAATAACTGAAAGATAAACTGACAGACGGACAACTTGACAATTGTATTGAGCTGTTTTTGTCTCAAGATAAACAAGCAAATTCGATGAATTGGAATCCCCCACCGAAAGGGTCAGAGTTGAGGAACGACAAAAAAATATATCCAGCAAAAAGTTAAGAATGTTACCAAGAAGCAAATACAGTTGAATATCGTTACCTCGATATCGGTTAGCTCGATACTCCGGTTAGCACGATGTGTTTTAGTCAGTCCCGATTTTCCCCTATATATTTTAATGTAATTATTTATCATTACCTTGATATGATTAGCTCGATATTTTGTTTAGCTCGATGACATTTTTCAGTCCAGTCAACTTACCTATACTGTTTTTACACCTGGTTTCGTCGATATTACAGCTTATCAAAAAATATCCATGTTATTTGTAAGGTGTGAAAATCAACCAACTGTTGTCCGGCGATGTATTAATCATAATAAGTTAGTTTGTGTGTTTGTTTTGTTTGTTATTTAATCTTTAATTCAATTTAAATGTCAGGAAGTTTGCATTTAATTTCCAATAATTAATCTTATAAAAAGCGTGCAAGCAGGCAAGCTGTTTTCCAATATAACAACTAATTTGGATGAAATATTTTTCTGTTTGACAGAGTAACAATCTGCCATTTAGGATTGAGTAACAATATGCGTATTTAACTGGAAAATTTTCATTATCGAAGCACAGTCAAAATGACTACTCAACTAGGAACATTACCGCTGCATTCAGACTTGTTTAAGGAAGGAATAAAAATGCTAATGTTTACACGTATATTTTGAAAAATTTAAAAGTTGTATGTATTGTAAGCTATACATAGGCGTATATTTTACGTTATAAGGTACGGGATGACTTAGACTTAAATCAGGTATTAATTACCGAAATGGCCGGAACGGTAAAATACCACAAGTAGAAAATAGCAGTGAAAGCTGTTAACGTTAAATAAACTTTTAATTGATACCAAACTGATAGATTAAAGCTTCATGTATGATGATAACACAACTAACTTGATTCTATGATAATTTGTACATGTGTTGCTGTTTAATAGTTTCTTTGGAGGGGTGAAGGTTGATAACGTTCATTGGTGGTACGCTGCTCCAGTGCCGATTAATAATTACGATTACAGTTATATGAAAAGCTAAAAACTTTTGTACTCTTTTTACAGTTACTTGTATTTAAAAAGAACGTAAAGTATTATGTACTAGTATATATATGTACTGTTCTTTGTTTACCAAAATAAACGTAAGCTATTGACTGACGGATTTTATTCACTTACGGATTCCATGACTTACGGAAAATGTTAATATTCTATACTAGTATAATAGTACTGTTATTTGTATACATTTATAAATACTGTCATTGACTGACGGATTTTATTCACTTACGGAAAATATTAATATTCTATACTAGTATAATAGTACTGTTATTTGTATGCATTTATAAATACTGTCATTGACTGACGGATTTTATCCACTTACGGATTTTATGACTTACGGAAAACGTAAGTATTTATAACTGTTACTTGTATAGAATACTATAATTATACTGTTGTTGACTGACGGATTTTGTCCACTTACGGATTTCGTAACTTACGGAAGATAACCTTGCGGATCAAACATGCGATTAACCCATTGTCCGTTCTTACGGATGGAAAGCCGCCATCTGAAGGGGAACGCTGTATTTATAACCTTTGCAGCATTAATTTCCGTAAATTGTAAACAGTCTAATCGAGTCCGACCAATGAACGCGACTTACGGATTTTCTCGACCAATGAAAATGTTCCGCAAGTCTCAGGACGCTGATATTCCAGTTCCGTACAAAACTTAGATCCGTAAGCCGATTTAACTAGGAAACTGTTGTAATTGTGTGTCCTGTACCATTAGAAAAGATACATTTTGGTATTAAGCATGGATAATGGTATTGCAAAATACT
Source organism: Mercenaria mercenaria (assembly GCF_021730395.1). Lineage (NCBI taxonomy): Eukaryota > Metazoa > Mollusca > Bivalvia > Venerida > Veneridae > Mercenaria > Mercenaria mercenaria. Next base: position 27,735,563 of record NC_069364.1, on the reverse strand, counting down.
TATGTTAGTTCAGAATGACTTTGGGTAAATCAGTTGTTTGTTGTGACTCACGGAAACAAGGTCCGCATTTCGGCTGCACTTCAAGTTAAATTAAAGCTTCTCAGGTAACTCGAAGACAGTTTTACATAAAGTTTAATAGAAAATCCATTAGTTTGTTCTTAGATTTATGTGTAGTTTGCATGAGAACAGCTCATATGATTTAAGTGAGACTGTAAAATCGTTTGTCACCGGTTTCCACAACGGGGTAAACACTTCCCCATAGAATATAAATATCTTCTCAAGCTTTTTATACACGTACTTGCAATAGTTTTCAGAGAAATGAATGAAATTGAAATCAGTTTTGGTTTGGTTTTCATTACTGTAAACAGAAATAGTTTATTGATATCACTGAATTTGTGACAGGCTGGTCTCTGTCAGTGTACATTTGATAACAGTATGTATGTACTATTTATTTGTCAATAAAATTAAAATTGTATTTACGTTTTATATTATTTCTTCCCCCTTTCAAACCGTCTGAAAAAAGTATTGGATATAATGACAATATAGACGTCCGACACAAGTACAAAGTAGTCCCAGATAGTTGATATCGTTACGTCGAACTTCGGATATGTCGATGCAATTTTTACAGTCCCTTGAATATCGAGGTAACGGTATTTGACTGTAATTTCATTAGCCAAAATCAAATTAAAAGAAAATGAATGGTTTGTTTGGGTGGGGGGTGGGGTGAGGATACAACAGTTTACATGTTGATTATAAATATTGATAGAAAACGAAAAAATGAAAAAAAAAAAAAAAAAAAATTGGGGGGTAAGGGGGAGGGGGGTGACCAAGGTAAGGTGGTGACCAGGTGTAGGTACACAACATCACATGTTTATAATAAATGTTCATGGAAAAGAATGAAAGAAGTTAAATGAAATTCTTCCAATTGGTTGGTTTGTTATGTATTGTACAGATCTGTGGATTTTTAAACAATTAAAGGGCAATAACTATATGGAAAATTGACCAATTGAAAAAAAACTTGAAGGGCATCGTCGCAGTATCTTGGTTCATGTCTATTTCAAGTTTGATGAAATTCTACCTGCTAGTTACTGAGAAATGGCTGCAGACAGACATTTTTTATTAAATCAAGGGCAATAACTTGAGGGAAATTGACCTATCAAAAAAGAAACTTGACGGGCATCAGCGCAGTATCTTGGTTCATGTCTATTTCAAATCTGATGAAATTCTACCTGTTAGTTACTGAGAAATGGCTGCAGACGGACATTTTTTATTTAATCAAGGGCAATAACTCTGAGGGAAATTGACCAATCAAAAAAAAAAAAACTTGACGGGAATCATCGCAGTATGTTGGTTCATGTTTATTTCAAGTTTCATGAAATTCTACCAAGTAGTTACTGAGAAATGACTGCGGACGGACTGACGGACGGACAACGCCATTTCAATACCCCCCTCCCCGATTTCATCGGCCGGGGATAATTATCGCAACACTGGCAAACTGCAGCAGGTGCCCTGATAGTTATAATGCAGCACTATATTATCTTGATATTTTTAGCTTTTGGAATTAAAAACAGACAGAAAAGTTTTAACTATAATATCTTTTTGTTGGCACATCAGTAACAACCTTGATTAAGCTATTTTAAAAGTTATTACAAAGAAGATATCTATGAAAATATATTCTTCAATGACCAAATATGAATACAAGTGTGAAATACTGACTTTTCTAATGCATTAGCCAAAATTCTTATAATTTCTATAAAGGTGTCAGGATTTAATATTTTTGTTTTGTTTTAAGGAAAGTTTAGCATTAATGTTCATCTGGGAGTACACAATCTAGATTAGGCACTGCTTCTTTGATTAAATCATCTTTACATAGAGCACGATACTCCTTATAATAAATGTTCGAAACTTCACGCATTTTGGTCATTACATCAATAAATGATGTAAGCCTTTTGCGTCCAGCTGCCTGCCCGTGAATCTTACATGACTCCTTTAGTAACAGGTCAATGAGACGAAGCTGCGTGTCCTCTACCAATCTCGAGTTTTCAAGCTTACACTGATCAGAAGACATAGTGATTACTGAAATTAGGAGTGCCATTTCAGATTTAGAAAGATTCATTTTCTGAAGTCTTGACATCATGTCAACCATTGAAACAACTAAATCCCGTGAGAAAAATTTATTCGCTGCTTCTTCAATATGGAAAGGCACCCCATTCACTTCCAAGAACACACCATACTCAGGGATGTAACCCTGATGTAAAACTATCACAAAAAAGTCAAAGTGAGTGGCTTTCAACAGGCATGCTTGATCATCATAACTGAGAGAACAAAATTCTGGTATACATTTGGCAAAGGTACAATATCGACCAATGACAGTTTCCCAATCAAAACTCCACTGTTTGAATGATTCCCAATGTCCATCAATATCAATTCCGAATTTTTTCAGTAAAACTTGATACTCTTGCATGGAAACATCACTGAGCTTTCCGAAAGTTTCCACTTTTGCTGTGTATTTTTCATAATGCTCCTTAATGAGAGCTTTTCGCGATTCTTCAGTGACTAGATTTTCGCCCCATGGTTTGATACCCTCCATTGCCGAAACTAGATATTCTACTAGTTCTTCATTATATTCAGTTTTGCTTTCTATTTCTTGCTTCTCATGAGAAGCAGAATAAATCTGTTTAGAGATCATAGCACCACAAATGTCTCTATTTTCTAAATTTTCTATTTCTGGCATTGCTTCGTCAGGCTGGCTCATTTCATCTTGCTGACTTGAGCTCGGACCTGGAGAATCTGCGCTGGAAGTGTCAGAGTTATCTTCATCTTTTCCTTCCAGTTTTCTCACTTTCTTAATGGTTTCAGTTCGCATTAAAGCAGTATAACGACCCATTTTACATTTTTCTTTTGCCATACCCATTTCTAAACATTTATCTAGTCTGCAAGCTGAGCAGTTATTTTTGTTCTTTTTGAATGAGATTTCGCATGTTTTACCACTATGGCAGACAAAGGGTGTATCAGACTTTCTCAACAGACACCTTCGGAAGAAGTTTTTACAAGCCTCACAAGTGTTGCAACCGTAATGAAAACCTGAAGCCTCTCCTTCGCATATAATACACGGCGGAAATTTCAAACTTTCATGCCTTTTCATAGAGCTACGTTTCCGAGCAAACGACTTAGCATTTAATGCTAACGGCTGAAAATTTCCTTTGTTTATTGGCTGCTGATCGGAAGCAGTTGCACTTTTGCTAAAATTCACTGGTACTGATGTCACAACTGCCGATTTGCTAACAGTAAATACAGACGTGTTGCCTTTTTGTGGTAAACAACCCTGAGAAAAACCTGGCAGTCCTGGTATTGAGATCACTTTGGTAGCTGGTTGTTTTTCTTTAGGCATCATAAAGTAGTACGGTGTGCCTGGTACGGAGACGATTTCCCCAGGTTTCACTGTAGATAACAAGGCTGATTCAGGCACTATTACATATTTTACTGGTTGACCAGAGGTGGCTAAGGCAGCTGCTGAACTTTGAACAGGTGTTGAGGGTAAAGAAACATTTGATAATATGGACAAACTTCTTGTTTCTGAGCTAACACTCGTAGTACTTTGATTTGTACTATTTGGTACACAGTATTCCTGTGCCTGTGGACCATTGTTTACCACGTTTACTGCAGTTTGTGGCAAATTTTCAGTTCTAGAATTAATGGTTAGAGGGTCTCCTTCATTGGCACGATGGTTTGGAACAAGTTTGTTTCCAGAGGTTGAGCAAATAGCTTCAGCATATCTGGCCTCACTGTTTGACAGATTTACTAGAGTCTGAACATTTTCTTTAATAGCACTTTCTTGCTTATTACTGAGAGATGCTAGACCACCTGACTTCATCAGACATAAAGCCTCTGCAGCTATTTCATACGATGACTTGCCCCCATTTACATCTTTATCAATATCTACAAATTCTGCTTCCATAGCTTCAGGTATCTGTTTACTTGTTCCTGTTGCCCCAGTGCTAAGATCCATTGCCTCTACAGCTGTTTGGCCCATGACGAAATTCTGTGTATCTTTTTGTACATGTGTGTCATGATCATTACTAACAGTGGTGACCGTGTCTGTATTTTTCGGACAATTGATGGAAAACGGTAATATGGAAGAAGTTGGTTCAGCAGTGTTCTGTGGTGTAGACATTTCTACTGGTGATTTTTTATCTTACGCATTCAGGTCAGTGGTCATCTGGCTCTGAAGAAAGAAAGAAACAAACAAAAATTACTTATCACTTACTTACTATCAACTGTTATATAACTAGCAAAGGTTATTTGTAAAACAAATATATACCTCAATGATCACTTGTAAGAAGTATTATAACAGGGATTTTTTTTTTCAGTTAAAGTTACCTCAGTAAGTAAACAAGAGGCTCAAATGGACCTAAGTCACTCACATAATAGAACCTTGTCTATTAATTTTGACGTTTCTTCTCAATAAATCTGATGATTAGTTCATGAAAAGATTCAAGAAGTCATACAAGGGATTTTTTAACTAGTAGCCTCTAAGAGCAGTTAAACAGAACCATTCAAACAAATTGGAGAAGCTTCTCTAAAAGGGACCAAGACCCTCATGTGAATGGAATTGAAAGAATATCTTACAATGATGCTAAAGGCCAAGTTCAAGCAGTTCATGACAAGAATTTATATAAAGGCATTAAACTTAAGAGAGAATCTTACCATGATGCTACAAACAAAGTTTGGTGTAATTCTCACCAGTAGTTTCAGAGGAGAGGATTTTAAGCAAAAATGTTGACAATGGATGCAGGACAACAGACCATCCACCTATACTAATAGCTCAACCTGTACCCTTGAAGACACTATTATAATGATGCTGCAGATCAAGTCTGATGAAAATTCATCAAATGGTTTATGAAAATTCCAAGTTGTTTAATGGTCTCCTACTTTATCTCTAACAGCCCCTAAAAGGTGTCAAATGGAACCATTTGCAGATTGAGAGAGGACCTTGCCAGGATGCTGCAGACCAAGTTTTGGATAATTCTGACCAAAAATTCTAGGGCAGAAGATGATTACGAAAATTGTTGACAGTAGACAATGGAGACTGAACCATCCACCTATTCTAAGATCTCATCCTGAACCTATAGTTCACGCAAGCTAAAAAAGGAAGAGGGTATGAAAGGATATCAAGAGTCAAAATCAATAGAAACAAGAAACTAAAAGTAAAACAAGAGCTTTCTGATGACAGCATGCTCGACTTTTCTCAGTGCCTGACTCTGAATTAGAGCTTTGCCATTAAAATCTTTATAAAACTTTTACAAAAATATCTATTTAGTAAGTTAAAAAGGGGCATAACTCTGTCAAAATTCAAATCAGTGTAATGGGAATTGCTTCTCCTGGTGTAGACTATAATAGTAAATAACTGTTCTAAGTTTTAAGTCAAAATCTTTCATAAAACAGAAAATTTTGACATTATCAAAAACTTTAACCAAAAAATTTTAGGTTAAAAAGGTGCATAACTTTGTCAAAATCCAAATCAGAGTTATGGTGATTGTTTCTCCTGGTGTAGGCTTTAATAGTAAATAAGTGTTTTAAGTTTCAAGTCAATAGCTTTGATAGTAACAGAGATATCTGACTTTTTCAAAAACTTTAACCAATGGTGACAGTGATCCCCATGCTGGGGCAAGTGCAATGGCTCTACTTTTTCTCTGAAAAGTTGAACTGTTGAGCTAAAAACTGGTGTTTGTGTTTAATGAGGGGTGTGGGGTAATATGGCTGAGTTTCGGTAATGTGGGTTGGGCGTGTTCATTGACAAGGTAACGGTACTTAAAGACAATATCAATAAACACAAGACATCAAAAATGAAAATAGATCATTTTGGGTGGGTAAGCGAATCTTACAATCATGGCAAAGACCAAGTTAAATGATGATCTCTCAGAGTGCAAGGTTAAAAAAATAAAAAAGACTTTCAGTGCTATAGTTAAATACAAAAAGAAATATATACCTTAAACAAGGCGTACAGTTGCCAGCTACTCAGCAAACAGACCAAGTCCGGGGATGGACTGTACATTAATGCTTGGAAGGGTATTCCACAGATGAATTATTCTTGGAAAGAAATAATTTGTGTAATAGGTGTGTCTGAATGTGGAACAAGGTAGTTTAGGCTCTTGGCAAGGTGGAGATAATAGTGATGTATATAATTATATTGACTAGGTTACATTTTATGTTGTAAACTATGATCAGAGAAGTTTGGTGATAGCACTGTTTAAGAGTTTGCCAGTTTAGGGTATTTAATTATCATTAGGGATACACTGCTTGTGTAGAGCTGTTATCATATGGTCAAAGCACACTGTGTTAAAGGACTTTCGCCATGGCTGCCAAACAGTTAAACAATATTCTTATTAGGGACAGACATAGGCATAATAATTAAGCCTTTATTTGAACTTCCACATGTTTGAAATTATCAAGACATATATCTCCTAATTAAATGAAATGGACAGTTATTTGCTTTGCAAAATGGATGGATGCAACATTGTTGATATACGGTGACAAGTTTATAGATATTGTCATCTCATTCTCAAGGTATTTAACAGTAAGGTGGTCGCATGAAAAATCAAAAACTGAATCAAATATAACATGTTATATACCATTGGAAAGCTGACTTAAAGGCAAAATCAGATATTGCCTGCTGCACAGTAAATGGGCCAAATGTGTTAGCATCAAAGTCAAAAATTAAAGTTAAAGATTTCTAACCTTTTAAGCCTTTTTCATGAAGTTGTATGTTTTAACTTCATGAAAAAGTAAAATAACAGATAACTTTTTGCTGATTTTTGTTTTTATACATCATTTTCTATCAGTGGTTGGGCAAGGGGACGGACGTTACATGGGAATGTAAAAAGCTTGTTTCTGAAGCTGTTTACTGTCATTAAGATGAGAAAATTCACCAAATCAATAAACCAGTACATCTTTACAAGAAACTTATAAAAAAATGCCAAAAATTGAAAAAAAAAATTTTTTTTGTTATTCTACCCGTCGAAGCAGAGAAGGAAAAAAACAGCCATACTCATATTTTTCCTGTTACCATTTATAATATTATACTTAATTGGATAATAACCTTTTAAATAAAGACATAAGAACATACATTATTAAACAATCCAGCTTTTTGTATATTTCATTTTTATTTAGGCTTCAAAACTAGCAAAGAGAAACTGATGGCAAAGGGGGACGGACATTACATTATGAGGGGACGGACGTTACACTAATTATATACATTTGTTTTTCAAGCTTTAATGTGGCTTTACTGAATAAATACAGATTCTGTTAATGTTAAACCTATCTAGATGAATGAACAAGAGTGCAAGAATGTCACAATATACGCCCGTCACAGCAAATTTCTTTACTTTAGCACCTGTATTTGCAAATGGAATTTTAATTTTGTGGTTGTTTAGTAATAACTAAGTGTTTTGTTTTCAAGGTCCACAAAAAAACTCCTTACCAGGTAGAGATACCTTAAAATACACCTAAAATTGGAAAGTAACATCTATGTTGTACCACAGAAAAGTGGTCTTGGTTTTTCCCTACGGTCAATTATAAAAAAGTTACAATATAAGTTATTTATAGTAACAACTAAGGGAAGTTAATCTTAAAAAAAAAAAAAAAAAAAAAAATCAGAAAAAAAATTGTAAGTCCTCACAAAAATCTTAACCAGGTAGAGACTGGTCAAAATACACCTCAAAATTGGATGTAGCATGCATGTTGTACTACAGAAAAGTGGTCTCGATTTGTCCCTACGACTAGTAATGAAAAAGTTACAATATAAGCTATTTATAGTAACAACAAAGGGAAGTAATTCTAAAGAAGGGAACTGCGCATGACACTTCGTCTCATGATGGTGTATAATTGTATCAAGTTACATCAAAATCCCTCCATGCATGAAGAAGAAATGCTTCGGACAAAGTCATTCTTGTATCTGACCTTTGGCCTCTAAGTGTGACCTTGACCTTAGACCTAGGGACCTGGTTCTTGCGCATGACACTACGTCTCGTGGTGGTATACATTTGTGCCAAGTTATATCAAAATCCCTCTATGCATGAAGAAGAAATGCTCCGGACAAGGTTTTCATTCTTGTATCCTTTGACCTCTAAGTGTGACCTTGATCTTAGACCTAGAGACCTGGTTCTTGCGCATGACACTCCGCCTCATGGTGGTGAACATTTGTGCCAAGTTATATCAAAATCCCTCTATGCATGAAGAAGAAATGCTCCGGACAAAGTTTTCATTCTTGTATCCTTTGACCTCTAAGTGTGACCTTGACCTTAGACCTAGGGACCTGGTTCTTGCGCATGACACTCCTTCTCATGATGATGAACAATTGTGCCAACTTTCATCAAAATCCCTCTATGCATGAAGAAGATATGCTCCGGACAAAGTCATTCTTGAATTTGACCTTTGACCTCTAAGTGTGACCTTGACCTTAGACCTAGGGACCTGGTTCTTGCGCATGACACTCCGTCTCATGATGGTGAACAACTGTGCCAAGTTTCATCAAAATCCCTTCATGCATGTAGAAGATATGCTCCGGACAAGGTCTGTGGACGCCGCCCACCCGCCCGCCAACCCGCCCGCCAGGGGCGTTCCCATAATACGTCCCGTTTTTCAAACGGGCGTATAAAAATGATACAAAGTAATAAAATAAAAAGAAATATGCTGAATTACAGTTTTAAAATATGGAGAGAAAAAGAAAACAGTATTTTTAATCAGGAAATTGATAGTGTTCGTCCTATGTATTTACTGACTTAATGAAAGGTGTTTTTAAATTTTCATTATTATGCTAATGTTATTCAATAAAAGATGTGTGTGTGGTAATGGTACATCTTACTGCTAGAGTTAAGTAAATTAGGATAAACGTTGCAAAATTCACCATAATTTCTAACATTTTTTTTTGCAAAAACTATGTTGAAGCATAAAACAAAACAAAACAGAACAAAATGAGAAAAAGTATTAAAATATTTTTTTTATGAACATGTAAATGATATGTATCATATAATATCATACACTTTTAAGAAAGTGACAGTAATCATCATCTCAGCACAATAAGGGGATAAGAGCTCTGACATCAAACACTTTTTTAACCGAGATGAGGAGGGTCATTTTGTTTCACTTTGAATTTCACAGATACCACTATAAATCATATTCATATACACAGATTAAAGGCCTAGATTCACTACTATATAAGTGTACCCCCCCCCCCCCCCCCCCAATCCAATATACAACTCCCATCTTATCTGCTGCTTATCAGCGATTATGTAACAGTACATGGGTGAAAGTATGGAATATTGAAAATCCTGAAAAATTTGCTGGGGGCTTGGGGGCCGCTAGGGCCCCCCTACCAGGGGGGCAAAGCCCCCCGGAAGCTTCTGAGAATTAGTGATTTTGAACGCTTAGAACAGCCCTATTCTACCCTTATATGTGTGCCAAAAATTTACTTATTATATTGCACAAAATGCATGATTTTCAGTTAACAGTAACTTTTCTAAGTCAAGGACTTGTTTCAACAATATACCCTCAACATATTTTTGTAAGATTCAGACTGAAACTACCTGAAAATTCTAGCAACATTTTTTGTTTTTTCATGCCACCATATTTTAATGTTTTGGCACAACATTCACAAAATGCAGACCCTGCAATATCCGGTTTTCGTAGCCAAAGACCCCATCGATCACCATCAGTGTCACATTCAGATAGCCAAGCCCATCTCCATTTGTTACCATGTTTGCTTTCTAAGTCCTAAGTATTGTACGCTGGCGGTAAAAACATTATTTTTCACGCACTAACCCGTGCAGCCCTAATTACGGCGTGTTAATCCCCGAAAGAAATCTTGATCTTCCTCCAGTTCCTCGTGGAAAGATTGATACTTTGGAGATAAAAAGCGTGCAAACCGTAGAAATCAAGACATGCGTGTGAAAGTCCGTACAAACTTTGACGCGGCAACTTTTAGGCGCACGTGAAAGTCATGAAAAACGTGAGTGAATAGTTATATAAACGGTCGTCTAAAATAATGTTTTAAAACAAACAGTTGAAGTAAATTTCGGTACGTAACGGGATCGAGTAATCATCACTGCAATATTTTTTATAAAAGTGACTTTTCCGTGGTTGACGCTTGTTTTATAATTGGAACTCTTTACAAGGTGTGTATAATAAAATCCAGACATCACGAAAGTTGCCAAAAATGGCTATCTGATCTAGACTGCTTTGGATTCGAAAATCCCGAAAAATAATTATCAACCCACCCCTGTTCAAAGCGGAAAAAATAACAATTATCGGTAAATATTCTGTTGATAAAATAAGTACTAGCCTTGTTTTCTTCATCAGTTAAAACCCCCTTAAAGAGCTAAAAGAAATGTGTCGGTATCATGGCATCTGAAGTGGAGATCAAAGTTGCCCGAAATTGTCATGGCATTACGTCATGTTTACGCGCCATGTGACACATCACTGTCTGATCGTACCGCCTCGGTTCTTTAAAACAGTAAAAAAAGTATCTTCTTTAATTTTTTTAAAAGCGAATGTGCAATATTCCGTATAAACTGACAGGTAAATGTGTCAAACGATAAGTGACCTATTTGCCCTAAAAATTTTTACATTATTGTTTGAGAAGAATATCTCACATAGTGTCGTGTCAAAAATACATCTACAAATATTCATTTACTTATCAAACTTATTTAAAACCACGCTTTATTTTAAAACCATATTTCTATTTACGTTCACGAGGTCACGTAACCTATTCTGCCGCATTACACAGAAATCTGTTTGCCAAAAATTGTTTTACTCATGTATTGAAATAGCTGCCGCTTTTTTATTATTTAAGATTTTTTAATTCTGTTTTCTGTACTTTCTTGTCAAAAGTCTGAATTTTATGACCATAGAATGTAGTATTTATTTACTTTTAGAAATAAATAAATATTTAAGATCGCGCTGTTTGAAATTTTACAAATAAATGTATGAAAATTCGATCGTTTTTATAGACTTTTGCCTACATTTCTGTCGATATCTTATTAAAATCGTTATAGAATTCAAACTGTATTACTTCTCAAGCGGTGTTGAAAATTTGAAGCGATTATATTAAAAAATGAATGCACTACGCGCGTTTTTTGTGTACGTGTCGATAAACAAAAGTAACGGCGATCTAGCCTAAATTAGATATTATTATTACGATAGGTCGCACGTGTTCGTGGAATGAAAAATTACTGGTATGACGCTTTGATATCTTTACGATTCGCGGGTAAATTCCAGTCAATCCAGGTTATTTTTAGGGATGTAATTTCTGCATTTGGTAAAGTTACGAGGTAAAATCCACGCGTCCGATCGGATGAGCATACAGAGAGGTCCACTCGTCCCTATCCCGACTTTAACCCACCAATGCTCGTATAAGACATAACTCGCAATATACGCGGCGGCTACATGTGCATGCAAGAAATCAAGAAATGCATGCTGCAGACAAAAGTCCGTGCAAATTCTGACGCGCGGGAACTTTTCGGCGCATGTAAAATTTATGAAAAACGTAACAGTTGTTTTCATTGAAGTACAGCGCCCATGCGGGTCAATCAAAATTGTCGTTACATATTGACGATATGCGAGATGCGCTGCAAACGGCAAATATGATAAACAGAGTCGATTGTGTTTGTCGCCGATCGACTGATTTTTCAAGCTTTGTTGATTGATGACACAATACCAACCCCCCCCCCCCCCCCCCCACCCCCGAATTTCGACCCGGATTTAGACGATTTGGAAAAACGATCCCGGCCGAGATGGAAAATCCGGAACTTCCGGAGTATTCCAGAAAACTTTCACCCATGACAGTAACAGATTAGAGGGCAATTAGCACAGCAGGGACCCCAACTAGACCATGAAGATGTGTGCAGTGGAGTTGAAAGAAATTAATTTTTCTTCAGTGAATGTGGAATGATAATAAAAATAATTATTATTTTGATATTATATAGATGATAATAACTATTACTTTAATGTTATAGTAATGATTATAATAATAATAAAAAATAATCACAATTATTGTTATTATTATTATTATCATTATTATTATATTACATATAGGATGATAAAAGATACAGTAATAATACTGAAAATAATAATGATCATAAAACACAAGTATAGTGAAAACTTCTTTGTGCTGACAAACCATATAATATAAAATCAATGTGTTCCATCTATACTTGATTTTCATTTTCAGTATGTTGCCAAAAGTGACTTTTTTTCATGCTTTGCTTTGTAACTTTGAAATGCACATTCTGTTTTCAATTTTAGACAAATGTTATTTACAGTACTCTGCAAGCTTTAAATGAGTAAAAGTTACATTTTTCTGAAATATCACAATTCTCCAGACATAATTTGAAAAAATAAAAACTTGCATATTTCTTTAAGTAAGTTTCTCGTTATTTCATTATTGTGAAAATAAGTTTCTGATAATTTTATTATTGTGTTTGATCAACAATATTTTTCTTTACATAAAAATGCAAAAAATAGCATAACTTTAAATGTTATAAATTATTCATTAATTTAAAATAAATTACATTGTTTCCCTTCTCACTAATTCATACACTTGTAAGGTAGACTGTCTCTCCAATAAACAATGACCCTTGTTTATTGGAACCATACTGTGATGGTCATTAGCCCCCAACTGTGCTGGTGAAGACAGAAATCCCTTGGCCCACTGCCAAAATCTGAAAGTAATGCTGAAAATACATTTAGATAGACAGTATTTTCTATTCCCCAGTTTTGGGGATTGAAGGGCAGGATCCATTAGGAAGGGAAAATATGCTGTAATGACAAAAATACTTTTTGGGTCCTTAATATGAGTTTGAAAAAAAAATACCCTGGACCCTGTACAACAGTTGGTACATTTACTTAAAATATCTTTGATTCATTGCCATGACACATCAGATCATCAGATTTTGTTTATGAAATGATCATAATTCAGATTTTTTTAATTCAATTTAAGGGTCTACACAACCGTATGACCATCATCACTGGCATGAGTCTGGATCATAAAATTAGTTAACTTAAAAAACTTTCACACATTTAGTCCCACTCCTAATCTGCATATGACAGCAAGCTCCTCCCCTTTCTTAGTTTTTCAAAAGAAATCTCTTTGTACCGGTATATACAAGTCAGTGTTTTTACAAGGACTAGTATGGATCCAGAAATGTATATACAGGGTCCAGTTTTATGACACCTTGTATAACGCTTAAGTTTTCTCAAAGTATGTGTTTATACAAGACTCGTTAAGAGGGTAAGTGTTGTTTGTAGAATCTGACATGTATCAGAGATATATACTATGTATATAAAACTGGGCCCAGTTTAGTGGATCCATTTTTAAATTAACAGTTTTGTATATTTTTCTCATGTTGTTTTTATAGCTAACTGTTGTTCCAGCAGGGGTCTCGTTACATGCGACATATTATTCTTTTAAATAATGTCCTCATATTTGTAAATAAATGTTTTAGTGGGAATGATTTAACACACAGCATCTTTATTTATCAATATATAAACTAAAATAAGTAACTGATGGATAACAAAATCAGAATATAAGAAATATTCAATTATCACAATTTTTGTAACATCCGTCCCTTTTCTGTAACGTCCGTCCCCCTATTTTTCAGATGAAGATGATACAACATTATATCAATCTAAATGAATCTTTTTATATATTTATTACTTATTGATCCATGTCCTATCAAACTGGAGTTAATTTTATTTAAGTTTCCTCACACAGCATAAAAAACTAAGATTTTTGCTTTAATTTCAGGTTTTTTTTAGAGTTTTCAATCTAAAATACTCAAAAGTATGAAAAAAAAACATTTTTCAACATTGTTTTTGATAATTTTATACCTTTTACATACTCTTGTGAAATAAAAGTGTCAGATATTACCATCAAAACATGAAAACACTGCATTTTGTACAACATTAAGAAAAGCATATATAGGGGGACGGACGTTACAGGGACGGACGTTACACATAACTTTTGATATTTCGTCATTTTTTTCCCAGCAAGGCTGCAGATCTATCTATTTTTCATTTTTTCATGATAGGTATGTCATTAAGCATATATGAAAGTAATTAATATCAATATATTCATATTCAATTACAAAATAATAGTGGGGGACGGACGTTACACTTTTTTTCACGCAAATGTTTTTCTGGGTGGTAAAATGGACTTTTTTTACTAAAATGTCCATTGATAAGTGCTGCAAGCATTTTTTTCTTATTCTACAAATATATAGTAAGACAGTGAGTAAGAAAATTATTTTGAATATGTAAAATTAAGACATTTTGCGTTCAATTCAAAATTTAGCGTTTTTGTTAAAAACAGTGATGTTACACAAGTCACTTTTTATTATCATATTCATAAAAATGTAACGGCTTCAGTGATCACCAATGTTATATATCATTTTAAAGGTAATACAATTATCTTTTTAAAGGTATTCAAATCAAACTTTTATTTTGTTATTTGAAAATACTGTAGCATTTTTTGAAAAGTGTAAAAATCCAATGCTAACGCATTACATGAAAAAATGGCCAATTTTCAGCCATAAAATGGCTTTCAAATTTTTTTTTGGTTGATTATGTGAATTCTTTTTTACTGCAGCATCTGAATACTAATAAGACACATTGAATACAGTTTTAACAAAACGTGAAACAGATGTTCCTCTATAAATAAAATGCAGTTACATGTTTTTTGAAAAAATTGGCCCATTTACTGTGCAGCAGGCAATATGTAAACCTTATGGCTCTACTGTTACTAGGAAAAAAGTTACGTCAATTTCAGTATCCACTTTCTGGGTTTCATTCTGCCACCCTATTAACAGCACTGGTAATTTTAAATTAAGTGCCATGAAGAATGTCTGAGAAAATGTGTAAAGTGTTCCTCTTCCTTGTTATATAACAATACCTCAACCAGTCCTTGTCCCAGTATTTTAGTATAATTCTTCAAAATGAACAAGGAATTGTAATATGAAATGGGTCTAGCTACAGGGGAAAGCTCTGTGTAATGTTACCATTTCATACATAATATATTAGGGATAAAAGTTAGGGCAGTAAAAGCTGTATTTGTATTAAAGTCATAGAACGTCATGCTCCACTGGTTCAATATCTAGGACATACAGGGGTCAATTATTAGGTTATTTCTAATTTTGTAATAAAACAACAACAATAAAACCTGACTAGCCGCTACATAATAAATACTGTCTAACTCAAAAATAAATACATCTCAAGTCAGAATTATTAGCTGTATGTTTTTTCTTCCAATAAACACGCTCTTTCAGCGCAAAATACGTGAATAAATTTTTGAAATTCGGTCAAAACTTCCACTCAAAATTTATTTGGAATTTTCGAGCGATCCTGAGAAAAACATTAAGTTTTCTAGATTGATATATACTATTTTATTATTCGACTTTATAGCAAAAACATTTATAGCGAGCTTGAAGAGCAGGCCCGAAGGGCCTGCTCGAGAATCGAGCTTTACGGTAACGCAAGTATACTTTCACACTTGGTGATGGATTTGAAAAGTTTCGTCGGAAGTTTTAAAAAAGCGCACCCTAGCGGACTGGTGCTCACAGGAAGTACTTCTTTCCGGAGTGAATACAGAACTTCATTCAATTGCTAAAAATTATTCATCACTCAACAATAATGAAAGAATGATTTCCAGTTGTTTGAAAAAAATATTATTTGCATTTAAAAGATCAAGCATCGGCCAGAAATGGAAAAATGTCATTAATAAGCAGAAAGAAACAGGAACGCGGTAATGACGTCACCGAACACCGGCTCCCATAAATTTTGCAACGTATAATATTCACTGTTATAGGCATGGTGACACTAAATGTAGACTTTTTTCAAGCGAAGGTAGCAGTGTACACTTTCGAATTTTGGCCCCCGTCAATATTTGTTATAAAGAGAACATCGTGATTTTGGATGCATGTTAATTAAGGTGAGAGATAATGATTATTAATTCTTTAGAAAATCTATACAGCCGATACATGTAAAATTCTGATGTCAGTTGGAAAACTTACTGCTGGTAGCTTTGTATGATCAATGAGACACCATTTCGCGGAAAAATTCAATTCACGGAAGGGTTCTGTGCTTGTTGATTGATACTCAGGAACAGTTTCGTTATTTTCCGAAAGAACGAGCTGGATAGGCCCCCATTCCGTTTATGTCCTGACGTTCAGTAAGGACTATTAAATTAAGAAATGCAGTAAAATTGGACAGTGTTCTTGCAGCGGGATCATTGTAGACTGTTCAAAAGGTGCAAAATTGATGATTTTGGCACGCTATTTTTCATGGATGATGTAAACCTTTCGCTTTGATAACTTTCTTTATTCTTGTATGAGAATCCTGATCTTGCCATTAATTAAAAGCACAAAACATGCACGCAATTTATAAAATAGCCACCCAAATTTTGCTCATAGGGGAAGTGCAATATTGCGACTCGCTACATGTAAGACCGTCCGTGCCCAAAAGTTTCGCATCTATGTGTACCTTGCTACATTAAGGAAAATCTGCCAAAATTAAATTTTGAAAGAACTCTTAAATTTGTGCAGTTTCAAATAGTTTAGAACCTCTTCTTCGATATTCTAAACTTCCTGGGCACTTAAAACGCTACCTGACGGCACAGCAGCTCAAAAATGTTACGGTGAGGACACATAAAAGCATAAAACTCAATATATACGCATACGATTTTTTTTTTTATTCTAGCTCCAGTAACAAGGTTCTGGTACAGTAAAAACATCATTTTTATCGTTATTAACCCACACAGCGCATATCTGGCCCACCAGCTATGCAGTTCGTCAATTAGGGGGATGGTCGGACGGTGGGGACCCCATGAAATAAGAAAAGAAGGGGTGGAGACATTTTATTTTCGCAAAATGGTGCAGAATTGCCCTTATATCATTCCTAATGACAAAATACGTTAAATCATGTCAGAAAATGGTAAAAACGGATGTATTGTACGTTCTTTGTCTCGTAGCGACGATTTGTAAATTTTGGCTAAATTTGTGCATAAGGGGTGGGCAAGTTTAGAGTCTCTCATACAGACTTCTTTTCATGCTATTGAAAACATTTTTATTTGGTTGAATTGGCGAAAGACATATAAAAGTTCAGAACAAGTAAAACCCTCTTTTGTTCATGAACTGAAAAATCTTAAGGTAGCAGGGTACACTTTCGAATTTTGGCCCCCGTCAATATTTGTTATAAAGAGAACATCGTGATTTTGGATGCATGTAAATTAAGGTGAGAGATAATGATTATTAATTCTTTAGAAAATCTATACAGCCGATACATGTAAAATTCTGATGTCAGTTGGAAAACTAACAGCTGGTAGCTTTGTATGATCAATGAGACACCATTTCGCGGAAAAATTCAATTCACGGAAGGGTTCTGTGCTTGTTGATTGATACTCAGGAACAGTTTCGTTATTTTCCGAAAGAACGAGCTGGATAGGCCCCCATTCCGTTTATGTCCTGACGTTCAGTAAGGACTATTAAATTAGGAAATGCAGTAAAATTGGACAGTGTTCTTGCAGCGGGATCATTGTAGACTGTTCAAAAGGTGCAAAATTGATGATTTTGGCACGCTATTTTTCATGGATGATGTAAACCTTTCGCTTTGATAACTTTCTTTATTCTTGTATGAGAATCCTGATCTTGCCATTAATTAAAAGCACAAAACATGCACGCAATTTATAAAATAGCCACCCAAATTTTGCTCATAGGGGAAGTGCAATATTGCGACTCGCTACATGTAAGACCGTCCGTGCCCAAAATTTTCGCATCTAAGTGTACCTTGCTACCGAATAGGTTCTCCTGAATTCTTGTGACTAGTGAATAGTTTCTTTGTGACAAATTAATGATGCATAATATTTTTAGATAAATCCGTTTTCTTTGCGCTCGCTTTGAGGCTTTGCCTTAGTTCATATTAGAGCTATTACCTGTTGTATATACCAACAAACGGCTACATTTTCATTCAAAATATGAATTTAATCGGGTTTCCATGTCATATCCGCCATTGTTTGTATCTGGAAGTTTACATATCGGTCACACAATGCTGATTAAAACTCGACTAATCATTATGTTTTGCGTCCCTTTATTTACTGGATTCTTCCACGCGCTTATACTACATATTATTCGCTAAGACAGATCAGTGTAACAGACTACTTATATACGTCATTCGAAATGTTTTAATTGTGAGAACATGCTAACATTTAATAAATCTTTAATATCTAAAGGTAAATTCCATATTAAGTATGGTATAAGGCAATGGCTTTGGAATTAGGGGCTGTGACATATGTTGTTCGGAGTACTTGCCTACCTACCTACAGTCAATCCAAGTATAACAATGCCAACTCCTCTTCCGAACCTCACAATCGTCTTATTCTTTTTTGGTATAGATTGCAGGGTCATTACTGAAGCATCACCGCAATGAGTGTATCCTGAGGCGAGCAAATAGTGCAGAGGTAAAAACAGAATATTAAAGCCATATATCCTGTACATAACTAATGGAGACTGGCCAACCGTCTAAGGTCTGGGCAGTGGCGACATGCCAGATGGTAGATGGTTCCAAAGTCTGATGCCTGCTGGTAAGAAGGAGTATCTGTATGCACTAGTTCTGAAGAATGGTGGTATGGCTTTGGATGGAAAGTGCAGATAGGTGGAAGAGATCTAGCCGCTGGTTCCGATGGATAATGTGATACATCATGACTGTCCTAGTGTCAGCTCTCCTCTGTTGTAGAGGACCCATCCTGCTGGTGCTACTGGTAGTCTTGTAATCCCAATGACAAACAGTGCTGCCCTGCGCTGTACCGCTTCCAACTTTTATATGTTTCTGCTGGTATAAGAGTGTGTGTGTGTGTGTGTGTGTGTGTGTGTGTGTGTGTGTGTGTGTGTGTTCGGGTTTAACGTCTTTTTCAACATTTTTTTCAGTGTCTACTTGTAGCAGTGAGCGCAATGCCCATCTTTATAGTGCTGCCTCACTGGTATATCACGCCGTAGACACGTGAAATGATATCCCTACCAGTCACATTATACTGACATCGGGCTGACCAGTCTCCTGGCACTATCCTCTTAATGCTGAGCGCCAAGCGAGGACGCTACTACTTTAGTACCATATTTCACGTCTTTGGTATGACGCGGCCAGGGACCGAACCCACGACCTCCCGCACTCGAAACGGGCGCTCTACCACGTACTAGACTACCGAGGCGGTCTTTCAGCTGGTATGAAGGTCCAATGGGGTGCGCGTAGAAAATTAAAAACAAGAGCACCGCAGTGCGAAGCAGTATATAACCATAATGGCATTGACGCACTAAAGTTCTTGATTAGAGTCAAAGTACCTACATTATTCTAGCAAGTAATTAGTAAGATTAGTTCCCAAAGAATTGTATAAAATAATACGTCTTTAGCGCTTTTTTTATCCCCCCGCCAAAGGCGAAGGGGATATTAGAAATGCTCTCCGTCCGTGCGTGCGTACGTGCGTGCGTCCGTCCGCAACGATCTTTGTCCGGAGCATAACTCCAAAAGTTCTTGAGGGATTTTCTTCAAACTTCATACACTGATAGAACACATTGGGAGGAAGTGCAGTGTGCAAGAACAATAACTCTACCTTGCCTATTTTTTTGAGTTATTCCCCTTAATCTTATTTTCTTAAAAAATTTTGTCCGGAGCATAACTCCAAAAGTACTGGAGGGATTTTCTTCAGACTTCATACACTGATAGAACACATTGGAAGGAAGTACAGTGTGCAAGAACAATAACTCTACCTTGCCTATTTTTTGAGTTATTCCCCTTAATCTTATTTTCTTAAAAAAATTTGTCCGGAGCATAACTCCAAAAGTACTGGAGGGATTTTCTTCAAACTTCATACACTGATAGAACACATTGGGAGGAAGTGCAGTGTGCAAGAACAATAACTACCTTGCCTATTTTTTGAGTTATTCCCCTTTATCATATTTTCTTAAAAAAATTGTCCGGAGCATTTCTTCTTCATGCATAGAGGGATTTTGATATAACTTGGCACAAATGTTCACCACCACGAGACAGAATGTCATGCGCAAGATCCAGGTCCCTAGGTTTAAGGTCAAGGTCACACTGAGAGGCCAAAGGTCAGATACAAGAATGACATTGTCCGAAGCATTTCTTCTTCATGCATGGAGGAATTTTGATGTAACTTGGCACAATTATACACCATCATGAGACGAAGTGTCATGCGCAGTTCCCTTCTTTAGAATTACCTCCCTTTGTTGTTACTTTAAATAGCTTTTATTGTAACTTTTTCATTACTAGTCGTAGGGAAAAATCGAGACAACTTTTCTGTAGTACAACATGCATGCTACATCCAATTTTGAGGTGTTTTTTGACCAGTCTCTACCTGGTAAAGATTTTTTTGTGGACTTGCAATTTTTTTTTAAGATAAACTCCCCTTAGTTGTTACTATAAATAACTTATATTGTAACTTTTTTATAATTGGCCGTAGGGAAAAAACAAGACCACTTTTCTGTGGTACAACATGGATGTTACTTTCCAATTTTACGTGTATTTTAAGATATCTCTACCTGGTAAGGAGTTTTTTGTGGACTTAGAAAAACAAAAGACTTACAATGATTACTAAACAACCACAAAATTAAAATTCCATTTGCAAATACAGCTGCTAGAGTAAAGAAATTTGCTGTGACGGGCATATATTGTGACATTCTGGCACTCGTGTTCCCTGTTAGCTTTCCATTCCTTCTTTTTACAGTAGCCATATAGAAAAACATCATAGCTATACTGTTCATGAAAATTAATAAAATTTAGCAGTAAACCACCTCACCACTGACTTATTATTTCTTTCACATCTTTAAAACCCCCTGATGCGGACCACAACTAAATGGTTCTTCAAAGCTTTCCCCAAAACATACTTTCAGACACTAACTTGCCAGGAACTTTAGCCTTCAATTATAATATGCCCGGCGGGGGGATTGGCCATGTCTAACATGGCTCTTGTTTGAAACTTTGCAAGGGCTTGCAGTCTCTTATGGGAGGGCTTTCCATAACCCCGCAGCTGCTGTCTGAAAGCTCCTATCACCAAATCGCACTGTCCGACATTTGGGCACCACCAGTCTTAATGCATTATTTTGGGATCTGAGATTTTTGGATGGCGTATATATTTCTAACATGTTCACTACATAAGCTGGTGATTGACCTTCGAGTGTCTTATATGTATGTGTTAGAATTTTGTATTCTACCCTACACTGCACAGGAAGCCAATGGAGTTCACGCAGCACAAGTGTTATATGTTCGTATCTGGATGTTCTGGGTACGTATTTTGGACATATTGTAGTTTGTTCATTGACTGTTTTGGAATCCCATATAGAAGAGAGTTACAATTATCCAAACGTGATGTAACAAGACAGTTAATAAGAGAGTGGTTGCGTTTGAGGTTATATATTGTCTGATGTGACTAATTTGCCGCAACTGTGCATAGGAATTCTTACACACATCCTTATGTTCGAGTCCAGGAAAGCACCGAGGTTCCTGACACTACCTGATTGTTTGATTTCAGAGCCGTCCGCTTTCACAGATATGTTTGAAACATATTCTGCGTTGTGTTCAGATGAAAATATGATTAATTCTGTTTTTGTTTTTTTCAGCATTGAGTTTCAACTGGTTGGTATTCATCCAACTAGCTATATCCTTTAAACAACTTTCAACGCGATGGATGGTCTCTTCAATAGACATTCTGTTTATTGGTTTGAAGGATTGATATAACTGCGAATCGTCCGCATAGAAATGATTGTTCAGTCCGTGCTTTTTGCAGATAGCTCCGACTGGTTTTGTGTACATTGTGTAGCTCTTTGGCCCCAGGACAAACCCTTGGGGGTACAGTAAATAGATTTTTTAAAATATAAATTTTTGATATCAATTAATCATTTCAAGTTATCTCCTGACGTGTGTGATTTTTGACCGACTTTATGATATCCTAAATATCATTAATAAATGTAAATAACTCAACTGTGGCGTGTTATCATTTTGACGTTCGTCCAATTTGAGGATTTATCGCCCTCGGTTGATAAATCCTCATATCGGCCCACCTAAAAGACAATACGGATATAATATATTTAATCCTGTTTGATGATATCTTAAACTTATTTTGTGGTATTTTTAAGTTATCTAATAGTGTCGAGTACAATAAGGAATTCTTTTGGACGAGTGCACAGCAGTAATATACAATTATTGCCTTTTGGTGAGATCGGTTTGTGAATTTATCAGGTCGATAAATCCACATATCGACCGAACTTAAAAGGTTACACTTGTTTTATTATTAAAGCATTGTTTTGACGTCAAACTGTGATGACGTCACAGCTGGAGGTCAATACCTGTTTTTGGCTCCGCCTTTGAGTCAATACGACTTTTTATCATCGATCACGTGACTACATCTAGACCAATGGAAAGGACTATAAATATGGATTTAATAATAATATATCCTTATTGTCTGTTTTGAATAACAATCCTGTGAGGTTTGATGAGACCGGGTCGATATGCAGGGCACAAACTCGGACGGACGGACGGACGGCACAAAAAAGGCACCTGATAAAAATTAATTAATTTAAAGGTTACCATTAAATCGGATAACGGATATAAAAGAAACGTATTTAGAGATGTCCGATATTCTATAAATCAGTTTTGTTTTTATAATATAAGAAAACACATTTAATGACGGATTTTAGTTTTGACGTCATAAAATGCATTTTAGTTTACGACATCACTATATATTTAATAATGTTATAAAATTAAGAATATCACAAAATGAAATAAAGATATCACAAAACAGTAAGTACATAAAACGATATCCCAAAGTTACACGTTCGTACGTTCGTTTGTTCGTGCGTGCGTGCGTGGCGGTGAAGGAGGTGGATGGAGTCAACTTGTTGTCCTACTACGTTTTTACACATAATAATTGATAATTTAAAACAGCAGGAATTGAAAATGTTATTTACATTAAAGCTTGAAATTGTATAATATCGGTGCTTCAAAGTACTCCATGGCAGGTTGAAAGTGTCCCAGACAAGGGAGTGTTTTACTGTTTTAGACAAGACAATTTAAGGTTAAAATGTTTGGACGAGGAAGTGTTTTTACGGTTCCAATGACCTCAATATACAAGGAAGTCAAAACTAGGCCAGACTGAAATAAATATAACCTAAATCTCAATTCATATCACCCTCAATGACTTATTTTATCAATTTCTGTTCCCCATTAACCAAAGATTTCGAAATGTAGTGCACTGTCCGTGGGACTGGCAAAGTCAACTGCTCTTAATAACTTTAACACTGCTAGTAATGCGCGATGGGTGAACAAAGTACAATTGAAGATTTTTCTTTCAAATAAAATGCCATAATATGAAGAAAGAAGATGGTAACTGTCAAATCATCATTGCCATGGCCATGCTATTATTAATTAATATTGGTTTATAATTTATACCAAAGTGATACCAATATGCTGTGTGTGCGTAAGATTTGCTAGCTATATTTCACGGCAAAAGATTGTATAAGTAATTTATAATATCTGAAAATACCACATTCTCTTGAGGTCTACTGTTTTGGCGGACGATTTGAAAATGTGTGGCAACTTGGGGGTCGGCTAGTCACAAAGTTATTATAAGTTAACTTGTAGTTGTCTTCACTACTCGGTAACATAAGTAAGAAGATTTCTGAATTCCATTATGTAATACCCTGGGAGTTGTCATATTTTTCCTAATACAATCTCAGATATAACGGACATTTTGATTACGATTAAAAAAGTGCGAAAACGTTTCTCGAGCTATGATGCAAATCTGAATCAATTTTGGGAAAACATAAAATACAGTATCGCATATTCTCCACAACACAAGAAAACACTTTGCCACAAGTTTCATGTCATAGGAATGAAATAAAACGAATCACATAAATTTAGTATTACACCAGCGAAATGATACTTTACTTATATACTAATATTCTGATATTTTATTTATCTCGCTGAATACATTTAATATGAAAAGAAATAAAAAAAAACATGTATATTATATCCTCTGTATGATTGGTAATTCTGGATATGTTGATTAACAAAACGGTAATTTGTCGTGTTTTCACCCCGCCGGCACGAAAACACGACAAATACCTTACTTTTCGAGTTTTCGTGTTGTCGTGTTCTCGCCCCGCCGACACGAAAACACGACACATACTTTTCAGACATCTCTTATAAAATGTAGAGTTATTCTGAAGCCAGTGGCAAAGGGTTTAAGAAGCATTTTTCTTTCTATTCGAACGAACCGTCAATTCAAAATTTATTTATATTCACTAAAGCTGCATTAGGATAATTGAGATTATAAAAGAGTACAGTAATATATCGTTTTAAGAATACGAAGTGTATGTATAACAGATCCGGTTCCAGAAATATTTCATTGGGGTGCGGGGAGCGGCAACAGTTTAAGAATGAAGGCGGCATCGGCGAGCCGAATGGGGTCAGGTACGGAAGGGGGTAACCCCTCATGTTAGACGGGTCAGGGCGTGTCCGGAAGTTATACTCATACATTCTTGTATACTTTTTGAATCCAACAGTCTTAACATGTAAATGTTATACAAATAGTTATCAATATATAGAAACTAGAGGGCCATGATGGCCCTAGATCGCTCACCGTATCTTCACAGTTTGCTTGAACAGTCTTGACAGAGGGTCAAGCAAGAAAAACGTTTGAAATACGGAGTATTTTCTGACAGGAAGATTTTAAAGTTTCCACTAAATAGATACGGTTTGGAAATGACATTGTGTGTTTTAGGGATGGGACAGGGATGGGATAGGTGTGGGGGAAGGGGATGGACAATGATGTAGGAATCAAAAACACAATACCAACAAATAGTAAACAAGTATTTTTTTAGGATGGATGTGGTTAATGTTCTGAGGTGGGGGGTGGAGAAGATAAAATCAAGAAACTAAAAGTTTTAAAAAATATATTAATTTGATGGTGCCCGCTCGGTGCTTGAAATAATGAAGGACATTCGCCATTTAAGCTGGATATTCGCCTTATGATCATAAATGTGAAATCCACTGAACACAGAAATAGAACCCATGATCACTTATTAGGAAATCGTTCGTTTTCTACAGCTTCACTGGTACCCAGGAACACTTCACGAACAGATTTTATTTCTCTTCTGTGCATTATTCACATATGCATCAGTTTGACATTGATTGTCTTTCAACGTATTGAGATGCGATCCCACGGTGGCAAGGATATATTATGCAATTTCCTATTACAAAATATATCTTGTAGCAATATTTTCTTAAATGAGGCAGACTGCTGGGCTAGGCTGGCGCTGGGCTAGTTTAGTCTATGACTTTGATAGAAGATCGCTCGTTTTTCTTTTTTTATTTGGTATCGTGTGGGGAAGTTGTCGGTAACTATGTACTAGTAAATACAAATGTTATAGTTTTATTACACCTACATAAAATTACGGTGGTATGTTTAGTTTATACTTATTTATTTTGGATCGATTGTATATTTGAACCACTCTCGAGTCCGCTTCCTAAAAAAAAAAACAGTACTAGTGTCATATGAGAAGCTGTGGTCGTGACCCCAGTGGGACTCAAACCCACGACCCCCGGGTTGAGCAGTCGACACCTTAACCATTAGACCACCGCTCCTCGGTTGTATGTTTAGGACATACACTAATATTTTTAATTGAATTATCTCGAGTAGATGTCGTTCAATCAAAATCAGATGTCGTGTGCTCGAGAAGTTATGTCGAGCGATCGAGAAGTGATGTCGTGCGCTCGCATTAATTAAGATGTCGTGCGCTGGAGATAAAATGTCGTGCTTTTATGAAAGCTACATGTAGGATGTCGTGCGATCGAAATAAGATGTCTTGCGCTCTTAAGAAAATGTCATACTGTCGAGGTAGATGCCGTACACTCTCGAGATAGGATGTTGTGTGATTGAAATAAGACGTTCTGCGCTCAAGATAAAATCTCACGTTCTCGAGATAAGATGTTATGCACTCGAGATAAGATGCAGGATTCTTTTTCTTTCCTTTCTTTTTGTCTTTGCGACATGAAGCGTTGTTGTTGCGACATGATAACGATGGACAAATTCTTGCGATATTTAGCGTTAAAGGTGCGGCATATAGCGGCATTTGATTTTGCGACATCTAGCGGTGGTTGCGACATTTAGCGTCAACCTTGCGACATTTAGCGGTGTTGCGACATTTCACGGTGCCACAGTGCGTAACATTTCGAAAAAAAAGTGAAAAAACCTCTTTGAAAAGCTACTGAGTCCGGTCAAAGTCTATCAGTCATGGAGTTTAATTGACATTTGTATGATGATGTAACATGGAAAAAATCAACTTCATCATTAGGAAAGTATTTTATACACAGATTAGCGATGGGGTGCAATGTCCCGGTAACTCTACCGAACTCGTACAAAACATGTTAGTAGCAATCTTACACAATTCACTCACCCTTTGTGAATTAATCAACACGTTTTTCCCGGGGCACTGTTTTGCTCAGTTCACTTAGCACGTGATTTTCATGACTACAAATTGTTAGTGTTAGTGCTAGCGACGATTTTTGGAGGGACACCTAAAAATGGTATGGAATTTTCTTACTCTTTATTTTCAATTTTCTTTCTACTTATGTCTTTCTTTTTTTCTCGTTTCTTCAGTTAACTGAACTTACAAATAATTATTTTTGTGTTTTTCACCCATTTTAACCTGCGATTATCATGCAAATTGCTGTAGAGACAAGGAACTATTTCTAGAGAAAAGCTAATGCTACTGTTTTCATTGGACTGATAATAAAGATAAATGCCAAAGAATATTCATAACTTAAATTAACTTTAACTGGGAAAGAAAAAGTCTGTTCTGGAGGTTTTTATTCATTCAGTCCGTACAGGTGCCGTTGCCATGATTATGCCTAAAATGGGTAGATATAAAGGAAATATCGCCTGTACATGTTGCCATTGCCTGAAATGAACGGTTGCTATGGGTAGAATCAAATTATGTCTTGTGAAAGGGTTCTTTTAACATGTTTAAGTCTCATTTATTTGACCGTGCCAACAATCTGGCATCCATGAAAAATTGTGCTAAGAGAGGCGCTTCCGGTCTACCGTCAAAGTACAAAATTTATTTGGAAATACTGACTTGAAATCAAGTTTATTCTCATCCCTTCACGACATATGTTGTGAAGCCACAAATAACCATAAATTAATTTATCTTATGGTCTTATCCTGGAGGTCCGAAAATCTGTGTTCGAAGCCTTACACAGATTCCAAGTCTTTCTGTTGATGGTCGGAAGTATCAAAAAAGTGATGTTGCCACAAAAACAAAAGTTTATAAATTGTCCTGATAGCTTTAATTGCAAGTGAGACATTTACGTTTAATAGTAGCATGTTTTATTTTTGCAGTTTTCCAGACTGTCATGGTGACATAGATGGAAGACCATACATAATTTACGTTTAATAGAAGCATGTTTTATTTTTGCAGTTTTCCAGGTTGCCATGGTGACATAGATGCAGGGCCATATATACAGAACATTGACGGAGGTGATTTCAGATTAGGAGCATATAGGACGTGTATGTTTTCTTTTTTCTTCCTGTCTGAAATGTCTAACAGTAATATATGAGCCGCACCATGAGAAAACCAACATAGTGCATTTGCGACCAGCATGGATCCAGACCAGCCTGCGCATCCGCGCAGTCTGGTCAGGATCCATGCTTGTCGCTAACGGTTTATCCAATTGCAATAGGCTTTGAAAGCGAACAGCATGGATCCTGACCAGACTGCGCGGATGCGCAGGCTAGTCTGGATCCATGCTGGTCGCAAATGCACTGTGTTGGTTTTCTCATGGTGCGGCTCATTATTAGGGTTGTTTCTGCTTTTATACATGTCTTTCTGGAATTTATACACTTACATAATTATAAAGATAGAAATGGATGATGAACGTTCAGTAACTTTTCTGTAATATTGTTCATGGATCGCCTCCATTGATTTTGAGCTGTTGCCATGGAAATTGTTTTTGATGATTTGACAGCTTAATGAGAAGCAAGGTATTAGACTGAAACTTCGCAATCATCAACCCTACTGCAGTAACCAAGTTAGATTACTCTTGCTTTGATTTAATGCACCCTTTTTAGCTCGACTATTCGAAGAATAGGGGAGCTATCCTACTCGCCCCGGCGTCGGCGCTAGCGTCACACAAATGTTTAAGTTTGCGTACCACCCAAAATATTTTCAAAGTCCATTGAGATATTGCTTTCATATTTTGCATACTTGTTTACCATCATGACCCCATTCTGTAAACAGGAGCAGACAACTCTTATCATTTTGACTGAATTATGGCCCCTTTTCGACTTAGAATATACTTATTGTAATGTTAAAGTTTTACTCATAGCTAATATTATACTATCAAGCACTGAAGATAGTCGAGCGCGCTGTCCACTGACAGCTCTTGTTTTTTGCATATACTTTCTGTATGTATACACTCAATAGGATTACCATGGAAACATACCTCTACATCTAGGCAATGGTATTAATGGATGGCCGACGTTAAATGTACAAAATTATGCAGCAGTCGTTCGAGGATATAGGGTGTGTATGTTTTCTTTTTTCGGTGTTTTTTTTTTTGTGGCACTACTTGAACATGTTTGTTTCTCATTTTTGCACATACCTTTCTGTATCTATACACTCAACAGGGTTACCATGGAAACGTACCTCTACATCAAGGCAATATATGGCATAAATGGATGACTGACGTTCAGGTGTACAGTTATACAGCAGATTTTAGAGCATACGTTTGTGGCAATACAGCAGCTGTTGGAGGATATAGGGTGTTATGTTTTTTTTCTTTTTTATGGCAATACTTTAATATGTTTGTTTCTCATTTTTGCACATACCTTTCTGTATCTATACACTCAACAGGGTTACCATGGAAACGTACCTCTACATCAAGACAATGGCATAAATTCATAACTGACGTTCAAGCGTACAGTTATACAGCAGATTTAGAGCATATAGGGTGCGTTTGTGGCAATACAGCAGCCGTTGGAGGATATAGGGTGTGTATGTTTTTTTTTCTTCTTTTTTTTTGTTGCAACACTTTTATGTATTTGTTTCTGTTTTCACACATGCCTCTCTATATCTATACTCTCAATAGGATTACCATGGAAACGTACATCTACATCAAGGCAATGGCATAAATGGATGACTGACGTTCAGGCGTACAGTTATACAGCAGATTTTAGAGCATATAGGGTGCGTTTGTGGCAATACAGCAGCCGTTGGAGGATATAGGCTGTGTATGTTATTCTTTTTTTTTGTGTATGGCAATACTTTGATATGTTTGTTTCTGTTTTTTTGCATATACCTTTCTGTATCTATACACTCAACAGGTCTACTATGGAAACGTATCTCTACATCTAGGCAGTGGTATCAATGGATGACCGACGTCCAAGAATACAAACAGCAGTGAGAGAACTCCGGCAACCAATCATATGGTAAACTCTACATTTAAACAGTCTTAAGCTCTGCTAAGGCCTGTATGTTCGGCTGTTATTATTATTATTGTCGTTATTAATATTGTTATAATAACTATTATTATTATTATTATTGTTATTATTATTATGTACAACGCCATTGAATATATCATTGTATAAAAATATGCGTTTAATCAAGTTATTCAGTTTCGGTTTCAGTTTAAATGAATTCAGGCAAAACTTGAATTTAAGCAAAAATCAGGAAATAGCTGTGCTCATTTAGAACACAATCTACCTTGAATGTTTTTGGTTCATCTTACTGTGCGTTCGGTGTTCGATTACAGTAGATACTTGGTGAAGTTTGTGTGTTTGACTATGGTAGTTTTTGTGGCGGTGTTTTTGGTGCTGTTTGTGTTTTGTTTTTGGTGATTTTTGCGGTGGTATTTGTTGTGCTGTTTATGTGTTTGTGGCGGTGTTTGTGGTGCTGTTTATGTGTTTGTGGTGGTGTTTGTAGTGCTGTTTATATGTTTGTGTGTTTGTGGCGGTGTTTGTGGTGCTGTTTATGTGTTTTTGGCGGTGTTTGTGGTGCTGTTAGTGTTTGTTGCGGTTTTTTTTGGTTTTTGTATTGGTGTTTACGGTGTCTTCAAAGTGGTCATCTCGCTTGTTTACGATATGGGTTGTGGTGTTATGTAAAAAAGGATTTTGTTGACGCGACTTTGTCACATTGGGTTGTTCGTCTTTTGTTCCGTTACAAGCTGTTTTTCTTTCTGCCGTTAGCAATATATTATATCTAAATTTATTCCTGTTCTCGGTTATTATAATGCTGTGTGTTTTAATATATTACTTTTCCAGCTGCGGACATGAAATATGCAGACGACATTTAGGTAAACGCGCGCAATTGTTCTATCTTTTTTTCTGCTTTTCATTCTTGCTTTTTTCCTACTGGAATTTTAGGGGTACTTAGAGGGTAAATACGCAGAAGGATATGGAGATGTAGGTCAAACAAAATTTGTGTTTCTCTTTATCATGAACAGGTATGTATATTGATTGTACATTGCTACGTATATTTTCCTGTTTTGTATGCATATCTCTGCAGATTTTTTTCTAAATGGCGGTTAATGTTGACCACAAGCACGTGTGAAGATACAGTGTTGTAGATACCACAATGGTTTAGTGGATGGTTCAATTATAGTGGTTGGTATTGTCTACAAGCCCGCGCACGGACATCATGTTGTTGATTTCACAGTGCAGCTAT
The DNA here is from genome assembly GCF_021730395.1 of Mercenaria mercenaria. Classification (NCBI taxonomy): domain Eukaryota; kingdom Metazoa; phylum Mollusca; class Bivalvia; order Venerida; family Veneridae; genus Mercenaria; species Mercenaria mercenaria. The sequence goes on along the minus strand of NC_069364.1, from coordinate 27,704,790 downwards.
GGTGGCTGATGTTGACTACACAAGCACGTGCAAGGATGTCATGTTGTGGATTTCATAATAGTTTAGTGGACGGTGCAGCCTGGTCCTTTTTCTCGAGTGTAATCAGGTATGTAACTTGTCTGTACAATTAGCTTATGTTTTCTGCTAGCTTAATATCAGGCATATAGTTTTCAACCAAGTCATGCACATTCCTTTTCATTTTAATAAATTTTCTCCAACTTGAATTTGGTATTTTCTGGTTATCATGTAGGACTAGATCTTTTTAACTTTTTTTTTTTTAAATTACCTGTTACTGTTAATTGTTAAATATCAGTATTCAGCCTGTGATGCATAACTTTAAACCTTTAGAGCAAAGATCGATTTTTGTCAGGGAACATGCGCGTACAGTTTCTGGCTTTGGTGAAAGTACAACTCGAAATATTGAATGAGAAACTCAGAACTTTTCGATGAGAAACGAGGAGCCCAATCTATCCGACGAAGAGCAGTTTCTTGAACCATACACGTAAGTACTTGCTTATAATTTATACCGCACTTTTAATAAAAGCCGGTAATCCAGTTTAGTGTCAAAGGTTTTCATGATTGATCTAATACTATATTAATGCTGTGGTCTAAATAAGGTAAGCGTTCACTACCATATCAGTCTGAGACGTGGTTCGAATCCGTAATCATCGATGTTTTAGACCCGGACTTTTTTAAACCTTAAGGTTTAAATACTAAATTTTATTTTGTCAGTAAAAAGTATAACAGGGATAAAATTGTCTTGTCATTTTAAAATGAAGTTGAAATACTTAGCTCTTCATACGTGACTTTGGTGTAAGTACGGGTGAGAAGCCCAGGAAAAAAGCAATGTGGCTCATGATTTTTAGCTCATCTGATTTTTTGAAAAAAAATGATGAGTTATTGTCATCACTTGAGCGGTTGTCGGCGTCGGCGTCGGTGTCGGCGTCGGCGTCGGCGTCGGCGTCTGCGTCGGCGTTGCCTGGTTAAGTTTTATGTTTAGGTCAGCTTTTCTCCTAAACTATCAAAGCTATTGCTTTGAAACTTAGAAGACTTGTTCACCATCATAAGCTGACCCTGTATAGCAAGAAACATAACTCCATCTTGCTTTTTGCAAGATTTATGGCCCCTTTTGTACTTAGAAAATATCAGATTTCTTGGTTAAGTTTTATGTTTGGGTCAACTTTTCTCCTAAACTATCAAAGCTATTGCTTTGAAACTTGGAATACTTGTTCACCATCATAAGCAGACCCTGTACATCAAGAAACATAACTCCATCTTGCTTTTTGCAAGAATTATTGCCCCTTTTGGACTTAGAAAATCAGTTTTCTTGGTTAAGTTTTATGTTTAGGTCAGCTTTTATCCTAAACTATCAAAGCTATTGCTTTGAAACTTGCAACATTTGTTCACCATCATAAGCTGACCCTGTACAGCAAGAAACATAACTCCATCCTGCTTTTTGCAAGATTTATGGCCCCTTTTGGACTTAGAAAATATCAGATTTCTTGGTTAAGTTTTATGTTTAGGTCAACTTTTTCTCTTAAACTATCAAAGCTATTGCTTTGAAACTTGCAACACTTGTTCACCATCATAAGCTGACCCTGTACAGCAAGCAACATAACTCCATCCTGCTTTTTGCAATAATTATTGCCCCTTTTGGACTTAGAAAATCATTTTCTTGGTTGAGTATTATGTTTAAGGCAACTTTTCTCATAAACTGTCAAAGCTATTGCTTTAAAACTTGCAACAGTTTTTCACAATCATAAGTGGACACTGTACATCAAGAAACATAACTCTATCCTGCTTTTTGCAAGAATGATGGCCCTTTTTAGACTTAGAAAATCATGAGTAGGACAATATTTCTATTATACAAAAAAAAATCAGATGAGCGTCAGCACCCGCAAGGCGGTGCTCTTGTTTTCTATTGTATTAACAGGAAGAAAATTTTAGTTGATGGAACTACAGTTGCCATAGGACTGCCTTGCTGGTACCACAAAAAAAAAAACCCCGATAACCAGAGGTGCACTGGATACAACCGACGACGGCCACTAGAGATACGATATCGATACCGGAAATCATAGGTGTACTGGATCCTTTATGTCATTCAGTTGTTTTCAACAAGGTAGGCAGCTAAATTAATTAAAAAATGCCATTTACGCGACGCGAGTTCGAGCCAGAATTTGTATTACAGTTGTTTCTGACTTAGCAATATGCTTATTGGAGAGCTAAATTCTACTTGTTAAGGAACTGAATTCGATTCTCTTGAGCTTATTGACTTATCTGAAACGATGTAAATTGTAACAGGCACACCAAAAGCTACTGTTGATGTGGTCTGACTACCTAACTTTATATTTCCTGACCAGATTAGGAGATTTGTCAAATCATGTTACATTGGCCGATAGATATTTAGATTTTACAAAGTAATGATTTCGGTATATGATATGAGAGGATTTATTACATGACAGTTAGTTGCCAATCACATTTAGCAGACGACACCAATTGTTTTTATCAGACCGGACACCAGTGGCGGGCCACAGGCACGGGTCTAGTGTATATTTTTTATTTAATATAAAAAATCCATTTTTTTTTCACACAGATATACTTTTTATATGTCAGTCAAATGAAAAAAATAATCGATGACCAAAAATCCGCTCACAGTATCATATAAAAGAGTTCAACGACTTCGAGCAAGGCTGAAGCCACAGCAGGACTGTGTAAATACTCAATGATATGGTCAACGATCTTAACAACCTAATTGTAGCCAAAAGTTGTTTGGAGAATTACTGTATATATAAAAAGACTTGTCTGACAATCGATAACCAATATCATTAAGCATTACTTAACATATTTTCATTGAATTTCTTGTGTTTCGCTGGTTATTGTAGCATCTGGTCAATATAGTATGATTTATTTCAGGTTTAAAAGGGTTACAATACAGTGTTTGACATTATTGAAAGACACAGAAAAAGAATCGATTAAAGAAAACAAATATCATCATGCCGGCCTGTGTTTGTTGTTCCCGGCGACTGACAGACCGATGCATGCAAGGTAATACCTTTTATTCTTTTTTGTTTGTTTGATATTGACTCTATATATTTGTGAGCAATTTATGATTGATTTTGCACCATTATTTAGCTCGACTATTTGAAGAATAATCAGAGCTATTCTATTTACTTTGGTGTCGGCGCCACAAGCTTTGAAACTTATATTTTCTTTTTCTAGTTCAATTACCAACGTCACTGGGTCAAGCCCGAAACTTTGGCATGTATTTATGCCAAATTATGCCCCCTTTTGAGTTCAAGTTTTGTGTGCAACTCACTATTTCCAAAGCTAATGCAGACATTGAATTGAAACTTCACATGTGCCATAAGGATTATAACACTAGGTGATGGCATCAAGTCCCTTAAGTCTGACACGCTTTTTAGCTCGACTATTCACAGAATAGTAGAGCTATTGGACTCGCCCATGCGTCGGCGTCGGCGTCGGCGTCGGCGTCCGCGTCCGCGTCCCGATTTGGTTAAGTTTTTGTATGTAAGCTGGTATCTCAGCAACCACTTGTGGGAATGGATTGAAATTTCACACACTTATTTACTGTGATAAACTGACTTACATTGCACAGGTTCCATAACTCTGTTTTGCTTTTTTACAAAATTATGCCCCTTTTTCGACTTAGAAATTTTTGGTTAAGGTTTTGTATGTAAGCTGGTATCTCAGTAACCACTTGTGGGAATGGATTGAAACTTCACACACTTATTTACTGTGATAAACTGACTTACACTGCACAGGTTCCATAACTCTTCTTGCTTTTTTACAAAATTATGCCCCTTTTTCGACTTACAATTTTTTGGTTAAGGTTTTGTATGTAAGCTGGTATCTCAGTACTCACTAATGGGTATGGATTGAAACTTCACACACTAGTTCACTGTCATGATCTGACATGCAAAAAGCAGGTCCCATAACTTTAGTTTGTTTTTTTACAAAATTATGCCCCTTTTTCAACATAGAAATTTTTGGTTAAGTTTTTGTATGTAAGCTGGTATCTCAGTATCCACTAATGGGAAAGGATTGAAACTTCACACACTAGTTCACTGTCATGATATGATATGCAGTGCAAAGGGTCAATAACTCAACTTCGCATTTCACAAAATTATGTCCCTTTTTCAACTTAGGATTTTTGGGTTTAATTCTTATATGTAAGCTGGTATCTCAGTACCCACTAATGGGAATAGATTGAAACTTCATACACTTGTCCACTGTCACGAGCTGATAAGCACTATGCAGGTCCCATAACCCTATTTTACTTTTTTTACTAAATTATGCCCCTTTTTCGACTTCCGTGTTCATTCAAGCGACAAGGCTGTTGAATAGTCGAGCGTTGCTGTCCTCCGACAGCTCTTGTTTTCAAACTATGCCCCCTTTTGGACTAATAAAAATCCTGGTTAAAATTTTACATCCAAGTACATATAGCTATTATTTACAAGCATATAGCATTGAAACTTTGTTTTCTTTTACAAGGTCAATAACCGACCTCACACGATCAAGTTCCATAACTCTGACATGTATTTTGAGCAAATTGTGCCCCCATTTGGACTTAGAAACTCCTGGTTAAAATTTTGCATGCAAGTTACTATCCATAGAACTAATGCAGATATATTGGATTAAAACTCTATAGATATTTTAACATTTGTGGTAACATTCCTGCGTCTTGCAAAACAATTCGAATAGTCGAACATTGGCTTTCTTATGGACAACACTTGTTACATAAATTGTTTATATTTTTAGCTCACCTGTCACATAGTGACAAGGTGAGCTTTTGTGATCACCTTTCGTCCGTCGTCAGTCCGTCCGTCCGTCAACAATTTCTTGTCTGCACGATAGTGGTTTCATTTATGATTTTATTTTAACCAAACTTGCACACAACTTGTATCACCATAAGATCACGGTACCTTTCTTGAACTGGCCAGATCCCATTATGGGTTCCAGAGTTATGGCCCCTGAAAGGGCCAAAATTAGCTATTTTGACCTTGTCTGCACAATAGCAGCTTTATTTATTATTTGAATTTTACCAAACTGGCACACAACTTGTATCACCATAAGATCTTGGTCCCTTTCTTGAAGTGGCCAGATTCCATAATGGGTTCCAGAGTTATGGCCCCTGAAAGGGCCAGAATTAGCTATTTTGACCTTGTCTGCACAATAGCAGCTTCATTTATGATTTGATTTTAACCAAACTTGCACACAACTTGTATCACCATAAGATCTGGGTTCCTTTCTTGAACTGGCGAGATTCCTTTATGGGTTTCAGAGTTATGGCCCCTGATAGGGCCAGAATTAGCTATTTTGACCTTGTCTGCACAATAGCAGCTTCATTTATGATTTGAATTTAATCAAACTTGCACAAAACTTGTGTCACCTTAAGATCTCGGTTCCTTTCTTGAACCGGCCAGATCCCATAATGGGTTCCAGAGTTAAGGCCCCTGAAAGGGCCAAAATTAGCTATTTTGACCTTGTCTGCACAATAGCAGCTTCATTTATGATTTGATTTTAACCAACCTTGCACACAACTTGTATCACCACAAGATCTTGCTTCCTTTCTTTAACTGGCCAGATTCCGTCTTTGGTTCCAGAACTGTGGCCCCTTAAAGGTCCAAACTTTGCTATTTTGGCTTTTGCAGCCATATAGAGACTTCGTTTATGGTTTTATTTGATACAAACTTCCAAAACATCTTCAACAACAATAAATCTTGGATTCCATGACAAATCAGATCCAATCATATGTTCCAGAGTTATTTTATATCTGATTACCTCCCCTGATTGTAATCAAAATGGATTTATATCAGTAAGTACTTACAGGACTTATTTGAAATTTCATTGTTATTAGTTGGACTGAGACAATCAGGGTAGATAACTATGGACTGATTTTATGTCAAATTACCTGCCTTTATTTCAAATGTAAATTGTTATATCTCCATAACTTATGAAGATACTGATCTGAAATTTCATTTATGTCAACAGATTTATTTGGCAGATCCTTCTTTTGTCCACTTACAATATTTATTTTTTTTAATTACATCCCTTTTACGTAACTATAAATAGCTTATTTTAGTAACTTTTTTATTATTGGCCGTAGGGAAAACACGAGACCAGTTTTCTGTGGTACAACATGGATGGTACCTCCAATTTTTAGGTGTATTTTAACATATCTATACCTTGTAAGATTTTTTTTTCGTTTTGGTTTAATTCCTTCCCTTTGTTGTTCCTGTCCTTTGGTCTTAGATATTTTTTCTGAGGACCTTCTTGTCCTCAAGTGCAATGATAACAGGTGAGCGATATAGGGCCATCATGGCCCTCTTGTTAGATCGACTAATCATTTTTGGGAAAAAATGCAGGTATTGTCGTCGGCGTTGGTTTAGAGTTTTTTTAGGTATATTTTTCTCGAAAACTGCAAGAGCTTTAAAACTGTACATAATAGGTGAGCAAGTAGACCAATATCCATACTTGAAAGTTGTCAGAATTATGCCGCTGTTTGTACTTCGAAAACTGGAATTTCTAAGTTATTTTTTATTTAGATCTACTATAGCAGCTATAGCTTTGAAACTTTATTCAAATGTTTAACATTATTCAGTCAGTACCCATATATGTGAATGGATCGAAACTTCACACTTGTCAACTGTTATAAGCTGACATGTATTGTACAGGTTCCATAACTCTGTTTTGCAGTTTTACAAAATTGTTGACCTTTTTCAACTTTTGTATTCAGTCAGTTAACTTCCTTTAGTGATAAGACTGTTGAATAGTCGGGCGTTGCTCTCCTTCGACAACTCTTGTTTATCATAATAAAATGGGAAGGTAGTTCATAAACTATGACTCTTTTCTTGAATATTGACTATTGGCAAGCATAAACAGACGAGCGTTTGCACACATAGGTGTGTGAGGGGAGGGGATCTTTTTATTCAGTGGAAAAATAATCCACCGATAATGTCAGATACAACTGTATTTGTTATTCAGATTTATATATGACCGTTTTCTTTATGCACTCTGAATGTCTTTTTTAGCTCACCTGAGCCAAAGGCTCATGGTGAGCTTTTGTGACCGGGCAATGTTAATGTCCATCGTGCGTCGTGTGTACGTCAACATTTTCTAAAAAAATCTTCTTCTTGAAAACCACTGGGCAGAATTACACCAAACTTCACAGGAATGATCCTTGGATGACCCCCTTTCATAATTATTCTAAGAATTGAATTCCATGCAGAACTCTGGTTGCCATGGCAACCGAAAGGAAAAAAATTTAAAATCTTGTCCAAAACCACAGGGCCTAGGGCTTTGCTATCTGGTGTGTAGCATCATCTAGTGGAGCCCGCCCGCTTAGCTCAGTAGGTAAGAGCGTTGGTCTACGGATCGCGGGGTCGCGAGTTCGATCCTCGGGCGGGGCGTATGTTCTCCGTGACTATTTGATAAACGACATTGTGTCTGAAATCATTAGTCCTCCACCTCTGATCATTCATGTGGGGAAGTTGGCAGTTACTTGCGGAGAACAGGTTTGTACTGGTACAGAATCCAGGAAAACTGGTTAGGTTAACTGCCCGCCGTTACATGACTGAAATACTGTTGAAAAACGGCGTTAAACCCAAAACAAACAAAAACAAATCATCTAGTGGTCCTCTACCAAGATTGTTCAAATTATCCCCCTAGGGTCAAATATGGCCCCACCCCGGGGGTCACATAGTTTATATAGACTTATATAGGGAAAACTTTAAAAATCTTCTTGTACAAAACCACACGGCCTAGGGCTTTGATATTTGATATGTAGCATCATCTAGTGGTCCTCTACCAAGATTATACAAATTATCCCCCCAAGAGTCAAATATGGCCCTGCCCCAGGGGTCCCAAGTTTTACATAGACTTATATAGGAAAAAAAGTTTAAAAATCTTCTTGTCTGAAACCACAAGACTTAGGCCTTTGATATTTTGTTTGTAGCATTGTCGTATGGTCCTCAACCAAAATTGTTCAAATTGTATCCCTGGGGTGAAAAGAGGCCCTGCCCTGGGGGGTCCCATGTTTTATATAGACTTATATAGGAAAAAACTTTAAAAATCTTCTTGTCTGAAACCACACAACCTTAAGGCTTTTGATATTTGGTATGATGCATTGCCTAGTAGTCCTCTACCAAATTGTTCAAATTATGCCCCTGGGGTTAAAAGAGGCCCCGCCCCGGGGTCACTTAATTATTATATGAGTTATATAGGAAAACATACTTAAAAAATAATCTGATCCTATTTCCAAGACTGTTTAATAATAATTACCTGATGACCCTAAGTAATATGATGTCACTTCACTGTGACATTGACCTGCTGACCTACTTTCTTGTTTTTTTAAGATACAGCCTTGAAAGTTGGATGACATGTACAGTTTTGCACACCGATCGTAAAACTGAATTTCATTGACCATGAATATGACCTACTGACTGTCTTAATATTTTAACATCAGTTTGACATTTGAAACATGTAGCTCATATTACTCAGGTGAGCGATCCAGGGTCATCATGACCCTCTTGTACATATCTTAATTCATTGTTTCCAGCATTTTAGATCAACTTTACGAAGTAAATGGAGAGCTAACCTACTCGCTCTGGCGTCAGCGTCGGCGTCCTTCCGCGTTCACAAGTTGGTTAAAGTTTTGATGCACTCTCTCATTTTTATGCCCTCGGTATCTACTGATGCGGGAGGCATATAGTGATTGTCCTGTCCGTCCGTCCGTCTGTACGAGGTTAACCAAATAGGACCGTTTCGTCTAGCATCAATACCCCTCACTAGAATGACTTGATACTAATGCAGATGTACCCTATGACCATTCCTCATCTTCAGACATTACCTGACCTCAGTTTGACCTTGACCTCACTTTGGACTTAGGTTGCTTTATGGGCCATCTCTTGGTTAACCAAATGGGATTGTTTCGTCTTGCATCAATACCGCTTACAAGAATGAATTGATACTAATACAGATGTAACCTGTGGCCATTCCTCATCTTCAAACATCACCTGACCTCACATTAACTTTATTTTAGCCTTAGAGTTACCTGAACCATAAGGTGCAAAATCTATCGACAAGGATGTCACCGGGGGCATCAAGCGTTTATTGAACGCAGCTCCTTGTTACCTCTTTAAATAATTGATGGATTTGTTTCAAACTTGAAATAATTATTCCTCATCATCACCCACATCATTGGCACAAGCGCCATGACTGTAACACCAATATTTTTGCTCGACCATACGAAGTATAAAGAGAGCTATCCTACTCGACCCGACGTCTGCGTCTTTCCGCGTCCCCACCTTGGTTAAAGCTTTTTTTTTTTATACACTTTCTCTTTTTATGCCCCCGAAGGGAGGCATATTAGTTTTCAACTGTCCATCCGTTCGTTCGTTCGTCACAACGTTAACTTTTTGCATGAAGGCACTTTACTCGCGAACCACTGCACCCAGGTCCTTCAAACTTCACATGCTGATAGTACTTATTGAGTACACGATCCCTACTGACTTTGGGGTCACCAGGTCAAAGGTCAAAGTCACAGGGGCCAACGTTAACTTTTTGCATGGAGGCACTTTACTCGCGAACCACTGCACCCAGGTCCTTCAAACTTCACGTAATGATAGTACTTATTGAGTACACGACCCCTACTGACTTTGGGGTCACCAAGTCAAAGGTCACGGTCACAGGGGCCAACGTTATCTTTTTACATGAAGGCACTTTACTCGCGAACCACTGCACCCAGGACCTTCTAACTTCGCATGCTGATAGTACTTATTGAGTACACGACCCCTACTGACTTTGGGATCACCAGGTCAAAGGTCAACGTCACAGGGATCAATGTTAACTTTTTGCATGAAGGCACTTTACTCGCGAACCACTGCACCCAGGACCTTCAAACTTCGCATGGCGATAGTACTTATTATTGAGTGCACGACCCCTACTTTGGGGTCACCAGGCCAAATGTCAAGGTCACTAGGTCAAAGGTCAAGGCGCTGCGGGGGCATTTGTCCCCATTAGCGACTGCTCTTATTTCTTCATATCTCTGTAATTACTTGATGGATTTGATTCAAACTTAAAATAGTTATTCCTCATCATCACACACGTCATCTGACACAAGGGCCATAACTCCTGCGCCAATATTTTATGATTTATCCCCCCTTTTCACTTAGATTTTCAGGTTAAAGTTTTGATGCACTTTCACTCTATCACTGTTATTACTGAATGGATTTGATTCAAACTTAAAATAATTGTTCAACATCATCACCCACATCATATGACACAAGGTGCATAACTCGAGCACAAGCTTTTCATGAATTATTCCCCCCATTTTACTTAGAACTTCAGGTTAAAGTTTTGTTGCACTTTCACTCTGTCTCTGTTATTACTGAATGAATTTCATTCAAACTTAAAATAATTGTTTGATATCATCACCCACATCATATGACACAAGGTGCATAACTCTGGCACAATTTTTTATGAATTATTCCCCCCTTTTACTTAGAATTTCAGGTTAAAGTTTTGATGCACTTTCACTGTATCTCTGTTATTGCTGAATGGATTTGATTCATACTTAGAATAATTGTTCAACATCATCAACCACATCATATGACACAAGGTGCATACCTCTGGCACAAATTCTTCATGAATTATTCCCCCTTTTTAACTCTACTTTTCGAAGAAAAGGTAGAGCAATTGCACTCGTCCCGGTGTCGGCGTCGGCGTCGCCGTTGGTTAAAGTTTTTGATAAAGTCAAATATCTCTTATTAACTATCAAAGTCTACACCAGGAGACACAATTCCCATAACAGAGTTATGTCCCTTTTTAACTGGGATTTTTTTTACTGGCAAAGCTCTAATTCAGAGTCAAGCACTGAGAAAAGTCGAGCGCGCTGTCTTACGGACAGCTCTTGTTACTTAGAATATTTATGCCCCCGGCATCTACTGATGATATCTCGGTTATTACTAAATACATCTGACACGTACTTAAGCTATTGTCCAATATCTTCATCCACATTGAAGTAATTAAACACCCCAGTAACAGCTCCAGCTTCCTCAGATGTGCCCAGTTTCACTTTACAGCATCAAAATCGTCCTCTGACAACTCTTATTGTTGTATTTTCTCGCGGACTATTTTCAATGCCTGACGTAGGGCTATTAAAACGTACGTACACAGCTATTGAAAAGTACGTGCAGGCCATTGAAACGTACGTACAGGGCTACTGAAACACACATGTAGTCCAGTTGTGGTGCTTGCTTTTTGTAAATTTATTTCTTGTTGTTAATATATGCTACCTTTTGTCAAATATTTGTATTTTAAATTTTTGTTAAAGAGTTAATATATTTTTACTTATAATTCTGAAAAAAAACAACAAAAAAAAAAACTGGAATATTTCATTTAAACATCCTGAAGTATTTCGTGTCCTAATTATTTATCACCATTTTCAGATTGATATCAAACACACACGTAAGAAATATCAGCAGAAGGAAGAACCAATTATGATGAATCCACAGCCGACCTGACACAAGCATTGTTAAACAAATTAGACGTAATCTGACATGTATATAATTATACCTCCACGTATAAAGTATATGGGGATATATTGGAGTCACGCATGTCCGCCGGTCCGTCCGTCCGTCCATCGTGTCCGCTGGGAAGACTTTTATAAAACTGGTATCAATTATTAACCTCATCAAGACGATGTGTATGTGCAAAGTCAAGGTTACTTTTGGTGGTCAAAGGTCAAATAATTTAACTACTTGTCCACTCTATATTGTCTAAACGGCTAGAATAAGGATGGTTATAGTACTTGCTCTGGCGCCGGCGTCCCTGTCACTGTTGCATTTAAGTCTTATGGCAAGCAATTCAGTGTCGCTGTCTTCTTAACTATTGTCCCTATTAATACCAAACTTAACATAAATGTTAATTGGTCTTGATAAAGGGCAGACATCTATTTGTTTAAGACCAGACATCCTAAAGGTTAAGGTCACTGTATTCAAATGTTGTAATAGTACTGGTTAAAAGTTTAAAACTTCTCAATTTCACTATATCTTCTTAAATACTTTAATCATGAAACGTCATATAAGGATTGATCTTAAAAAGCGGAAGAAATCTTTTGTTTAGGGTCAGGTAGCACAAAGGTCAAGGTCACTGGGGTCACATCCCATACATTTACGCACTACACTTCCTCACACCTACCCAAACTACATACCTTACACAAACTCATGCATTTGTATCTCATATTTTCTTCGTCTCCCATGTTCCCACCACCACTGTCTTTACCTACCTCCCACCACACACACCCGGAGATCTATTCTACAAATTCTTTACGCGTAGTTATATTACATATCTTGTATTTCATAGGTTTATATGATGTTTACGTGCCCATATTCCCTCACTTATACCCCACCCCACACACTTCCAAATTGTTTAAATATATACTGTAAACCTCACTTATAAGGAACTCGGATATAAGGAACACTCGGTTATAAGGAACAGTTTTCAATTCCCCGATCTAATTCCTTCTTTATTCAATGTAAAAATCCTCGGTTATAGGGAACTCGGTTATAAGGAACACTCGGTTATAAGGAACACTTTTTCCAGACCCAAAGTACGAAATTCAATGGAAAACCCCTCGGTTATAGCGAACAGACATAAAGAATAAAAATTATTGAAAACCGGAAATAAACATGAGAATCGCTGATGACGTCAGAGTAATGTCGGCACAAATCACGCGCTTTCATGCACATGAAAATCGCTTTCATGCACATGTATAAACACAAATTATTTCATTTCTATGATCTTTAGTTTGTTAATTCACGGATACGATAAAAAGATATATATAATATTATCAAATTACCAAATACTAGACGATAGTAGACTTATATTTACTCAAGATTATGTTCGACAGCTACATGTATTGGGTATTTCATGTTAACAATAGTGACGGTCACGGTCATACTATCCTAAGTAACTGTTCTAATTACACGTGATTAACAATGGCAAACAGTCCAGTTTACCAAATTTCCAATTGTAAAAATTATAGCAGGTGCTAAAATAGACAATAGCAAACATGTAGGTATAATTTACACTTTAATCCGTATGTATGGCGCCGTTGTCTAGTCGTAATACACTGTATGTCATAAACACCCTAAATTTTAATGGGTAGTCTAATTTAACATTTTTGTAATACAAAAAAAAACATTTGTTTTATATTAGTATTGATGTCTATTCACATAACATGCAGTCAAGCAAGGTAAAGGGAGTAATTGCAACATATCTTATAGTCATCATGTAGCACTCTCTAAAATGAAGACAGAAATAACCGACAAAAAGTAAACATAAATTACGGTCATTCTTACCGACGAACATTTTGGGTTGATTTAGGTTTAACGCCGCGTTTCAACACTATTTTAGTCATATACATGCAGGCAGTTTACCTTACCATCTCTCCAGAAAAGGAACGGTACTAGAAAAGTAACTTCCTCACATAAAGATTCAAGGTCGGCCCGGAGTGTGAACACTTAGCCCTTATCAAACGTCAGTGAAATAGTGTTCGCTATACAAATTGTGTTCGTTATACAAACCTCGGTTACAAGGAACTAGTTCGCTATACGGATATAAGGAACCTCGGTTATAAGGAACAATTTTTAGAGGTCCCAAGCTGTTCCTTATAAGCGAGGTTTACTGTATTTACATTTTTCACACTTACTTGTATCTCATGTGGGATCTTAGTATCCCTCATAACAGCTACCCCATCACACACTTTCACCAGCCACTTCCAGAAAATCTTTTTCTTACATTTATCACTGTAACTCGATCATATCTCATACTGTTTTATACATTCCCTCATTTGCCTGCTCCTACCGCCCCCTCGGGGCCTCCGTGGCCGGGTGGTTAAGGTCGCTGACTTCAAATCACTTGCCCCTCATCGATGTGGGTTCGAGCCTCACTCGGGGCGTTGAATTCTTCATGTGAGGAACCCATCCAGCTGGCTTACGGAAGGTCGGTGGTTCTACCCAGGTGCCCGCTCGTGATGAAATAATGCACGGAGGGGCACCTGGGGTCTTCCTCCACCATTAAAGCTGGAAAGTCGCCATATGACCTATCATATAACGGTCGGTGCGACGTTAAATCCAACAAAACAAAACAAACCCACCGCCCCCCGCACCCCCCCCCCCCCCCCCCCCCCCCCCCACACACACATACACAAGAAAAGAAAAGGAAGAAAAAACATCTCCTTTTCCATTTCTCACGCCTGCTTTTATTATTATTATTGGTTGCGGGTTTACCCCGCTACCAAAGTAACAAGTGTAATTCTGACAATCATATAGCATCTTTATTTTATTCCAAATCACTTCCAAAGTATGTTCATGTGCTATACAAAATAGTCCCATTCATGAACATAGCGGATGAATTGTCAATGATCAAGCCGTTCTGATTCAACCTGTATCCATTCACACTGACCATTTGGATTACATAGGATCAATCAATGATAAGGTTTTTCAGCCCATGGTTACGTCACAATGCTAGGTCAGGCAGAGTTCATCTTAAATATGAGACACATTTGTATTTGTTTCTCATTCGTTCGTGTATATTTATAGATAGGCATTTAAACAGAAAATAAATCTACCAAAACCCACAATTTAAACAGAAAATAAATCTACCAAAACCCGCAACCACCAGGTATCTCAAGGCTTTGATTATGTTAGTAAACATTTTCGAATAGTCGAGCGGGCCCAACTCAGATCACTAGGTCCAAAGTCAAGGCCAAGTCATGATGACAACATTTTACTTTCCGTTAATGCGACGTCCGTAATAGCTCTAGTTGATCATGTGTAAGCGGCCTAATTTAATTAATTGTATCAATTATTTGACAAGGTTCTGCTTAATGTTAGGATAAATATCGGAGTTAAAAATGAGGATTTTTTTTTGTTTGAAAACTGATACAGTAAGACTGATTTTAGACGCAGCTAATATTTCTAACTTTGTTTGTTATTGATGATGAAATTATTCAACTTTATTATACTATAGTTATTAAACTTAAATTTTATGAACACAAAATGCAAATTTTACTTTGATAAATAAAAAAGTCAGGGACAGCCAACATTTGTAAGAAGCCACATAGAATACTGATTTGGTTCATGATTCCAAAAACGTCTAAAACATTTAGTCCTTTATAATATTTTTAACTAAACAGGGGTAGTTTTCAAAAATAAATCTGCGTGTACAAGTTTACAAAAAGCCACTTTCACAAATATCAAATTTTGGGACAAGACATTTCAATTTGTTTGTTTCAGTGTGTGATCGACTTATCGAATCATTGTAGAACTTGTGAACTTTTTAGGATTCACGCTTGAAAAATAATTCGATTTTACATTTACATATAAATAAAAGAAGTTTTATTTTATGCTTCTAAATATTTTGTAGATATCTACTAAATTCTACACATATATCAGTATAGCGACACGCGTAATGCACAATGCTACGCTTACTCTTATGGCAATATATATGTTGGAAAAAGTTATATAGTTCCACGAGATTGATTTCTTTTACATTTTAATATAATTATTTTCTGACGTTTTTTTTTTTATTAAAAAAACTATCCGATGATATGCAATTCATATTCTTTCGCGTTAAATTGATGTTGCGTGCAAGTGAAAATTGTATTTGGATTTCTCACTTCTGAAACAGTTGGTTTATCAGGTTATAATGTAGCGTTATATTTCAGTAATACTCTGACAGCTTGACATGAGATTCTATACTCTAGTAACTACAAAACGTGTAGATAAAATCATAGCTCTTTTCTTCAAACACACATTCTGTCCTTAGTCTGGGTCGTCTAAATGCAGCTTTTCAAAGTCATTTTGGCCTCATTTCTTGTACACTGAATTTACACTGTTTGGCATAACTCATAACCGACACCTAACTTTGAGCACTAACGGTTAACTCTTGGGGCTAAAATGACTTTTAAAGCAACTGCGCTTTTTACAGGAATAATGTGTTAAACTTTAAACCAGTATATGTTTAGGATTGATGGGGAAAAAGATGCACTGATCAAAAATTTCATAGAACTGTGGACAAATTTTAAGGTTTTAAATTCAAGCTTTTGAAGGATTACTGGAAAATAACGTTAGATTATAACATGATAAACCCATTGTTTCTAACGGAGAGAAATCCAGATATGATTTTCACTTGTACGGAAGTACAAGAACGCGGAAGGATGTTAATTGTAATGACTGGAAATGTGTTTCACAAAGACAAAGATGTATAGCAATGCTGACGAAAACACTAAAATATATGCCAAACCTATACATCTCGTAGACCGTATTTAACTTTTTTCCAGCATAAGGATCGTAACGCCATGAACTATAGCGTAACGTTATGCATGGCGCATGTCTCCGTGCGGTTGAATAAATGAGATAATTTATCTGTTTTAAAGGTGGTCAATCACATTTAAACAACATTTAATGACATTTTTTTACTTTTGTATATTCTGGTAGAGAATTATTTAAGGAACAAAAAGACCGATTACATAGAGTTAGATTCCTATTTGAAATGTATATTTTATTATTTTTATAAAATTTTGTAATTACTCCCCTTTAATATGAAAGTATATAAAAAGCTGGGTATTTCTTTTTATTTCGATACAATGTCTAGTTTTACATTTGCATTTGATAGACATATCAACTATTGAACAGTCTGAACCAAAATGCAAGTTTAAAAGCTGTGTGTGGCTTCTGAATTCATTTATTTCCAATCTATCTTGGCAACCAAGATAGGCAAAGGGAGGTAATAATAATTTTTCAAACTTGCGTTTCTAATGAATTCCATCTAAATACATAATTTTTAATGCAAATATTTTACAAATATATTACAATATGTCTAATATTTATACATTTCCTTAGACAAAGTATGTTTATCAAATTTATACTTATGATAAAATAACTCTATCTTGGTTGGGCAACCAGGATAGGAAAATGAAATTTTAAAAATACCTCCAGTGAAAATCTAATTTGTATTAAGTGTTAAGTGAACATAAATGAGTGTAAATGATCAGATGCTAAAGTTTCGAACAAATCCGTTACATGGCCAAAATCTGATTATCCACCTTTAAAAACAATACAACATGAACTGTAAGAATTTTTAAAAAGAACTTATAATACTGAATTTTCTACCACTCGGAAACACCAGATTTAGGTTTACTCGGTGAGATATTTCGATCTTATACCAAAAACAAACAATGTTCCCTTCCATTTCGTAACAAGCGTCAATAGCTTAAGGAAAAACACTTAAAAACTTAAGCTGAAACACCCTGAGACAGATATTGAAACACCCCGTGACAGAAATCAGTATAACTGTTAGACATTTTTTGTTTTATAATGCCAAGAAGAGTGCCTTTTCAAATTTGAAAATATACCATTTTCAAATATCATTTTTTAGCTCATCTGATTTTTGGAAAAAAAATTGAGTTATTGTCATCACTTGATCGGAGTCGATGTCGGCGTTGCCTGGTTATTTTTTATGTTTAGGTCAGCTTTTCTCCTAAACTATCAAAGCTATTGTTTTGAAACTTGGAACACTTGTTCACCATTATAAGCTGACCCTGTACAGCAAGAACCATAACTCCATCCTGCTTTTTGCAAGATTTATGGCCCCTTTTGGACATAGAAAATATCAGATTTCTTGGTTAAGTTTTATGTTTAGGTCAACTTTTCTCCTAAGCTATCAAAGCTATTGCTTTGAAACTTGCAACACCTGTTCCTCATCATAAGCTGACCCTGTACATCAAGAACTTGGAACACTTGTTCACCATTACAAGCTGACCCTGTACAGCAAGAACCATAACTTCATCCTGCTTTTTGCAAGATTTATGGCCCCTTTTGGACATAGAAAATATCAGATTTCTTGGTTAAGTTTTATGTTTAGGTCAACTTTTCTCCTAAGCTATCAAAGCTATTGCTTTGAAACTTGCAACACCTGTTCCTCATCAGATTTCTTGGTTAAGTTTTATGTTTAGGTCAACTTTTTCTCTTAAACTATCAAAGCTATTGCTTTGAAACTTGCAACACTTGTTCACCATCATAAGCTGACCCAGTACAGCAAGAAATATACATGTAACTCCATCCTGCTTTTTGCAATAATTATTGCCCCTTTTGGACTTAGAAAATCAGTTTTCTTGGTTGAGTATTATGTTTAAGTCAGCTTTTCTCATTAACTATCAAAGCTATTGCTTTAAAACTTGCAACAGTTTTTCACCATCATAAGCGGACGCTGTACATCAAGAAACATAACTCTATCCTGCTTTTTGCAAGAATGATGGCTCTTTTTAGACTTAGAAAATCATGGGTAGGACAGTATTTCTATTTTACAAAAAAATCAGATGAGCGTCAGCACCCGCAAGGCGGTGCTCTTGTTGTATAATTGTTTCGCATAAATTAGGGTTTATAATGCTTGGAGTACAATTTCATATTTGAGAATTAAATGGTTCCCTCTCTAATCTATCAACCAATTTATTAGTTTATTTTCATCTTATCAACATACACTTACAATGACAGTATATACAATGGCATAAGAATATTTATAATGTTGCCACTCAACATGGTTATAGGAGATGGTATATATGCTCTATAATTCTGGCTAGATACAATCACACTAATACACTCTAAACTCCATAATTATAGTTTCGACAAAAATGCCAAATATCACATCTCGCCTTCAATGTCATGTTGTAAGAGACGTAAACTCCTTCATAGCCATGTTTGTCTTACAGAATACTTTTTACTTTGTATTATAGCAATGTGTACTTTTCCTGTTCGCTGGTTGTTTCTTAATAACAGTCTTTTTCAAAATATTTTACTGTTTAGGATGTGAACATAGTTCAATGCAATGATTTTTTGTACATGTATTCAATTTTTTAAAGAACTTTATCACTCCAACGGACCTCCTTTTTCCATACACAGTTACTTCTCCTACTCCCCTTGAAGCCATTTGCAAAATTAAGGGGAGGTCACTCCAACGGACCTTTTTCCATACACAGTTACTTCTCCTACTCCCCTTGACGCCATTTGCAAAATTAAGGGGAGGTCACTCCAACGGACCACCCTTTTTTCATCCACAGTTACTTCCCCTATCTCCCTTGACGCCATTTGCAAAATTAAGGGGAGGTCACTCAAACGGACCACCCTTTTTTCATCCACAGTTACTTCCCCTACCTCCCTTGACGCCATTTGCAAAATTAAGGGGAGGTCACTCCAACGGACCACCCTTTTTTCATCCACAGTTACTTCCCCTACCTCCCTTGACGCCATTTGCAAAATTAAGGAAGGTCACTCCAACGGACCACCCTTTTTTCATCCACAGTTACTTCCCCTACCTCCCTTGACGCCATTTGCAAAATTAAGGGGAGGTCACTCCAACGGACCACCCTTTTTCCATCCACAGTTACTTCCCCTACCCCACTTGACGCCATTTGCAAAATTAAGGGGAGGTCACTCCAACGGACCACCCTTTTTTCATCCACAGTTACTTCCCCTACCCCACTTGACGCCATTTGCAAAATTAAGGGGAGGTCACTCCAACGGACCACCCTTTTTCCATCCACAGTTACTTCCCCTACCTCCCTTGACGCCATTTGCAAAATTAAGGGGAGGTCACTCCAACGGACCACCCTTTTTCCATCCACAGTTACTTCCCCTACTCCACTTGACGCCATTTGCAAAATTAAGGGGAGGTCACTCCAACGGACCTTTGACCTACTGACCTCAAAGTCAATAGGGGTTATCTGCTGGTCATGATCAACCTCCCTATCAACTTTTTGTGATCCTAGGCCCAAGCGTTCTCGAGTTATCATCCGGAAACCTTCAAACTGTTTCTGATCACTGTGACCTTGACCTATGACCTATTGACCTCAAAATCAATATGGGTCATCTGCTGGTCATGACCAACCTCCCTATCAACTTTCATTATCCTAGGCCCTTAGGATTCTTGAGTTATCATCCCGAAACCCTTTTACTGTTCTGGGTCACTGTGACCATGCTGATCTCAAAATCAATAGGGCTCATCTGCTGGTCATGAACCAACCTCCCTGATCCTTGGCCCAAGTGTTTTTGAGTTATCATCCGGAACCGTTTAACTGTTCTGGGTCACAGTGACCTTGACCTTTGACATACAGATTTCCAAATCTATAGGGGTCATCTGCTGGTTATGACCAACCATCCTATCCTACATTTGAGCCGTGCCATGAGAAAACCAACATAGTGAGTTTGCGACCAGCATGGATCTAGACCAGCCTGCGCATCCGCGCAGTCTGGTCAGGATCCATGCTGTTCACTAACAGTTTCTCTAAATGCAAAAGGCTTTGAAAGGGAACAGCATGGATTCTGACCAGACTGCGCGGATGTGTAGGCTGGTTTGGATCCATGCTGGTCGCAAACCCACTATGTTGGTTTTCTCATGGCACGGCTCATTTTGACTCTCATGTGACTTCTTCAGAAATATTTTTGTCAGTTAACTGTATTTAATACTTTTATTTAATTATACAAAAGTTATTATATTGAAACTCTCAACTGTAACTAAGGGGAATAATTTATTCTGTAGAAAAGCTTTTCACATATATCGCAACGTTTTCTAAAATATTTCTTTTTTTTTTCTAAGTTCAAATAAAGGACAATAATTAACCACTAGTTACGCTATATTACACAACATGGTATCATTTGTGTGTAGTTTAGATCAATTTGGAGATAAACAGGCAGAAAATAATAGAATACCTCATTGTAAAATAACTGGTGACAGTACAAGCTTGTACGTCTTGAAACTCAGTATATAATGCATTGTAAGGTTTGGCATGACCTTGACTTATGTGCATATCAATATGGAAGACTGTTAATTAATTGTAAAGCCAATCTTCCAAATAACTCAAGTCACACAAACAAATATTTCTTTTTATGTGGGAAAAGGCCAATTTCTGTCACTGTACAACTTTAATTCAATACTTATTATACTGATTTATCAGGGAATATGAATTAATTCCTTTGATACAGCCATATTAGCAGTGCAGCTAATAGATTTGTTTTTTGTTGAGTTTTTAGTCACACAGACATATTTTTAAGCTATTATTATTGTGGCTAAATTTTAAGTGGAGAAAGATCTACATATTAATTCAGGCAGGTGCAGGCATCTGGGTATTAATTCTAACCTTCCATATACCAGCTTGATGACTTCCTCAAGGGAATCAGTGGCGCAGTGGTTAGCTGGTTGGACTACAACGCCTGCTGTCCAGGTTTGATACCTGGTCGCGGCTGATATCCAGACTAGTGTTCAGTGCAGGGTGATTTACTTAAATTGGTACAAGTATCAGCCTAGACTGGATGCCGGGGAGGTAAATATGACACCTGCCATGGGCTCGGCTGGAAATAAGTTGTTCAATCCATTCCAGGTGGGGGCTTTCGTCGACTACTCGCGTTAAACAAGAAACTTTACCTTTTACCGTCACCTAAAGAATTCTATTTCAAATCCTAATCCAGTTTCATAGGGCATAACTCTGTAAGCAATCATACAGCTGATTTCACGGTTGCTGCACTAAAGAATGAAAATATAGATGTTGTAAAAATGGCTTTTTTTCTTACTTACCTTTCATTTATCTTTCCTATACATGTGTTGTTCAATTAGATTGATAATTTTTTACATGCATACTCCAAATCAACTGCATTTCTTTTAACTTAACTTTACAGTAATCCTGCATGCTAGGATCAATTATTTTTCCATAATGCAGAAATGGATTTAACCTTTAGCCTGCTAAATTTCTAAAATGGACTGGTCCACCGTAACACTTATTATTCAAATAGGGTGTTCAGTGAAAATTTACAGACCATGATCAGCCTGCATGGATATGCAGGCTGATCTTGGTCTGCACTGGTCACAAAGGAAGAATCACTTGCCACCAGCGGCTAAAGGTTAAAAAAACACCATTTCCATCAAGCAAAGCTTGATTCTGATTGAGCTAAAAACTTCGAACATAATCATAAATGTAATTAAATTTATTAACAGAAACAACAATAGCAAAATAAATATGTTAGAAATAAACTGTTTACAATCATCTTACACATATATATTGTCAAAAAGTTAACACCAAGTCAAGAAATATTCACACATAATGGTAGGTAAAATTTCTTATAATCTATATTCAGTTTAGCTGGGAAAAAGCTTTTCCAGCAGTCACAACTCAGCCTCATATCTCACTAGTGCAAATTCATTTGATAATGAGAAATGAGCCCATTGTACTCCTTAATGATAAGCAATTATAAAATATTCTCAAAACCCAAACAGATAGACACTAATCATTCATAAGGGTTGGGCACACTGGCAGACACCATGGCAGAAACTTTGATTTGAGGTGATATTAAAGCTCAATTTGTTTTTGTTGGCTTTAATGTTGCACCGACACAGTTATAGGTAGTATGGCAACTTTCCAGCTTTTCTGGTGGAGGAAGACCCCAGGTGCCCCTCCCTGCATTATTTCATCACGAGCTGGCACCTGGGTTACAAGCTGGCACCTGGGTAAAGAACCACCAATCTTCCATAAGCCAGCTGGATGACTTCTTCACATGAAGAATTTAATGCCCCGAGTGAGGCTCGAACCCACATCAATGCGGGGCAAGTGATTTCAAGTCAGCGACCTTAACTACTCAGCCACAGAGGCCCCTGATAAAGTTCACAGCAGATTGGATATTAACACTCTGGACAAGAAGGATCCACATTCTGCTGAACCTACAGTAGACTAAGGTATTGATGTTTGTTACAAACAACCATTACATTGAATTTTTATCTTTTAATTCTAAAAACCTGTTTCTCTCTCGTACTGATGTAAAAATGACTGAATTACGTATACAGGTTTTAAACATTAAATCTACTGAGGATTGGTATGGTGCAACAAAGATCAGTCTTGTGCTGTTTATTTTTTTGTTTTGTCACCGCATGTGCTATATTATGGTACATCTAATCATGTATAGACTTGCATGCACAAGTTTTTCTGTCTATGCAGTCATTCAAAAAAGAAAAGAAAAACTGGCTGCATTCAATAACAACTATTTTAAATCTCGAAAAACATTTTTTCCCGCTTATATAAAAGTTAAAATTTTAACAAACACGAATGTTTGCACTTCGTCATTCAAATTTTAATTTTAATTACATTGTCATGGTTTCCTATCAAGGATCGAATTGCAGTCTATGACGTAATTACAATCATGTTCACACGGAACATGACTAGTATAATTATAGAAACTACTGCTTCTGTTGTTTTGTATTAATGTCTTATTTAACTATTTTGTTACAGATGTTGGCAAATGGACGGATCTTGCTGATCAAGTGTCAGACAAGTTTAAAGTTATGGCGTAGGCTAGGCTATTTTCAAATGTAGAAAATCTGCTACACAATAATATTGATATGGATGAACAAGGAAAATTAAGAATGGTTCTCATTATCAACTTAGAAAAGTTTCAGTGAATTTTATTTACAAATAGACTCCACTGTGTTCTATGCTTTTCTTCAAGTGCCTTAAAGTAGTCAATGGATCGAAGATTTAAAAAAAAAATTTCTACTAAATGTCAATATATACTGTCATGGGAAGTGTACATTGTGAAATCCTATACATTTTATGTATTTGACAAATCTTTTTTTACATGTATAGATTATCACAGCACTGCTTTTCTGTCATGTCAAAAGTAACTTGGGATGTGGCAACAATGTTAATCTAGACGGCGTCATTTTAAAATGTTCAAAGACAGCGACATAAACCACTCCGCCACAGAGGCCCCTGTGTTATTTTTATTTGTTTTATTGGGTTTAATGTCGCACCAACACAATTATAGGTCATATGGCAACTTTCCAGCTTTGATGTTGGAGGAAGACCGCAGTTGCCCCTCCGTGCACTTGAGCGGGCACCTGGGTTAAGAACCACTGGCCTTCCGTAAGCCAGCTGGATGGCTTCCTCACATGGAGAATTCAATGCCCCGAGTGAGGCTCGAACCCACATCGATGAGGGGCAAGGGATTTGAAGTCAGCAACCTTAACCACTCGGCCACAGAGGCCCCTGTTATTACTGAGCATCACAATTTCTTCCTATGTAAAAAGATGCGACCTTATTTTCCTATGTGAGCTTAACTGGCCCCTATTTGTGTTGCTTAAAACCTTGGCTAATTCAAGCATTTTGCTCATATACCAAAATCAGTACTGTAATATATTCAAAGGAAATGATTTCAAAATTAAGGCCAGCAGAAAATCTAACCAGAGGGCAAAGTTTTAAGCAACTTTGTCTACCTGGATGAGTTCATCATTATGATAATGACTTCTGGCAAGACTCAAACCTCATGGCAAAAGGAACAACCTTATCTGCCCAGCCACACAGGCTCATACTCATACCAACATCTACAATCTTTCTCACTGTTGGAAAAAAATTTTATATTCACAAAACAGGCAGTATGTTACCATAGTAACTGTACACATGAGAAATTGACTGGTTATACGATCTCTGTTACTAGCATAAAATGACTGTGTACTCAAATACAACAGCTTCCTCTCAAATCACAGATGAAAGCCTATGATGAGAAAACTTCTAGAGTTGCGGAAGGTTTTTTTCTGTATGTGTGAATATTTCTTATTTGCTGTTAAGATTTCGTGACAGGTTCCAATTATCTACAATGAAAAATCCTGAGTGTTGATACCTAATTATTACTGACAATAAAAAGACTGTCATTAATATATAAAGTCACATGTTTCTATGGGGTATCAGAGTTTTCTAACAAACCCCAAAACAAATACCCTCTCAGCGTAATAAGGACAGACAAAATCCCTCATATTTTCACTAAAAACCTAACCTATAGTGATGTACAATTTTAAATTGATTTTTTTCCGACATTAAACATGTTTACATAAAAAAGTCAAATGGAATAATTTGCCTGCCCATCTTTAAAGAAGTCTATATTAGCGAAGCTCCAAGTATGCACTGAAGGACTGGGCGTGCTACTAATTTTTTGTAATTCTAATGTATATTTTGATCAGGGAGCAAGCCCCTAAAGCCCCTTTCATGATGGGTGTGCAAACATTCTGAGTTTTAGCTGTGTCCCTGGTAAAGGAGATTTATCCTTTACTGACATCTGCTTCAAATATAAGGTACCAGATTTTCAAACATTTGTACCTTCATACCACTGCATTATTTCACACTGAAGTTATATAATTTATAATACATATTAAGAAAATTTACAAATATTGCTAATTTTGTGCACACTAACGATCGCTTTACTTTATGAAACTGTGAAATCGTTTATTTTTAAGAGCATGAAATTTTGTGTTTTTAAACAAAACATCAATTTTACTGGGGTATAAATAAACCAATTAAAGGTTTTTCAGATACTACGAATCGACCTTTTATATGTTCACTGGAACTTAATTTCATGAATCAGTACAACAATGAAATCCCCCAAGAATATTGATAGTTTTACAGTAATCATTTCAAGTGATTTTTGTTTCTTCCTCTTATATTAAAAAATTATGTAAAAGTCTTTCTAATTCATGCAAAAAGAAAAAGGAAATGAAAATGCAAGGAAAGCTCCAAATACTGTGAAATAATTATAGTTCATGATGGGGCTAATTTCAGTTGATTTCAGGATTGTTGCAATCCACTAAATTCAATCCCAAAGAATAAAAGAAGTTTCTGTTTATTTTATCTTTAAACAAGAGCTGTCACTAATGGTGACAAATGCCCCCGCAGCGCCTTGACCTTTGACCTGGTGACCCCAAAGTCAATAGGGGTCGTGTACTAGTACTATTAGCACGGGAAGTTTGAAGGTCCTGGGTGCAGTGGTTCGTGAGTAAAGTGCCTTCATGCAAAAAGTTAACGTTGTGACGAACGAACAAACTAACGGACGGACAGTTGAAAACTAATATGCCTCCCTTTGGGGGCATAAAAAATTAAATCCATAAATTTACAATCCCCATAAAGTAGCCATTTTGGTCAAAACCACAAAGTTTCATGGAAATGAAATTAAATGATTTTTAGTAATATGTTTATTTGTGTTTTTTTTTTTGCTTTTGATTGGTTTAACGTCGCACCAACACAATTATAGGTCATATGGTGACTTTCCAGCATTGATGGTGAAGGAAGACCTCAGGTGCCCCTCCGTGCATTATTTCAACACGAGCGGGTACCTGTGTAGAACTCCAACCTCCCGTAAGCCAGCTGGCTGAAGAATTCAACAGTATATGTTAAAGTATTTGACAGTTTGAGTTTAAGCAAAGAGGCACTAATATTAATCAGACCATCTAAATATTTTTGACTTCTTTAATTTCCTAAGGCCCTTACTCCCAAATCAGATTACAGTATTTAACAATAGTTAAGAAATGCACTTGACTCCACCGGGATTAGTAAACATTCTATTAAACTTAACATTGATATATATGATATGTACATGTATCAATGACATAAAAAGATATCACTGACAATTTTCTCTTGAAGAAAAAAGAAACACGACTTTTATAGTTAAGATTGTAAATCGTCTCAAAGTGGAATATTCAACATCTGTCAGACAACGTTTATATTTAGAGTTTAATGAAAAATATTAACTGGCGAAAAATGTGTGAAAATCGGACTAATAACAGATATGGCAATTTAAATGTTATCAATTTAATGAAACGACAGCGATACTGGGCACAGTGACATCATCATCCTTTCCTAATATGGCCATTACCAAATATGGTATTCATGGCAAAAAATATGTACAAGAGCTGTCACAGGAGACAGCGCGCTCGACTATTTCGATGCTGGATAGTGAAACTGGGCACATCTGAGGAAACTAGAACTGTCACTGGAGTGTTTAATGACTCCAATTGTGGATGAAGATATTGCACAATAGCCTGAGTCTATGTCAAAAATATCAACTTAAAGTAATAAGAGAGGTAAAGATAAAATGTATCAAAACACTATATAAGTATATCCTAAGCAAAAAGGGGCATAATTCATTAAATATTGGTGCCAGAGTTATGCAGCTTGTGTCACATAGTGTGGGTGATGATGTTGAACAACTATTTTAAGATTGAATCAAATCCATTCAGTAATAACAGAGACAGAGTGAAAGTGCATCAAAACTTTAACCTAAAATTCTAAGTAAAAAGGGGAATAATTGATGAAAAATTGGTGCCAGAGTTATGCACCTTGCGTCATATGGTGTGGGTGATGATGTTGAACAACTATTTTAAGTTTGAATCAAATCCATTCAGTAATAACAGAGACAGAGTAAAAGTGCATCAAAACTTTAACCTAAAATTCTAAGTAAAAAGGGGAAATAATTCATGAAAAATTGGTCCCAGAGTTATGCACCTTGTGTCATATGATAAGGGTAATGATGTTGAACAATTGTTTAAGTTTGAATCAGATCCATTCAGTAATAACAGAGATAGAGTGAAAGTGCATCAAAACTTTAACCTGAAATTCTAAGTAAAAAGGGGAATAATTCATAAAAAAAATTGTGCCAGAGTTATGCACCTTGTGTCATATGATGTGGGTGATGATGCTGTTTAGGTCAAAATTACTTCCAGACTCATCAACAACATATTGACCTCTGCATATATGTAATTATCTAAAATTGTTACCGGTATATCAAAATACCTGGAAACCTATCAATTTTAATTAATTTTGATTTAAATACAAAGTTTTCAATTAAGTCATTACCGTTTTTTGCTGGCTTGCAAAGACAGCACTCAGCCAATCAAATCATGGATATGTAATATCAACTATTTCAAGTTTGAATCAAAACCATTCAGTAATAACAGAGGTAGAGTGAAAGTGCACCAAAACTTTAACCTGAAATTCTAAGTAAAAAGGGGGAATAATTCATGAAAAAATGGTGCCAGAGTTATGCACCTTGTGTCATATGATGTGGGTGATGATGCTGAACAACTATTTTAAGTTTGAATCAAATGCATTCAGTAATAACTGAGATAGAGTGAAAGTGCATCAAAACTTTAACCTGAAAATCTAAGTGAAAAGGGGAGATAATTCATGAAATATTGGTGCCAGAGTTATGGCCCTTTTGTCAGATGATGTGGATGATGATGAGGAATAAGTATTTCAAGTTTGAATCAAATCCATCAAGTAATTACAGAGATAAGTTGAAAAAAGAGAAAGTGCACCAAAACTTTAACCAAGGTGGGGACGCGGAAAGACGCTGACGCCAACACTGGGGCGAGTAGGATAGCTCTCCTTATACTCCGTATAGTCGAGCTAAAAATGCAATTAAACATGGAAATTAAATTTAAGGTATACACTTTTACACACACACACACACACTAAAGTTCCTATTATATTATTGTCCTTAAAATATGATTCTCTTAGTTGCTATTCACAGATTTACAATATATGATAATGCCCATATAAGGAAAGAATGATGATGTCACTGTGCCCAAAATGGCTGCTGTTAACTACATATGTGGTATTCAAATGATTATAAACGTTTTGCTTGTAGTCTAATTTTGATACTTTTTTCATCACTGTTAAAGTTTCATCTAGTTCTTTCTGATAAGAAATGTTTGCAGAATGTTGCATACTCCCATTTTTAAAAGCTATTCAATTTTCAGCTTTGATTCAACAATGGCTATGAACCTCTTAAATGCTTCAAGCATTTACTATTTACCCACTACATTTTGAAATTCATCTAAACTTTTATTTCGTGACAAAATAGTATCATATAACCTTTTGTACAATGCATAATTATCGTTTTTGATTGTTTTTTAAAAAACCATAGGTAATCCAAGGATATGATGTCAGTACTTTATAAAGTTGTGTACAATATCTATGAACTGGAACTAAAAAACAAGAACTATTGGATTACAGCAATGCTTGACTATTCAAAAGTATTGTCACTAATTACCGAGATACCTGCTTTTGTACAAAATCTCAACTCCTGCCTATTCTTGGAATAGCAAAGGTAAAAAGAACATGTTAAATGTATTAATATAAATGTGAAAGATCACTGAAAAATATTAAGTCTCAATGTTAAGGCAAAACTTCTTACTTAAAAAATTGACAAATTTGAGCATATGCAATCTGCTTAGAGCAGCAAGTTGTGCACAAACTCATTTGCCAAAGTAAGATAAACAGTTCACCTCATGCATTAAACATATAAAAATGATTGTCATAATTCATAGGGCATATTTTGACTTCTCAGCTTTGACAGTGCAGAAAGACCCCCAGTGCTCCCCTGGGCTTTATTTCAGGTACAGGCAGGTACCTTGGCAGAACCAACCTCCTTCCTTAAGCCTCTTGTAGTGTTTTAAACCTGCTGCGGGGTGTGGTTTTACCTTTAGCCTGCTGTTGGCAAATGATTCTGCCTCTGCGACCAGTGCAGACTATGATCAGCCTGAACAGACATGCAGGCTGATCATAGCCTGCACTGTTTGCTATTTAATCAGTAAATTTTCAGTGAACACCCCTTCAAACAATAAATGGTATTGCCCAAACTGAATGATGGACCAGTCCATTTTAGAAATTTAGGAGGCTAAAGGTTAATGTCATCAATCTTACTACCCTGCAATGGGGCCAAACCGCATAAATTTTTTTTTTTACTATAACAAAAATATACAATATGCCAAAATTGCTGCCTGTGAAAAATTGAATAACTTGCACCTAGTATGAACAAAATAATCATGTTGATAAGGCCAATTAAAAGCTGCAGGCACTTGATTAGACCCTTCCCTCTGTCCAATACAGAGTACTAGAGTACACTATTATGACATGTGAAAATATCCATAGGGGGAATCTTAAAATTCACTTCCTATTGTCTTATCTAGAACAACATGTGATAAAAGTCTACAGAAAGTCTGCCTAGCAGTTAACTAAAACGTCCTGATGCACAAAAAATGAACCCACAGAAACTCTTTTACTCAATACTGAAGTTCAAGAACCAACAAGAGCTGTCTGATGACAGCGCGCTCGACTATTCGAAGAATTGATTGAAGAATGGGGTCAAAATATTTCCACGAATATTCAAACAAAAGAAATAAATAGATTAGACAAACAATGTTCCTGTATTACTTTGATTTCGATAAGTCTTGCACTAAATGGCAATATATGAGCCAATTTCAAAGTCCAAAAAGGGCCATAATTCAGTCAAAATAGTTATGTACTCTTGCCTACAGATGTAAATCATAATGATAAGCAAGTGTTCAAAGTTTAAAAGCCATATGTCAAATAGTTCTGACAAAACATGGACTTGTATGAAAACAGAACCAATTTCAAAGTCCAAAAAGGGCCATAATTCTGCCAAAATAGATGACAGAGTTAATATGTTCTCTTTCCTACAGATAGAGACTACCTATTATACTAAACAAGTGATAAAAGTTTCAAAGCCATATGTCAAACACTTTACAAAAAATATGAACTGGTACAAAAAACTTAACCAAGATTTCTAAGTCAAAAGGGGCCATAATTCAGCCAAAATCCTTGATGGAGTTATGTACTCTTGCCTATAACTGGACATGGTGATGGTAAACAGGTGTTGAAAGTTTCAAAGCTTTATCTCAAAAGACTTTGTCAAAATATGAACTGGTACGAAATATTAACCCAGATTTCTAAGTCAAAAAGGCCATAATTCAGCCAAAATCCTTGATGGAGTTATGTGCTCTTGCCTATAACTGGACATGGTGATGGTAAACAAGTGTTGAAAGTTTCAAAGCTTTATCTCAAAAGACTTTGTCTAAATATGAACTGGTACGAAAAACTTAACCAAGATTTCTAAGTCGAAAGGGGCCATAATTCAGCCAAAATCCCTGATGGAGTTATGTACTCTTGCCTATAACTGGCCATGGTGATGGTAAACAAGTGTTGAAAGTTTCAAAGCTTTATCTTAAAAGACTTTGTCAAAATATGAACTGGTACGAAAAACTTAACCATGATTTCTAAGTCGAAAGGGGCCATAATTCAGCCAAAATCCTTGATGGAGTTATGTGCTCTTGCCTATAACTGGCCATGATGATGGTAAACAAGTGTTGAAAGTTTCCAAGCTTTATCTCAAAAGACTTTGTCAAAATGTGGACTGGTACGAAAAACTTAACCAAGGTGTGACGCCGACGCCGTGGTGAGTAGGATAGCTCTACTTATTCTTCGAATAGTCGAGCTAAAAAGGAAAAAGACACGTCATTGCAATTTAAAAAACACTTGATTTTTGGTCCTAATCTTTTCCCCTTAAGATTTCTAACAAATTCAGTATCTCTAAACCATTTAAACAGAACTTTTTTCACAGGTGCACATTACGCATCTCTAAACCATGTAAATTTTTTTTAACTGTTGCCAATCTTCAGTTTTAAGTGGACCCATCTTCGTAGATTGTGTTTCACACAAAAATGGCTAGAAGGCAAGCACATGTAACATTCTAAAATCAATAGACAGTGCTTCGGTAAATAATGAGGTACAATACATGCATATATTCATCCAGCCTGAAAATCTCAGAATTTATCTGGGCAAAGTGCAGGGAATGCCGGAGCAACCTGCTGAATCATATCAAACTGACTCATTTCTTGGTACTCTTTGAAATAAGCATCTGCTGCTTGACGACAAAACATCAGAATGTCTATGAATTTGGCAAATCTTTTTTGCGCTTCTTTCCCGTAATTAATTCGTAACACTTTCATCAGCAGGTTTGTCAGATCTGTATGGATTTTTTCAACTTCTGTCGGGTTTTCAAGGTCTATGCGATCAGAACAAACTAATGACATTGCACAGAGAAGAGTTTTTTCTTCCTTCAAAAGGCAAGCTTTCTGCCAGCGTTGAAATATGTCGGCCTGTATTTCGATTAAATATCGTGAAAAAATCTTATCAGAGGCCTCCTCGATATGTGCCGGAACTCCATTCATTTCAAGAAAAATTTGCCGTTCATGATCATACCCATCATGCATCAGAATGACAAAAAATTCACAGTGACCTACTTTTAACAGCGATTCCTGATCTTTAATGCTTATAGTTTGAAATCCTGGAATTTTATAAGCAAATTTACAATACCTCTCCACAATATGAGCACAGTTATTCGCTTCTTGTTTAAACAAGTTCCAGCGGCCATCTAAGTCAATATTATGTAACTTTAATAGTGTGAAATACTCATCCTTCGGGATTGCCTTCAATGGACCGAACAGTTTTACTTTAGCAAGGTAGCGATCATAGTGTTCTTCAATAATTTGTTTTCTACCCTCTGCAGTCTTGCCTCTTTCACCAAAATGTTCTATCGCATCTATTGATTCAGTAAGCTCTTTCAAAAGATCCCGCTCGCCTTCCGTTAAGACCTCCCCCACATTACTTAAAGAGGAATTAGGCACTGATACACAATTGTCAGTTTCATTTACTTCCTGAGTCATATTTTCAGTCTGCGCTTTTTCTAAATCTTTCTCTAGTTTAACTGGGCTTTCATCCACATACATCTTTCCCTCAAGCTTGTTAACTTCTCTGATTGTCTCCGTCCGCTGAGAATGTGTATAACGTCCGATTTTCGATTTTTCCTTGGACATACCAATTTCTAAACATTTTTTCAGCCGGCAACCGGAACAGTTTCCCCTGCTTCTATTGCCAATTGGACAGTTGTTATTTTTCTTACAGTTAAAACCGCCACTACGTAACAGATAACGTCGAAAAAAGTTTTTACAAGCTTCGCATGTATAGCATCCATAATGGAGTCCTGATGATTTCCCTGAACAAACAGCGCATGGTGGATACTTCAAAGCATTTTGTTTCCAATCTTTGGTCACGGTACCATTATTAGGCGGCGAATCCTCACTGTAAGCAAACAAAAGGCCATCTGTAGAGGACGTAACCTCAGTCCAAAAATTAGCATTTGAATCAGAAGTAGCTGGTTCCTCCGCATCGGATAATTTCTGTGAAAGAGTGTCTGATGTATCACTACTTGGGTGAGGTCCGAGTATTGTTAATCCTTCAAAATTTGTTGACGGACTGTCTGATTGGGACTGCGGCGATGAGCTACAGCTGGATGCCAAACTTTCGTTCTGAAATTCTGGTATGGCTGTAACTCGCTTTTCACTTGCTTCAATGAAATTCATTGACTGCATGATTATTAAATCTTGTTCATATGTGTTACTTATCTCAGGGTTTGTGTTCTTATTTTTAAAGGCCAGGTTGTCTTCAAAGGCCAAGCTGCCTGTTGACCATGGACTGTTAAACTGATTTACTTCTGTTAGGCACACAGGTGATTCTGTGTCGTCCAATCTAAAACTTGCCTGTGATGACATAGTGCCGGTGTTTGGTCTACATCAACCGGAATTTCTGAAAATATATTAAACCTTTCTATAAATTTTATTTATGTATGGTTTATAATTCACTTATGAGAGCTATTTCAAAATTTAGCTTAAATTGACACATTTCAGATAAAAAATTGGTACTTCAATATATTCTTTTCATGATAATGGCCTGAAATATGTACTACTATCATTGTTGAAAGTTGAAAATGGAAAAATACCAGAAAAGTTAAAGTATTTCTTTTAACCAACCAATTGTTAATAACCTCAACTATTTTGTATTTACATATTAGTTGTCAAGAAAGAATCCATTACATATAATATTATACAAAGTCACAGACCATACTGAAGCGAAGTCACATTATATATCAACCTTTACCCTGCTAAATTTCTAAGATGGATTAATTGGTCCATCATTCAATTTGGACAGTACCAATTATTATTCAAAGGGGTGTTAACTGAAAATTTCTGACTCAATAGCTAACCGTGCAGACCAGGTTCAGCCAGCACGGACGTGCAGGCTGATCTTGGTCTACACTGGTCGCAAAGGCAGAATCACTTGCCGCCAGCAGGCTGACGGTTAATCTACTTTTGCTCTGCAAATATCGGTCAGTACAATCAATAAATTAGCTCTTGTATCCCCTACAGTCAGCTGAATGGAAAACAATTTCACAGAATCCACTGTCTTAAGGCTACTTGTACTGGTCAAAAACTGGGTTTGCAGAGTGCTAGAAGCTTGAAGACCAGGTTGGTGCTATCACTGACTTCATCAGAAACTGACATGATTACCTGCCAAAACAATCACCATTTCCACTCTTTTATTTTAAATGAAGGTGAGCAATCTATAATTCTTTCATCTCGTTCAACTTCTTATAGCCTGGGAGGTCATCTATAATTCATGATTTGTAGGTAGGAAACTTACCCAGTATCTATACAATAACCATTCCTTAAATTGTCACTACATATTTTAGTGTTTACTGACACTGCCCAAGTTTCTGATATGTCAATTTGTCAAAAGAAAAAGAAAGTTAACAAAAGGCCCGAACAGACTCAAGTCACTCATGATCATTTGACTTTGCTTCTGACCAAGTTTGATAAACATTCATTAAGCAGGTCATTAAAATTACTTGAGGCTTTTTTCTATGTTTTACTGTGACAGCCCCAAAATGTATAACCAGCCGAGCAATTTATGGGAGGTCCGACCAAGAGTGCTATAGATCAAGTTTGAGATCCATGAGGTTGTTTAAGATTTTATTTTTCTAGCTCATACAACCTGCAGTTACTTGGAAACATCTGGATAAAACTGAGAAAGACCCTCCAAGGATGATACAGACCAAGTTTAGCAAAGATTTTTAGTTTTTCATGAGAAAAAAGTTGTTTAACATTTTTTTTTCTAATTTTAGTTCTGAAGTCCCCCAAAAGGATTTAAGTCAAACCACAGAGAGGTCCATGCTCATAATCTAGAACAAATCTGATGAAGATCCATCCAAACCTTTGTGAGGTGTTCTTTGTTGTTCTACTTTTAGCTACAGTAGCCCCTAAAATTTAATGCGATTTGAAAAATCTTGAGAAAAGTCTATGTAAGGATGCTACACACCAAGTCTGGTGAAAGTCCATTGAGCAATTTAATGGGAAAAAGTTGATGAAAGCATTCTTTTCAAGTTTTAGGTGCGACTGTCCCTAAAGGTAACCAACTGAAGCTATGTAGTTCCATAAAATGTTGCAACAGACAAAGTTTGGTGATGATTTATGAAGTAGTTAACCAGAAGTTGTAGGGTTTTTATATTTCTAGGGCAACACATATAAGTGGTCAAGGTAAACCATTTGATTCACTCTAAGTGTTGCTATACACCAAGTCTGACACTTTAAAAACCAAATATCTTAAACATGATACTGTTTCTGCATAAAAGTACTTAAAGTAGTTATTACGGAATGACAAATTAAACACATTTCATCAAAACTTAAAACTTTTCAAAACTAAAACACAGAAGCAGAAGTTAACTAAAATACCTTTGGAGATAGAACTTGATACAAAAGCCTTTTTTTCCTCTAATATTCCAAATGTGAATGTGTCTTGAAATTGTGAATAGAAATATATATTTACCAAAATAAAATATTAAAATTCATCGACTACCTAGTTTCACTTGATTATCCAATTTGTCCACATTTTATCCATTTGTCCACTATTTCTACACACTATTTTTCTAAAACAACAGCAACAGTTTGCTTTTTTTTTTCATTCTATTTACTCAAACAACAGTAATGGCTTAGTTACCTTTACCAAATCAATACCAACAGAAAACATGCCCATACAAGTCCTGGTCAATAGGTCATTATTCTTTTAATCATTAGAAAATTGTAACAATACCATAGTTACTTCTATTATATTAAATCTCAGGCTTGTTTTCACCTGTCATCATATATACAGTACTTGTGAAAAATTCTTTGGAGGTAGGACAGACCTATACATTTTGTAATTTATCAATTGTTATGCATGTCTAAATTCCTAAATAAACAAAATTCTACACACTGATATTAAGATAGTTTTTGGTAAAAGTCAAAGACTGAAAAATAGAGTTATATAATTAAATTTAGTACTAGCTAAAAACCAGTACATTATTCGCAGTAGAAGTTGTACGAGGTCAAAATTACTTCCAAACTCATCAACAACATATTGACCTCTGCATAACTATCTAAAATTGTTATATTGAAATAGCTGGAAACCCATCAATTTTAATTATTTTTTGATTTAAATACAAAGTTTTCAATTAAGTCATTACCATTTTTGCAGACTTGCAAAGACAACACTCAGCCAATCAAATCATTGATATGTAAATAAATACTTCTTAATTAATAACTCAGTTTATCAACAGCTTCAAAAACTGAAGAATAGTGAAAACTCCATAATATAGTTTTATTGACAATCAAAACTATAAATTTCATAATTATAAATAATGACAAAATGAAAAAAAAGTCAAATAGGCGAAAGTGACCTAATCATAATATTTGAATATAATACTTACAAGATATGGTAATATCATAAACAAGCAAAAAATAATACTGGAATATAACTATCTGAATTAACATTAAAATTATTACATTTAAAAGTCCACAGAAGCCTGTTACAACATGTTTTAGATCCAAGACGGCTACAACAGTTTTTATTTTGTTTAAGATACCTTATCTGTAATATACTTAATGCAATATGACCTTTAATACCTAGCTAGACCTTACCTTACTGCCTTAATTTTCCAATTGTGAAAATTGGAACAATCTCGTTGATTCTACATAAGGACTTGATTTCTTCTTATAGAATAAA
Source organism: Mercenaria mercenaria (assembly GCF_021730395.1). Classification (NCBI taxonomy): domain Eukaryota; kingdom Metazoa; phylum Mollusca; class Bivalvia; order Venerida; family Veneridae; genus Mercenaria; species Mercenaria mercenaria. The sequence continues at coordinate 27,668,165 of NC_069364.1, read as the reverse complement.
ATTTACAATATAAATTTACAATATATTTTTGTAACAAGCCAAAACAGGAAGTAAAATTGTGTAAAATTTTAACATAGAATATAAGGCATTGAAAGATGTTCTCACAAGAAAACAAAAACAAAAGAAAATCCCTGTCTGATGATTTATCATTTTTCACAAGCTAACTTCAATGACCTCATTAAAGGTTAAATTAATGTACACTGTGAAATCATTATTGATTTAACTTTCATGGAAACCACAAAAATGAACCTCTCATGATAAATATTATAAATGATTTTGGACCATTTTGTCTTATACATTAACAAAGATATGTTACCTGACTGTGAGTTAAGATTTCCATATTCAGTTAATGGGTTACAATTTAACACTTTCATATAACAGACAGAAAAACTAAATCCTATCAAATACTGTTCTGTTATCTCAAATATTTGTCAAAGGTTTGAATGTTTAATTTAACCAGTAGAAAGTATCATTAAAGCCATTTGTTTTAATTATCTCCCTTTATGGCTCTAACATCATGTATAATGTATGCAGAAAAACTGCATTGTCCAAGAGCCAAAACTCTGTCCAAAATCGTATGTCCTAAACCATTTAGTGAAATTTAATTTGATCTCTCCAAATCAACCTGCTATAAGCATTTAAAAGCAAATCTACTTTTAATGCGGCATAAAATTGAAATACTCATGCGTAATGCACCATATTATTATAGTATTACTGATACTGCAGCATACTTGCTTTTTCTTTTATTAGATTTAGCATCACATCAACACAATTGTAGATTATATGGTAAGTTTTCCAGATTTCAAATAACATGGTTGGATTTAACGTCGCACCGACACATGATAGGTCATATGGCGACTTTCCAGCTTAAATGGTGGAGGAAGACCCCAGGTGCCCCTCCGCGCATTATTTCATCACGAGCAGGCACCTGGGTAGAACCACCAATCTTCCGTAAGCCAGCTGGATGGCTTCCTCACATGAAGAATTCAACGCCCCGACTCAGTACCAAGCCACACGATCAATTAGCTTTCAAATTATCACAAACAAATACTTGTACCCAGCTACATGTAGGCTGATTAAAGGCATAGCTAGAGTCTCTGTTTATGAGATGGGCAAAATTTTTCCCAATAATAGAATTTCTTCAAACTTTGGATACTGAAGGACAATCACCTAAGAAACAAAGGTATGCTAAAAGGTCTATCAATTACCTTAAAATATTTATTAACATTCCTTTCTTAAAGCTTGGTATACCTAAATCTGAAAGGGTAAATGGTTATAAAATTTTCTGCATGTTTCTTATGACAATAAACTGTGTACTTGATGACTGCCTATTAAAGGTGTACATTAGTTTGTATATATTTGTATATTTTCCCCCCAAAATGCCATTTTCAAGGGCAGATAGCTCTTTCAATACCGGTGACTTGATTTTTATTGCATATCTTTTTATTAGATGATTGTCCTTCATTATCCGAAGTTTGAAGAAATTGAAGAATTGGGCATAAAATGTTCAAAGCAGCTATTAATTACATTGGCATGAAGTTTTAAGGTTTTGACCCAAAGTAGCTACTTCACTGGCATGAAATTTCATGGTTTTTGACCCAAAGCTGCTACTTCAATGGCATGAAATTTCATGGTTTTTGACCCAAAGCAGCTATTTCATTGGCATGAAATTTCATGGTTTTGACCCAAAGTAGCTAATTTCATGTGCATGAAATTTCATGGTTATGAACCAAAGCAGCTATTTCATGGGAATATGAAGATAAAACTAAAATTAATGGCAATTTCATCTGGCAATTGGGATTAAATTTCATGGATTGATATTACCAAGAAATCTACAAATTTTATATTCTCCTTTTTTACATTAGGTGTCAGATTTTTAAAGTATTAATCAATGCAAACACCTGGTCCAGAAATCATTTTCACCTGAACTGACCTTATACACACCCTGGTACCGGCGCTCCCAAGTACAGGTGGCACTCACACATACAGCGCTCGATAAGCGATTTTGGAGGAGCGGTGGTGTAAGTATTTCTTATTGTATCTCCGGTAATTCAAAAAATTTTGTAAATTGAAAGATATCTGCGCCCTGGTGAATAACTGATGACTATGTTCTGTGAGTGTCACAATATTTCATCTTGAAATAAACAAACTACGGTGAGTTAAACGTGAAAGTTTGACTCAAAAATGTCAAATGTCAAAAAAAAACATGTAAAATACTCAGTAAATACACCAAATGTATTCATTTTTGATACAGTATCGTATAGTCATATCTTCCTACAATAAGCAGTTCCAATTCCAAGACTTAATTTGTTATATTTAAAGAATTACTCGTGTTCAAAGATGGTAAGGGGTTTCAAAACGGCACTCACATGGCACAGGTGTGTTTTTTTTTGACGCTCACCAAGTACAGCTAGAGAAAGGTCTTCAGAAATGTGGAGAAATCATCAGCTCTAAGGCAACTACTACGGAAAAGAGATGAATCGGACTGGTTAATTATGTGTGGTAGAGATAACACCACCAAGAACAGTCTGATGTTGGATTAAACAGTAGTTAATGGAACTAGTCATCACGTAATTATTGTCATTGTTGTTAGGAAAGGTTTGCAGCCTAAAGCATGCCTCAGTAAATACTCCAAATGTATTCATTTTTGATACAGTATCGTATAGTCATGTCTTCCTACAATAACCAGTTCAAATTTCAATTTCATATCCACCGCTCCTCCAAAATCGCTTACGAGCGCTGTATGTGTGTGTGCCACCTGTACTTGGGAGCGCCGGTACCAGGGTGTGTTATAGATTACACTTAATAGCCTGGTGATAAATACTGAAATGGGACCAGAGCAAGGTCATGACTAAAGATAAGAGGGCATCATAACATGTTTGAATGTTTTTCATAGTTAAGGTATATAAACAATGAATGTCTTATTAATCAGCCCTATCTCAAACTTTATCATTATATCATTCTACCAGACCAGAGTCCATCATTTAGTTCATTATATAGTTAACTGTTTTTTGTTTTTTTAATTCCACATGGACATGAGTTAGGTTAGACTTTTCCAGCTTTAAGATGGTGGAACACCCAAGGTGTGCCTTGGGGCATTATCCAGGACAAACTGCACAGAATTCTATACCAATATAGGTAGCATTTCACCCTAAAACTATTAACTTTCAGCAGAAAGCATGCAATTTTTGTTTGCAACAGATAAAAGGTTGAACTTGATGTTAAGTTTTCATGAAAACAAGTCCCAGTTTTGCAATATTAGCGAAACAAGTTTCATTACTGCTGTATGAAAAATATTTTCTTTATTGTGTAAACAAAGAGGATGGCAAATCGACTGAAAACACAGAAAAGATGATCGAAGATTCTCAACCTGAACAGGTTAACCTGCTATGCATACCTTTAGCCTAAGCTTCTGGCTGCAAACCTTTCCTAACAACAATGACAATAATTACTCCCAAAAAAATATCAATGGACATCTCAGAAGAAGTACTGCTGAGACAACACAAACAGAAATGCTCTTTAAGGTAGTGTTACAGTAAAAACATTTTCTGGTGCCACACCTTCCATTAATAGTATCATCTGTATCTAAAAATAACTTCAGTATTTCTCTCCATTCATAATCTATATACACACCATTCTTTATAATTTACAACATAAACATATTATCAAACTAGCGATTACCTTCATTCAATACTACCGATATTCCATATATGGAAGAAAATATGATCAATATCCGATAATTGAAATGTGTCCTTTCTTTCCAACGTATTTTTAATCCTTACGAATACACGCCAACGTGTATTATGTAATGTTTAAAAGTTAAAACCATTCATACGAAGATGTAATGAAATAGTAACCTATTTAGATTATCAACATTGCAAAATCCAGTCTACGTAAAGCATGTGACTATCGGTCGTTAAGCAATTTCAAAATCCCATGAGAAATAAATAAAGTATGCATACCCGATACTACTATAACCATTACCTTCCAGGTTGTACTTCACACACTATATTTCTGGTTCAATATCGGTTAACCATAAAATAACTAAAGCATTACAAGCATGACCAAATAGGGTAGTTTTTATCTTAACAAGATATTGAAAGAGTGGGGGAAATAGTACAACTTGCCAATAAAACAGAAGAAAAACATTTTATTTCTATTCCGATATGTGCCACTTGTCTGCACTGAAAAAATATATAAAAGACAAATTGAAATATCGCGTTTAACATAAATATGGTAACCTTGTGTTTCTGTTGGCAAGGTGACTAACAAGGTAAATCTATAACCACTTTATACACTGCCTGTATACTGGTATAAATTTGCAAGTCATTCAGATTTATTTTTAGATAGGGCAATTAGCAAATATTGACCAAGGTCTGGGTATTATTTGCTGAAAGATGTACATTTCTTTATTGCATTTCCACTGTTTTTAACTTTTACCCTGCTAAATTTCTGCAATGAACTGGCCCATCTTCCAATTTGTGCAGTACCATTTACTGTTAAAAGGGGTGCTTACCAAAAAAATACTGACTGAATGGCAAACAGTGCAGATCTTGATCAGACTGCACGGGTTTGCTGGCTGATCAAGATCTATACTGGCTGCAATGACAGAATCAATTGTGTCTAGCACTGTGAGGGTTAATATACATCCATTTCCAATGACTGTCACTTGATGAAAGTTTCCACTAATCTTAACCTAAGCCATTGCTTTAATTTTGATTCACAAATAAGGTTATACAATTTTTCATTATACTGGGAAAATGCATGGTTTTTTTGGAGTTATAACATCTGCAGAACCAACAGCAGCAGAATTCCAAAATGACTGTGCAATTACAATTACATGAAGACAACATGCATGAATGCTGTTTTAGCAAACCTACAATTTAAGAATATAAGTCCGAAAGTATTGAGTCCTGTTAAACTGGTTTTGATTGCACATTTAGGGCTACAGTATGTTTATGTCACCAAGGAGTGTGCATACATATAGAAGCATATCAAGCACCTTTACTCTCCTCTGAAAACCATAGATACTTGGGGGTCAGGACCCGCCTCTTCGCCGCCCCTGCCCACTATCTTTTAGCATTTTAAAATAAATTTAAGTGAGCATAGGTGTAAATCATAGACACTGTTTTTGTGACAATTTCAGAATGTTTAAAACTGCAGTTTTTATCATCACTTCTCTTTATATTACAAGATGGGAAACTCTGAAACTGACATATGGAGCGCCACCTTCTCACCTTACGCAAGTTGCGCTAGATACCCATACCCACTCTGTATCACACATGCCCACCGCCCGGTTACCAAAATTAATACAAAACATTTTATAGTAATAGTCCTCATGTAGTAACTATCCAGTTTAATTAAGTGAATGCGAATCAATTTTATCATGCAGCTCTGCCTGCCTATGGTACCAGGTATCCATTTGCACAAAAATGTTCCACAGAAGAAAAACTGATTTATGAAACTTATTGATTTCTCCTGGGAACTCCAATTTTAATTTTCGGGATCGATGCCACTGGACAGAATGGTTACAGACTCATTCATTAATACCAGGGACTGATAGATAGGTGTTACCTGTCATTAACAAGAGCTGTCACTATAAGTGACAAATGCTCCCCAAAGTGGACTCAAAAAAATAATCACACATCATTTTGTGACCTTAACCTTGACCTAAGAGACCTGGGTCATAAGCGTGACACATCTTCTCTATATGGTTAACATTTGTGTAAAATTATTTTCAAATTCCCCTATGAATGTTACAGCCTATACAAGAATTTACACGGACACACACACACACAAATGCATGGACAGTGTGATTTAAATATGCCCACCTTTGGGGGCATAAAAATTTGAATCAACCACTAAAGTGTACAAAATATAATAGGGTTATGATAACAGTAGCTAGATCTGGGATACTGTATTCTGTTTGAGTGGATTTTGCCAGATCGGTTCTCACAAGGCGCTGGAGAAAGTTAATTTCTTGTGTAATAGAAAATGTTGGTGTCAACTATTGTAATATTAGTGAGGGTGGATGTCACTTTTTGAAAGGAATTGATTTATCAAATTCATCATATTTCTTCAAGGTATACTGCACCCATAAAATGTATTTATATTAGAAACGGACCATCTCAGGTAAAAAATTCTTTCACTAAAAATTCATAAAATTAATCAAAAATAACTTTCTGTTTATAGAAGTATATCCTTAAAAATATCTTGGAAGTATAGTTTACACTAAAGTAACAAAATATATATAATTTTCATTTCTGACATGAAACACTTGACTACATCCCAGGAACTTGAATTTCATACTAACACAGTTAGGTGATGATTTTGCAACAATAAAATAATTATTCTGTTACATTATGTTACTCCCACATTATATTATGGGCCACATATTCTTCTGTAGAAGCAGTAATTTTGTAATTGTAAATAAATGGTGATATTATGTTATATCATACATGCATGACTTTGAGATTTTGATCTTAAGTTTTGAGTACCTGGTACTGTAAAAGCATATATTTTCGCTGGGTCAAAATTTCGCGAATTTGAAATTTGGAGTATGTTCACGAGGTTTAATATTAGCAACATTGTAAAAAATAGTATCATACTTGAATTTGAAAAATACTAATTGTGAATATTTACGTGAAGATAAATAATCGCAAGATATAAGGTCCCACGAATACAGCGAAATTAAACCCTCGCGAAAATTTCTGCTTTTACAGTAAGCAGGAAAGGTCACTGTTGTTAACACTTAAACCCCATGCATCTCAATGCTGCAGATTCAAGTCTCTTATCTAATCCAATTCTACAAGAAGCTGACTTGCAGATCGTTGGTATTACCTTGCTGCACACCCTTTGGTATTAACTGTATTACCTTGCTGCACAACCTTTGGTATTAACTGTATTACCTTGCTGCACACCCTTTGGTATTAACTGTATTACCTTGCTGCAAAATGTTTGAAACTAGTTACTCCACACATGAAATCATGCATGAGAAATTCAACAAACAAAAAATTTCCATTATGGCAAATGGAAAGTGAAAACTATGTCAAACAAAAACTATGTTATATCATGGGTTATCATCTGGAAAAGCATGGAGAGTTTGACATGTAAAATCTGAACTATATTTCTTTTAATCTGTCGCCTTTACTTATCAGCATTAGTTACCAAATTATGTTTCCCTTCATTATTTTTTGGCTGTGACATACTCAGTTATAATGTCCTGTATGTAAAAGTTGTGAAAGAGTATACATCATTTACTATCTAATTTTCGTTCAGTTTAAAATGAAACTGAAGTCATAAAGAAAACAAACAAGTAAGGGTATACAGTAAGTGGGTACTAATGAATAAAACCTGTGAAAAAATCCCTTGCAAGCAAAGTAAGCAAACAAGCAAAATATTTTGTACAACATTCATGCCCTCTAGCACTGGCTGAAGCTGAATTTTATTACAGTAACAACAAATGTCTCAATGATTCCAAAGGACCAGAAAATATGTCATTTATAAGAAAAACAAACATACAAGGATATATTGTAATAATTACCAGGGTACTAATGAAGCCATAAGGAAAACAAACATGTAATGGTATACGGTTATTGGGTACTAATGAAGTCAAGGGAAAACAAACATGATGGTATACGGTTATTGAGGTACTAATGAGGTCATGGGAAAACAAACATGTGATGGTATATGGTTATTGAGGTACTAATGAGGTCATGGGAAAACAAACATGTGATGGTATACGGTTATTGAGGTACTAATGAGGTCATGGGAAAACAAACATGTGATGGTATATGGTTACTGGGTACTAATAAAGTCAAAAGGAAAACAAACATGTGATAATAATAATAATAATTCTATAACTGGGTACAAATGAAGTTAAAAGGAAAAGAAACATGTAATAATAATATCCTGTAACTGCATACAAATGAAGTCAAGGGAAAAGAAACATGTGATAGTATATGGTTATTGGGTACTAATGAAGCCATAAGGAAAACAAACATGTGACAGTAAGGTTAGTGGGTACTAATGAAGTCAAGGGAAAACAAATATGTGATGGTATATGATTACTGGGTACTAATGAAATCATAAAAAATAAACATCCGAGTTTACCATGATACCAAGTACTAATGTAATCATAAATAAAACAAACATTATAATATAAAGCAATCTTTCAACATTTCGTCTTCTGAACGAAAGCATTTCCTCTTCTGAACGAAAGCTCAAAATAACTGTACACAGAATGTGACATCACACTTATATAAATTTACTAATAAGAAATCAACAACGTACAGATTGCGTTTTCCAAAAGGGAATTTATGGACGTATGTGACACATGATTGTAACTTTCATGACTGAACTATTAGTAATTGAGCCTGTGTGGTTATTTATACAAAAGAATTAACAAGTGGATATTGATTGTAAGCTTTGTGAGACTGAACCTTTGTGTTTAATAAACACATCAGATCATAGTTCATTGTTTTGAAAGTTTTTTTTCTAGTATTATATTCGAATCTATAATAGCAGCTTTCCGTGGCATATGGTGAAAGAGTGTTAATATACAAGTCTGCTGGTATGTTTTCACAAGAACTTGGTTTACCTGCTGATGTGAAAAATCATTAGAAACCATGTACAGTGACAGCAAGGGGGGCATCTATGGGCACACATCTAGTCTTTCAAATTGCTTCTTAATACCTTTCCAAAATTATAACTCACTTTTCTATAACAAGAGCTGTCAGTATGACTGCCAATGCTCGACTATTCGAATTATTGTCCAAGAAGCAGGAAAATATTACCCTAAATGTTAAAATATTTATAGAGTTTCAATCCAGTATCTGCATTTGTTTTGGAGATAGTAATTTGCATGCATAACTTTAACCAGATGAGAAGTTATAAGTTCAGAAGAGGACATAACTTGATCAAAATGCAAGTCAGAGTTATGGGACTTGATGCAATCAACTAGTTTTATAACCCCGATGGCACATGTGAAGTTTCAATTCAATATCTGCATTTATTTTGTTCTGCAGATAGTAACTTGCACGCAAAACTTCAACCAGAATTTTCTTAGTCCAAAAGGGGCCATAATTTGCCTAAAATACATGTCAGAGTTATGGGACTTGACCCAGTGAGGTTGGTAATTGATCAAAAAATAAGTTTCAAATCTATATGCCTTTAAGTAATAGCTGTATGTACTTGCATGCAAAACTTTAACCAGGATTTTCTAAGTCCAAAAGGGGGTATAATTTGGCCAAAATGCAGGTCAGAGTTATGGGATTTGATGCTATCAACTAGTTTTATAACCCCGAAGACACATATGAAGTTTCAATTCAATATCTGCATTAGTTCTGGAGATAATAACTTGCATGTAAAACTTTAACCAGGATTTTATAAGTCCAAAAGAGGGCATAATTTACTCAAAATACATGTCAGAGTTATGGGACTTGACCCAGTTAGATTGGAAATTGACCTAGAAAAAGAAAAAAAATATGTTTCAAAGCTATATGCCTTTAAATGATAGCCATATGAGCTTGCATGCAAAACTTTAACCAAGGTGTGACGCCAACGCTGACGCCAGGGTGAGTAGAATAGCTGGACTATTCTTCGAAAAGTCAAGCTAAAAATATTGAAAAATCCTTATTAAAACAAGCAAATTCGATGAATTGGTATCCCCCGCCGAAAGGGTTTGGGGTGAGGAATGGCAAAAAAATATATCTGGCAAAAAGTTAAGGATGTTAATAAGAAGCAAATAATTTCATTAGTCAAAATCAATTTAACAGAAAACAAATGTTTAATTAAAGAGTACATAATAAATGTATGATACTTTGATCCCGACTAAAGAATTTATTTTGAATGGGATATGCTTACTGTAATAAGCTTAGCTTTTAAAATTAAATGCAGTTAATTGAAATATGAGCTTGAAGTTTAACTGGAACGAAATATTGTCTTTAAGTGGTTTGGCACCAGGTGTTGTTGTTTAACATGTACATTTGAACTTAAAAAAACAGATGTCCTTATGAGAACACTGGTAAGATATCTTGAACATGACTGAGGGCAAGGCTTGTGCAGTCACAACTTAACATGTTGAAGGTTTGAACATTTAAAAAAAAAAAAAAAAAAAAAGGAATGGAAATATATATATGTATATATATTTATTTTTTAAGGGTGTGGGGGTGCGGGGGAACGGGAGAGGAAACAAAATTTCACATGTTGATTATAAATATTGATGGAAAATTAAAAATGAAAAACAAGAGGGTCATGATGACCCTGGATCGCTCACCAGAGTAATATGAGCTACATGTTTCTAATGTCGAACTGATGATTTTTTGGAAGATTTTCCAATGTACAATCAAGTAACCCCTGGGGCGGGGCCAGTTTTACCCCAGGGGTCATGATTTGAACAAAGTTTGTAGAAGTCTACTAGGAAATGTTACATATCAAATATCTAAGATCTAGGCCTTCTGGTTTATTTTTAGCAAATTTATGAAGATTTCCCTATGTACAATCAAGTAACCCCTGGGGCTGGGTCAATTTGACCCTGGGAGGTCAAGATTTGAACCAATTTTGTAGAGGTCCACTAGGCAATGCTATATGTCAAATATCTAAGCTCTAGGCCTTCTGGTTTATTTTTAGAAAATTTTGAAGATTTTTCTATGTACAATCAAGTAACCCCATGGGGCGAGGTCAATTTGACCCCGGGGGTCATGATTTGAACAAATTTTGTAGAAGTCTACTAGGCAATGCTACAAGTCAAATATCTAAGATCTAGGCCTTCTAGTTTATTTTTAGAAATTTTTTGAAGATTTTCCTATGTAAAATCAAGTGACCCCTGGAGCGGGGTCAATTTTGACCCAGGGGTCATGATTTGAACAAATTTTGTAGAGGTCCACTAGGCAATGCTACATATGAAATATCTAAGCTCTAGGCCTTCTGGTTTATTTTAAGAAAATTTTTAATGATTTTCCTAAGTAAAATCAAGTGACCCCTTGGGCGGGGTCAATTTTGACCCCAGGGGTCATGATTTGAACAAATTTTGTAGAGGTCCACTAGGCAATGCTACATGTGAAATATCTAAGCTCTAGGCCTTCTGGTTTATTTTTAGAAAATTTTGAAGATTTTTCTATGTACAATGAAGTAACCCCATGGGGCGGGGTCTTTTTGACCCTGTGGGTCATGATTTGAACAAATTTTGTAGAAGTCCACTAGGCAATGCTACATGTGAAATATCTAAGATCTAGGCCTTTTGGTTTATTTTTAGAATTTTTTTGAAGATTTTCCTATGTAAAATCAAGTGACCCCTGGGGCAGGGTAAATTTTGACCCTGGGGTCATGATTTGAACAAATTTTGTAGAGGTCTACTAGGCATTGCAACATGTGAAATATCTAAGCTCTAGGCCCTCTGGTTTATTTTTAGAAAATTTTTGAAGATTTTCCTATGTAAAATCAAGTGACCCATAGGCGGGGTCAATTCTGACCCTGGGGTCATGATTTGAACAACTTTAGTAGAGGTCCACTAGGCAATGCTACATGTCAAATATGTAAGCTCTAGGTCTTCTGGTTTTTGAGAAGAAGATTTTTTTAAAGATTTTCCTATGTAAAATCAAGTGACCCCTGGGGCGGGGTCAATTTTGACCCCGGGGTCACCCCGGGTGACCAAGGCAAGTGGGCACCCAGGTGTGGGTGCGCAACTTCACATGTTTATAATAAATGTTCACAGAAAAGAATGAAAGAAATTTAATGAAATTCTGCCAAATGGCAAGTTTATTATGTACAAATATGTGGATTTTTAGACAATTAAAGGGCAATAACTCTGCAGTTACAAAAGAAATCCATACGAAACTGTGTGTGCACAACCACATTATAGTGCTCTAAATTCTGTTAAAGTTTCATAGTTCAAGGTCAAATATATCAAAAGTTATGATGCAGAAATTGCCATATTTATAGTACCCTATATAGTTAACACTAGAAACTTCTAAGGGCCATAACTCTGGTGTTACTTAGGCAATCTGACTGAAACTTGAAGGGCCGCAAGAACTCATAGTGGTGAACAAGTATATGAAGTTTTAAATAAATATTCCCAACCATTTCCTAGATATGGCTCCGGACGGACGGACGGAAAGACGGACGGACGGACAACGCCAAAACTATATCCCTCCGACTTTCGTCGGGGGATAATAAACTTGGATGAATGCCACAGGTAGTCTGTGGATGGACATTTAACCACCATGTTGACTTTCATGGATATATAGTCACCAAATAAATGCTTCTTTAAAATATATTCAGAATTTGTTGATTATAATGAATAACAAGAGCACTGACGCTCCTCTGTTTTTTTTTCTCTGTATATTGTTCTACCCGTGTGTTTTATGATATTTTCTTAGTCCAAAAGGGGACATAATTCTTGCGAATAGCAGGATGGAGTTATGTTTCTTGCTGTATAGAGTCAGCTTTTGATGGTGAACAAGTGTTGCAAGTTTTAAAGCAATAGCTTTGATAGTTTAGGAGAAAAGCTGACCTAAACACAAAACTTAACCAAGAAATCTGATTTTCTAAGTCCAAAAGGGGCCATAATTCTTGCAAAAAGCAGGATGGAGTTATATTTCTTGCTGTACAGATTCAGCTTTTGATGGTGAGTGTTGCAAGTTTCAAAGCAATAGCCTACTGATAGCTTTGGAGAAAAGTTGACCTAAACATAAAACTTAACCAAGAAATCTGATATTTTCTTAGTCCAAAAAGGGCCATAGTTCTTGCAAACAGCATGATGGATTTATGTTTCTTGCTGTACAGAGTCAGCTTTTGATGTTGAACAACAGGAAATATTTTCTGCACAGGATGTGTTGCAAGTTTCAAAGCAATAGCTTTGACAGTTTTGGAGAAAAGCTGACCTAAACATAAAACTTAACCAGGCAATGCCGATCAAGTGATGCCAATAACTCATCATTTTTTCTCTCAAAAAAATCAGATGAGTTAAAAAGAGGTTTTTGGGAACCAAATTAACAGGTGTTGAAATTTGGAAAAACACACATTGCTCTTCTCCCCTTTCGCATAATATATCGTGTCCACGCTCTTAAGAATCACTGACCAGAGTTTTACACTTGGAAAAAAAAAACTGTTGGCTATACAAATAAGAATAAAAAATTATAATGGAGCTAAAAGATTAACCTTAACAAGAGGGTCAAGATGACCCTGGATCGCTCACCTGAGTAATATGAGCTACATGTTTCAAATGTCAAACTGATCATTGTTAGAAATTTTTTGGAAGATTTTCTGATGTACAATCAAGTAACCCCTGCGGGGGCAAGGGCCAATTTTACCCCGGGGGTCATGATTTGAACAAAGTTTGTAGAAGTCTACTAGGCAATGTTACATATCAAATATCTAAGATCTAGGTCTTCTGGTTTATTTTTAGCAAATTTATGAAGATTTCCCTATAGATGTACGATCAAGTAACCCCTGGGGCTGGGTCAATCTGACCATGGGGGGTCAAGATTGAACAAATTTTTTAGAGGTCCACTAGGCAATGTTACATGTCAAATATCTAAGCTCTAGGCCTTCTGGTTTATTTTTAGAAAATTTTGAAGATTTTTCTATTTACAATTGAGTAACCCCATGGGGCAGGGTCAATTTGATCCTGGGGTCATGATTTGATCAAATTTTGTAGAAGTCTACTAGGCAATGCTACATGTGAAATATCTAAGCTCTAGGCCTTCTGGTTTATTTTTAGAAAATTTTTGAAGATTTTCCTATGTAAAATCAAGTGACCCCTGGGGTGGGGTCAATTTTGACCTGGGAGTCATGATTTGACCAAATCTTGTAAAGGTCCACTAGGCAACGCTACATGTCAAATATCTAAGCTCTAGGCCTTCTTGTTTATTTTTAGAAATTTTTTGAAGATTTTCCTATGTAAAATCAAGAGACCCCTGGGGCGGGGTCAATTTTGACCCCGGGGGTCATGATTTGAACAAATCTTGTAGAGGTCCATTAGGCAATGCTAGCCTACATTTCAAATATCTAAGCTCTAGGCCTTCTGGTTTATTTTTTTTAATTTTTTGAAGATTTTCCTATGTAAAATCAAGTGACCCCTGGGGCGGGGTCAATTTTGACCCTGGGGTCATGATTTGAATAATTTTAGTAGAGGTCCACTAGACAATGCTACATGTCAAATATCTAAGCTCTAGGGCTTCTGGTTTTTGAGAAGAAGATTTTTTAAGATTTTCCCATGTAAAATCAAGTGACCCCTGGGGCGAGGTCAATTTTGACCCTGGGGTCATGATTTGAACAAATTTGGTAGAGGTCTACTTGGCAATGCTTCACACCAAATATGTAAGCTCTAGGGCATCTGTTTTTTGAGAAGAAGATTTTTAAAGTTTTTCCTTTTGGTTGCCATGGCAACCAGAGTTCTGCATGAAATTCAATTCTTTGAACAATTTTGTAAGGGGGCCACCCAAGGATCATTCCTGAGAAGTTTGGTGTAATTCTGTCCAGTGGTTTTCAAGAAGAAGATTTTTTTAGAAATTGTTGATGGACGACGCACGACTGACGACGGACATCAAGTGGTCACAATAGCTCACCTTGTCACTTTGTGACAGGTGAGCTAAAAAGCCCTAGATTTTTTGCATTTCAGTAAATTAAACAGGGGTTTTCAAAAATTTTGGCAAACAATCTTTTTGTCTGTGTGAAATTCTAATTAGTAGTTTTTAAAAATGGTTTGTCTTTTGAATTTAAAACAAACAATGTACATGTAAATGGATGTTTGTTATTCTCCCATACCAGAAGTCTACCATAGCAGAATTTTTGGCAGAAGGTACGTAAATTGACAATAATGACATTAAAAAGAATTACAATAGTCATTGTATATGATCCCAGAATTACAATTATTTGTAATAAATCCAGTAGAACATAAACTTCCTAAAATGGATCCATAATTTGAGATATTTGCAGCCATTGCAACACCACTTCTTTAATTTTTTATAGGGCACTGGTGATTTTTCAAGGGAGCTCTGCCTTTTAAGTAGCACCTACTTTCATATTATGGGAATATTTGGTATTATGTTGTTGCTCAAGGGATTGCCTGTTGGGATCTTTAGCATTTCATTTCCTATAGGAAGTGTCTAGGGGTACGGATCCGTACCTCTGGACAAGCCAGTTAGGGGTTTTCTAGGGGTACGGACCTCCTTTTTCTAGAGATTTAGGGTTATTTACATCTTAAATTTTGTTGAAAATGAAATTACAAATAAGACTTCACCAGTGTTCACTTAACTTGGATTTAAATGATTTACAGAGATACCACCCAGTAGACATTTGACGTCGGTTAGATGTCGTATAGATGTCGGACCCCGACGTTGAATTAATGTTGGATTTTGGTTGGATTTGCAAACCGTTTAGACGTCGGATCCTGATGTTGGCTAGACGTCGCAATCCGACCATTTTCCAACCAAAATCTAACCACTTTCCAACCAAAATCTGACCAAATTTTCAACAGAATTTGCAATCGAACAAGTAATCAACACATGTATTTTATCATCTTTATTTCACATGATAGCGACACAAGTCTAATATCATAAATCCAAAAAAGGTAATCCAGTAATTGAAACTTTCAAGTTTAGTCATGTCTGCATGATTCTTCAACTCCGCTAAAATTCCCATCTGAAATGTATAAAATTTGACAGTTCCATCATTTCATAAAATTTGAAAACTTAAACAAGTATGCTAGAGCAGTCTGAGCTATTACTAAAGAACATAATTACTACGTGCAAAACAAACATGTTATATTTTAAATTCTAAAAGAAATCTCTATAACCTCATAAAATGTAATGAAGTTTTATGTTAAACGCAATTGATTTTTAAAGTAATAAACATAATGCATCAATTTTTGAAAGAATACGTAACATTAAAAAGAATACTGTTAAACTAAGTACAACTTTCAAAAATCTGCTACTCACGTTGCGCACGGATCCCTTTGTGTAAAGTATTTATAAACTTGCTCTATCTTATCCCACAAATATCAAATTACCGGAAGACTTGTGTAAACCGATGCAGGTTTATCTCGCGAAGGCATGACTAATAAACAACATGTGTAGAAGATCCTTAGGTGAATTTAGAATAATTTATACATGTGTATAGAATGCAATTTTTTCCTGAACAGTTTTAAATTGGTAAAAAAGAAATCCGTTTCCGAAAATAGACAATCTCATGCGATTTTGTAACATAATTAATGATAATGTTTGATGTGCTAATGAACTATTATTTATAAGCGCATGTTCAGGCATAACTATCTTTAAACTATAATAGCAAAATTACACCAGTTAATTTCATAAATGAAAACATTTAAACAGACTTTCTATCCAACCAAATTCCAACGTCTCCTAAACGTCTATTAGACGTCGTGGTTACGACGTTGGTTAGACGATGGATTCAGATCGCCGACGTTGTGACCAAAATCCAACGTCTAACCAACGTCGGTACGACGTCAGGTGTTTACTGGGCAGCGTTCACCCCGACTGTTTACCTTCTCTTTCAAAATCTAAATAACTGAGGAACTCCAAATGAATACACTGTTCCGTGCCCATTAGTTTATTTTAAAACAAACTGTTGATAACAGATTAATGAGTGAATCTAACCGCTGAATAAATTATATTTGAAATTCAGCAGAAAAAATAGGCATAATAATATGCGCCTATTTATTTTGTTATTTAATTAGATATAATGATAATCGACACAGAACTGATTGTTTAATAATCAATTAACCAACATTAAGTAAAAGAAACTGTTTGTGAAAACGTCCATTTTTTCTCGTAACGGATACCAAATGTGTGGAAAACATAAATTTATACCCTATGGGTTAATTATCATTAAAAATCTTTTTTTTTTCACAACATATTTAACATTATTTTTTAAAATATATATATATATCTTTTTTTTCTGCCCCATCGAATCCTTGTGATTTATTTGGTGTTTCTCCGTTATTTACGTTTCGTAGGAAAATGTAACAAATCGGATGAACGTTACAAATATGAATGTTGATCTCTTCTTCCAGATTGTCAATTTTAGAGTAATAATCCATGAACACAGAAGAAAAACTAACTTTTTTACCGTATATTTCAGCAGTATCTCACTGCCTTCATCAGCGGTATGAAGGACATCTCGTCCATGTTGACAAATGATAAGATTCTAGAGGTACGGATTCGTACCCCTAGACACTTCCAAACGGATAATTCAAAAGGAAATGATGTAAACGTGAAAAAACGTAGACTTTGCCACACATATCATGGAAATTTAATGACACTAAGGGACACTTTATTAATCATTTACATGGTTTTTATTCGTTTTATGCTAGAAAAGTGTTAGCACACGTCCTTTTTGTGTTATATTTTTATAACATCTTCAGAATCACTCGGGAATTGTAACACTCACCCTAACAGGCTCGGGTACCAACTGATCCCCCGGGATTCTGCAGATGTTATAACACGAAAAGAACATGACATGCGTTCTCCCTACATAGACAAAGGGCGTGAAATCTGTATAGAATTCGCTTTAACGCACCTGTTCACCTCTAGTCCTAAATATAAGACCTGACATAACTGTTACTCATATCACTTTATAAGTTCATTTTAACTGATATTTTACATTTTTTATTTTCCATGTTATGTCGAAAAAGGCTATGATAGTAAAAATGTAGTATGTCAGAGTATTGACTGTTGAACGTCAAACGGCAACTTTTTCACGTCTAATTATTTGGACTAGTTCACATCATATAGTATACCGATAATTTCCGAAAAATATTGTCGATACGTACGAAGTTCGTGGTCAAGTTTGAAAACGTTTGACGTGTTTCCTTTTTGAAAGCGTCTCCGGATGCCGCGTCTCCCCAACCAATGGCAATTGTAATTAATTTCTATCTCTTATAACACAATGAGACATTACTTTACCTGGAACTATGTCAGTGCGTCCCAGTTTTCTTCTCTTTTTTTTCTTTGACAGTCTATCATGAAAACGAATTGTCGTGAACATTACTAAGTCTTATCATTCAGGTTAAAGTATACTAAATTTCTAACTAAAGCTGCTACGTTACAACACACTAAATAGCTGTTCTTCTTTATTCTATACTGAACAGCAAAAGAAACTATCCAGATGTATAACCGGTATATTTTGAAATAAAAAAAATATTTTTTCATATTTGAATTGTTTTCTCATACCAAAATTACATTTGAAGATCTTCACATGATAAATTTTTAAAAATCAATCTAGAAGTCAGTAGTCCCACAATAGCCGTTTGAAAGGCTATGTCTTCTGCGCATCAGTTGCATTGTAACATCCCAATTGGGTGCTCGCGCTAAATTTGATTCAGTCGTGCGGTGCAACCAACAATATTTTTTAAACTTTATGTCAATGATCAATACGAAAAATTTCCAATTACAATAAAATTTCGCAAAGTAAATTGTTTATTACAGGTGCACATGAATTTTGTGCAAAACGGTTATTGTGGGACTACTGACTTGACGATTGATTTATTTTTTAAAAATTTTACACGTGAAGTTCTTAAAGTGTAATGTGATATGAAAAACACAAGTGATTTATAAGTTAAAGTTTTTTAATAAAAAATACCCCAGTTATAAAACTGGATAGTTTCTTTTGCTGTTCAGTATATATAAAATTGACATATTTCTAATGGCTGCAGCACACATCAGGATCCATTTTGATTGTATTTTCTTGAAGAATATTGTCAGTGCTGAATAAAAATCAAACTGCAAAATCAGCTAAAAAATGAGACCCCAAATTGTAGTAGTGGTGTATGAGCTAAGTTTCCATTAAAAATTCTGTTATTTCATTATGAAATTGCTACCTACAAGTCAAGCATAGATCTGTCACGTAATTTTAGCAAAAAACATTGCAAAGAAAATAAGGAAAATAGCTCTACAGAGCAAAAAAACTGAGGAATATTTGTATCCACCATTATGCGACTACCATTTCTTTTTGCGCCATTTTCCTATTTAGTGTCTGAATGCCTGCTATATTGTATGACTCACACCCTTATACACTAATATAAATTCCACAACACGGCTTTAACTCCAGAAAAAAACAATCAGACATGAAAGCCCTGATCAAATATACTGCATTATAATGCATTTTCACTTCATGTTGATGTATACAAGTTTCAAAAAAAGGCAGTACACAATGTTCTGATGTTGCAGTCCAGAAAATTGGCCAAAATTTGAGAGAAAAAATAATCAAATATGAAAATGCAAAAAAATGTATGCACATCCACTTCATAATTATAATGTATCCCAAGTTCCATTTCAGTTTAATGGAAACTAAACAAAATGTGCTGGGTCCATCTTTTATCAAAATATACTGGGTTCATCTTTAGTCAAAATCTGTTGGATTCATCTTTTATCAAAATATACTTTTTTATCAAAATGTGCTGGGTTCATCTTTTGTCAAAATGTACTTGGTTCATCTTTCATCAAAAGGTGCTGGTTCATCTTGTATCAAAATGTGCTGGGTTCATCTGTTGTCAAAATGTGCTGGGTTCCTTTTTTATCTCATAATGTGCTGGGTTCATCTTTTATCAAAATGTGCTGGGTTTATCTTTTCTCAAAATGTGCTGGGTTCATCTGTTGTGAAAATGTGCTGGGTTCCTCTTATATCAAAATGTGCTGGGTTCATCTTTTCTCAAAATGTGCTGGGTTCATCTGTTGTCAAAATGTGCTGGGTTCCTCTTATATCAAAATGTGCTGGGTTCATGTTTTCTCAAAATGTGCTGGGTCATTCTGTTGTCAAAATGTGCTGGGTTCCTCTTATATCAAAATGTGCTGGGTTCATCTGTTGTGAAAATGTGCTGGGTTCCTCTTATATCAAAATGTGCTGGGTTCATCTTTTATTAAAATGTGCTGGGTTCATCTTTTCTCAAAATGTGCTGGGTTCATCTGTTGTCAAAATGCGCTGGGTTCCTCTTATATCAAAATGTACTGGGTTCATGTTTTCTCAAAATCTGCTGGGTCATTCTGTTGTCAAAATGTGCTGGGTTCCTCTTATATCAAAATGTGCTGGGTTCATCTGTTGTTAAAATGTGCTGGGTTCCTCTTATATCAAAATGTGCCGGGTTCATCTTTTATTAAAATGTGCTGGGTTCATCTTTTCTCAAAATGTGCTGGGTTCATCTTTTATCAAAATGTGCTGGGTTCATCTCATATCAAAATGTGCTGGTTACATCATTACAAAAAGTGCTGGGTTCATCTTTAATTAAAATGTGCTAGGTATATCCTTTATCCAAATGTTCTCGGTTTATCTTTTATCAGAATGTTCTGGATATATATATTTCATCAAAATGCCTTTTAAGAGGAAAGAGATATTATGGGACCAGACTAGGTGGCAAACTACAGTCAAACTTCGTTAACTCGAACTTGGATAATTCGTACACCACCTTTCCCTCGAACTCGTCATCCGGTCCCGGATGACAAGTTCGAGGGAAAGGTGGTGTACGAATTACATAAAAATTATGTGCTGGTACGTTTTTCATATTCTTTCAAAACCTTTTTTTGAACTAGCTGCCAGGCAATGTTCTAATGAAATGCAGGTTGGTACAAGTCTCTTTAAAGATAGAGGACTTTAATTACAAAGCAATGTCAGTTTGAAAAAAATCAAGCTACATTCTAACATGACTCGATGTATTTTCCTATTAAACACGCAACTATGTGTTTAAATATTATTCAAAAAATCTTTTTTTTTGTACGTCACCATGTCAAACGTCATAGAGGTGCGTTTGGAAAGAAAACCACTCAAAACTGGCAAATATTTGGTGGATGTCATCATGGATGTAGATAACATTCCTTGATAAAGTGTCAGTAAATATCACAAGTAGTAGAAAAATATCATGAATACCGGTAAAATCATTGTTGTTCAGATGTGTATTATCATACCACTTGAGCTGCCCCTCGTGATATATTTCCTCCACATCTGAACTCCAAACAGTGATTTCATTCAAGAACAACTCACTGTTTTTGGATATATAATTTTTTAATAAACAACCTACGAAGGTCTAAGATAAATTTTGTTACCATATGGAAATTCCCAAACAACACAACAGAGCTCTAGAATATCATAACTGATCCACCAATGATAATGAAATGTTTACACGGAAAATAAATTTAAATCATGCCTTTAAATTTGCTTGGAATTTGCAGATCCCTTCCATCAGGGTGGCCAACTCAGGTGACTTTTTGATATCACACACACTGGGCAATTTGCTCAATTCAGGTAACATTTTTGCTTATAATTTCCTTATTACTTGACAAACTTTCTTAAAATAAAAGCATCGAAGACAGGAAAATGGGTGCTTTCCTCCCCATAAAGTGTCAGCCAGATATTCTTGATACTTTTCTCAAACATTCCACTCAAATGTTTTTGACGGACCAACTGTGTACAATAGCATTTGAGCAGTGTTTGAAGACAGTATTGATAAAGTCTTTCCGCCTAGTAAAGCACTTGTTGTTCTGTATTTGACACTTTTTATTTTATCAAAATCCATCCAGAAACAAGGAAATTATACACAAAAATGTTACATAAATCAAGCAATTTTCCCTATGTGTAAGATATGGAAAAGTTACACGGGTTGGCCACCCTGTTGAATTATGGGTAAATATCTCAGAAGGAAACAAAAAGACCTACTCATGTCATTAGACCATATTATACACAATATCTTGATATACAACTGTGAAAAGTTTCATTAAAATCTGCATTGCAGAAAAAAATTCTATTATCAAAATTGTGATTTTCCAGAAGAATCCCATAATGAAAACTTGTGTGAGATCCATAAATTTGAAATCAGTCCAAAAAAAAAAAAGATCAAGCATACAAATCAAGCATATAAACCTTTCTTTTTCAGTTGGCTAATTTTCTTAGTATATCTTTTAAGTGTTTAATCAAATTCTAAAGAAAAGATATAATTAGAACATGCATTACTACCTTAAACAGTGTGTGTGTGTTCAGGTTTAGCATCTTTTTCAACAATTTTTCAGATAAACTACGTTGTCTACATGTAGACACGTGACATGATACCCCACCCAGTCACATTATACTGACACCGGGCTGACCAGTCCTAGCACTACCGTCTTAATGCTGAGCGCCAAGTGTGGAAGCTGCTAGTACCATTTTTTAAGGTCTTTGGGTATGACGCGGCCGGGGATCGAACCCATGACCTCCCGCACTCAAAGCAGACGCTCTACCACTAGGCTACCGAGGCGGTTACCTTAAATAGAGTACTCTTTAAATTGCTTAAGGGCTTAAAAAATAACAACATTTCAGCTGAAATATTTATTCAATAATTTAAATATATTGCATACAAT
Source organism: Mercenaria mercenaria (assembly GCF_021730395.1). Lineage (NCBI taxonomy): Eukaryota > Metazoa > Mollusca > Bivalvia > Venerida > Veneridae > Mercenaria > Mercenaria mercenaria. Next base: position 27,645,825 of record NC_069364.1, on the reverse strand, counting down.
CTGGAATAACTATGATCATGAAACAATATTTATCAGAGATAAAAGGGACATGCAATTAGATAAGCATCAAATATCTGACAGCAACATAAAGAAATTCAACAACAGCTGTCAGAGACACCAACACTTAAATACAGTATTCAAAAGCATTGCACCTATGAAAGTTAAATTAATAACTTTGCTAAAAAGCATAATAAAGTAAAAGAACCTGTAAATTGAATGTTAGATCATGACAGTAAACAAGTGTGTAAAGTTTCAATCCATTCCCACAAGCAGCTATTAAGACACCAGTTTTACAAGACTTAAAGGCTTCAGATAATCATTAGACAGGTCCTGTAATATATAACTAAACCAAACTCAATTTACTTTTAAAGTTCAATGTTTCTGTTTAATCTCAAAACATTTTATACCAATCTGGAGGTGTGCCCCGTTAAAATAGAAAAAAAAATAATTTTGGAGTTATTTCAGTCTACAGGCACATAAATTACAATAGTATGCCTCTGTTTTGTATTTATTAGTGTACTGAAGTCTCCATAAAAGTTCTGTTTGTTTTCATTTGAACATTAAAATGATGTTTTTATGACCTGAATTTCATCTGATCAGAGGATTTGATCTTTATTGATACATACCATAAATCTCAAGTTATTTTGTGACACAATAATTAATTCTCAGTATTAAGTACCTTTTCTGTTCATTTTAGAACTTTAAATCATGCATAATACCATAACAATTTTGATGTCATTTTAATGTAATAACATTTTTTAGCATTTCTGCGGTAGTTTATTCATTATTTCAGCATTATTGAAACATTGAGTATAAAATGGAAGAAAAGTTTGTGTAATTGTTCAGAACAAATATACAAATACATTTAGTATGTTGTTACTTCCACCATTAGCTCCCAGTTGTGCACATGCACGTTCAAATTTCCTTGCATACTACTTCAATAAGCATATAGGGATGGCAGTAAGAAGTAACATCAAGATCAAAGTAGTCTCCATGCTGCCATGGTAACCTCAGTTGTTTTAATTGGGTTAAACTCCATTTTTCAACAGTGTTTCAGTTATGTAATGATGGTCAGTCTAACTTACCAGCAATCCTGAATTCTGCAGAAATACAGACTTGTTCTCTACATGTAACTGACAACTTCCCCACAATAATCAGGAAAGGTAGATAAATGACAATAGACACACATGTCATTGTCAAATCAATACCAAGGAAAGAAACCTTGCCCTGTGAGCAAACTCGCAACCCATTGACTAAAGTCCTTTGCTCCACAGACTTATCAAAAATGCTTAGTCTAGAATTATTGCACATAAAAATAACATAAATAAAATATTAATATAACTCTAACTAGTAAATTCAAAACTATTATTCAAGGTTGATTAGATTTCTAAATAAAATAAAATTTAAAGACAAGAAAGGGGAGGTAACACAAATTCAAAGAGAACCTGATCTTCAATTGTGAGATCATAAAAGTCCAAAGAAGTCTTTTGCCACACTGCTATTATCCTTATCATTTCTCAATCAAGAAAATGTGTTTTTATTTTCTCTGATTCACTCTCCTTGATTGTATGAATACCTGTCAAGGTACCAGTAGTGATAAATTGAAAATATTGATTTCTACATGGAAACTATTAATCCACAGTGAAAACAGCTTTGCGAAGATTCACATAAATCATACAGGCATAGAAAACACATTATAATAGCCTGTCAACCACCACACTGCTGCCGGATGTATATTCACTGTTGAAAACCACCCTGTGAGGCAACAAAACACTACTGAACATTTCAATTTTTGAATGGATAACAGTTACTGTTGTTATGATTATTCCTCACAATGTGGAATAAATTATTCACAGATATAAGAAATTTATTTCACAAGATTACTGTAAAATCATTAATTTTCCTGGTGAGTCAATCCATGAAATTTAATCCCAACAAACAAATAATTATATTCCTATTCCCAATCATTTTATGTACCAAAGCTGAAATCCACAAATTCATATCCAAACTGAATTGCTGTTTTGACCAAAACTACAGAATTTCGTGCTCATGAAATCAATTGAGTTTACAGTACGTTTCAAAGTGATTGTATTCTCTATGAACAGAAGTTCTTCTCTAATGCAAAAATTAATAATTTATATATACGTAAATTTCATCATTTTTTTAGCTCACCTAAAGGTGAGCTTTTGTGACCGCTTGATGTCTGTCATTCGTCCATCAACATTTTCTAAAAAATTTCTTCTTCAAAATTACTGGGCAGACAAAACTTCACAGAAATGAGCCTTGGGTGGCCCCTTTTCAAAATCAGGGTTGCCAGCACTCTGGGTGAACAAAATTCCCTGACTTTTCCCTGACCAATTCATGTTTTTCACTGACCAAAACCGCCAAACATTTAAACGGCCTCCTGACCTCCCCTATAGATGTCCAATCCTCCCATTATTTTTTTTCCAAATGTTTTGTTGTTTGTTTTGGGTTTAACGCCGTTTTTCAACAGTATTTCAGTCATGTAACGGCGGGCAGTTAACCTAACCAGTGTTCCTGGATTCTGTACCAGTACAAACCTGTTCTCCGCAAGTAACTGCCAACTTCCCCACATGAATTATCAGAGGTGGAGGACTAATGATTTCAGACACAATGTCGTTTATCAAATAGTCACGGAGAACATACGCCCCGCCCGAGGATCAAACTCGCGACCCAGCGGTCCGTAGACCAACGCTCTTACCTACTGAGCTAAGCGGGCGGGCTAAATGTTTTGTATTTATTTCCCAATATATTAAACATAAACATCAAACACAATGATAATAAACATGGTTTTCTTTCTTGTATGACTGTTTGGTGGTCAAGTCAATGAAACATAATTGTGACTATTGGTCAGTGAAACCTAATTATTAAGAGATACATATCAAAAGCATCTTTGCAAGACATGTAACTATCAGAAATCTAACATCTTTTAAGGTACACTTTCCTCATGGTAAAAACAATAAAGTATGGTTAATAACAAGACCATTGGAACCCTGCTAGTATTAGCAAAATATCTTTCTCAAAAATCCAAGATCTGTTATTATACAGTTTCCTAGAGGCAAAAACAATAAAACACCATGACTAATAGCAAGACCATTGGAATCATATTGACAAAGCATCACTCTCAAAATCCAAGATCTCTTAATATACAGTGTCCAGAAAACACCTGGAGTACCTACAACAAAAAAAGTGTATTAGAATAATGTTAGTTGTAGGCTCTCTTCGTGTGTCACTTTCCTACAAAATAACAAAAAAATGTTAGTTAGCTCTGGAGGCAAGGGTTGCAAAGCCTTTCAGTCTTCAAGCAAAATCAGTGTTTAAAGAAAAATGAGGGATTTAAACAAATTAAATGCATGTTACAGTATTACATCATTAAACTTTGTTTTTAATTACTTAAATTTAATGCTTGAAGACTGCCATAGCCACAAAAGTTTAAAATGATTAACTTCTTCGAGTTTTGAAATCATTTTTCCCTGACTTTTCCCTGACATTCCAGGATTTTCATTTTTCACTGACCAAATTTTAAAATTCCCTGACAATTCCCTGACCTCGAAAAAGAATCCAATTTCCCTGACTTTTCAAGACTGCTGGCAACCCTGAAAATTGTCCAAAGAATAAAAATCCATTTAGAACTGTTGTTGCCATGGCAACCAAAAGGAAAATCTTTAAAAATCTTCAGAAGATAGATTTCAAAAATATTTTGTAGAAAAGATCTCTAGTAACCCTCTACCAAAATTGCTTAAGCCATTTTTTTTCGGTAAAAAACATGACCGCCAGGGGGTGGGGCTTTATTTACGTATATGACTATATTGTAAATTTCCGGGGTCACTTAGTTTTTATTTATTTATATAGGAAAAAATACTTCAAAAATTATCTGATCATATTTTATAGACTGCTTACTTATAATTACTTGATGAACCTAAGTAAGTCCCTTGACTGTGACCTTGACCTACTTTCTTAATTTTTAAGATATAGCCTTGAAATTTGGATGACATAATATACTGTTTTGCACACTGATCTTAAAACTGACTTTCAGGGACCATAGCCTTTTTGTACGAAATCACAAAATTTTAAGCCCACAAAATGAATTGAAGAAGATTTCAAAATACTGTAGAATGTATAATTTGGTGTAGGCTTTATCAGGGCAATTTCATGGTAAGCAACTTTGTTTTTGGTGATTAAAGAATTCCTGAAACATGAGAGTTTGTATTTTATAACATGATGCATATTAGTGCTCATGAATATTTGGAAATCACAAGTGGCATTGTTCATGAACATTAGTAAAAAATAAAACCATAATGAACTTTACCAAAATGTCACCTTAATTCCAGAATGACGTGTTCATTTTTGACAAAACTGAGATTTTAGTGTCATCAGGTATGCCTCTATGACCTCTGTATGATGGTGAATATCTGTCCTTGTAGAACTAACATAAACAGGCTAAATTTTGGTTCAACAAGGTTGTAAGTAGTGTAACGTCATTTACACTCAAATCTTTGAACGTCGTTACCCAAACACTACCAAAAAGCTATTTATGGCGTTGTGGAAATAAGGCAACGAAATAATATTTTATAGAATTTGTAAACAGAAGCTTAACATAGTTCCAAAATATAAAGAAATCAATTGGACCTTCATGGTCTTTCTGTTTTTGTGTCAAAACAAATTGACCTTTTGTCCCGATGGTCCTTTTTTACATGACGAAGCACAAATGTTTATCACAGTATTGCACCAACGTTCTTTTCTCTAAGTCTGTACATCAGTTTGAGAATAATCAGGTCTTGCAGGCAATGTTATGTCGGGTAAAATATTGCAACTGCGAACAATGTCCACCTTGTCCTCTAAATTAAACAAGTCATTTGTTGTGTTCCGCATATGGTGTGACACATCCTGTACAATAAAAAATAACAAATTTTCAGTGTACGGAAATCAACAAAGTGATAAGACTGGATAATACTCTCAGAGAAGTTACCTTTGCTAACACATTTTTTTTATATATATAAATCTATGGGTGTTTAACTGTAAAAGTTTATTTAAGGAAAAAAAAACAAACTAGAAAAGCTGACATTGCTTTCTAATTAAACAATAACTTTTTTTTTCAAATCAGAGTTGTAGCACACAAATTATGGCCAGTCAAATAGTCATTTCTTAATACACATCTACACATAATGGATGAAACAGCCTATATTATGTAAAACTGGAGCTGTCTTCTATGCTTTATTAACAGCTTGCATGATTTTAAAGAAGGGGCCATAGTGGCCATAGCCGCTCACCTGAACTGGCCATTTGACCTTTAAATATGTATGACACACTTAAGTATAAAAAAACATAAAACAGGTCAAGAACCCCTGTTTGAACAAATTTGAGAGAGGACCTTACAAGGATGTTATCCACTTCATAAGGTGAGACGTGCCATGAGAAAACCAACATTGTGGCTTTGCAACCAGCATGGATCCAGACCAGACTGTGCGGATGTCTGGTCAGGATCCATACTGTTTGCTAACAGTTTCTTTAATTGCAATAGGCTTTGAAAGCGAACAGCATGGATCCTGACCAGACTGCACGGATGCGCAAGCTGGTCTGGATCCATTCTGGTCGCAAAGCCACTATGTTGGTTTTCTCATGGCACGGCTCAGGTGAGTAACTAGGTCAATAACCATAACTAATATCACATATATTTTGTCAAAATACAGCCCTTTTTCAGCAAGTTCCGAATTTATTGGTAATTTTTTTTTGTTTAGGTCCTCTTTTCTAGAATGTTGTAAGAGCAATACTTTTCAAACGTTGCAATCTTTTTTAATCATCACTGAATCAAAATGAGTATGTTAGCCAAGAACCATACCTTTTGTATGCATTTTGTCAGGATTATGACCCTTTCTGTACACAGAAAATTGGAATTTCTTAGTAAATTTTTTTCATTAGGTCCACTTTTCTTGAATACTGTAAGAGCTATTGCTTTGGAACTTTTTACACATGTTTGTTAGCATTAGATTAATAAGTAGGTCAAGAACCATAACTCTGTCTTACATTTTTTTTCAGAATTATTGCTTTTTTAACTTAGAAAATTGATATTTCTTGGGTCTTTTTTATTAGGTCAACTTTTCTTGAATAATATCACTTTTTAAAACTTAATATATTTTTTCATAATCTATAGGTGAGGAACAGGGCAAGAACTATAACTTTTTTTATCCATGTGGCCTTAAAAGGGCATGAGTAGTGCAGTAATTAGTAGACTTGACTACAATGCTAGTGATCCAGGTTCCATTCCCAGTTATGACTGATATCCTGACTAGTATTCAGTGCCAGGAGGTTTACTTAAATTAGTAATGTGCCCAGCTGTATCAGCCTAGACTGAATGCTTTGGAAATAAATATGACACCTACCATTGACTCTACTGAACAAGAGGACCATGATGGTCCTGAATCGCTCACCTCTTCCCACATGACTCAGTTTTGAGTATGATGTCGTTTTTTCTATTATTTGACATAGTGACCTAGTTTTTGAGCTCATGTGACCCAGTTTTGAACTTGACCTAGATATTATCAAGATAAAAATACTGACCAATTTTCATGAAGATCCATTGAAAAATATGGTCTCTAGAGAGGTCACAAGGTTTTTCTATTACTTGACCTATTGACCTAGTTTTCGAAGGTACATGACCCTGTTTTGAACTTTATCTAGATATCATCAAGATGAACATTCTCACTAATTTCCATGAAGATCTCATGAAAAATATGGCCTCTAGAGAGGTCACAATGTTTTTCTATTTTTATACCTACTGGCCTAGTTTTTGACCGCACGTGACCCAGTTTCAAAACTGACCTAGAAATCATCAAGGTGAACATTCAGATCAATTTTCATGAAGATCCATTGAAAAATATGGCCTCTAGAGAGGTCAAAAGATTTTAATAATTTTAGACCTACTCACCTAGTTTTTGACCACAGTTGACCCAGTTTCAAACTTGACCAAGATATCATCAAGATGAACATTCAGACCAACTTTCATACAGATCCCATGAACAGCCTCTAGAGAGGTTACAAGGTTTTTTTTATTATTTGACCTACTGACCTAGTTATTTGACCTACTGACCTAGTTTTTTACGGCACGTGACCCAGTTTCAAACTTGACCTAGATATCATCAAGGTGAACATTCTGACCAATTTCTATGGAGATCCATTCACAAGTATGGCCTCTAGAGAGGTCACAAGGTTTTTCTATTTTTAGACCTACTGACCTAGTTTTTGACCGCACATGACCCTATTTCGAACCTGACCTAGATATCATCAAGATGAACATTCAGACCAACTTTCATACAGATCCCATGAAAAATATGGCCTCTAGAGAGGTCACAAGGTTTTTCTATTATTTGACCTACTGACCTAGTTTTTGATGGCACGTGACCCAGTTTCGAACTTGACCTAGATACCATCAAGATGAACATTCAGACCAATTTTCATACAGATCCCATGAAAAATATCGCCTTTAGAGAGGTCACAAGGTTTTTCTATAATTTAACCTACTGACCTAGTTTTTGAAGGCACATGACCCAGTTTCGAACTTGACCTAGAAATCATCAAGGTGAATGTTCTGACCAATTTTCATGAAGATCTTTGAAATATATGGCCTCTAGAGAGGTCACAAGGTTTTTCTATTTTTAGACCTACTGACCTAGTTTTTGACCCCACGTGACCCAGTTTCGAACTTGACCTAGATATCATCAAGGTAAACATTCTGACCAATTTTCATGAAGATCTTGTGAAATATATGGCCTCTAGAGAGGTCACAAGGTTTTTCTATTTTTAGACCTACTGACCTAGTTTTTGATGGCACGTGACCCAGTTTCGAACCTGACCTAGATATCATCAAGATGAACATTCTGACCAACTTTCATAAAGATCCCATGAAAAATGTGACCTCTAGAGTGGTCACAAGCAAAAGTTTACGGACGCACACATGGACGGACGACGGACACGGCGCGATCACAAAAGCTCACCTTGTCACTTTGTGAGCTAAAAACAAGAGCTCATAGAACACAAAATGCACCCCCCCACCCTCCCTTTGATGCATTCAGTAATTGCACAAGGAACAGAAATCATTTGGTCAGTGTACATAAAAGTTCTACTGTTCTGGGTCAATGTGACCTTGACCTTTGATCTATTGACCTAAAAATCAATATGGGTCATTTGCTGGTCATGATTAACCTCCCAATCAACTTTCACGATCCTAGGCCAAGCATTCTCAAGTTAACACCAGAAACGGTTTAAATGTTCTGGGTCACTGTGACCTTGACCTCTGGTCTCAAAATCTATAGGGATCATCTGCTGGTCATGACCAACCTCCCTATCAATTTTCCTGATTCTAGGCCAAAGCATTCTTGAGTATTGTCTGGAAACCATTTAACTGTTTCGGGTCACTGTGACCTTGACCTTTGACCTACTGACCTCAAAATCAAAAGGTCATCTGCTGATCATGATCAACTTCCCTATCAAGCTTTGTGATCCTAGGCCCAGGCATTCTCAAGTTATCATCAAGAAAAGGTTTAACTGTTCCAGGTCATTGTGACCTTGACCTTTGACCTACTGACCTCAAAATCAATAGGGATCATCTGCTGGTCATGACTAACTTCCCTATCAACTTTCGTAATCCTAGGCCCAAGCGTTCTTGAGTTATCATCCGGAAATCATTTAATTGTTCCGGGTCACTGTGACCTTGACCTTTGACCTACTGACCTCAAAATCAATAGGGGTCATCTGCTCCCTATCAATTTTCATGATCCTAGGACCAAGCGTTCTCGAGTTATCACCCGGAAACGGATTGGTCTACTTACCGACAGACCAACATCTGCAAAAGGATTTACCCATCCTTCTTTGAAGGGGGGCATAATAAGATGTTCTATCCATTCTTGGTGTGCAATAACCATGACTAACAACTCTAAACAAGAAACCTTTAAGTCAAGCACTTAAAGACAAGCACTGACACCCAAAGGTGGAATGTATTTATTACAAATATTTCTTTATATCATCTTGCAGACTTATTTTTGTATGTTGTGCATAATTCTGCCAATCTACAAAATGTAAGCCTTCATAAAATAATTAAGAAAGCACAACATGATAAGCTTTTTTGACCGTTGACCTACAAATGCCCTTGACCTTGGACGTAGTGACCTGGGTCATGTGTTCTGCATGTCATCTTGACCAGATTAATAAAGGATGTTAGTTTAATGAAAATCTTCCCAGCTGTTTAGACCATACTGATAGGATAAGCATTTAAGCTATTTGACCTTCACCTTGGACCTATTGACCTTGGTTTTTGTACATACCATCTAAATGAGGTCAATAACTGGTGATAGTTCTATGAAAATCTTTCCAAGTGTGACACTGACTTTGGACCTAGTGACCTGGGTTGTACACACTGCATGTTGTCTTTGATGAGGTAAATAACTAAGGCCAGTTTTATGAAAATCTTCTCTGCAGTTAAGATATGAAGGAGACATAAAATACAGATAGACCGACTGACAGACATGCTCCCATATACGTTGTATCTGGTGGTTTAATAAAGAGGTATTTTATTTACCTACTCATAGGGGTTAAATTTCGTGGACTGATGCAACAATAAAATCCACAAATATTCACCCCTACAGATAACATTCTGACAGTACTAAGAAGAGACAAGCTTACTTGTATAGCTATATGTGACCTCTGAAGTTGCACTGTCAGGTTGTGTAGATCTTTTGCAGCCTGTGTGTAACTTTGATGTATTGTGTCTACAATATGTCTTCTCAGAGCAATGTTTCTCTCTCCTGTAAACACATGTACTGTGTACTTCTACACCAAAACAGCATACATTATCATTTAAAGGGCAAACACAAATATATATTTGTTTATATACAATGTACTTAATAAAAAATGCATGCAATGAAATGCCAATTATATTTGCTTTAGTTTTCTTAATCAAACTCATACTAGTGACCATCCAATAAGCAGTCATAAGACTAGTCCAACACTATGCATAATAATTTTCATTTCAAATTGACTTTACTGAACATTAGGGGAGGTAACTCAAGTTGGTTAAATCAGCTGTCCAAAACTTAATCCAGAACATGGCATAGTTATCACTTTCGTTTCAAACTGACATAATAGAGCATCAGGGGAGGTAACTACAGTCACTGATTTAGACTATCCAAAGCTCTGCAATGCTTACTTGAATGGTCTTTTATTATACAATTTTATAACGTAATTGTCTAATTGACCATTACCCTTCTAAATTTCTAAAATGGAATGGTCCATCGTTCAATTTGGGCAGTACCATTTATTATTCGAAAGGGTGTTCAATGAAAATTTACTGACTAAATATTGAACAGTGCAGACCATGATCAGCCTGCACATCCGTGCCTGATCTTGGTCTGCACTGATCACAAAGGCAGAATCACTTGCCGCCAGCAGGCTAAAGGTTAAACAGTAACCCTTCAGAAATACTGTTTTCATCACAGGATATTAAACATGTTGAAAACAGCAGAGAAACAATGCATACTTACTTAATTTTCTATTCAGAAGTCTGAAATACATAGAAAAAGATTGTATATTTATGAATTTTCTAGACACTGATTTCACAAAATAAAGCTAGAAATGATTTAAACATTAAAGATCCAAATTCAAAATATTTAACTCCTTCTCTGCAATTACTGCCAAAATTTCTGCCCAGAATTATGACATCCTTGACAGATGCAGATCTAAATGCTACCATTGTTGTGATGGGTCTTTTCAGCAATTTTCTACTTAAGTGTATGCAACAAATTTATTAAGGTAGTGCTTTATAGTTATAATACAATATAATTAGGTTTATTCTAAATTGTACAAGTAAAAAGCATGCTTAATAATACCCGAACATGCTTATTTTAATATTATATTTCAATCTGCAACCTGGTACTTAATGGTACTGTTGCGTTAATCAACCAAACTCTTCTTATACAATAACATTAAACACACAGTTAACACTTCTTGTTTCTTGATGTGATCCAATGATATTTTTTTGGGACATTTGTTAAAGAAATTTACTTACGTATTATATTTTGGCTTTGTTTCTTTCTGTTGTATGGGAAATGGTGGAGACTGTGGAGATGATATATCACTCGTGTCTCCCTTCTCCGATATGTTCACTGCCAATATACAATACCAAAGACATAAAGTGTTAGCTTAACCTTTACTCTGCTGAACTCCTATAATGAACCTGTCCATCTTTCTATTTGGACAGTACCATTAACTGTTTAAAGGGGAGCTTACCAAAAGATACTGACTGAATGGCCAACAGTGCAGATCACTTGTTGCACTGAAGGCAGAATCAATTGTGTCCAGCATGATATTTGGTTAAAATCTAATACTGTAACAGTAAAATAATTTTGTTAGCAAAAAATCTTTGTGTGTGACACAACAGAAGTTTTCATTATTCAGAAATGAAATGCAAAATTTTATTTTTCAATTCCGTTTCATTTTATGGACGGCATTACCATGAAATCCTTGAATATAAGTCTTCACAAATAATAATCATTTGAACAGAACACAAAGTAAAAGAAAATACATTTTTTCCAATAAATACCTGTATTTTTATAACCAAAATGGAAAATGACAGTGAAAAATCTGCAGTTTAAAACTCTATATATAAATATCACTTTCATTTCAAACTGACATTACGGAACATCAAGGGAGGTAATTAGAGTTGGACACATCAGCAGTCAAAAGCTTATTCCAACTTGTGGCATAATTTTCACTTGAATGATTACTCAAGGTAAGAAACTCAAGTACAAGATAGTTTCTTACCTTGAGGAGTCATTTGGATTTTAAGTACAACTTAGTTTCTCACCTTGAGGAGTCATCTGAATTTTAAGTACAACTTAGTTTCTCACCTTGAGAAGTCATCTGAATTTTAAGTACAAGATAGTTTCTCATCTTGAGGAGTCATCTGAACTTTAAGTACAAGATAATTTCTTACCTTGAGGAGTCATCTGAATTTTAAGAACAAGTTAATTTCCTACCTTGAATAGTTATTTGAATTTTTTACAGCTGTAATGACACTTACCATTCAAAGGTAAGACTTGACCTTCACTTGTTACAATTTCAAATTCCTCGTCACTTTCTGATGCTTCACCTGACACTATGACACCAATCTTTGCCGACTTATCACCATCTACCACTCCACTCTTGGTGGACTGTTCATCTTTTAGAGTGCTCTCACTTCCTGGTTCACTTGCACCAGCAATGTCTGCTGGCTGTGTCTGTAAAATAGTCAGTTTAGAAAAATTTATTTAGAAGGTGTTTTCACTTCAAAAACTTAAAATATCCCATCTAAATTATTTAAGTATTCATATGAGCATGGCCCATAATACAGTACGTCCAAAATGAAAAGTTCCAATGGACACCCATCACCGTGACACCAGACTAGCGTGTTCAAAGAAATTTGACCACCCAGCTGGGTGATTTCACCGCAAATCGCGGTGAACAGCGTGTCCGGACACGGTGCTCGCCGAACATGCTGTTTCGCGGTGAAATCGCGGCGGATTGCGGTGTTCATGATATTGTTTTAAAATATGCTATTTTTCATTTTTTTTAACCAAAAATTAAAAGATATATTTATGTGTATGTTAACACAAAAAAACATCGTAATTTTTCAGTTTCAATGTTCGTCTGCAAGGTAATTTTGGAAACTTTTCGTATTTTGCAGGTACAGCACTTGACACGAAGCGTATACGACGAGACAGTGCTTAATAAACAATAAAACTTGTAAATTCAGTTGTTTTATTTAGAGTTCACTTTTGCAGTTTTGTATGTTTGTTGCAAACTTCTGTTGTTATACTAACAATTACTTTAATACGATTACGTTATTTAAAACCCTAACGATTAATCTTCGTTCACAGTTTGGCATGGAGTTAGATAATTATTTAAGAGGTAAGTTACCAGTTAAAATTAATAGTTTTTGAATAACTTGTTAATTTGTAACGAATTTATTTGCTTTTGTAAATATCAAAAAAGAATTTGAAATTTAATTTTAATGCAATATAGAATATCGGCATTAAAGTTTTCGCTCGGGAAACAGTGCTATTCACTTAAACTAAACAAAGTAATTATCCATTTAAACATTTAGATGCTTGTCTACATGTCTGAAACAACAAATTAATCGAATTATATCACGTGACATTTCAAATTTTAGGAAACTATTAATGTGTAACATACAGCTGTTAAAAATTATGTTTTATCTGCTTTTTTTCAGGGCAAGATTACGAAAAATAGTGCTGAGTAAGAGCCTTTGAAGCAACAACTTACAATTTAATATATATATATATATATATATATATATATATATATATATATATATATATTTTTTTTTTCTTTTTTTTTTTTTTTTTGTAAACATAATTTTATTAGCATTAAATGTCATATATGTTTATAGCCTCATATAAAACAAAAACCTGTGTATCGGTAATGCTTACAGAAATTATTTTGTGTTTATTATATAATTCATATTATGTATTCACTACTGACAAAAATTGTTTATTCTCCATTCTGTATTATTTTCGGCAAGATTAAGATACTTTCATATTCGTAATATTTGCATATTCGTAATAACGTATATGATCTTTTTCATAAAATTTTGTCTGTGTAATAGACTAAAGGGAACAGAAACAACATATGAAATAGAATTATACTGTTTAGTTTTAACAACTGCACGTGTATTTGTCACGTTATGTGTGTGATTATTACATGATGATTTATAGAATATGTCTGTCTGTATGTATTTTGTGTAAATAATCTTCGATTGTTGGTATCGTTTGTATCTATGTACATGTTATGAATAAGAAATAAAATCAAATGGAAGCATTATATGAGAACGCAACTTAGCAAAATATTTTTTTCTTTCTAGTGTAAATCATTCTTGGCTTTATTTGTTTGAATTGTTTGTGCTTCCTAATAAATATTATATTCTGTTAAATTTCGTATAGAAAAAAAGAGAATTAATAAAAGATATAGAAGCCCGATTTTCGTTTTCTGCTTCTTCCCTCCTCTGGTGTTGTGCTGTAATTTTCACTCTTGTTGAAAGTTTCTACCAGTACCCATAAGTAACTACTTTACGTTTTCATTATTTATTATAAACCATATGGAAATGATACATATTTTTTAGTGGCTTTAAAACATGCTGTAGTGAACAGTCCCGCACGACGGCCAAAAATCTAGTCGTATGTGATTATCACTACTGTCGTAGTCCAAGCAAGACTGTCTAGCTGAACGTGCCTCACGTATGACTAGCTTTAGGACCGTGCGGGACCGTATTACTAGCCACAAGCGCGTCTTGCTCCGAAACTTCTTCTGTTTTTTTTTTTCTCTTCTATTTTTGATATACTAGTAGTTGGTGTGTACCTGAAATATAAAACAATTGCTTCATAACTTTTGATTTATCCCTTGTTTCATTGTAAATTTTACGATAATACATCATTGCAAATTGAAAATAAACAAGACTTCATGTACAAGTGAAAATGATATTGATTTAAACATGATCATCGGTCAATTTTCATGACTTGAAGTTAAAATTAACTGTTTGAAACTGCATTTTATAGAAAGAAGTTTTACTTGAAAACTATAAAATTTAAATACTCTTTATTGATGTCGACAATTACCTAATTAGCACTTGTTATACCAACATGAACTTATTAATCATAAGTAACTTACCAAATAATTTCGCAACATGTGAAAATTGGCAAACATGCTAAACGAAAGAAAGACTTAGGCAGTTTAATTGCAACAGAGGTGAGTAAAACATTTATTCCAACATGTAATGTTAGTAGTAATTGTTAGTGGACGTTTTAACATTTTTTACATACAACTATGAACATAAACAAAGGAAACAAAACAGTTTATAATTACACATCTTACAAGCTTAGTGTTCACCTGAAAACAGAAAACAATATTGTTAAAACAAAATATAGGAGCAAAAATTATCTTTCTACAATCAAAAACGAGATTAACTGAGACGATCTGAACACGGAGAATCACCGCAATTGTACACCGTGACGCACCGTGTCCGCTGATCGCTAGGCAGCCGATAACGGACTCGGTGTCCGTTTCGATGTGCTAGCGTGTTCGGGACACCGCAAAAGGACACAGTCAATCGTTTTTTGTCACCGAGGTCGCGCGAAAAATTGACTTTTCATCTTGGACGTACTGTAGGTCTAAATCCGAAATAAAAATTTCCCTCCCCCCTCTTCCCCTATTATCTGTAAAACTTTCCCCTGGGGGCAACTTTTTTCTTATCTTATTTTAATATAATATATAATAAAAAAAAGATCACTACGAACGATTCCATGGATATGAAAAAAAGATGAAAATACAAAATAACACTCAAGATCACTTGACCACTTGAACTAGTCTAAATAAAGAGACCTTAGGTAGACCTATTTTACATTCTGATATTTCACGTTGTCTTCCTAGGATATCGACCAGTCCAAAAAATGATACTTAACTCTTCAGTACAATTATTTGGACAACCACTTGAACTAGACTGATGGTAAGAGAAAATCATTCTGTTAGAGCCACAGACAATACCTTGTATCCTGGCTCTGTTGCTAAACTTGACTGTGAAACACAGCTCAATGGTAGAGGCTAGGGGTTCGATTACCAGTCACGTTATGTAAAAGCTTTATAAATAGTACTGGTAACTCCCTTAGGAGGTAAATAAGCCTCAAGGTAAGTATCTTGTTACAAGTTGTCTTTTAATTATATATGCGACATTAAATAAAGCTTACTTTAACATCTGAATTCTTATATTCCTCAGATCAGAAAACTTTGAAGCAAGTTATCTAAATATTTACATGTAGATAGTAGATCTAATTTCTAAGTAGGAATTTTTTAAAGATGCTAACTGCAAGAAATTGTAAGTTAACAAAACAGTTGTTTTATGATCAATACCTGTTCTCAGTTCATTTTAAAAGGCTAAAAGACAATAGGTTGACATGATATAGGAGAGATCGTGTTTGTATACAAATCCGGTGTATTTTCTATTTTTAGAACTGATAAGACAGTGATCGGGTGGGCAGAAGCCGATCGTCCATGTTTTTTGTAAACAGTGATGCTTTTCTAACGGTCTAAACTTTCTTAAAACACAAATTACATAAATAATTTTTTGATCAATGGAAAGGTTATAAAACAAGCAATTTATTGATTACTTTTAATTGTTATTTCGAAATAAAATGGATTAGTTATGAACGCTTAACTTACACTGTTTTACTAAAGGTTGTGAAAATCACTACGCCGCTTTTAAAATTATATGTCATTTAAAACGGTTATTCATTGAAAAAAGATATTTGGATACAAAAATATGAAGATTGTTAGTATTTCAAATCTTTTTGAATTTTTAAAATCCATAAATGAGCAAAAAAGTTATTAAAAATTAAAAATTCTGATTCAATACGCAAATGGTGTTAAAAACACTTGTTTTGCCAACCACCAGATAAACAGGTGTTAACGCGTGACGTCACGGCGATCTCTCCTATTGTATTGCTCTGACCACGCCGGGCTGTCCAGACCTGGGCTTGTGATTAGCGCTTCAAAATGCAATATAATGCTGTTTTGATCAAGATATTCGGGATGTCCTGATGGTAATCAGAGTGATGCACATGCAACTTACCTGAATGAAACAGGTGAAAATCGGTGTACCATGTTAAACTGGCATATACAATCCAGCCAACCTATTGGCTGACAGTTATGGTGGGAGGGAGGCTGGCACAAGTCACTGTGATCGTTTCAAATTATCTCTAAGTTGTCATTGAAATCGTTCCTTACCTCAGAAAAGTTTGATTTATCTGGTACAGTAATATCATCTTCATCTGATTCAGATGCCTCGCCTTCTACAATTATTTTGGAATTTTCACTCTTTTCATCCATTTTATACTCGTCAGGTGCTTGAAATCCACTATGAAGCGTTTAGCTGATTATACACTTGATTCATGAACCTTGTAAAAATGAACCTAGATTGTAATCAAAATCAAAATATATTCTAATCCATCAGGAGGCAAAACATCAGTTTTTAAACAACATAAACTTAATTTCAGAATACAGATGACTTTTTCATACAGACACTGTTAGTACCTTACAGAAAAATGCAAAATGTTTGATCAAAAATTACTGTAGCAGAATATGTTCATTTCGCATTTAAATTTATAATCAATCAAACCTAGAAGCGATTTCCGGTAAAATAGGGAGAACGTATTTTGTGTATTTTGACGTTTTTTGACTGAAATTAACAGATAACCATGGTTAAGGAACGTTATCGAAAATCTTCTTCAAGTGATGATGACAGTGATGATCACAAGAGAAGGAAGCACCATAGAAAACATCGTTCAGGAAGCCCTGAGGTTTGTTCATTATAATTTTCATGAATTTCCATAATTTTCATTTGTAAATGGTTTTTATCCGAAATAGTGAAAAGCATATTGTTAAAATTTATGTTTGGATCCTGAATTTCCTACCAGTTTTGGATAGTCAAAATAATATGATGGTCAGATTGTTTCATATTTGTGACAAGCAATCTAACAAAACTTCGAAGGACCAAAAAAATAAGAGGATAAATCACAGTACACAGTAGTCAAAATAATTCGATGTTAAGATTGTTTTATATTTGGGACAGGGCAATCTAACGTCAAAACTTCAAAGGACCAAAATAATGGAGGATAAATCACAGTACACAGTCATGTAAAGTATAAAATTTCTTAGGGTCACATCAAATTTGTTGGAGAACTTGGACTAAGTATACAGTCATGTAAAGTTATTGGTTTTATTGCTTGCGCTTATTGCCGTGTAGACACGGTAAATGTTAATCGTGTACAGTACATACATAGTTTTAAATCACCAGAAAAATAATAATTTTTACATAGGCAGTGGCTCCGGTAACCAGACCTCTAGACAACCCCTACAGGGCTGGCAAGAGGTCTGGTAAGTTACTAGCGGTAATCAATACAATATGAATACTGAGAGAGGAGACTGTATGTTGTCTTTAAAATCGGGAAATGTTTTCAAATGTTTGCTCTCGTATTTTTCTCATTGTTTTAAATACATTGTAACTAAGTGATAGGAAACAAGTAGAATCTATACAATCACAAATTAGATAAATAATAAATAGCAGTTTGTACGCCAACCCTGTAATCAGAAGCTTTTAATATAAATAATAAAGTTTTATCAAAGTTTTTCTTGGGACTGGGAATTTGAATAATAAACTTATTGTTTTCTTTAGTATTTAAGACATGAATTGTGCCCCTGAATTGTTGAATTCATTTTACTGCTTGAGTAAATAAATAGATCTAACGGTGAATACCGGAAATCGCTTTTAAAAATTCATATTCAGTAGATTTGCCTCGATCCCAAGTGAGCTTAATTTAAAAAAAAAATATCTACAAAAAATGTAATAACAGCAACTTTATGACAACTTTTTATAACTTTTACCAGCAGTTACCTTATACACTAGGAATTCAGTACTTAGCAGTACATGTATATTGATTACCGGACCCCTGGTCATTTCCTTTTACATAAATCAATGAGGAATTTAATCCCCTTTTGACACATGTACCTTTTAGTTGAATTCCTCTCATATTTGCAACAAAATCAGCATTTAAACCCAAATCGGCAGCGATGACAATTTCGTCAGAAATTTCCTCCACTATTTGGTCTTTCGAGTGTTAGACGTGAGTGGAGATATTGCCCATATGAAAAAAAATATTTAAATATTTCCTAGGATCGCATCAGGTGAGTTTGACTTCAGTTTTGGTCTGACTGATATTATGTTCTAAGGTTTTCATTTGACATTATGCAGGATGATCAAGTCCCAGATAAGTCACAAATTAAGTATATCCCGGCACAACCAGTTTTCAACCGTTTAATAAGTTTTCTGTCCAGTTTTGTTCACATGCAAATCCAACTTTTTGGTTAACCAGTTTGTTGCCTCACACTTTCTATCAGCATAAATGCTGTAAAAGCATACCATTTAAAACTTTTGAGTTTCAAGTTCCTTTCTGAATCCCTGGTCATGCTGGAAATTTACAACCTAAATCCAACTATGTGTGGTAATTTCACTCTTACAAAAAGAAACAACACTAAACTTTTACTTTAGTTTCCTTTCACATTTGGCAAACATAGGACACCCACAACAAAAATCAAAACCAACATGGCAGATCAATATACTGTAGTGAATTAATTTGAACTCATGAAAAAACTATCATTTATGTATCATTTCCTAAATTAACCTTTAGCCTGCTAAATTTTTAATATGAACTGATCCATCATTCAATTTGGGCAATACCATTTATTGTTTGAAGGGGTGTTCACTGAAAATTTACTGTCAGACTGAATGGTGAACAGTGCAGACCATGATCAGACTGCACAGATGTGCAGGTTGATCTTTGTCTGCACTGGTCGTAGAGGCAGAATTACTTGCCGTCAGCAGGTTAAAGGTTAATTTGCTCGGTTTGTTAATATTTAATGTAAAAATAGAAGGTAAAATCACTGGAGTCTGAAAGTCTGTCTATTAGACTCTAATATTAATCTTTTTAAAAAATATCCCCATATAATTATATAGAATAGTCTTAACTTGATATACAGGAGTGTAATATTTATAATGCGACTTCTGGAATTTCCGACTCCTGTGATAAATTAAATGATAAAAAAACGTTTTTTTCCTTATTTCATTTTGTTTTAATGCATTTGGCAGCTCTTTAGTATATTATTCATGTTTGATAATTTTTTAATCAGGGTGATGTTGCCCTTGAGTTATGGCCCCTGATTTAGCTGAAATTGAAAAAAAATGTGATAACTAGTCTGCTCAGTAAGTAGAGTATTTTAAAAGTCTAAGTAATTTACTGTGGATGGGCATGTACTGTTACAGTTTAGTTCTGTTTTATATTTAACCAACCCCAAGTCATCAAACATTCAACATGAAAAAATTACACCCCCCCCCCCCCCAACGTTCAGAATGTGCTCTTGTTAAACTTATCAACTTTTGCAGGGATCTCCTCTGCTGGCAATTTTTGTTATCAAAATACCCCTTTATTTTGATGTGAATTTTCCTCTTGTCTAATTATCACATGGGGATTTTCCTACTCCTATGGGCACCGACTTCTACACTGAAGGTGAAATAAAGCACTGAAATGTCACCTTAAATAATTTTTCATTCACTTTCAAGGATTGTTCAAACAGTCAAATGTCAGAAACTGTTGTTGCCAAATCAGTCAGTATGAAATTATATTTTTCAGGCCTCCCACAAAAGGCACAAAAAACATCACCGGCACAGAAGTAGATCAGAAAGTTCTGAAGAACTTGAAGATAGACACAGAATAAAACAGGAACCGGTCACTTCAGAGTCTGATGCTGAAACACACAGAAGACACAAGAAACATATCAAGAGAGAAAGAAATGACCAAGCTGATATGAAACATGGCAGACACCATTATGGTCATGGTCACAGACACAAAAGAGAGCACATGGTTCGAATGAAGCAGGAACCGGACAGCGAGGAGGAGATGAGACAACAAAGGGCCGAAAGGCGACATAACGATCAGCGAAGACGTGATAATCGTCAAAAACGAGAACATTTGTCGGAACATCAGCGCTATGGTCGCAGGGATGATCAGGAAAATAGTGCAGCCAACAGTGAAGCTGCTGCGCCAAAAGACAAACCAGATTTTGAATTATCTGGAAAACTTACAGAAGATACTAACACATATAAAGGGGTAGTGATCAAATATAATGAACCTCCGGAGGCAAGGAAGCCAAAGAAGAGATGGAGATTGTACCCTTTTAAGAATGATGAAGCCTTGAAACCATTTCACATGCATCGTCAGAGTGCATACTTGTTTGGTAGAGACAGAATCGTAGCTGATATACCTGTGGATCACCCATCATGCTCCAAACAGCATGCTGTCTATCAGTATAGAATGGTTCCTTATGAGAAAGAGGATGGAAGAAGAGCGCATAAAATTGCTCCTTACATTATAGACCTCGAATCAGCAAATGGTACTTTTGTAAATAATAAAAAAATTGAACCTCGGAGATATGTTGAATTGATTGAAAAAGATGTGATAAAGTTTGGTTTTAGTTCAAGGGAATATGTTCTCTTACATGATAAATCAAGCACAGCTGAAGTGGAGTCAGATGGATCATCATGAACGTGTATACAAAAATGGCTATTGAGTCTTCACGGGTTATTCCACATTCTGTATATGTTTCAGTGGTCATAATCCACAGCTAAAAGAAAGTGCATTTCATGCACTTAAAGTGCTCAAACTACTATTATTATGAATGTTACATAATTACCAGGGAAACATGGCATTAAAAAAAGTTTGATAAAAATATATGCTGATGATATATATTTACAT
This sequence comes from Mercenaria mercenaria, assembly GCF_021730395.1. NCBI lineage: Eukaryota > Metazoa > Mollusca > Bivalvia > Venerida > Veneridae > Mercenaria > Mercenaria mercenaria. Next base: position 27,624,403 of record NC_069364.1, on the reverse strand, counting down.
TTTTAGCTTGACTATTTGAAGAAAAAGGAGAGCTATCACACTCACCCCTGCATTGGCGTCCACCTTGTGTTTTTTTAGGAAGTCCGATGTTTTCTTCATTAAGATATTCAGTTGTTACTTGCTGTACTTGCTCATAGCGACAGTGTACAGTAGAGTGACAAGATGTTTACCCCTACTGGCAATATTTCCAGGATTATGCCCCTTATTAACCTGTAAAGTTAGGTTACAGGTTTTCAAAAGTATAACACCAAGTTTATAACCATTCGAGGATACTATAATACTCATCTTGCAGGTAATAACAAGGTTACCCAATAAAGTCCTCCTTCCAGGACTTAGAAGTTTTGCATATAAATTGCAAAGTCAGTGCAGATACAGATAAGAAACTTCACTGGTATTGAGGTGTATAAAACAAGGTGATAGGTGCATGTTCCATTATTCTGAATTGTATTTTGGCAAAGTTATGCATAATTTTGACAGGAATTAGGACAATATACCTATTCTTAGATAGAAAATTGATTTTTACTGACAAGCCTTCGAATAGTCGAGGATGCTGTCATGAGATCATTAGAATTTTAAATGTTTCTTCAGAATAGAAATATTAAGACATACACACTTAAACAGATGGCATACAACTTGTACAACAAGTTAATTATCTTCATTTGAAAGCTTCTGCTGCTTAACACTTTTACAGTCAAAAATTCAAGTAACCTCTTTGAAATGAACTTAACCTTTAGCCTGCTGGCAGCAAGTGATTTTGCCATTGCGACCAGTGCAGGCCAAAGTTTGCCTGCACATCCATGCAGGCTGATAATGGTCTGCACTGTTTGCTATTCAGTCATTAAATTTTCAGTGAACATCACTTTTGAGTGCAGGGCCTCCTCTGCCATTCGCCAATATAGCCGAATGCTACAAATTCAAAGAAGTGGCTACACATTTTTGAAGGTGGTGACAAGAATTTTATTAAAATGTGGCCAAACAGCAATTCAGCTTCATTTTGGCAATTTCCCTCAAAAAGTGGCTACAACTTTCTGAGGCCCAGGGGAGGCCCTGAAGTGGTACTGTCCAAATTGAATGATAGACCAGTCAATTTTTAGAAATTAGCAGGGTAAAGGTAAAAATTGAATGACAAAAATTTCAGTCAAGATGAGTTAGGGTATACTCTTTGTTGTTTGTGTATATGTATATACTTGTTAATGTACAAAATCAGTTCTGCATGATAAAGTCAATATTTACCACCATTCTTTATTTGATTTATGAACAAGGTAAGATTTACCCATCTTCAAAAGCACTAAGTTGTTTTTCTTAGTTTAGCTTCAGAAATTCTGATTTCAGGGTGGAATTTTCTTAAAGTGCAAAATATTTCTTATCCTTGAGTTATTGCCTTGATACATGTATATTGGTTTTCTCCCATTTGTGCCACCATAATATCTGAGTACAAATAATTTTATTGTTACTGCCATGAAAATATAGATTATCAAAGTGAAAATTTCTGGCATATCTTTTTTAACAAGATTATTAGAGAAATGCTGTATTTTATTTGCTCACCTGAGCACAGAGTGCTCAAGTTGAGCTATTGTGACCAGTCATAATCCAGCAGCCATCAACACTTGCCTTGTGAAAACTCTAGAGGCCACAGTTGTGACCCAATCTTTATGAAACTTGGTCAGAATGTTTGTCTTGAATATCTCGAGGTCAGGTGGGTCATGTTGGGTCAAAAACTAGGTCAGTAGGCCAGATCAACTCTGGTGAGCGATATAGGGCCATCATGGCACACTTTTTTTTCATGAAATCTTTGATGAGTTCTTATCTGGGTCATGTGGGTTCAAAAACTTGGTCAGATCAAAGAAAATAATTGTTTACACATTTTTGGTCCAATCTTAGTGAAAATTGGTCAGAATATTTTTCTCCATAAAATCATTAGGTCAAACATGTTTACACTGTTATTTTTCTACCCTGTCTTCATGACGCTTGTTACGAAAATATTATTTCTAGTAAACATTTTCAAGATAAATAGCTAATACACTTTACAGTTAACATGCCAGCATACCAAATTGCAGTCAAATTTATGAAGTAAGTCTTTATATAATTATGTCTCCCACCACACAGTGGTGTGGGAGACATATTGATTTACTCCAGTCTGTGTGTGTGTGTGTGTGTGTGTCTGTCACAAAGCTTGTCCGCACTCTAAGTCAAACATTTTTCATCCGATCTTCACCAAACTTGAACAAAATGTGTTTGACCATAAGATCCCGGCCAAGTTCGATAACTAGCCAAATCCGCCCAGGCACTTTTGAATTATGGCCCTTGAATTACTGATTGGGTCCATTCATCAAAGCCAACGAGAGAAACTAGACATTTTTCAATGGGGTCCACTCATCAAAGCCATCGAGAGAAACTAGACATTTTTCAATGGGGTCCATTCATCAAAGCCAACGAGAGAAACTAGACATTTTTCAATGGGGTCCACTCATCACAGCCATCGAGAGAAACTAGACATTTTTCAATGGGGTCCACTCATCAAAGCCATCGAGAAAAACTAGACATTTTTCAATGGGGCAGTTGTGGGAGACATGCGCTTTTCTCAAAAGCATCTCTAGTTTATCTTGATGTGCCTCGAGTTTGTTTCTACAAAGGATGGCCACCTTGTGCTGGGCTTATTAGTATTTAGAGGACACTTAGAAAATTATCGCTCAATTTCAGAATAATTTCACGGAGTTGTTCCTTTTGTGACATTCTACCAAAATAGTTAAATCATAACCATAGCTCAAAAGAATGTTTTGAGCCCAGCTGCTGTGTAACTCAGGTGAGCAATCTAGAGCCATCATGGACCTCTTGTGAAATAAACATTTGTATGTCACATTAAGAAATTGTAAAAAATGGCTGAAGAATGTAATATATGTTTGTTGTCTTCGTGGATTTCTTACTTTTACCACTGGGTAAATGAGACTTTAACCTTTAGCCTGTTGCTGGCAAGTGATTCTCACACAGCCTTTGCGACCAGGGCAGACCAAGATCAGCCTGCACATCCTTCACTGCTGTGGGTTCGAAATCTCACTTATTTTTTTTTTTTTTTTTTGGTTGGATTTAACGTCGCACCGACACATGATAGGTCATATGGCGACTTTCCAGCTTTAATGGTGGAGGAAGACCCCAGGTGCCCCTCCATGCATTTTTTCATCACGAGCGGGTACCTGGGTAGAACAACCGACCTTCCGTAAGCCAGCTGGATGGCTTCCTCACATGAAGAATTCAACGCCCCGAGTGAGGCTCGAACCCACATCGATGAGGGGCAAGTGATTTGAAGTCAGCGACCTTAACCACTCGGCCACGGAGGCCCCAAATCTCACTTAGGATGTCTAGTTCTTTCATTTGAGGAAGCCATCCAGCTGGCTTATGGAAGGTCATTGGTTCTACCCAGATGCCTGTCTGTGATGAAATCACCTAAGGTCTTTCTCCACCATGAAAAGCTGGAAAGTAGCCATAGGACCTATAATCATGCCCTTGTGATGTTGAACCAAGCAAAACAAATAGGAACTTTTTAACCTTTAGCCTGCTGGCAGCAAGTGATTATGCCCATGCGACCAGTGCAGACCAAGATCTGCAGGCTGATCATTGTCTGCACTGTTCGCTATTCAGCAAGTAAATTTCCCGCGAACACCCCTTCCTAATGATAAATGGTACTGCCCAAATAATATGATGGACCAGTCTATTTTAGAAATTTAGCAGTGTAAAGGTTAAAGTCCATGATATCTTGATTAGTTCTGAATTTATCATAAAAAATAATGTATTTTTCATTGTAAATTTTAGCCACTTTGATATCAAAAATTTAAAAGAAAGAATTTGACTATTTGTGAATGGATAGGTATAAACTTTAAGTATTTCCTAGTTAGCATGAAAGTAACATTTCCATGAAAACATTTTATACAATTTCTAAAAAATAAATATTTTTCAAAATTATGATTTTTCCTGCTTTTTACAATTGGAAACGATATTTTTCTTGCTTAAAAAAGATTCTTTTACCACCCTTTGGAGACCTTTTAAAATGGTGTATGGTTCACATGTAGATCTTGCAAAATGAAGCTACCATTCACGATAAACCATGTGACAGATCAAAAGTAATTTTCTTGCATAGTTATAAAATAAAAAAAGAAAAGAGAAATGAGCCGCACCATGAGAAAACCAAGATAGTGTATTTGTGACCAGTATGGATCCAGACTAGCCTGCGCATCCCCGCAGTCTGGTCAGGATCCGTGCTGTACGCTAACAGTTTCTCTAATTGCAATAGGTTTTGAAAGCTAACAGCATGGGTCCTGACCGGACTGTGTGGACTATGTTAGTTTTCTCATAGCTTGTCTCAAATATCACATTCTAAAGCAGTTTTCAGGTGATTCTTTAACCAGACAAACAAAAGAAGGTTTAGTAGAATGATGCAAATTGTGAAATAGTCATAGTAAGAAATAATGTCTGTTTTAATTATGCATGTGAGTGAAATATAAAAAACATATTTTTATCATCGTTAGAATCTTTGTCTCCTCCAGCTACTGCCAGCCATTTCTTGTAAACTTCTATTGTATGTATGTCATTAAGTTTTGTAAATATGATTTATACTATGAAATTGGAAAGATGGGACTTCTATGTAAGTTCTTTGTATATTTACTTCTTCAGTACATTTCATTTGTCTGCAGAGTTTTTTGAATATTTTATTGTATGTTTTATTATTGTATTGATATTTTTGATGAAAATAAAATGATCTCTATAGTCTTGATTGGCTAGTACTATTGTCCACATAGTATTATGTCATGTTGTAATATGAAAAACATGCATTTTCATTAACCTTTAGCCTCATGTTGGCTAGTGATTCTGCCTTTGCGACTGCACTATTCACTGTTCACTGTTCAGTAAGTAAATTTTCAGGAAATGCCCCTTCAAATAATAAATGGTACTGCCCAAATTGGATGATAGACCAGTCCATTTTAAAAATTTAGCAGGGTAAAGGTTACTATGCCAGTGGAAAGCATGTGCTGAGATGCAACCTTAAAATGATTGTGATTCCTACAGCAGCCTTTGTCATTTCAGAAATCTGTTACATTAATAGCATGCAAAATCAGATCAAATAAATATAGAACTTAAAGTATAGCAATATGTGACAGTTGCATATCATGGTCTCAAAACTGTATGAACTGTAAGGAATCTTGTTAATTTGTGATTACTAAAACTTCTTAAATTTTTATCATTACCTGACTTATGTCAGAGTCCTTCAAGAAAATGAATTGATCAACTTGGACAGCTTCATGAGCAAAAATAAGTTTGGTCATCTGCTGGCAAAAAAAAACATTTTCAGTCTCCTTACCATTTTAGCCCTACTGTAATTTTTGGCCCCATTGCCATTTTAAAGCGGACACAGTGGTCCAGTGCTAACACTACCTGACTATAAAACCAGGGGTCACGAGTTTGAATCTCAGTTCCTCCAACATAAAATTACTAACATTGGGATAAGAGGTCTGTGTATGGGTGTTTTACAGCCAGCACACTAAAGAACCAGGGAAGCTTCTGGAATTGGAGGATGTTGCACTATCCTCCCACTAACAGTCTTCTGGAGGAGTGGCCCATATAGGTTACTGATGGTGACTCTTAGATAGGTCTACATTTTAACAAACTGCCATTATGACCTTTAGCTTACTGATACTTGTGTGGTAGTGAACCAGTAATGATAATTGGAAATATCTGTTTAAGTATTCTTTGTATGAAATTTTAGCTTTCTCAGGTATGAGTGGAAAGTCAGGTGCTGGTATGAGATATATTATTGGCTGGGGAATGACAAAACACCAAACAAAAATATGTGATGGCACAGAAATTACCAATTGCCATTACTGATTCATTACTTGAAACTCTGGAAGTTGACTTCTGTGACATGTGCCAGTGCAAATGTCTGAAAACTTGATTTCAAGCTGAGCAACTGTGTTAACTTGACTGTTTGAATCTTTATGAAATATCAGTCATATTTTGATCTGTCATGTTTGCATCTATCTCAGTTTTATATATTATAATGAGGCAGTTCTACAAGTTCGTGATTCCCTTAGTCATGGCATAACATTTATATTCGATAACACACAGTAAGTATGCCCACAAATAAATAGAAATCTGTGATTTCATTGATAAAACCTGCAACATACTATCTTTCAAAAGATTAAATATCTTAATAAAAAAATTTGATATCTTGATAAACTAATTGACACATAAAATAATTCCTTAATGTGAGGAGTTGTAATATTCAAGGGTACCGGTTGCTGATATTAAAGAAGGTTATGTGTAACCTTGACAATGTCACAAAATCAGATCATGCCCACCTAATTATGTAAAAAAGTGTAGAAAGTTTTCTATGTGCAAAAATGTAATAAACTTTGACTCCCTTTCTTTATAAGAAATATTATTCTTAGGGACGAAATTCTTCAAATCTGTCCAAGAAAAGAATTTAGAATTGACTCTATCTTTAATCAGTCAAATTTTCTTGCTATCAGTTTTGAAAAATCAAGGCTTATTTCAATATCTCTCCTGAATAGACTCGAATCAAACCAAGCATGCTGCTACATCTCTTTGTTGCATATTGTAATTCCAAAGGACCTTCTTATAGGTTTAGTACTTATCACAACAGCATGCCATGTTGTTGGGGCCATAATAAAGTCCTCAGGTACTTGGTCTCAAGTCGTGTTTATATTTTGTTATGTTGGTTAATCAGGCTGGTAACATTGCCCGATCGGGCTTACAACATAAAAACTAATATTTCTCGGAAAATAATGAAGATATTTCTTTCAAACTTGGTCCATTTATTAAGCATAACATATGATGCATATTAAGATAGAAATAACTTTGTTGCCTTCAGTTTTGTTAGAATTACTTCCCTTTTTCAGATTTTTATGATGTATAATTTTTGAAGTCCAAAAAATTATGTTTTAATGCAATGTTTAAAACAGAAAAGGGTTCAATGGCTTTCTATTGCTCCAAACTTGTGCGCAAGTACCTTTATTCTATATATTTAGGGTTAATACTTTGTTTATAGTGCAGATGTATGAACAATTTTTTTACAACTAACATTTTTCTGTAATGTTGTAAGTGAAAGCACAGTAAAATGTACACATTTGTGTACTAGCACAATAATTTAGAGCATAAGAAAGCCATTGAACCTTTTTATGCCCCCCCCCTTCGAAGAAGGAGGGGTATATTGTTTTGCAGATGTCGCGTCGGTAGGTCTGTCGGTCGGGTCGTTGTCGGTGGAAATGTAGAACCAATCCATTTTTTCGATGATAAATCAAGAACGCTGGCCCTAGAATCAATGACAAGTTGATAGGGAGTGTCTTCACCAGATATGAACCTATTGATTTTTGAGGTCTGTAAAATGCAAAGGCAAGGTTCACAGTGACCTGTAATAGTAAAACGGTTTTCGGATGATATAAACTCAAAAACTTGGACTTAGGATCATGAAAGTTATAGGGAGGTGTAATGACAGCAAATACCCCTATGAATTGAGGTCAGTTTGTTATGGTCAAGGTCACAGTGATCCTGACATTTTAAAACGTTTCGGATGATAACTAAGAACAATTAGGCCTAGGTACGAAAAGTTGATAGGGAGGTGTCATACCAAATGACCCTCATTGATTTTGAGGTCAGTATACAATGTCAAGGTACAGTACCGGAACATAAAATGAAATTTTCCAGGCAATTAATTCATAGAACGTTAAGCCAAGTTCAGACAAATTGATAGTATGGTTGGCATAGACGAGCAGAATACCCCAATTAGATCTGAGTATTAGTCAAAGTCAAGGCATATTGGCAAGGAACACAGTTTATATCGGTTTCTGATCTTCTTGTCCAAAAAACCAAAGGGCAGGGCTATTGATATTTGGGATGAACAAAATGGTGGTCTCTACAGATTGTTCAGTATATTTCCTGGGGTCAAAATGGCCCACACGGGGTATCACAATGTTTTATATGACTTATAAGAAAAAACTTTGAAAAACCTCTTTCCAAAACAGGCCTAGCTTTGATATTTTGTATATGACATCATCTATGTCCTTACTAAGATTGTTCAAATATTCCTAGGTCATAATTTGGCTCCCCTGGGGTCAATGGTGTACATAGACTCATAGGGAAAAAACTTTAAAAATCTCTTGTCCAAACCACAATACTATGACTTTGATTTAGTTATTAATGTAGAATCATTTGTGGTTTCTCTACAGGTTTGTTCAAATACCCGTTCTGGGTCAAAATTTGGCCCCGCCCCAGGGTCAACTTTTCTATAAGACTTAATAGGGAAAAATAGAATCTTCATGTCCATACATTACATCATTCAAATTTGGAACAAGCTATAGTTTGAGTGGCAGATGAACTTGACATAGTTGACCTTGATCTTGACTAGTACTACTTTCAATTCTGTTAAACTAAGCCTTCAAAATTTGGACCACGCATAGGAGTGTAAGAAAAAAGACTTTGACCTTGTTATGACCCAGTGAACTACTTTCACTTTTTGAAGGTACAGGTTTCAAATTTGGACACTATGCATAGTTTTTTTGTTCCAAAATAAAATTTGACTGATTTGACCTAGTGACCTACTTCCACAATTCTGAGCTACAGCCTTCAAATTTGTACCACAAGCATATTTTTGTACTAAAATGAACTTTGACTGAAGATTGACCTAATGAACCTCTTTCACATTTCCCGATAAGGTACAGGCTTCAAGTTTGGAGCACTTGCATATTTTGTGTCCGAACAAATTTTTGACTTGATTTTGAACTAGGACCTACTTTCACATTTCAAGCTACAGCTTCATATTTGAACACATCTAGTTTTGTCGTCACAAAATGAACTTTGATCTTGAGATTGACCTGTGACCTACTTTCACATTCTCAATTACAGGCTTCAATTGGCCACATGAATATTTTTTGTGTTCTGAATTGAAATTTGACATGATTTTTACCTAATACCTGCTTTCAACAGTTTCAAGATACAGCTAAATTTGAGCTACATGCAAAGTTATGGTCTACGAAATGACTTTTGGACCTGAATTGATCCTAGTGACCTGTTTCGTTTTCACAACACAGCTTCAATTTGGACCCTGACATCATATGTTTTGGTTCTGAAATGAACATTGACTTTTTGACCTTGAGCAAGTCTTGAAATTTAGACCTTCAAAATGGCTCAGTGGATGGCGCTAGATCACTCTGTAAATCTCTTGTTAGGTTATAGGTTAAAGGTCAAGTCAGATTAAACCAGAAGGGTAGAACTTTTGATTACAGTGAGCATATAATTTCTGTTCCTTGTGCAATTACTGAATGCATCAAGGGGGGCATTTCGTGTTCGACGAGCTCTTGTTTTGTTTTAAATTTAACATTAGAACATATTTTTTTTTGGACTTTAAAAATTATGCATCATAAAAATCTGAAAAGGGGAAATAATTCTAACAAAACTGAAGGCAACCAAGTTATCTTAAATTTATTTTAATTTGTATCATATGTATGTAATAAATGGACCAAGTTTGAAAGAAATATCTTCATTATTTTTTAAGAAATATTAGTTTTTATGTCGAAAGCCCGATTGGGCAATGTTACCAGCCTGTTAATAGCTACATATAGCTAATATTGTCTATATATGTAACACCCACTTTAAATAAAACTTGTATCTTCTAGTCATCTTATAAAATTCATACCGGTAATGAAAAGTCTAATTGACAGAGGTTAACACTCCTACAATTAAAATGAGTCTGCTATTAGTTTGCTTTGTTGCATTCTGTGTTTCCTAAGGATACCGTATGTCAATGTTTATTCCTTGAATTTTTGATATGTTTGCTGTTATAAGCTAAAAGTGCTACCAAAATTAGGCTAATGAAGTTATCTAAAATTTAACATTCAAAAGAAGCGTTCCGAATGACTCACTTCCGTTTATTTTGGTTACAGGGTGTCAACAATGCATATGAAGAAGATTAAATCGGAGAATATTATTACAGTGACCAATTTAATCACTTGAACACATCCTAAATGAGGATCTGAATAGTAAACGTGTGAGTAGGTACGTAGCAAAACAAGTTATTTAGTTGTCATGATTGTGGGAGAGACGTTCATGTTTCAAAATGAAACTAAAACACTGCCAGAAATTGGCAGAATCCACAATCGACAGTATCTTAGTCAGTACAACCAAATCTCCTGTAGCAAATCTACCTACCCAGCTTCTTCCCTCCGGCTGTTGTCCTTTCAAACTGCCTGTCTCTAATAGTTAAAATAATTCGAGGTTCAGATTGTTTTATATTTGTGACAGGGCAATCTGAATGTCAGAACTTTGTAGGACCAAAATAATGGAGGATAATTCACAGTATACAGTCATGTAAAGTTATTGGTTTTGTTGCTTGGCGTGTAGACACGGTAAACAGTACATACATAGGTTTAAATCACCAGAAAATAAGTAACTTTGGATATTATTTGATAAGTTTAACATAAATCAATGAGGAATTGAATCCCCTTTCGATATATTTAAGTTTTATTTGAATGTATGACCAATTCGTGACATAATCAGCATTTAAACCAGTAGCATGTAAAACATTGGCTACGATGAAAATTGCATCGGAAAGTGCTTCCACTATTTTGGTCTTTCGAGTGTTTGACGCAAGTGGGAATATTGCCCATATGAAAAAATTATCTCAATATTTCCTAGGATCGCGTCTTGTTCTTTCATCAAATACATTGATTTTATCCTTTTAGTATATTTCTCAATTGTAGAATCTGAAAAATGTCTGGCCTCTTCCGATGTGCTGGTGACATTTTGTTTGATGATCACCAACCACTACCTGGACAGATAAGCAATGTTCAGCTGAAGAAGTTTTCAGAAACCAGCAACTTCTTGCAGCTGAAACAGCCACTAACTCCAGAGCATCCATACTTCTTTGCTCAAATAAGATCATTAGGTAAGTCCAATTTGAAATAATAAAAAAAAAACAACAGAAGTTTTCAGCTAGCATTGAGCGATCTTTCAAGATTTGTTAAATAAGCTTATAAAAGTTCCCAGGTATTTAGGTGAGTGATGTAGGACCTCTTGTTTAGTGTATATTCTAAGGTGTAGACTTCTGTGTTTAAATATGTTCTAGAGAATATTGTCTCACTGTAAGAAGCCTTTATATGAAAAGAGTGATTTACTTCTTATTATACTCTCAAGTTGAAATATTTTTCAATGTTCCTGATGCTGTTTTTATGAGGAAAGTCGTTTTCACAAAACAGTGTTAACCTTTTGCAATAAGTCTTAATGATTTACTGTGAAATTATTAAAATACGTAGTGAAAAAAAATTGTGGATTTCATAGAACTTTGTGTATATCCATGATATTAAATCCCAGTGAATTATCATACATTCCATTTTATTGTCGTGCTTGCTTGCACCATAACTTTGACATGCATGGACCAATCTTGTTTATATTTGGCATAAATATTTACCTCAATGAGAAGGCCTGTCATGCATAAACCCCATATTCCTATCTCAAAGGTCAAGGTCACAGTTGGAGGTCAATTGTCAAATTGAAGTTTGTCCGGAGCATTTCTTCTTCATGCATGGTGGGATTTTGATGTAACTTGGCATGAATGTTCACCATTATGAGAGAGAGAGTGTCATGTATAAGAACCAGGTCCCTAGGTTTAAGATCAAGGTCACACATGACACTGGCGGGCTTGACATTCTGCCTGTGGGCATACTTGTTTAGTCATTCAAATTCATTGTTCATGTCCCAATGAAATAGTTTTTTTTCTGAAACCATGCAGTTTTATGCCTACAAAATTAAATGACTCCACATTTAATTAATCTAAAGTGCAGTTTCAAAAGGTTAAGTAAAATCACAGCTTGAGAAATTGTGAGCTTTGATGGAAATTAGGTGGTGTCCTACAAATTTTTTTGGTAACATTTTCACGTAACACTTACCTTTATGCAATGTTTTCTTTCTTAGCACAACAGAGTCGTATTACACTGGGTATAGCTGGTCCTGATATTGATAATGATGCTCATCCTGGCCATTGGAATAACACAGTTGGTTTCCATAGCGACACTGGCAAATGTTTCTCTTCACATAATAGTTCGGCTAACACTAAAGGAGAAAAGTTTTCTATTGGTAAGTTTTTGCTTAAAGAGAGTTAAATGCTCTGCTTTACTAAATGACAGATTTATATATGTTCGTTCAATGACTTTATATTCTGACTCACCAGAAGTCCAACAGAACAGCTCTAGAAATTCTGCTTAGTACACTTGTAGTAGACATCTTGCAATAAATTTTTATCATTTTATGTCACGTTTTGTTTGCCACTTTGTTTTGAAACAGATGAATGTTTTAATTAGAAAATAAGTTGTTTTAAAAACTGGTCAGTGTGTTTGGTGAAATGTTTATGATATAATTTATGCATAGAAACTTGTTTTCTATAACAAGGAATTATAGATTACAGCTATACAGCGGACATTATAACATTATGAGGTAACAGTCCTAGTTTGCAATGGTGCAAATGAAGTAAAAAAATTCTAAGATAGACTAGACTTATAAAGTACCTCAAACTAGGAAAATAATACTGATCTGTTACCTTATTTTATCTATTGTTCTTTTTTATGTGATTGATAGGTGACATGTTTGGTGTGATGGTGACATATTTTGGAGAGGGCATGTCTACTGTACTATTTATTAAGAATGGTGTTCCTGTTGCAACAAGGTAAGAGCAAAATGTTTGAGACAGTTCAGCCAGTCATCATCGAAGACATATTTCCTGCCTGTGAATCAAACCAACAGTTGATTGGAAGATTTAGGGCAATATTATAATGTTATTTATCAGGTGATTTCATATTGGCTTTGTTATTTGTCCAAGGGGTGTCGTATTGACCCATTTTGCCAGTTTGCCATTTTTTGTTAAAATCTTCATTTTGCAGTCAAATAAATTGAAATTTTAATCAGCTTACACCACTATTATCATAATTTTATTCAACTCAGAATATTTACCCTAAACCTGAGCAGTGATTTTAATCAGGAGAAGTCTTGTTACATTAATTTGTTATTAGTCCCCTACTGGTTGAAAACCAGTTTCGGGGACTATAGGAATGCACTTTTCCGTCATTCCGTCCATCTGTCCGTCCGTCTGTCCGTTTGTCCGCAATTTCGTGTCCGGTCCATAACTCTGTCATCCATGAAGGGATTTTAATATTACTTGGCACAAATGTTCCCCATGATGAGACGACGTGGACCCCTAGCTCAAAGGTCAAGGTCACAATTGGAGGTCAAAGGTCAACAGGGCTTTTTCCTGTCCGGTCCACAACTCTCCCATCCATGAAGGGATTTTAGTATTAATTGGCACAAATGTTCCCCATGATGAGATGATGTATCATGCGCAAATCCCGGACCCCTAGCTCAAAGGTCAAGGTCACAATTGGAGGTCAAAGGTCAACAGGGCTTTTTTCCTGTCCGGTCCATAACTCTCCCATTCATGAAGAGATTTTAATATTACTTGGCACAAATGTTCCCCATGAGGAGACGACATGTCATGCGCAAAACCTGGACCCCTAACTTAAAGGTCAAGGTCACAATTGGAGGTCAAAGGTCAACAAGGCTTTTTTCCTGTCCGGTCCATAACTTTCCCATCCATGAAGGGATTTTAATATTACTTGGCACAAATGTACCTCATAATAAGACGATGTGTCATGCACAACTTTCAGACCCCTAGCTCAAAGGTCAAGGTCACACTTAGCAGTCAAATGTTAACATAACATGAACAGGGTCTGTTTCGTGTCCGGTCCATAACTCTGACATTCATTAAGGGATTCTAATATCACTTAGCACAAGTGTTCCCTATGATGAGATGACGTGTCGTGCGCAAATCCCGGACCCCTAGCTCAAAGATCAAGGTCACAATTGGGGGGTCAAAGGTCAACAGAGTTTTTTTCCTGTCCCGTCCATAACTCTGCCATCCATGAAGGGATTTTAATATTACTTGGCACAAATGTTCCCCATGTTGAGACAACATGTCATGCGCAAAGCCCAGACCCTTAGCTCAAAGGTCAAGGTCACAATTGGAGGACAAAGGTCAATAAGGTTTTTTCCCTGTCCGATCCAGAACTCTGTCATCCATCAAGAGATTACAATATTACTTGGCATAAATGTTCCCCATGATGAGACGACGTGTCATGCCCAACACCCAGATCCCTAGCTTAAAGGTCAAGGTCACACTTTGAGATCAAAGGTCAAGAGGATTTTTTTCCTGTCAGGTCTATAACTTTGTCATGCGAAGCAGGATTTAGGTATCAGTTGGCACAAATATACCCCTGGATTAGACAACATGTCATGCGCAAGAACCAGGTCCCTAGGTCTAAGGTCAAGGTCATATTTAGAGGTCAAAGGTCAAATTCAAGAATGACTTTGTACGGAACATTTCTTCTTCATGCATGGAGGGATTTTGATGTAACTTGGACGAAATGTTCACCACCATGAGGCACTCTTGTTTTTAGAATTACGTCCCTTTGTTATTACTATAAATAGATTTTATTGTAACTTTTTTATTACTGGCGGTAGAGAAAAATCGAGACCACTTTTCTCTGGTACAGCATGCATGTTACATCCAATTTTTAGGTGTATTTTGACCTATCTCTACCTGGTAAAGAGTTTCTTGTGGACTTATATTATATAGATTTTTTTTTTTTTTTTAAGATTAATTTCCCTTTGTTGTTACTATAAATAACTTACATGATAACATTTTTATAATCAGCCAAAAAAATTCAATATGAAAACAACTGTGGGTTTTTATATATGCACATTTTAATCCAAGTGTGTTGTTATAACATATTGTATATGTAGTACAATATTGTTTATACATCATTGACAGATATCAGTTCATTATGTTATACTGCAGTAGAGAAAATTAGGTGCCTTCCAGTAGGGGACTTTGTATTGCATGGCAATACTTCATTCACTTGTTTTTCACTGTTAACTACTGTTTCTATTCTTGATTTTCAGGTATTTATTTGAGCCAGACAACAGAAAGTTCTTGCCAACACTTTGCTTAGAGAATGGACCGATAGATTTAGGTATTATGTGGCCACAAGCAGCAATCGGAATACCTAAATTTGATGAGGTAGAATCACTTGTTACTCATTTAAGTGGAGTTATACTACCTAAGTTATTATGTAAGATCTTCCTTCACCATTAAAAATGGAAAGTCATCATATAATATTAAAGGTGTTTGGTATTACTCCCAGGCATAAACACACTAAAAAGCTGGTCTTCTTTATTATATATGAATTTGCAAACTTTCAGTGGCTGCAGCAGACACCAGGATCCTATTTAAATGTCTATATTTTACATTTTCTTCAAGATTGTAACAACTAAGATCTACTTGAATCTGCCGTTATGGGATTACCACCTTTTTTTAGCTCGACTATTCGGAGAATAGGGGAGCTATCCTACACGCCCCGGCGTTAGTGTTAGCGTGAGCGTCACACAAATGTTAAAGTTTGCGTACCACCCCAAATATTTTCAAAGTCCATTGATATATTGCTTTCATATTTTGCATAATTGTTTACCATCATGACCCCAGTCTGTAAGAAGTAGGAGGCAACTCTATCAAGCATTTTGACTGAATTATGGCCCCTTTTCGACTTAGAATAAATGTTAAAGTTTGCATACCACCCCAAACATTTTCAAAGTCCATTTAGATATTGCTTTCATATTTTGCATACTTGTTTACCATCATGACCCCAGTCTGTAAAAAGGAGGAGGCAACTCTATCAAGCATTTTGACTGAATTATGGCCCCTTTTCGACTTAGAATATGCTTATTGTAATGTTAAAGTTTTACTCATTGCTTATATTATACTATCAAGCACTGAGAATAGTCGAGCGCACTGTCCACTGACAGCTCTTGTTTCCTTTTCCGTGGTTAGTGATGATAAACCAGTAAGTACAACAAAATCAAAAAGAAATAAACATAAAGGTTTAAGCAAATAAATGATGCAACCAGATTATTCTGTACTTTCAGTATACAGCAACAACTCAAAGATTTCTCTGTTATTTGGGTAATTATTTTGGTTGGTAATAGGTCACACAAAGACTGTCCTGTTATATGGTGACTGGCCAGTTTTTCATTGTGGTGGATGACCCTGAGACACCTGGGTGCAACACCTGAATATTTTCCTACATGTTTTGTTGGCAGCTGTTAACGCTCATCGGGAATTTTTCAATAAAAACCTTTAAAAAATTGTCCTTAAGATTTTTTTAATCAAAATATTTGAAATAGAAGCAGATATTATGCAGAGATTAAATCATTTTTTGCACAAAGAATGGTGATATTACCAAGTTTATTTGGGAAATTCAAAGGGTCCATGTTCTCTTACAAAAATTTGACCATTGTCTCCAAATTTCTTCACCTTGTTTGGCTGACGAGTCGTCATCAATTGCTGAGAGAGTTGCTATGTTCAAGGTTAAATAAACAGATTTAAAACAAAGAGACAATTGTAATAGCATTGTTTTTTTCTGTCAGAGAAATATGCTCAATTGGATCAAGGATGATGGAATGCAGTATGATTCTGGCAAGAACTTGTTTACGTACGACCAAAAAAATCCAGAAGTCACATTACAAAGTCCAGTTCCTCTCACGAAAGGTTTGTGCATTTTATATAGGATTTCAGCTGGTCATTTTTCAAGGTACTTTAGTTTTATAACAGTGATCTGTTAATCTGGCCAGTGTTCTGGATTCTGTTCAGGTAATAACCTGTTATCAGCAAATAT
The DNA here is from genome assembly GCF_021730395.1 of Mercenaria mercenaria. NCBI lineage: Eukaryota > Metazoa > Mollusca > Bivalvia > Venerida > Veneridae > Mercenaria > Mercenaria mercenaria. The sequence goes on along the minus strand of NC_069364.1, from coordinate 27,607,625 downwards.
TTGACAACTTCTTCACATGAAACAAACAGAAGGACAAATTATTTCGGACATATTGTCTTCTGTCAGTTTTGTGCAAAAAATGTACCGCTCCTGACTCGCAGCCTTTACCCTACTATTAAGCATCTGGGTAGGTTAGTTAGTTATGATAGCGAAACAGTCTCCCCAATATAAAATCTGCATGATTGTTGTACATTTGCCAACAAATAACACATGTACATTTTTGTTTGAAGTGCTTTTTTGAAAGCTTTTTAGTTACATATTTATTCTACCTTGTCTCTTTACTGCACTGAATGTACTTTTGAGTCTACTTTTAGAGACAAAAACAACATTCCTCCTGTCTCATGAGATTGTGACCACATCATGATTGAAACATGCAATATGAAGTGGAAAACACCTTACATTTATTTTCATTGACCTTAAAAATGAATTCTAACAGACAAAAATTTTCAGATTTAGTTCACTATGAGATGATAGTCATGGAGACGTTAGATGGTGAGAGCCCAGCAGTGGGTTTAGCAACTTGCAGTCCCCTAATGCCAACACCTACATGTGTGCTACTCAGAGATTTTTTCAGGTGGAAAGCAGAAGGCAAAGGTAGGAAAATGGGTTTATTTTAAATAATAGAATTAGATTTTTAAAATTAGAATTTGTAACTTCTTGATTCGAACCCAACAGTATGAATAAACACCTTTGGGTGGTTGCATTTTCCAAAGAGTTTTATTTAGGGGCTCAATTTAATTCACTAATGAGAGCAGAAAAGAAAAAGGTTCGAAAAAAATTGGGCATGGGGTGTTATATGCGGGAATACTGTATGCGCAAAGTTGTATGTTTTCTATTTAAAATTTCTCTGTTGTGCTTACAAAAAAAAAAGAGTTTGTCACTTGACAGTGTCAATCAACTCAAAAAGTTGTAAATATGAATTTGGAGTCTAGTCATGTAATTCTTGATAGGCCAGTTTCAAAGTCATGCTTGGAAACAACCAGTCAAATTCTTGGGTTTTGTGACTGGTCTTTCAACTCAGTTTTGTAATCAGTCAGTGTCATAACCTACATTCTTTCCTATAAATATATTTCAGATTTACAAGTCCACGTTGGTCAGCGTATTGGGTTTGGAATTCATTATAGCCCGGAGGAAGTGTCAAAGCCGGACTTTGACGATAAAAAGCAGCAATTAGTTTTGTGTTTTGTTACCATGGATATGCAAATTGTGTTCTTCCGAATGATGATGCAACCTCCGGGTGGTTTCTATCCTTTAATTGTGATGACAAGGGCAGGTAACTTTGTGCATGACATTTCTGTGAAATCATTTGATTTTGTTGGTATGCAAGTTTCCTTTGACAGCCTAGTGGTTGAGCATATGCTTCAAATGCATCGTTGGTTCTGTCACCAGTCACATCATATCAAAAACGTGAAAAATGATACCAGTAGCTCTCTTGCTTGACGCTCAGCATTAAAAGAGGGAACTGGCTTCTCTTCTCTTGTACCATCATGGTGATGGATTCCATCAGGAGTGAGGCTGTCAAGAGTGATTAATATAACTTGCTTCTCAATCGACCTAAAATTAATTGAGCCGCACCATGAGGAAACCAACATAGTCGCTTTGCGCCCAGCATGGATCCAGACCAGCCTGCGCATCCGTGCAGTCTGGTCAGGATCCATGCTGTTTGCTTTCAAAGCCTATTGAAATTAGAGAAAATGTTAGCGAACAGCATGGATCCGGATGTGCAGGCTGGTCTGGATCTATGCTGGTCACAAAGCCACTATGTTGGTTTTCTCATGACGCGGCTCAATTCGTATTTAAACAAAAAATGTTTCCAGGTTTTGGTGGGGATAAAATACAGAATTTGAAAATAACATAATGAGGCATTTTATCTGTTTGTTGAGACTAATTTCCATGGATATATGCTTTCATTAAATCAATAAAACTTCATCTTTCCATGAAAACTAAGGAATGCACAGCCTTTTATTACCACTATTAACCTTGCAGTAAAAATATTGTACTGAACAAGTAATTTATAAAAAGGTGTTACATATATGATAAAGGTACATTCCATATAAAATATGCTGTGTGATAGATAATTTCGTATCACCGTATGTTTACATATTGTTTTGTTATTCTTATTCTTATATGTTTATGTCTGTTTTGTTAAAACTGATACTTCAACTTCATCATAAAAGTGTATTTCATAACAAGCTCTGATACACAAACCAGTATGGGTAGCTAAATTATAAATATTTTTAGTTTGTCTGAACTAATATTTCAGTCATAAAGGTTATACTAAATTTATAAATGAGCCTCACCATGAGAAAACCAATGCACTATGTCGGTTTTCTCTTGGTGCAGCTCAAATTATGACTGAGAAACCATATGAACAGCATGTAAGTCTTACTTGCAAACCTGTATTTCAGCTTCAAAAGTGTCTCTAGATTTAGAGACTAATCGAGACTTGGGACAGGAGAGTACACGTGCCTTACTAGATGATCTTTATCAGAAGAAATTACCCGAGGCTTTAGAGGTTGTTCAGAAAGATAACGAGTATAGAGGTGATTGTTTACATGACACTCTTGATGAACCTATCTTTTCTTCTTTTTTTTTTTTTTTAAAGAAACCTAAGTAGCCTAGTGATAGAGCCCTGATTTTGAGTGCAGGAGGTCATGGGTTCGCTCCCCAGCAGGGTCATACCAAACACATGAAAAAATGTTACAAGTAGCTTCCTCGCTTGGCACTCAGCATTATAAGGATAACGCTGGGACTGGTAAGCCTGGTGTCAGTATAGTATGACTGGATGGGGTATCGTGTCATGTGCCTACAGTACTTGGCACCACTATGAAGTAAGGTATTTTACTTACTGTTACAAGTAGACACTGTCGTTTATTTGATTGAAAAATTGTTAGAAAAGATGCTTAATCTGAAAACACACTTTTTATGCCCCCAACATCTGCTGTCCGTCCGTTCGTTCATCCGAGGTGGGACCATTTCGTCTAGCATCAATACCCCTTACTAGAATGACTTGATAGTAATGCAGATGTAACCTGTGACCATTCCTCATCTTCAGACATCACCTGACCTTATTTAGACCTTATTTCAAGCTTCTTGTTAGCTCACCTGAGCAATGCTCAGGTGAGTTTTTCTGATCACTCGATGTCCGGCGTCTGTCTGTCTGTCTGTCTGTCGTCTGTCTGTCTGTCAACATTTAGCTTGTGTATGTGATAGAGGCTGTATTTTTCATCTGACCTTCATGAAATTTTGTCAGAATGATAGCCTTGATAAAGTCTAGATCAAGTTCGAATATGGGTCATCTAGGGTCGAAAACTAGGTCACTAGGTCAAATCAAAGAAAATACTTGTTTTTGCTCCAATTTTAATGATAATTGGTCAGAATATTTTTTTTCTATGAAATCACTAGGTCAAACATGTTTACACTGTTATGGTGTATTATGGTGTGTTTCTCAGGTGAGCGACCTAGGGCCATCTTGGCCCTCTTGTTTTTGAAGTTTTTGAATACTGGTTTCTGACTTAGGATCACTTACACTTTTCCGCAATAGGCTCAAAATCCCTTTTTAGGATGAAGAATATAAGGATTTTCTATGACTGCCTCCGTAAAACATGGTTTTCTGAAACCTGAGTGACAGTGGGGGATGAAACCCCGCTGTACCAAGGGTTGGCAAAAAAACATGCCTCACTCAGGCAGACATGCTAGATCATTTTCCTTGCCTACAATTAATATCATTGCAACATTTTCAGAGATATTGTTACTGGTAATTAAAGATGGCTCATACACTACAATGTCATAATATGATGTCAAATTATGATGTCAGTTTGTGACTATGTAGCTAACCTTTTCCCTATGAGAGCTATCCAGCAGGCTTTCTGAAGGTTGATGGTTCTACATAGGTATTTGTTTTCCCTCCAACAACTGTATAGCATCAGATTCTGTAGATTTTCATGTTGGGTTAGGCCAAAAATTAGTGGTCTGTAAAACAAACTGTTCGCTATTCAGTCAGTATCTTTTTGGTAAGCACCCCTTTTAACAGCTAATGATATTGTCCAAACTGAAAGATGAAAAATTTAGCAGGGTAAGGGTTAAGTAATCCTTCATTGAAATATTAGGAGTCTGTAGGATATACTGGTATATGGTGACTCAGCTAATGCCTTGCAAGCTTCCCTGGACCCAAATTAAAGTGGTGTTATTCTACCTTTAAAGCTGGAAAGTTGCCATATGATCTAAATTGTCTTAGAGTAATTTTTAAAATGAATGAAAATAAATAATTTTCTGGTATGTTGTTAAGGGAGCATTTATTTAAAAAAAAAAATGTTTAGTATGTTGATATGCAAGATTGCCATATTAAACTAGAATGATTAGTGACTCAATGTCATTTTTTCTCCTAGAAATGGAATTTACATTTATAGTATACAGAAACTGGGAATGTTAACTTTAGCATATAGCCAGTTTTCATAAGGAATTTTGTAAGAGTGTATATTGTAAGAATGTATATACTTGGTATCACTTTCCTCAAATTTGTTATACATATTTCTTGATTTTAAGTAAAATATTTATTATCAGTAAAGATTACTTTATAAGTAATTATTGTAAAACTCATAGTATCCATTTTTATTACAGAATTGAGTAAAGATATGTTCAGAAAGTCGGATGATATATCAATAGAGGTGGAAGAGCAAGAATGTGTAGTCAGTCTTCCAAAGGACAAGAGGCGAATACATGCAATACAGTTTAATTGTTGTCTTAATCCCCAGCATTCATACTTCTGTGCTCAAATTGTTAAACTAAGTAAGAATTTACAACTATTTTTGCTCATTTGTTTAACTAGTTAAAACAGACTGCTTTAAAGCTCAGAATTTCAAATCTCTTTGGAAGTAAGCTACTTTTATGTATGATAGAGAGAACTTGGTAAAGAATATGCTACATTTTTGTTCATTTTTTTTTTTTTAACTCAGAAAGCACTTGCCACTGTTTTGTGTCCAACAGGGCTTCCATTAAGCGGCGTCCCGGCGTAAAATACACCAAAAATCATAATCCGTACGCCAATACACAAAGTCAGAGGCGTACCAAGGACTTCCGATATTTTCAAAGGCCGACAAAATCAATACACCGTGACGTAACTTCACTTGAATGACGTGATTAGCTCCACCCCGAAACTAATCAAAGCGGTTTAAATAACTCTTGATTGACAGCCTCGTATAAACTGCCGGCAGTGTTTGAAGTGTGAGACTAGTGTGAAAGCATCGTGTTTGATAGACTGTCTGTAAATGTAAACCGTTATCCAGATCAGTTGACATGTTTAGAAGGCGCTAATTGCCGACAATAAAACATTACATGCATTTGGCTCGGATTAAGTTGGTGAAACAAGCTCCAAAGTCGGAAGACAAAGTAACTAATTGTGGAAAATATATCGATAATTTCAGCACAAAACACCTCAGCAAGTAACTATTTTCTTCTAGCAAATGACATTTCACATCCAGTTAAAATTAAAACATTTTTTCGATCGGTAATAAATTTGCTACTTACTTTGGATTTTCGTGAATGATAAATCCTATTTTTTTACAGTATTTTTTAGAGAAAAAACAAAACAAAACAAAACATTCAATTTTTTTCTGTTAAGAACTGAAATCTTTGACACATTTTGATGACACCAGCACGTGGCTTCAAAGGGAGGTGTCGGCGAAATTTTACTTTTTTGACTTTCTTTGATGTGGGATGAAAGTTAACTGGTTGAGTATTGCCAGGTGAATGACGTAATTTGCATATTCTACTCCAAGTAAAATGTACTTTAGATTTTTTAAAGTGGATTTTCGTTATGTAGCTGAACAACAGTAAGTCTGTTTATTTTAATAAAATGCTGACTGTTGCTATAGGACAATAATAAATAATAAAACAATAAAATATTTTTTGTTAAATAAAATGTTTTCTAATCATTCTAGTGGTCCTTTTATTCTGTTACTTTACACATTGTTTTGAACCAGTTAGATATGATGATGATAGTAATGATGATGATGATGATGATATTGAAAGTCATTGTACAAAGTGATACTACGTAGGACTCAAAGAAAATATAAGAGGGACTCCAAAATCTGAATGTTAGGCAGTCCTGACTCCATGAAATTGAATCCTAATGGAAGCCCTGGTCCAACATTTTAAACTTATTATGTATACATGATTTTGTATACAAATATGTAAAACTGGGTTAGAAATTTATGAACAGATTGTTAAAACATTGTTTTTAAGCTAACCAAGGCACAATGTGCTACTGTGATCACTCAATGTCTGTGCATTTTTCATCATTTTCTTCCAACAACATTTCCACCGTCAGTGTGTTCTGCATGAGTTTTCCTCTGAAACTATTAGTCAGAAATTGATGGAACTTAGCCGGGATATTCTTAGATTAGTGCTCTTCTAGAGTTGTTTAATAATATATGGTTCCGCTTGATCACATATATCAAACGACATTTCCTCATGCTGATAATCACAGTTGAAACTTGATATCTTAAACTCCCTTGTCTCAAAATTCTGGCTATCTCAAAGACATTTTTAAATCCAGTTCAAAAACATGTACACAAAATATCTTGAAGTAAAATATGCAATCACTTTGAATTCAAGATACGGAGTTTCCAACTGTAAATCATAGAAATAGATCAGAAAGCAACTAGTTATTTTACCACTAAAGAGATTTAGTGGATTATTATTATAGTGCACTTTTCTGATACTTATATTGGTCGCTGACCACTTTAGACATTGTTCCACTGTATAAAAGGTCATTATAAAAGGAATTCCAATGGTTGGACCAAAAGGAGACCATTCTAAGCAAGGTCACATTGAAATAATAAGTTCCCAAACGTGGTTTATCGTAGAATAACCCGAGTTTTGAGTTCTTATGCGTAAGAATATATCACGAAGGCGTCGCATAAGAACAAAAAACTCGGGTAATTCTACAATAAATCACACTTGGGAACTTGTTATTTCGATTCTAACATGACATACTAGTACAACAGTGTTAGAAAAAAATGGTAACTACTTTTTACGACCATGCTATGCACTGGATCGGATGATGTCATGCACGCGAGTGGTTTATTGCAGAATAACCAGAGATAGATTTTGCTCTACATGTATGTAGGTTATTTGCTGGTCATGTTAGAATGCAGGTTAGACTGTATATACATGGAAGGCATTAAAGATGATATGTACCTTATTTCATGTTGTTCATTTGGCAGTCAATTTATCTGTCTGTCTGCCCATCCTCCAATCTTAAAAGGCCTATCCTGCTATGACTTTAAAAGTACTAGAGTTTTATTCATGAAACCTGGTTTATAGATGGTGTACAATATGGCAAATAGGCAGGTTGTCTTACATTTTTTAATACAGCTGAAATGTTGAAACAAAAACTTACCCAGTAGAGGGCTTTGATTGCTCACAAAAGGTTTTGTTTCTTCCTGCCATAACTTCTGCATAAAAGACTTATCAATGAATTGATGCAATTTGCTTATTATGGGGCCTCTGTGGTTAAGCAGTTGGGGCCGGTGACATCAAATCAGTTGTCCCTCGCTAATGTGGGTTAGAGCCTCACTTGGGGTGTAGAATTCTTCATGTGAGAAAGCCATCAAGCTCAGGCAGCTGGCTTGCGGAAGGTTGGTGGTTCTATGCAGGTGCCCATCCGTGATGAAATACTGCCTGAGGGACACCTGCGGTCTTCTGCCACCATCAAGAACTGGAAAGCTGCCATATGACCAATAATTGTGTTGGTGTGATGTTAAACCCAACAGAAACAAAATTGTTCATTATTGAAAGTAATGATACATCATTTGATACAAATTTTCAATAGTGTTTTTGTTTTACAGATGAAGATTCTGTGGTCAGTATTGGTGTAGGTGATTCAAATTTCCCCCTCACCAAGCATCCTGGTAAATGTGCCCAGTCAACGGGTTATGTGTCAAGAGAGGGTAAAATGTACTGTAACGAAAAGTCTGGTGGTAATATAGAGGGAGAAAGATTTAATGAAGGTACAGGATTTTATCATTCTATTTTTAGCTCGACTTTTCGAAGAAAAAGTAGAGCTATTGCACTCGCCCCGGCGTTGGCATCAGCGTCGGCGTCCCCGTTGGTTAAAGTTTTTGATAAAGTCAAATATCTCTGTTACTATCAAAGCTGTTGACTTGAAACTTAAAATAGTTATTTACTATCAAAGTCTACACCAGGAGAAACAATCCCCATAACTCTGATTTGAATTTTGACAGAATTATGCCCCTTTTTAACTTAGAATTTTTGGTTAAAGTTTTTGATAGATAAAGTCAAATATCTCTGTTACTATCAAAGCTATTGACTTGAAACTTAAAATACTCATTTACCATCAAAGTCTGCACCAGAAGAAACAATCCCCATAACTCTGATTGAATTTTGACAGAATTTTGCCCCTTTTTAACTTAGAATTTTTTGTTAAAAGTCAAAGATCTCTGTTAAAAGTCAAATATCTCTGTTACTGTTAAAGCTTTTGACTTGAAACTCAAAATAGTTATATACAATCAAAGTCTGCACCAAGGGACACAATTCCCATAACTCTGATTTGAATTTTGACAGAGTTATGTCCCTTTTTAACTTAGATTTTTTTTTACTGGCAAAGCTCTAATTCAGAGTCAAGCACTGAGAAAAGTCGAGCGCGCTGTCTTATGGACAGCTCTTGTTAGAATATCAATTTTGTTTAATGCAGAGTAAGTGTATAGTTAACAAGAATAGTGAAGTAAGTATAATTTTTGTCTGGATCTTTGACTTTAACTACCTCCTGTGATGTTTTGAGTACAGTAAATGATTAACACAAATGTTTATACACACACAATTTACAGAATAAAGAATTTCTTGGTTTTTAAAATCTGTGTCAATCGGCGATTTTATCATGGTCCTGGAATTTGAATAGTCCTCTGATACATGTATGCAAATTTTGTACACCTTGACAAGCTCCTACACAGAAGTGGCTTATCAACAAAACGGGAAATGCAAAGAATAAAGAACAAAGTGAATGTTGTTGTATTTAGTCAAACAAGTCATATGGCATTTATCAAGGTTTAGTGGTGTGGGAGGACCCCAGGTGCCAGAGGCTGATGACTGCGTTAGAAGATTAAACACTTAAAGCAAATCACTGGATAGTTTCATAATGTTGTCTTAAAATGGAATAAACAATTAACTTCATGTAGATAGTGTATTTGAGATGCGTCTTTTACTTTTGAGTAAATATGGTAACAAAATGTAGATATTCTGTATTTTTACAGGTGATATTGTTGGTCTGGATGTAACCACTTTCAATGAAAATGGCTCCTCAATTGTGTTATTTATCAAGAATGATCGTCCAGTTGGAATGCGTTATGTTACGATTAATTGTGATGACTTAATGCCAACTATATCTATGTGTGGGAATGGCTATGATGTCTGTCTGCATGTATTCTGGCAAAACAGGCTCTCTGATGGACCAAACACAAAATTTTTTGTATGTGAAGGTTTTACTAAATTTTGGTTTTTATAAATCTTAGATTGTCACAAAGACAGAAAATTTTATGAAGTACAGTGTACTGTAAGTTGTTGGTAATTTTTAGCATTACATTTATGTTGAGAGATGATGGGCAACACTGTTAAAGTTTCATACAGCTTTTTATTTTTTGTTTAAACATATATAGCAGCTGCTCAAACAGATGTAATAAATAATAACATGGTTAAAAAATCACTGCTTTCAATATTACACATGAATTTATATAGTTAGGGTCATAATCATAAACAATGAAATCAATGAATTCAGTGATATGTGTATTTTCTACAATGTTAATTAGTTTAAACATATTTTATTTCAGTAATACATGAAAACATTTACAAAAAATGAATTAATAGGTTGGTCATAAAAGCAATAATCAGATTCGGTGTACTGTCTCTTCTACAATGTTTAATTTATATTCAGATCTTCAGCAAATATAATTATGAGAAAACAGATACTAAAAATAGGATTTAACACAATAGAGACATATTTTATGTTCATAAAAAATGGGCAGCCACCTTGTGAACAATGTTTTTTTTCCAAAACGTCTATTTTAGGCGAATTTGAATTTGTGGTTTTCAACAGTGAAATAAATAGAAATTCAGCTTGTACGTTAGGATTTCCTTTCATGGATTGACACAACCAGGAAATCTATGAAAATTTGGTCCTCATGAAAATTAATGACTTTACAATAATTGACCTTTAGCCTGCTGGCGGCAAGTCATTTTGCCTTTGCGACCAGTGCAGACCAAGATCAGCCTGCACATCCGTGCAGACTGATCATGGTCTGCACTGTTTGCTATTCAGTCAGTGAATTTTCAGCCAACACACCTTTGAATAATAAGTGGTACTGCCCAAATTGAATGTTAGACCAGTCCATTTTAGAAATTTATCAGGGTAAAGGTTAATACTGATTCAGAACTCAGAAACACTAGCTAGGTTAGCTGACTGCATTTACATAACTGACATTTTGTTGATGTATTGTGTTAATGCCATATCAGCAATATCAAGCACTTGTAATTACTTTAGTTTAAATATGTCATGAAAACAAAGCTGTATGGAAAAAAATGTGAAGAATTTCATTGGTGATTTACATTACATGTATAAAATTTGTTGAATGAAAGTTATGTTTCCAGTGTAACCTGAAGAACTGGTGTTTACCATCGGACAGTGAAGTGGACGAGGACTCAAATACTGTGATAGTAAAGGACCATCTCAAACCTATCTCTATACAATGTCCCGAACATTTAAATGAATGTAAGTTAATTCTTGCATCAATCTTTTTAGCTCACCTGAGCTTCGTTCAGGGTGAGCTATTAGTATAGGTGGATGGACTGGCGTCCATCGTGCTGCGTCCTGCCTCAACATTTTTATTTCAACATCTTCTCCTCTGAAACTACTGGTCAGTCGCATCCTGGCATGGACCTCTATCAAGTTTGTTCAAATGGTTCACCTTGGTCCCTTTAATGGGCTGCTTTAGCTTAAAATAGAAGAAAAAGAAACTGAAAAGAAGCTCTTCTCATGAACCGCTTGATGGATCTTCATCACACTTGGTCGTAGCATCATTATAAGGTCCTCTTTCAATTTTGTTCAACTGGGGGCACTTAGCCCCTTTTTGGGGCCACTAGACCTAAAAATAGAAATACCTTTAAAATATTTCTTCTCATGGACTGCTCGGTGGATCTTCATCAGACTTGTTCTGTAGCATCATTATAAGGTCTTCTCTCAATTTTATACAAATTGGGGCACTTAAGCCCTTGTAGGGGTCATTTGAGCTAAAATTAGAAATACCTACCTTTAAACAACTTCTTCTCATGAACTGCTTGATGGATCTTCATCAAACATGGTTTGTAGCATCATTATAATGTCCTCTCCCAAATTTGTTAAAATGGGGGCAGTCGGCTTCTTGTAGGTGCTGCTAGGTGTAAAAATAAAAATAGCTTTTAAAGATTTCTTCTTATGAACTGCTTGATGTATGATCTCCATCATATTTGGTCTGAAGCATTATTTTAAGGTCCTCACCCAGTTTTGTTCAAATGGGGATGATTGGCACCTTTTAGGGTCTACCAGAGCTAAAATTAGAAATGCTTTTAAATGACTCCTTCTCATGAACCACTTAGCAGATCTTCATCAAACTTGATTTATAGCATCATCATAAGGTTCTTCATCAACTTTATTCAGTTATAGGCACCTGGCTTCTTTTAGGGACTGCTAGAGTTAAAAATAGAAATACTTTTAAATAACATCTTTTCATGAATTGCATGATGGACCTTCATTAAACCTGGTATTATTATTATATTTATTATAAGGTCCTTTTTCAAATTTGTTGAATTTAGGGCACTTGGTCACTAGAGCTTAAAATAAAGTACTTCTTCTATTGAACTTCTTGATGCATCTTCATTAAACTTTGTGTGTAACATCATTTTAAGGTCTTATGCCAAACTTGTTCAAATGGGGGCCATTGGGCTCTTTTATTGATTTTGGTCAACACTGTTTGCTATTCAGTCAGTAAATTTTCAGTGAACACCCCTTCGAGTAATAAATGGTACTGCCCAGATTGAATGATGGACCAGTCCATTTTAGAAATTTAGCAGGCTTAACATTATGTTTTACAGTTTTCAATCATTTTGAGATGGAGATACTGGATGAGTTTGGTGGCAGTCATCCTCCTCCACCAGTGATAGCACTCTCATCAGCAGCAACAAAAGATAATTCACACCTAGAAGAAATGTCCAACTTCAGAATAGACTATCTTAGGTTCTGGGCTGTTGGAGAAGGTAAAAGAAATACTATGAATTCATTGAATTTTGTGGGTACGAAATGTTGTGGTTTTGGTCAAAATGCCTATTTTGTGAGGATATGAGTTTATGGATTTTAGATTTGAAACAAAAATGAATTTGAATTTTACTTGTTCCTTGGTATTATAATTGGTGGATCGACTAAACCACAAAATCAATGAAAATTAATCTCCCAATAATATAAACGATTTGACAGTAATTGGATATAATTTTTTTTTTTAAGCCATTTTACAATCTGTATGATTTAGATATATCGTTGCTTTCATGAAAATGATTTGAATTTATATGTTCGTAAAGATGAAACAAATTTTTGATATTTCTGGCATTCCCTTTTTGCCGGTGATAAAGTGAAAGTAAGACCAGTGAAACAACTGTAACTGCATGTTTTTCAGCTGAACAATCAGTAAAGGTTGGAGATTTAGTCGGGTGGGGAATGTTAATACCGAAGTCACAGATGAATAAAGAAGATCGAATGGTGATTTGTTATCTCACTATTAATCGTAACATCGCACTTACAAGAGTCATGTTTGAACCTCCAGGTGGCCTCTATCCCATAGTTATACTTCCTAATGATGGTAAGTTGAATTAGTGAAAACTTTCTTTTTGTTTTGTTGGCGTATTCTTGGGTTACATTTATTTTGATTTTATAATCAGTGTTAGCGCAGATAAGAAAATAGTACTGAACTTTAAAGGGATATGCTCTATGTATGAATATTCAGTGTAATAAAAACACTGTTTCAACTTTGATTACAGAATATTGATAGAAATTATAATTGTTTTAAAAAAGGCCCTCACTGTATATTCTGTCTCTGGTTTACTTACTGTAAACGCAGAAATTTTCACAAGGGTTAATTTTCGCTATATTTGCGAGGCCCTACATCTCAGGAAAATTAATCCTCCATTAATATTTACCATTTGTATAATTTAGATTATAGTAGGATACCATTTCAATAATTTCACGAATGTTAAACCTCACGAACATACTCAAAATTTCAAATTCACAAAATTTTGACCCAGTGAAAATATATGCTTTTACAGTATATTGCTTATTACAAAACGGAAATGAATGGAACACTAAAAATAAAGGAACAGAAATGTAAAAATATGGGACAAATTAAATGGGACAAATTATTTTAGAACATTGAAAAATGTGGATCAAGGTTATATAATGATATTAAGACTTTGTAGAAGAAGTTTTGAAAAGCTTATATAAAAACATTGTTCTGTACCATTCCATGTTTTAGTAATGATTCTCTTAATTATGGTAAGTTCAGATATTCGTTCAAAGAAAATTATTTTCAAGGAGATGACATTTCTAAAATTGCTATCTAAAGATAGAAAATATCTGTAGAAAATTATAATTTGAAACTTTGATATTCTTGGTGCTTGAATTTGATTTTTGATATATTTACAGTTAATAGGGTGAAACTGGAATTTTCTGCTGTTCACATTACTAAACATCCAATATCTGATGAACTTGTTGACAAGCTTCTGTCAGAGGCAGAGGAAATTTATGAACGGGAACAAGAATTCTTGCAGGCAAACAAAAACAAAGACATAGATGACTTTGAGCTTGATAGGTCTGCTTTATTGAAACCACTTCCGCAGCAGACGGACAAAAATTCTGGAGAATCAGATAAACATGTTGATAAAAGTGAACCAAAATTAAGGAATGTAGTTATGAAAGCAAAGGGGATTGACAGTGTTCAAAAAGCAGTGAAAAATTACAGGGATAACCAGCAGATGGGTCACCATTCCAAAGCATGTGTGATATTATGATTTAGGCTTTGTGTAGGAATTTTTTTTTCAGTTGAAATCAAAACAGTGATTACATGAATTGTTCATTTCTGGTTGGACAGCAAGACATAAGCTTCACAAAACTGATTGTATGGGAAATAAATGAAGGTTTTCAGCACACTGGGTATGGTATATTCATAATAAACCATTTGAATAATCTCCTTATAACAAGATTAAAAGCATTTTTTTGGGCACTGTGATGTTATTGTTTGGTATGTCTATAGTCATTTTCAAACATAGCATTTAGGATGAAAGTCAAAAAATAAATAAATGTCTAGTTTTAAATCAAGATACATGTATATGTATTGTTCTTAAAGATGATACCATTTCTTTCCAAACGGCTGTTTTAAGGTAGTGGACCTGTAATAACAATAAAAAGATTCTCTTTGATTACATAGTCTCAGTAAGGGATTTTGTCATTCTTTAGCTAACATAGTTCTCAAGGTGTTTGTATGAGATAGCTATGTTAACTTGCAAACAATTCTAAAAATGGAAATAGATTATCTTAAAGATATTTCTGATTTTTATTATGGGTCTGCTACTTTAATTGTGGTGCATTTCTCTTTACTTGTAACAAAGGTCTATGGACTACTTTGGTAATTTTAATTTTCTGGTATGATTGGTATTTCAACATATAACATATATAAATTTTGTCGTTAGAATTTTATCACATCAGAATGCTTTGGTTAATGCTTTCACCAAGTCATTTTTAGCTGGACTATTCGAAGAATAGAATAGCTATTGGACTCACCCGTCGTCTGCGTAAACGTTCTGATTTGGTTAAGTTTTTGTATGTAAGCTGGTATCTCAGTAACCACTTGTGGGAATGCATTGAAACTTCACATGCTTGTTCACTGTGATAAACTGACTTAGATTGCACAGGTTTGATAACTCTGTTTTGCTTTTTACAAAATAAAGTCTTTTTTTTTTTCAATTTTGCATTTTTTGGTTAAGTTTTTTTATGTAAGCTGGTATCTCAGTACCTACTAATGGGAATGGATTGAAATTTCACACATTTGTTCACTGTGATGAACTGACATGTATTTTTACAAAATTGTCTCCCTTTGACAACTTCTTTATTCATTCAATTGGCAAGACTGTTGAATAGTCAGGTGTTGCTGTCCTGTGACGGCTCTTTTTTCAGTTATTCTAACAAATACCAAAAATTGCAGTAAACTGCAGGAATTCCATGCAGTTTTTAGAGGTTGTGTTCATATTCTCATTTGTATATCTTAATTTGTGTAGCACATTTTAGGTAAAGACAATGTGGGCCTGTAATGGACAGTTATATTATATACTTGCAAGATGCTCAATATACACTTTACATTATAAAATATAAAATATTTGCCAAATAGAGCAATGCTTTGTACAGTTTATAAAGATGTAGTTTTAAGTGAGCATGTCATTTATTTAAACATGGTACTGTGTAATATGAAACCATTTTTCTTTGTCATGCTTTTTTAAATCCAGACAGTTTCAATCTTTGAAATTTGAATTTGAAATTTAAAATTAAGTAATTCATGTTCCCATAAAATTGCCATTTTTTTTGCTGAACGCTAAAACCTTTATGCCAAAACTTAATGCACGCAAAGTTAAATGATTTCACATTATTTTCCCATATTACATTTCATTATTTTTAACACAAAGGTTAAAAGTATAAGACAAACTTAATTTTCTGTCGTTAAGGCGTTTTTATTGTAGAACATAATATCTTTGAGACAGGTTGTCTGTAGCATCCTTCCAGCATGTTGTATTTATGTCACACACATTTTCACCTATTTGCTCACAAACATAAGTTGCGATATAATTTTTCTAGCATTATTTTTCTACAGCATTATTTAACTTTCAACAGGGACTTTTCCCCCCTTTTTGTACATGGACTTTTCCCCCATTTTTCTACATGGACATTTCCCCCTTTTTTTATGAGTATTTATCTGTTGTCTGTGATATGTTAATTGTTATTTCTTAATACTCATATGTAGCTTAAACTTGATCATTTGTACAGTAAACCTCGCTTATAAGGAACAGCCTGGGACCTATAAAAATTGTTCCTTATAACCGAGGTTCCTTATATCCGTATAGCGGACTAATTCCTTGTAACCGAGGTTTGTATAACGAACACAATTTGTATAGCAAACACTATTTGACTGACATTTGAAAAG
The DNA here is from genome assembly GCF_021730395.1 of Mercenaria mercenaria. Taxonomy (NCBI): domain Eukaryota; kingdom Metazoa; phylum Mollusca; class Bivalvia; order Venerida; family Veneridae; genus Mercenaria; species Mercenaria mercenaria. Next base: position 27,591,342 of record NC_069364.1, on the reverse strand, counting down.
GGCCCCGGGTCAACCATGAATCTTTATGTGAGAAAGTTGTGAGTCCAGTATCGGTCCTTTCCTAGAGAGATGGTAAGAAACTGACTGCGTGTGTATGACTGCAATAGCGCTGAAACACGGCGTTTAAACCTAAACTAAGCCAAAATGTACGTCGGTAAGAACGACGTGATTTGTGTTTATTGTTGTCGGCTATTTCTATCTTCTTTTTAGGAGAGCACTACATTATGATTATAAAATATGTTTGAGCCCTTACCTTGCTCGACAGCATATTATGTGAATAGGCATCAATACTAATATAAAATAAATGCTCAAATAATTAATACAAAAATGTTCAATTAGACTACCAATTAAAATTTAAAAGTAGGGTGTTTATGACATACAGTGCATTACGACTAGACAACGGCGCCATACATATGGACTAAAGTGTAAATTATACCTATAGTTTTGCTATTGTCCATTTAGCACCTGATAAAATGTTTACAAATCCGGACTGTTTGCCATTGTTAATTACGCGTATTGTCCAATTTATCTGACCTGTCAAATAATGGACCCGGCTTTTATTATATTCTGTTCGAGCCTATATCAGATTAACATGAAAGCCGGGAACATGTTTTGACAGGTCAATTAAATAGCACAATAATTAAGACATTTATTTAGGATAGTATGGCATGACCCTGTCCACGACTTATTTTCGTTCAGTATTGTTATCATGAAATACCTGATACATGTATCTCTCAAACATAATCTCGAGTAAATATCAATTAATGATGATATTATTTATTTTCTTTTTATCATAACCGTGAAATAAAACAAACTAAAGACCATAGAAATGAAATAATATGTGTTTATTCATGTGCATTAAAGCGCGTAAAAGTGCCGACATTACTCTGACGTCATCAGCATTTCCCCTGTTTATTTCCAGTTTTCAATAATTTTTATTCTTTATGTCTGTTCGCTATAACCGAGGGGTTTTCCATTGAATTTCGTACTTTGGGACTAGAAAAAGTGTTCCTTATAACCGAGTGTTCCTTATAACCGAGTTCCCTATAACCGAGGATTTTTACATTGAATAAAGAAGGAATTCAATCGGGGAATTGAAAACTGTTCCTTATAACCGGGTGTTCCTTATATCCGTGTTCCTTATAAGTGAGGTTTACTGTATTCATTTAGTTTAACATTTAATATATTTCACTTTTAAGGGGGGCTTTTTTTATCCAATTTTAAAGTTATTTCCCTTTAGTTCTATATTATTTTAATGAGAGTGTGTTAAAGGGACATGCCTCCGGATCAACATCAGAATTTCTAAAGTTTGAAAACAGATAGCTATTGATACTAGATGTAGAAAAACGAGAATTTCTTCTACTTTTAGGAGAGTTTCCTACATACCATTTGACAAGAAGAGTTTTATTGAAGTTAAAAAGCTCCTAAAACACACAGATTCACACAGAATCACTGAAAAATTATTGCAAATCCCAGCTTAAAAAAATAGACATGAATCTGGAGGCATGCAACTTTAAAATGGTCCCATAGTAAGATGTGTCTTGCACAACAATAAGACCCCCTAGCTCAAAGGTCTCAAGGTTACTGTTGGAGGTCAAAATTTAGTAGTTTTTTTCCTGTCTGGTCCATAACTCTTTTCATTGTTTAAGGGATTTCAATATTACCTGGCACAAATATATCCCATAATGAGACAACATGTCTTCATAACACCCAGAGCCCCAGCTCAGAGGTCAAGGTCACACTTGGCAGTCAAACAGAAGTAGTGTTTTTTCTTGTACAGTCCATAACTCTTTCATCCATGAAGGGATTCTAATATTACATAGCACAAATGAGTCATGCCATGGGAAAACCAACATAGTGGGTATGCGACCAGCATGGATCCAGACCAGCCTGCGCATCCACGCAGTCTGGTCAGGATCCATGCTGTTCACTAATAGTTTCTCCAATTCCAGTAGGCTTTAAAAGTGAACAGCATGGAGCCTGACCAGACTGCGCGGATGCACAGGCTGGTCTGGATCCATGCTGGTCGCATACCCACTATGTTGGTTTTCTCATGGCGTGGCACAAATGTATCCCATAATGAGATGTCCTGTCATTGAAAATACCTAGACCCCTAGCCCAAAGATCAAGATCTTACTTAGAGGTCAATAGGTTTCCTGTCCGGCTCATAACTCTGTCATCCATCAAAGGATTTTAATATTACTTGGCACAGATATTCCCCATAATGAGACAATGTATCATTGCAGAACCCGATTATCTCAAGGTCAGGTCACACTTAGAGTCAGAGTCAGTAGTTTTTTTTCATGTGTTGTTATAACTAAAATATTTCAATGAGACAACTCATCATGCTAATCGATCAGTCCAGTCGATCATAGTTTTTTCTGTCTGTCCTATCATATGGTATTTTCACCAACACCTAATTAACATATAGTTCATCCATCAAATAAACGAATTGTGTTTGGTGTGGTGGTGTGTGTGTGGGGGTGAAGGTGGCATCACTTATCAAAAGTTTTTAGTTTTGTAATCTTCCACATTTATTCGCTTGGTTTAACTTATTGTAAGAATTTTATGAAGTATCCTTCAAAGGTAATCAGTTACTAAATGATTAAAATCTGACATTGTCAGAAAGATAAAGAAAATGTGAGAATTTTTTTATCGAAATAGTTTTCAAAGATTCATACTCGTATATTGGTAAGTTTATACCACAAACCACTGTTAAAGGTACAACTTTTAACAAATTTTGATATTGCTTATTTTCACCAGAAAAAGTGTAAATGATGTGTTGTTGTATATATATTGATATGAGTATATTATTTTATTGAAATGTGCTGCTGGCAGTGCAGATTTTACATATTTTCGCAATATGATTTTGTAATTTGCAATACACATGAATTGTTAAGTTGTTCAAGAATTCAACATACAAACATATTTGAAAGATGCATAATAACATAAAAATTTTTTTAAGAAATAATATATCCGAAACAGTACATTGTGATTATTTTTGTTGTTGAATAAAGTTATTGTTTAGTGTTTAGATGCTAATGAATTACATGTACCTCTCGAGGGAGCAGACCAGTAATATAGTACTCACATCTGAATGATAAACAATATCTAGAAATATACTTGACCAAGAGTCATAAAACATTAGAGTATTGTTTTATAGCATTTGAAGTTAGGCACATGATTTCTCTTTGGGATTTCACTTGGCTACTACTGACCATAGTTATGATCCTTGACTTATTGATAGATACACATGAAGTACATGTGAGCCGTGCCATGAGAAAACCAACATAGTGGGTTTGCGACCAGCATGGATCCAGACCAGCCTGCGCATCCACGCAGTCTGGTCAGGATCCATGCTGTTCGCTAACAGTTTCTCCAATTCCAGTAGGCTTTAAAAGCGAACAGCATGGATCCTGACCAGACTGCACGGATGCGCAGGCTGGTCTGGATCCATGCTGGTCGCAAAGCCACTATGTTGGTTTTCCCATGGCACGGCTCATATAACTGTGTTTAGCGTATATCTTCAAACGTATTTCACCTAGAGTCATGAAAGCATGCACAGTGACAAGAAGTGGGGTGGGTGGCACCTATGTCCTATGGACACACATCTAGTTGATTTTATTTTTATGGTATATGGTGGCAAACGGATATTTTAAATTTTATGGACAGATTTCTGCACAATTTATTTTGCTAGTGATATTTCCTTGTTTTATACTGTCACCACAACAGTCTTCCTTCTAGATGTGACAAACACAGAAATGTGTAGATATATGGTGAGTTCAGAGTATCCCACAGACTTTGAGAAATTGATATGAACCAAATTGATGATATTGAGAGTGAAAATTCACCAAAAATATTTATTTATTGAAAATTATTACATAGTTTACAACATTGCATACAGAAAATTGCAACAGAAAATGCAAAACATAGTCAAATTTAGTTGAATACTCTTCCTGTTTTACATTTAGAGGGCATACCTCCAGATTTATGTTAATTTTATTCTTTGTTTCTTTTGTTAGGAATTATAAATAAAAAAGTAATGAAAAAGTAATCATAATGTTATTTGGTTAATTCATAGTAGTCTGTAAAGTATGTAAAAAAGTAATTTCAATAGAAATGTGATATAATATGAAAGGATCAAAGGCTCTTGAATTATCCATTTGATATATGATTTTTTTTTGGTACTTACTATTCTTTGCTTTTTGTTTGCCCACTTAATAAATTTTGATGTTCAGTTTTCATATTTGAGAATTTTATGTTACTTTTTTTCAAATTTTGATATTCAGTTTTCAAATTTTGATATGCAGTTTTCATGTTTGATGATATTTTTTTTTCAAATTCTGATGTTGAAAATATTGATGTTCAGTTTTTACATTTTGGTATGCAGTTTTCATTCTTGAAAGTTTTGATGTTATTTTTTCTTCTTCAAATTTTGATGTTGATCTGGAGGCATGCCCCCTAATTATCCACTGAATCAGAAGATATATAATTGGGTAGTTGTACTGTTGAATTTGACACTTTAATAGTATAAACATCTTTTCCCTGGTATAGTTGCAGACATATTCACCTGAAACTGATTGTGTTTAATCTGTATTTCATGTTTTAATGTAAATTAGGTCTAATACATAGAATGAGATAAAATTAAACCTAATAATGTCTTTCCATATAAATTGCCAGTTTAATAAAATGTAAAAGCCAAAAGAAATGTTCATTTATTATTTTGCCATGTAGCTTTTTTGTTCTAAATGAGTGACAAAACTTATCTAGAAAGATGCTTTTACATAAAACAAGAGGGCCATGAAGGCCCTGTATCGCTCACCTGACCTATTGACCTAAAGATCATCAAGATTAACATTCTGACCAAGTTTCATTACGATATGGACATAAATGACCTCTGAAGTATTAACTAGCTTTTCCTTTGATTTGACCCGGTGACCTAGTTTTTGACCCCACATGACCCAGATTCGAACATGACCTAAAGATCAACAAGATTAACATTCTGACTAAGTTTCATGAAGATACAGTCGTAAATGTGGCCTCTAGAATGTGAACACGCTTTTCCTTTGATTTGACCTAGTGACCTAGTTTTTTACTCCACCTGACCCAGATTTGATTGTGACATATAGATCATCAAGATTAACATTCTGACCAAGTTTCATTAAGATATGGTCATAAATGTGGCCTCTACAGTGTTAACTAGCTTTTCCTTTGATTTGACCTGGTGACCTAGTTTTTGATCCTGCATAATCCAGATTCAAACTGGACCTTGAGATCATCAAGATTAACATTCTGACCAAGTTTCATGAAGATACAATCATAAATGTGGTCTCTACAGTGTTAAGAAGCTTTTCCCTTTATTTGACCTGGTGACCAAGTTTTTGACCCAAGATAACCCAATATTGAACTCGTCCAAGATTTTATTGAGGATAACATTCTGACCAAGTTTCATTAAGATTAGGCCAAAATTGTGACCTCTAGGGTGTTAACAAGCTTTTCCTTTGATTTGACGTGGTGACCTAGTTTTTGACCCAGATGACCCAATATCAACTCGTCCAAGATTTTATTAAGGTACATCTGACCAAGTTATTAGATTGGCCAAAATTGACCTCAGAGTGTTAACAAGCTTTTCCTTGATTTGACCTGGTGACCTAGTTTTTGACCCCAGATGACCCAATATCAAACTCGTCCAAGATTTTATTAAGGGTAACATTCTGACCAAGTTTCATTAAGATTGGGCCAAAATTGTGACCTCCAGAGTGTTAACAAGCTTTTCCTTTGATTTGACCTGGTGACCTAGTTTTTGATCCCGGATGACCCAATATCGAACTCGTCCAAGATTTTATTGAGAGTAACATTCTGAACATGTTTCATTAAGATTGGGCCAAAATTGTGACCTCTAGAGTGTTAACAGTCAAATTGTTGACGACGGACGGACGGACGACAGGACGATCACAAAAGCTCACCTTTTGAGCACTTCGTGCTCAGGTGAGCTAAAAAGGTATCTAGGAGACTTCCCAAGGATTTTGTAGAAGTTGCAATGCTAGTACATAAAACAAACAAACTGCATGCCCCTGTTGATCTGTGACTGTGGCCATGACATTGAGTCGGCGTGGCTGAAAGTTGCACCCTGTTCATAGCCTCTTTGTTTTCATGTAAAAAATAACCTGTTAACATAGGCACCAACAAAGTCCTTCCCATAATTTCAAGTAGTCCAATCTGTACCAGTACACCTAAATGCTCTCAGCTTGGCCCTTTCACCTTTATTTTATATTTATTTCCGTAACAAAACCTCTCTTTTTGTGAAAACTTGGGGGCCAAAGCATATGCTACCCCCATCACACTCACATTCATTATTTGTGGGGCCTGCTCCTACGCCTATGTCGCCTATGATAAAGGGATTAAACAGATGTTGAGAAGACATGAAGTTCTACCTACACGACATTGAACCCCCTTTACGACCGCATGGCGAACATTTTTGATATGCACATTGTGTGTGGTGAACGGAAAACATTGAGGAATTAAACACAATTTAATGTTCAATGGGTAAAAATGATAAAGAGCAAACACAAAAATCACCTGTTTGAACATTGATCTTAATGAACAACATACATGGCTGCCAAAAGTGGACAACAGAGCTGAAATATAAAGATGACACCAGTCATTATATAATTGCTTTTTGACCTTGATCTGACATGAATTTTACATTGATCTGACATGACGTTAATGTGGTGTTTTGCATTTCGTGTTGAATATTGGTGCAATAATGTTCAAAAATCTGAAGCGAACATGGAAAACTGTTTTTCATTAATATGATACTTGATTTGAATGCATGACATTGACCTTTAAGCTTCTAGATGACAAAATACCTAGAACACATTGTTTTATTGTGGGTAGAATTAAGGTACATGTATTATAGTTGTTCAAACATGTGGTCATGTTTTAGTCACGCGATTTGAAAACCACAGTCAACAGTACCATAACTATAGAGATACCATTTATCTAGATTTAAGTGTCCATCCGCCCTTTCAGGAACCGTATAGCATTTTCAGCTATGTAGAGTATAGACCCCCGGCATGTCACCAGGCATGCCGTTAATGATAATTTTTTGAAGCAAAAGTGGTGAAAATTTACCTCTGCGCAATTTCCGTAGAGTATATGCCAAAGATAAGTAATTTTGATTTGATATTCCAAGGAAAGAAGACATTATATACATGTACTGTATGGTTGTGATGTATGCACGCATTATCTACGTTACACTAATCCGTAATTCCACAATAACGTGATAGCATCGAATCTGCTTTTATTGGTATGCAATAATTTTGCTGGGAAGAACAAATGTAGTTTCCAAATATGTTGTTCTTTGCGCCTGATGCATGTACAATTTCAGTGAAGAACTAGCTTGGCGTTCAAATTTCGACAGTTTAGGAGATAATTAAGTGTTCAGTTTTTAGTTCCGTATGCGCAGTAAGCGTTGTTGATGGCGGACAAGCTTGCTCTTATAATTTGAAGAATTTCCCCAAAGGTTGCATTTTGACGGCACTAAATTTGGTTAAGGTAGTATCAGTTCTTTTTTCTCCTGCTTTCCGTGGACTCTTGTGCAGGCAAACGAATGACACTGCAAGTAGCTAGTACTTGAAATTATTTCTTTCTTTTTTCTGGAACAACTGATACGTATTAGACCTTCCTGTTTTTTTTTTAAGTCGGAATGTATTTTATTGACGTCGGGGCAGAACACATTTACCGCGGGTTGCAGTACCGATGACTAAAACAACGGTTTGTTAAATACAATTTATCGGCTGATTGATAAATTTGGAAGACTATATAAACAGTTGAGTGAAAACCTAGTTTATATATTTAAATATATATAGTTGAATATCGTTACCTCGATATCGGTTAGCTCGATACTCCGTTTAGCACGATGTGTTTGAGTCGGTCCCGATTTTTCCCTATTTATCTTAATGTAATTATTTATCATTACCTCGATATGATTAGCTCGATATTTTGTTTAGCTCGATGAGATTTTTCAGTCCCGTCAACTTACCTATACTGTTTTTACACCTGGTTTTGTCGATATCACAGATTGTCCAAAAAAATCAATGTTATTTGTAAGGGGTAAAAATCAACCTATTGTCCGGCAATGTATTAATCATATTCAAGTCACTTTGTGTGTTTGTTTTGTTTGTTATTTAATCTTTATTCCAATTTAAATGTCAGGAAGTTATTTAACTGCTAATAATTAGTCTTATAAAACAAAGAAGTATAAAATAAAATTTATTTTTATAACTGTTTGTATAAAAGCAGGAAAGCTATTTTCCAATATAACAACTTATTTGGATGAAATATTTTTTTTTGACTTCGTAAAAATCTGCCATTTAGGATTGAGTAACAATATGCGTATTTAACAGGCAACTTTTTGTTATCGAAGCACAGTCAAATGACTACTCAACTAGGAATATAATCGCTGCATTCAGACTTGTTTAGTGAAGGAATAAAAATGTTAATATTTAAATGTATATTTTGAAAGTTGTATGTATGTATTTAATTAAGATGTTTTATTTGTCAATAAGATTAAAATCGTATTTTCGTTTTATATTATTTCTTTCCCCTTTCAAACCCTTTGGAAAGAACATTGGATATAATGACAACATAGACGTCCGACAAAAGTACAAAGTAGTCTCAGATATCGTCGATATCGTTACGTCGAACTTCGGATACGTCGAATCAAATTTTACAGTCCCTTGAATATCGAGGTAACGGTATTCGACTGTATATATAAACATTAAACAAAACATGTAAAACAGTCAATAATAGTCTTTCAAAATTTAGTTTTTCCTTCTTTTCTAACTTGAGCGTAATATACACTTGAATCGAATGAGACTGATTTACCGCCATTTTCAATATTCGAATTCGAATCTACTTTCAAAGGGTCATCATTTTCAACACCGTTCACAAAGTCAATAGTTTCATTACTGGTTTCACCAACGTAGCTGTTGTCATTCGGCATTCTAGAAAATGAATGTGTGTCTTTTTCATAAACATCCGCCCCATCTGAATCGGCTGCTTTGATTTTATAGTTATCAAAATAAAGTGGACTGGTCGCTTTCTTTAATGTTGATGAAGGTGAAGGGTTCCCAACACTTTCGTATAATTGACTTCTTGGAATGTTTGAAAAGGAAGGTTCTCGTCTATCCGCTTCCGGTGAGGATTCAGACAGTGTATTTCCGGCTTCGCTGTAATCTTCAGGAAAAGAGTAAAATATATTCGTATTTCTGATGTAATTTCTACGTACTTTCTCCTTTCTTTTAATCCTGCAAGAAAAAAGAGTTTTGGAAAGATTGTGACTGATCTTATAATCGGATGTTATGATGGATTTTTTTTATCGCATTTCTGTTTATTGGTGTACATAAAAATGTATGTCTTACTTGCTTTCGAGGCTCTAAAATTTGTTTAAAATAGGTAAAAGAAATACTAAAAAAAGAGAGCATTACCTCAAACATAGACACACCATAACAACAGCCACAATGATCAACACCACAATAACAACAGCTACTGTAACACCAATTATCAGTCCATTGTTGTTTTTATTGTCATCTGAAATAGTAAAGAAAAATATTGAAAACGCAACACTTTTAAGTAACTCAAGAACAAACTTGAAAAAAAGATAAAATTTTGTTCCTTTTTGAACTATTCTGATTAATGAAAGAGTGTGCAAACTGCCAACGTAGATAGATCATAAAATTAATGTTTAAAGTGAGAATGCGTTAACAACAGACGTATTTCTTCACAGTTATAATACGATGCAAATATAGCATGTCCTGGACGCTAGCATAAGGGTTACACGTACGTACATAGTTGGTCTATTTGAAGTTTTAATATGTGTGGTGCTACTAAATATATATATAAATAATGATGAAATTATGGTATAGTGATATGTGGCTAACCATTAGTTTTTCTCGTTGTTGCAGCTGAAGAATGTGTCGTGCCGCCAGCTATAGCTGTAGATGGTTCCATATTTGTATTCTCATTTTGGTCAACTGAAACGGTCGTCGTGTAATTTAATGTGTTGTTTCCATGTCTTGATTCAGAAGACGTAGTTTTATCAATGGATGCTCCAGTAACGTTAGCTGTTGTGGAGGTAGATGCTGCCTTTGATATGCTAGTTATTGCAGAAGTCATAGGTGAGACTGAAGTGTTGTCTGTAACATTTGACGTATCAACACTTGTTACGGAAGGCTTGAATTCTTCCGTGGATGAAATTATTGCGGTGCTTGTGGATGCTAATGTAGAAATGGAGTCTGGACGTGATGAGGGACTGAACGTGGGCTGATGATTTTGTGGACGAGTGTCACTTAGCGGACGGTTGGGTCGTTCTGTGGACGGAAAAAATGTTGGAGATTGTTTTGTAAATGGTGATGTTTGAGGGAACGTAGGTGAAACTGAAGTTGATGAAAATTCTGTAGTTGTTAGTGTTTTGGTTTGAGATGAAGATGATGTGGAATCAGATGTTTCTCTATCACGTGTAGAAAATGTGATTGGACTGGACTGGATGGAAGGTTCCGTTGAAGGTGACTGCATTGTGGTTAGTTCTGCTGTTGAAGAAGATGAAACACTTAAACTTGTATTATGCGATGAATTGTAGGAAGGGGATGAAGTAGCAATGGATAAAGTTGAAGCTTCCGCTGAGGGTTGCTGAGTAGAAATTGTTGTTTGACAATGGTTGGTTATGGAAGTCGTTATTCCCGACTCAAAGCAATTCACTAATAGCGGTTGCGAGGGCATTGCTGAAAAAAATCAATACAACAAATGCAATATAGTTGAAACTTAATTTGATATTATCAAAAACTGTTACCTTTACGGTAGCAACAAAATGATTGACTTGAATTGAATTTTTTTTTCAAAAATCAATTAATTACAGAATCAAAACTTAAAACATCAGAAAACAAAATCACAGTTAATATTTTGCAAAAATAAAAGGTACTATGAAGTCGAAATAAAAACTTACAAACGAAAGGTTACATTTTAGTCAGTAAATAAATTGAAATTCGCGTGATTTTCCAAAGGACCTTAGGTTTTCCATTAATAATGTGTGTGACCATGGATTGTGGTGAATCGTAAGGCATAATACGTTGGCGTAATGTACCATTGTAGAACAGAGCCGGTGATGTTCAGTTCATGTACTGACTAAATAGCAGCCATGCATTTACAACTTATAATTTCGACCTTTGTATTTTTAGGCAGCAAAATTATTAAATTATTATAAAATCATTGCAGATTAGTAAAATACAATACATCCACGTAAAGGTAAATACTTTTTACTCACTTTTGAAATAAAGTACTATGTAACTCGGTCCATCGGTTAACACGCTAGCACCTATATTTTTCAAGGAAACAATTTCGTCAGGAGACTGCACGGTTATTTCACTCATTCGTTCAAATGTGTGTCTGTTTGTGTTCAGTTGTGTGTTCTGACAATCATAAGTCTTGTTTTGCGTGAAAAGTTCCAGCGATGAAGCTGAACATGTTGCGGATGACGACTCTGAATTTGAAGCGGATATTTCTAGTTGGGGCTGATGGAAATCAAGATCTACGAGCGTGGTTGTCATAGCAACATTGCACTTTGGAGTTGATATTCGGCAACTGCAGTCCTGTGACGTGCTTACACTGTCTAGAAGATTGTTACTTGTCATGTTGAAACGTATAAACAAATCATTGCCAGAGATAGTGTTGTTTTTACACATATCAGTAACATTTCTCTCTGAAATAAATATATTTGAGCCGCGCCATGAGAAAACCAACATAGTGGCTTTGCGACCAGCATGGATCCAGACCAGCCTGCGCATCCGCGCAGTCTGGTCAGGATCAATGCTGTTCGCTAACAGTTTCTCCAATTCCAATAGGCTTTAAAAGCGAACAGCATGGAGCCTGACCAGACTGCGCGGATGCGCAGGCTGGTCTGGATCCATGCTGGTCGCACACCCACTATGTTGGTTTTCTCATGGCACGGCTCATTTCATGCTACATTTATATGTATTGAACTTGTTGGTACTGTAAAACATTTTATTTACTATATAATAATAACAACATGTCATTAGTGTACAGTATGTACACTGACGAGATATGAAAACGGAACAAATATATGACTGACTATCACCTTGAAATATTCAATACATACACACCCGGATACTCTATAGTCTACACCCAATGCGTTCAAATTTAATCAGCACATGAGACCGTAAAATTAATACAATGAGTATAGGGTATATCGAGATGTGTATGTATTGAACATTTCAAGGTGATGCTTTTTGTAGTACAAAATATATTCAGGCATATATTTGTTGCGTTTTCATATCTCGTCAGTGTATTGGTCTTTTACATGTTTTAACTCGAGTAAGTCTAAGTAAATACTGTGAGACTTTATTTATGCAAATCAAGGTTTGTTTTGTTATCGTTTACTTTCTGATGATGCACATTTGACTTTTTTGTCAAGCTGCCTGATTTTTTTGTAATACTTCTAAAGAATACTGAAAACATTAAATACGTTGGTCACTAGGAAGATACTCATCTTCCCTATCTAGAAATGTTGATATCGTGCTAAATATAATACGCAGGCGTACTTAATAAATGTACGGCTAAGATATATAAGTAAATTATGGAACGCTATTAGGGTCAAAAGAATTTGATTTACTCAAATGGATACTTCTATAATGCATAAATACTTGAGAAGTGAGACAGTGGCGCCATCAGCTTTAAAATGGATGCCGCATTTAATAAATATTCCTAAATATTAAAGAAAAATTCAAACTAAACAAAATTCTTCTGATAATTAGTCGTTCTTTAAATAAAGTTTTACTTAGCAGGGCGTGGCTTTATGTTCATGCATTTGTAGTTCCAATGTTGTTTTTTTTTATCTTTATATGTAAAATGCTTGAAACGACTATGCTTGTTAACTTTACCGCTATGAATCTATCTATCTTTTTTCTTAACTTTTTTTTACCTTATTTTAAGCAAAATTACACACGACGACTGCTTCGGGAACTCAAAACTAGTACCCACAAGTTATGTGCCTGTTGTGATTGCATCTAACACACACATATACTTACCATTGACACATGCATACTGCATCCAAACGTAAGACGAGAATGGGGTCGTTTGCCGTCTGGGTGCCCATCCTGCGCACGCAGATTTTCCTTCACAGTTTTCGAAAATTGCCGACAAGTTATTTGCACTGAAAGGGGTGAAGGTATCGCTAGAATTATAAGCGCAACAAGCTGCGACCGTGTCCGTCAACTTGCAATTGCTTATACCGTACTGACAGTCCTGTCTCCCGTTGTTCTTTGTACCGTACATGATTTTTCCAAGAATTATGGTTGTCCCGCCCGTACATTCCATTTGATATCGAGAGCAATCGTCGTCTGAACCGTAACATGCCGTCACATCTTTCCACACATTTCCACTGACTATGCATGCGAAGAAGTAATATTATTATTATATAGACACAATTATGGTTGCATAATTTTACGTATGAAAACTAGATAAATTTTATGAAAATAAAAAAAAATATCGAGAAGATATTTTTATTCACTTAAAGGTCCAATACTAAGGAAAGTGAACATTTTAATTTCTTTTAAAAAGCACAGAAACTATTTCATTTTATTGGAAAATGAAAGTTGGTATGTAGAAATTCGAAATAAATCGCAGTATATGTACAATTATTTTTCTATGAAGTATGAAGAAAGTTAAAAAGACCTGGGTGGTCATTCTGTCGATTCATTGAAATTTCAACATAATACACATACATTTCTTTGAGTTCCAAAGACCTTCTGTAAATTTTGACCTGCCAATCTTCATTATTTAGTGTCTTGCAGAAGTCTATGCACTGGCTATGAAAAAAATTGCCAACTCACTTTCTCTTAGTAATGGACCTTTAAGTAAAAGTCTTATTATCAGGTTGAAAATTCACGTTAGTAAAAATGTTTTTTTTTTTTTTTTTTTTTTTTTTTTGAATTATGAAAACTCTCAATTTTTTTTACCTTCTGGAATATATATGCAACACTTATTATCGCAGAATCACACACGTAAAGTTGTAAAGTTTAATCAGTGTGTTGTGGCATATAAATAAATAAATAATAGATTATTCTTATCATAAGTACGAATACTATTAAATTAAATCAAAATTAAATTAAAAAAGTGTCTTTAAAATGAAATGAGATTAAATTCATTAAATAAAAACTTAGTTACCTTTCATAAATAGGAATAATATCCATATTGATGAAAACAGAGCGTGTCTTTTATTGAGTGATTTTTTTATATTCAGCATCTTTCGACATAAACTATAACATGCTAATTGTATTCAAACAATGAAGTGGATTAATAAATCCTACTGTCCTATTTGTCATTATAGGTTTGAGAGTCCTATCACTTTTTAATAAACAGGGAACTTTTCTTTAAACGCATTCTGAAGTCACACCCTGGTTGACATGAGGACCAAGTGTAATCAACCAGTATTTAGAAACTTTCTTCTTATCGCAAAATGTTTAAACATGAACTGATTCGATTCCTTAAATGCTGAGGTATGTAACAAATTCTCTTCACGAGTTTTCGATTTTGCAATTAAGTCATCACAACACGGAGGCCATGTCTTGACTTTGCTGAACCTAGATACGCATCTCCGGATCTGGTATTAAGTAAATTGTAAAATTGAATTATTTTTTTGTTACAATTTTGATAAATGATTCTGAACGAAAACATCTCTCTTCGTTATCGTATAATGTACACTTCGTCATCAGGTTAGGATCACGAAGATGTCCTAATTTGTCATTTTTACCCGGAGATTGAAAGACATCCAACAGTGTACAATATATATCAAGCTGTTATCAACAGTTTCAATTTTTTTCTCTTGCTAAAATATTTATTTTGTGGTATTTTTTAAATCTGCAGTTGAAAAAAATGATGCTTATTACCGACGACTTCATCCAATCCAATTATTGTTTATCCTGCATGACTAGCTGGTTCCTTTTCCCATTCAAGCTACTGCTTCGAGTAATTACAACAAAAGTGGCCATTTATTTGATTTTTTTTTAAAAATTTAGTTATATATATGTATAGTTTTAGAATTGGTTAATAATAGGGTCTAATTTAATTTGGACAGTCAACAGTTGGGTCCGAAGTCGATTCGGGCCACGAAGTGGAAAAGTGGGTCTTTTGGCACCCAACTGTTTTTTTTTACCACTTCACCAATGGTCTAGGGGAGGGGGGAGGGGGTTACCCTATGAAGCCTTATGTATGGTGATAAGTGGGTCTGTTTAATTATAACTGATTGGTGGGTCAAAATTGTATATACAAATTTTATAGGGACCCTTTAATTAACCAATTAACCAGGCACAACTGGGCGTAATTTCCGGCATCTGGGTGTTACCACAGAGTCGGAAGTGTTGGGACGTGTTAACATCATTACATGACCAGCAATTCAGGGCCCGAACCCACAGAGGAGGTTAAATGATGTGAAAATAATTCAAAAATATTTGATTGGTGTTCCGGTGTTTTGACCAGTATATATTCCATGTTTGTATGTCAATAAACCACTGGAAAGTATGATAAACATTTTGTGTGCATAGATATGACATTCTTTTTCTTATTACAGTTGGTACACATCTCTACATCTCTATAGGTGTGGTCTTTCAGATGGCTTAATAACTATATCGATTCTGATATATTAAAAGCTCGGGCTGCGCCTCACATAAGTCATTTCATAACCGCAGTCCGTTAATTGTAAACTTTGATTATAAATGACCATTGGTGTGCCAGCAATAATACCACAGAACACAAGAGATCATCGTTTGAAAGGTGCAAGTCCACAGTAGCGAAGTTTATCAACAGATTAGAAAGGTATTAAACGATTTCAAATTATTCACCTTTGATTCATACATTAAACACAGAGTTCTGATAAGTGGATTAGAGGACAGGAAAAACAAACCATTGAGGACATAATGTAGATGTTGACACAACATGTCAGCGCTCTACAATTAGTGGACTGGTCAGGGACCAAAACCTAATGTTGACGAAAACCGTTCTCGACAAGTTTATTTTGATTTTCTTGTTTGATCTTTATTTTGATTATTTCATTCTATTAAAATCAAAATGCGAAAGAGAAATGTCATTGAAATATCTTGTTATAGGTATATTATTTTAATTCAGGTATTTTACAGTCTGGCGTTTCGATTTGTACTCGCATATGCCCAAGAAGTGAAAAATGGTACAAGTAGCTTCCTCGCTTGGCGCTTAGTTCTTGGACTGGTCAGTACGGTGTCTTATAATGTGACTGGATGGCGTATTATTCAAGTGAGGCAGCAAGCATCGTGCTCACTGCTACCAGTTGACACTGTTGTTTATGTGCCTGAACATTCATTGAAAAGACGCTAAATCCGAACATACAAACACACTCTGCAATTCCGCTACTCCTTTTTTTTCCGACAAGCACAGCTACTTCAATAAGTCAGCTTTTGAGTTCTTACTGGATCTATCCTACGGTAGTGGGAACTAGAATATAAGCATTTTGCACAGACTCTCCCCGCCTTTCACGCTTTTTATAACAGTAACGAGAAAAGGCGAGATTTCAGAAGAAAAGAACCTTTACCGTTCTGCCATTTAAATTAAATAGATAGATACAGTCTTGCAAATACTAGTATTTGCTATAATTAATGATATATTAGGGAGTAACTCTGCAAGGACTAGATGCAACATTACCACTGATAAATATTTCATTTGCATCTTCATTGAGACTTGCAAGGTTTTGGTCTTCGCCAGTTTTATCGCTATACATATCCAGGTTTTAATAAAAGGAGGAGAAAAGAAAATAATCGGCACTGACAAATCACATATTACTTTGGGAACCATCCTTGATTTCGCAGAAATAAATTTCATTGACGGCGAACAAATCAGATGACGGGGTATTTAATTAAGGGAAAGAGTACAAGTATGTATTTCCCTGTAGTGCATAAATCTTTTCCTAGTTGTTCAAATGCGTAGAAGGTGTTGTGTTGTATTAAATATTTGATGAGTAAATGAGGTGTAGTAACAAGTCTCGTTGTTTACAGCTAATATCAAGGTATCTTCAATACTTCTGAGATTTCTATTAATGTTTTATTGGTCTTTGATTGAACTTCTGTCCTAAAAGAAGGCTTCTAGGCTTCTCGTCTTCTATTAATGTTTAGTTGTTGGTCTTTGAAGGTTTCTAGGCTTCTCGTCAGCCAGTATTGTAAATTTGCATTTGTAGGTCTACGCTATCGTTTTCACTATTTTGATGTGTATAGGCATGAGTTATAAGTTTCTCAACATCTAACAACTATTATCGAGGTCTAAGAATCTTCTAAAGCGAAACATTGCTCGCTCAAGCACCATTGACCCAAGCACCCTCTCTCTCTCTCTCTCTCTCTCTCTCTCGAAATTCACAAGATTCCGGCTGTTTTCCTTCTATTTTCTATACGTAATTACCGCCTTGACTGATGCGAGCATCGATAACTCTTAAAAAGATATTATCAATATAGAGCAATTTATTTAGTCAATCCGACCGTCAGATATTTGCATTATTTTTCATTTATCTTTCATTTTTATAGGTTCAAACACTAAAGGTTGACGGGACACCCGGAGTGCACACTCGGGCGATATTTCAGACACCTGGGTTTGACCACAAATCTGATAACTACATCAGTTTCAAGGTATTAAAGGCACAACTGTGTCTTCATAACCACAGTTTGCTTCAATGATTGTATACTTTGATTAAACATGACCATTGGTATGTCAACAATAACACAACAGAACATAACAGATGATGATTTAAAAGTTGTAAATCCGCGTGAGCGATTTTTGTCAACAGATTATTTTAAACTAGTCCCCTTTGATTCATACATTAAACTAAGTCAGTGAAATAGTGGACAGAGAAACAAACCACTGAGGACATAATGTTGACGCTCTACAATTTGTGGATTGGTCAGAAAAAGACCAAACCTAGTGCTGAAACGTCGTTTCTAACAAATTTATTCCGATTTCTTGTTCAAGTTTTAACATTTTTAATTCAATTTTAAAATCATAATGTGCATGTATAATTTCAGTGATATTATAGGTCCATTAAGGTATTTTACGTCTGGTATTTCGGTTTTCTACAAGCATTATGCCCGTCTGCAACTTCGCCACGGCTGACAAGAATTAAAGAAGACTTTAGACGTCATACTTATTATACTGTAGGGGAAACTGATGTCCATCTTAAAGTATAAAGATTTACAAGGATTATTAAGCATTTTTACGTTATCTACACATGTATTGAAAAAAAAAAGAGAATTTGTAATTTTGATGGAATAAACCATTTGGAAATACAGAAATCGTTGTCCATAATTTTACAATTGTTCATAAAGGATGCACCTGATTAATTTGCTGGTATAGACTTCTGCTTTTAACTGTTTAAGTTCTGACACTAATTCAACTGTTTGTTGGCACCTCTACATTACCTCTGACTGAATACATCTCCAATGTCCACGGGTAATACCCTCTGTCATGGTCTTGTTTTCTTTGTGTGTGTTTTTTTTTGTGGGTAGATTTTGTGATTGTATAAGTAAACAATGTTGTATAACTTCCTTGATAGAGAAGATACTGTTGATGTCCTTTGAAGTTATCCGAAATTCCATTGAAGCCAGTGTTGTCTTTCTGATGCATCGCGTTTATTATTTACAAATTCTTTCGTTGGACAAATACAACAATGAAAAAATGTGTTTGGCAAAACATAATCAGTTTTATTGAGTACCGGGACTGGTCTTAAATATGTTAATGTAAACCTAGCTCTTGAAAATTAAAAGTAAGTACGAAATTTGTTAAACAGCTTTGGGCATCAGAGTTATCTTTTAAGGTTCAAAAAGTCCCTTTAATTTATATATGCAGGATGTTATATCCTCATAACCATGGGTACTTGATACCAGGAAATGCGTTTCCACTTACTTATAAGAGGATAAAAGTTTCAACGTTCATAAACGATGTATCTCTAAATTCTTCAATGTGGAAAAGATAAAGGTGTGGTTGATAGCACTTACACAAGAATGAAAAGGCGATTTTAAAATAAAATCGCAAAAAAAAAAAAACCCTTTTCAGCATACATAGTATCAATCTGGTTGGGAAACAATCCTCGATTTTGGAGAAATATAGGCCTACATTATGTATTTCATTTGACAACGAACAATATCAGATAACGACATATTGAAAGTAAATAGCACGAGTATGGATTTCCAAAAAGTGCAAAAATCCCGTTCTGGTTGTTCCAGATTTGTACAAGGTGATGTGTTTATTTAATATTTGATGAGTAAAGGCGTTGTAGTAACAAGTTTCGTATTTTACGGCCAATATCAATGTATCTTCATTACTTCTGAGATTCCTATCTATGTTTTTTGCTCTTTGCTTGAACCTCTGTCCAAAAAGGGGGCTAGTAGGCTTTTTTGTTAGATAGTTCTATCTTCTGCACTTTGAGGATCTATGTTGTCGCTTTCAATAATTTGATGTAGCAAGCTTCGCAGCTGTCAACAATCGAAGTCTGAGATTCCTTTTTAGTGAAATACCACTCGCTTGAGCATCTGTGATACGAACATCCGGGCTTACTCGAGCAATTCAAGGTTCCGGCTGTTTTAATTCTATTTTGATATGAAATAATCATTGCTGGGTCGAGCAACGATATCTCGATTGCTTATCATTTTTGACCATAGGAAGTCTTCAAAATTCCAGTCAGGCGTGTTTAAAGATATTATGTGTCACCTTTTTCAACGGAATGCTTTAAATAATGATAATGAATGATCCTTGTTTGCATAACTGTGACACATTTTGTAAACAGAAATTTGTATTTACTTATACCAAGAAAGGCGGAGAACACTAATAGAAGACAGCTGATATTATGTGACCTATTATATTTGATTACAAAACTCCTATTTACAATAAATGGCAGGTAATCATAAAATCTCACCGCTTCAATGATATATTTCAATGTTTTGAATAAATAAATGATAACCGCCAATAATTATCACAAAGTAAATTGACAAATGTCTCCGTGGTCAGTTTGTTATTCAGATTTATCTCCTTGTATTAACGAGTATAAAATATTCATAGACCACATTTCATACAGTGAAATATTATTCTATCATTTGTTTAAGCAGTATAATCAAATACATGCCAGTGGATTTAAAGCCACTGCGTACGTTGAGAACCAAAATACTTTGATTATTAAGCGGGAAAGGTTTAAATTCTCGTCACTTAACACCTTGATAATTTAGCGGAAAAGGTTAAATTCCTTTTACTTAAAACCTTGATAATTAAGCGAAAAAGTTAAAATTCCCGTTACTTACAATTATTAAGTATACATTGATTATTAAGCGGAAAGGTTCAAATTCCTTGACAAATTAAGGTACTTTACAGGAAATCCAACTGCTTGGAACCTAATCAATATCGACAGGACCGGATATTTCATATTCATTGTAAATCGTATTGACTAGAAACTGAACTGAACATACTGAGCAAAATTCGCCATATTACATAATCTGTTGGCAACCATTTTTATCATTGCTAGAAAATAGGCCATTACGCTTTACTATAATTACAAGGCGTTCAAAGTCAGAGACTGACAGCGTATTATTAGATATCTTTAAGTTACTATTCGAACGAAGAAGTTTCATTCATTGAAAAACTTTGCATTTTAATACACTGATATAACTACTGGCAGACAATAACTTATCCCATGCCTTTGACGCTTTAAACAACATTATATTTGTTTCTTTCGTGTGTGCTTTAAGTCATACGGACACAGTTTAGGACAGTATCAATAGACTGCCTTTAGAATGCTCTAGAACCCGGGGCTAGAGGGCGTGGACGGAAGCATGCATTTCCACTACCGTCCATGAACAGGCTCAATCAAACCGAGCCTGCACCATTTTCGTTTTTGTTGTGTTGAGCGACCTGTGAAGTTTCCACTTTTCTCTATTTTAAATTATTCTTCCGTCGTATATATTATTTAAAAATGCATACAACAATATAACATTTTATCAATCGTTAGAGTGTATGGTGTTCTGTTTTTTCAACTTCTTTTGAGTTTGAAATGGCATTCGAAGTACATTTTCGTTTAATGGCAGCACAATTATTATTTAATGGAAACATAATCAATATTGTTGATTTAGCGGATAAGGTTTATTATGACTGTAGTTAAGTGGATTAATAAATCATTCAGGTTTCTTTTGTTTTTGTCACTGTCTTTATTGATATAAACTTTATTTCCTCAACACGATGCTATTTCAAACCGATTCATTTATTTATAAGGTATGCGTTTAATGACCACATCACCGGCACAAGGCCAGAAAGGAAATGCCATTGTACTATAGTGTTTTAGAAGAGAAATGCGCGGTTGAAATGAGCTGGTTTATTTTCCCATTCAGGACTATGGTTCTCATTGTATACCTAGGAGTACGGTATAGCATGTACAACGGTATTTTCTTTCTGGTCTGGGGCCAGTATCTTACACATGATTGGCCGGAGTTTTAACTTATACTAGCATATTATTATTAGCTTTGCACTGTATAAGCACAATAGCGGGTGTGACAAACACTTTTGATTTATGAGTGAAATCATATATGATTAAGCCCGCAGGGAGAGCGCAGATCTACGGAGCTCGATCCCCAGGCGAGAACAATTTGATAAATGACTTTGTGTCTGAAATCATTAGTCTTCCACCTCTGATTCACGAGAGGACGTTGAAAGTTACTTGCATGAACGGTTTTGAACTGGTACAGAATCCAGGAACACTGGGTAGGTTAACTGTCCGTCGTAACTGAAATACTGTTGAAAAACGGCGTTAAACCCAAAAACAAACAAAAGATATATATATTATTATTATTATTATACCAGATTTATATAGCGCCCTTTTCAGGATCAATTTCACGTTCAAAGGCGCTTTACATAGCAAATGCAGCCACACAGGGCGCATAATTCATCCTCTACTAGTACAGACACAGAACGATCTGACCAGAGGGACAGAGTGAGACAAAGCCCCCACGACAGAGAGATCAGAAATCAGATACAGGCTTGTCCGGCTAACTTAGCCTAGCTCGTTCCGAATAGACAGCCTGGTTCTTTAACACGCCCAGTGTATAGCACTGATACACGCAAGGATATATATATATGAAAGAATGACCAGTGTATGATTTACAAAGGAATTTTTACTTTTTTATTTCAGATAATATTGTCCATTGCTTATCTGTAACAAGTTATTTTTTAAACCAATTTTTTTTTTATGTTGGTGTACACCCAACCTTGTACTAGTACAGAATTCAGGAACACTGCCCGCCGTTACATGACTGAAATACTGTTGGAAAACGGCGTTAAAGCAGCATGCCTCCAAATCGTTCGGGAACAAAAAAATATTTTTTTAGATAACTTGAAATAAATGCTATATTTCTTAAGAAGGCTTTAAAACTTAATTATTGGCAAACTTTATGTTACGGAAACACATGAGAATTTGCTGTTTTTACTACTTTTTGCGATGAAAATCGATAAGCGTTTGTCACGCTTTTACTCAAGGTAAACTGTCTCCATTATAAATATCTATATTTTACAGTCATTATTCACTACTTCAGCTATAGCACTATTGGTTACGACGACATGGAAATGTCTTTATTGCCGCGGCGGTTCGGGGTTCGATTCCCGACGCGGTCATCTTTTTTTTCTTGATTTGGAACTTTTAAAATATGTTAGAAACAAAAATCATATTCTAATGTTCATAATATGGCCAAACTTCAATTTGAAAGAAAGATTATTTTTTAGCCAAATCTGAGGCATGCTGCTTCAAACCCAAAACAAACAAACAAACTAGCATATAACGTTCCTACAAGTTAAGACAATATAAATGTCGTCAGCAATGTGTATATAAACATTTTAGAGACGATGCCTGATTCCAGACTAGTTAGTATTCACACACAACGAACACCCACCGACCTTCGTTTCTGGGGTCGCGGCAACTGTACGTCGTTCGTTTTTTTTTTTAATAATGAATAAAAAGTTATAGTATAAGAATTATTTTTTTCTGATCTATTTGAATACTTAACAACACATAACAATAAGACAAGTAAACAACAAATAACTTACATGGCAACATAAGTAATTAGTACAAAAGCAATCCTTAATAATGAAATAGCGTATGATACTGAACAGAATTTTAACAAATATAGTGTGTCGTAAAACACCCTGTGTCGTAAGATACAAATGAAAAACGATACAGCTATTGAACATTTCGAATAAGTCCCATTTAATCAAACGATAGCCATTTTGGACACTATGACATGATCATATAAATTTCTTATAGAGTCATTAGTGAATACTGTATTTACTGGAGAATGATGATAAGTCATTAAATCTTGGAATTTAATTAAATACAGTACATATATATTTAAAACAAGATTAAAATTGTATTTCGATCTACTTGAGTAATTTCTGTCCATTATTGAAATGTCGTGTACGGCAATGCCCATAAAAGGAAAGAACGATGATGTTATAACATGTATTTTTTAATCTCCGAATTAATTCCCATAACTTCTTAGATGTTTCTAAGAGGCAGGTAGTTTTGATTCCTACAATACCTAAAAAGTCTATTTTTGTTTTCGAAAAATGAAATAACCAAAAGGTGGCGATAAACATATATTTCTAACTTATGGTCAAAAACTACATTGGTTTTTTTTTTTTTTTTGTTTAATAACGCCTCTATGATGAAATCATATTAATATATTTTTTACAATGTTGCAACATCGTCTCATTTTGAAGAAATCAGTTAATTCCTATAAATTAGTATCGCTTTTAATTGTTCTTTTATCATTGTCGATTTGTTTCAATTAGAAATTTAAATTACTATAATTCTAATTTACTGGCATGTCATAACAACCGCGTAATTTTGTTTTTATTATGATTTTGTTTTCTCTTTGTGTCTATGATACATATTTTACCTGCAAAGGAGTTTTGAATCATTCCTGTTACCAACCTTATAACTGAAAGAAGTTTCCATGTGTGCCATACGACTAAATGTATATTATGTTAATACATGGGGGTGGCGGATGCAAGGGAATACGTTTAGAGGTAACAAAAATGAGTGATATGTCTAAAATGATTTTTTTTCCATTAAAACATGTGAGGTGACAATGGAAATTTAAAAATTTTCAAACATGAGATAAACAAAATAGATGGAAATGACACATAAAAAATAATTGCAAACTAGGTCAGTTCATACTCACTTACACAAATCGGACAAGTAAACGGGATGATCTTAGGTAGGCAAACAATAAAGAAATCTCTCTTTTTGCGAACACAATTACGAAAACTGCATTACAACATTGTCCACTTCTATACAAACTAAAAATGGCGCAAATAAGTAAAAAGTCTTTGATTTTGAAGTTGCAATCATAAATATGTGCAATGTATTCCTTGATAATTATGTTTGTTCAATGTATTCCCATTTTTGTGATCTGTCGGGGCCTTTTTTAGTTATCATTTTAGGAAATATTTAAGTTTTACCGTCTTTGAAATTATCTAAAGTACAAATTTTGCTGCAAGATATGACCAAAATCACTACTTTCAGGTAAACGTTGTGTCTATAGCATGGCAAAACCTTGATCATTGCATTCTAATGATAAAATAAACAATATAAGACCATTTTGAGTTGTTAATAATTTCACGTTGAGTTTTCCGCTTATATTACTTTTAAAGTTTATGATCTTAGAATTTTCACCTTGCAAGCATGACCCATAGTGTCTGAAAAAAGGGGAACTAAGGACGACCGTGTTAAAACGGCCAATGAAAATATTAATTCTTAATATCACAGCATCTTGAGGCCCGTATCGGGGCGTTAATTAAATCACAAAAGCCTCTAGCAAATATTCCGGACGGAGTCCTTTTATATAAATGTAATTATATAGATTGTTTTTCTTCAAATCAGTCTTTTGATCCACAGCAACATTTCCACAGAATACAGCAAAGTATAGCAAACGCAATAAAGCCACCGATGCCAGCGGCGAGACCAACAAACATTGTGGACTGCAGGAATGGCTGAAATTAGAAACATTATATTGTTATCGCAGAAGATTACTTATCGAATTAAAAAAATAATGTAGATATGCATCAATCCGAAACAACAAAATTTCGGTGAAACAAGAAAACTTGTAAATAAATAATTGGAAACGACAAAATTGGTACAGACAATAAATGATTTTCCATTTTTAGGTGACCTAATCGTTTTAGGATCTTTATTTGTGGCTATATTTTTTTGTTTTAACTTTTAAAAAAAAAATATGGGACTCTATTAAAAATCAAACTTTTATGCAAAGAACAAAATTTTATCGCATTTATTAATGCTGGTTAATTCGTAATAACTGATCATGGTATAAATTGACCTATATATGTTACTGTGTGTTTAACAATACAATATGCGTTTCATTGCGTGAATATTGCAAAACTCTTTGCCACCCTCTATATCAAGTTTTAGTATGAAAATGAGATACTTGATAAAAATCGTTTAAAAATTCACGAAATTTCTATGTTTTGAAGATGAAGATAACAAGTTTTAAGTACAACATTAAAGACACGGAACTAAAATTATGCGATTAATCTCATGTATTGTCAAGTAAAACCAAACATAACATAGGAGATTTTTAATAACAAATTATCTTAACCTCTTTTGTTGTTGTCGTCGTGGTTTTCGCTGTTGTTTGTCCATCTGAAAAAGAAACAACAACAAACTTGAATTTAAAATACTGTTGTGGGACATGTTGTTACGTTTTTCAATTTACACAGACATCATGTACTGCCGTGAATACGCAGCAGGATATCGTGTTGTGTCAACGCTTTGGTCCGATTACCATATCAATCTTTCCGATGTGCGCGCGCGCGCGCGCGTGTGTGTGTGTGTGAGAGAGAGAGAGGGAGAGAGATAAAGCACCAACAAATTTGGAACTTCAAAAACGCCGCATTGCCATTGTTTTGTTCAATAAAATCTCAAGCTTTCAGAAATCATATGTAGATACATTTAGTATATTGTCTATAGTGTCTATAGTGCTCATTATGATTAATTGTCGGACCATTAAACATGTTAGTAAGCACTTAAGGGACATGAATCTAACCTTATGTAAAGTTACACAATGGTCCTCGTTAGTAAACATTGTTTTTAGATATTCCTCGTGGAGTATATATGATAATTCCCCCGGATGGACGACGATCATGACTAATGCCAGTTCAACTTTTGCCTTCTTAATAGTCTCGTTTCTTTTTACAAAATCCACACCTTTGTGTATAATTGTTTAGAATCTATAATGAATAAGTCTCGTTATATCATAAGTTCACATTATCAATTATAAAACGCGAAAGACGACTTCTACATTAGGTTCAACTCCAGTTGTCTTGTAAACAATCTTGTGTAGGCAAAGCAGCACTATTAACATAAATTGATAGCCCGGTAATTTATATTACATGTATACTACCGTTGAGATATTCACTTGATGTGCAACTAAAATCATAAACTTTCAAATTGTGTTTCAGATGATTTCGAATTTCTTTCAAGTCTAGCATAAAACGTACGCGCCTCGCTGTCTAGGTCAAAACTATCAATCCGCGGGATGAAGATTGGTAGAGGCACTGTCTTCGATAAGGTGTTGACTGAAGAGGTGTTGACGGAAGAGAACGTGTTTGAAGTTATTGATCATCCACGCGTAATTGCAAAAATGAAATTAAGTTGAAATTATCTAGGATAGTTAAGTAAGAGAAACATACGTTTAATTCAGAGCCATTAGTCTATAATATAGTAAAGCTTTATAGCATTGCATCCACATTTAAGACAAATAAGAATTACGTTTTAACAGGATAACTTTGCCGAATAGCTGAAAGGTTCTTTGTTTTCGGAAAGAGTCAGTATCGCTGAATATTACATTTATCTTAAACAAAGTGCGTTCCATTTCTGTTGAACCCATACGACAAAGAATCTTCTTGTGATCTTATGATTGATTAAAATCAGTTCGACCTAGATTGACATTTGCAAATTTGAAACCGCTGTGGGAAATTATAATTGATTTTACGGTTGTTAATACCAGTTTTATGGGAAGTCTTCAAGCACAATAGAAACTGTACTGGCTTTGTAGATTGTGACATCATGATGAAATAGCTATATTATATACATGTATATGCAGTCAGTATGGTATGTTAGAACATGTACTTGACTTAGTTGTTCGAAATAGGTCTTTTATATCCCATAGTCAATATAGTATTTCAGAAATTGTATCTTAGTGACTTTGACGTTTGAAGTAGTTCTGCTATATACTATAGTCAATATGGTATGTAAGAACTTACAGTTCAAGTATTGACTTGGTTTTTAGACGTAGCTGTGCTATACACTTTTGTCAATAACGTATGTTAGAAATTGTACTTGAGTGACTTTGACGTTTTATTTAGTTGATTAAACTTGTGCCTTATCAATTTGACGTTTGAAGTAGTTCTGTAATACATGTACCATAGCAACCTTGTTAAATTAGAACTTGCGTTTTAGTAACTTTGTTGTTCGAAGTAGCTCTACTATATTTTACATATGGCTTAGTACTTATTGAATTTGGCGCTTTTAATTTCTTCAAGGAAAAAACTAAAGACATAATAAATGATTTTAACGTAAACCTTCGACTGTTATCCAATCGGATTATGATCAAACACAGTTGAAAACTCATCTCATCAATATACATTCGGAATACGGGGACACTAAGAAAAAAGACAAATCGACTTAAAAAAAGAGTGTTTCTGAAAAAAATTGAATGCATTAAAAAAGGTTATAACCGGGCAAAGCAAATGTTTGTTTGCAAAAGTACATTATATACGTCGGCAACTATATAACATCAATATCGTGTATTAATTTTAATTCTTCTTTAAATGTCACAATTTTAACTTTTAACATACTTTTTCCTGCTTTTATATAGTTAGCAAACTATTTGCAAAAAATACAACAACGCACGTTTATTGACATCTCATTGTGAAACTTTACGTGATAGCAAGCATATAAATTTAAGGTTTCAGTATCACACTACACAAGGTATTTAATAAACATGTCAAAAACGATATGCGTTGTTAAGTTTTAAATTTCCCTTTAATTGCACTGGAATTGTATTCATTCACTTCATTTCAAATTAATCCCTATCACATACCTTTTTATTATTCAGTATCATTCAACATTATTAGAAATAAATACATCTTTATATCATCAATATGCAAATGTGGCGTCTGCACATTCTGGTCAATATGGCGCTTTAGTGACTGATATTCGGAAATATTTAGAATAATTCACCGACAAATGGTATGATGCAATGTTTGGCCACAGGCGTATTTTGATTAAAACAAACACTCACACTAGCAGAATGGTTTTATTTTAATCAGGCACTAATTTGCTATAATTGGTATTTGACATTTAAAACCCATCAAAATATAATCTAGTTTGCGTCCACACTAGGCAAAGAAATGTGGTTTAAATATATACATGCCATGTTGGAAGTTAACAAATATCTTGTAATAAGCAAAAAAGGTTACAAAGAATTGAGGCTATCAGAAACAAGATTTAAACTTCTGTGTTCATCTAAGAATTTCTGTTCATTCCATCTTTTGTCCATTTTGAGCACCAGCATGACTCCATATCGCAATTTAATGTTTTTGTTTCAACAACAGTCCAATTACCTTTGCCAGCCACAGCATCAATTGTTTGATACAAAAGAGAAACACATAGTATTCTTCCACCAAAAGGTAAGATCTGTGGATTTGGGATTGTAAAACCAGTTATAAACCACATTTGCGTTCACATTTGTAAAATAATGTAGCATTACTTTTTAATGTAGTATTAAAACCACCTCCCGAGGTAGTTTTAATGCTACATTACAGAAACCACTTGACCTTTACAAAATTCACGTTTTACACCACATATAGTGTGGACGCAAACGAGTTTAAAAAATAAACCCAAGTTAATGTAGGATTAAAAACGTAGTCTGAACACGGTATAAGTGAAACAAGCAGACACACGTACAGGAACACAGCTGGGCACCTTGAAACGATTTAGAGTTCTACTTATTTGAGGACTGTTTTCCCCCCTAGAAGTTTAAAATCTATCATTTTGTGATATGAAGACTATGCGCACAAGGAAATGTTTGAAAATGGTCTCTCAAATTTTAAAGAAACAAAACATTTAAAACCGTATTTTAAGGTAAAGTTGTTTAAGGGACTGGACGTCAAATTAATTTATCTTCTTCCAAAAACAAAATAATATTGCAGAAATTTTAAACGCTTTCAAGCAGTATATTAATCAAGTGTTTTTTTTAGATAATAACTGATATTACGGACTACCATCGTTTATAAAAACAAAACAAGTCTTGATAGTGCGGTGTCTAAAACATAGCTCGCTCTATTTTTATCTTTTATCAAAACCGTTTGTCCAGTTTTGGTGTAGTGCTTTTTCTAATTTTGGTGTAGTGCTTTGTCTAATTTTGGTGTAGTGGTTTGTACAGTTATGGCGTAGTGCTTTGTCTAAGATCGTTCACCGAAGCATACAATAAGTCTTGATTCGTGTATAAGTTTTTTAGTTGTATGTAGCATTTGTTAACAGCAACAAGATCGAATTAAAACTAGTTGAAAATTATTCATTACACTTCCATTTCAATGTACACAAATAGGCGTCAGTTATTGAGCATCCTACTTAAGAAATAGCATCTCTCTTTGCAATATTTGGCTGAACGTAAAGGCTTTTGTTCATTTCATGTAAGTAATATGTCATTTTCATTTTCAGCTCAGTGTGTTGCAAACTCGGGAGCTAGTCAACGCACCAACCATTGATCATCATTCCGCTATCTTTGCAGTAAAATATGTACTTTCCTTGTAGCACTTACCAATTTCATGTGTTAATTGTAAAATGTCGTTCGTTTTTGTTCCGATTATTAGTAATCATAATTTTCATTGTGAAATAGGTACTTATAACTGTTGTTATTTTTATAAATATTAGTAATTTTATAATCAGAATGATCAATAACGTAAAAGTAAGCCGCAGAAAGCAGAGATGATTATTGGTTGCGGGGTTTATCCCGCTACCAAAGTTAAAGTGTATTTCTGACAATCATATCATCTTTATTCGATTCCAAATCACACCCAAATGTTCATGTGCTACACAAAATAGTCCCATTCATGAACAATGCGGATGAATTATCAATGAACAAGCAGTTCTATTCAACCTGTATCAGCTGCACTGACCATTTTGATTATATAAGATCTGTCAATGATAAGGTATTCCAGCCCATGGTAGCATCACAAGCTGGGTCAGGCAGAGTTCATCGTAGATATGAGGCACATTAAATCTATTTGTATTTGTTTCTCATTCATGTATATTCACAGACTGGCATTTAAACAGAAAATAAATCCACCAAAAAACCCGCAACCATCAGACATTTCAAGGCTTTGATTTTTATTACCGGTGATGGGCAATTTGTATTAAAATCGATATTTTACTCTTGCATCCCTTATGCGACTATAAAATATTAATCACAATTTACAGTCACAGTGCGTAACTTATACAACTGTGAAATATTAATCACACTAATACAGTAATCAAACACAGCTTCCAGATATTGAGTTCCGTTATTAAATGCATCGTAAAGGATTCAAAGCTTTGATGCTTTAATTTGTACCGGACATAAATGATCAGTATAATAGTGTTAAGTGTGCATAGATTCAAAGCTGGGAAAAGTGGATCTAAACAAAACTTTAAAGCAAGAAAACCAAATTTTCTAAGAACAAAAAGGGCCATACTTCTAACAAAATGCTTATCAGTGTTATGGTTCTGAGTCTCTGTGACACACAACGAGCAGTCCGTTTAAAATTATGCCGTTTGTATTCATCTGTGTGACTCACTTTTAGTTTTCTAAATGTACAAACTATAACACAGTAAACAATATGTAGAATTACTGCTGACAATTTTAACATTTCAAGGTAAATAATTTTGACTGATTACCCTGAAAAGATGATTTCCAAGCTTTATAGCATTTTTTCTGAGACTCCTTATAAAATAACATAAATTAATGACGGCACCGTGAAAATTCACATATCGTCAAGATTAGTGATTCAGAAAATTATTTAGCAAGACGACCAATTTATATAATATTATTACCACCAGAATGTTGTTCGGAATGACCTGTAACATCAGTGGTATTAAATATATAGAGAAATATAAAGAGAAATCGTGTTAGACCTTGGTTACGGGAAACTTGAATCAAACAGTAGTACAAAAACATGGATAGACAGATTTACACTGGGCAAGTTCCTTAGCAACGGATGTAAAATTTCGCGCATGCGCACTCTATGTAGGGCTAAAAGATATGACCGCAGAATGTAAAGTGTCTTTACATTATATCACATTTCAAGTAATTTGGTCAATATGAATGATTACATAGTCATGTTCTTTTTTTGTTTTGTTTTAGTTTTTATTAATGGCCAACATTTTGCTGAAGAGGTTATCTATACTTTTATCAGTTTTTGCCAGACAACGGAACACATTGACATATATCATAGAAGAAATACTTGCGCAAAGGTGAGTTTATTGAACATATTTATTAACCTCACACATTTATTCAATGTAAAATGGGTCGTCCAATATTCTATATTTTCAATTTTACAGTGATAAGTATTTGATTACTATTTTAATAGAATGAATTCAAAGGGGAAAATCGTAATGGGGAATACACTAATGGAAGCGACTGTAAACTCTAAACTATTTTACGAAATGACATGCCCATTGTTTCTGATTTGAAAGTAAAAAATGTTATCGTTTTAATATTCTCAACATTATGCAGAGATGTAATTTAAGTTCCATGCCAGTTTTCAATACATGACATACTTCGTAAATGCTTCGGTTTAATTAAATATAATTTTGCATTAAAATACTTCATTAAGTCCTTGAAATGTTGCTTCGCATATAAATTGTTAATATTATAGGGGAAATCTATAACATTGATTATTGAACTTCTTCTTTTGAATTATGTAATGTTTTTCTTGTGGCTCATTGTGTAAGAATGACTCAATTAGTCTGACACATGTTATTGCATGTTCAACAGCATTTATCTTGAAGGCATTGTGTCAATATTCGTGATCTTATCGTGTTCGTCTAGCAAAACTTGCTGTTGTTATGCGGAAACAATGTCGCAATTCAACATAAAATACTGTCGTGAATTTGAAGGTAAAAAGCAAGGACAAAGATAGGAATCAACACGTTCCATTTACGCAGTCTAAGCTAAGCTACATGGATGAAAAAATCCGATTTTTGAATATGTAAACAAACATTTCGCTATTTATTTTTCGTAGTAAGTGAAGTATACTTTTATAACAGCATGCTCTGCTACAATTTCCTGTTTAAACGATAGACTAGTTGCTATAGGTTTTCCTATTTTGTTTGCAATTCTCTAGTTTCATTGACATACTAGTAATGGTTTTCTAGTTGTTCCCAGCTTTTTTTTTTTACAATATTCTAATTTCATTGACATTCTAGTTTCCTAGTTTTTTTTTCCAGTTTTTATTTACAATTTCTCCATTTCGATTTAGTTATAGTAAATATGATTATATATAATCTAATTCTTGCATGACGGATAGAACTTTCTCTTGATTTTTGCTGCTGCTGGAAAAACTCATTTAACACCCACCTACTGTAATTTATGAATGAATGCATACTGTAAATTCGAAAGCTACCATAATAAAATAGCACTTTAAAGAAAAAAGCAGTCGCTTTACTTTATTTCTTCTATTAGTTGAAGAATACAGCAAGCGAAACAATCTAACACTAGTTGAAGGTGCAGATTGAAATATCTGGCTCTCGGCAGAGCCTTGTTACCGCCTAAACAGTTACACCCAAGCCTGATATTTCCATTCGTATATTCAATCAATGCGTTTTTCATATTTAGTCATATTTAACAGGTATCTAGTTTGGTTACCTATTGCTAACAACCAATAACTTCGCATTTAGAAACGTTCTTTATGGTATCTTGGTGACATACTTGACCGTCAGTCATATTAGACTAAAGAACAGTAGACTAAATATTAATTCCACCAAATGTCTTTCGTCCAAATGTCGTGCACCGGGCATCCGGGCGTCTGTAAGTCGAAGGTCCCGGCGAATTCGCCACTATTCATGCTGAAAGCGTACACATGCTTATATAGTGCAATTTTGAACAAGACTTTTATTTAACTGAGTTGGATACGAGCGGTTGGACGTAACTTTGGCTATTTGTACCAGTTCTGTGAGTCACCATGGTATCGTAAATTTACTCCTGGTGCATTGGACATATTGCTTGGCATGTAGCCTAAATTCTGGCTGAAAATGTTTGTCGAAAGGTGGTATAGCGGAAATAATGATCTGGCTTTCTGTTTGTCTGTTTTATTGTGTTAAAGTAGACATAATCACAAATATAATTTTCAACACAAGGTCTAATGTATGTTTTATGGTTATTATTGCGAAGTACAGTTTACTAACTGTCTTGTTTCATAGCTATGAAAGAAAATAAATACAATACTGCATTTTCATATCCGGTTGACGTTAATTAACGACAATCGTTTCCTTTCTATCACGATATACAATAGCTTTTCTGCATTGGGAAGTTGAAATATTGATGATAAACTCAATATAAGGGATAGAATCATTACGACAGCAATTAAGGAAATGCATAATTACAATGTTTATGCTGTAATGTAAAACCATTCTATACATATCATTTCAGATATATAAATTAAAAAAAGTGAAATTTCTTCAGTGATAGACGGGCTTCATTTATATTTTACTATTTTCTCGGTAGGTGATCTCTGTTATTATAAATTGATAATTAATGTCGACAGACAGTTCGTTTCTCTCTTTTTTTCCATTGGGTAAGTTCACACCGAAGCTTTAGGGTAGAGTAGAGACCGACTCTATAATCGATAACCCACTACCAATCGTACCCTCCCTGTTGAAGAGCTGAACTCTGCAAACTCCACGGCGAGGTAGGGTTTACTGGTTTCTTGCTTTTTCATCACAGCGCTCAATGTGCATTTGGGAGACATGTTCTTGTCAGTTATCTCCCTTTCATACTCTATTAAAGTAGGTAGATCCTTTCATTTGGATTACTCTGTTGTTATCGCTATGTTATTTGTAACAATATAAGGTAAATGAAGCTAAGTTATTGATCATCATGACTGTTGATTTAAAAATGCCTTCAAGTACATCTTCTATAAACACTCAAGCGTCTAATTTAATTTAACAAAAATGCAAGATATCTCATACCTTAGAACCTTAGAACTTAGAAGTCAGAGGATTCCAAATGATGGGACCTACTTACAGACATAATCTAATAAGGGAGACTATTTGAAACTCACCAAAGTCCCTCATTAAGTAACAATTTAAACAACTCCGCCGCATAGCTTAAAAGAAGAATGTCCGGTAAAATCGTTGTAGCGTCTATAAAATCCACACTGACGCCTGTAAATTGGTATTGGCGCCTATAAAATCAATTATTTTCCATTGAGATTTCGAATTTGAAAACTTATTAACAGATGCAAATTAAGACTGAACTGATAAAAATCAACCAAAACCACAAGGACTCAAAGAATTGTATTTGTATTAAAACGCTCACAGAAAATAGTAGAATATAATACCACTATCTGTTTCAGTTGGTATAAATAATGTTATCTGATGGAGTTGTCGTGAAATATATAGGGAATACTGCATTTGTGCCTTTCATATTGAATTTATTAGACGATTTGGATAAAATACTAAAATACGAGGCTCTGTCGAGCATTCTATTACTTATATTCAATGAGTTTAATAACTTCAATACAGAACTTTCAATAAATGTAATTTTCTTTTTCATATCATGTTAACCTTTTTAATAAATCTTTGAAACTTCTTTATATTACAGACAAAACCTTCCCTATTATAAAAACAGTCAATCATGCAAACGTCTTCATTACACAAAATATGACCAGTGTAATACCAAAATTATTATTAAAACCAGATAGTGATATATCGTTAATATCTTCTATAGGGGTCCAGCTACTTACATGAAATGTCATGATACTGCAAGCTGTAAATTTAAACAAGATGTAAATATAAATATTACAGTTTTTGAACTTCTAGATATTTACTGAGCAGACTAATTACATATTCTATTTCATTTTTACTGACCGAAGAATACCGAAAGAGCACACAAGCGTATAAAATCGGACAGAAATTGCTGATTGTCAAAACATGTGTATTGCATTAAGAACAGTTTTATTATTTAACTTCTTGCAGAAGCGGCAAACAAAAATTGCAACACTATTGTAACACCTTCCTTAACAACAACTGAAAAAGATAATTCTTAGAAAAAAAGCGGGGAAAACACTGAAAAATGCATATGTTATCATGTTTAGAGAACGTTAAATTCTTTTGAAATCTTTACTTGGGGTCAACAGATTACAGGAATTCATTTTGAGTTGATTTGGTAAGGTTATCAGATTTTTTCTCTTCGGAGACTTATTAATCATTTAACCCATAACTAACGAGGCATATTGTGTAAATTTACATAACGTTAGAATCAATAACCTTTGTGCTGGATAACAATAACATGTTTAATTAAAGAAAAGCCAATAGAAGGTTAACAAGAAATATCTTTAAAAATGATGGTCGGCGAATTGTAATAAGGAAAGAAGTCATCTAACATTCATCTTTCATCTAACGTTTTTCAAATTACAAAACTAAACACCGGTCTTTAACAATTTAAATGGTTCTCTTTTATTTTTTCGCAAAGGTTTCGTAGGGTTGCAATTTTGTTTCGTTTATCCTTAGACGAATAATTGCAGCAGTAGTTTGATGAAGATTTATGAAGCGGTTCATGAGAAAAGGTGATTAAACGTGTTTATATTTTTAGCTAATATGGTCCCTATCCCCATTTGTAACAAAATAGCGGGAGACCTTATGATATTGTTACACATCAAGTTTGATAAAAATCCGTTACATTTTAGTTGTTAATGCAAAGAAAGGCATATCTACTTTTAGCTATAGTGGTCCCTAATAGGGCCCAAGTTCCTATATAAATAAAGAGGACCTTATAATGATGCTCCAGACCAAGTATGACAAAGATCCACCAAGCTGTTCATGAGACGCTGTATAAAGGCATTTCTAATTTTAGCTCTAACTGCCCCTAAAAGGGTCAAATGTCCCAGCTGAACAAAGTTGGCTGCGGGCCTAATAAAGATGCTACAAATCAAGTTTGATTAGAATACATGAGAAAAAAATCAATTAAATGATTTTTTTATTTATTATTTTTATTTATTTCTAAAATAGGCCAACTGATCCCGCTTTAACAAAATGCATATTCGCTATTTATGAATCTTTGGACAATGACGTCACACCTATAAAAAAGTGAAGGTCAAGAAAAACATACAATTGTAATTATTTCAATATTTCTGTTTCATAAGCAAAGTTTGACCGTAGTCATAACACATAGATAAACTGTATGCAGCGTACCTTCATTTCAGTGTAATGAGATTCAGTCATTATATAGCATATATATAATAAAACAGATTTCAACTGAATTCAATATTTGCATACCATACTAAAGAAAAATATTCATATATAATAAGCCAGTTAAATAATTTATAACAAATATATCAAAGCAAACAAGTACTCATTTTAATATGCAATCTGAATAATCACAAAAGCAAGAAACCTTTTCATATACAGACGACAATTGTAACGAGGAAAATCTTTTAAAAAGCACTTCTCTACATAAAAGACTCTTATCACACTCTTATTCATGTGATACGCAGACCGTATTCAGCTCTTTCTTTAATTTGATATATGTTGGTATTTGAACAGGTTTTTATCATATTTATTAAACTTACTTATCATTTTGAGATATATCAATATTCTTGCTAAATATACTGAGCCAAAGTTAGCTAGCGTCGTTTAGGATAAACGCTTTGTCTACATTTCACTCAGCGTAGCACAATCAACAGAGTGAAAGAAATTGACACTCTCGGCCAATCAGGCAGAGTGTTACATAAATCTTCCATTTTGATAAATTATCTATAATGCGTTATCGAGTAGTTTGATTTGCAAACTGAAGTCACGTGGCATAGGTAACGAAAACGAATTTAGACGGCGTCGCCGAAAAATCATGACGATAAAGCCTGTATCATTAGATTTTTTTGGCTATAAAGTTTCAGGTTAAAGATTTCTTTAAACCGGAATCGCCTGTCCCGTCGTCCGTCCCACAAGGCCGTCCCCTCGGGAACCCCGGTCGGGTGGCTCCTGGAGGGGAACCGGGACCCCACTGCTCGGATTGTCCGAATATATAGATATAGTGTCATCAAATGTTTGTTGGGTTCTTTAGGATCAAGGAGTATATTCATTTTTACTATAGGGCCATATGGGTGTTGCACATTTCATTATCTCTCATAAACAGACTTTGTTAATGTTGCTTGGTTTCCAAAGGACTGAGTAACGTACCATTTGGTTATATCATGGAGATGACATCATTGTATTGGTTCATATTTTAATGTAATAAAAATTTGTAATTTTCACAGAAATGTCATGGAACTGACTTATATTATTAGAAAATAAAATGAACAATATGGCATTATCATGTTGTTCGGGGTCATGCAATGTCAAAACTATTAAAAGTAGGTGAAACCTGTCAGAAAATATGAATTTTAACCTTCGCCCTGCTAAATTGGACTGGTCTACCATTCAATTTGGGCAATCATTTATTATTCGAATTGGTGTTTACTGAAAATTTACTGACTGAATAGCGAACAGTGCAGACCATGATTAGACTGCACGGATGTGCAGGCTGATCTTGGTCTGCACTGGTTGCAAAGGCAGAATCGCTTGCCGCCAGCTAAAGGTTTTGCGAGTAGGATCTTACACCAAAAACAAACAGATATCCTCTGCATATACCAAGACTAAGACATAATTCACGAAATTAATTTATGGAGAACTGTATAATAATTATGTTCCAGTACAGTAATATTTCTAAAGATTTACAAGCATTCTCATAGCCCGTTAACCTTTTGACTGAAACAGCTTTTTTATTAGAAAGATAGAAGTAAAGTATTCAGAAGTTTCACTAGGCCTTGACATCTGGTATACATAAATGATTTGAATCGTCAATAAATGTGCATAATAAAAAATCGAACTTAAGCGTTGTAATTATATAACAGAAATAAACATTCTTCGTAGCAGAAAATGTTTGATGACCTATACAGGAAATGCGCTACAGGAATGATTTTATTAAACTGACACAATTCATCGCGTGTTCAGCGGCATCAATCTAATATTAAAGGCATTGTGTCGATTTCTTGATCTTATCGTCCGTCTGTTGTGCACCGGTTGTTGTCACTTTGAAAGAAAGCGCTTCTTGAATATCAGACTTCTAGACGCTTCTAGGTTACATTCTACCAATTCAGTTCCTTCTTTATTTCATATAAAATATAGTGTCATATGGATTGAAAGGTATGTGTATAGTGGGTACTAGTACAACCTGTTAAAGTAAATCGTCCTTTAGTTAGTGATGACTCTATTTTTCTTGTTACATGCTTAGTAACAGCATAACCAGCTGCAATATTCTGATCAGTTTCACAGACGCTATAGATACAAAATCAATGGACACCCATCTTGACTCTAGATATAGGCAAGTAATAAAACAATCATCGGCTTGCTTCACTGTTGCAATAATGCATGTTGCGATATGAAATAAAACAATCTTCAAGAATAGGACGTTTTAGATAGAATGGTCTGTTTGAAGAATAAAGGTATAGAACATCTAGTTTGATGCTAAGCGTTAAGTGTAAAAGAAAAAAAAAGTGTCTGATTGTATACCCAAGAACAGATTGCTGACGGTTCTACGCCCTCCAAGGGTCGATTATTTTCATTTAGACTCAGCATGCCTCCTCTCATTAGTTCCATCTCATCCTCGGACCTACATATCATCTATCTCGGGACAGCTACTTATAGCAGTATAATACATTTAGCTTGTCTACAACATCAATGCTTAATAAGTTCTAAACTTTATGATAGAATTAAATCCTTTTTTTATTAGTGTTCATGCACGTGTAAACCATACCAAATAACGCACACATAGAATGAAACCCATGTGTTCGTGAAAAGCCGGGTTAACACATGCATGAACCACAGAAAAAATAATTTAATCTCCTTATTATTCCAATTAAACATGTTTCCGCACCAATGTTTCATTTTTAA
This sequence comes from Mercenaria mercenaria, assembly GCF_021730395.1. NCBI lineage: Eukaryota > Metazoa > Mollusca > Bivalvia > Venerida > Veneridae > Mercenaria > Mercenaria mercenaria. Next base: position 27,552,020 of record NC_069364.1, on the reverse strand, counting down.
TGATTTTATTTGCCCCAAACAACTTTTCTTAAATTTTGAATCGAAACAAACTAATTAAGAAAATAAGTGATATGTTCCGTACGGAAGAAAGAAAGTTATGGCCATTTTTGGAAGGTGATTTATGTTAACCGTGCCGAATTTAATCAGAAATAGATTGTCTCACAACTATTTCGTATCTGTCCGCTGTACAATGTAGTTCAACGCGGAATAATTTACCACCACTGACGTCATTATCGTTATAGACCGGAAAATCACCACCTTTGAAGCAGCCATGGACTTGATCACAAAATTACAAGTACTCATGGCCAGTACAAAATAGTTCAACGTGCTTTGAATATATACAAAAGTCGCAGTAATTTACTACGAATAACAATCGACTGCATGCCTTTACTTAACATTTTTTTAATTTACAGGGGGTTTGAATGCATAACTGTATATATCACCAAATTGCAGTATCATATTGATGATGTGGTTAGCTGAATCAAATCCTGTATGTATTGGGATTCTAACTATCAAAGCTCTGTTAGCGCGTGTGCCATTTTTTTGGAATGGATTCTTTTTATACACCTAAAATAAATCACCTTCCATCAGTACTTTGATTTAATATTACTGATGTCAGTTTTGGCATAGATTCTACGCTGAAGTATACATATGAATACAAAAATGATAAGCAAGGAGCTCATCAGTGTATGGAAATCTGGGTAAAAGAAATCAAATTACTAAAAGTATTAGAGACTGGAGTTATCATTTTTAAAGATGACGTCGAGTGATAGGAGGCTAATGTTACATTAATGTTGACGACTCATTGCACGCATTTAAATATTTATTGTGCAATTAACTTGCCTTTCTCTTGTTTCAAGTAAGTGGTATTCAACATGTTTTTAGTTTGAAAAGCAATCGATTACAGCAAATTTGCAATATGATACGTACTTGTTAACCTTCATATGTTTTCCCTTGGCGGGGAAACAACGTCCATGCATTTATGATCACAAGCAGAAACTGTTTAAAAGACTTTTTTTGGTTTTGTATGGCTATATGCTGTTTGGATAACCAAAAGTTAAAGGAGTTCGGACGCAATTTTTCCACATGACGACCTTAATTTAATATTTCCATATTTGTAATTCATATAAAACATGTCTTGGAAGTGTTTAGGTTTACATACATATTTTATTGGCGTTAAAGATATACTTCGAGGGTTCAACGCAATAAGGGCGTATCTACATATGATCATTATATGTAGATACGCCCTTATTGCGTTGAACCCTCGACTTGTCCTAATGAATACATCGCGCATCTTGCCGCTTGCGCTATACAGCATAGCAGCATACTTTTTTCTGTGAGCTGTGGATTACTAATTCATACTGTTTTACTTTTTGTCTTCATGTTTTTTAGATTTGGTTCGGACCGTCGATAGAAACATCGTATGCCTACTCATATTCATTATCTAAATCGGAGTTCAATAAATTCGATAAGAACATTTTTCCGGAAGCATGTGTAGCAACCAAGCAAATCGATTGCAGATTCAGTTTGACCCTCATATACCTACTCATAAATTTTCATTATCTAAATCGAATTTCAATAAAGTGGATAAGAAAATTTTCCGGAAGCATGTGAAGTAACCAAGCAAATCGATTGCAGATTTGGTTTGACCAAGTTTGTTCATGATGGGTAATGAAATGTGCAACATCCCTCAACGCCCCGCACCCCCTGTTTAAACGGAATTCAATTGTTCACTCCATGGTCCCAAAGAACCAGAAAATATAAACTATAAACATATGTAAATAACATCATTGTTTAGAGTTCTTATTTCGGATAGAGATCTCCTTGTTGTGCTTTTGCCAGTGATCATCTAGTTATTAAATTTATATTCTCACATAACAAATTATCATATTATAATATCTGATCGCAGTTAATTTAATCGAGTTCTATCACGATGTGTAGTAGCCATTTGAAATACATTTTTATTAATTATTTGTAGTAATCAGTACTTTCTCATTTGAAAATACGCTGTCTTGACGTTATTGCATATTAGATGTATTAGAAATGATATGAACAGTTAAAACGCTAATTCTGCTATTCAACACAATTAATTTGAAACATTCGTGTATATCTATATCTCATAATACGTAAAGTCATATTTCAGATGTTGTTTGTTACTTCACCGTTGAAGTTAAGCATTTCCACAGTATAATCAGGAAAACAACCGGATTTGTAGTTATCATTAAAAAAAACTTTGATATTATGCGCTTGTATATATCCATGCAATGCACTAAATATACATTCTGCACACAGACAGTTACAATTAAACGAAATAGTTCATTTATTATTCACGGTTTCTCTTTGGTTGATAACAGAAAGTCTGTTCACAAGTGGAACACAGTATTGTTATAAATCACATAGATAATCGTAAACAATGATTTGTCATATAATATAATATATAAACTGAACTTTCAGCATAACCGTAAACGTCATTAAAAGAAATGTCACTTGCTTTTTTGTGTTTTTTTTACACCAAAATTTGAAACAAACCTTTTGATAACATTGACAAAATGGAATTCAGATCAACACCTCCGTCACCAGCCACAAACAAACATGCATGCATGCACATTTTTGTGATTACCTACAGCCACTGACTCTCACTATTTTGATGTGGTTTTATATCTTATCCTTTTAAACAATTCGTTTAGAATTATTTGTCAAGACTCACATAAAGCGTTTCTTGCAATATCATGGATTAATACTGAAGCTCTGGAAAACCACATTGACTGCAGTACTTAGGAGTATTACATAACGAAGCGAGCTCTCCTGTAATCAATAATGTATCAAAAATCGTTCTATAGTTCAAAAACATTCAGAAACGCTGTTAATTATGGAAGTTCTGGAATCAAAGTATTCTACATGGGGCTAAAATTTAAACCCTCAACATTTGCAAGTAAAACAAACGTGCACCAACCACTGACCTGAACGATACACTTAGGCTGTACAGTGACAGCTTACAGGTAACTGTCAGCAGATCATTGTTCAAAACATAATCGAAAAAAAAGTTCAAACGCGTGAATCTTATTCTAAGCAGAAACGACTGGACTGGCATTTTCTTTAAGAAAAAGTACTGTTTTCTCGACCAACGTTACCTAACACTAACATTACAAAATGAATACGAGAAGGCTTGTTAACTTGTAAATTTGAAAAGACAGCGATGATGACTGGGGTTAAAGGTCACTGAGCCGTAATGGCAGTCGATAATTTCCGTGTAATTAAGTATTCGGTATTCTACGGCTCATACGAGCACCTGGCTTTCCGTTCGTACCGGAGAATGTCGGCATCTTCTATTCTCCAAAGGACAATGCAGATTCTTGTATTAAAGAGAAAATTATTGCCTCTCTTTAATCAGTTTTTGCATTACCTGCTGTGTCACACCAGTCAGTTTTCAACAGGATTGTTGTTTAAAAGATTATTAAATTATGAGAAATGATATACACTAGTAATGAGAAAATCGAAACGAATTATCAATTTTTCCGAAAGAGATCACCTACCGAGAAATTATATATAATAAATGAAATTTTTTAATTACTGAGAAAAAAATGGTTTATTGGCTGCATATGTTAAATGACAATAGGAAGAAAGTACAAAGGCCCTAGCATTTATTTTTAATGACACTAGAATTTTAAATTAGTTTCTGCTACTGGTTTCAATCTAGCCGAGTCGGTATTTTTTTACTTGATAAAGCATATCGTTTACTTTGCAACAGTTTAATTCATAATGAAATAATGGAATGGCATGACAATAAATGTATCACGGTTGTGTATATAAACAGAACACTTAATAAAATTAAAGGCGTTTATCAACCATCCTCAACCGCCCACCCGCTAAAATCCGGGAAGAATTGATTTTTGAAAGCCTGAAATTGAAGTGTCAGTTAACTTAGAAAAAAGTCACTATTACTAGCTTTAATAACAATCTGACCAAAGTACTCGATCTGTCTAAATGTTAGATCTGAAAGCGACCCATTCAAATTCCTTTTTCTATATAATCGGATTTCTATTTTTATTTCCACCAAGCACTTTGCTAAGAATAAACTGAAGTCTTAAAACAAACAGGAGAAACACCTGTAATTTGATCGTATTTGTACTGCGCACTTACCTAAACACTAAATGACTAGATGGTTCCGACGCACCTATCTCTCTAGATCTTGTCTTTTATATTGAGTGTTTGTTTAGTAAGTTTGACTGGTTGCGTTCAATGCAAAGGATCTTTCTATATATAATACTATATAACACAGGTAGACAATGTAAATATCTCAGATTGTGTACGAAATAATTGCAAAAGTGCTAGTACTTGGATGAAGGAAATGAAATGTGAAGTGTTCGGTCATAACCACTATTTAAAACTCGAAAATATTAACTGGTTATTATAATATTTATATCCGTACAGTGTGTCACTGAAGCCTCTGTAGTAATAACTTCTTAATATTGATGCAATTGCTTCGAAGAGAGATTACATGACTTTTGCATCTTTGATACCACTGATGCAGTCGGGACACGGATATGCAGCCTGTCTCAGGGTTAATAACACGCAGCAACAATGGAAAGATAAAAGTTATCAGGAACATCTTTAACACTGTTTCGTAAATAATTCATAGGATTTGACGAATGATTCAAATTAATAGCAAATCAAGGTGATTTTTTTATCTATTTTGTGTGGTAACTGATAAAATAATATATCTCTTAGATACCGTGAAGATATTTCCTACTTAAGATCTGTTTTTATTTCATAGAGTCGTCTAGAAACCTTAATTTACATAGTGGAATTCGTATACTTTAACCTTCAAAGTGAAAACAGCATGTACAATCAATCTAAAATTGGCATCCGTATACCTTTATAATCAACGTGACGACATCATGTAAATCACAAAATGGCATCCTATACCTTTACATTCAACGTGACATCATCATGTTAATCACAAAATTGCATCCGTATACCTTTACATTCAACGTGACGTCATCATGTAAATCATATGAAGGCACCCGTTCACCTTTACTTTCAACGTAATTACATCATGTAAATATCAACGCATCCGTACAACTTTACATTCAATGTAATGACATCATGTAAATCACAAAATGGCATTCTTATACCTTAATATTCAAAGTTATAGAGAATATTAGGTTACTGTCTGATAAATTTAAATTTATTAGGCGAGTTGAAGAAAATATATTAGGCGAGGCTCTGCCGAGCCTTATATTTTTTTTGTAGACGAGCCTAATAAATTTAAATTGTTTCAGACAGTAATCTAATATTCTATTTATCCTACCTGCTCAGAAAATTGGAAAATAAGCCGTTGGAAAGAGCAACAGCGTGCAGACTTGACGTCATATAATATGGCGTTTGCAAGTGTAATTCAGTTTGTGGAAAATTGAAAAAATTCAATAACTTTTTTGTTTCTGGATAAAAACTTGTGATTTTACCACTTATTTTCTTAGTAAGAACATTTCCAATACAATGATAACAGTTTCAATGAAAAATTCGAAAAAAAAATGTTTTCAAAATTTCCGGCCGAAGTGCTGTAAAAGTGAAAAATAGCAATACCTTTTTTTGTTTCAGGATAAAAACCTTTGATTTGACCACTCATTTTCTAAGTTCAGACATTTCCAATACAATGGTGATGATTTAAATGCAAAATTTTGATAAAATATGTGATTTCAAAAGTTCCCGCAAAAGTGATATCTTGACACTGACTAGATAAAGCAAAGTTTATTAGGTAGGCCGATTTTGTGCTATATCTTGTATGATGGTAGGATAAAAGACAGCATGTAACTAGTAACCGTTTACCTTCACATTCAACGTGACGACATCATGTGAATAACAACAATTTATCTATATAGCGATAACGAATTTTACAAGAGAAACACAGTAAGATCGAGAAATGGAAACTATGCCTTTTATTTAGGATCTAATTCTGCTGACTTGTAAAAGCATACTTTATGGCTGTATATGAATTCGTGAAAACAAATCACAAATAATCATTTCAAATATTTGACCCTCAAACTCTTATTCATCTTAAATGTACCTTGTCCGTGGAAAAAATGAGTAAAATCAAAAAGGAAGTTGGAGCGTTACATTCTACAGCAATTTCCAGGTGTTATCCCAACCTAGCGTGCGTAGGTCAGGCTAGCAAAAGCATAAAATTAATCATATAAGAAACCATATATCTATTTCAACTAGGCATGTGAGTAAATTATGAGAAATATCATTCTACAATGATGTAAAGGATTTTAAATTTTCCTCCGCAACTTTACATGTTGACCCTGAGAGAACTTCAAAGAATATGTGTTGAGAACTTCAAGGGAATAATGAATGTTTTTCACTTTCATATTAGAAACAATGCACCCGAAGAATGTACACCATCTCTATTAGAGCTAAATACAATCATTGTGAGTAATGTTAGATTGTTTTGGTATTACTAAGCACTCTTTCCATTCCTTTCTTTCTCTATCCTTGAAACCCTTTTAGAGATTGCTCTTCCATTTAGTCATCAACATAAATGATACGTTAGACCACCCTGTTTTACAATTACAGGAAAATAAATCCATGAGGTAGGAAACCACAGTAAAAGAAAGCTATATTAAGACCCCCGTGGAAGCACAGAACTCAACTAAACAAAAACTAAAGACTCAATTTGATCAAGTTTTCAGATAGGTAATGAAATGTGCAGCTCAACACACCCTAGCACCGGCTTAAATGGATCTCTCTTACCCGGAACTACTAGTTGTTTTCCATGGTCACAACGCCACTTTTGAGCTTCTATCAGAAGATATCAAGCTAGATAATAATGACAAAAGCAATATAACAGTATATAAAACGCTTTTATTTAAATGCAGATGATCAATATTTACTGAACAATTGTAAAGGACATGACAAGGCAATTAATTTCAAAACTAACTCTTTATGAAGCTGTCTACAGTCTTCTTTTAATAGACATTCTTTAAATCGGTTATTATTCAATTATGTGCGAGAAAATAAACATAAGAGACAAATATTGAGATATAACCAGTGGAAACTTTGCCAGGAAAGGAAACAAAAATGTATAATCTAACGACAGATAGAACAGAATTTCTCTTTCAAAATTTTAAGATTTTATGTTGCTTTCATCAAAAATATGTTTGTCAAGCTGACAAAAATAAGCTAAAGGTAAGATCTTAAATGTTTTACAGATACGAAACATAAACTTGTTGAAAAATATAATAAATGTTTAAAAAAATAAATATGAGCCGTGCCATGAGAAAACCAACATAGTGGCTTTGCGACCAGCATGAATCCAGACCAGGTCAGGCTCCATGCTGTTCGCTTTCAAAGCCTATTGGAATTAGAGAAACTGTTAGCGAACAGCATGGATCCTGACCAGTCTGCGCGGATGCTAAAAGGGTGATAATATGATCTTTCCAAAATAAAAATGCTTGGTGAATCTTAAATATACAGTAAAAACGGTATTGATGGGGTATTTTCCATTGTAAATTTCAGCTGTTTCTGACACCGATTTTTTTTGGAAATTCAATACTTAGACATAATTGTAACATATCATTCAGGAAAGTTCAGTCTGCAAAAAGCAACATTCCCTTTTAGCCCTTTTGTAAGATTTCGATTTTTGTTCGAACTTGTGCTTTTGCCCGATTTTTACATAGCGGCCATGAAATTGACATAATTAAAGACATCTTAAACAATAAAAAGATCCTACTGCCAAACTCGGAGACATTTAGTGTGGTGGTGGTGTATAGTTTATATCTGGGTCTTAACAAAATAAAGCCGCAATTTCCGAAAAGACAGACAAACTGTTAGACATAGGGGGATCAGACAGTAACTATGTACGCAGATTGTATTTGTTTTGAGCTAAATAAATATAGTTTCTATATTTTCAAGTTTTGTATACTTAAGATTCATTGAATAATAAAATCTGTAAAAAGATCCTTTCGAAGCATAGAATGCAACCAAACAGAATAATAGCAAACGCTGTTTGATCGAGTCTGTTCATCAGAGACAATGAAATGTGCAACACCTCTCACGCTTCCTAGCACCGGCTTAAGCAGAACTCTATAAGTAGAACTCTATTACACATTTACTGAATGGACTCCATGAATCCAGGTACGGGGAGACTTTTTACAGCCGCCACACGGCACTTAAAGATTGCTGTTGTGATAGTGAATATAAATCATAAAGCTTATGTTGTGGATATATATTCATACACTGTAGGTGATCATGTGATGTGATCGCATACACTATATATACATGTACATCATCGTATGTTTGTATGAAGATAAATTCATTTACGTATAACAATTGAGTCTATATCATGTACCTTCCAAGAGATTGCACGTGCGATCTGACGCCATTCACAAAATCATTATCAAAATGGGGTCGTTCACAAAATATTTAAACAAATAAATCTTAATACCAAACTTTATTAAAGAACATAAAATTCAAGCCAAAATTAATGTTTTTTTACGGTAAAGATCAAAATTGAGTCGACAAGACTATATTTTTCGTGGATTTAAAAAATAAAAGTCAGGAACTATATTACACTCTAATGTTGGCGGGTCTTTACAAATAGCAGAAAAAGAAAAACTTTAGTACAAACTGGTACATTTATGGTAGCAGCGGCAGCAGCAGCAGCAGCAGCAGCAGCAGCAGCAGCAACAACAACAACAACAACAATTATCATAGTTATAATTGATTACTTATTATTGTAAATAGTAATGGTGATCCGTACAGCTCATCATGAGAAAATGCCAAGTTCAAGTAGATTATAGAAACAAATGCATATATAAAACGACTTGATAAAGTTAGTTGTGAAATAGTTTCTTTGAAACTGTCAATAAAATTGATACAAGATATAAGACAAGTGCATTGCCTTGTTCCCGATATAACAACATACTGATCTAAAATGTACCATGTGCCTTGTTCCAGATATAACAACATACTGATCTAAAATGTACTATGTTTTGACGATATAAGACAAGTGCATTGCCTTGTTCCCGTTATAACAACAGACTGATCTAAAATGTACCATGTTTTGACGATATAAGACAAGTGCATTGCCTTGTTCCCGTTATAACAACACGCTGATCTAAAATGTACCATGTTTTGACGATATAAGACAAGTGCATTGCCTTGTTCCCGTTATAACAACACGCTGATCTAAAATGTACACATGTTGCCTTGTTCCCGTTATAACAACACGCTGATCTAAAATGTACCATGTTTTGACGATATAAGACAAGTGCATTGCCTTGTTCCCGTTATAACAACACGCTGATCTAAAATGTACCATATTTTGACGATATATGACAAGTGCATTGCCTTGTTCCCGATATAACAAAATACTGATCTAAAATGTACCATATGGATGAGGCTGAGGCTGAGGCTGAGGCTGAGGCTGCAAATACTAAAACGTACATAACTAGAGATACTCACAAAAGGCACCTTAAGTTAGGTGCAAAAGAACTCGTGCCTTTACGATATAAGACAAGTGCATTGCCTTGTTCCCGTTATAACAACACGCTGATCTAAAATGTTCCATGTTTTGACGATATAAGACAAGTGCATTGCCTTGTTCGCCGTTATAACAACACGCTGATCTAAAATATTCCATGTTTTGACGATATAAGACAAGTGCATTGCCTTGTTCCCGTTATAACAACACGCTGATCTAAAATGTTCCATGTTTTGACGATATAAGACAAGTGCATTGCCTTGTTCCCGATATAACAACACACTGATCTAAAATGTACTATGTTTTGACGATATAAGACAAGTGCATTGCCTTGTTCCCGTTATAACAACACACTGATCTAAAATGTACCATGTTTTGACGATATAAGACAAGTGCATTGCCTTGTTCCCGATATAACAACACACTGATCTAAAATGTACCATATGGATGAGGCTGTGGCTGAGGCTGAGGCTGCAAATACTAAAACGTACATAACTAGAGATACTCACAAAAGGCACCTTAAGTTAGGTGCAAAAGAACTCGTGCCTTTTCGTTTAATACTACCAATTAATATTAGTTCTAATGTGATATTATTCATAGCTGATATACACACCACAGATAGTTCAGTGTCATGGAAATTATTCGTTTGAATTAAGACAAATTGTGTGCTTTTATGAACGGTATTGAACAAAACTGTACACTAGGACAAATTTGTTTGTTTTGGTGAAAGGTGTTATAGCTTTCTTTAGGTTTCCTTTCAATCTCTGATAAATATCCTTATGGTTAAATTTCTTCGAACATTCATAAAAAAATTATGAAATAGTTTTATTTTGAAAGAATTAATGAGACGTCGAGTCTCCAAAACAGTATCCAAATATAACATTATAGTCTATTTCTTTACAATTTGCTTAACCCAGGAAAGCCGATACACCTCCTTGAACAATATTAACTTCACAGAATTTGCAGATTATTCATATGACTTGAAAAACAATTACAAATAGAAATATTGCCACTGATTGTGCCAAAACTTTCTCTATGCGTCTGCTTTGTTCTTGTTGGAAGAAACTGATATAAATATTAGTGCCATTTGATTTGTGAAGTTAAGTTCTTGGTAATAATCAATTAATTTGTCAAGGGACAAATTACCTGTTTGCATCGACGTAATTAAAATTCTAAAATAGAAAATATCTTAATATAGATATCAGAATGGGTACAGTGTGTCAATAACCTCCGATAATCCGGCTTAATTGTCTCTCTATTTGACGACAGATAGTTGATTTGATGGTTGACATTTGAGCCGCACCATGAGAAAACCAACATAGTGCATTTGCGACCAGCACGAATCCGGACCAGCCTGCGCATCCGCTCAATCTGGTAAGAATCCATATTGTTCGCTAACGGTTTCTCTAATTACTATAGGCTTTGAAAGTGAACAGCATGGATTCTGACCAGACTGCGCGGGCTGGTCTGGATCCATGCTGGTGGCAAATACACTATGTTGGTTTTCTCATGGTGCGGCTCATTTGTTTTGCCTATTTTCCAATTTAGATTTTGAATACTCACAGTGCCTAATCTATGTGAAGATTTTTTTTGTGATATATGATATTCTGAATCCCGAAACGGAAGTCTATAATGTTCTTTGATTTCGAATAGTATATAAAGTCGTCTGCGAAACTTTCAAATGATTGCAACTTAATGGGCTTTATCTGCAGAAAATTGGGTTTTCATTGATTATATCTTCTGGTCGTGAAAAGTGTCTGACAATAATGAAGCTGATCAGGAAATTGCAGTTGATTATGCAGTTATAAAACCATACTTCAACGTCTAGTGATTGATAGATGGTGAAGTTGGATTAAAGAGTTTTTTTTTTGTATTTGTATCCTTCAGACAATTCTTACTACTGACATTTGCGTATGATTCGTATTTTGTAAACATTTACCTGCCACGATGCATGATGACATTTTTTCTTTTGTTTAGTTTGGGCGACAAAACAATGGTATATGGGAGAAAATGTTTGGCCAGAATAGAATAACAATTGTGACCGTTAAATTAGATGGACAAGTAATGAAGAAAACGACAACGGTTATGCAGGCATAAGAAATTGTCCTTTTTATTTACTCCATGAAATTTCAGCATAGGCAATACTGGAAACGGAGGACTGTTATATTTTTATCTGTTTTGGAACACATGTCATTGCGCCAGTTAATCTCTAACTCTGAACTGAATGCTTTTGGGATATATATCTGAGATATGGGGTTTTCAGAAAAGGCAAGACACTGTATCAGTTATATGAAAGAGCAAGTCACTAGTAGTAACAAAACGTTTAACCAAAGACTTACACATGCGCCATCTAATACACAAAATATTTTGTAAGAATTATTTACATTAAAAGTAATTTGTTGTCCATGTTACAACAAGGTATATGATAATACATGATTACAATTACTTTTACAACTGGATAAATTTGACTCGAGTTTTTTTTTCCAATATCAGTGAAAGCCCCAATCCACATACATATAGCATGTTAAAAAAAAAGGACCGGAATATTAATTTCAAAACACTACTTTAATGGGTATAATCAGCAAAAAATATGTTGTCACATTCTCCATGAACAAAAAATGCAAAAAACAAAAACTTATTTAGGATTTTTCAGAATTTTGTATCACTTCGACTTATTGCCAAGCACGTGATAGAGTTGTTATTTTAATGTTTACACTGCACTTAAGATTAGCAAGCATTTACATGCTACAATGGTGTAAAAAAAGAGATTTTATTGATAAAACGTTGAATGTAATGCCTTAATTATTGTCCAAAGAAACTGTTATTCAAAAAAAGCTTTAGTTGATAATTTCATAACGTAACATCTATAGAAGAAATTTACTTAAATATGTCCCAATATTACTTAGCAGAGTTCAGATGCTTCGAGCATCTGTTCTAATGTGTTTGAGCTGAATGATAACTAATACTAGTACGTGGCCCTGGCCATCTTCCGAAATATAACCGGTCTATATTCAGGGCTGGACCAAGAAATATCAATTATACTCGATTGTTGGCGTAACAATGAAAGACTAAGCAATCAGTTCATTGATTAAAGTATTATAACAGCTTATGTTATTTTTAAAAAATGTCAATAAGTGTCACGTTTTAAGTACTGGTTTTACAAAAGGTCACAAAATGTAAATGTCAAGAGATTGATACTTTTGTCGAAGTATTTTACAAATGTGTTACTAAAATGGAACTTTTTAGGTCATAGTATACAAAGCTTCTTTTTTTTGTTAACAATAAAACAGATATGCCATTGAGGAATGTAAACGCTTGTTTTAGATGAAATATTGACATATGCAAGAAACAATATTCAGGAATTCCTTTGGATTAAAAATCCTGATAACATATTCAATCAGAATTAGACAGTATAAAAATGTTCATCCAACTAGATTAAAAAAGGATATTTAAAAAAACATGATTTATGCAAAGGATAAATAAAACGAAAAGACAAAATATTGCGTCGATTCTTTCGTCTTTTTAGCTTAAACTACAGGACACGGAAACTGAATTATAGAAAGCAGTCACGAGTGCAAACTCACACAAACGGCTGTGACTAAATACAGAGTTGGTGCACCTGTGATATATTACAGACTCCGGTATGTACCGGATTAACTAAATTTGAAAGAAAATATCTTAAATGTATACATTTTGTAACCATGGTGATACTAACCCTAACCTCTAGTCAGTATATTATGCATTTGATACACTAAATGCATGCGGACATGCAAAAAAATGAGTAATTTTGCCGTGCGCTCCAATGGATAATAATTCCGCGCCTGCGCAGAACGGCTGCACCAACTCTGCAATGAGAAACATTCCACACAAACACTAAGGGAATCAAAGAAAAATCTCAAAGGTACTCGTCTATCCAGTAATGTTCGAATAAGAAACATCGTGCCAATTATTATCACATTTAAAACACCACAAAACAAACACAGTACTGCAAAGTAAACAAAGTGCAATTTGGAAATAGAATCATATCATCTTCAAATGGTCAATATTTCAAGGTATAAAATTGCCAGCATTTAATTAGCCAACCTCACACTTGTCCAAATTTCCACACAGTACAAAACGGTCCTGCCTTGTAACTTCATATCTCCTTAAATACATTTTGGTAATATATTTCTAACATAAAGCCCATGCAAAAGTATCTGTTTGAAATAAAAAGAAATGAATAAACTCTATTAAAAAGGTTTTATCAATTTTGTGCATAAAATAGTACAAACAGTAAGATTGACAAAATAAAAGTATGATATGTGATTACGTCAAGCAATACATGAAATATTTTGGAAAAGGTTTTCTGGCAACACGTAAAGCCAAAGATGAATAGGGGATGCATTCAGGGTCTGACCTGTAGCCAAGTAGAAAGACATTTGACTTTAGAAAATAGATTCGCGACTTTACTCTTTTCCTCCTCAAAAATCATTCCAGGTGTCTCTGATTAGACATGACACTTTTCTAATTATATTGGTCAAGTCAGAAAACGTGAAAAGAAGCATTTGCCAACCTGGACCCAGTTGTTCGAAACTTTAACAGCCGATTAAGCTAACGGTTGATTAACTTTTAAAGTTATATTATGACATTTTAGAAGACTCGGAAAAAGAAATGTATGAGCTGAGGATAATGAACACTAAAAAGTCTTTGCAGTAAAAGCAAAACATCATGCAAGTTTTTCCCACATAGACTAATATTCTGAATCAAAATTTAACAGGCGGTTAGTTTAACAGCCGGTTAAAGTTTCGAACAACTGGACCCTGAACTTCAGCACTATAAAACGATTATATGGCAGGAGTCTATTTAAGACCATGCATTTTCAATATATCAATCCCCATTCTACATCATCAAATATGCAATGCACAGGTTATTACTCTATACGAATTATTGTTCCTTGTCAGCCTACTGTTAATAACGTGCATTTCACAATAGATTTACGTAAAGACGTACGAACACACATTGGTATAGAGGCTATTTGTAATGATTAGGCATGAGTCCAAGATGGCGGCGCCCTACTGGTATTCGGATCCCTTTGACAGTACCCTTGTATCCATTACCTGCTCAGTCAAGTGTGAAATGTTGACCATAAGTGTTCCTTCTCAAGAGAAAGAACAATAATTGCAAATCTAATAACAGTCTAGATGAACAAAACTTTAAAAATTAATATCACGATAAATATTTCTAAAGTTTTCTAAATGTGAAGAACTTGGTCATATGCAATTGGTTGTTGAACCAATGACCTGTTGACGATGACTAAATAGATCTAGAGAATGATAAACATCTAAATGCCTGTAGTGTGTCATTTTAGTTTATGAGATTAAACTAAAATTTTAATAGACTATCGTAGCAACAAAGAAGAAATCACACTAATGGGGTACATATTATTAAAATTTCATGGGTTCCTGTGGATGCTTCTAATTAAAGACAAAACCAACTGGCAACATATCACTGTGTTGTTACTCATAAGTTAAGGGTTTATATTAGAATATTGGACCTTTCATGACTTTTAGTGACTATCGTTAAATTACGTGTTTTAGTATACGATTTCGGTATTCTACGGTATTTACGGAAAACAATGCGCGTTGAGCTACATCTGTGTCCGAAGAATGCCGAATTACCTAACGTGATTACGTAATCACACGAAAACTGCCGAGTGTCACTACTGATCTACTACTTTACGTTAGCTTTACAGAGTAGCCTTGAAATCACACCATTGCATCCGTATGACAAGACTTTTCAAACTAACAGTTAGTTTATGCAAGAAGAACACGATAAGATCTAGAAATCGACACAATACCTTTAATATTAAATTAATGCAGTTGAACATGCGACGACTCGTGTCAGACTAATGGAGTCATTCCTGCAATTCTCTGAACAATGGGGTGCTAGAGACATTTCTGTCACATTATTGAAAGGTATATAATACCCAATAGCAACGAAAAGACAGAACTAATCAGGTATATCTGAATATTTCATCGGTTCTGACGGATGTTCAAAATGAATAACAAAACTAATTGGTAAATCAAGGTGAATTTCTGATGTACTGTATGTTGTTAATCATAAAATGTCAGGAACTGTAGTAAATATGTCTATTAGTATTAGTTTGTTTGGGGTTTAACACAGTTTCTCAACAGTATTTAGTTTAAACAATATTTATTTTTGAAACAACATACACATAACATGTACAAAAATTTTTACAGGTCAAATACATGGATAGGAAAACAAGTTGATAGCTTATATAAATTCCTTTCCAAAGAACAATATTTTAGTTATGTAACGGCGGGCAGTTGACCTAACCAGTTTTACTGGATTCTGTACCAGTACAAACTTGTTTCTCTGCGAATAACTTCCAACTTGGCAACATGAATCAGAGGTGAAAGACGAATGATTTCAGACACAATGTTTTTTATCAAATCGTCACGGAGAACATACGCCTCGTTCGGGGATCGAACTCGCGACTTCGCGATCCGCAGATCAGCGCTTTCCCTATTGAGTTAAGTAGGCGTGGGATTATTCAAATGTTAAACAATTTTTCAGGATTTTCTGACAATATCTTCGCTAAGCTCATATTGCGATCATTTCGAAAGACCCTCTGTCAATTCTGACTTTGTCTCTGTCAGATCTTCTTAAAGAGATCTTGGATAATTTAACCAGTATCCGTGTTTGTACTTAAATGATCAAATTATCAAAAGTTTTAAAAGAATGCTAAAAGAATACCGTTTTTTTTTTTTAAACTATCAACTGACCTCTTAAATTGACATTAGTTAGACACGTATTGGTATCTTAGTGAAACCGTCGGCAACGTAGCCTGGTGGCTTCTTTGTGTTACCTTCACATGGTCAACAGCAACAACAAGCACCAGGGTCCCGATGATGGTGATACAAAAGCCCATCTGAGAAAACGCTTTACATGTATATATAAATGGATTTTAAGTAGTATTCATACTATTTTGTGTGACTTACGACATTTAGATCACGAAATGGAAGTCTGTTATAATAGTATATAAATTCATCTGTGAAACTTCTTTCACTGATGTTACATATTCTGATTATGAAAAGTCGAGGGTTCAACGCAATAAGGGCGTATCTACATATAGTTATTATATGTAGATACGCCCTTATTGCGTTGAACCCTCGAAGTGTCTACTGATAAATGTAACAGATCAGAAATAGTAATTATAAAGCCATACTTCATTGGCTAGTTTTTGATAACTGTTGAATTTATACAATACAGTTAATTTCACTTTAGGGCACACGTCATTGCGTTAGTGAAGACCTCAATTTAATGCCTTTTGAGGCAAGGCATCGTGTCGGTTACATGAAAGAGCAAGTCATAGTGGAAAAAAATGTAACCTAAATAACAAAAGGACTGTCTCAATTGCAAATATAAATATAACATTTTATTTTACATACATTGCATTCCATTCTTGAAAATGAAAATCGTTATATGGGATTGCGGGTTTCAAGTTACTCTTTTAATTTGCTTTATCGATACAAAAATGAGGTGTTCACTGATCCAATATCCTCAATTCTAAGAAGTGCTCTCAGTGTTGAAATCGATCAACAGTTTTTGATTGAGAATATATGTTGTTGTTACTTTGATATTATTATCCAGAACTTTGCTACGTTGCCAAGCTTTAATGTTAAATGTGACGTCATCACACTCAAGTTTATCATTGCAATGTTATAAAAAGTAATTATTAATATAATAAATATAATTATCGATGAAACATTACTGGTCAAACAAAATGTTATTCAATTTAAAGCAATAAAAAATTAGTTAATAATTTCTTTGATAGAAATCAACTGAAGTGTGGCCTATGGTTACTAGGCTGAGTTTTTAAACCTCGAGCATCTGACTGAATATGTCAGAGCTGAACCTTAAATCAATGTCAAGGTTGCGGTCTCGTTTTTGACCCTGCTCAGCTTCTGAAAACTAATAAAGAATTTATTCTGGACCAGGACTGTAACAAGAAATATATAGTATGCTTCGACTATTCCATTAACCATTAGAAACAGATCATATAAATTTTTGAGGTATTGCGTTCATTTGTTAATTGTGCTTTTAAAGTTTACAATTTAATCACGAATGAACTAGGATAGGATTTTGTGTTATTGCAAATAATAAGCAATAAGTTTCTTGTAGATTTTAAAGAAGTTTACATCAATGTTGAGAGACTCATACTTTTGCCAAATTATTTTCAATATTTTTTTCTTTTTGGTATTCAGAAGTTTAAAAGAAAATCAACAACATTTTGATCTTGTAGACGCTGCTTCTACAATGTTGCTATCGTTATGACATATATTTGGTATTAACAAACATAGCTACTTTTGTTGAAAATGAACCAGATTTAAGTCATCGAACAATCTGTCGCAAAGTAATATGCAAATAAATTATTAAAATACCGATATATCCAAGTTACTTCAGAAATTAGTGTTACGCTTTCCACACATTTTTCGAAAATGCGGCCATTGGTCGGTACGAGATTAGAAAATATTTGAAATGCAAAGAATATAAGACAATTATATATGAAGGCGTACATTTCGGAAATATCTTAGGTTATAATGACGTTTGTGCATATATTTTATTTTCTGTTTACCTTGATTTACATATTTTAAAAGCCGGAGAAAAGAAATTCGAAGGATATGGTCTGATGCCGCAGGAAACAGAAAATGATACAAGTTCACTAAAACACTAACCGGACCAAAACAGAAGTATATAGGCACTGCTGCTCACAAACAACAGCAGAACAAACACAGCATTTTTTAAAGAACAATATTAAACAAGAAAGAAACAAAATGCATTTTGGAAACAGTAGCAGCACTTTTGTTTGGTCAGAATGAAAAAGAGGCTACTCTATCAGCGTTTGGTTAGCCAGTCTCACACTTGTACTAATTTCCACACAGGAAACAATACCGTATAACTACATGGACAAGTGTCACCTTAAAAATAGTTCGGTCTTACGTTTGTAAAAAGGCCGTAACAAAGGTTGGAAGGAAGCAAATAAGAAAATAAAAATATGCAACTTACCTACAAAAACGAAGTCCGTGATTACAAGAGTAACGAACAGTAATGTGAGTGTAGACGTCAACAAGCAGCATGATGGTAGCCGGGTCATAACTTGTATAATGTATTTCACACCTTTTAAAAGTCTCACCATTATTTCAGTTGTCTTCTTTAGTGTCTATGTGTGTGCTATGTATGTTTGTTAAGTTAATCCTTGTATCATTTTTGTATATCTAGATCCTGAAATAAGGAAAGGGTTTACTATTTAATTGATATTTTTTGGAAAAAAGGTTAACATCAACTTAAAAAAGGTATTTTTCAAAGTATCTTCAAATGTCAACGTTTTTTAAAACTGATTTCTGCTGGAAAAATAAGATTTTTATATTATTACGTTTCTTTTTGTTTTGTTTTTAAGAAATTTGAATATCGTGCTGTCTGCTGTGTTAACATCGAGCAAACTCTCAGCAAGCAAACGCATATCTAGCTATACCGATATAAATTGGGTATTGAATAGATAACGCTTTGCCCATCGGTATAAGAACAGACCAATTTCAAAACTGGACCATTGCTTAAAGACAATGCTCTTTTGAGCAGATTGGGGACGCTAACGAAACCATGGCATCCGTTCCAAGTTAAATTTTTATAGCTATTAAATTGTTTGTCTGGGGCAACTAGGCGAAAATAAAGTGTTCCCATGAAAAACTCTTTTGATATAGAAATGATTTCAGTTTCCGTGGCTTTCATTCATTTTAGACTATCTTGACACCTAACTGAAGAAGGATCATCACATAATATACTGTACATATGTTATGTTACAATTATTGTACCTTTTTGGGAAAAAACTACTATGAAGTTATTTTGTACTCAGCAATAACATATATTTCCCTACTTGACTAAGCAGTCAGAAATTTCAGTGACGGCATTTTAAAATAATTTGGAATGAATTGAAACTAATGTTATCAACACTTTTATTTGTTTAAATGGCGTTATTGTGACGATTTATTTTCTTCTGTCAACTAAGAAATCCTCTAAAACAGACATTAAAAATTTCATGCCGTTCTATGTGCATGGTTTCATTTTAAACTGATGTAATAAAAATTATTAGGTCAGTCACACAATATTATCATTTCGTTGTGTCTGGCAATATTTTTGCTACTACAAAACTAATTTAGTACATGTGTTCACACTCTTTACCGTTCATATTATTTATAAAAAAGACAAAGCAACTGACAAACGGGGTATCATGAACTGGCGAAAATGTAGGTCCTGTCTTTATCACACATACAAACTGTAGAAAGAGTCTGCCAAAAGACATGTTCCAACTACCATAATACTGGCAACCTGTTTCTTTGGTGTAAGTTGAAATAACTCCATAATGTTTATCACTAAATACATTTTATGAACGCACTTTAGGATAAATTTGTCTAGAACCATCTTGTATCATTTTACATGTCGGTAAATGCTCTTAAGACTCTTACTGCAAATTGGACTTATGACAAAGAAAAGAAACTCTGAAATTATTACTTTTAAACATTTTTTTTGTCATTTTCCATAATTCTCATTAATAGTTCTTATCAATATTTATGAGTATGTAAATTAATTGTAAACATAAAAATACTGTTCCTTAAAGGCCAGTGTCTTAGCTCCATGCCCGTATCATATTCATTACTTTATCATCAAAACTAACTAAGATATAATGGGCTTATCGTCTATATGGTTGCCATTTTGAAAAATTGAAATCATATTTTGTTAAAAAGAGCCTTTTCAACGGAACAACTTTTATATTCAACTATTTGGTCCTTTCTAACAATTTGTTTTCTATGGAAAATTTGTTGGCGGTTGGGGATTTCGGGGATATGTGCATGGTAGACCTTACTGGACCTCGACCTATAGCAGTTTAACATTTGTTTTCACATCATAAAACACGAATATTTGAATAAGTTGACGTGATTCATATTTTCATATTGAGCCGACATCAGGCTATTGTCCGAACTCTCTGCCGATATTCCGGCCCATTACCTATATGTATTCGATATGTGCATACTCGCTATGTAAAGGTATTAACAAAAGTACTCACGCAAGTTTCTGTCATTTTATTGATATCCCGTTAATTATTTATTCAAAACGAAGCACCAGTAGTATTCCCAGTTTACTAGTTTACATTATCGCAATTATTTATTGAAACGCAAAAGTCAAGTTAGCACACATTTTTCACTAGCATTCCGTGACATAAATATACCCCACAACATTTGTATTAATCTCATTTTAGGTAATATTTATTAGAAATAATACCCTTGAAAATAATCGTATTTTATATACATTTTTCATTACTTTTTTACAATACTAGACTAGACAATGAGGTATTATTGGATCTCTTTTTGCATTTTTAAAGAATTTATAAAAGCAATGAGATAACATTATATTTTTTGTTTGTATTCTCATAAATGTTTGTCAACATTTGATTAATTTCTTAAAAGATAAGTAATTGAGGAAGAATGAGATATATCACGTCTTAAGACAATTAAAACAATGGTGCATTGACAGTTAAAACACTTAAATGATATATAGTGTATTATCTATTAAATTTATTCTTATCGAGACTGTTTTGTCATGAAAAATAGTGTTATTCATGAAATGGATAGAATTCGGTTAGACATTTGTTCAAAAGTACATGGGAATAGGTCTCGCCGAGACGATCCAAGGATAAACACGTTAATGAAAGAACAATCAGATTTTGAATGACAGCTTACTTAATGTAATTTCATACGTTCAAATCGCTTTGAGTCAACGCTTTGGTCCGATTACCGTATCCACCTTTCCGGCACCCTATATTAAACCTATGTTAAACCTAATCCTAACCTTTAGTCAGTATATTGTATCTGCCGAAGAGGTTGTTAATATTTTGTCTGAGGTTGACATAAAGATTCATCGAATTACAGCATGACGACGACCATTCAATATAAAACATAAAACGCAATGTTTGACGATAAACTTTTTTGTATATAGCAAATGTGGTTGCTTTTCATCTTAAGTCTTTATTTGACTTCTTCGACCCCCTCCATCCTTTTAAAAAGAAATAACAGTTTTTGTCATTTTAATTTTTACTTTCTGTCTCTAAAGCATTATAAATATAGTATACATGTGGTATATAACAGAATATAAAAAAGTGTTGTTTTTTATTCAAATCAAAGTTTACTTTGTAAAGGAAAACTCACTTGGTATATCGTTACCCCTTTTCAATATTTTCAAATTTCTATTCTGCACTTTATCATTTGTTTTCTCTCAACTAAAATATTCTCGGTAAATAAATTATGAAATTAATTTCCTGCTGATACAATTTAATGCTCCATTACTTTATAAAACCACGCGAAGCTTGTAAACAAAAAGTCTTTCGTCAGCTCTATATCCATATTTACCTTTTCTGTATTTTCAAATTTCTCATCTTCTAATTATCCCTTCGCTCTTAACTAACGAGGTAAACAATATACTCTGTAAATAAATTACAAAATTAATTTCTTTCTGGTTCAATTCAATGTGTCATTGCTTAATAAACCCACCTGCTTGATCATTGGAAACCGATAATACCACGGCCACACGGTTGTTACTTCAAGAAACGTCATAATCGATTCTCAGAAAGTCCCGTGTGCGGATATTAATTTTTCGAAAAATATGTTTATACATAAAGTGAGGTAGGTGAAGAAAATAAGAAGCGTGAAAGAATTTCAAAAAGGTTTTAATTAAACTTTTATTTCATGGCGACCCCTATATTTCTGTGGAGGTTCAGAAGATTTAAATGCCGGGATGAGCTAAAAAAATAAAAGAAATCAGTTATTGGGTTTATTAGCGACCCTCCTCGGAATTGTGTGGGGTCATTTTCATAATATCACAAACCTGGTAATTAAAACCAACCTTCAGAAACACAGTTTAAAGGGGGGGGGGGGGGGGGGGGGGGGGGGGGGAAACGAGACAGCTTTTATATCGTTTGTTAGAGGGATTAATGTGAGATGAAACTTGACGCAGATTCAACATTTTTATCAGGTTTATTTAGTATATGTAGTTTGGGCTGTATAAAAGGGTTTCCATGGTAATGTCAGGAAAAGCAGTTTAATAAAATATTTTATCATCTTTCTTTCTTTGATTTTACTTAGTATTAGACAGGTCATTATAATACTAATGATAATAGTAACAATAACAACAACAACAACAAGAACAACAACAACAAAAATGGTAATGAAAATATAAAAAAATCCTAATTTTTAAAAAGACTTTTCTTATATTCTTGCGCTGTAGTAATATCAAAGCTTGTGTATTCTAATTCATATAACAGTCGGTGCGAGGCTACAAAATGCATTTACTTACGCATTCCGCGAAATGCTTTGTACAATATAGCCCCATTTAAATTACTCGAACCTACCAGCTTTTTATGTATAATGACCAAATATCCAAAGTGTTCAAAGACAAAGATATAAAAGGGTCATATGTCTCCTTCCCTGTCAAAGTATATGTAGAACTATGAAATAATGTACGTTTGACTTTTTAAAAGCACCATGCCTTACTGATTCTGACACATGTATGTTAAAGATACCAATGTGGGGCCTAAATTTTGTAATTGTATAACAAAGCGGAGTGATATTTCTGCAACTTAGCCTTCCTGAAAACTATCAATAAATAGGCAAGTGTGAACAGGGCTTTAAAAGCGAAGAATCCATTTCAGTCTCGGCGCTAACGGGATGTTTATGTTATTGTGAAACACCTCAATAAAGTCAAAGAGGTATAGGAAGTTCTTGTCGATAAGTTTATGGCGAATTTGTATGAAGGATCAATACTGTAAATGTCTTTCAGCAATGGTCAATTATTACTGAGCAACAATTTCAGCAATAATACAATCAATTAACATGTATATAAGGACTATTAAAGCCAGATTAATAAGGCCGAATAGGATTGTAATGGACTTGTACTTTTCTAAGCAAACCATATTCGTGCTTTGTGAGAAGAAATCATACCTAATATCTGTGCATTAAAGATCCCACTTAATTTGCGCTAATTAGTGTTAACTGGCATCGATTTTCTGATATTATTATGTCAATTTGCAGGTAAAAAAAAAAGTTAGAAATTGTCAGACTGGATTCCCAGGCTATGAGGTCATGGATATAGGCAGCTTCTGTATCAATACGTAAAGCATCATTTTATCTGTTTTTAACAGTACCATTTAAAAAGTAAAATTTAAATTTCTTTTCTTGTCGCATTGTCTCTTTTGTTACATATTATTAGCAGAAAGCGCATTATCCTAAACAAAAAGCGGATGTTAGTTCCAGCTGAGATGCAATGCCAAGTTAGCGGAATAAATAGCTAGACGTTTGTAAATGTTTGCATGACAATTGTGAACAGTAGAAAAGAATTAATTAATGTGAGAAGATCCGTTTATACTGCACTTTACAAGATAAAAGGTTATTTATAAATTCAAGCAAAATCTCGATCTCTATCCAAATCGATCATCAGAAATTAGTTCTTCACTGTCGCAGTAATTCACATCCCCACAGTGTTTTATCTGTTAGATTATGGACTCCGGATTGCTCTGTTTGTAATCTTATGTTGAAATGAATAATGAAACAATCTGCATTGACAGTGTTCCTTTCGTGGTAATATTTAAAGAGGATCTGTGGTTAATCCAGCTGGCTTTCCAAAAGCCCTTGGTACTGAATCCTGCATATAGGGTCACTGTTGTTTTCCAGCTGTTATTTTTATGACTATTTAATGCACGTGTTTATAGATTAGTTGAAATTTCATATAATAAATATGCTGTATAATTTAGAAGATTTGAAAATCTAAAGACTAGCTTGGTTAGCTTTAAACTTCAAGAACATGTGATCATTATCTGAGTTGATAATTCTGGTGCAGTCTCAGAAATCTAGATCAAGTTTAAAATTAAGCTAAAGGTCACTGAAATAACTGGATGAAGCCAAACCTCGGCTCAATATTTTCTTCAACTTGCGAATCATAGTTATACGGAAGAGAATAAGTACCAGGTGCGTTTTATTTATTAACAGATACAGAACTCGAAATTTTGATATATGAACTTGAAATTACAAGTAAGTACTTCGAAATAACGACTAAGTATCTTGAAATTTCGAGGCAAGTAACAGCTGAATTTTCTAGATACTAAGTCAAAATTTCGAGCTACTACGTCGAAATTAAGTCTACATTTCGAATTACTAAGTCGAAATTCCTAGTAAATGTCTGGAAATTTCGAGTTACTATGTCGAAATTAAGTCAAATTGTCTTGTTACTAAGTCAAAATTTCGATTTAGTGTCTCGAAATTTCGAATTGACAAATAAAACGACAGAGCATTAGTGCCATATACTAATTTATTTTGGCTTGATTGTGATGAAAACTTCAAGATTATTTGAACCACTATCGAGTCCGCGCACTAATTCTCTGCTGTATCTTTCACCGGTTTATTGTTCTATTTATTAGATATCCACCATAACTTTTGAATTATTGACGTAGGTACGCAGTTTTCTGTTATTTCTGTGCATTCACCCGAAGAAAGTTACGATAAGTTTCATCTCTGTCGGCAAACTACATTATCAAATATCATGGGACTGTGTGTTCTAATAGAATAATATCCACGTCCTCTCTGCTTTGTTGGAATCAAAGATGCACCATAATCATGATTGAAATCAATTTCAGCGGATTATTTAAGCATATCACAATAAAACATTGAACTATTTAAATATTTATAATAGATTACGTTACATTTTAATTGTCAGGCCTTTCGTATGTCTTAATTCAACCAATTGGTCGTGACAAATGTGCATTAAATAGATTATGTAAATGTAAAAATTACTTATATGCAATTATGATCAAAATTCGTTAGAAGTTTACTGAAAATGTTTTTACATTATATGTCTGTATATCCGTGTGTCTTCAATTCGCTGAATATAGTTGTTATTTCAAAATAATTTGAGTAGAAATTCATATACAGTGCACTCCGAGAAAGCCAAACTATGTAAAAAACCTTAATTTGATTAAAACCGAACGGCATAATGTTTCAAAATTTGCCCTATTTAGGCTTTAAAGAGACTTAGTCAAAACGAGTCTGCTGTTAGGTTGGCTGATCCTATGCTTCCAAGATTTCATAATAATGAAAACACAAAAACATACTTTGTTAAGTTCTTTTAATACTTAACTTTTGCTCCATCATTTGATGCGTTAACTGACCACATCTATAGTTACGAGAAAAACGTAATGAATTTGCCGACACGTATCAGTGCCACTACAAATTATGTCCTTACCTTCACTTTCCTAACGAATATATATGTCAACAAATATAACCCCTATTAAGTCAGAGACCTTATGCTGCGTCAAACTGACACAATTTAATGTCATATGGAGACAATCTGGGAAGATACCATGTGCACCCCCGGGCATTACTTCTGATAGATTTAATTAACTGTCAGAACAGCGTTCTTTAAGTGTTGTGTCACCTAGTACCTGAACTGCAGTTAAGATTTAATTAACTGTCGGAACAGCCTTCTTTAAGTGTTGTGTCTCCTAGTGCCTGAACTCACTGCAGTTAAGATTTAATTAACTGTCGGAACAGCCTTCTTTAAGTGTTGTGTCACCTAGTACCTGAACTCACTGCAGTTAAGATTTAATTAACTGTCGGAACAGCCTTCTTTCAGTGTTGTGTCACCTAGTACCTGAACTCACTGCAGTTAAGATTTAATTAACTGTCAGAACAACCTTCTTTAAGTGTTGTGTCACCTAGTGCCTGAACTCACTGCAGTTAAGATTTAATTAACTGTCAGAACAGCCTTCTTTAAGTGTTGTGTCACCTAGTGCCTGAACTCAATGCAGTTAGATTTAATTAACTGTCAGAACAGCCTTCTTTAAGTGTTGTGTCACCTAGTGCCTGAACTCGCTGCAGTTAAGATTTAATTAACTGTCAGCACAGCCTTCTTTAGGTGTTGTGTCACCTAGTACCTGAACTCGCTGCAGTTAAGATTTAATTAACTGTCAGCACAGCCTTCTTTAAGTGTTGTGTCCCCTAGTGCCTGAACTCGCTGCATTCAAGACTTAATTAACTGTCAGAACAACCTTCTTTATGTGTTGTGTCCCCTAGTGCCTGAACTCGCTGCAGTCAAGATTTAATTAACTGTCAGAACAGCCTTCTTTATGTGTTGTGTCCCCTAGTGCCTGAACTCGCTGCAGTCAAGATTTAATTAATTGTCAGAACAGCCTTCTTTATGTGTTGTGTCCCCTAGTGCCTGAACTCGCTGCAGTCAAGATTTAATTAACTGTCAGAACAGCCTTCTTTATGTGTTGTGTCCCCTAGTGCCTGAACTCGCTGCAGTCAAGATTTAATTAACTGTCAGAACAGCCTTCTTTATGTGTTGTGTCACCTAGTACCTGAACTCACTGCAGTTAAGATTTGATTAACTGTCAGAACAGCCTTCTTTAAGTGTTGTGTCACCTAGTACCTGAACTCACTGCAGTTAAGATTTAATTAGCTGTCAGAACAGCCTTCTTTAAGTGTTGTGTCACCTAGTACCTGAACTGCAGTTAAGATTTAATTAACTGTCAGAATAGCCTTCTTTAAGTGTTGTGTCACCTAGTACCTGAACTCACTGCAGTTATCTTGGAACCCCTTCAGTATTTCTGAATATCAAAGTTTCCATACAGCCGGTGTTGGTGATTGTGGGGGTGCCTGGGGGTGTCATTAGTTTTTATGTACCGACTCAGTCAAAGGTTACTGTCACTTGGCTTAGTCGCGTTCGATACATCCAAAGAATATTTTATAGATCATATTGAATGGAAGTAATCCTGTTAGATAGTTAAAATGTTAGAAATGAGTGAGTAAAGAATAAAAGATAAAAAAAATATAGACGACCCGTCTGTTTGTTTGGACGTATAAATGTAGGGTAGCGATGTTGCTAGAAAGTAACTGTTGTAGGAAAACGAGTATTTATGATAATCTGTTTAAATTATGCGAATGTATTTGACATTGGAGACTTATCACTATGAACTCTGCTTAGATAGTTTTTTCAACATTTGATAAGTCCGAAGACAAATTTACGGTCTTCTAGAGACCACTTGCCAATACCTTTTGCATGGCTGTAACACTCAAAGGGTGGAGGCAGGAGGGAGTGTTTCATTTCCCCCAGTCGTATTGCTCGCCTCTGGATTATCTCTACATTGTTGATACTTTTTTTATAGTGCTGTAGTGGTAAAAGCGTATTCAAGCTTTGGCTGGATTGAGCATTTGTATGAGTTCTTTAACCTTTTTTATTACTGGCGGTTATTGAAATATGGAGTTTTAATTAAGAAATAAGGATAAATTGAAACCATGATATCTAAAAGGAATTGCTTCGAAAAAGGTCAATCTTGATGATGAAGACAATATTTATTTTTATGACAGTTTTATTTGTAGTGATGTGTAAGACTTGATATTTTAAGGGTTTAATTCTATATCCCACTGCATGCTTCTCCCTGATCTGCATCTTGTCAATGTCTTCCTGTAAGAATTGAGAGTATGCAAATGACACCCTTGTTATCCGGATAACACGAAATGCTGTGATAATTCCAAAATGCTACAAAATGGCCGATCAACGATTTTGAAACATTTCAGGTTTTTCGGTAAGTTGCTGTAGCTTGATAAGAGATTTTAACCACCAGATGTTGCAAAAAGAACGAATGGTGATTTGTTTCCATGGAACTCAAACTATTTTACTGTACTTTTGTAATTACAATTCACAATATGTTAAATAGTTTACAAATCCATGTAAGTTTAGTTTGAAAATTCATAAAAATATTTAGAGTTGTTTTTCATGCTTGTAATTCACTGTATATACGGCTCTACTATTTCACTATCTGATATAGTTTGCAAAAAGTTGTTTACTTTTGCCATTTCTATGTCAAAACCATTTATATTGATCCTTGTATAAAAAATGGATAATAGCCGAAAAATGACCATGGATAATGCCCAAGATGCGTTGTCTTTGAAAGTGGATAATAGAACCCGTTGAATTTACTACTTTTCCCTTCTTTCAATTTCTCTTGTCGAGACATTAAATTCTTACGCCGCCATTTCTACCTAGCATGCGTTAGGAACATGCCGATTTCAATAGAATGCAAAGTGATACATACTGAAACGCGGTAGGGTAAAAGTAATTAAGTACGTTGCTGTCGAGAAAATGCGCTAGGAAAGGAAAAAAAGATTAGTACTATTTATATTTGGACTAGTTGTGACTGGACAAGCGGAGGCTTACATTCTGTAGTGATCAGCCTAAGTATCGTGAACTTGTACTAGATGAAGCTACTGGAAAATATGAATACATGACAAAAGTGCTACCTGACCTGGTTCCAAAAACATTAAAGTTGACAAATAAAAATACTACAGCGAGGAATGGATTACTTTTTGTGACAAACGATGATGATGATGTAATGTAAACACATATGAAAACGAAAGACTTTCTAACTACAAGAGATTCAGCTGTAGGAAAGTCAAAGTATCAATGTAGTTATTGTGAACGGTATGGAGACACTTTGCAGGAAATTATTTCACACTGTTGTACCAATGTAACAATACGGTGTTGATTTGTGAACTAAATATCAGTAATTAAATATGTGTACAAGTTTCAAGAAGACTGAACTTGGTATACTAGTTGACAAGCAATTATTTACAAAGAGCAATTTTATGCGTGGTAAAAACTGAAACAAACCAAAACAGTTACATTCTGTTAAAAGTGCGACGAATATCAAAGATACAGACATTTACCCTTTTGATAAAATGTTTCAGAAACATCTGGTACTGACTATGTGTATAATGCATTACATTGAGCATGCTACAGTAATTCGTTACCACATTCCATGCATATACTTCTTCAATATACAACATTCTACCTTAAGAACAGGATACGCAAAATTTCAAACTACAATGTTGGCTATTATCCATATAACATTTCGGGCTTTATCTGCGTTCAAATGTGCTGACAGCGAAAAAGGTATTTAATCCTAACTTCGAGTTGATAATAACCGAACTCAAGTAGGTTTCTTTTAAAAAAGAAACCTCGGAGAAGTCCAGTGTTGCTCCTTTTAAAGTTATATCAGAGACATAGATAACAATTGTTATCTTGGTCTCTGGTTATATGATTGGTTGTGCTATAGACGAAAAACAGTTTACCTGTTTGTGCTATAGACGAAAAATAGTTTCCCTGTTGCAGGTCACTGTGACCTATTAAGGGTCATATAGCCACTGTAACCATGACCTAATGACCTCAAAATCAATAAGTAATCTTCAGGTAATGATAAGCCTCCGCCAATCCAAGGACTGTAGGCCCATGCATTTCCTAGTTACTGCATTTCATTTAAAATGTTCAAAG
Source organism: Mercenaria mercenaria (assembly GCF_021730395.1). Taxonomy (NCBI): domain Eukaryota; kingdom Metazoa; phylum Mollusca; class Bivalvia; order Venerida; family Veneridae; genus Mercenaria; species Mercenaria mercenaria. The sequence continues at coordinate 27,522,106 of NC_069364.1, read as the reverse complement.
CTACCACTGCAATAATTGTACACTGAACTTGGCCCTGGTGAAAGCTACCAAATTAGCATTTTACCATTTTTGCGATAATCTCACCTGATATGCTTGTTTGTCAACTGCCCCGTTCGGTTGGGCCCAAGAGAATAGCTTCCGAGAAGCTATAGAAAAGCTTAGAAGAAAATCCCAATCGAACGGACGTCTGCCGGAAGTGAAAAAATATATCATTCTTTTTTTTTAAATGTTTTTTTTTTCAGAGATTTTTATTGTTAATGTGCTATCTGAAAAAGAAATTCTAAACATTTTATTTGTTCTAGTTTATTACTCAGTTTGTAAGGTTTATATGTTGAACTGCCGCCTTGTTTTGATCACGTGAGAAACATCTCCGACTATCGGATGGAAGACACAGAAGCTTGGAAAAACTCTTCTTATTCCGGCAGATCTTCCGAACGGGGCAAACGAACCCGCCAGTTAAACAATAATAAATTCATTTAATTGAACGAAATACATTTTAACGTGATTCAATTCATATGCATATCTTTGAATACTGCGAACAAAGAATAGTGAATATATATCTCTATGTATATATATTGTTAATAACTGAACCGTTTCCAACATTTGTAACAATAGTATTACACTATATTTCTTTATTTTAAACGGACAATTATTTTCGTCTTAGAGGATTTCAAAACTTATTTGTGCGCAAGCGCATTGGCCCATTTAAGACTGGCTAACCGTAATTTGCGCTAGAAAGTGAAATCTAACGCCGTAAAATTACTAGATTAGTCTAAATCCTCCTAGTTTGAAAGCTAACACTATGGAGAGGTCTGAGGCCTCTCCAATGAGGAATTGATAAAAACCTAACTTACAAGAAATCGTGGAAGGATAAACACCTAACTGACCAATATTCTATAGAAATGAATGAGTTCACATGTACATGATATATACTAAACGACCACATCTACAAGTATATATCTGTTTCTATCTGTTTTCATTCAAATTGTATTGCTTATTCATCAGCGTGTATTTTTTCTGGGTAGAAACTATGGACCTCTTAATGTGTTATCGATGTGAGGAAGCATGCGTGGCAATGACAGAGATAGTTACTCACTGCACACTTTACCATTAAGACCGGTGTTCATAATATTGTGAGTTTGTTCTGGATGAAAACAGTGGTAAATAAGGGTATCGCTCAAAAGTGTATCCAGATATAGTGCCAAACGATTCACAAAGACAAAAGAAAGCAATTGTTGTCAAAGACGATTTAGTCATAGTTCAAATTAGTGAATGTGGAACAGGAAATGTGAAGACCCCTTTAAAATCTAAAAGCATGTAAAGCATTCAAAGTGACCCTAGTGAGAATATTTCTGATCGGTCAAAGTGTGTATATTGCAATACATCTTTTGACAGTTTAGAGGAAATGATTGAACACATAGTGACAGTATTTTGAAATACTGCGAATTATGTTTGGACACTACAGGAACTAGCAAATGTGGCTATAAATCTAAATTACACGAAGGCATATATCCCTTCCGCTGTTAAACGAAGTGGCAAGGAACTTCTAGTAAAAGATAATCATTGATTGTTATTATCCGCCAGAAACAAAGGTAGCCATGGGACTGTTAATATACCTGTAAAGTTACCTGAATACATGGGTGAAATACCTGACGACATTGATCTTGACACACAATTCAGTGAGGACATTCCTAGCACAGGTGAAGCTATCAATGAAATGGAACGAATTTTACCACAGGTACTGAGTTCTCTGTTTGAAAGTGGTAAACTAGTAGAATCTTTATTGAAATCCAATCGATTGATTTATGAAGGCAAGTTACCGATTAACAATATGTTACCATCTATTTAATGACATGGTAAAATGGTTTTCAAGCAGCAACACTAGCCAAATGTGCTACCAGATAGGCACTGTGAAGATTTGGCAGCTACAGATTGTTCCACGCAAAATTTCTTCGATTCATGTCTGGTCTACGAAATTTTGGCCAGGTCTTAGACGATTCCGCCGATTTGGGTGAGATGAATCCAGAGGATTCAAGAATAAATTTTGCTGTGCCAGCTTTAAAAACCAAAAAAAAAAAAAAAAAAAAAAAAAAAAATGATCCATTTAATTGTCCACGTTCCGTTAGCGATCCATTGCAACCATTTCTTGATTGTTTCAATGGATCGCTACTAATGGAACGCACTAACAAACACCATAAAATGTGGTTGACAGTGTTTATAAGGTGTTTTGAAAGTGTTTTTAGGAGCATTTTTGTTTTGTGTCGTGGAAAAGGAAAGCAGATGGAAGACATTCATTGTTGGGATGTACATGAAATTAAATCTCTTGCTGGATGCAATAAATTGTTGAGAGAGAAGGTGGATTCTCTAGAGCACTTAGAAACTCAACTGAAAATCTTAGGCAGAAAGGAGGATGCATGGACTGACAGTCGTGGGGGTGGGGGGGGGGGGGGGGGGGGGGGTCACAGAACTTCGAACATTTATGGTCCATACATGAAGCACGGACTAACAGTTATGTTTTCGTTTTGTTAGATATTTATCCATTTTAAGTTCGTATTTATCCAGCACTCTTTCCTAGATCAGCCAGGAATTATCCGCACCAAACCCATCTCCTAATCAATAAAGTTTTTAAGCTATAAAAATGAATTTTAAAGTTTGACACTGCTACACATAGAGATGTTTATTGAAATAATACAGTTGATTAGTAAGGTATTACTGCATTTTCAAATTCTTTAAAACGGTCGTAAACATTAAAATGTTCATTTTGAAGACTTTTTGGTACATTTTAATGAATTCAAGCAACATAAAGTAATTTGTCGAACAAAATATTTAGTTAAAAAGTCATTTTACCAATACAGGGTACTATGGCTATCAAAAGTTTTACACTAGCATTGCACACAAACATAAAACATGAAAAAAGACAAGAAAAATAATTACATACATCGTCTTTCCGTCAACCATGTTGGCATTGAATCAGGGTCGCTGAACAGAGTCAAGATTATCCGGGTACATAGTGTGTTTATGTTCAGCTATGATTATCCCGGGCCTGTAGAAACGCTGACTGTTCCTGTTGCAGCAATAACTTTGTTAACAGGCCGTGATTATTTAACAATGACAGCGCAAAAAGGAAAAATTCTAAGTCTAAATTTCAGGCTTATTGCGTCGTTGAACTTGCTGCTTTGCAGTGGTGCTGCAACTTTGTGTAAGAGAAGGGTTATACTCAGAGTTCCATAACTTTTTTAGGGAAAGTGAAATATCCCAAAACGAGTCGTATTAATTTATGTTTACATGCAAGTTATATGCACTTTTCAAATTATAATGTGAAGTTTCCGTGACTTAGTGAATTAGATCGCTGACTTCGATTGTTTTGTCCTTCACTCCTATTGGTTCGAAACTTCGCTTTGATGTAAAGTTTTTCATGTAGGAAAGTCATCCATCTAGTTTACGGAGTGTCAGCTGTTCTATCCAGGTATACTCCCATGCCTGAAATAATGCCGGATGGGCACTTGGGGGGTCTTTTCTCCACCACAAAAGGCTAGAAAGTCGTCAAATGACCTATAATCATGTCGGAGTATTAAAGTAAAACTTAAAAAGATAAATTCTACCGCGTCTTTCGCTTTTGATTCGTGTGTTGTATAGCACAACGCGATGTAAAGAGGTTTACTGAATTAAATTTGTAATTAAATTCAAACTATATCTTAGACATTGTTAACTTTATATTACTCAGACAGTAGTAAAAAGCTTTTGACCAGTATCTCTGGACTATGGACTATGTCGATCTGTGTCGAAGGCTTTTCAGAAGTCAAGTTTTATCATGTCCATCTTTTTTTTCTAGGTTGGCTGCATGCTCATATGTCAGTATCAGAAGTGGCTATATCTTAGAACAAGTCCTCTATGCTAAATATCATAGCGTTTACTAAGCAACAAATCAAAACTGGAAAACGAACATCACTAGAATATCTTCAAATGAAAACAAAATTATTTGCTTTATAAAAAGAAGCACTACAACAAACTATGATCATGTTGCTAAAATCCTTCTCTTAATTCCGGCCTCTTCTTCTTTTATCTGCTTCTAAATACTTTACAGGACCCACTCTGGGGTATCACCGCAAACTCTATCATACACAGCTCCTGAATGTTCTAATCTATAATAAGCAGCTACAATCTAGCATCTATACACTCAGTTTAAACTAAATGAAATATAAAAGTGTCATCTTCGTGCACTTTGACTGGTCACAATAGAATTCTTACCTCTCTCCAGTGTTACAGCAATACAAGAAAGTCTCGGTTGACGCTCCCTTGTACTTTGAATCTAGTAACGTTTACATATATAAATCTGCTATCAGCTTGTTGCTATCAATCTTCCAAGTTACATTCAAGGCAGGTGCATTCATTTAGTTTCATTACCATTATATTTCAAACCATTAAGTTACGTACAGAAAAAAATCTTTGACCTTTCCTTACTCATTGAAATGTAGAATGATAGACCTAGCCATATAGTCACCACTACTGACCTTGGTGCCTATACATTTGTGGCAACTTATCAGTACTTACATCAAAATGCATTTTCATGTTTCAACCTTTATCTTATTTTTTCTCTTCACCAAAAACATGCTTCTACATTAAAGAGAATTCCTATAATTTTTTTCCTTTCATAGAATTTTTTTTAATTCACACATATGATAGGAAAATTTGTGCTGAAAACAATGAACAAATAAAAACAATAGGTCACCAGGCTTGTTTTTGTGAAAAATTGTTTTGAACACACCCACTGTTGCTGACACTGCCAGCGATTTTTCAACATTTTCATAATTTTCTGCTTTTTTATAAATACCAACCAAAATATACATCAAGACAGCACAATACGGATTTTTCCTTTTACATATTTTATTATATACTTATTTGATATCATAGTCATATTTGTAATACTCTATCCCTACAATAATGGGTACAAACGAAAAAGAAATGTTGTTTCATATTTACTTTTGTGAACTTTTTTCAATGAAAAATACCCATAATGAAGAATATTTTTTTAAATTTTGAAAAAACTCTTTCATAGAATTTTTTCATGTTTTTCTTGTGTATAGATAATTGTACTGTGAGCATAAAAATGGCTAAAAATGTATGGGTCACCAGGCTAAATTTTATGTTAAGGCCGCTAGAATACAACACCTGTTCGGACGTAAATGGCGCGAACCTGGCCAAATTGATTACATGTATGTCTGCGAAAAGTTAAAAAAAAGTTTTAAAAATTCTTAATTCTTTCTATAATTGAATAGTAAATAATCTGAAAGGTGATATTGTCTTATCAGTACTAAGTCAATTATCTTACATTATATAAACAACACTGTCTTTGTTCTAAAATGCGATGTGAAAACACAACCACAAAAATAGCAAGATACCTGTCAGGCATGATACTTGTCAATACAACATAAACCAGTATCAACATTTGATTACTGATAAAACTTATCAAAAATGTTATTTCATTCAAGATTCATCATATTTAAGATTGTCTGTAACATGTTTCAACAAATGTTGACTTCAGTTCAGTTTTCCATAGAAAGTGTCGGCTGCGCAGAAAGATGCGCATAAAAAACTATAGGAATTTCCTTTAACATGCTCTTGACTTATTTTACAGTCTAGCTTTAGCTGATGTTGGACTCACCAGCCTTTGAGAATTACTTTTCACCTAAACTGACAAGTGTGTGAACACCCGTCCCTGTAATTGTAAAAAAGGGCGTCGACATTGGGGCGTGCTTTCCGCTTATTGCTTTTCGCTTAATAAAATATCTTCATAATTTATACTTTGGGTTTATTGACTCAAATATTTGGAACGTTTCGGTTATTTTCCAAGAAGCGGAAAAGAAAAAAAAGAAAAGAAATCGTCAAAATAATTTCGATCGTTTACATGCATTTAGTTCGTTACCATGGTCCAGATCTTATGATATTAAGCTTTAGAATTCTAACTTGTATTTGAAATGTCTAATTACGAACAGTTTCTTAAGTCATCTCTCAATAAGGTAACATTTTATTTTGTTATTATTTGTGTTTTTATCAACTGAGGATGAATCATTTCATAAAATAAACACGTTTCATATAATCCCACCTTTATTTATTTTGCCTTAAGGGAAAGCTGGATATTTGTAGAGCATATAAACACAGACACTACTCATATCTCTAAATTTTAAATGCCCGTTAGTGTTTTTTTCACTAAATTAACATCAGTTTTATATATATTTTTGTTAAGTTTTTTTTTCTAGTCATTCTAGTGGTCCTTTTCTCTAAATTCTATTACTTTACACATTGTTCTGAACTAATTGGATATGATGATGATAGTAATGATGATAGTGATGATGATACATGTCTTGAAGGTGGATTTACGGATCCACGACACTTCGCCGAAAGACACCTCGTCGAATACGACACTTTGCCAAACTTGACACTTTGTCTAATCCGACACTTTGCCGAATATGACACTTTGCCGAATACGACACATAGTCGAAGTTACAGTACAGCTAGCGCGGCACCTTCAAAAACCCTTCGACCCTCGCGCGTAAAAATTTTTTCGGGTGTTCAGTTGCGATGGCCTGACACCCGTCGGCCCTCGCGGTCATGAACACAGCGGTTCGCGGTGGACGGCCGCGAGGATTCGCAGTGTTCACGCGCGAGGGACCATCGCGGTCAACGTTTTATTTTAACATTAATTTTTCAACAGTATATAGAAGCATTTAATTGTTAAATTTATCAACTACAATGTATTTATTATAAATACACAATGTATATCATTTATTCAATTTACTCGTCTACCTTTATCAGATCTTGTTATCTACGCCCGAAAAATTTTAATGTTTTGATTTTAGTTTATTGCCATTGACGATTATATCTTTTTCAATAAATTATATCCAAATTGTAAACAATTGTGTGAAGGGATGTTTTACACACACATTGTATCAAATTGCGACACGTTGATTACATTCACAAGATTTTTTCATATAATTGTCTGAACACATGTCAAATTTTGACACGTTATCGGCGTATTTTAAATAAAAAGAGCTCGCACATAATCGTAAGTGTTAAAAACAAAATAAACAAAATAACATAGCCGATAGTTGTTTCTTTTTTCTGAGTGAATATAGTTTTGTTTTCTGTTTTCTCAACTGTTAACTAAAATCTAGAGGCAGCAAGACCACCATATGCATGTAAGAAATAATTAATCCGCCGATCAGACTGTACCAAGTAAGATGTACTATCTCAAAAGCGAATCTCAGAGAACTTTAGAACTCCTAATGTTATGAACATGTTTTTATTTTTTAATTTATATTAGCTTCGGGATTTGAGCAATTGTTTCAGTATTATTACATACTGATTTTATTTATTTTGCAGGTACAGCCGTTGTCAAGAAACGTATACTTTTGTACTTTGTTATATTTATTTTCGTTCCAATCTAGTGTTTTTATACTAACAATACCTAACAGTTATATTGTTTAGCACTTAACGGTTTATCTTTATTATGAATTTGGCATAAAATTAAAAGATTATAATAGAGGTAAGTTGCTAGGTTTCTTTTTCTAATGAATTTATTTGCATTAACGACTAAAAGTTATTTTACAATTAAAAAACGTTCTGTTTTGTAACGAATTTGTATTGCTTTTATTGCTAGTAACAACGTTCTGTTTGGTTCGAAAACGTCTGCATGATAGTTTTTAAAAGTGCACAACTTTTCCAAGTGAATCTGAACAGAAACAGTGTACATAGGTTCTCTTTGAATGTTTTTACAACTAAAGGCCCAGTGCTAAAGGTTCAATGATCAATAATCATTTTAATATATTTGTGTGACTTACAAGCTGATAAAATTTCAGTAATTTATTATATTACGGAATTAATGTAAAATGCTGTTTGGTGAAAAGTATAGTGGTCTTCGAAAGTATTGAGCACACATTCTGAATGTTTTTTTTTTTTTGTCTATTTCAGGCGGAGACTATGCAAGATTAGTGTCTTATTAGTTTTCCTGCAATATTTTGCACAAGGAGTTTTTAACATTTTTCTTTTAATACATATCTACCTAACGTGTTCCCGTCATTGTTCTGTCCTTACCATATTTGGCACATTTTTATTATGCAGTATTAGTACTACAAGTATGTGGGCCTCTGACGAACTGGGAGATGAGATGCAAATGACGAACTGAGAAAAAAACGGAGACATCTGGACACATAATTAATTTTATTACCATTAAAATTATGAGCTATATATGGCAAGGCCAGAACAAGTAATGACCGACGGAACGACAACTGGATGCACCACGACTAGTAACAGCGCCGACAGGACATAATTGCGTCGAAAAAGTATAACGTCGTAGATACATTATTACGTCGGAGATATATAGCATCAGAGACAAATAACGTAGGATACATATAACGTCAGAGATAAGTAACGTCAAAGATATACAACTATGATTTAGAAATATTGCCTAATGCTGCTACATATACTACTAGCTTGTACCGGTCTTCCTTTGAAATTTTTGGTGCTTACGTGACATCCAAAAGACCTCATTCAGATTGATATCTATGTTTCATCAAGTAGCAAAGGTCATTTGTAATGATATGAATGTATGAATATTAATTATCATCAATTTATTAGTATCGTTAGTTTTTTGTGTTTTGTTTTTATATAATGGTTATTTTACAGATGTTTGAATCTTCTTACAGTGTAACTACTCATGTTAAATGTTATTAAATGACAGGTTTTGTAAAAGTTAATAAAGATAATAGGTATGAGTAGATTTCTTGGAAGCACAGAGCACAAAAAGCAGATTCAGAGCCCGCATTTGCAAAGTAGAACCATAGCAAAAATAAAACCTTTTAAGTACACTGAACTCTAACATGTAAACTAATAAAAACTCGAGGGTAATGAAATGTGCAGCATCCTCCACCAACCATCACCACCCCATCAAAACCTACCATATGACGGAACTTCACTTCACAGTACAGTATGTATAGACAAGTGGATCGACTCGAGCATCCCGAAAGATCAGAGAAAAAAATAAACACAACAGAGATGACTCCAGCAACCCGAAGGTCCAGAGAAAAACAAACCACACTGAGACCACATAAAGAGAGTCTTTTTTTCGGTCACCATATGGCATTTATGACTGTTTAGTTAATAAATGAGCAAGAGGGTGTAAAATAACAGACTATGTCTATTTGTATTTGAACAAAAACTTCATATTCATCTTCTTCTCAAACACCAAATTCGCCGCTCGCTTACGTTTACCTGTAATTAAAAAATGCAACTGTTTCTATTGTTTACAGAAAAAGTACATGTAAATATTACAACAATATGCGGAATTCCGAAAACAAAAGGTATGTACCTAAGTCTCATATATCATAAAAGTGTGTATTAAATATTCATCTAATCAGAAATGAAAATAATAAATCAAAGACTCGAGTAAAAAGTTTTGAAATACTATTAAATATATTCATCTTATCACAGATTGTCAACAAATATGATAGTAATTATATTATTAAACATATTACGAACAAATAACAATAATTATTTGATGAGTAGCAATCATAGAACAGTGTAAAGAAACTTACCAATAATTTCTAAACAACTGAAAAATGACAAACAAGCGAAACAAAAGAGCGTATTAGGTACCGTAATAAATAAAACAGTAAGAAACAGCTGTTAGTAAAACATAATTTGTAAGGTATTTGTTAGATGAGGTGCGAATAGCATAAAATTAACTCAACAATCGATTTAGAAATGAACAATAGGATTAAAGGTTTATACGCTTGCAGTGACCTGAAAATAGAAATAAAACTGTTAGAACGAAACAAAGAATATGCAACTCTATTTAGATTTTACAGAAAATACAAAACAATGTGATAATTACTGTTACATATCATAACATCGCGACTGATTACGAGTATACGGACGAGGTATACATCCTAAATAATTAGTTTGTATATGCATAGACAATTTAAGCATTTATATTTATAAATTATGAGATGAATAATTCTTTCAAAAAGTATTGAATGAACACCAGGTTTCCTCGCGGCCGACCACCACGGACCATCGCGCCCGTCCATCGCAACGCGCGGTGTTCGCTGCCTCCGGCAATGACCATTCCTGAACACCCGAAATATCCGATATGACACCCGTCGCGGCGGACAGTAAAAACGAACACGCGAATTGGAATTGCGGCGACGGGTGTTCAAATGAAGGTTCCGCGCTAGCTGTACTGTACATACTCGTCGAATTTGGTCGAAAGTTGGTCTAAAATAATCGGAAAAGGAGTACTTACAATGTTGAAAAAAAAATCGGAAAAGGAGTACTTACATATTGAACGAGAAAAGAAAGCGGAAACATTTTATTAAACTGTGCTTGATTTATAACAAAATCGATCAGGTAGATTTATCGAGTTACAGTCTCTTTATTAGTATCTTATGTTGTATGCTATTCCCCTCAGAAATTCTTCAGACGATCGTTTCCCAAAGTCCTGTACCACTCTCTGCGCGGCCTTCGCACTTTCTGTTTTCGCAACGCCAATATACCTTTTCAGACACTCCTCTATCGTTACAATAGTTAAATCCTTTTAAAGTCATTTTTGTTTGCACCACGTAAACTAAGAAAATATTCAGGCTTTTCCTCCATTACTTGTTTGCTTTTACACTTTACAATAACATATCATAACAAATATACTGAAACTAAAATTATAATTATACTTACCCGTAGGCTTCTCCGGTCCAATTCATAAGAACTTTGTTCACCAAATAACACGTTTCTAATCAATTATGGTTATTTACCCATTGAGTAAACGGTAAACGTAAGCCGATGATACAATCAATTTTAATCATAAAGGCCTTTGTCAAACGTAACAATTTCGACCAAGTGTCGTACTTTATATGAAAATTAGACCAAGTGTCGGATTCGGCTAAGTGTCGGATTCGGCCATGTTTCATCTTCGAGGAAGTGTCATATTAGACCAAGTGTCTTTCGACCAAGTGTCGTGCACCTATTGAAGGTCATTGTACAAAGTGATACTACGTAGGACTCCAAGAAAATTTAAGAGGGACTCCAAAATCTGAATGTTAGGCAGTCTTGTCTCCATGAAATTGAATCCAAATGGAAGCCCTGATTATAGGAAGTGTCTAGCTGTCCATAAACAGGACGTATAACCTGTTAAACTATATTTATTCAATATTTGTGTTAAAAAAATGAAAACTAGAAAGTAAGTTATTAACTGTCAGTGTTTGAAAGGAAGCAGCAAGTACACCTGAATCAGTGACTTCAGCTTTCAGTTATGCATTCCAGTTTCCAGCCACAGTGACACATTATGTTGTTGACCAGCATCCTGTTTCTTTTGTTTGAATCATTTTTAGCTCGGCTATTCATAGAATAGTAGAGCTATTGGACTCACCCATGCGTCCGCGCCTGCGTCCCGATTTGGTTAAGGTTTTGTATGTAAGCTGGTATCTCAGTAACCACTTGTGGGAATGGATTGAAACTTCACACACTTATTCACTGTGATAAACTGACTTACACTGCACAGGTTCCATAACTTTATTTTGCTTTCTTACAAAATTATGCTCCTTTTTCGACTTAGAAATTTTTGGTTAACGTTTTGTATGTAAGCTGGTATCTCAGTAACCACTTGTGGGAATAGATTGAAACTTAACACACTTATTAACTGTGATAAACTGACCTACATTGCACAGGTTCCATAACTCTATTTTGCTTTTTTTACAAAATTATGCCCCTTTTTCGACTTAGAAATTTTTGGTTAAGGTTTTGTATGTAAGCTGGTATCTCAGTACTTACTGATTGGAATGGATTGAAACTTCACGTACTTGTTCACTGTCATGATCTGACATGCACTAAGCAAGTCCCATAACTCTACTCTTTTTTTAGCTCACCTGAGCCAAAGGCTCATGGTGAGCTTTTGTGACCGCTCAATGTCCGTCGTCAGTCGTGTGTCATCAGTCCGTCAACATTTCCTAAAAAAATCTTCCTTCTTGAAAACCACTAGGGCAGAATTACACCAAACTTCACAGGAATGATCCTAGGGTAGCCCCCTTTCAAATTGTTCAAAGAATTGAATTCCATGCAGAACTCTGGTTGCCATGGCAACCGAAAGGAAAAACTTTAAAAATCTTCTTCTCAAAAACCAGAAGCCCTAGAGCTTCGATATTTGGTGTAAAGCATTGCCTAATGAACCTCTACCAATTTTGTACAAATCATGACCCCAGGGTCAAAATTGACCCCGCCCCAGGGGTCACTTGATTTTACATAGGAAAATCTTAGAAAATCTTCTTCTCAAAAACCAGAAGCCCTAGAGCTTAGATATTTGACATGTACATGTAGCATTGCCTAGTAGACCTCTACTTAAATTGTTCAAATCATGACCCCAGGGTCAAAATTGACACCGCCCCAGGGGTCACTTGATTTTACATAGGAAAATATTCAAAAATTTTCTAAAAATAAACCAGAAGGCCTAGAGCTTAGATATTTCACTTGTAGCATTGCCTAATGGACCTCTACAAAATTTGTTCAAATCATGACCTCCGGGGTCAAAATTGACCCTGCCACAGGGGTCACTTGATTGTACATTAGAAAATCTTCAAAAAATTTCTAAAAATAATACAGAAGGCCTAGATCTTAGATATTTGACATTTAGCATTGTCTAGTAGCCTTCTACAAAATCTGTTCAAATAATGACCCCCCCCCCCCCCCCCCCCCCCCCCCCCCCCCCCCCCGGTCAAATTGACCCCGCCCCATGGGGTTACTTGATTGTACATAGAAAAATCTCCAAAATTTTCTAAAAATAAACCAGAAGGCTTAGAGCTTAAATGTTTGACATGTAGCAGTGCCTAGAGGACCTCTACAAAATTTGTTCAACTCATGACCCCAGGGTCAAAATTGACCCTGCCCGAGGGGTCACTTGATTTTACATAGGAAAATCTTTAAAAAAATTCTAAAAATAAACCAGAAGGCCTAGAGCTTAGATATTTCACATGTACATGTAGCATTGCCTAGTGGACCTCTACAAAATTTGTTCAAATCATGACCCCCGGGGTCAAAATTGACCCCACCCGAGGGGTCACTTGATTTTACATAGGAAATCTTCAAAAAATTTCTAAAAATAAACCAGAAGGCCTAGAGCTTAGATATTTCACATGTAGCATTGCCTAATGAACCTCTACAAAATTTGTTTAACTCATGACCCCAGGGGTCACTTGATTTTACATAGGAAAATCTTCAAAAAAATTCTAAAAATAAACCAGAAGGCCTAGAGCTTAGATATTTGACATGTAGCATTGCCTAGTGGACCTCTACAAATTTTGTTCAAATCATGACCCCCAGGGTCAAATTGACCCAGCCCCAGGGGTTATTTGATTGTACATAGGGAAATCTTCATAAATTTGCTAAAAATAAACCAGAAGGCCTAGATCTTAGATATTTGATATGTAACATTGCCTAGTAGACTTCTACAAACTTTGTTCAAATCATGACCCCAGGGGTAATATTGACCTCGCCCCAGCGGTAACTTAATTGTACATAGGAAAATCTTCAAAAAATTTCTAAAAATAAACCAGAAGGCCTAGAGCTTAGATATTTGACATGTAGCATTGCCTAGTGGACCTCTACAAATTTTTTTTCAAATCATGACCTTGGTGTCAAATTGGCCCCGCCCGAGGGGTTTCTTGATTGTACATAGGAAAATCTTCCAAAAATTGTCTAGAAGTAAACTAGTTTGTTTTTTAAGATAGAGCCTTGAAATTTGGATGACAAGTACAGTTTTGCACACCGATCTGAAAACTGACTTTCATTGACCGTGAATATGACCTACTGACCTACTTTCTTAATATTTAGCATCAGTTTGATATTTGAAACATTTAGCTCATATTACTCAGGTGAGCGATCAAGGGTCATCATGACCCTCTTGTTTCAAAGTTATGCCCCTTTTTCGACTGGTTAGATTTTTGTATGTAATCTGATATCTCAGTATCCATAATTGGAATGGATTGAAACTTCACACACTTGTTCACTGTCATGATCTAACATGCACCGTGAAGGTCCCATAACTCTACTTTGCATTTTTACAAAATTATGCCCCTTCTTCGACTTAGCAGTTTTTGGTTAAGTTTTTGTATAAGCTGGTTTCTCAGTATCCACAAATTGGAAAGGATAGAAACTTCACACACTTGTTCACTGTCATGATATGACATGCAGTACAGAGGTTCAATACCTCTACTTTGCATTTTACAAAATTATGCCCCTTTTTCAACTTTTGTATTCATTCAATTGACAAGGCTGTTGAATAGTCGAGCGTTGCTGTCCTCCGACAGCTCTTGTTTAAATTGTTGGATACATTTTATTATTCATTTTATTGTCTGGTTTCGATGGAAACTTTTATTGTTTACCTGATCCTAAAAGACGAAAGCCTTGCCCAAACCACATGATTAAACAGTTTATGTGTGGATATATTGCAAAGTGCTTTTTGCATAGCCATTATTATAGCCAGGAATTAATTTTGCAAAGTCTCTGACATTGTGATGTGATGTTAACTGCCCAAAAGTAACCTTTTAATCCTGGTAATAAATACACCAGAAATACATAAACTGGCAGAACTTGGGTAAAGCTGCAAAAGTGAAATATGGCAGTGGTCATTTTGATTTTTTTGGTCTGGTTTGGGAAAAAACATAATTGTCTTTGCATTGGGAATACTCAGTTTACAGGGGGTAATTTTATAGGGAAAATGGGCCTGATATCCCGTCAGGGCAAATGTACATCTCAGTACTAATGGGTCCTCTCATTTCTAAGGTTGCATTTCCAGCAGGCTTATGTTGAAGGTCAAAAATCAGACACCTGATCTGTCTTGAGTGTCTTTTCTGGTGATCCTGAAGGCTTGTTGGTCAGGTGTTAGGACCCTACCTTTTTTGTCCTATATAAATGATGTTCTAGTCATATTTTTGAGCAGAATTGCGGATTTCTCGAGCTCTGTTATTACCTTACTCAGCACGGTATCATTAAATTCTTTCTTGCCTGGGAGAATACATCTGTGATGTAGTCCCCCTATACTGTTCGGTCTAGCCTCAGCCTACACGTCTGTGCAGAGGCTAGTCCCTTTCTATAAATTGTAAGTTGTAAGGTTTTAACTAAAAGCCAGGTTAAACTTTTAAAAGTTTTATCTGTTGTATTTTTGCACATTACTAGGCATTCCCTATGAACATGCCTGCTAGTTATAATCATTAGTCATTGTTCAGCAGTAATATGTAGATCTAGAGAAAAAAGCTTGTGCATTAATTTAATCCAAGTTTAAAAAAAAGCAGTGACAGAATCAGATATTATTGAAAAGAAAATGATGTTGTAATATTATAACTGTTTCAGTATAAGAACCCTGATATTGCAAAGCGTGATGTTCTTGGTGTTTTCACAACTTTTGGTGACCTGAGGCCAAAGATTGATGACTTTGGTAAGTAATCTAGTAACATGTACAGGCATTAACATCAAATTTAATTTGTGTATTTTAATTTAAATGGCAGAAAACTTGTACGTAGCGGAGAGTTTAGCATATATAGTGAGCTTAAGCATAGACAACTGTAATCACAAGCTCACAAAGCCTTTAAAGTATGTTTTTAAACTATTTTCGTATGTATTCAGTTTATTGTTCATGATTCAGTTTTGTTTGCTGTCGAGCCCGCTTGCGGATGCAAAGACATAGTTGTCCAAATGGCTGTTCAGTGTATGTGCGTCCGTGCATGCGTCTGTACGTCCGTCTGGATTTATTTGTCCGGACCATAACTTTGACATGCATGGAGCAATCTTGTTTATATTTGGCTTGAATGTTAACCTCAGTGAGACGGAGTGTCTTGCGTAAACCCCAGGTTCCTATCTCAAAGGTCAAGGTCACACTTACAGGTCAAAGGTCAAATTCAAAAATGACTGTCCGGAGCATTCCTTCTTGCATGGAGGGATTTTGATGTACATGTAACTTGGCACAATTGTTCACCATCATGAGACGGAGTGTCATGTGCAAGAAGCAGATCCCTAGGTCTAAGGTCAAGGTCACACTTAGAGGTCAAATGTCAGATGCAAGAATGACTGTCTGGAGCATTTCTTTTTGATGCATAGAGGGATTTTGATGTAACTTGGCACAATTGTTCATCATCATGAGACGGAGTGTCATGCACAAGATTCTAGAATTACTTCCCTTTGTTATTACTATAGGTCAAAGGATACAAGACTGACAACTTTGTTCGGAGCATTTCTTCTTCATGCATGGAGGGATATTGATGTAACTTGGCACAAATGTTCACCCCCATGAGATGGAGTGTCAAGCGCAAGAACCAGGTCCCTAGGTCTAAAGTCAAGGTCACACTTAGAGGTCAAAAGTCAGATACAAGAATGACTTTTTCTGGAGCATTTCTTTTTGATGCATTGAGGGATTTTGATGTAACTTGGCACAATTGTTCATCATCATGAGACGGAGTGTCATGCGCAAGATCCTAGAATTACTTCCCTTTGTTGTTACTATAAATAGCTTATATTCATAACTTTTTTTATTACTGGTCGTAGGGAAAAATCAAGACCACTTTTCTGTAGTACAACATGCATGTTACATCCAATTTTCAGGTGAATTTTGACCTATCTCTACTGGTGAGGATTTTTATGTGGACCTAGAATTTTTTTTTTTTTTTTTAAGATTTACATCCCTTAGTTGTTACTTTAAATAACTTATATTGTAACTTTTTGCAATCTCTTTTTTATTTGGCATAAATGTTTGCCTCAATGAGGGAGTGTCATGTGCAGCTCCCAGTCCTTTTGACAGCTGGCGGGCTCGACATGTTGCCCGTGGGCATCTCGTTTTTAAAGAACTTGTTTCTTTTTTGCTAAGTGAGTACCGTTATCACTGGATCTGCTATAAAACTCCTTATATCTTATTTAAACTTTGTGTTCACTTCAGTGTTTAAATATGACAATTCAAAGCAAACACTGGTGAGGGCAGAAATCAACAAGTATCAGTGTTTTTTTTCCTGGCCAATTTGGGGCCGAAATTGGGTCCCAATCCCAATGGCAAATACATTGTAGGCATTTTACGACGCATTTTTCCCAATTGAAAAGGCCCCGGCCACATTCCCAAATTAGTGGGGAAAAACACTGAGTATATAACTTTTGAGTATTGTAAAATTGTTTTCCATTGGTCTGATATTAATGTTTATTCCAGTGTTCAACGATGGTACTAGGAAGTCACTATTACAGCTAGATGGAACCATACCTGTTAATTATAAAGGTAAAATCACAGTTTAATAATTTAAGAAAAATCCCCTCTTCTTGTTTTTACCCTTTTAGCTGAGCATATCTTGGTTCATCCTCACAATGAATAGCAGTACAGACACACCTGTATATAAAGATCATGTTATTCATAAGACAAAAGCATGCTCTGTATAGGTTGTCTTAAATTTCACAGGTAAAAAAAAAATTAATGGATGAAGCAAGTAATTGTTAAAGAGTCAGATTGGGTTTTACTGTAGACGATTTTATTTACATTGTATAAGCTTTTGAATAAGTTTACGAACATTGATACATATTTCACTTTGTAGGTTCAATATACAATATACCGATATGTATCTGGTTGATGGACACACATCCGTACAATCCACCAATGGTGTATGTGAGACCAACATCCACAATGCAGATAAAGTCAGGCAGAAATGTAGATATGAATGGAAAAATTGATCTTCCATATCTTAGAGAATGGAAATATGTAAGTAACAAATGACAGACATACAGTGAAACCAGAGTTTTTTAGCCGATTTATTCAAAGAATAGGTAGCACTATTGGACTCATCCGTGCATCGGCATTCGCATCAGCATTGGTGTTCCGATTTGGCAAAGATTTTTTTTTTGTATGCTCGTATTTCAGAACCACTAGTGAGAATAGATGGAAACTTCACACACTTATTCACTGTGACATACTGACTTGCACTGCATAGGTCCCATAAGTCCATTTTGCATTTTTACAAAATTATAACCTTTTCAAGTTGTTCACAAATTTACTGATGTAGTATATTAGCGTTTTGCTATGTATAATGTTATTTAGAGACTGACCTATTCAGAGCTGCATAGAACAAGAGAACACTGCACCAGATACTGTATAGAGGGTTAATTCTGTGGGCAAAAAATTCTGCAGTTTTGTCCTAAAATGGGCCTAGTTTATTTCTGCGGTTTCTATTTCTGCGACCTTCTAGAAAAGCAGGAATTAATTTTTGCGGTTTGCATTAACTGGAAGTAAATTCTGTGCATGGGAAATAGCTACTGCATTACTACGTCATAATCAACGACTCAAATGTGTATCGTTCTCGTTAGTTGAATTGGCACAGCTGATTTATGTTTAAATCTGATTTCTTTTCATTACTGAGCATGATCAAAAGTCAGAGTTAAAAATAAAACTGTAGGTCTAGAACTGGTAATTCATTTTGAAAGACATTTTCATAAAATGTAATGCTGCTGGTAGAAAAATTTACGATTTATTTACAAATATATACAAATGCAAAGTCTAGAACAGAGCCCGTTCACAGTCCATTCAGTTACAATAGTAACAACACACAGGAATTAGTTTCACAGTTCGTCGTCAGTTAAGGTACACATTTATATAACGTTTGTTAAACTTTTCACAAACCTAGCGTGTCTTGTGATATACACTTGTAAAGATTACACGCCCGAAACGATAACCATTCATTCGTGGACAATAGATTTACAGTAAAACCTGTCTTAGGCAGCCAGCCAAGGGAGTGGGAAAAAGTGGCTGCTTATTGCAGGTGGCTAATAATGCAGGTAATTTATAGAATGAATGACCAATTTGGGAAATGAGACACTGGCTGCTTAAGACAGGTTGGCTGCCTTATAGAAGTGACCACTAAAGCAGGTTCTCTGTTTACAATAACAACAGCAATCAACCACAATCGATACGGTGTGAATAACTTGACAGCAGACGAAAAGCTCGTGAAATAAAGATAACGGGTCATTATATTAAACGAAGTATCAAAGTTTATTTCTGCGTCAAAAATTCTGCTGATAGTTTCAATGTGCGGAATTTATTTCTGCATGACAGCCTTGACCCGTAAATTTAGCAGAAATAAAAACCCGCAGAACTAACCCGCTATATGGTAGAGGCTAAACTCCCTCCCTTTTGGTGTCTTAATTCCAAACACAAGTAGATTACCTGAGTGGGCAGTAACAGATAATAAATGAAAAGGCTGTGTTGTTAAATTATTACCTTGATTATTATTCAAGTCTACCAGTTTTTACATGATAATTCTTTTTATGTAGAACTTAAATTAAATGAGAGTGATGAGAGATACAATTTTCATGGTGATATTCAAAAGTTTACATTGTATTATTCAACAATTTACATGGTATTATTCAGCAATTACGTGGTATTATTCAACAATTTACGTGGTATTATTCAACAATTTACATAGTCTTTGTTATATTTAACTCAGGGCTTTCAGCAGGTTCTGAAACTCAAGAGTCATTGACTCTTCAGCCTATATTTTCAAGGGTCAAAATCAGATTTTCAAGAGTCAAGATCAGCCTTTCAGGGGTCAAGCTATACTGTTAATAATGTAACTCGCACAGACTTTACATTAGTCATTACAGATTTTCTTAAGCAATTCATATTTTAGTTGTCTTATTTTGCACATTGCCTAAAGGTGGGTGGGGTTTGGTGTTTTTCATGATTTTATTCTTCTGCAAATTCTTCTAAATAAGAGAATGGTTTGGCACCAGTGATCATATTTTTCTTAAATGCAGACTTTTTATTTAGATTGTACTTGAAAAATCTTGTAAGAAATGATAAAACTGTCCGAAAATGGCGGTCGCGAAAACGAGTGACAAATATGGAAAACGAAAGTAAACATTTAAAATTCTTGATAAAATACCTGTTTTAAATTTCGTTTTTTCACCATACCACTTATAATTTCTACTTATGTAAAGCATTTAATTTGTTTTGGACCAAACAAAGCCTCAGCAATGATAAGAAATTTGCTACAGACCGTGACGGCCAACCGGCACGTGTAATCAAGCACACAAAATAATTAACAAGTGGTACAAACACGATAATTCAAGGCTGCTTTGTTTATCTATTAACTTTTACACATTGATCAACAGACACCTTTGATAATGACAGGTCATTATTGCACAAAAAACAAACCGCGAGATGTCCACGTGTCAGTCGTTGCTAGCGTGATTGACATCTGTCAGTAGCTAATTAACATACGACGCTCCGCCTACTGTCATACTTCTGCTTGTGCCGGCGAACAATATTGAAATTTACTGGATTTTGATTGACAAGGGGCAGAACTTTCGAACTCAGACGCATCAAAGTAAATTTCCGCGAGTCAAGCCGACGCACGGGGCATATTCTATGCGGGTCAAATACAAGTTTTTCGCGGGTCAAAACCAGGGACCTCGGGTCAACCAAACACCCTGATTTAACAATTTACATGGTATCATGGTATTATTCAGCGATTTAAATTTCATGATATTATTCAATGATTTACACCATATTATTCAACAGAGTGTGTTGATTTTTTCAGCCAAATTCTGATCTGCTAGGAATGATTCAGATTTTAACCATAGTATTTGGAGAGGAACCGCCTGTGTACTCCAGACAACAGCAACAGCAGCCTCCAGTACGATACCCGAACCAAACACCATACCCACCCACTGGTCAGTATTGTCACTGTGTGCATATGAGCCGCATCATAAGAAAACCAACATTGTGGCTTTGCGACCAGCATGGATCCAGACCAGCCTGCACATCCGCGCAGTCTGGTCAGGGTCCATGCTGTTTGCTTTCAAAGCCTATTGCAATAAGAGAAACCATTAGCGAACAGCATGGATCCTGACCAGACTGCACAGATGCACAGGCTGGTCTGAATCCATGCTGGTTGCAAACGCACTATGTTAGTTTTCTCATGACGTGGCTCATATGATATTATGACAAGGAGAAAAATATGTCAAGTTTTACATAAGTTAAAAAATATGATTTAGATCCATTTTTATGAATAATGCCAATTTACCCTTTTTATGTCTCCCACCACACAGTGGTGTGGGAAACATATTGATTTACTCCAGTCTGTGTGAGTGTCAGTCACAAAGCTTGTCCGCACTCTAAGTCGAATATTGCTCATCTGATCTTCACCAAACTTGAACAAAATGTGTTTGACCATAAGACCTCAGCCAAGTTTGATAACTAGCCAAATTGGCCAAGACACTTCAGAATTATGGCCCTTGACAGTAATTAATGAATCACCTACACTCATAAAAATGCTGAAGTCTTCATTCTCAAACATGCACCAAAAACCATTCATCTTGTCTGCACTCTAAGCCAAACATTTCTGATCTGATCTTCACCAAACTTGAACAAATTGTGTTTGCCAATAAGACCTTGGCCAAGTTCGATAACTAGCCAAATCCGCTCAGCGTCTTTGGAATTATGGCCCTTGACAATAATTAATGAATCACCTAGACTCATAAAAATGCTGCAGTCTTCATTCTCAAACATGCACCAAAAACCATTAATCTTGTCCGCACTCTAAGTCAAACATTTCACATGCGATCTTCACCAAACTTAAATAAAATGTGTTTGCCAATAAGACCTTGGCCAAGTTTGATAACTAGCCAAATCGGCCCAGGGTCTTCGGAATTATGGCCCTTGACAATAATCAATGAATCACCTAGACTCATAAAAATGCTGAAGTATTCGTTCTCAAACATGCACCAAAAACCATTCATCTTGTCCGCACTCTTAAGTCAAACATTTCACATGCGATCTTCACCAAACTTGAACAAAATGTGTTTGACCATAAGTTCTCAGCCAAGTTTAATAACTAGCCAAATCGACTCAGGCACTTAGGAATTTTGGCCCTTGAATTACCAAAAATCAGTCTTTTTTCACAGAATATTTCTCATCCAATCGTCACCAAACTTAAACAAAATGTGTGTGACCATAAGTCCTCTCCCAGGTTCGATAACTAGCAAAATTGGCATAGGCACTTCAGAATTATGGCCCTTGAATTACTGAAAATCAGCCATTTTACTCTTCAAAGGTATATTTGTTGTTACTAAATTGTATAAAAAGACTGACTTGGTGTTTAGATGATTAGGCAGTTGTGGGAGACATGCGCTTTTCTCAAAAGCACCTCTAGTTCAAACTTGTGTTCATTCATATGTCCATTTATCCAGCTGAATTTGTGTTGTGCATGTCTCAAAACGTATTTGACCAGGAGGAATGAAACATCATAGGGTTGTTATTCAGCATGTGAATTTGTGCACCTTTAGGTTTTTATTCAGCCAGATGATAGTTATTGCCCCTGACTTGGTAAAAATATGCTGCATGAAAGGACTTTAAAGTTTGTGTTGCATACAGTGTACATCTCAGTAAGTATTTGGCTTGGAGTCGTGATAATTATAGGAATATTGGTCAGCATGTGAAGTTGTTCAACTAGGATTTTGTTTAGGATTTCATTTTGCAGTACTAGAGTTATGACCCCTGACTTAGTCAAAGAGGATACATTAGGACCTAAAAGTTTGTGTCACATGTATCTCAAAATGTACATTTTGTATTTGACCTGAAGTCATGAAACATTATAGGAATGTTGGTCAACATGTGAAGTTGTGCACCTGGGGGTTTTGTTTTGGATTCAACACCCCCTTTGGCCATCCTTCCCTCTCCCCCATCCAAAAAAGCAATATATTTTACTCAGTTTGTTTTATCCTGTGTTTCTTCATGCTTTTGATTTGAAGTATCCATACAATACCCCCTTCTTATGACTCACAGGGGCCTCTGTGGCCAGTTGGCTAGGGACTTTGAATCACTTGCCCCTCACTGATGCTGGTTCAAACCAAGCTCGGTGGTTGAATTCTTCATGTAGTAAACCATCCAGTTGGCTTACTCAAAAGTCTGTGTCCCTACCTAGGTGTCCTCCCGTGATGATACAAATTGTAATGCACCTTGGGTTTTCCTCCATCGTAGAAAGCTGGAAAGTAGTCATATGACTTATAATTGTATCGATATGATGTTAAACCCAACTAAAAAAAGAACTGATGACTCACACCTCAATCCATGGTAATACGGAAAGTTTAACTAAGTCGTTTTGCATTTTCATCAAGTATTTTATAAATGTATAGTGACAGGCAGTCAGGACACCAGTGTCTTATGGACACACATCTAGTAAGGGCGTTCGGCTGACCTGAGGTCCCGGGTTTTGACCCACGAAAATCTAGAAAAATTCGTATTTGACCCGCATAAATTACGCCACGTGCGTCGGCTTGACTCGCGGAAA
The DNA here is from genome assembly GCF_021730395.1 of Mercenaria mercenaria. Taxonomy (NCBI): domain Eukaryota; kingdom Metazoa; phylum Mollusca; class Bivalvia; order Venerida; family Veneridae; genus Mercenaria; species Mercenaria mercenaria. The sequence continues at coordinate 27,498,758 of NC_069364.1, read as the reverse complement.
TTTACTTAGATGCGTCTCAAGTTCGATAGTTCTGCCCCCTGTTCATCAAAATCCCAGTGAATTTCAATATTGTTCGCCGGCACAAGCAGAAATATGGCAGTAGGGGGAGCGCCCGTATGTTAATTAGCTCCCAAACAGATGTCAGTCACGCCACGCGCCAAAATGACACGTGATTATCTCGCGTTTGTATTTAGTACAATATGCCTTGTCATTATAAAAGGGTGTTTATTGATCAATGTGTAAAAGTTAATTGATAACAATGCAGCTTTAATTATCGTGTTGAAACCACTTGTTAATTATTTTGTGTGCTCGATACGATTACATGACCGGTTGGCCGTCACGGTCTATAGAAAAATTTATTATCATTGCCGAGGCTTTTTTTGGGCCAAAACAAATTAATAAGCAGAAATTATACTGGGTATATGAGAAAATGAAATTTAAAAACAGTTATTTTTTCAAGAATTTTAAATGTTACTTTCGTTTTCCGTTTGTCACTCGTTTTCGAGACCGCCATTTTCGGACATTTTTATCATTTCTTACAAGATTTTTCTAGTACAGTCTGAATAAAAAGCCAATAAAACATCTGCATTTATGAAAAATATGATCACTGTTGCCAAAGCAGCTCTTATTTAGAAGAATTTGCTGATAATAAAAGCATGCAAAGCACTAAACCCCACCCACTTTTAGGCAATGTGCAAAATAAGACAACTAAAATATGAAATGTTTAAGATAATCTGTTATGACTAATGTACTAGTTTTAGATAAAGTCTGTGAGAGTTGCATTAATAAGGCCTAAAAAAAAATCTTTGTATCTGGTAACATGCTCAAAATAATTAGGATAGGAAGGTCGGAACATTTTTTTTTTTTTGGAAGTTTTTTTATTAAGGGAGACTTTTCGGAAATTATTTTTATGTCAAAAAATAATTACAAATAAGGGGGTTATGCCTTTAGAGCATCAGTAAGTTGATTTCTAACATCACTGGCCATGTTTAAAGCATAAAATGTGCAGTTTTGCATCTTTTTGTTAAAAAGTTGAAAAAAATATTCTCCAAGGCCATAAAAACATTTAGGGTCGGGCCAAAAATTTAGGGTAGGTCGGGATACCGGAAACAAACATTTTTTTTTACGCTTAACAGTATACATGTTGCTTGACCCCTGAAAAGCTGATCTTGACTCTTGAAAATCTGATTTTGACCCTTGAAAATTTAGGCTGAAAAGTCAATGACTCTTGAGTTTCAGAACCTACCAAAAGCCCTGTAATAAGACAGATAAGTTTAAGTTTAGTTTAACAATGAAAATGAATGTTATATTATTTTTATCTCCTATTTTCAGGAACTGGTTCCTTCCCAATGCCAATGCCAGGAATGGGCGGTTCAAATACACCATATTCTGCCAATACACCATACCCAGCCAGTAACACTGGGTACCCACAGAATAGCAGTTACCCAGGACAGTACACAGGTACCATATATTTGATTTTAAACACCCCCATGGGCTAAAATAGGTTGTTTTTTAGGGCACTAAATTTTTTATATATATTTTTATAGCACATATAAACTATAAATCCAACTTGTAATGAATGAAAGTTAACAGTTATAGGACTACCACAGTGTGTGGCGTGTAAGACCTAGACCCTAGCTTAATTCTACCCAGGTGAAATAATGCACAGAGGGGCACCTGGGGTCTTCCTCCACCATCAAAGCAGGAAAATCGCAATTTGACCTATAATTGTGTTGTTGTTGTGTTAAACACAACAGAAAAAAAAGGCTTCAGCTAAAGGGTCGAGGTCATCCCTAGAGGTGAAAAATATATCAACATTTACTTTTAAATAAATGAAAGAATATTTATGTAAAGCGGCACAAGATTTCACCATTACTAGGAGTGTCTCATAAAAGACTGACTCCTAAGCTTAAAGGTCAAGGTCACACATACAGGTAAATATTTTACTTATTTTTCTTGTCCAGTCCATAACTTTTGTATATATTGATGGATATTCAAATAACTTGGCACTAACATTTGCCATGAAAAGAGGATGTGTTAAGTACAAGAAGTAGACCCTAGGCTCAGGATAACATTTACAAGACAGAGATGTTACATCATTTTTCTTGTCTTGTATGTACACAGATATTCCACTAGCTGGTACAGACTTTCACCATAAGTGATGTAACATGTAAAACCAAAATAAATGTTTATAGTATTTTTGTTATTTTTCAGTTCTTTAGTTCAGTATACATGTTCTGTGTTCAGAGTGCCATTAAACCCATACTTTTTGGTCTTACGTCACATAGTAGGGGCATCAATGTCTAATTTATTGTACAACATAGTTTGTGTTTTGCTGCCATTGGGATCAAACTTGCAGCATTAAGTAGTCTTTTGTTCTCCTTGATAACCAGACTTACCAAGCAACAGAAATGGTGTTGAAAAGTACAGCAAGAAATGTTTTGGTTTTTTTAAACCGTAACAAATCTCACCAGGCAAGCAAGAAATGAGGGGAAAAGTTAGTTTTTTAGCTCATCTGATTTTTTGAAAAAAAATGATGAGTTATTGTCATCACTTGAGCGGTTGTCGGCGTCGGCGTCGGCATTGCCTGGTTAAGTTTTATGTTTAGGTCAGCTTTTCTCCTAAACTATCAAAGCTATTGCTTTGAAACTTGGAATATGTGTTCACCATCATAAGCTGACCCTGTATAGCAAGAAACATAACTCCATCTTGCTTTTTGCAAGATTTATGGCCCCTTTTGTACTTAGAAAATATCAGATTTCTTGGTTAAGTTTTATGTTTAGGTCAACTTTTCTCCTAAACTATCAAAGCTATTGCTTTGAAACTTGGAATACTTGTTCACCAACATAATCAGACCCTGTACATCAAGAAACATAACTCCATCTTGCTTTTTGCAAGAATTATTTCCCCTTTTGGACTTAGAAAATCAGTTTTCTTGGTTAAGTTTTATGTTTAGGTCAGCTTTTATCCTAAACTGTCGAATAAATTGCTTTAAAACTTGCAACACTTGTTCACCATCATAAGTTGACCCTGTACAGCAAGAAACATAACTCCATCCTGCTTTTTGCAAGTATTATGGCTCCTTTTGGACTTAGAAAATATCAGATTCCTTGGTTAAGTTTTATGTTTAGGTCAACTTTTTCTCTTAAACTATCAAAGCTATTGCTTTAAAACTTGCAACACTTGTTCACCATAATAAGCTGACCCTGTACAGCAAGCAACATAACTCCATCCTGCTTTTTGCAATAATTATTGCCCCTTTTGGACTTAGAAAATCATTTTCTTGGTTGAGTATTATGTTTAAGTCAACTTTTCTCATAAACTATCAAAGCTATTGCTTTAAAACTTGCAACAGTTTTTCACCATCATAAGTGGACACTGTACATCAAGAAACATAACTCTATCCTGCTTTTTGCAAGAATGATGGCCCTTTTTAGACTTAGAAAATCATGGGTAGGACAATATTTCTATTATACAAAAAAAATCAGATGAGCGTCAGCACCCGCAAGGCGGTGCTCTTGTTTAGCCTATCATCATCAGATTGTGGGCTATTCAAATCACTCTGCATCTGTGGTCCGTCGTCCTTCTGTTCATTAACAATTTCTCGTTATCGCATCTCCTCAGAATTTTGACTAAACTTTGTCAGAATGATGTATTGGTACCCTAGTTGTGTCCCCCTGAAAATCAGACTGGTTCAACAATTTTTGAGTGAGTTATGGCCCTTTGTTTATTTTTAGCTCAGCTGAGCCAAAGGCTCATGGTGAGCTTTTGTGACCGCTCAATGTCCGTCGTCAGTCGTGCGGCGTGCGTCTGTCAACAATTTGTAAAAAAATCTTCTTCTTCAAAATTGTTCAAAGAATTGAATTCCATGCAGAACTCTGGAAAAACTTTAAAGATCGTCATGTCCAAAACCACAGGGCCTAGGGCTTTGATATCTGTTGTGTAGCATCATCTAGTGGTCCTCTACCAAAATTGTTCAAATTATCCCCCTAGGGTCAGATATGGCCCTGCCCTGGGGGTCACATGGTTTATATAGACTTATATAGGGAAAACTTTGAAAATCTTCAAGTACAAAACCACGCGGCCTAGGGCTTTGATATTTGGTATGTAGCATCATCTAGTGGTCCTCTACCAAGATTGTTCAAAGTATCCCCCTAGGGTCAAATATGGCTCCGCCCCGGGGGTCCCAGGTTTTACATAGACTTATATAGGAAAAAAAGTTCAAAAATCTTCTCTGAAACCACAACACTTAGACCTTTGATATTTGGTTTGTAGCATTGTCTGATGGCCTTCAACCAAAATTGTTCAAATTGTACCCCTGGGGTGAAAAGAGGCCCTGCCCTGGGGGTCCCAAATTTTATATAGACTTACATAGGAATGAACTTTAAAAATCTTCTTGTCTGAAACCATATGACCTAGGCTTTTGATATTTGGTATGATGCATTGTCTAGTAGTCCTCAACCAAAATTGTTCAATTTGTCCCACTGGGGTCAAATATGGCCCCGCCCCGGGGGTCATATGGTTCATATAGACTTATATAGGGAAAACTTTGAAAATCTTCTTACACATACAAAACCACACAGCCTAAGGCTTTGATATTTGGTATGTAGCATCATCTAGTGGTCCTCTACCAAGATTGTTCAAAGTATCCCCCTAGGGTCAAATATGGCCCTGCCCCAGGGGTCCCAAGCTTTACATAGACTTATATAGGAAAAAAAGTTTAAAAATCTTCTTCTCTGAAATCACAACACTTAGACCTTTGATATATGGTTTGTAGCATTGTCTTATGGTCCTCAACCAAAATTGTTCAAATTGTACCCCTGGGGTGAAAAGAGGCCCTGCCCTGGGGGTCCCAAGTTTTATATAGACTTATATAGGAAAGAACTTTAAAAATCTTCTTGTCTGAAACCATATGACCTAGGCTTTTGATATTTGGTATGATGCATTTTCTAGTAGTCCTCTACCAGAATTGTTCAAATTATGCCCCTGGGGTTAAAAGAGGCCCTGCCCCGGGGTCACTTAGTTATTATGTGAGTTGTATAGGAAAAAATACTTAAAAAATCATCTGATCCTATTTCCAAGACTGTTTAATTATAATTACCTGATGATCCCAAGTAATATGATGTCACTTGACTTTGACCTTGACCTACTGACCTACTTTCCTGTTTTTTAAGATACAGCCTTGAAGTTTTGATGACATACACAGTTTTGCACACCAATCGTAAAACTGAATTTCATTGACCATGAATGTGACCTACTGACTTTCTTAATATTTTATTATCAGTTTGACATTTGAAACATGTAGCTCATATTACTCAAGTGAGCGATCCAGGGTCATCATGACCCTCTTGTTATAATTTACCTAGATTTATATAGGGAAAAACTTTGAAAATCTTCTTGTCCAAAACCACAGGGTCTAGGCTTTGATATTTGGTATGTAGCATCATCTAGTGGTCCTCTACCAAGGTTTTTCATATTATCTCCCTAGGGTCGAATATGGCTCCAGCCCCGGGGGTCACTTGGTTTATATAGACTTATATAAAGAAAAACTTCGAAAATCTTCTTGTCCAAAACCGCAAAGCCTAGGGCTCTGATATTTGTAATATAGCATCATATAGTGGTCCTCTACTAAGATTGTTTAAATTAATCCCCTAGGGTCAAATATGGCCTCGCCCCAGTGGTCACATGGTTTATATAGACTTATATCTAGGGAAAAACGTCCATTCAAATTCAAATTTGGACCACATGTATAGTTTTGAGTGGGTAGATGAACCTTGACATGAGTTGACCTTGATCTTGACCTAGTGACCTACTTCCGCATTTCTGTAGCTATAGCCTTCAAATTTGGACCACATGCATAGTACCGAAATAAACTTTGACCTTAACATTGATGTAGTGACCTACTTTCACATTTTTGAAGGTACAGGCTTCAAATTTGGACCACATGTATAGTTTTGTGTTCCGAAATGAAATTTGACCTTGATTTTGACCTAGTGACCTACTCTGACATTTCTCAAGCTACAGAGTTCAAATTTGGACCACATGCATAGTTTTGTGTACCGAATTGAACTTTGACCTTGAGATTGATCTAGTGACTTATTTTTACATTTCTCAGGCTACAGTCTTCAAATTTGGACCACATGCATAGTTTTGTGTTCTGAATTGAAATTTGACCTTGATTTTTTACCAAGTACTTACTTTCACATTTCTCAAGCTACTGCCTTCAAATTTGAAGCACATGCATAGTTTTGTGTACAGAAATGAACTTTGACCTTGAAATTGATCTAGTGACCTACTTTCACATTTCGCAAGCTAGAAGTTCTAAATTTGGACCACATGCACAGTTTTGTGTACCGAATTGAACTTTAACCTTGATTTTGACCTTGAGCTAGTCTTTAAATTCGGAACATTCAAAAATGGCTTGATGGTGGGCACCAAGATCACTCTGTGATCTCTTTTTTTATTTCAGGGTATCAACAGCCACCATCAAGTGGTTACCAAGGTTACCCGACAAGCTACCCTTCAACAGCGGCTTCCTCTGGGTACCCAGGTGGTCCAACATTTGCACCCACATACAGCCAGACACAGGCCTCTAATGATCAAACCACATCTTCAAGTAAGTACAATTGCTTTACAGTTGCAGTTTTTATACGCCCGAAGGGAGGTATTATGTTATGGTCCCAGTGTCTGTCCGTGTGTGCGTCTGTCCGTCCGTTAGCAATTTCGTGTCTGATCTGTAACTCTTGAATCCCTTGAAGGATTTCAAAGAAACTTGACACAAATGTTCACTACACCAAGACGACGTGCAGAGCGCATGTATTGGATGTGTCATTTCAAGGTCAAGGTCACACTTAGGGGTCAAAGGTCATATGAGTGTGTTTCGTGTCTGCTCTGTAACTTTTGAACTGCTTGAAGGATTTCAAAGAAACTTGGCACAAATCTTCACCACACTGAGACGATGTGCAGAGCGCATGTTTTTGATGACACACTTCAAGGTCAAGGTCAAAGTTAGGGGTCAAAGCTTTGTGTATATTGCTGTGCATTGCAGTGCTCTTGTTTTTAATTGGCAGATCCCTTTTTGTTCTCTTACAATAATTTTTTTTTTGAATTACTTCCCTTTTTGTTACTATAAATAGCTTATTTTGAAACTTTTTTATTATTGGCCGTAGGGAAAAACCGAGACCATTTTTCTGTGGTACAATATGGATGGTACATCCAATTTTTAGATATATTTTGATGTTGACTGGTAAGAATTTTTTTTTGGACTTAGAAATCTTTTTTTTTTTTGATTTTTTTCTTTTTTGTTGTTCCTGTCTTTTGGGCTTTCAACAGTCAAGTTCTTTAAATTTCGCTGCTATCCTCTGATGTAACCCTTGGGGCGTATATTGCCCGGCTTGGCGGCGCTCTTGTTACTTGTTCTTTTTCTCTTTAAAGAGATATTATATTTTGGCATCATTAATATTGTTGGGGGATTAATTATTTCCAATAAAAGGTAGATGGAAATAGTTTTGGCATTGCCGGTCAGTCTGTTTGTCCTTCCACAGCCATATATTAGTGATTGTTACTCGTGCTGAGTTGTTATCTGGCTACAGTACAACCTCTACAGAGCGGCCCCTCTCTTAAGCAAAAACCTCTATAACAACATCTTCAAAATTTCCCCAAGCTGAAATATACTCTAGAACAACAACCTCTACATAACAGTCAATATTTGCATCTCCCAAAGGGTGTTGCTCTAGAGGTTGTACTGTATTATGTTTGTATTCACTCACAAAATTTAGATCCTAACAAAATATAGATGATTGTACAGTAGTAGGGGTTGAAAAAAAGTCAGCAACAATATATTCTGTGATGTTTTACTTCATTCACTCAGGTGCTATACCAGTGCTCCTTTGGAAATGGTATTTTCTGGGCCATGCCCTCCACTTTCTGACAATGTGTACTTAACCAGAGGGTTAGAGAAGATTTCTTACTGGTAACCTACTTCAAGGTTGTGAAACTTCAGTTTGGAGACCAGTCTTTGAATTCTGTATCTCAGTTGGTCAGTTTTAAGATTGTGCTTTGAAACAACCAGTCACAACCTAACCTTGAGTCTGGTCTCCACATTCCATTTTATAACTTATCTCTGAAAAAGTTAAGCAGTATTCATTAGTTTGAAACAAGATTTGTATCAACTATTTCAGCAGCATCAAACTACAATACTAGTGGTACCAGCACTGTGACTGAGGAACACTTAAAAGCATCACTACTGTCTGCAGTAGAAGACAAAATGAAATGGAGGTTGAAAGAAACATTTGCTCAAGCTCAGGTAGACTGTCATTTGTGACACAAAGTTTTTAAGGGGTAAATGCAAAAGAAGTGTTTTTATACGCCCATTTTGGAAAAACAGGACGTATTATGTGATGGTGTTTGTGTGTGTTTGTCCGTCATCATAATTCTTGTCCGGATCTTAACTGAATAACCATGCATAACTTTAAATTTGGGATATAGGTAGACGGTGATGAGATGATGTCCCCTCAGTATGTCAAAGGTCAAGGTCGAAAATTGGACTAAAAGATCAAAATTGGCCATCATTTTTCATGTCCAGAGCATAACTAAATAACCATGCAAGGTATTGATTTTAGACTTTACATGTAGATAGGTGGCCATGAGATGATGTGCAGAGCACATGAACGGGGTCAGTAGGTAAAAGATCAAGGTCACAAATTGAGCTCAAAGGTCAAATATGTCTGTTATATTTCATGTCCAGAGCATAACTTTGAGGTTCCACTGACATTGGCTTACTTTTGTGACAAGACTGTATTGTGGGGGTATAATTCGCCACTCCTGTGACAGCTCTACTTTGAAATTTGCAAAAGATTCTTAAATATTTTTCAAGTGTTAAATGCAAATTGTATAGATATAATGCTGTCAAAGTACCATTTTTAGCTCGACTATTCAAAGAATAGTCTAGTTATTCTACTCACATTGGTGTCGGGGTTTGCGTTGGCATTGCACCTTGGTTAAAATTTTGCGTGGGAGTACATACAGCTATTACATCAAGGCATATAGATTTGAAACGTATTTTTTCTTTTTTCTAGATCGGGGCCTCCGTGGCCGAGTGGTTAGAGTCGTTGACTTCAAACCATTTGCCCCTCATCGATGTGGGTTCGAAACCTCATTTGGGGCGTAGAATTCTTCACGTGAGGAAGCCATCCAGCTGGCTTGCGGAAGGTCGGTGGTTCTACCCAGGTGCCCGCTCGTGATGAAATAGTGCACGGAGGGGCACCTGGGGTCTTCCTCCACCATTAAAGCTGGAAAGTCGCCATATGACCTAAAATTGTGTCGGTGCGACGTTAAACCCAACAAAATAAATAAATAAATAAATTTTCTAGATCAATTACCAACCTCACTGGGTCAAGTTCCATAACTCTGACGTGTATTTTGAGCAAGTCCCATAACTCTGACCTGCATTTTGGCCAAATTATGCCCCCTTTTGGACATAGAAATTCCTGGTTAAAGTTTTGCGTATTCTTTTTCTAGATCAATTACCAACCTCACTGGATCAAGTCCCATAACTCTGACATGTATTTTGGGAAAATTATGCCCCCTTTTGGACTTAGAAAATCCTGGTTAAAGTTTTACATGCAAGTTACTATCTCCAAAGCTAATGCAGGTATTGAACTGAAACTTCACATGTGTCTTTAGGGTTATAAAACTAGCTGATAGCATCAAGTCCCATAACTCTGACCTGCATTTTGGCGAAATTATGCCCCCTTTTGGACTTAAAAAATCCTGGTTAAAGTTTTGCATGCACATACAGCTATTACTTAAAGGCATATATATTTGAAACTTATTTTTTATTTTTCTAGATCAATTACCAACCTCACTGGATCAAGTCCCATAACTCTGACATGTATTTTGGGCAAATTATGCCCCCTTTTGGACTTAGAAAATTCTGGTTAAAGTTTTGCGTGCAATTACTATCTGCAGAACAAATGCAGATATTGAATTGAAACTTCACATGTGCCTTCGGGGTTATAAAACTAGTTGATTGCATCAAGTCCCATAACTCTGACATGCATTTTTGGTCAAATTATGTCCCCTTTTTAACATAAAATTTTGCATGCAAGTTACTATCTCCAACACTAATGCAGATACTGCATTGAAACTCCATAGATATTTTAACATTTAGGATAATACTTTCCTGCTTCTGGGACAATAATTCGAATAGTCGAGCATTGGCTGTCTTACGGACAGCTCTTGTTATTGTTCAAAATATGTTTACATAAGAACCAAATTTAGGAAAATGTCCATGGCATGCTTTAAAAGTTTGTAAATGTCAACAAGTAACTTTACTGTGTCCACTGTTTTAATGATGCATTTAAAATGAAGCAACATTCTCTTTACTATATATGTAACTACTAACTAATTCTTTTGATGCATAACTTTTGACATTATTTTTATGATCTGATTGATATATTATTCATTTTGTCTGTATGGAATGACTTGAACATTTAAGATTGTAAAGTGTCAAAGTTAATGTTATTTGCCAATTTTGCTAATAATATGTAAAAAGTTGCAAAGTTTTCAGAAAGTTGTATTACTATACAGTATTTTATGATTTTTTTTCCTTTACTTACAGGCTGAGATGGATGTTCTATATAAAACACAAGCAGATTTGCTGAAAGGCAAAGACAAACTTGAATCAATGATCAGAGATCTGGAAAAAGAAAAGGTTTGTCAAATGTTCTATTGTATTGATACTTACAGGTTATTAGCTTTGTATCAGGAAATATGCACGAGTTCTTCAGTGGAAATATTGCACGACTTTAGGAGCGCAATATTCTTCCGCTAAAGAATGAGTGAATGTTTCCTGATGCAAAGATAATAACCTTTTTATTATGCCCCCCTTCGAAGAAGGAGGGATATATTGTTTTGCAGATGTCTGTCGGTCTGTCAGTATGTAGACCAATCCGTTTTCGGATGATAGAATGCTTGGGCCTAGGATCATGAAAGTTAATAGGGAGGTTGGTCATGACCAGCAGATGACCCCTATCGATTTTGGGGTCAATAGATCAAAGGTCAAGGTCACAGTGACCCAGAAAAGTGAAATGGTTTCCGGATGATAACTCAAGAATGCTTGGGCCTAGGATCATGAAACTTGATGAGGTTGGTCTTGGCCAGCAAATGACCCCTATTTATTTTAAGGTCAATAAATAGGTCAAAGGTAAAGGTCACTGACCCAGAACAGTGAAACAGTTTTTGAATGATAACTCAAGAATGCTTGGGCCTAGGATCATGAAAGTTGATAGGGAGGTTGGTCATAACCTGCAGATGACCCCTATTGATTTTGAGGTCAGTAGGTCAAAGGTCAAGGTCACAGTGACTCAAAACAGTTAAACCGTTTCTGGACAATTACTTAAGAACACTTGGGCCTAGGATCACGAAACTTGATAGAGAGGTTGATCATGATCAGCAGATGATCCCTGTTGATCTTGAGATCAGTTAAGATCAAGATCATGGTCACAGTGACATGGAACAGTTAAACGGTTTCTCGATGATAACTCAAGATCACTTAGGCCTAGGATCATAAAAGTTGATAGGGAGGTTGGTCATGACCAGCAGATAACTCCTGTTGATTTTGAGGTCAGTAGGCCAAAGGTCAGGGTCTCATTGACCCGAAACTATTTCAGGATGATAACTTGAGAACGCTTAGGCCTAGGAATGAAACTTATAAGAAGGTTGATTATGACCAGCAAATGACCCCTATTGATTTTGAGGTCAATGGTCAAGGTCACATTGACCCAGAACAGTAAAACTTTTTTGTACAGTGACCAAATAATTTCTGTTCCTTGTGCAATTACTGAATGCATTAAGGGGGGCATTTTGTGTTCTACAAGCTCTTGTTACATATGTATCTACACGTATAAATGTATTAATGTAAATATTATGAATTTGTTAATTAGTCTGAATAAGATTAACAATACTGAACCAAATAAAAGAATTTATGCAGCAACACACAGTAAATTACGTCGCCCACCCGGTATGAAATTCAGGCATCAGTGTATGGAAAAATATTGACGTTTCCAGTACCATTGTAACTTAATGGAAAATAGAAACGAGTATATAATAATACAGTATCTTTCTTTAGTTCACCTTATACCCCTGTGTCTGGCAGCATCTGTCTCTTGTCAACATTTTACTATCTACTCTCTATATGTAAGAATTTGGCTCAATCCTAATGAAACTAGGTCAGACTGTTTGTCTTATAAAATAATTTTCATCTAGTTTTAAACTTGGGTTTCCAGGCTCCAAAAGTATCAAATCCTAGACACTTTAGAGGCAATATTTTTTACTCAATTTGGATGAAGCCTGGTCAGAATATTTGTCTGTATAAAATCTAGGTCAGCTTTATATATGTGTCATATTGGTTTAAAAATTAGGTAACTAGGTCAGCTCATTAACACTGAAGAGGTCATACTTTTTACCTGTAGTGTATGAAACCTTGTCAGAATATTTGTCTCAGTGAAGTCTAAGGCCAGGTTTGAAACTAGGTCATTTGGGTTAAAAAACTAGGTCACTAGGTTAGATAAAAGAAAATGCTTATTATCCCCCGCCGATGAAATCGGGAGGGGGGTATTGAAATGGTGTTGTCCCTCCGTCACGTTCGTGCATCCGTGCGTGTGTGCGTCCGCAGCCATATCTCAGTAACTAGCCGGTAGAATTTCATGAAACTTGAAATAAACATGAACCAACATACTGCGATGATGCCCGTCAAGTTTTTTTTTTGATTGGTCAATTTCCCTTAGAGTTATTGCCCTTGATTTAATGAAAAATCCACGTCTGCAGCCATTTCTCAGTAACAAGCTGGTAGAATTTCATGAAACTTGAAATAAATATGAACCAACATACTTAGATGATGTCTGTCATTGTTTTTTTTTTCAATTGGTCAATTTTCCTTAGAGTTATTGCCCTTTAATTGTTTGAAAATCTACAGATTTGTACATAACAAACCAACCAATTGGTAGAATTTCATTAAACGTCTTTCATCCCTTTCCATGAACATTTATTATAAACATGTGAAGTTGTGTACCCCCACCTGGTCACCACCTTGCCTTAGTCACACCCCCTCCCCCTCCCCACCCACCCCCCAAAAAAAGATATTTTTTCATTCCTTTGTATTTTTTTTTCAAACCTTCCATAAATATTTATCAACATGCAAAGTTGTACCATTCCCCCACCTCACTCCTCCACCCAGTCATGCCCACCACCCCAAGCATGCATCACACCCCAGCGCCCCACCCCTCCACCATTTTTTTTTTTTTTTTTTTTTTTTTACATTTTTAATTTTCCATCAATATTTATAATCAACATATGATGTTTTGTACCCCTCACCCAGTCACCCCCAGCTGTCCCCCCCCCCCCCAACACACACACACCAAAAAATAGCATTCAATTTCTGTTAAATTGATTTTGACTAATGAAATTATTTGCCTCTTAGTAACATCCTTAACTTTTTGCCGGATATACTGCTTAGCTGTTCCTCACTACAAACCCTTTCGGCGGGGGATACCAATTCATCGAATTTGCTTGTTAACACTATTGAGGCCATATTTTATACCTGATCTATGTGAAACCTGGTTAGAAAAGTATGAAATCTAGGTCAAGTTCCAAAATGAGTCAGTGGTAGATCACTAAGTCATACCATAGAAAACATGTTAATATGCTAGAGACCTATTTTCTACCTGATCTATATGAAACTTAGTCTAAATGTTTTTCAATATGTATTCTAGGAAAAGAATAAAAATTGAGTCCAAAAGAAGGTCACTGTATCAGGTTATAGAAAAGTCAGTATATATAAAATGACATGCTTTAGCTTCTGTGAAATATTTTAATGTCCAGTGCATGAAATTTAGGGGTTTAGGGCAAGATGGCTATTTTGTGAGGGTAGGAATATTTGAATTACAAATGTAACACATAAAATGAATGGGAATTTCTTTTATTGTTGTGCCCCCCCCCCCCCCCCCCCCCCTCCCCCATGAGCGGTGGGGGCATATAGATTTTGTCTTATCCGTCTGTCCTTCCGAAGTTCGTGACACGCCTAGCTCAAAAGGTATTGGTATTTGATATAAATTGATGAAACCTTGAGTCTTTATCATGATATGAACTTGCGCACCTCCTATTTTTTGTCTGGCTACGTCCCCTATTTTTAGAGTTATGGCCCCTGAAATAGTCAAAAATGCATATTTTCACATTGTGACACGCCTAGCTCAAAAGGTATTTGATATAAATTGATGAAACCTTGTACGAGTCTTTATCATAATATGAACTTGCACACCTCTTATTTTTTGTCTGGCTCCGTCCCCTATTTTTAGAGTTATGGCCCCTGAAATAGTCAAAAATGCACATTTCCACCTAATAATTTGCCTAGGTCAAAAAGAATTTGATGTAAATTCATGAAACCTTGCTTGAGTCTTTATCATGATATGACCTTGCACACCTGGCATTCTTTTTGAGAATTTTAGTGCTTATTACAGAGTTACGGCCCTTGAAATAGCTAAAATAGTGGATTTTTTGTTTGAGATGCTCATAGCTCAAAAAGTATATGGCCTAGAATAGTGAATCCTTTTCATAAAATGTTTGTTGAGGCTATATTAACCCATTAAGACTGCAAACATTTGAGTTTTTGCCCCTTATTTGTGACAAATGTACCAGTGGGGGGCACACCCTGTGTCGTACAGACATACTCTAGTTTGGGATAATCTTTTGTGGATTGATGCAAGCATAAAATCAATGAAAACTAATCTCTCACAAAAATAAGTGATTTCGCAGTTATGGTAATACAAGATGTATGTTAGTGTCTAGAAATACTATTTCTGGTTTTTCCTCCACAGTCCGAGATAGGTGCCAATATTGTATTATTGAAACAGAAGGATGGCGAAGTGAAAGAGACATTATCACGTCTAGAGAACCAGGAGCAGATTGGTATTGATGATGCGGTGGTAACGACAGCTCCACTGTATAGACAGTAAGTTCTTTTACCACATTTTTGATGTCGTGGGACAGCTCTTGTTGCCATTTCCGACTTAACAATTTATGTTAAGTTTTTGTAAGCTGATAGCTCGGTACCCACTGAAGGGAATGGATTGAAACTACTGTGAAATCATTAATATTCGTGGGGGACTAATTTTCGTGAATTTCGTGGTTGAGTCAATCCACGAAATTTAGTCCCAACGAACAAGTAAAATTCCCATTCACTTTATGTTCAAAAGTTTTAATCCACAAATTCATATCCCCACGAAACTGCCGTTTTGACCAAAACCACGAAATTTCATGCCCACGAAATTAAATGATTTCACATTAATCACACTTGTCAATTGTGATTATCTAACATGCATTGTTCAGGTTCCAAAATTGTGACTCTTTTTCAACTTTATTATTCATTCAATTGACAAGGCTTTTGAATAGTCAAGCGTTGATGTCCTCCGACAGCTTTTGTTTTTACATTGACCTGTGTTTGGATCACTCCCAATATTTTGCTCATCACCTTGCGGATTAAAGCACACCATGTTTAATTGCATCATAATATCTCTCTATGTTTGTCGTCATTTCAGATTGTTGAAGGCATTTGCAGAGGAGCAGGCAATTGAGGATGCCATTTATTATCTTAGTGAAGCTTTACGGAAAGATGTTATAGATCTAGAGGTGTTTTTAAAGGTAATCATACATAGTTTCTTTTTAACAGTAGGAAGGCTTGTTTGGCACTGTTATTCCTAGGATAAGGTAGTCTTGAATACATTAATTTATGAAAGAGTTTAGCAGGGAATTGCAGTTAATTAGATTAACAAGTGCCAGACTGAAAAACTTTAGGTTGTGGGTTTGAATCTAATCTGTGCAGAACTGCGGTCCTCACAATCCCTTCTGAAGGAAGGTCTTATTTATATTCCAGGAAATGATCATTGAGCTTGTTTAGTAATGTAGGCTGTTGGCGGCAAGTGATTCTGCCCTTGCAACCAGGGCAGACCAAGATCAGCCTGCACATCCGTGCAGTCTGATCATCACTGTTCACTATTCAGTCTGTAAATTTTCATTGAAAGCCCCTTCGAATGATAAATGGTAAATGAATGATGGACCAGTCCATTTTAGAAATTTAGCAGGCTAAAGGATAGTAATGTAGGCTGTTAGATCTTTCTCAATAATCCATATGAATACTTCTAAATTTTGGTTATCTGTAATCTCTAAATGCCTACAAAATTAAATGGTATGCAAGGCTTACTTTTTCCCTGTGGATTAGTTGCTACATTAGATATTTTACAAACCGTACATTTACATTGTGTATTTTTGCTACATGTTTAATTGGTGTTGCCTTTATTCTTACAGAGGGTGAGAGAATTGTCAAGAAAACAGTTCATGTTGCGAGCATTGATACAAAAATGTCGAGAAAAGGCTGGATTACCTCCCTTGGCATGATTGTAGAAAACACTTGACTACTTTGTTATTAGTCATAGTACGGTGTGATATTTGTTGACCAAAATACCCAAGAATTTGAATGACAGCCGTGACACTTCCATATTACCAGTACATCTGAACCGACTTTTAATAGGGTACTTGACTGTTCACGGAGAATTTTTATTTTTTTCATAATAAAAAATAGCAGCTTACAAATTTAATTTGACTGTGGCTATGCAGCAGTATTAAACTTGAAAAGCACAACCCATCAGCAAAATGCAAAGTTTTAACAATGCAGATATTTCTTACTTGTTTTTGTTATAATCACAAAAAAATTTAAGCCTCATGAAAAGTACCGGATCTACAGAATGTAACATGTTGATTGTGTTACACTTTGCTTTTTGCTAGAAAAATTGTAGTTAATTTGATAGATTTTGTTAAACCCAATTGAACAGTATAAACTCGTTTTTATACGCCCGAAGGGACGTATTATGTTATGACGCTGGTGTCCGTCTGTCTGTCCGTTAGCAATTTCGTGTCCGCTCTGTAACTCTTGAACCCTTTGAAGGATTTCAAGGAAACTTTACACAAATGTTCACCACACCGAGACGATGTGCAGAGCGCATGTTTTGGATGTCTCGCTTCAAGGTCAAGGTCACACTTAGGAGTCCAAGGTCATATCACTTTGTTTCGTGTCCGCTCTGTAACTCTTGAACCCCTTGAAGGATTTCAAAGAAACTTGACACAAATGTTCACCACACCAAGACGACATGCAGAGCGCATGTTCCGGATGACTTGCTTGAAGGTCAAGGTCACACTTAGGGGTCAAAAGTCATGTCAGTTTGTTTCTTGTCCGCTCTGTAACTCTTGAACTGCTGGAAGGATTTCAAAGAAACTTGGCAGAAATGTTCACCACATTGTAACGATGTGCAGAGCGCATGTTCTGGATGACTCGCTTCAAGGTCACACTTAAGGGTCAAAGGTCATATATGACTTTGCTTTGTGTATATTGCTCTGCATTGCAGTGCTCTTGTTTTTATTTGGCAGATCTCTTTTTTGTACTTACAATATGTTTTTTTTTTTTAATTACTTCCCTTTTATGTTACTATAAATAGCTTATTTTGAAACTTTTTTATTATTGGCCGTAGGGAAAAACCGAGACCACTTTTCTGTGGTACAACATGGATGGTACCTCCAATTTTAAAGTGTATTTTTACATACCTGTACCTGATAAGGATTTTTTTGTAGACTTTGAATATTTTTTTTGTGGACTTAGATTTGTTTTTTGAAGTTTTCCTTTTGTTGTTCCAGTCCTTTGGGGCTACAACAGTCAAGTTCTTAAAATTTTGTTTCCATCCTATGATGTAAGCCTTCGGGCGTATATTGCCCCGCTTGGCGGCGCTCTTGTTACTGAATACCCTTGTGCATATGACATTTAAATTCTATTTTGTTAAAATTACCTATGCTTGCTCGGAGGCTTTCTTGCTCACATATGTATGTAAGATAGACCCAGTAAGTTTTCATGATCTTGTAATTCTGGTAATTCTTATTGCACCTTTTCTTCCTCTTTGTTGAAGATTGAATGATACATAACCAGTGTCCTCTGGTCAAAAAGGTTATTTTGGCTCACCTAACATAAAAGTGGCCTGCTTAAAAGTGTGAAAATAAAAGTCCTCCCTCAAACCACATATATGTTCACAGAATATAACTAAATGGCTATGGTTTACAGAATATTTTTTGCTTTGTGTGAATTTGTTCATGAAAATTAAGTCTTATTTGAAGATTTTTTGAGGGTTTACGAATTTTTTCATTACACACTTTTAAAAGCGCCTATGGTGTATCAAAATCTCATTGCTTTCAGAAGGCAAACTTATACCATTTATTTGTGTAAATGGATAGAGTGCAGTTCAGTTTGTTTAACTTGTTTTAGGTGTACAAAATATGCACATGTGTTGTTGCTTTTAGGCATACATTTTGTATATTGTTTTGAAAAGGTTTTTGGTTTGGAAGTTTATATTCATTCTTAACCATCATATTGATGGAATGTGATGCTAGAGTTGTGCAAGATGAAACCAGTCTGACTGTGAATGTGAAATACATAATTACATGTACAGTTGTGTCTTCACCTAAAATTTAACATTGTGTCAGAAAAGCCTACATCATTCCGTTTACTTGGATTCAAATATTTAGTATCATTCGGGTTAAGGCCATAAAAGTAGAATTCAAGAAATCCATTTTCTCAATAAAATTCAAGTCTTTATACTATGATGATGGTGCAGATCATTTGTATCATGTCTGTCTTTGCCATACAACATACCAGAGCAGTTCTTTGGCTTATTTCAGAGGTTATAACACTTTTGTTTTGTTATTTTAGATTTTGAAAAAGCTAGTTCTTGAAAATTGTTTGTAACAAATGCGTGATTTTTAGCCAAAATTCCTCTAAAGTCGTATCGTCCACTACTACTTAAAGAAGATAAAGAAAAAATGAAGACAATTTGAAAGAAAGTATGGTATTTGATCACGTATTGATCATGTTACGCGCAAGTAACGATCTATGACAGCATTTTATCTCAATTTACGGAGTGTAATTTCTCCATTAACAAGTTGATATCAAGATGTCGTTTCAAGAAAAATAGTCCTTGAAAAAGTAAGAGTAGTACTTGAACGGTCCTTGAAATTTATTCTTATGTTCTTTTCAAACTCTGTTTATGAATACATGAATCTGGCACAACCTTAAGAAGAATCTTTATAGAGGATATTACACAACTGTCTATTTATACTGGATTAAGCGAATTGAATAAAGTAATAAAATGCGAGGATCTTTGGAGCATCTTATCAATTTTATTCAACTAGTTTAATTAATTCAATGTGATGAGACAAAATGCAATATTCTTTTTATCACATGTAAACTTTTCTTGCTGAAATACAAAAATTTCTTCTTTCTTAACCTATTATATAGATCATGAAAATTTGACTAATGTGTCCTATACTTAAATGGACTAACCCACACATTTTAAGCAAAAAATACTTTCTCTCATTAATCCATAAAAAGGGAGTCCTCTGAAAGTGAATATTGGTACAAACATACTGACATAGGATTATTGCAAGGTGTTCTTATAAATAACCGAAAATAGTGTGCAAAAAGTAGTGTACGGTTGCAACGCTTTCGAAGTAATGCAGTAAATTGACATACTTCTTGCACTTTTATACGCCCGTTTGAAAAACGGGACGTATTATTGGAACGCCCCTGGCAGGTGGGCGGGCGGCGTCCACAGACTTTGTCTGGAGCATATCTTCTTCATGCATGGAGGGATTTTGATGAAACTTGGCACAGTTGTTCACCATCGTGAGACGGAGTGTCATGCGCAAGAACCAGGTCCCTAGGTCTAAGGTCAAGGTCACACTCAGATCAAAGGTCAAATTCAAGAATGACTGTCCTCTTCATGCATGGAGGGATTTTGATGAAACTTGGCACAATTGTTCACCATCATGAGACGGAGTGTAATGCGCAAGAACCAGGTCCCTAGGTCTAAGGTCAAGGTCACACTCAGATCAAAGGTCAAATTCAAGAATGACTGTCTGGAGCATATCTTCTTCATGCATGGAGGGATTTTGATGAAACTTGGCACAATTGTTCACCATCATGAGACGGAGTGTAATGCGCAAGAACCAGGTCCCTAGATCTAAGGTCAAGGTCACACTTAGAGGTCAAAGGATACAAGAATGAAAACTTGGTCCGGAGCATTTCTTCTTCATGCATGGAGGGATTTAATTTTGATACAACTTGGCACAAATGTTCACCACCACGAGGTGGAGTGTCTTGCACAAGAACCAGGTCCCTAGGTCTAAGGTCAAGGTCACACTTAGAGGCCAAAGGTCAGATACAAGAATAACTTTGTCCAAAGCATTTCTTCTTCATGCATGGAGGGATTTTAATGTAACTTGGCACAATTGTACACCATCATGAGACGAAGTGTCATGCGCAGGTCCCTTCTTTAGAATTACTTCCCTTTGTTGTTACTATAAATAACCTATACTGTAACTTTTTTATAATTGACCATAGGAAAAAACCAAGATCACTTTTCTGTGGTACAAGATAGATGTTACTTTCAAATTTTAGGTGTATGTTATGGTATCTCTACTTGGTAAGGATTTCTTTTGTGGACATAGAAAAACAAAAGAATTACAATAATTACTAAACAGCCACAAAGTTAAGATTCCATTTGCAAACACAGCTGCTATTTGTTAATTTGCTGCGACGGGCGTATATTGTGACATTCTTGCACTCTTGTTACCAATATCTAACTTTTATTCTCACCCACTTTATCATTTTTCAGTGTTATATATACATTCTATGCTAAACTTGGTGGAAATGAACATGATGAAAAATTTCACACAAACTCTGAGAGAGTAGCTTTAAAATGGCATCAACACTTTATTACACTGGTGAAATATCAAATTTATGCATTTGCTTTATTTTACTCCCACAATGTCAAACGTGATACAGAAGGAAATTCACTTCCAGACTAAAATAAGTTACTACAGTCAGAAATAGATGAGTTAATTTCACTTCACGATTTTCTGCTACTCGTTAAAAAGTTATTTTTACTGTATTTTTCTGTTACATTTTTACACATAAACCTTTTTTATTTATATTATGCCCCAAATATGAAATCAGTGTACTGTATGTATGAAGACATTATTGTTAATTTATGTGTATATATTAAATTTTTTTATAAAATCTGAAACCGTTTGTTTTCATTTCGACTGAGATTTGAGAGTACATTTGAGCCACACCATGAGAAAATCAACAGTGTGTTTGTGACCAGCATGGATCCAGACAGCCTGCACATCCGCACAGTCTGGCCAAGATCCATGCTGTTCGCTTTCAAAGCCTTTTGCAATGAGAGAAACCATTAGCGAACAGCATGAATCCTGACCCAACTGCGCGGATGCGCAGGCTGGTCTGGATCCATGCTGGTCGCAAATGCACTATGTTGGTTTTCTCATGGCGCGGCCCATTTATTCTTGCACCTAAATTTGTCCAAAGGTTTGGAGTAAATCTGCATCATTCTACAGACGTTTTGTTTGCACAGAGTTCTAGATGAATCTCTTAAATGAGGTTTAAACCTTGTGATA
Organism: Mercenaria mercenaria; assembly: GCF_021730395.1. Classification (NCBI taxonomy): domain Eukaryota; kingdom Metazoa; phylum Mollusca; class Bivalvia; order Venerida; family Veneridae; genus Mercenaria; species Mercenaria mercenaria. The sequence continues at coordinate 27,477,191 of NC_069364.1, read as the reverse complement.
TATAAATTTTACCAGCTACATCTAAACAAACTAGATATCATAGAAAATTGACCTTGCTTTGAAAGGTGACAGCTTGCAGCCTTATTGTACTCAACATTTATAGTTGTTGGTTATGAATGCAGGACTTTTAACACCCCATTCAGTTTCCAACAAGAGCTGTCACTAATGGTGACAAATGCCCCCGCAGCACCTTGACCTTTGACCTGGTGACCCCAAAGTCAGTAGGGGTGGTGTACTCAATAAGTACTATTAGCATGTGAAGTCTGAAGGTCCTGAATGAAGTGGTTTGCATGTAAAGTGCCTTCATGTAAAAAGTTAACGTTGGCCCCTACGACCTTGACCTGGTGACCCCAAAGTCAGTAGGGTTGGTGTATTCATAAAGTACTATCAGCACGTAAAGTTTGAAGGTCCTGGGTATGTGGTCCGCAAGAAAAGTGCCTTCATGCAAAAAATTAACGTTGGCCCCTGTGACCTTGACCTTTGACCTGGCGATCCCAAAGTTAGTAGGAGTGGTGTACTCAATAAGTACTATCAGCATGTGAAGTTTGAAGGTCCTGGGTGCAGTGGTTCTCGAGTAAAGTGCCTTCATGCAAAAAGTTAACGTTGGCCCCTGTGACCTTGACTTTTGACCTGGTGACCCCAACGTCTGTAGGGGTGGTGTACTCAATAAGTACTATCAGCATGTGAAGTTTGAAGGTCCTGGGTGCAGTGGTTCATGAGTAAAATGCCTTCATGCAAAACGTTAACGTTGTGACTAACGAACTAACGGACGGACAGTTGAAAACTAATATGCCTCCCTTTGGGGGCATAATAAAAATGAAGTAAACGTGCCATCAATGCATAGTCTTTGTCTTTTTTTTTCTTAGTTACTGCCCTGGTACAAAACATGGAACTTTATTAATTATTCTACCAAGCATTTTCAGTGTTAACATCATTCTTGTTACTTATTCAAGGGCCTTAACTCCAGAGCTTCTTGGACAGTCGGGCTGGTTATCGAACTTGGTTGAGATAATATGCAAATAAACATTTGTTTGGTGATCACTGGATAATCACTACCAAGTTCAGAGCGGACAAAGTCAATTATCACAATTTTAGTTATTCAGGGGCCATCACTCCAGAGCCTCTGGGACAATCCAGCTGGTTATCAAAATCAAACTGACTGAGGTATTATGTCAGTAAACATTGTGACCAAGTTTGGTGAACATTGGATAAGAACTGCTAAAGTTAGAGAGCGGACAAATGTGGACCTAGCCCATTTGAAACAGGTGTTCAAATAACACTTCATTTTTTATGGGCATATGAAAGATTAATTTTATGTGTTGATTCTGCACTTTCACTCATTTCTATCTGTCAAATGTCATAATGATTATTTATGATAATTTAATTCATTATTTACAAACCGACTAAAATATAGAGATTGAAGTAAAAAATCTGAAAACTATTCAAGAAAGGGGTTATCAGTAAAAGGAATGATATGAAGGAATTTGGAAGGTCGCTTAAAGAACACTGTTGTGAACTTATTTTGAAATCTGGCCAGCAATTTCAGAATTATGTTTTCCAAAATTTCCATACAGCTATATAGGGAAAGCTAGATTCAGCCCTGGAGGCCAATGAAACTAAATGACCTGAAGAAATTTGGTAGAAGGTCGTCCAAGAACAATAACTCTACATGGATTAGCTAAATTTGAAGGAAATTCAAAGAATACTACAGAAGGAACATTCCTGTGAAGTTTGGCTGATACGTTTGTTTGTTTTGGGTTTAACACTGTTTTTTAACAGTATTCCACGTTTATTACGGAAATCTGTGTTCCTGAATTCTGTACCAGTACAAACCTGTTCTCTGCGAGTACCAACTTCCCCACAAGAATCAGATGTGGAAGATGAACAATTTCAGATACAATGTATTTTATCAAATTGTCACAGAGAACATACACCTCATCCAGCTCATATTGGCAGGGCAGTTTTGAAAACAACATTCTTTAAGAGATTGAGGACAACGAATGGACACACTACAGACATCCAACTACCTTAAAAACACACTTCATGCTCGTATCAGCTAACAATAACAAAACTGATCAACATGTTAAATTTTACTTTTTGTCAACCAATACATTTAAGGAATAAATTTCCTCAAATATTTCAAATTTTATCCACTCAGTAAAAACAGTCAGTTTCTTTTCTTTCTATTTTTATCAATAAAACTTTTTAGGCATCTAACATCAGACCTATAAATATACGATTTATGTAAACTCAGCACTACATCCTGAATGTTTCATAACAGTATGACAAAATCTCTATGTTCCCTATGTTTATAGAGCTGCAGTAGCAGACATGTTCTTCAAGGTCTTGATACAGTTTGCGATACTTTCTTTCTCCTGCTGAGGAGTGATTGATTTCTTCACGTTGTTCACGATCCAGTTCACCATGTGATCCTGTTCGAAAGAACGCTGTGCATGCTCCATATCTGCCTGGTATTCCTGTAATAGATTTTAAATAAACAATTCAGATCTGATCTGGGTTAACTTATACTTCGAGCTTTCTCATTGCATCAGGAAATATTATACTCAATGGTAGGCAAACTTTAAAATTAATTAAGATTGTAGTCAAATTAATGCCCAGGTGAAATACAAATTAACCATTAAATACCCTGTGAATATTGAGCTTCAGTGTTGTTTTTTCTGTAGGTTAAACGGGTGAGCAAATTATTACCTAGAAAATGATAAAATAGAGACATCTACTGGAGAAAATTATCTACATTCTAGATTAAAATATCCCAAAATATCCTTTTCTTACTGTGAGCACTGTTGAATGAAGGATAGGTGTACCCTGACATGTAAACAATATCATAACCATCAGGTACCACTGTTATTACTTCAGAACTAAGCCTGGTATACCCATGTAAACAATATAACCATCAGGTACCACTGCTATTACTTCAGAACGAAGCCTGATATATCCATGTAAACAATATTATAACTATCAGGTACCACTGTTATTACTTCAGAACGAAGCCTGGTATAGTATATACCCATGTAAACAATATCATAACCATCAAGTACAGGCACATGATCTTTGAAGATAAACTTGGTAAGAGAGAATACAAGTTGCTGAAATACTGTTTTCTCCTGGCAAAGGGTACTTTTACAAGGACAGTGTAGCTTTAGAAGTCTGAGAACTTACCAGTCTTCGTCTGACTGTATCATGGACCTCGGCCAATCTCTGTCGGTATTCAGCTTCCAGCTGAAGATCAATTTGTTCCTGAAAAAAGAAAGTTTTTACAGAAAATTCATATGAAGTCATAAACTTAAATAGTTTAACCTACTGCGTTTGAAAACAGACTACAAGGCAAACTACTCTAGAACGAAAGTTACATTGACCAAAAACAACAACAAGAGGGCCATGAAGGCCCTGTATCGCTCACCTGACCTATTGACCTAAAGATCATCAAGATCAACATTCTGACCAAGTTTCATAAAGATATGGTCATAAATGTGATCTCTAAAGTGTTAACTAGCTTTTCCTTTATTTCGACCCAGTGACCTAGTTTTTGACCCCACATGACCCAGATTCGAACTTGACCTAAAGATCATCAAGATTAACACTCTGACCAAGTTTCATGAAGATACAGTCATAAATATGGCCTCTAGAGTGTTAACAAGCTTTTCCTTTGATTTGACCTAGTGACCTAGTTTTTGACCCCACCTGACCCAGATTTGAACCTGACCTATAGCTCATCAAGATCAACATTCTGACCAAGCTTCATTAAGATATGGTCATAAATGTGGACTCTACAGTGTTAACTAGCTTTTCCTTTGATTTGACCTGGTGACCTAGTTTCTGATCCTACATGACCCAGATTCAAACTGGACCTTGAGACCATCATAATTAACATTCTGACCAAGATTCATGAAGATACAGTCATAAATGTGGCCTCTACAGTGTTAACAAGCTTTTCCTATGACCTAGTTTTTGAATCCAGATGACCCAATATCGAACACATCCAAGATTTTATTGAGGATAACATTCTGACCAAGTTTCATTAAGATTGGGCCAAAACTGTGACCTCTAGAGTGTTAACAAGCTTTTCCTTTGATTTGACCTGGTGACCTAGTTTTTGACCCAAGATGACCCAATATTGAACTGGTCCAAGATTTACTGAGAGTAATATTCTGACCAAGTTTCATTAAGATTGGGCCAAAATTGTGACCTCTAGAGTGTTAACAAGCTTTTCCTTTGATTTCACCTGGTGACCTTGTTTTTGATCCTAGATGACCCAATATCGAACTCGTCCAAGATTTTATTGAGGGTAACATTCTAACCAAGTTTCATTAAGATTGGGCCAAAATTGTGACCTCTAGAGTGTTAACAAGCTTTTCCTTTGATTTGACCTGGTGACCTAGTTTTTGACCCCAGATGACCCAATATCGAACTCGTCCAAGATTTTATTGAGGGTAACACTCTGACCAAGTTTCATTAAGACTGGGCCAAAATTGTGACCTCTAGAGTGTTAACAGTCAAATTATTGATGACGGACGACTGACGGACCGACGACGACGGACACAGGGCAATCACCTTTGAGCACTTCGTGCTTAGGTGAGCTAAAAAAAAAACAATACACAAAAGGTGAAAATTCCATGAAAACCAATCTTTCAACCTTTGCATTTGGCCGTCATGTTTTGTCTGTTTGTTTTGTTTTTGGGTTTAACGCCGTTTTTCAACAGTATTTCAGTCATGAAACGGCGGGCAGTTAACCTAACCAGTGTTCCTGGATTCTGTACCAGTACAGACCTGTTCTCCGCAAGTAACTGCCAACTTCCCCACATGAATTATCAGAGGTGGAAGACGAATGATTTCAGACACAGTGTTTTTTATCAACTTGTTCTGTTTATCTATGTTCTGTTATATATATCTGACAGCATCCAGTCATGCTGCTCGAAAGTACAGATACAAAATAACATCTATAGACGTTTCATCTTCATACACGACTCCTGACTCATCATTAGTTCTTAAAGGTGTACGCTAGAATTCCCTGTATTAGATGAGATGGGCAAATTTTTTCCCCCAATAATAAAATTTCTGGCAGATCACTCTTCTTCTATAACAGTCACCTATGAACTTTATTCCATTTTATTGTTTCTTAGATGATTGTCTTTCAAAATGCAAAGTTTGAAGGAATTCTATTATTGGGAAAAATTTAGCCCTGAATTCTAGCGTACACCTTTCACTGTGTTTTCTACTTTTATAAACGGCTGCTTTGACCTTGACCACAGTGATCCCATATACAATCCAAAACTTTTCCAAGCTACCTACACACTTTATATTTTGTGAGGAATGGGTGCAGGCGGGTGGGGAGAAGTAAGGGTAGGGGTTAGAACAGAGGTAAGCGGGAGTACAATAGCATTCTTTACTTTTTAATTAGGCAAGCTAAAAATCATAAAAAAATTTCATTTGCTAAGCTTTACCTTTAGCCTGCTAGTGGCTAGTGATTCTGCCTTTGCGACCAGTGCAGACAAAGATCTGCTTGCACATCCATGCAGGCTGATCATGGTCTCCACTGTTCACTATTCAGTCAGTAAATTTTCAGTGAACACCCCTTTGAATAATAAGTGATACTGCCCAAATTGAATGATAGACCAGTCAATTTTAGAGATTTAGCAAGGTAAAGGTTAAAAACCCTTTACTTCTGTATTGATATTACAGAAAAAACAATCAAATCAATGACCTCTTCCGGCAACATTTCAGGCAATAACAAGCAGTTGGGGGAAAATGGCTGTTCAACAAACCATCTCACATTTCTCAAACTCTTTCTCACCAGCTATGCATTAATTTAAACAAAATTACTGTAATTTATTCATTCCAGGTAATGACACTCAGAAATTTCCATGTGTTTACGTGTCCTCCTAATTCTACTTCAGTATTTTAAGGCCGCTACTGTAGCAGTTTTCAATACTAGCTTGGAAATGCCAGTATATCGTACAGAAAATACTTCATCAAACTGAAATTGCCGATTATGATTACAGGGCCGCTATCTTAAGTCACTGGCCTCAATCATGCAACCTGAATGGCGTACAGAAAAACCTGCTTTAGTGGTCACCTCTATTATGCAGCCAGTGTCTCATTTCCCAAAATCGTCATTCATTTTATAAATTACCTGCATTAAACAGCCATCTGCTGTTAGCAGCCACTTTTTCCCAATCACTGGCTCGCTGCTAAAGACAGAAGACAGATGCAATTTTACCTGTTTTGCCTGGAAAATGACAGGAATGGCATCTTGTCTAGCAATCTCCTCTTTAAGTTCGGCAACTTCAGTTTTATAACCAGATGTCGCATTCTCTAATGGCTCCTCATACAACTCCTTCCTGCGCAACTGTAACATACAAAAGTGAACAATTTCAGTATAGGGTCACACAAAGAAAATGTATGTGAAATTATTTTGAAATTGGACCAGTTTTTTTTCTGTGAAGAAGATCTTTTAAAGCATCCACTATATGCATATAGGAAATGCTGTATACATTTATATGAACAAGAGGACCATGATGGTCCTGAATCGCTCACCTATCCCCACATGACCCAGTGTTGAACTGAGTATGACGTCGTTATTTCTATTATTTGACACAGTGACCTAGTTTTTGAGCACATGTGACCTAGATATCATCAAGATAAAAAATTCTGACCAATTTTCATGAAGATCCCATGGAAAATATGGCCTCTAGAGAGGTCACAAGGTTTTTCTATTATTTGACCTAATGACCTAGTTTTTGACCGCACGTGACCCAGTTACGAACCTGACCTAGATATCATCAAGCTGAACATTCTCACCAATTTTTATGAAGATCCATTGAGAAATATGGTCTCTAGAGAGGTCACAAGGTTTTTCTATTTTTAGACCTACTGACCTAGTTTTTGACCCCACCTGACCCAGTTTCAAACTTGACCTAGATATCATCAAGGTGAACATTCTGACCAATATTCATGAAGATCTCATGAAAAATATGGCCTCTAGAGAGGTCACAAGGTTTTTCTATTTTTAGATCTACTGACCTAGCTTTTAACCCCACGTGATCCAGTTTCAAACTTGACTTAGAAATCATCAAGGTAAACATTCTGACTAATTTTCATGAAGATCCATTGAAAAATATGGCCTCTAGAGAGGTCACAAGGTTTTTCTATTTTTAGACCTACTGACCTAGTTTTTGACCGCACATGACCCAGTTTCGAACTTGACCTAGATATCATCAAGGTGAACATTCTAACCAATCTTCATGAAGATCCATTGAGAAATATGGCCTCTAGAGAGGTCACAAGGTTTTTCTATTTTTAGACCTACTGACCTAGTTTTTGACCCCACATGACCCAGTTTCGAACTTGCCCTAGATATCATCAAGGTGAACATTCTGACCAATATTCATGAAGATCTCATGAAAAATATGGCCTCTAGAGAGGTCACAAGGTTTTTCTATTTTTAGATCTACTGACCTAGTCTTTAACCCCACGTGACCCAGTTTCGAACTTGACCTAGATATCATCAAGGTGAACATTCTGACCAATTTTCATGAAGATCCATTGAGAAATATGGCCTCTAGAGAGGTCACAAGGTTTTTCTATTTTTAGACCTAATGACCTAGTTTTTGACCCCAAGTGACCCAGTTTCGAACTTGACCTAGATATCATCAAGGTGAACATTCTGACCTTTTTTAACCCCACGTGATCCAGTTTCGAACTTGACTTAGATATCATCAAGGTAAACATTCTGACTAATTTTCATGAAGATCCATTGAAAAATATGGCCTCTAGAGAGGTCACAAGGTTTTTCTATTTTTAGACCTACTGACCTAGTTTTTGACCGCACGTGACCCAGTTTCGAACTTGATCTAGATATCATCAAGGTGAACATTCTGACCAATTTTCATGAAGATCCATTGAATATTATGGCCTCTAGAGAGGTCACAAGGTTTTTCTATTTTTAGACCTACTGACCTAGTTTTTGACGGCACATGACCCAGTTTGGAACTTGACCTAGAATTTACCAAGATGAACATTCTGACCCATTTTCATAAAGATCCCATGAAAAATGTGACCTCTAGAGATGTCACATGGAAAAGTTTACGGACGCATGGACGACGGACACCGCGCGATCACAAAAGCTCACCTTGTCACTTTGTGACAGGTGAGCTAAACAGTGACTACCACCTTTGGTGGCCTTGTGTTTGACAAACTTGAATAGATTGAACAAACTTGGTATAAGGGGTCAATAAAGACACATTTCTGTGATATTATCTAAAGTAGATTTGAGAAGAACATTATGACCATGTTTCATGTAAACCTGGCTGATCATTACACAAGTTTTTTTCAATGATTTGACTGAAGTGACCTAGTTCTTCACCCAAGTGACCAAGATTTTAAACAGGCAAACACTCTGACAAACTATCGTATAAAATAGAAAATGTGGCCTCTATGGTTAACAAGGTTCATCTATTATTGATCTTGTTTTTTTTACCTCAGGCACCACACTTTTCAAATTAACATAGATTTCATAGAGACAAACATACTGACAAAGATTTATGATCATCACATAGTAAAGGTGGCCTCTAGAGTGTAAACAATGTTTTTCTATGATTTGACCTAGTGGCCTAGTTTAAAGCAGCAGATAACCCAGTTTTCATCTCGACCTAAACTTCATAAAGACAAACATTCTGGGAAAGTTTTAAGAAAACCATGTTCAAAATGTGGTCTCTAGAGTGTTAACAAGGCCTTACTATGATTTGACATAGTGAACTAATTTCAGGCCTCTGGTAATCCAATTTTAAACTTGACCTAAATTTTACATAGACACTGTCAATTTTGTATGAAGATCACATGGAAAATATGGCCTCTAGAGTGTTAGCAAAGTTTTTCTATGATTTGACCTAGTGACTATGCCATCAAAGTAAGAAATCTCTCATCTTTTTAAACTGTTCAATAAGCAAAAAGAGAAATATGGAAAGTACCTTTGGAAAATGAAACCTTCACAGACTATTAAATATTTCCATTGTAAGGTCAAACAGTTTTCAGCAACATTTCAATCAACTGATAGCATTATATCATTCTAGCATGTATCATTTTTTCCTCTTTCCTTTTTCCATTGACAATTTCCTAACTAAAAATTTGTGAAAACTTCAGTTCTTACAAATAGCAATACTGAAACATGCCGAGTTTAAATTTTTGCAAAACTGAACTTAACCACTGATTTCTGATTAACTTAAATCAATCTATTAATTTATCTTAACATTTCGCCTGCTCGAGGCAGGTGATTTTGCCTTTGCAACCAGTGCAGACAAAGATCAGTCTGCACATCCATGCAGCCAGGCTGATCTTTTGCAGGCTGACCTTTGTCTACACTGTCCGCTATCCGGAAGGTAAATTTCACCCCTTCAATCAATAAATGACCAAATTGAAAGATAGACCAGTCCATTTTAGAATTTTAGCAAGGTAAAGGTTAAGTTTTCATGCCAAGTAAACAAAATCTTACCGCTTGTTTTGCTACGAGATAAGCACTGATCTTATCTCCATACTTAAATCGAACCCAGTTAACAAAGCCTATCACAATCAGAAACTCATAGAATTCGTGGTCCAAGACGATATATTCCTTGCTAATACCAAACAGTATAGATCCCCAGACCAACGTGTAACAACCTGCAATCATTGAAACATCCATTACAACAGTACTGCAAATTAAACTGAATAAGCAGCAAAAAAACAAGAGCTGTCACTGGAGACAGCGCGCTCGACTATTTCGATGCTGGATAGTGAAACAGGGAACATCTGAGAAAGCTGGAGCTGTCACTAGTGCTTATGACTCCAATAAGAATAAAGATATTAAAGATATTGGACAATAGCCCGAGTCTGTGTCAAAAGTATTAAGTAATAAGAGAGATAAAGAACATAAAATAAGTATGATTCTAAGCAAAAAAGGGGGATAATTCATGAAATATTGGTACAAGAGTGATTTTTGCACCTTGTGTCATATGATGTGGGTGATGATGTGGAATAACAAGTTTGAATCAAAGCCATTTAGTAATAACTAAAATATAGTGAAAATGCATCAAAATTAACCTGAAAGTCCAAGTAAAAGGGGGCATAATTCATGAAATATTGGCAGTGTTCGAAATTCACGGTAGTCCGACAGCCCGTGGCTACCAAATTTCAGCTCGGGCTACCGATTTTCCACAGGTACAAGCCCGACTGGGCTACCGAATTTTCCTCATTTGTTTAAAAAAACATGCTTATTAAACGAGTACTGCATCGTGATTTTCCAGACTGAGAAACGCTTATGGAATTATTGGTTTTTGCACTCTTACTTGTTGACAATAAAACACAGTGCCAAAGACGTAACCGCAGCTCTAATTGGCTGAATACAATCACCTCTAGCGTAACGGATAATTCGATTAGCTTTCACACTTCTCGCGAAAATCTCACAAGTACCTGCAGTAGGTGGAGCTTAAATTATGCTATCAGCGTGTGTGTAATGTGTATTCAGCACTCGGTATTACATCTTACAAATTGTCAACAGTCCGAGTTGCAGTAATTGGCGAGTGCGGATCCTAAAAAATCGGGCTTAACAGATTAGATTTCGTTTTGGCAAGGAGTGTCATGTCCGATGCTTTTGGACTCTGACGATGCTGATCTGGAATGGAGTATTTCGAGTTAAAAATTTTCAAAAACATGGCAAACATGTACTGTATGTCTTTTTTATTACTTCAAACATGCATAGAGATGTCTGTAAACCAAATGTTATATGGTGCAAAAATTATGTATTTAAAGGTGTTAAAGTTCGGGCTAGTGAAATTGATGTCGGGCTTGGAAAATTTTTAATCTGGTAGCCCGAACGGGCTATTGGATTCAAATCTGAATTTCGTACACTGTATTGGTACCAGAGTCATGGACCTTGTGGCATTTGATGTGGGTGGTAACTATTTTAAGTTTGAATCAAATCCATTCAGTAATAACTGAGATAGCGGGAAAGTGCATCAAAACTTAAACCTGAAATTCTAAGTAAAAAGGGGAGATAATTCATGAAATACTGGTGCAAGAGTACTGGCCCTTGTGTCATATGATGTGAGTGATGATGTTGAATAACTATTTTAAATTTTAATCAAATCCATTTAGTAATAACTGAGATAAGAATGAAAGTACATGAAAACTTTAACCTGAAATTCTATGCAAAAGGGGGCATAATTCATGAAATATTGGTACCAGAGTTATGGACCTTGTGTCATATGATGTGGCTGATTAGGTGGAACAACTATTTTACGTTTGAATCAAATCCATTTAGTTATAACCGAGATATAGTGAAATTGTATCAAAACTTAATATTGGTGTGACAGTTATTGCCCTTGTGCCATATGATGCAGAATAACTATTTTAAGTTAAGAAATCCATTATTTACAGAGATAAAGTGAAAGTGCATCGAAATTTTAACCTGAACTTCTGAGTAAAAAGGGGGGCATAATTCATGAAATACTGGTACCAAAGTTATGGACCTTCAGTCATATGATGTGGCTGATAAGGTGGAACAACTATTTTTAGTTTTAATCAAATCTATTTAGTAATAACAAAGATAGAGTGAAAGATTTAACCTGAAATTCTAAGTACAATAGGGGGATAATTAATGAAATACTGGTGCAAGAGTTATGACCCTTGTGTCATATAATGTGAGTGATGATGTTGAATAACTATTTTAAGTTTGAATAAAATCCATTTAGTAATAACTGAGATAAGAATGAAAGTACATGAAAACTTTAACCTGAAATTCTATGCAAAAGGGGGCATAATTCATGAAATATTGGTACCAGAGTTATGGACCTTGTGTCATATGATGTGGTTGATAAGGTGGAACAACTATTTTAAGTTTGAATCAAATCCATTTAGTTATAACCGAGATATAGTGAAATTGTATCAAAACTTAATATTGGTGTGACAGTTATTGCCCTTGTGCCATATGATGCAGAATAACTATTTTAAGCTAAGAAATCCATTATTTACAGAGATAAAGTGAAAGTGCATCGAAATTTTAACCTGAACTTCTGAGTAAAAAGGGGGGCATAATTCATGAAATACTGGTACCAAAGTTATGGACCTTCAGTCATATGATGTGGCTGATAAGGTGGAACAACTATTTTAAGTTTTAATCAAATCCATTTAGTAATAACCGAGATAGAGTGAAAGATTTAACCTGAAATTCTAAGTACAATAGGGGGATAATTAATGAAATACTGGTGCAAGAGTTATGACCCTTGTGTCATATAATGTGAGTGATGATGTTGAATAACTATTTTAAGTTTGAATAAAATCCATTTAGTAATAACTGAGATAAGAATGAAAGTACATGAAAACTTTAACCTGAAATTCTATGCAAAAGGGGGCATAATTCATGAAATATTGGTACCAGAGTTATGGACCTTGTGTCATATGATGTGGTTGATAAGGTGGAACAACTATTTTAAGTTTGAATCAAATCCATTTAGTTATAACCGAGATATAGTGAAAGTGTATCAAAACTTAATATTGGTGTGACAGTTATTGCCCTTGTGCCATATGATGCAGAATAACTATTTTAAGCTGAGAAATCCATTATTTACAGAGATAAAGTGAAAATGCATCAAAACTTTAACCAATGTGAAAGTCTGGTCAGATTATCCAAATCGCTCACCTGAGAGGACCTTAACCATCTGACTTTACTTCTAACTAGGTCTGGTGAAAAAAAAATTAAGCAGTGCATTAAAAACAAGAGCTGTCTGTAAGACAGCCAATGCTCGACTATTCGAATTATTGTCCCAGAAACAGGAAAATGTTACCCTAAATGTTAAACTATCTGTAGAGTTTCAATCCAGTATCTGCATTAGTTTTGGAGACAGTAACTTGCATGCAAAACTTTAACCAGAAGTTTTAACCAGAATTTTTTTTGTTCGAAAGGGGACATAATTTGACCAAAATGCATGTCAGAGTTATGAGACTTGATGCAATCAACTAGTTTTATAACCCCGAAGGCACATGTGAAGTTCCAATTTAATATCTGCATCTGTTCTGCAGATAGTAACTTGCACGCAAAACTTTAACCAGGATTTTCTAAGTCCAAAAGGGGGCATAATTTGCCCAAAATACATGTCAGAGTTATGGGACTTGACCCAGTGAGGTTGGTAATTGATCTAGAAAAAGAAAAAATAAGTTTCAAATATATATGCCTTTAAGTAATAGCTGTATGTACTTGCATGCAAAACTTTAACCAGGATTTTCTAAGTCCAAAAGGGGGCATAATTTGGCCAAAATGCAGGTCAGAGTTATGGGACTTGATTCTATCAGCTAATTTTATAACCCCGAAGACACATGTGAAGTTTCAATTCAATATCTGCATTAGTTTTGGAGATAGTAACTTGCATGTAAAACTTTAAACAGAACTTTCTAAGTCCAAAAGAGGGCATAATTTGCCCAAAATACATGTCAGAGTTATGGGACTTGACCCAGTGAGGTTAGTAACTGCCAACTCCACATGAATCAGAGGTGGAGGATGAATGATTCAGACACAATGTCTTTTATGAAATTGTCACAGAGAACATACGACCTGCCCTAGGATCGAACTCAATACCCCGCAATCCATAGATCGGCGCTCTCCCTATTAAGCTAAGCAGGCGGGTCTCAAACAAAATGTAAACTAGAAATTATGTCCAAAGGATACAGATGCCCTTCCCCCACAACTATATGACATAAGTTTGAGTCCTGTGAGTAATGACACTGTAACACAGCAAAAAAGTTGTGGACTTGAAAAGAAAAATGGTCATAAATAATTACCGGTATTTCACCTTTAAATGATTCAATGGTACACTGTCTTGTTATGGTGGAAGTTTGTACCAAGTTTTTTGAAAATCTTTCTAGGCATACAAAAAAGGTACAGGACAAACAAGAGGGCCCTGATGGCCCTGTATCGCTCACCTGAGTACCATTGCTCAAAATGATATGATCAAGTTTTGACATAGAGCACATAGGCATACACATTAAATATCATCAGGATAAACACTTTCTTGTAACAGTCCCTTCTGACCTAGTCAGAGCCAATTTCCATACCAAGTTTGAGGGTCCTAGGCTCAAATGCTGCATTTTTGTACTAATAAGACTATTCCTTACCCTGGAAGACTTAAAGACTTAAAACCAATCTCATTAGATGCTGCTGATATATATTCGTTTCAGGCTGTCTAGCATACCCCGACAAAAAATTAGAGCTAATTTTAGGGCAATTTGTACAAAAAAATAGGGCTAAAATTAGGAATTTGGTACAATTTTACGGAAATTCTAGGGCTAAATTTAGGAATTTTCAAATCAAAATATGGACTTTAAAGACCATGTAATGTGCTTACCTTTATGTGATTAACATAAAAGTAACTCAGAAATAGTGCCTTATTTACAGAAAAGACGTTTTTGAACTGTGCTAAATTGTTTTTTTCTGAATTAGAACTTTTAAACAACATTTAAAACATTTTCTCTTTTTGATCATTGCAAAAAAGTTAAAAAATTAGGAATCTTTGTGAAAAAATAGGGCCTTTTTCAGAATTTCCTTTGATTTTTAAAAAAAATAGGAATTTTAGCCAAATTGGAAAAAAAATAGGAAAAAGTAGGAATTTTAGGGACGCTAGACAGCCTGTCGTTTACATAAAATAAAGGGAGGTAATTTGTCATAAATTCAGTCAAAAGTTATCTACCCTGATTGTCCGAGTCCATCTGATGGCACAAATGACATTTCAAATCAGTATCTTCATTGGTTACTGAGATACACCCATTTTAATTTGAAACAAAGGGAGGTAATCTGACATAAAATCAGTCCATAGCTATCTACCCTGATTGCCTCAGTCCAAATAAAGACAATAATGAAATATCAAATGTGATCTATAAATATTTACAGAGATAAATCCATTTTATTAAAATCAGGGGAGATAATCATGCATTGGTATATGCATGTAGAAGATACAGAGTACAAGCCTATACAACAATATATTAGAAAAGTATTCATATCGATAAATGTTCAATCAAGAGTTACCTAATATGACTATTTCTTACCGTGGAAGACATAAATAACTTTTCAAACCAATCTCATTAGAAGCTGCTAAGGTGTATTCATTTAGATAAAAGATAAAGGGAGGTAATTTGTCATAAATTCAGTCAATATGTATCTTCACTGATTGTCCAAGTCCATCTGTTGACATAAATGAAATTTCAGATCAGTATCTTCATAAGTTACATAGATATCCCCATTTTAATTTGAAATAAAGGGAGGTAATTTGAAATAAAATCAGTCCATAGTTATCTACCCTGATTGTCTCTGTCCAACTATTGACAACAATGAAATTTCAAATAAGTCCTATAAGGACTTACTGATATAAATCCGTTTTGATTACAATCAGGGGAGGTATTTATTTATTTGGGTTTTACGGTGCACCAACACAGTATAGGTTATATGTCGCCAAACAGGACTACAAATTTTGGTTTCATATCTCATTTACATCGAAATAAAAACATGAGGTATGGAATCAAAATTTGCATACCTGCTGGAATCACAGAGTTACAGCAAAACCAAGTGTTAAGACCCTATAAGTCGCCTCTTACAATCATGCAAGGGTAAGGCAGTGGTTCCAATTCTTTTCATACACAGAATGTCCCAGAACCACATGGGGCACAATCAGGGGAGGTAATCAGATATAAAATAACTCTGGAACCATAAATGAAGTCCCTATATGGCTGCAAAGGCCAAAATAGCAAATTTTTGACCTTTAAGGGGCCATAACTCTGGAGCCCATGATGGAATCTGGCCAGTTCAAGAAAGGAACCAAGATCTTGTGGTGATACAAGTTGTGTGCAAGTTTGGTTAAAATCAAATCATAAATGAAGCTGCTATTGTGCAGACAAGGTCAAAATAACTAATTTTGACCCTTTCAGGGGCCATAACTCTGGAACCCACTACTGAATCTGGCCAGTTCAACAAAGGAATCAAGATCTTATGGTAATACAAGTTTTGTGCAAGTTTGATAAAATTCAAATCATAAATGAAGCTGCAATAGTGCAGACAAGGTCAAAATAGCTAATTTTGGCCCTTTCAGGGGCCATCACTCTGGAACCCATAATGGAATCTGGCCAGTTCAAGAAAGGAACCAAGATCTTATTGTGATACAAGTTGTGTGCAAGTTTGGTAAAAATTAAATCATAAAAAAATGAAGCTGCTATTGTGCAGACAAGGTTAAAATAGCTAATTTTGGCCCTTTAAGGGGCCATAACTCTTGAACGCATAATGGCCAGTCCAAGAAAGGAACCAAGATCTTATGGTGATACAAGTTGTGTGCAAGTTTGGTAAAAATCAAATCATAAATAAAGCTGCTATTGTGCAGACAAGGTCAAAATAGCTAATTTTGGCCCTTTCAGGGGCCGTAACTCTGGAACCCATAATGGGATCTGGCCAGTTCAAAAAAGGAACCGAGATCTTATGGTGATACAAGTTGTGTGCAAGTTTGGTTAAAATAAAATCATAAATGAAACCTCTATCGTGCAGACAAAAATTGTTGACGGACGGACAGATGTCCGGCCGAAATAAAAGAGGGGGCCATTTCTTTTGTTATTTTCTTTTGTTTGAAAAGGGGGCCCTGGCCCTTTATTCTATTGTTTACGCATTAAAGCTATTGTTCTCTTTTGTTCTCTTTACTGTTAGGTGGCCCTCTCTTTCATTTTGGTCGCCCAGACGGACTGACGACGGACGAAGGGTGATCACAAAAGCTCACCTTGTCACTTATGTGACAGGTGAGCTAAAAATGAGATTAACAACTTTTCCTAAAAATTTCTACCCACCCTTTTCTGAAAAATGTTTGATATCTTAACGTCTACAACAGAAGCTGGGTAATACTTCTACATTGTCAAAGAGTACTTGACTTTGTTCACTTGTCGGATAAAACACACAAGGACGCATCTGCTCACTAGAATTAACTCAAAAATAACATAAACACTTGAACACAAAAAAGAGTTTAAAAATACATCAAATGACAAGACTTCAGTGTGATAGCATTATAGAGGAAATACCAGAGACTCCAAGCTGTGGATACAGTGCCTTGAACCAACGTGTTGGTATAACGCCAAAGTTGTACTCTTCCGTTATTTTCTCCTTATATTCTGGGTGTGGGAAATTCTTGGTATCACGGTCTGGACCGAAGAAAACATCGTTAGCCCTTTTCCAGTACACGACTTTCTCCTCCAGCGTGAGCGGGATGTTGGCTGAGCTTGGATAGTCATCCTGGTATGGAGCTTTCTCAATGGTGGCTTCCTGACCAGGGACCAGAGCACTATGTCGCTGTGGTGTTACAGAAATCAGCCTAGAATTCATAATCATATATTATGTTCAACAGTTATCTATAAGTATCAGCCCTTTGTGATATACAGTAAAACAGGGGTTAGATCCAGCACACTGACTCACTCTAGAAATTCATGTGAACCTTGGGTACTTTCCAGATATTTCTATGTTTGGATCAACCCTGAAAAAATCCAGCCTTTTGCTCATGCCATTGCGACCATGACTAAGCAATCCGTGTTTTACTGAATATTGTTCCTATTACCCCTTCAATAAAGTAACTAGCGCAATAAAATTAAAATGTAACATAATTTAAGTCAAGTTTCAAAGGCCTTTTCATCCTTTAATGACAGAGGCAGATATTCAGCCATTTCATACTAACTGAAATCAAAACAAGGTTATTTTTCCAAATTGTCACACAGAAACTTCCCCAAATGTAAGGAAAAGAAAACTTTTTTTTAATTTGGCATTTATATTTTACAAATAAGCTCATTTAGAATTATCATGCTAAACATGACTGATACTGCCTTTGCGCCCAGTGTAGATAATGATCAGCCTGCACATCCGTGCAGTCTCATCAGGATCTACACTGTTTGCCATTCAGTCAGTATCTTTATAAGCACCCCTTTTAAACAGTGGTACTTTTCAAAATGAAAGAAGGACAAGTTCATTATAGAAATTTAGCAGGGTAAGGATTAAGAAAACCCCATATTTCTTCCTCAGTACAAACATCATTGGCAGAATGAATAACATGCTCTTTGCCCAAACTGAGCAATTATCATGACTGAATTTTCAAATTTGAAAGGCCAAGGCCTTTTCTAAATTTCCTGATGAAAAACCCTGTTTCGGAGTAAAAAAACTGAGACTTCCAACACTAAACATTCATTTGCATTTATTTCAACAGGCATAAAACTTCAGTATTCACTGGGTAAAGTTTGTAAAACAAAATCATTACAATCAAAGTAGGATCAAGCTTTAGGATTCGAATCATTCTAGTTTAAAATGGAAGTAAAGAAATATTTACTGTATCCATCATAATTTTTCCCCCACAAGCATGATGGGGCTCACAATACTAAAAGTTAAGAGCTTTTTTTCCCATCTATAGCAGGGGCCATTTATGGGCACTTTCAAATTGGAAATCTATACTGACGAGATAAAGAAACGCCTCATTGAAATTTGGCGTTATTTTTTTCCTAACGCTTTTAATTGTTGTGAAATGTAGTAAATCTACATGTACTCTGACCGACAAACACAGTGAACAAAAACTCGCGCGATTTCATTCAGCCAATTGTTCACTTCATGTACCTGGTCATGATTTCCTCGTGCAGTCCGTGCATGTAAACCATGTGGTTTGATTGAACGATTTTTGCACATGTACATGTGTAATACGACACACAACCATATTTTCAGCTATTCTCTGAAAAAAAAACATTAGTTTTCGTAATGCCGAGGCTGAATTCTGAAGAGAGGGCTCAGGTTTTGGCTATGCTTGAATGTGGGCGAACGCAGGAACAAGTTGCTAGACGTTTTAACGTCTCTCGTTCGACAATTGTGCGTCTTATTCGACGTGTTAGAGACACGGGAACGTCTATCGATAGACCACGTTCAGGTAGACTGCGTGTAACGTCAATACGACAGGATAATTATATACGTCAACGTCATCTACGTGACAGATTTGTGACGGCGCAATCTACGTCACGTATAGTTGTAGGTAACCGTGGACGTCCAATTAGTCGACATACAGTGAGAAATCTCACGCGTCACCAGGGACTTTCTACAGGCTAGAAACATTAATGTTTTACCTTGGCCGGCGTGTTCACCGGACTGCAATCCGATTGAACACGCGTGGGATTATCTCGGACGGCGGTTACGCCAACGTCAACCCCTGCCAGCAAACGTCCGGGAACTGGTAGCAGCGCTGCACCAGGAGTGGGCCAGAATCCCACGGTATCTGTAACGCAACTGGTGCGGCTCTATGAGGCGTCGCCTTGCTGCTGTGGTTGCTAGCAGAGGTGGGCACACGCGCTACTGATTTTTCTAATGCAATTTCTCCGACCGGGCTATTAAAATTCAAGATTTAAGCATAATGCGACAATGAAATGATTCCTTATTGACCATAAATTCTTGTAAAGCATCTAATTTGCGAATGGATTTGTTCTTTTCTAAATTTGAATCACGGTTAACGAAAAATTGTATACTGAGTTTGAATGAGGCGTTTCTTTATCTCGTCAGTGTAGCAGATTTCCCCTATGAAGTACACAATAAATTTACTTTAAAACAACAAAATTTTAATTCCTTTTGCAAAGCACTGGTAGCTATTTCTTCATCATATATATACAACATATATATACATATAACAAGAGCTGTCCTGTCCATAAGACAGCCAATGCTCGCCTATTCGAATTATTGTCTCTAGAGTTTCAATCCAGTATCTGCATTAGTTTTGGCGATAGTAACTTGCACGCAAAACTTTAACCAAGATATTCTAAGTTCAAAAGGGGGCATAATTTGGCCAAAATATATGTCAGAGCTATGGGTCTTGAACCAGTGTAGATAGTAATTGACATAGAAAAAGAAAAAGTAAGTTTCAAACAGTGTTCGCATTTTCTGAAAATTTCACTGAGTCCCTGGGACTCAGTACTCCCAAAAATGTTGAGTCCCAGCCAAATATGGTTGAGTCCCAGGTTTTGCGGCTACAATATTGACAAATGTCCATGTTTTACAATAAATATCACCTCTTCTTTAACTTCATAAATGCATTCCAGTTCTGATAAGAGGTATAAAAAAATTAGAATCTACAAAGTTACATCAAATATAATGGGTTTGACCAGCTAATAGTTACTTTAACAGGTTTAAGCACTAGACTAAGATTTTACGGAAAAAGTCACTTCTCTGTTTAAATCTATTAATTTTTTTTTCAAGTCTATCAAATTATAAAACAAACCAACTGAAAAGGTCAGTGAATCTGCTTTCCTATCCTTGTTAATCTAATTTCTCATTCTTGTGAATTTATATCATGTGATTACAGTACTGTAAATTGTAATTCTAAGTATTTTTTCCAGTTAATTTCCTAATCACTGCCAAAACCAAACACCCTTTAGTTAGATCTATGAATACAATTTCAAAACAGTTTGATCATTTCATATTCTAAATTTAGCCCAGCAAAAAATAGATCAAGCTCCTAGTGCAATGTTTAGTCAAAACACTAAAATCTATAAAAGCAATATTGTACTAGAACTGACTGTGTGATTTAAATACATGCCATCATGATATCAGCAGCAGTTACGTCACACAAAGGGTAACAGGGTCCTTTTGATCCCCTAATGTGGGCATACATCAAAAGAAAAAGTTGTCAATCATGTTTAACCCAGTTTCTGCAGCAGCTGTCAGAAATTTGTGTAAATTTCAGTAAAGTTATTTTCGTCACAGAAAGTGTCAGTGATATGTTTCTAAGTTCGGAGTAAAATGATTCAAATTACGCGGATTTACCTGTAAGGAAAATATTCAAGGTAAGATAATTTTTTGAAAAGTCAAAGGAGAATTTACAAGTTAATTAATATAGAGCGCTCTAAATCCCTACTGTTTAGTTTATCAAATCAAAGGTGTCAGCGACCATTATAATTGCTTTCAAACTTCTCTGTATCAGGCGACAAAGGCGAAATTATGCCATGTCTATTCGAGTAAAGTGTCAACAGGCTGTACCACAATAGGCTGTTAGTGGATGAATAACAAAAATTGGGCGACTTGAATTTCACTCATGTCGACCCCTAGCTAAAGCCCTGCTTTGAAAAATAAAACCAGTGTTCGCGTTTGCCGGAGACTCTATCTTACTTTCGGTTTGCAATGCAAGAAGTACCTGGACTGTTTCCATATAATTTACATAGGGTATGACTGAATAGCGAAATCTAGTAGATTTCGCGAAATCTAATCAAATTAGCGAAATCTAGACATAAAATGTAAACTAATGAATATTTTTAAAAATCCTTTTAAGCTTTTATCAAAAATATAAATCTACGTGTGTATGTCAATTTTCAAGAAAAAATATTTGTATTTAGGGTGATTTTGAAGCGAAAAACTTATACGGGTCTAGATTTCGCCCGATTCTACATGCGCGGAAATCTCAAGTGACAGGTAAAATCAAGACATAAAATTGATAGTGATGAATTTTCTTTTTAAATCTTTTAGGCTTTTATTAAGAATATATTTCTCAGTTTGCATGTCAATTTTCAAGAAAAAATATTTATATATAAGGTGGTGTTGAAACGAAAAACTTATGCGGGTGTTGATTTCGCCAGACTCTATATGCAAAGAAATCTCAAGTGACAAGCAAAATCAAGACATAAAATCTAAAGTGATGAATACTTTTCAAAATCCTTTTAAGCTTCTATTAAGAATATATTTCTAAGTGTGCATGTCAATTTTCAAGAAAAAAATACTTATACTTAGTAATAATTAGAAACGAAAAATATACATGTATACGGGTGTTGATTTTGCCAGATAGTCAGTGACATGCAAAATCAAGTCATAAAATTTAAAGTAATGAATAATTTTTAAAATCCTTTTAAACATTTATCAGGAATATAAATCTACGTTTGCATTTCAATTTTCAAGAAAAAAATATTTATATTTAGGGTAGTTTTGAAGCGCAAAACATATACGGGTCTTGATTTCGCCCGATTCTACATGCGCGGAAACCTCAAGCGACAGGTAAAATCAAGACATAAAATTTAAAAGATGGATATTTTTTGGAAATTCTTTTTAGCTTTCATCAAGAATATAGTTCTACGCGTGCATATCAATTTTCAGGAACAAATATTAATATTTAGTATGATTAATAAACGAAAAACTTATACGGATGTCTTAAAATCTTAAAGAATGAATATTTTTTTAAAAAAATCCTTTTGAGCTTTAATTAGGAACATATTTCTAAGTTTCAAGAGAAAAGAATAATATTTAATATTGTTTTGAAAAGAAAGCGTATGCGGGTCTTGAATTCGCCTGATTCTGTATGCGCAGAAATCTCAGTGTATGGCAAAATCAAGACATATAATCTAAAGTAATGATTATTTTAAAATATCCTTTTGTGCTTTTATTAGGAATGCATGGTTCATACAGAATATCAGAGACAAAATTCAAGTACTTTTCAAGGAATTTTCAAGGACTTCTTACAATTTTTCAAGGACTATTTTTTTTCAAAACCATGACCTAATCTGAACAACTTTCATTGTGTTCATCATGTAATGCAAAAATAAAACAACCATCGCTTGTAACACCTCTGAAAATGAAGTAATTGGATTGTTTGATTGATGTGATTCACTATTTTGCTGATGTTTAATGTTTAATGCTTTTCTTGTGACTTTTTAGCACACTCCCACTGATGATACCTCAAGAATTTTGTCACATGACGAACAAAAACACTTCGTTCGGTCTGCTTTATAGGGCTTCAGCCACTGTTTATATTTGCTTTGTCTCCCACTTACTTGAGTAAACATGTTTATTTTTCTTACTCATTTTAATTCACTGGAAACACTTGCAAACAGCAAAAAATTGCGAGTTATTAATTATGGCTGATCACTACCAAATACAGTGTAAGCCTCCGAGGTCTAGTCACAAGTAGACCCAATTGAAATATAGTGCAATTTTTTTTCCTTATTTTTTTTTCATTAGACATTGATTGAGGCCACTGATGTTGATCGTTACAAGTAATACTGGTTGTGTAGATGACATAAATTCACATTCTTTGAGTTCTTTGATTTTTCGTTACTCAGACCCGCCGACCCTATTTTCCGGCATTTTCGAAAAAAATAAAAATTGAAATTTCAAAAATTTCAAAATTATTTTCGGGCTACGATCGATGTTTGGCTGCATTCTGACGACGACGACAAAGTCGATATTCGTCAGCGCATTATCCGTCAGTGTCATATAGGCGCAATTTCCGCTCAAATGGAAGCGTCTCCCGTACGTAAACAAAAACTTGAGTGAAATTTAAGATTGTCTTTGAACGATTTATGCGCGATGGAAAAGCGGAATATTTGGTTTGTGATCTAGTATATAGACAATAAAACAATGAAAAACAAGTTCTGTAAAGGTTACGGTCAGTAACGTGTCTCAAAATGTTAGAAAAACATAGATTTACCCGACCTAAATGGGGGGGGGGTACCAGGAGGGAAAGGGGCCCAGTCCTGTGATTTGGAGCAAAACCAGCTCGGTGTTTGGGCAAAGGGGAATAAAAAACCTGATGTAAAGTCAGTTTTTGGGGGAAAACTGCATAATTTAAAAGATATTTTCTGACGGAAGGACCCTATTATGAAGGGGATAAAACCCTGTGATATGCTTATGAAGACATATATGTATTCCAAGTTGCCTGATTGGAGGTATTTATCTATATATTCCATTGCATACAAATCCTTTTCAGGGACCTATCTAGCTACTTATGCTTTCAGTTATTTTCTGGCCATCAAATATAAAATAAAGAGTGGCCCGACTTTGAATCACTTGCCCCTGACCACTGTGGGATCGAGCCCCACTCAGGTCATTATGTGAAAAAGATATCCAGCTGGCTGACGGAAGGTAGGCTATTCTACCCAGATGCCAATTCTTGCCTGAGATGATGCCCAGAGGAGTACCTGGGGTCTTCCTGCACCATTTAAGTCTGGAAAGTCACCATATGACCTATAAAATTGTGTCAGTGTGACTTATAACACAACAAATAAATATTAAAATGTATTAAATAAAGATCTTGGTCAGAAAAGTTTATGAATTAAAAATTAAAGTATGCACATGCTAAAAATGAAACCAGCCGATCAGACCATTGAAAATTGCTATTCAATCATCAATTTAATACTTGCCGGAGATGTTATGGTCAAGAGCAAATAGTACCCATGCCCAAAGAGTGATTTTGTTTAAGTTTTTGAAATCATCAATTTTATGTTCAAGATAATAAAAAAGTTAAACACAGAATGGTAATTTTCTTTGTATTATATGTTAAATGCGTATTAAAGTAGTGTTAAAATCCTTTCAAGCAACACATTTGAAGTGATCACTTATCGTCTGTTGTTTTAATAAATTTTACTGCCTTTTTATTTTTATTTTTTTCCCTCCTCCTGTCAACATTTTTATGCTCAAAATCCGAGTAAAAAAAAAATAAAAAAACTCTGGCCTAAGTTTAATTGTCAATTATGAAAACAGGAAGTGGTGCAAGAATACCACTGTCAACAAGCTTAGGAACTGGTGTAAAAGTTGCTGTATTTTGGATGGTGAGTTTTCAGCTGCTCACAGTTTTCTTATATAAAAGTTAACACCATATTTTCTTTTGATTTTTTTGTTGCACTAACATTTAGCTTTTGAAAGATGGTAGGCTGTCAAGACCTGATATATTAGAAAATAGATTTGCAGAGCTGGTTTTGAAGTGTGGTTTAGATAGAATTATACAGGGGCTGCATTTAATAGTGTTCAGCCTTTATGCACCGTGTTTTCTAAACGGAAACGGAAATATACAAATGTTGATACAGTAGGAAACATCAATAAAATGTGGCCGTAGACCACTACCATAGCATATGGGGAAATCAATGAGTGACCCGATCCAGCAATTTCAAGAATTTATTTTCATTTTGTTCGATTTATTTTAAGCCTTATTCTTTTTGCAAAGCAAAGTTGCGGACAGAATGTTTTCAAGGAGTGAAAGGTCAAATTCAAGCAGTTTTTTTCAAAATTCAAGTACTTTTCCCGGTTTTGTAGGGATTTTGTCATTTTCAAGGAGTTTTCAAGGACTACCATCGAATTCAAGGACTTTTCAAGGCCTGTGCGAACCTTGGAATATATTTCTACGTGTCCATGTCAAGTTTCAAGAAAAAATATTTATATTTAGTAAGGTTTTGAAAAGAAAATCCAATGCGAGTGTTGATTTCGTCCTATTCTGCGTGGAAGCAAAATCAAATCGTAAAATTAAAATCGCGTTGAGCCGTTATTGAGAATATAATTCCACACTTATATGTCGAAAAAAACGTATACGGTTGTATCTTGATGCATTATTCCGATATTAAATCTAAGTTAGGTTTTAAAGTTATTACTTATTTTCATAAAAAAAGGTAATACAATGAATTATGGAAGTTGTGAAAATAATTGGACCATGTTGCTGTGGGACTGTGTTACATGCAATGCACACATCGGCATTATACAACACAATACACAAATTGTATGCCATGATTTTTTATTACAATCAAAGCCATAAATAGATTCTAGTAATTATGCAAAAATCACTCAAAACATAATCAAGCTGATCAGTTTGTATTAATACAAGGCAGTCTGAAAGACAGCTAAATCCCCCGCCACTGCTATGGATAGTGAAAGGGTAAAAGCTTTGATTTTAGCTGTGACCTTGACCTTGAACCGACATGGCTGACTCATGAATTCTGCACAACGTCTTGATGAGGTGATCATTAGACCAAAGTTTCATGAAAATCCTTTTAGGGGTTTAGGAGATATGGATCGGACACGATTTTGTTACGGACGGAAGGACGGACGGAAGGACAGAAAGACTGACGGACGGAAGGATGGACGCAGACCATTCCTATAATCCCTCCGCTACGGCGGGGGATTAATAATCCCCTACATTATAATTATATTACGGCTTGTATGCAATTTTAATCAACACCTCGTGTTTATGTTTGCATGTGTCATATTTATCAATCATCATCTAAATTGTTTAATACATGAAAGAAATTGTATTCAACAATAATTAGAGAATGCATATATCAATGAACATAAGAAAATGGGCCATATCCTAAACATATAACTTCAATTTAATTCTTAGAAAGACGTTTTCGTATAGAAAATGTGTTAATGAAAAATAAATTGCAAATCTGAATAATTACCGTTTGTTAGGCCAGCATTTTTTAATTTTCTGGTTTACGGGAGCGCCGACCCTATTTTTTGACAAAATAAAATAAAAATAAAAGTCATTTTCAGTACTTTTATTTTCATTTTACCCGCCGACCGTCCGTAATTGCTGCTGCCAAAAATAAAAGTTTAACTGTATGGTAGAGGTTTTTAATCTAAATCAGTAGACGCATGAACAAGAGCACCGCCTTGCGGGTGCTGACGCTCATCTGATTTTTTTTGTGTAATAGAAATATTGTCCTACCCATGATTTTCTAAGTCTAAAAAGGGCCATCATTCTTGCAAAAAGCAGGATAGAGTTATGTTTCTTGATGTACAGTGTCCACTTATGATGGTGAAAAACTGTTGCAAGTTTTAAAGCAATAGCTTTAATAGTTTATGAGAAAAGTTGACTTAAACATAATACTCAACCAAGAAAATGATTTTCTAAGTCCAAAAGGGGCAATAATTATTGCAAAAAGCAGGATGGAGTTATGTTGCTTGCTGTACAGGGTCAGCTTATGATGGTGAACAAGTGTTGCAAGTTTCAAAGCAATAGCTTTGATAGTTTAAGAGAAAAAGTTGACCTAAACATAAAACTTAACCAAGAAATCTGATATTTTCTAAGTCAAAAAGGGGCCATAAATCTTGCAAAAAGCAGGACGGAGTTATGTTTCTTGCTATACAGGGTCAACTTATGATGGTAAACAAGTGTTGCAAGTTTTAAAGCAATAGCTTTGATAGTTTAGGATAAAAGCTGACCTAAACATAAAACTTAACCAAGAAAACTGATTTTCTAAGTCCAAAAGGGGCAATAAATCTTGCAAAAAGCAAGATGGAGTTATGATTCTTGACGTACAGGGTCTGCTTATGATGGTGAACAAGTATTCCAAGTTTCAAAGCAATAGCTTTGATAGTTTAGGAGAAAAGTTGACCTAAACATAAAACTTAACCAAGAAATCTGATATTTTCTAAGTACAAAAGGGGCCATAAATCTTGCAAAAAGCAAGATGGAGTTATGTTTCTTGCTATACAGGGTCAGCTTATGATGGTGAACAAGTATTCCAAGTTTCAAAGCAATAGCTTTGATAGTTTAGGAGAAAAGCTGACCTAAACATAAAACTTAACCAGGCAACGCCGACGCAGACGCCGATGCCGACGCCGACGCCGACAACCGCTCAAGTGATGACAATAACTCATCATTTTTTTTCAAAAAATCAGATGAGCTAAAAATGGCGGCCTGCATAAATGTAAATTGTGTGAAATTAAATTGGAAAAATATACAAGTTTACAGACAATAATCTTTGGAATGAGTTGGCAGAGATAACAAGTGTTGTAAAGAAATTGGATCCGAGTAGAAATTACGGCACCTAAAGCTCAACATTAGGAGTAATCACCTACGAAAAATGGCCTTCACTATCAGTTTCAAAGCTGTCCAGATGTTGAAAAATCTGGCGTATCACAATGTACAAGATTTGTTGTCTGTATATTATAATTGGACAACGATCGAATTCATGTGGGACTGTCAGAAAAATACCACAATTGATAAAAAGGAAAGAAACCAAAGAAATGGCAAAATGGAAGAGCAAAAGTGAGTATCAACTTGCTATTCAAACATATTTTTTTTTTTTACTTTGAAGTCTTGAGGGTTAGAGAAGAAAAACTAACTAACACCACAATTTTCAGTAGTTCTGTTCAAAACAAAGTGCAATTTCAATGTAAAATGACATGTCCCTGCAAATGCTTGACAATGATACATGTGATAAAAGATTCAAACTAGTCAAAATAATTGGATCGTCATATTAACGGTTGTTTAATATTTGTGACGGGCAATCTAATTCAGTGGAGATATTGGCCATATATAAAAGATTATCTCAATATTTCCTAGGATCAAGTTCTAGCCAGGTACTATAACTCAAAAGATAATTATGAAACATGAAACTCAGAGCAATATATTGTCTTGTTCACTTAATATTAAAAGTATACCAACAAAATCTGTAAGAAGACCCTTTGACAGTATGTTTGGGAAAAACATTCAGACACTATATGCCACATGTGCCTTTGACACTGAGGAACACATAATGACATATCCAGTAATAAATGTTTTTACGGACTCATAACTTATTAATTCCAAGTCCAATCTCAGTGAAGAGTCTTATAAATCTCCGATAATGTTGTCTGAACATCGGCCAATAAGGTTGTTATTTTGTACACATTTTAGCTGATCCAAAATTCAGATTGTTTTGGCTTGTCGTACAATATAGGTGGCACTGACAGTCAGCAAAATATAAAACAATATTCAAGCCACTGAAACTTAACCAAAGCAATTTAATTTTAACGCCAGTGTCACTGAATATGCATAATATTTATCAATTCATAATTTTTCATTTCTAGTATGACAATGCCTGTCTTTTAAGACTCCATCTCCTGCTAATCAATATGCATATATGCAGGATGCAGACCTAAAGTAGTCATTGCATATATCCATTTTAAAGCAGTTTTTATTCATTTTTAAATAATAAACATCATGCAGTGGTCTTATGATATGATAATGTCAACTGTGGTATATGTATATTTGATAATGAAAAATGTTTACACAAGTCTATTTTTACTTCAAAATAGATACATACAAAAACATAAATAGTGCATATCCTTGGTGACTTTGAAAATGGCATTATTCATACAAGCTACACATAAAGAAAACAACAGTATACTGAGATGATGAGATATAAACCAGTTCAGAATAGGTCATTTGTGAGTGTGTATGCAATTTAAGCTTGCAAGCTTTTGTTTTCTGTGGTTTACAAAAAATAAAAAAATTGTATCCTTTTGGATGTTTTATTTTTATTTATTTGGTCGACTGCTCAAAATTGGGACTTTTATCTTTATTTTTATTTGTCCCCCACCCCGACCCTAATTTTTTGAAAAATGTCCCGTAAACCAGAAAATAAAAAAATGTTGGCCTTACATGTAATAATCTAATAATTGTCGGATGATATAAATCTGCACACTTTTGACCGAATGATTACCTGCTGCATTTCGCACCTCTTCAAACGTGTGAGAAAACTACCTTTAATTAAATTATCGTTTATCCCCGCTCAACTAACTGGATTAAATTTAATTTGATTAACTAATCAGCTGTATGTGCCGACAAGTGTGACGACCGTTGTATCTTCTACAAGGTAAGATTAGTTGTTGAGTATATTGTGTTGAAAATATTTTACAGAAATCAGTTTGTTTTTTTTTGTAGAAAATGATAAGACTCTGTATATCAACGGATTACAGTTCCGTGAAAATTGTTGGAACGGGCGTAAAACACAATCGCATTATCTAGATACATCTGGGATTATTTTCGTCATGATAAAATATTAATATCAATCATACTAAATATTAATATTTTTTCCTGAAAATTCACATGCACACGTAGAAATATATTCTTGATAAAAGCTTAAAAGGATTTTCAAAAAATATCCATCAGACACTTTACAATTAATGTCTTGATTTTACATGTCACTCGAGATTTCCGGGCATGTAGAATAGGGCGAAATCAAGACCCGTATATGTTTTGCGCTTCAAAACCACCCTAAATATAAATATTTTTTCTTGAAAATTGACATGCAAACGTAGATTTATATTCCTGATAAATGTTTAAAAGGATTTTAAAAAATATTCATTAATTTACATTATATGTCTAGATTTCCCTAATTTGATTAAATTTTATGACTTGATTTTGCATGTCACTGACTATCTGGCAAAATCAACACCCGTATATATTTTTCGTTTCTAATTATTCCGAAATATAAGTTTTTTTCCCTTGAAAATTGACATGCACAGGTAGAAAAATATTCTTAATAGAAGCTTAAAAGGATTTTGAAAAGTATTCATCACTTTAGATTTTATGTCTTGATTTTGCCGGTCACTTGAGATTTCTTCGCATATAAAACCTGGCGAAATCAACACCCGTATATGTTTTTCGTTTTATAACCAAACTATATATAAATATTTTTTCTTGAAAATTGGCATGCACACTAAGACATAATTATGCTCTGAATAAAAGCTAAACAGGATTTTTAAAGAAATCATCATTTTAAATTTGATGTCTTGATTTTACTTGTCACTTGAGATTTCTTTGCATATAGAGTCTAGCGAAATCAACACCCGTATATGTTTTTCGTTTCAAAACCACCTTATATATAAATATTTTTTCTTGGAAATTGACATGCAAACTGAGAAATATATTCTTAATAAAAGCCTAAAAAGATTTAAAAAGAAAATTCATCACTTTCAATTTTATGTCTTGATTTTACCTGTCACTTGAGATTTCCGCGCATGTAGAATCGGGCGAAACCTAGACCCGTATACGTTTTTCACTTCAAAATCACCCTAAATACAAATATTTTTCTTGAAAATTGACATGCAAACGTAGATTTATATTTTTAATCAAAGCTTAAAAGGATTTTTAAAAATATTCATTAGTTTACATTTTATGTCTAGATTTCGCTAATTTGATTAGATTTTGCGAAATCTACTAGATTTCGCTATTCAGTCATACCGATTTACATCGATAAGTAGAGATTTTGATCAATACGCTAAACCAGTCTGAATACGTCACTGAATGACTACAGGCTACGTCACTCTGTTTTATTTTTAGAAAATAAATTATGCTGCTGAAAATGAAATTGGGATTCCGACATCGTGATTAGTATTTGTTGTCTTTAAATTAAAACATTCAGTTCCGTTTTTACTTTGCGTCCCATGTACGCAATGGTCTTGAAAAATTTGCGTACCAACCAAATTCGTTGCGTATTTAGATACTTTTATGCCGTAAACGCGAACACTGTTCAAAGCTATATGCCTTTAAATGATAACTGTATGTAGGGTTGGATACCGGTTCCCGGTATCGGTACCATACCGAATAATCACATCAAAAAGTACCGGTATATACCGTTTCGTAAAGAACCGGTTCTGACTTCGATATTTCCATAAAAGTAATTAAACAAAATAATTACCAAATCCGCGGCAAAAGAAAGCAGAAAATAAGCAAATAGTATTTGAAATACAGTAATAACGCGATCGACATTGCTTTACTGTGACACCGCTCCGAGTAACCTCCCTTGAATTAACATGGAGAGCTGGCCTTGTGAATAATTTCGTATGCGAAATACGGGGATTTTTTAAGGCTGATTTTGGGGCCAAATATGGGCCCCATCCCAATTCCAGAAATATGCTTATTTTCCAAATTTTGAGGTATAAATTTCCCAAAAAATACCAATTTTTAGGTACCGTCATCCTACGAATATAAGACGCACATTTTTTTACGAGATTCTGGCCTCGAAAGACCGATGTGTCCTATATATGGGTATAGAAAAAGATCAAACATTTCCCCCAACTCAAAAATTAAGAAAATCGATCTTTGTTTATCCCGCGTACCTCTATATTGAAGAGAATTCAAGGGGAGTAAATACCAACGACTCGGGCATGGCTAATACCCGGTATCGGGACCCGGCGTCTTAAATTACTTTTGTATAAAAAGTAAAATTTAGAGCTCGCGTAAAAAAAGATAAATAAATGCTGTTTTTCATTAAAATATATTTTACAACAAATTTCTGTAACTGATTATTAAGTTTTTAGCAAGACCCGTGTAAAACTTTCCCAGCGCTTTTTCACACATTTTGCATTAAAATAATTGAAACTCAATATCAGGTAGTCCGGAAATCGATTAATCTAATCTTCAAACTAATTTTGATAGTTGTCTATTATCCTCTTGTTCAACGAGAAATTCACGCCCGAGGCATTACTTATCTTACACCTACTGTCACAGTCAGCAAACAATTAACTGTTTGTTAATCATACCCGGAGGCAATTGTAAAAATGTGCATGCGAGATTTTAGAATGATCCTATATGATCATAGCCACTGATCCGTAAAGTGTAAAACAATTTGCAAACCAGTCTTAAAATTACGTCATTTTACCGCCACGTGCCAAAGTGTACTTTCGTTTTCACTGGCGTCAATATTCTTGGAGTGGTCAGATGATGCGGCAGTTTAGTTCTTTAAATACTTGCCACAACATCCAAAAACATCGACAATGATTAAGCAGAAACCGGCGAGTTCGTAGAAACTATAGCGAATTTCGGACAAACAAAAATTCGGATAAGTGAAAAGTGGGTAAAAGCATTTTTCCAAAATTCTGCTGATATTTTTTCACTGCATCCTATACACGAGTGCGACCTATATTCGGCCGTTTACGGTTGTCTCAATTTTCAGGTTTCCAAAACTTTCAGAAGACAAAAAAAAAAAAAAAAGACTTTTGACGTGACTTACAACAAAAACAAACAAGAGCTGTCCGTAAGACAGCCAAGCTCGACTATTCGAAATATTGACCCAGAAGCAGGAAAATATTACCCAAAAAAGATAAATATCAAAAGAGTTTTAAGTTCAAAAGTGGGAATAATTTGACCAAAATGCATATCAGTTATGGGACTTGCTGCTATCTACTAGTTTTATAACCCCGAAGGCACATGAGAAGTTTCAATTCAATATCTGCATTAGTTTTGGAGATAGAAACTTGCATGTAAAACTTTAACCAGAATTTTCAAAGTCCAAAAGGGGGCATAATTTGCCCAAAATACATGCCAGAGTTATGGGACTTGATCCAGTGAGGTTAGTAATTGATCTAGAAAAAGAAAAAATAACTTTCAAATCTATATGCCTTTTAGTAATAGCTGTATGTACTTGCACGCAAAACTTTAACCAGAATTTGCTAAGTCCAAAAGGGGGCATAATTTGGCCAAAATGAAGGTCAGAGTTATGGGACTTGATCCTATCAACTAGTTTTATAACCCCGAAGACACATGTGAAGTTTCAAATCAATATCTGCAATAGTTTTGGAGATAATAACTTGCATGTAAAACTTGAACCAAAATTTTCTAAGTCTAAAAGGGGGCATAATTTGCTCAAAAAACATGTCAGAGTTATGGGACTTGACCCAGTGAGGTTGGTAATTGATCTAGAAAAAGAAAAAAGAAATTTTAAATCTATATGCCTTTTAGAAATAGTTGTATGTACCTGCACGCAAAACTTTAACCAGAATTTTCTAAGTCCAAAAGAGGGCATAATTTGGCCAAAATGAAAGTCAGAGTTATGGGACTTGCTGCTATCAACTAGTTCTATAATCCCGAAGACACATGTGAAGTTTCAAATCAATATCTGCATTAGTTTTGGAGATAGTAACTTGCATGTAAAACTTTAACCAAAATTTTCTAAGTCTAAAAGGGGGCATAATTTGCTCAAAATACATGTCAGAGTTATGGGTCTTGACCCAGTGAGGTTGGTAATTGATCTAGAAAAAGAAAAAATAAGTTTCAAATCTATATGCCTTTTAGAAATAGTTGTATGTACTTGCACGCAAAACTTTAACCAGAATTTTCTAAGTCCAAAAGGGGGCATAATTTGGCCAAAAGGAAAGTCAGAGATATGGGACTTGCTGCTATCAACTAATTTTATAACCCCGAAGACACATGTGAAGTTTCAATTCAATATCTGCATTAGTTTTGGTGATAGTAACTTGCATGTAAAACTTTAACCAAAATTTTCTAAGTCCAAAAGGGGGCATAATTTGCTCAAAATACATGTCAGAGTTATGGGACTTATCCCAGAGAGGTTGGTAATTGACCTAGAAAAAGAAGAAATAAGTTTCAAAGCTCTATGCCTTTCATTGATGGCTGTATGTACTTGCATGCAAAAACTTAACCAAGGTGTGACGCCGACGCCGACGCCAGGGTGAGTAGAATAGCTAGACTATTCTTCGAATAGTCGAGCTAAAAATTAAACAATTCTGAAATAAAGGTTGTATGATGGTAAAACTTATTTTATGAATTTCCCAATTTTCAGGTTTTACGCTCCATTTTCCCCAACTGAATGGGCCACGGGCCCCAGGTTTGAAACGGAAAAAAAAAACCCTGAAATATTATTACAAAAACTACTTTGACCGTCGTTTTAAACTACGTAAATCATACTTAATTGCAAAATATATGACACTTTTTTGCTCTTTGTCATATTCTATCAAAACAAATAAAAAAAAATGATTTAAATAAAAAGTTATGAAACTAAGCTGTAACCTACGTAAACAAGTCATCGGTTTTTGCACTTTAAAAACATTACTAGTTAACCTGGTTGAAGATTTATCATGTGTGACAAAGAGTCTGACTTGTTAAATGGGTTAATTTGAAAGCTAGTAAGTGTTGAATTTAACAGTTCTAGTCAGTGCTGAGCAAGAATTACCACAGTCAGTGCAATCATGGATGTGATCGTCCTGTCCATTCGTTTGTCCGTACAAGGTTAACCAAATGGGACCGTCTCCTTTAGCATCAATACCCCTTTCTAGAATGACTTGATACTAATGCAGATGTAACCTGTGACCATTCCCTATCTTCAAACATCACCTGACCTCAGTTTGACCTTGACCTCGTTTTGGACTTAGGTTGCTTTGTATCGACAAGGATGCCACCGGGGGCATCAAGCCTTTATTGAACGCAGCTTCTTGTTTTTTTTATTTTGGAAAACTTAAGATATGCTTCTTTTTTTTTACACTTTCATAGTTCTAATACAACATTCCATTAACAGACTTAAAATGTTTATATATCACAGCAAATGGGTGTTTTTAATACTAACCAAATCATTGCTTATGTTTTGTTTTGTTTGTTTTGGGTTTAAGGCCGTTTTTCAACCGTTACAGTATTTCAGTCATGTAACGGCGGGCAGTTAACCTAACCAGTGTTCCTAGATTCTGTACCAGTACAAACCTGTTCTCCGCAAGTAACTGCCAACTTCCCCACATGAATCAGAGGTGGAGGACTAATGATTTCAGACACAATGTCGTTTATCAAATAGTCACGGAGAACATACGCCCAGCCCAAGGATCGAACTCGCGACCCCGCGATCCGTAGACCGACGCTCTACCTACTGAGCTAAGCGGGTGGGTTTCACTGCTTATGTGATGTACTACAAAGCATGGTATCGGTATCGTTAAAAATACCGTATCGTTTCGTTGGTATTGGTATCGGTATCGGACCGCTTCATCCTTAATGATATCCAACCCTAATGTATGTATTTGAAAGGCATGATGCAAAACTTTAATGGTGTGACGCTGACACCAGGGTGAG
The DNA here is from genome assembly GCF_021730395.1 of Mercenaria mercenaria. Taxonomy (NCBI): domain Eukaryota; kingdom Metazoa; phylum Mollusca; class Bivalvia; order Venerida; family Veneridae; genus Mercenaria; species Mercenaria mercenaria. The sequence continues at coordinate 27,441,798 of NC_069364.1, read as the reverse complement.
TAGAATAGCTCAGACTATTCAGTATTCTTTGAATAGTCAAGCTAAAAAATTGATAAACCGTATAAAATGTGAAGTTATAAGAACTGAAATTCAGCTAAATCTATTACAGTAGTTAAAAGATATCACCTACCTCACACTAGCAAGGGCTTTTGACGCCACTGAAATAGAGAAAAAAACAACCATGTTTTTACTGACAATAGCTGTCTGGCAGTGTGCTAGACTATTTGTAGCCCGTTCGACTAATACAGTCTTACATACAAAAGCTTTAAATTTAATTTCTTTAAAGTAAATAGTTTCTTTCAAATTATTACGACACATCAGGGGTCAACACAAAAAATGTTCACTTGCCAAGTAGGCTGTGAACACTGGGTCCATCTGAAGTTTTGTTTCACTCTATTTGAATGCAGTGTTTACAGAGGAATTTGACCCATTTATTTGGTACAAAACGTTAGATGGTCCTGGCAGTGTTCGCAGCCTACTAGTTAAGTGAACATTTTTTGAAGAGCATAGTAATAAATAAATTCATTGACAAATAATGCGTACATCTTCCAAAACAGTGCATAAAAAAGTATGACTCAACAGGTCACATCGCAAACACGCGACTCTGACAGCACCAGGAATGGACTGCAGACAAAAACAAAATTTACATCAATTTTTAATCTGATCATAAATCTCCCTCCGAAAATTTATTATAATGGATGAAAATTCTGCATTAGTAAAATCTTAAAAATCATGTACAAGGTAGCCTGTTATGCTGTAGTTTCAATCCCCTTAACATTTCCTTCCGCGCATGCGCATTAACACAGACATGTGCGAGGGTCAAAGTATATTTTGGGCATTTCTCCAAAGATATAAATAGCTTAAAACACAAAGAAATATAAAACACGTAAATTATTCATACATAAAACCAATCATGTCATCGGTCTGGATCACTAAAAAAGCTTTCTTGTTAATTCGCACCCTCTGAATGCATATGTGTAGAAAGTTTTGTTTAATGTGAAAAATTAGTATTTACAGCATAGTTCACTTTGTTCATTCCACCCTGAAGCCACTTGTATGTAGAATTGTAAAATAATGACGTACAAACTGGATAGTGTAACTTTTTAACAAGAGCTGTCCATAAGACAGCCAAGCTCGACTATTCGAAATATTGTCACAGAAGCAGGAAATTATTACCCAAAATGTTAAATATCAAAAGAGTTTTAAGTTCGAAAGGGGACATAATTTGACCAAAATACATATCAGAGTTATGGGACTTGATGCTATCAACTAGTTTTATAACCCCGAAGAAACATGTTAGGTTTCAATTCAATATCTGCATTAGTTTTGGAGATAGTAACTTGCATGTCAAACTTTAACCAAAATTTTCTAAGTCCAAAAGGGGGCATATTTGTTCAAAATACATGTTAAAGAGTTATGGAACTTGACCTAGTGAGGCTGGTAATTGACCTAGAAAAGGAATAAATAAGATTCAAAGCTATATGCCTTTTGGTAATAGCTGTATGTACTTGCACGCAAAACTTTAACCAGAATTTTCTAAGTCCAAAAGGGGGCATAATTTGCCCAAAATACATGTCAGAGTTATGGGACTTGATTCTATCAACTAGTTTTATAACCCCGAAGACACATGTGAAGTTTCAATTTAATATCTATATTACTTCTGGAGATAGTAACTTGCATGTAAAACTTTAACCAGGATTTTCTAAGACCAAAAGGGGGCATAATTTGCCCAAAATACATGTCAGAGTTATGGGACTTGACCCAGTGAGGTAGGTAATTGATCTAGAAAAAGAAAAAATAAGTTTCAAATCTACATGCCTTTTAGTAATAGCTGTATGTACTTGCATGCAAAACTTTAACCAGAATTTTCTAAGTCCAAAAGGGGGCATAATTTGGCCAAAATGAAGGTCAGGGTTATGGGACTTGATGCTATAAACTAGTTTTATAACCCCGAAGACACATGTAAAGTTTCAATTCAATATCTGCATTACCGTAGATACCCATGTATAATGCGCAGTTTTTTGACCCCCGGGACCACCCCCGAATCGTGGGTGCGCATAATACACAGGTATAGACAATTTTCCAACTTGAATTCAAAACAAGTTTGTTACCGATGTTCGCCATTTTGGTAAAGGGAAACTACTCCCCGCGCTTACTGTCTCCGCTAAAATCTAAGATTGCCGTTACGTTCCGTAAAAGATCGAATTGTTTATTTTTCTTTCAAACAAAATTAATTTCATATAAATTTAAAAGTATTTTGACGAAAGAAATGTTTATAAATCACAAAAATTATGTTACTCATTAAAGATCGAGAATTATCTTTAACCGAGATCAAACTGTGAACAACATAATTGACACGAGGTGACACGTTGATTGCCGGTAATTACTGGCTTTATGATCGTGACAAAAAGACTATCACACCTTTTGTTATCAGTTTAAATTGAGAAGCTCATGTCATTTTGAAAGATACCATTCCGAAATATTGAATCAGCTGCTATTTATTTATTCAAAATAGTGAATTAAAAAAGGTAAAACAACAAATATAACAATAATTTACTGGTTTTATTTTCGAGAAAACAAAAATCGATAGTACCGTGAGACTGATGCTGCTCTCCGCCGTGGAGATAAAATTTATTACCGGTGTCGATGTAAACTCTACTTTCGTTTTCCATCCACCTCAAAATTGACCAAAAATGTTTTTGTTTTTTTTTTCCCAGGATTTTGGACTAAGATCGGGGGTGCGCATTATACACGGGTGCGCATTATACATGGGTATCTACGGTAGTTTTGGAGATAGTAACTTGCATGTAAAACTTTAACCAGGATTTTCTAAGTCCAGAAGGGGGCATAATTTGCCCAAAATACATGTCAGAGTTATGGGACTTGACCCAGTGAGGTACGTAATTGATCTAGAAAAAGAAAAAATAAGTTTCAAATCTATATGCCTTTTAGCAATAGCTGTATGTACTTGCACGCAAAACTTTAACCAGAATTTGCTAAGTCCAAAAGGGGGCATAATTTGCCCAAAATAAAGGTCAGAGTTATGGGACTTGGTGCTATCAACTAGTTTTATAACCCCGAAGACACATGTGAAGTTTCAATTCAATATCTGCATTAGTTTTGGAGATAGTAACTTGCATGTCAAACTTTAACCAAAATTTTCCGAAAGGGGGCATAATTTGCTCAAAATACATGTTAGAGTTATGGAACTTGACCCAGTGAGGTTGGTAATTGACCTAGAAAAAGAATAAATAAGTTTCAAAGCTATATGCCTTTAAATGATAGCTGTATGTACTTGCATGCAAAAACTTAACCAAGGTGTGACGCCGACGCCGACGCCAGGGTGAGTAGAATAGTCGAGCTAAAAACACATGTCAACTGGGATTATTAGTTTCTGGATGAAGAAATCAGTTTTAGTCACTGCAGCCTTATTTCGTTTGACTCTCTATAAGACACCAATTAGTTGGTTGACAGTGATTTTTTTTGCCCTTTTGGGAAAAGGTCCGGTATCAGATAAATTGGGAAAAATTATGGGGGTTTTACTCAGATTGGGAATTTTTAAAGCTAATAAATAACATCATTTAGAATGCTTCTTCCTTTAATTACATGTAAATAGCATCAAAGTTACTGTTTAAATGGTTAAATCATGTTGAATGTCAATGTAACTAAGTTTTCCTTCTGCAGTCTTCAAAATGCAAACTTAATTTGGTAATTTGGGGAATTTTTGGATAATAATTGGGAAAAAAGATTGCATATTTCAAAAAGGTCCTTTTAGGGGTACTTTAAAAGAGAAAAAAATCGCTGTTGAAAAATCAAAATACTGGCATTTGCAATAAAATGCATACATTGATAAGTCAGAATCCAAAACTGGAGGTTTGCCATTTTTCGCTGAGTTGGAGTCCAAAATGGGGTTTTTTATTCGACATAAATTAAGCGCGTGACACAAACTTAAGAGGCAAAATCCAACATTTTTGCACACATAATGTATAAGTCTACACCAGAAGAACAATCCTCATAATCATGATTTGAATTTTGACAAGAGTTTGCCACTTTAACTTCATTCTTTTGTTCAATTTTATAATAATATCTAATATTCTGTTAATTCAAAGCTATTGCCTATTAGCCCCTTTTACGGCAAAACTTTTAATTTAAAAGAGGTCGAGTACTGGAAGTCAAGGCATGCTGTCTTACAGAATCTCCCTCTTGTTCTAATTAAACTTCTACAGATTGAATTTGTAGAAACAAGTCTCAATTAGGTTTGAATGAAGGGAACCATGCATTAACATATCTAACGAGGACTTCAAAAAAACGGGCCTAAATTGGTCTGAACACAACTCATAAATACGTAAATACCTTACCCCACCCACTTCGTATAAAAATACTGTGATTTTGACCATGAAATATTAGAAACCAGAAATGCATTCAACATGTATTACCCTTACCAAAATATGTAGAGAATGTTATTAAATAAATGAGTGTGTATGTTTTCATCCAGTTTTCAATCTAATAAGTCCGATTTAGTAGCAAATAATTTGGTAAACTTGAAGAAAATGCGTACTCCGTAAGGGGAAATAACACATCTTGTTCTAAAAATGTAACGGGTTGGTTTTTCCAACAATTATTTATGTGATTTTATTAAAGAGCAAAATTTTTCTTTGAATAATCAAAATTCATTTCAGTTGGGAATTATTTCTTATGACTGGGAGTTTTTTTTTTGCTTCAAATTGGTAAAAAATGGAGCTTAATTGGCATTGAGAATGGGCTGATATTCGGCCCCGTGAGACAGGTGGAAAAGGCCCTGCTTGTCTAATCCCTTATCAAAACAAACAATTAATAATTCACCTGTGAAAAACAACTCTTTCCTCCAACTACATGTGTGTCAAACATGTATAATACACAACAGTCAGTGACACTTTGATTTACAGTGTAAACATGTTTGGCACTTCTCGGTAATTATCAACCCAGTCATAATACTGATTTTTATTTATTTATTTTTTTTTTTTTGAAAAGCAGGAGAAATATGATTTTGGTCGGGAGACGGGAGGCAAGGTGAAAAAATCGGGATTTTGACCCACCCGTGCGGGAGATCACATGTATGTAAAATGTATTATTAAATAAGATTCAAAGCAAAATCAAGAAATTTAGTGTCAAAAGAGCAGGTGCGCGGACAATTGCATGACCCAACAACACGCCAAATCGTCAGCCGCTCACCTCATTTTGCATTAAAAATGGCGGACCAGTAAGTATGAATTTAACGGTAAAATACGGGGTTTTTGGAAGGGAAGCAACTACCGGCTGAAAAATCAATACACACCTGCAGGAGTCTGGTTGCGTGGAAGAAAGTTTAGCGAAATTAAATGGAAACTACGATTTAATGGCAAATAATCGGGAACTTAGGTGAAATTAAGGTCGAATATATACTGTGATACTGTGGCAACCATTTGTTTGATGATTTATCTGCTTTTTGCGCATGCTGAGTGATAAATTCACGTTTTACGCTTTGGTGAATCTTCGACGTATCGAACGTAACCGGTACTTGGCTGATGTCAGATGCGTCTCGTGCATTATTTCGGGAAATGCTAAGGGATCAAAACCAAATGAAGGGTCGAATTGACAAGAAGTAGGCATACCGTATTTTGGTGTGTATAGGTCGCGGTAATGTATAGTCCGCATCTAATTTTTGCTCTGGAAATGGTCGGAAAATTTAACTTCTAGCGTACTAGTCGCAGTTAAATTTCGGATTTTTTCCCCAGCAATATTTATATTTACCGGCAAAAAAGTTATGGCGGCGGCCATATTGATTATTATCAGAACCTGATTGGTGGAAATCGGACTGTGTTATTTTCGTTCCAAACCGTTTCGTACCAACAGTAGTATCGGTAACAGACTACATCAAAGAAAAGCGGCTTTTTGACACTAATTGGCAGCAGACGGTTTGCGTTTACATTCTGTTATCATGCAAGTTTAAGTGTGAATTGTTTGCACAGCAATTATAACACCTTTCTGTGTCATGTAATTAACCGCGTTCTTTTGATTCTGAGTAAAAAGATTAACAAAATATCTCTTTTTGGATTTTTTTCTTTTATTTAAAAATCAAAAGTAAAAAATAATCATTCAAGTTTTTTAATACGCTAAGAATTAGTATAAACAATGTTTGGAATTGAGGACGGATCTGTCCGGATTTTATCCAACCCGAAGTACATGTCAATGGCATCCAGTAAAACGAAAGTAGAAACAAACGTAATTCAGATTGCAAAACATCTTTGAATTAAAGTCATTCGTAATTTTAATAGTCTGTATGGGTTATTTACGATATATTCCAGTCATAATCGTTAATGATTGTTGGAAGTATCATGCAGATGTAGATGTAGATATTTTATTGAAAGTAACCGCTATTGGTTGAAAAACCGCCGATATTGATATTTTTTATCCATTTTGTTCGTTCGTAACAGATGCACAAATTTTGCGAGAGCTACGGTCCGAAAATTGGCCCGAAAAAAAAAACTGCTGGCAATGTTCTGTCGTATAGGTCGCAGGAACTTATTCTGGCAGCAAAATGGGTAGAAAAAGTGCGACCTATACACACCAAAATATGGTAATTAAAATAAAGTTGATAAGCATCTTCAAATCCTGAACTTTTGAGATTGTTTATTGGTGAATTGAACCATGTTTATCTGTCAATGCACTGTGTAACTAAGTCATCGGAAATGTAAATTAACTGAATACAAGGTAGAAACAAAAACAACATCGAAATAGGTGTGCGTAAAATTACCGGTTCAATGACAGACAGATAGTGTAAGAAAAATTAATTGGCAGGACCATTGTGTGGATAGACACTTCTTTTGCAAAATGTCAAAAAAATCATGAACTAGCTTTACTTTAACGATTGCAAATTGGGTTAAAGCGGTATGCCGAGTAAATCGGCTAACGGGAGAAATTGTGGTATTCAATCCAGCAGGACCGCTTTTCCCCACCCGCTTTACTTATAGCTGAGATTTATACTATTTCAAATTGCTTTTTAAAGCAAACATTAAGTCTTATAACTTAATCTGCAGCTTAAAGATATAACATTCTTTTTTCAAAGCTTACATTTCCTAGCAGCTAATGTTGACAACATTATTTCGGCTCATAAACTTCAGCCGGCAAGGTCAAAAAATTTTTGGCCGTAGCCCCGGAAATGCTATCGTAAAGCGACAGGTTCTGTTTTTACGACTTTATTATTTTAATTTGATTTATCCGAGTAAATGTCTCTACATATCAGTAATATAAACCGATTGGTGTATGCATGAAATCAAACCAAAAATAATAGTTCTATTAAGTTATGTACAAAATACAACAAAACACGGAGTTTAAGGATGAACACCACTAAATTTACCCTCCACACGAGAACCCACCATCCCCCCTCAAAACCTTTGAACTAATATGAAACCAGATGCTACCTATGACGCGAATAGCCCGTAAAATTGAGCTTAAAAAGCTGCAATTCATGAAAACCCATGTTATATGTGGATAAAACAGTAGAATTGAATTTGTCTGAACCAAAGAGGTATAAAAATTTATAAAATTTATACTTCTTTGTCTGGACAGACAGGGTTTACTTACAAATATATCTAGAATAAGTAATAATTAATGGAAACTAAACCAAACCTCAGTGTTCTGCATCTGAATTTTATACAGAAAACAGACATCTGCGGTTGCAATTTTTATTCTCACAGACAATTCTGAGCTCTTAGTAAATTTTAAACTAAGATACAAGTTTTGTTATACTCATTTCCATGGGAATAGTATTCTTATTCAGACCTGTTCCTTGCACTCTACACATCATCTTATCACTAACTAGTTATAAGCCAAGTTCGAACAGGGTCACTCAAAATGAAATGGATATTTAATATGTTACTTGAACTTCGTCAACTAGCTATACATAACATGTATGAGCTCCGTAACCTAATGTCAAATTCCGATGAATTAATCCAAGAGTATAATAGAATGGCGAGTTTACGTAAGTTTTGATCGATAAAATAAATGTTTTGTGTAGTATGTAAATTTCATTTTTGAAAGACCCTGGTTCGAACAAATAAGTATAAAATTTATTTTTATAGCTCTTTAGTTCGAAGTTAATGGGCGACTCCTTGGTATCGAAAAATCAATAGAATAAAGCAATGATCCTTTCTTGATATAAAGAAAGGATTTTATGATATAAAAGCATCTTAATTTTTATAAAATAAGTTCTAAAATAGTTAATATCTTTATTTTCGTATGAAAGGTCTAAAATAGTTAACATTGTCCCATACAAGTGCCATTCTCTTATATATGTAATCTAAAAATATCATTCCAATGATAAAACTTTTGACATTTTGATACTGCCAGGACATTTTTATTATCTGCATTTTTCCAAATGTTTGTCAGTGTAAAGAATGCAGTTCAGTAGGCAGATGAATAAAAGACTTTTCAATCTGAACATAATCTAAATAATTCAGTTATGCTTTAGGTGTAATGTAACGTTTAGATAGTGGACAGCAGAAATGTCTACCATTTTACAAAAGTTAAAATGACTTTAATGATCATATAGATAAGGAACGCAAGGCAGGCATTTTTATTTGAATATGGATTTTTTTCAAACTTAGGATCGTCGTTGCTACATATTCAACTCTTGACTACTAGCAGATTAGAGATCACCAATTGTTTTCCCATAAACTTCCACTATAACATTATGGCGTGTACGGCCTTCCATAAATCGAAACATGTATATCCAATCACGTTTTCAAGATTTATCTTAGTTCCACCAAAATGACGAAAAACATATGAATAGTGGTACTTTATTTAAGTAATTTTTGTGTGAATGAAATAACCTCCTGTTTACATCGTTGTCATGGCGGTAAAAAAATCATTTGATGAAACTTGTTTTTCAATAAGCATAAAATGTAGCAAATTTGGTCAAAATGTATAATGAAATACTGTAAATGCATTAAAAATATTCCGTTTGGAAAAAATAATCGCTTCTTGGGTTTGTTTATATGACTGACCAATCAGAACGCATAGACGATACCTTATTCCCAGGTATACACTTACCTCATTTCCAGTAAGTCCCCTGTACTTTTTTTGAATTGGTGGTCTCTGACCAGCACTTTTACAGTGTGATGAAGTAACTTCATTTTGCAGTACTTCTGGAATACTGGCACGTTCATTAGAAAAGATCCCGTTTATGTGTTACTATAAAATAATTGTCTATTGCTTTTGAGTACAGATTTAAGTGTTCTTGAGAAATGCTTACTGTTTATTTGGGTTTTCTGTACAAAAAAATAAATTGAAAAATTACGCAACAACGGTATTTTCATCAAAAGAAACAGATTTGGCTAATTGTGACATGAGGCTAGCATGCAATTATGATATATTCAGTAATAAAAGTTACTCCACGTGGAAATCATATTTTTTCAGTTATTTATATCTATAGTTTTGAACTAAACGTTGTAACAATGACAGACAGAGATAGAAAGAAAGTATTTTGTTTTTGTTCTAGAATGTTATTGTATATGATGAATAATTGAAAACGATGATAAATGAAATGAAATGAAATGATGGAGGAGTGTCATGAAAGAGAAGATGGGGATGTTTGTAATTGTAATATAATGTAAAAACAAAGAGGAATCAGGGTAGAGTAGTTGTTTTGCTCAGAGATTTGCTCAAAGTTTACTTATAAATAATTAAGTGAATTCGAGGCTTCAGATCGTTTCTGTAACAACATTTTTCGCTGATTTCTCTTTGAATACCAGACACACCCATTCCTATTATAAAACTCCCGCATGATTGAAGATATAGTCTCACTTCAACAAGTGTCTTCAATCACCTGGGCACTTTCTGGATCAGTGCAAAACTATGACAAAAGTATTAAAAAGGGCATGTTATAGATTTAGTGGATGAAACAGGAGGGGTTTCAGAACGAGGCCGTGAGTAGGCTGGATATGGTATCAATATGTTTTTAATAAATCTACATACTATAGTGGTATCAATACGTTTTTAATAAATCTACATACTATAGAACAGGTAAAAAAAAAAACATCCATAGCCAGTAATAATAAGATGTCTACTTACTAAATGTCAACAATATTGAGATCTTATGCCTATTGAGCTAAGGTTAAAACAATGAGAATGCGTTTGATAGATATTATCAATCATTGACAGTACTAGTATCAATTTACTTTCACATCGATGTTCGCTTTATTTTTGTGTACAAGAAATACACGTGTCATAATATTTGTAAGCTATATTTAATGTCCTTAAAGTACCCACTGTAGTGAGATAATCATGAGAGATAATCCATTAGATTTAAATGTCAATATCATTTTATGTCATGTTAATACTTACAATACAAATGATTAAATGTTTCGCATATACAAACTTTGTCAAAGAATAATGCATAGGCGCAAGAATGATGTCAGCATTGTATGATACATGCCCCCTGAAAAATCCTTGATAAAGTGAGATATAAAACCAAAGAAAGGAATCATTGCAGAAGGTACGTAATTCATCCATAACTGTAAGCAACATGCCAACACGATTTGTCTCTCTTGAATGAGATAAATTATCAAAAGTTAATTATAATTCAAACAAGAGGGCTAAGATGGCCCTAGGTCGCTCACATGAGAAACACACCATAACAGTGTAAACATGTTTGACCTAGTGATTTCATGGAAACAAATATTCTGGCCAATTTTCATAAGGATTGGACCAAAAATGTGGTCTCTTGAGTTTAAACAAGTATTTTCTTTGATATGACCTAGTGACCTAGTTTTTTATCCAAGATGACCCATATTCAATCTTGACCTAGATTTGATCAAGGCAATCATTCTGACCTAATTTCATGAAGATCAATTGAAAAAAAAACCCAGCCTTTATCGCATACACAACTTTTTTCTTTGATTTGACCTAGTGACCTACTTTTTAACCCCAGATGATACATATTCGAACTCGATCTAGAATTCATCAAGGCAATCATTCTGACCAAATTTCATGAAGCTCAATTGAAAAATACAGCTTCTATTGCATGCAAAATGTTTTTATTTGATTTGACCTAGTGACCTACTTTTTGATCCCAGATCACCCATATTTATACTTGACCTAGAATTCATCAAGGCAATCATTCTGACCAAATTCCATGAAGATCAATTGAAAAATACAGCCTCTTTCGCATTCCCAAAGTTTTCTTTTGATTTGACTTAGTGACCTACTTTTTGACCCCAGATGATCCATTTTTGAACTTGGCCTAGATTTCACCAAGGTATTCATTCTGACAAAATTTCATGAAGACGAGTTGAAAAATACAGCCTCTATCGCATACACAATGTTTTTATTTGATTTGACCTAGTGACCTAGTTTTTCACCGCAGATGACCTATTTTCGAACTTGGCCTAGATTTTATCAAGATTATCATTCTGACTAAAATTCATGAAGACCAATTGAACAAGAGCTGTCCATAAGACAGCCAAGCTCGACTATTCGAAATATTGACCCAGAAGCAGGAAAATATTACCCAAAAAAGTTAAATATCAAAAGAGTTTTAAGTTCAAAAGGGGGAATAATTTGACCAAAATGCATATCAGTTATGGGACTTGCTGCTATCAACTAGTTTTATAACCCCGAAGGCACATGAGAAGTTTCAATTCAATATCTGCATTAGTTTTGGAGATAGTAACTTGCATGTAAAACTTTAACCAGAATTTTCAAAGTCCAAAAGGGGGCATAATTTGCCCAAAATACATGCCAGAGTTTTGGGACTTGATCCAGTGAGGTTAGTAATTGATCTAGAAAAAGAAAAAATAAGTTTCAAATCTATATGCCTTTTAGTAATAGCTGTATGTACTTGCACGCAAAACTTCAACCAGAATTTTCTAAGTCCAAAAGGGGGCATAATTTGGCCAAAATGAAAGTCAGAGTTATGGGACTTGATCCTATCAACTAGTTTTATAACCCCGAAGACACATGTGAAGTTTCAAATCAATATCTGCATTATTTTTGGAGATAATAACTTGCATGTAAAACTTTAACCAAAATTTTCTAAGTCTAAAAGGGGCATAATTTGCTCAAAAAACATGTCAGAGTTATGGGACTTGACCCAGTGAGGTTGGTAATTGATCTAGAAAAAGAAAAAATAAGTTTTAAATCTATATGCCTTTTAGAAATAGTTGTATGTACTTGCACGCAAAACTTTAACCAGAATTTTCTAAGTCTAAAAGGGGGCATAATTTGCTCAAATAACATGTCAGAGTTATGGGACTTGACCCAGTGAGGTTGGTAATTGATCTAGAAAAAGAAAAAATAAGTTTTAAATCTATATGCCTTTTAGAAATAGTTGTATGTACTCGCACGCAAAACTTTAACCAGAATTTTCTAAGTCCAAAAGGGGGCATAATTTGGCCAAAATGAAAGTCAGAGTTATGGGACTTGCTGCTATCAACTAGTTTTATAACCCCGAAGACACATGTGAAGTTTCAAATCAATATCTGCATCAGTTTTGGAGATAGTAACTTGCATGTAAAACTTTAACCAAAATTTTCTAAGTCCAAATGGGGGCATAATTTGCTCAAAATACATGTCAGAGTTATGGGACTTGACCCAGAGAGGTTGGTAATTGACCTAGAAAAAGAAGAAATAAGTTTCAAAGCTATATGCCTTTCACTGATGGCTGTATGTACTTGCATGCAAAAACTTAACCAAGGTGTGACGCCGACGCCGACGCCGACGCCGACGCCAGGGTGAGTAGAATAGCTAGACTATTCTTCGAATAGTCGAGCTAAAAATACAGCTTCTATCGCATACACAAGGTTTTTCTTTGATTTGACCTAGTGTCCTACTTTTTGACTCAAGATAACCCATTTTCTAACTTGGCCTAGATTTCATCAAGGTAATCATTCTGACAAAATTTCATGAAGATTAGTTGAAAAATACAGCCTCTATCGCATACACAAGCCAAATGTTGACGGACGACAGACGACAAACGACGGACGCCGGGCATCGAGCGATCACAATAACTCAACTGAGCATTGCTAAGGTGAGCTAAAAATACAGTATGTTACTCTAGCGTTAAGTACTTATTCTGTTATTTTTAAATAACGAAAAAGCTTTAATTTACCCCATTTAGGATAGACAACTCGTGTTGGCATGTCGCTTACGTTACTAATGGATTACACACCTTCTCCAGTATTTTAGCTTTTCATGTTATTTATGTTTTTACTTAGGCCTTTCTTTGTTTTATACTGGTACCGTCCAATGAATTGCGAAAATGACAACAGTGTTGAGATCTATTCCTGAAGCCCGACACTTTGATAGTTTTATTTTGTCACAAATAAGTAGCTATCATTAGACAGTCACAGGTTATGTAGAAAAGGTGCCATAAATCCGTGTATTTTTCTGTCAAACATCTAAGCGATGGGGAATGCACCGCCATTCTCAAATCACAGAAGTTTTATATAAATGGAGATATAAGATTTCAACAAGATTTGGTAAAATATCTGCGAGGGACTTTGTTGTCTGAAAAAACGTGAACATTACCTGTTGGTAACAGAAATGCATTCATTTACTAATATAGCTACGACGAATTTTCAATGAAGGAAATGTCCATATACACATATATGAGCCGCGCCATGAGAAAACCAACATAGTGGGTTTACGACCAGCATGGATCCAGACCAGCCTGCGCATCCGCGCAGTCTGGTCAGGATCCATGCTGTTCGCTAACATGCAGTTTCTCTAATTCCAATAGGCTTTGAAAGCGAACAGCATGGATCCTGATCAGACTGCGCGGATGCGCAGGCTGGTCTGGATCCATGCTGGTCGCAAAGCCATTATGTTGGTTTTCTCATGGCACGGCTCATATATATATTTCTAAGTAAAAAAATGCCATTCTGTAGAAAGAATCCGCGACAGAGAAAATGGCACGTCAAGAAATGTGTGACATTTAACTTCGGAGACGAAATGTCATTTGGTTTATTTTGCTATTTCCACAACCTATTCCATGACAGTCACTTACTTGAGCTTAAGTAAAAAATGAGCAGGCTGACGACAAATGGCACAGAATTCACCGCTCTGAAATCCGTTACAGAAGCTCGTCAGTAATCATTTTTTTCTTGAGTTATCTGGTGATAACCCGTTTATTTTCCATTCCATGTAAACAGTACATCAATTTATACAATACAAAATTTATATCTTTAAATGCTGCATATGTAGTGCAGAGATATCTTTAAAAATCTCTAAAAACAAATTATTAGTAAAGAGATGTATTCTTATTGTTAGCATATACTGCTTATGGAAGTTTTTTTTTAAAAGATATTAATATTTAAAAGAGTTACATAGTGAATGAAAGTTATGTTTAAAATGTTTCTTAAATCAATTTGCCAACAAACCGATATCCGACTCTCACAGCTCTATATGATCCCATTTCATGTGATGAGAAGAAAGTTTTTCTTTTACTGTTGCAATGTGTTTTTCTAACTATTTTCTTTCTTGAAGGAATGTTAAACAGTTCTCAAATCTAAGGGCAGTATACACTAATTTATTTTTGAAAATATTTAGTATTTTGCTAAAATAACCATATAATTAACCAAACAACTTTTTCGAGCTTGATGGATTTTTTTAAAGGCCAAAACTAATACTACGGAAGTTTAGATCGACTTTCAAATTACGAAGACAGGACTGAGAAATATTACATTTATATAGAATATTTTTGGTGGGAATAATCCGCATGATATATACATTTTGTATATATATTACTAGTCTTGACAGTAGTCTTAAAAGGTTTCATATTGATACTCTTCCAATTTAAATTTACAAAATATTTGTTCCATTTTGTTCCACTGTTACTATTTTATTTTTTTTTAAGTATTTGTTGTACAAAAGTTTGTTAGTTTTTTTTTAACTGCATGATTTTATTTATAAGATAGTATTCTTCTCCCATGTTTTCATTTATTTTTTCTGACTTTATTTTTTCTTTCCAGGCAGAGGGGATGTTTAGATAATATTAATTTATTTTCGATTCCATAAAGAGTTTGAAATTTCTCAAACTTGTAGAATCGTTTGTTTTCATAGCTATACACATCTTTGCTCATTTTAACTCCTTTTTCCAACCATGTGTTATAGAAAATAGTTTTGCCTGATATTTTGATCAATGAATTATTCCTTATAATTTCTGTGGATACATTTCTAATATTTTTTTTTCAAAATTGATGTTTGACCAGCTTGAGATAACATCTTCTTGCTTTTAGAAGTAATATCGTTGCGTATAAAGTTGCATTCAGAAAGCCTTTTTCCACCAAGTTTATTAATTTCCATTAAATAAAACGTTTTCCAAGCACCTTTACTGTCTTGAGTTAAAAATTTAGTAATCTTTTTCTAAGTGTGACATACATCCCGACTTGAAATGGCCTCTTAAGCGTTCCAGGTGTAACGCATCCAGACACTGGATTGGTATATATCCCGATGTTGGGAAAGTGTGGGATCAAACTCACGGCCCGTGGTTTCGCAGCCAGACAGTGCTACCACTGAACCACTATACGCCCACTTTGATTAAACAACCCATACATACAATAACATCCCACGAAAACACGCGAAAATGTAAGATCACCCATGATGAACTAATTTATTATCCCCCGCCGATGAAATCGGGAGGAGGGTATTGAAATGGCGTTGTCCGTCCGTCTGTCTGTGCGTGCGTGCGGAAGTCCGTCCGTCCGTCCGCAGCCATTTGTCAGTAACTAGCAGGTAAAATTTCATGAAACTTGAAATAAACATGAACCAACATACTGCGATGATGCCCGTCAAGTGTTTTTTGGATTGGTCAATTTCCCTTAGAGTTATTGCCCTTGATTTAATGAAAAATGTCCGTCCGCTTTCATTTCTCAGTAACTAGCATGTAGAATTTAATGAAACTTGAAATAAACATAAACCAACATACTGCAATGATGTCCGTCAAGTTTGTTTGGATTAGTCAATTTCCTTTAGAGTTATTGCCCTTGATTTAATGAAAAATGCCCCAAAATGTCCGTCCGCAGCCATTTCTCAGTAACTATCAGGTAGAATTTCATAAAACTTGAAATAAACATGCACCAGCATAAGTGCGATGATGCCCGTCAATTTTTTTTTTTTTGATTGGTCAATTTTCCTTAGAGTTATTGCCTCTAATTTAATGAAATTCCACGTCTGCAGCCATTTCTCAGTAACACGCTGGTAGAATTTCATGAAACTTGAAATAAATATGGACCAACATACTTCGATGATGCCTGTCATTTTTTTTAATTGGTCAATTTTCCTTAAGAGTTGTTGCCCTTTAATTGTTTAAAAACTACAGATTTGTACATAACAAACCAACCAATTGGTAGAATTTCATTAAACTTTTTTCATTCTTTTCCATGAATATTTATTATAAACTTATGAAGTTGTGTACCCACACCTGGTCACCACCTTGCCTTGGTCACATCCCCTCCTCCCACCCACACCCCTAAAAAATCATTCCTTTTTATTAATTCCTTTTCAAACCTTCTATGAATATTTATCAACATGCAAAGTTGTACTGTTCCCCCACCTCACTCCACCACGCTGAGTCATGCCCACCATCCCGATCATTCATCCCCCACCTTTTTTTTTCATTTTTAATTTTCCATCAATATTTATAATCAACATGTGATGTTTAGAACCTCACCCGGTCACCCCCGCTGCCCCTTCCCGAGCTCCCCCAGTCCCCAAAAAGCATTCATTTTCTGTTAAATTGATTTTGACTAATGAAATCATTTGCTTCTTAGTAACATCCTTAACTTTTGCCGGACATATTTTTTTTGCCATGCCTCACCACAAACCTTTTCGGCGGGGGATACCAATTCATCAAATTTGCTTGTCTACAAATGCGTTGCTGGCTGCAGCTGCGATGGGATAGGGGACATTTGCAATTGGTTTGCCGATGTAAAATATACATTGTTAAAGTTTTACGTAAAAGGATATTTCATGAAGTGCTTTCGCTACGCTCTCTCGGATGTCAAATTACCTACCTGGATTACCTACCTAACTAGACAAACCTACTAGTTAGTATTCCGCGTACGATAATTATTTTATCTCAGCAAAACCTCTGGTATAAAACTTCCGTCAAACTGTTTCAGAGCAGATATTGTTTGAAGAAAATGATAGATGGACGGACGCACGACAGACACAAGTGATCACAATAGCTCACATGCAACGAGTTGAATCAAAAACATGAAAATGAAAGGTAGAACTACGATGTTGAAAAGTTTAAACAACGCAATAAGTTTGATACAGAGTCCAACTTAAAACGAAAATACAAAATATTTTAGAGTTTTTTAAATAACAGGTTCGTATTTTCGAGTTTACATTACAAAAGTTTAAAGCTTTTGACAGCTTTGTTTCGACTTTTCATCCAGAGTGCTGTCGGTGCTTTGAATCGTGCTTTCATTGTTTGTTCGTCTTATATATACGGACACCGTAAACTTTGTAAATTACTGCGTTTGACGAGGCTCTGTGTTATGAACTTTGCCCTTTTAGAATTGACTTTTGAGAAATGGGTGAAAACAGGTAAGAATGTAGCATGATAGATTACGCAAAGCGTTTTGCACTAAAGCACAAAAAATACAATACGTTACGTTTGTGAAGTTATCGATCTAATTGACGTAATAGCACAACGGACGTGACTGATTTACTAAACATTTACTACTTAAAGCACTATTTAGGAACTACCGTTTTGTTATTTTGGCAGTTGTGTGGATTAGTCGTATAGGTAAGTACTACATGTATTGTTTTTAAGGAATATTGATGAAATACGAACAAAAAGCGAAATATTTTCCACCGAGTGGGAACCAAAATACAACATTTTCATGCGACGCGGTAAAAAACTGAACTCGGTCTGCTGATACTGATTATAAAGATAATTTTCATTTTAGGCGCAGACAACAATTTGTCTAATAAATGTAATGTTGAACCTGAATTTGCCAAAATCATTTTTCTCGTTATATTTCCAGACGACAAAGACTTTTAATATTTTGAATGATACAAAATTCAAACTTTTTAAAAGCAAAACTTATGAAATTAAAGAATACTCGTTAACGGTTGCGAACTTTAAAAAATGAACTCAAAACTGCAAATTACGTATTTCAGCACGTGAGCGTTGAGCTAAGTTACTTCCGAAGAATGCCGAATTTGCCTAACAAGAGTACGCCATCACAAGGAAATTGCCGCGTGGCATTACGGGACAAATTCTTCAAATATATTCCGCAGTCTTAATATTGACCGTCTATGTAACAATGATGAAACGTTTTTCTATTCTTTTGTAGGTAATAGCGCACACCGCCATTTCGTTTGACGGTAAGTACACGTGTAATATGTTATGTTTAATATATAAAGCAACTAAAAAGCATTTACGCAGAGCCGTTGTAAAGGTGTAATCGTGGATATAAAGAATTTGGTGGACTTTTTACCAGACAGTGGTTGAAGGCAAGGGAGAAGAAGTTTAGATCATAAGGAATACACCAAAGGAACGATGAGTTTCGTAGTCGGCCAATTACAACTTCAGTGAATTGTTTCAGCGTAAAATAATCTTTCGGGCACATTAATACAGATACAATTACAAACATACCATAAATTCACAAATGAATGACTCTTCAATCATTCAACAGCTTTGTTGTTTTTTTCTTCAACGTCAAAATTTCAAATATCATCAAATACAAGCAATGCTGACTACGCTCTTTTTGGTATTCTCTGAGGTTTTCGTTTCAGATGTATAAAAATCGACGTTGAATATCGCTGTGTCAGTTTGGGCAATTTATGTTTAAAAAAATGATTAACATGAATATTAAGAGCTTGTGGCACGACATTACCTGACTGCTTCTTTGAATGTTATTGTGTATCCGTTTTGGTGGCGGGAGGTCGTGGTTTCGCTATCTGGTCGCGTCGTACCAAAAGCGTGAAAAAAATGGCACCATTAGCTTCTTTGCTTGGCGCTTGGAGGCAATGGTTACCATCAGGAATGAGGTTTCAAGACTGCTTAATAGAAGTTAAGAACTTGATTCACAATCGATATTAATCTGATTGACATCTTTGATTTGTTGTACTTATGATTTTGACACTTCTGTTTTCTGGGAGATGTTATTTAATCAGCTATACCGACTTTACTACTCGTTTATTTTCAACTGTTATTTGTAGATCCGCGTCAGGGCTAAAAATCCCAGCATTTCCACATAAGATGCAAGATGATTCAAAACGATCCATTTTCAGTACGGCTGTAGATATATGGATTATTTACCATTAACATTTAACGTTTGGCGTTTCAAATAATAAATCCTACGATATAAGCGTGGGTAATCCTGTCCAGACGTTTCTCGAGACACAAGTTGGCTTTAGGTGTCCAAATAAAGAATAACCCAGTCATAAAATGACTTAGCTATCGAACTTTTATTCAACACATTGCCAATTTTGTTTCTGTTGGGTCTAACATGGTTTTGAACAGTGCATTTGTGTTTCAGTTACATACGGAGCGGCTAGTTAACCTAAATAGTGTTCTGGGATTACTTATCTGACACCGACAAGTTCAATACTTTTAGAGAATAAATAAAAACACACAAGAGCCTTTGTAGAGTGAAAATGTTCTTATTCATAATGCTATTTTTGACATAGTTTGTTTAAAGGCACTGACCTCCAGATTTTGGCTGAAAATGACATTTCTTTAAAACACAAGTTTGGTCATAACTATGAACATTAGAATATGATATTTTTTTGGTTTTTAAACTATTAACAATGCCAAATCAAGAAAAAATATGCCCGAGTCGGGAATTGAACCCAGTCCGCCATGTCAAAAACAAAACAAAACAAACTTTCCCGCGTTCTTTACCAATATACCACGGGAGAATTGTTTCAAATATTATAATTCATAAATAAGACAATTTACCTCGAGTAACGCATTACAAACGCTTTTCAATTTTAATGCAAAAAATCTCATGTGTTTCCATAACATAATTATAGTCTGTCAGTAATTCAGTTTCAAAGCTTTCTTAAGAAATATAGCATTCAGTTTCTGATACGTAAAAAAATCTTCCTCTTTTTTCCTTGTCGTACGATCCGGAGGTCAGTGCCTTGACAAATTTGCTTGAATTCTGTCAGTGAAGCCGTTCCAAGATAGTACCTATGATTAAATTTAGAAACATTTCAGTATAAAGTATAATTTAACTCTTTCAAAAATTTCAAGAAAAGCCGTTGTGGAAAACGAACTTACATTGGAACTGCATTGCAGTTATCTTTCAGTTTACGATATTGAAATAAACGTTCTTGTAATTTAATTGTTGATTTCTCTTTTTCAGACAGAAAATTAAAAGTTTTCTGTATTCGAAATTTCGGGATAACTGAATATGACATTACAAGGATAAATATTGGACAAAAGGTATTTTATATAAATATTTTCTTAGCACATTTTCAACGCAATGATGTACTGATTTCAAATGCACAAGAGAAGCTGAGGTTAAGGTTCTGGATCCGTACTCGGCAATTTCCGTGTGATTACGTGATCCTATAATTATACTTCGAAATTCTTCAGCACTTAATAGGAAAATGGCGCGAAAAAAATGGTAGTCGCATATTGACGGATTCAAATAGTCACTGTGTTTTTGCTCTGTGGAGCTATTTTCTTTGCATTTCTGTTTGCTGAAATCATACGGCACATCTATGCCTGACATGTAGGCAGCATTTTCAAATAATAACATGACAGAATTGTCATGGATACTTAGATCATACACCTCCGCTCCAATTTGGGGTCTAATTTTTTAGCTGATTTTGCAGTTTGTGTGTTTGACTGAAAATATTTTTCTTGCATCAAACATGACTGATTTTTATTCAGCACTGACAATATTCTTCAAGAAAATTAAGTTACAGACATTTAAAATGGGTCCTGATGTGTGCTGCAGTCACTGGAAATTTGTCAATTTTATAAAGAATAAAGAAGAACAGCTATTTAGTTAGCCTGGGAAGCCGTTGATAATATTTGTGCTTTGTCAGAAGAAATCAAACATATTATCCATGCAGTAAAGATCCAACTTAAGTTGCGCTAATTAGAGTTAATTGGCATTCATCGAGTCTCTGATATTATCAACGGCTGTCAATTTGCAGGTAGAAAGAAAGTTAGAAATTGTCAGACTGGATTCCCAGGCTACTATTTAGTGTGTTGTAACCTAAAACAAACACATCATTTTCCCGTACCAACGGGAAATGCCGAAGAATTAAACGGAAATTGCCGATTACGTTACGGGTCCAGATACCTTACGCTGAAAGGTCCATTTGTCTACATGTAGATATCTTCTAGACGTACAGATACAAACGTCAGCTGAAATTTGTGCAGACGGTTTTAAACATCTCATTTGGTTTTACAAGTACATTCTTACTGTGCACGACTAAATTGTGTGAACGATTTGGCAATGTTCACCGGCTGCTTATTGAAAATGAACAACAACATTATATCTATATAAACAACTGTACTCGTTTTCTTTAAAGATAGTAAAAAAAACCCGGTTTCTTTATATACATGTACACCCATTTTGCCCGCATCAATATAATATCATGCTTACAGTGTGACTATAGTAAGCAATACGTGAATTATTGTTAATGTAGGGGTGTGAGAGGGATTGTTATGGGGGAGCAAACAGAATTTATACAGGCACATAGAGGGTATATGCTTTATCCGATATGGAATACGTTAAAAAGCTCAAAAGAGGTTGGGGTCGAACTGTCTTTATGAATGTCTCCGGGTATTGTGAATTTTTTTTATCCTTGACCTCAGACGAGTTTTCACTACAAATGTATTAGTATATACGAAAACAAGTTCAACTAATAGTTTTCTTGGGGAATCAATTTCATTTTAGATATTTTTGTAGAGGGCCGCCATTTCTGTGAAATTATTTTGACTAGTGATCATTGGTTTTACAGAAGACACCAAAAAAACATAACTTTGAAATCATTTTGAACACAAATCATCGATTATCGTTTTTAGAGACAGGGAACGATAATCGGTTTCAGAAATGATTTTTTTGTGTGTGTTTTATTTATGCGTTAATTACAAGTTAAATCAATCCGCACCCATATGGCGGCATGTTTTTCGACCGAGCATTGTTTTTAGGTGTTTAGCAGTAAAAAGGGTCACCAGATCAATTTTGTGTCTGACAATCGAATTCAGTGGGGAAGACTTTTAAAACATTTACCTGCCTGATTAAACCCACGTATCTTTATCGTTCCTGCTGGATGCAGTACATTTTAAAGCTTGCCTCAACAGGTGCTACTTGCAATTATATTGTTCCTTGATTTCTCCTTATATAAAAGACGGTAACATTCATATTGAACGCCAGTCTAACTCTAAAGAAGGATTGTGAATCTTTCGTAAAAACTATATCATTTTGAAGATCACCAAGTTTTAAATCTTTCAGGGTATCTTAGTAAACCTAAAAGCATCATATATATTCTTTAAATATCACAAAGTTCCTACTACCACCCGAGAAGACATACATTTAGAATGATGCAAGGATCTTCCAAAATTTAGTGGAAATTAACTTTATTTTTTAAAAATCCCTATTCCTGATTCAGTAGCGCCAGTTAAGTAAACCCATAAAATCAACGCATTGCCTGTAGTACAAGAGCGTATAAATAAATATTATCATCTGACCTCGTTATTTATTATTTTTGTTTCAGGCTGAACACAAAAAAAGTATGGCTGTGCATTTGATGATACTGTTTCTGATCACTCAAACGTTAGTCAGTGGTCAAGAATTTGAAGGGGGTGAAGGGAGCTTTGGTGGAGGGGACTTTGGAGACCGGGGAGGGGGCTTTGGAGGCTTGGGTGGAGGAGGAGGGGACTTTGGAGACTTTGGTGACCGGGGAGGGGGCTTTGGAGGAGGGGACTTTGGAGACTTTGGTGACGGGATAGGGGGCTTTGGAGGAGGGGACTTTGGAGACTTTGGTGACGGGATAGGGGGCTTTGGAGGAGGGGACTTTGGAGACTTTGGTGACGGGATAGGGGGCTTTGGAGGCTTGGGTGGAGGAGGGGACTTTGGGGACTTTGGTGACTTTGGTGAAGGATTTGGTGGAGGAGAGGGTTTTGGAGAGGGTTTTGGAGATGGTGAATTCGGAGATGGTTATGGAAGGTCATTTGGCTACCCTAGACTGGGTTATGGAAGATTATTTGGCTACCCCAGATATTATGGAGGTAAGAAACTGCTTCAGAAATTTATACTTCGTATTGATAATGCATGTGCCATATGAGAAAATCGCTTTGTAACTAAAATGCATTTAATGTTTGAAGCAAGAAGGAAATGATTGTACTGATACGAGCGCGTTCAGGGGTGATAAAAAGAATTTAAAGTTCATACTTTTGCTTTATATTTTCGGATGTTTAATGTATAATTCTACAGAACATTTAGCGATGCCATTTCTAGATGTATACTCAAGATTTCAACACAATAAAATGATAAATTATAGTAAGGCGAGGGTAATTTTATATGATTATATTTTATGTCCTCGATGTGGAATACACGGGAACTGTCTGTTTGTCAATTATTCCGCCTGTCCGTCACTTACTCTTTCTACACTTTTCATCGTATTCAAATGAAACTTGGTTTGCGCATATTCGGGACGATCATGTCCGATTTTTTCTTAAGTCATACCCCCTCTTCGACTTTATATTATTACATAGGTGCCCTGTGTACTCAACTCCTTCTGGAGTTTTGGTCCAGTCCAAATGAAACTTTGTACACAACTCCAACATGAAAAGGACATGCGCTCATTATCGGACGTTTCATGTTCGATTTTTTTTTAGCTATGTCACTTTTTGGACATTTTATTATTATTCAAGCAAGCATTGTCATACAATGTTGACATCACTTTTGTTTGCAAGTCATCAATTTTGACTATACACCTTGACACAATTTAGTGCTAGTAATGCACGTATGAAGTGCTGGACTGGCACTTAATTAATTGTGCTTTATTGCTTCAAATGCGAAATATTCTATTGGCTCTTCTCTGATGAATGGAATCCGGGTAAGCGCGGTTTTTTCCTCGGAAACGAAAATGTTCGCGATTTTCGTGCAAATAATCACACATCTTTTTTGCAAAAACACCAAAAATAGTTTAATTTTCAAATTCAAAGGTGTTTTATAGACAACATCGCATAATGGCTAATTACAGACTCCTGGAAAGCAGTTTTGTAAAATCGATAAAATAACAATGTGATATAATTCTCGTATTACGTGTATGTAGTATGGAAAATAGTTATTACTCTGGTATTATTGCACATTTTTACAGCTTATTAACAGAAAACCCCACTATAGTAACAAGTAACTGATTAATTAATCAATTAGGTACTACTTGTTAATCAATTAACAAAAATAATAATGCCCCCGGGGAGTGAAAATATCAGTACATTTTGCATAACGTCCAGCTTTACAAACTGTGGATTTTCAACTGGGACCTTTTTGTGCATTCAGTGTAAAATACATTATCCACAGTTGTTTTTGTTTTCTTTACAGACTTTCTTTACTAAGAATACCGTTATCAGGTTTGCATCAGAACAATTATTAGTATAGGAAAAATACATGACCTTTCTAAGTATGTTATTTCATGAGAAAAATAGCAGTAATGTTTACAAAAAAAAAAAAAATGAGAAATACAAATAAGTAAATTGGTAAAATTGTTTCGTAAACTTTAATGTAGTACCTAACTATTGTGCACGAATGTAGGCCAAACTCCCCCTAGGTCCCCTCCCAATTTTACCAAGGCAGACAAATTCACTCTTTGATTATGTTGATTAAAAAATTTAATTTTATAAAACGAAGATGAACAGAAATAAAAAAAAACAATATAAAACAAAACAAAACAATTTTTAAGATGACAATTATCAATTCTAAACGGAATGAACTGAAAATTATGATTTAACTTTTAGCCTGCTGGCGGCAGGTGATTCAGCCTTTGCGACTAGTGCAGACCAAGATCAGCATGCACTGTTCACTATTCCGTCTGTAAATTTTCAGTGAACACCCCTTCGAATAATAAGTGGTACTGCCCAAATCGGATGATAGAACAGTCCATTTTAGAAATTTAGCAGGGTAAAAGTTAATTGAAACAAATGGCATGTGTTTGATAAGCCGGAAGTTATTGAATTACGTCATTTCATTATACAAAATTTTCAGGTCATGCTAAAACAATGTATTTTCACACAGGACACTATTATAAGAAAGTGGACTACCATACCATTTCTCCATCTCGTTGAGCAAAACGCTGAGCTTACAGATTTCAATAAAACTATCCGGCATGTGGCAAATAAAAATCATAATATGTTCATACCCTTTGAATGGCTTTTCTTCAAGGAATAGTAAGAAAATATACAGTTATGAAAAGTTTCATTTTCATAACGATCTACAAAGTAGAATTTGATTTTATGTGAAAACGTGTTTCCAACAGATAACTGGCATGAGGTCGACATTTTTCTAATCACGACCCTTTCTTTTTCAACGATTGGTCGTATTTTCTAAGAGTATTTTGAAATTTGAAAACATATTCTTCATTGTAAAAAAATGACCAAAACATGCAGAAGTAAGGTTGAAGACGGAGTTCACTAACTTTAGTGTACACACTTTACACTAATGATTCTGAAATAATGAACAAACAAATGTGCATTTTAATTCCAAAACAATTTGGCTATTTTCCAGGTTACATGCCATACTACTTAAGAAGGCGGGGTTATTACATGCCGTATAGAAGGAGTCGTGGAATGCACATTGGCTATCATGGCGGCGACTATGGTATGGGGAAACATGGTGGGAAAGGTAAACACCGTCGACCTCGTAAATACCGACCACGCAAGTATCGACCACGCAAGTACCGACCACGCAAGTACCGTCCACGCAAGTATCGACCACGCAAGTATCGACCACGCAAGTACCGTCCACGCAAGTATCGTCCACGCAAGTATCGCCCGAGCAAGTATCGACCGAGTAAAAAATCTTCGGTCTATCATGTTGGCTAATAACAAAAAGTCACAACTGAAAAGAGAAAAAAAATCTATAATTTTGAACTGATGCAATTTTCGTAACTACAGTTTAAACAGAACAAATGTATAAAAGAAGGGAAGACATCACTGTTGGCTATGAAACGTGTATAAATGGTTTAATATGATAAGTAAATAAGTTGAAATAAAATACGTATTATAGTTGAAATACCAGTGTTGAGTTATTTTCAAAGGGCTGCCGCCTCCCTTTAGTGACTTTTAAGAGCCAAAACCACAACCCCCAAAGCGGTAGTATAATGGCGGATACAAAAAAGTTCTCAGCTTTTTATAATACTCTCGAAGGGACGTATTGTATGATGGAGCAGGTGTTTTGTCAGTCTGTTTGTACGTCTTGTAGCATTTTCGTTTCCGCTCCGTAACTTAAGAATGTTTTTTATTAAACTTAATATGCACACTGCTCGTGCAACCCTAGTTGAGGTCAGTGGGTCAAACACCAAGGTTACAGTGACAGTTAGTACAAAAATCGTTTCCGCCCAATAGCTTAAGAATGCTTCGACCTATGTTTCTCAAACTTAGTAAGCACATTGCTCATGAATACTGCATAAACTCTCTTCATTTTGAGGTTAGTGTGTCAAAGATCAAGGTCAAAGTGACTGTTATTATTATAAAGGAATATTTCTGTCCAATATCTTGAGACAGAATATTGCACTTTGCTTTTGGCAGTGCATGACCCTTACTGACTTTGACATCAGTCAGTTAAAAGTCAAGGTCACAGGGACTGTTAATGTTAAAATCGTTTTTCAATATCTTTGAAGATTCCCCAGACTTGATACGCACATTGCTCACAGACAGCAAATCAACTCTAATGATTTTAAAGTCAAAGGTCAAGGTCACAGTGGCTGCTATTACAAAAACATATGCTGCACAGTATCTTAAGAACCTCGTCAACCTACGATCCTTTTTATTTGTCATGCATATTTCCCATGGGCAGTTGATGACCCCTACTGCTTTTCATGGCGTATGATTCAAGGTCATACTGGCTGTTAGTTCAAGAGCTCAAAACCCCTTAACCTGCGATCTTTTTACTTGCCAGGCATATTGCTAACTGGCAATAAATGACCCCTACTGGTTTAGAGGTCAGTGGGTTTATGGTTAAGATCACATTGACCTTTAGATAAAAAGGAACATTCAACATGGACCCTTTTGATATATGTATTGAGGTCAAGATCGTGCGAAATTTTGTGTTATGATGCTAGCCATCCATCATCTATTTGAAATTTAGTTTCCGCTCAATAACTATAGAATATTTTGACCTATGATTCCCAAACTTGGTATGCTACAGGGTTGTACTTTACATTTTGGTAACATTGTCTTATGAAAAAGTGCCATGAAATTATTATATCACAATCCACAGCACCAATTTAGTGTAATTTCTTGAGTTTTTATCGTTAAACCTTCTGATAATTTGCACTGACGGTTTAAAACATTAAACAGGGTCCATGTTGCAATCCTAGGACGTTTGTTTCTTACAAAATGACAGCTGTTGGTCAAGATTTCTCAGATAGTGTGACATAGTAGAATTTGGAGTTCTGTCCTTACGGAAATATCAGTTAGATATGCCATATATTTTTGTAGAAAAATTCTGGTATAAAATACCGTCAAAAGAAGTATACATCTTAAATATAGTCGATTGAAATAAGCATTATGAATAGGTTGCTTTTTACAGGATAATATGCAGGTTTTGTTTTAATGTATTGCCGAACGCAAAATCAAGATCAATGCAAAAGTTTTGGAACTGAATTATTGACGACTTTAGATAATGTAAGGGGGACAATCCAATCAGAGGGAACTTCTTTGACATAATCGGTAATCAAGGGAGAGAATACTTAATATTTCTCGTTAAAAGATATATATATATATATATATAAAGTAGAGAGAATTAATTAATACGAACTAAATCACCACCACAATATACCAGACCAATTACGGCAAAGCGCCTAGCAGTACAAACGAACACGCACATGCCACAGCAAGTCCACTAACCCAATAAGATTAGTTTCGATACTGCTTTATATACGAGCCCGAATTGTACTACACATTCGTACTGGTTCAACATTTGCATATATATACTCAAATCTCTGTTTTCATGTCTCACAAATCAGTAGTGACTTTTTAGTCTTTATAACTGATTGGGACCAGAGAAGCTATATTTTCTCTCTCTGAAAGTTAACTGGATCTCGAGGATACATTGAATATATATAGATAATTTGCGTTAAGGGATATAATTATATTCAGAACAGTTGACTTTCCCATACGTGAGATCCGCTAGGATACAAGTTCGCATTATAAATTATTATAAAGTAGAGAGAATTAATTAATACGAACTAAATCACCACCACAATATACCAGACCAATTACGGCAAAGCGCCTAGCAGTACAAACGAACACGCACATGCCACAGCAAGTCCACTAACCCAATAAGATATATATATATATGTATAGCACAACATTTGGATTAAAATTTGCATATACAAAAATCTACAATTGTTGATTGATTATAACATCTATAAATATATAAAAGTATTTATTTCCATTTCGATAACATTTCATTTTGAAATTGGCGGGAAAATATGAGAAAAAATGTAAGAAATCATATTAAAGGGAAGTAATTCTGAAGAAAATACACCAACATTTTTTTTAATTGGGTCCATATAACACAAGAGCTTATAATAAAATATTTTACAGACTGGACAGGAAAAGATCAATGTTGACGTTTGACCTTCAAGTGTGACATTTGCCTTTGAGCTAGGGGTCTGGGTTTTGTAACACATTGTTTCATTATGGGGAACATTTGTGTCAAGTAAATTTAAAATTTCTTAATGGATGACAGAGTTATAGAACAGAAAGGGGAAAAAAGCTATCGACCTTTGATCCCGACTGCGACCTTGACCTTTCAGTTAGGGAAGAGGGTGTTGCGTAAGACACGTTGTTTCATTATGGGGAACATTTGTGCCAAGTAATATTAAAATTCCTTCATGGATGACAAAGTTATTGACCATACAGTATAAAAAAAAAACCTATTGACTTTTGAACTCCAAGTGTGACCTTGACCGTTGAGCTAGGGATCTGGGTTTTGCGCACGACATGTCCTCTTATCATAGAGTACATTAATGCCAAGTAATATTAAAATCCCTTTAAAGATTGTTGAGTTACAGACTGGACAGGAAAAAAGCACTGTTGGCCTTTGACCTCCAAGTGTGACATGGACCTTTGAGTTATGGGCTTGGGTTTTGCGCATGACGCATTGTCTTATCCAGGGAAATCTTAGTGCCAACATATATTTAAATCCTATTTTGCATGAAAAAGATATGGACTGGACAATAAAAAAACCTATTGATCTTTGATCAACAAGTGTGTCCTTAACCTTTGGGTTAGGGATGAAGGTGTTGCTTAAGACATGTTGTCTCATTATGGAAAACATTTGTGTCAACCCTAAAGGATGAAAAAGTTATTGACCATACAGAAAAAAGCCTATTGACCTGTGACCTCCAAGTGTGACTTTGACCTTTGACCTAAGGGTCTGGTTGTTGCGCATGACTTGTCGTCTTATTAATGGGTACATTTGTGCCAAGAAATATTAAAGATTTTGGATTACAGACCGGACAGGAAAAAAAGCCCTGTTGGCCTTTGACCTCCAAGTGTGACCTTGATCATTGAGCTAAGGGTCTGGGTTTTGCGCATGACATATTGTCTCATCCAGGGGTATATTTGTTCCAAATACTTTAAATCCTAATTTGCATGACAAAGTTACGGACCGGAAATGAGAATAAAAACCAAACACTATTGACCTTTGATCTCCAAATGTGACCTTGACCAAAGAGCTAGGGATCTAGGTGTTGTGCATGATATGTTTTCTGATTATGGGGAACATTTATGCCAAGTGATATTGTAATCCCTTTATGGATGACCAAGTGTGACCTTGACCTTTCAGCTAGGGGTCTGAAAGTTGTGCAGAACACATTGTCTTTATTATCGGGTACACTTGTGCCAAGTTATATTAGAATCCCTTCATGGATTTGTGAGTTACAGATCGGATAGGAAAAAAGCCCCGATGACATTTAACCTCAAAGTGTGACCTTGACCTTTGTGCTAGTGGTCCGGGTTTTGCAGATGACAAATTATCTCATCATGGGGAACATTTGTGCCAAGTAATATTAAAATCCCTCGATGAATGACAGAGTTAATTGGACAGGACAAGATATTACGGACTGACGGACGGAATGACGGAAAAGCGTAATTCTATAGTCCCCAAAACTGGCTTTCAACCACTAGGGGAATAATAACACCTAAAACCCCAAACAAAAGAGCGGACGGAATCTCAAAATATATGAATAAATAGAAAATCCCTGTGGAGTCTTACCAAATATTGCAATAGTTTTCGCTTCAGGTTGCTTGGATCACGCTCGTACGTACGCACGCACGCACACACAAGGAGTCGCCCTTGTAGGTAACGTTATACAAATTCAGTTCCTTCTTTATTTTATATTGACAATAAAATCTGAGACACCATTTTCAGTACTTCAGAACATTTCAATGATATGTAAATCACATATAGCCAGAAAGTATATAACCTGTCTTCATACCACCGGAGTCTGTAATATATCACATACGCTCCAGATCTGTTTTTAGTCACAGTCTACCCGAAGAGTTGAGTGCAATCCACAGACAGAATAGTTTCCCTGACTTAAACCATCTATGCAATTTTATTTTGTTTCATAAACAAAATTAACGTTAATGAAACGACAAAAGTACTTATTTTAAAGAGCGAACCATATAAAACCGCATGCATTTTACAAATACAGTTGATCGAATTCGACCATCGGTATCAGTTGATTCATTTGCTAGCCTGGGAATCCTGTCTGACAGTTTCTAACTTTTTCTTCTTTTTGCATTGACGTGCTTTGTCAAAATAAATCATACCTAACATCTATGCTTTAAAGATCTCACGAAATTTGCGCTGTTTAGCGTTTATTGGCATTCACTGAGTTTCTGATGTCTGCAGAAAGAGAAAAGTCTAGATTTCCGGGCTACGGTAGGTTATGCACAAGGCTGTGAATATCGAGGGGCCACGAGTTCGATCCTTGGTGCGGCGTATATAGTACAATTTGATAGCAAAAAAAGGTTTGCAAATGAACTGTGGATTCTTATATCAGCTGTAAATAACGGAAACTACAGTAGAATTTAATGCCCGCACTAAAATGTTTAAATGCTTGTTAGGCTAATACAAATGCCAGGATATTTATCTAAGGGAGTTAAATTTAGTCATTGTTTATTTGCTAAAATATTGATAGTTACCGTTTGTATAATGTTAAATGAATTGGCATTCTCTGCGAAAAAGACGTCACGAACATTCATGATAAATTACAAAAAATGCAGCTTTTTATTACTTCAGGGGCATTAACTGTTGTGTTAAAGCGAGGATTATTATAAATATAAAATCAGCTTAAACGTATATGCTTTGACATCGATATCCACAAAATGATTACAATAATAAACTAAGTGTTATGCAAAATTGATTTTAAAAACAAGAGGGTCATGATGAACCTGGATCGCTCACCTGACTAATATGAGCTACATGTTTCAAATGTCAAACTGATGATTTTTAGAAATTGTTTGAAAGATTTTCCGATGTACAATCAAGTAATCCCTGGGACAGGGCCAATTTTACCCCGGGGTTAATGATTTGAACAAAGTTTGTAGAAGTCTACTAGGCAATGTTTCACATCAAATATCTAAGATCTCTGCCTTCTGGTTTATTTTTAGCATATTTATGAAGATTTCCTTATGTACCATCAAGTAACTCCTGGGGCTGGGTCAATTTCACCCTGGAAGGTCAAGATTTGAATAAATTTTGAAGAGGTCCACTAGGCAATGCTACATGTCAAATATCTAAACTCTAGGCCTTCTGGTTTATTTTTAGAAAATTTTGAAGATATTTCTATGTATAATCAAGTGTCAATTTGACCCCGGGGGTCATGATTTGAATAAATTTTGTAGAAGTCTACTAGGCAATGCTACATGTCAAATATCTAAGACCTAGGCCTTCTGGTTTATTTTTAGAAATTTTTTTGAAATTTTCCTATATAAAATCAAGTGACTCCTGGGGCGAGGTCAATTTTGACCTCGGGGGTCATGATTTGAACAAATTTGGTAGAGGTCCACTAGGCAATGCTACATGTCAAATATCTAAGATCTAGGCCTTCTGGTTTATTTTTAGAAATTTTTTTGAAGACTTTCCTATATAAAATCAAGTGACCCCTGGGGTGGGGTCAATTTTGACCCCGGGGGTCATGTTTGAAATTTTTTTTGTAGAGGTCCACTAGGCAATGCTACATGTCAAATAACTAAGCTCAAGGCCTTTTGGTTTATTTTTTAAAATTTTTTGAAGATTTTCCTATAGAAATCTATGTAAAATCAGGTGACCCCTGGGGCAGGGTCAATTTTGACCCCGGGGTCATGATTTGAAAAACTTTAGTAGAGGTCCACTAGGCAATGCTACATGTCAAATATCTAAGCTCTAGGGCTTCTGGTTTTTGAGAAGAAATGTTCAATATTTTTATTAAATTACTGGCAATTCATGACATATATATCACTTTTCTGAAATGTTCGATAACATCATCAATCAATTATAACGGATTATTGTCGTATTAGAAGGTAGAAAGCTTTTTTTCCAATAGCTTACAATCTTTGTATATAGAGTTATTACATTTTATACCTTACAATAAACATCGCTGATTACTTTGTTACGATTATGTGAATAGTGTAAAATATTTTTAATGTTTTTATAACCATACCCTTACAGAAGAAAAAGGCCTGCTGCGTACTCTTGCTGTGTACATACAGCGTATATGATGTGTACATGATGTGTACTGAAATCAAGGGCTTTAAATAGTACGCAGGATATACACCGCACATACACCGATAGTACGTTTGTAGTACACTTTTGACATGCAAATGAGCTCTGCCGCGTACTGCTTGCTGCGTACATGCTGTGGACTACAAAGTACACAGGATGTATGCTGGAGGAATTTAGTATGCGGGAAATAGTACGCAGCATGTACGCGGCACAAACACTTTTCACATGCAAATGAGCCTGCGGTGTACTACCCCTGCAGCGTACATGCTGTGTACTCCTGGCCTGAGTCCTGCGGCGTACATGCTGTGTACTCCTGCTGCATACATGCTGTGTACTCTTGTGGCGAAACTGCTGTGATAATGTAAATTCCTTACCCCACCAACTTTCATATGCAAATGCTCAGATCATTTGGACAGAAAAAAAAAAAACAGAAAAAAAAATAAGTGACATGCATCAATAAGTATTTACCCTTACCAAAATAATGTAGATTGATGTTATCAAATAAATTAGTATGCTTTTCTTCATCCACTTTTCAATGAAATAAATCAATTTTTGTAGCTTGTAATTTGGTAAACATTTGAAGAAAATGGCGTAACTTCATCAAGGGGAAACAACTTTAATGAAACTAAATATAAGTGTATAGTATGTATTTATTTTGATTAAAATCCATCTGAGAACAATCTAGGACTAGAATTATATAAGCATTTATACACTTTTACGTCCGTAAAAAGTAGCGCACCAAAAAATTTTGGATTGATTTTTTCCAATGGGGCGAGCGCAATTAGCCAAAAACGTTCTGAAAATATACGAGCGGCAAATCCGATGAACAACTTTTTAATTTGGTGAGGCCTTAATGAGTTAACATAATGAGCATTAAAGCCTTTATAAAACATGATAGAATGGTGTTTTGCTTAAGAGTATTCAAATAACAGTGAGAGCTATTAATTCTTCTCATTCGGGTACAAAATGTAATGCAATGAAGTTCAAATAAGGCTTTTCAATTTTCCAAGTTAGAAAGCTCCAGGATTAATTCAAAATGAAAAAGAATATATTTTTACACTGCATGCAAGGTGCAGTTCAGAAATCACTAAGATGTAAGCTTCACAAATGAACATTGCAAATAGTTTGGCAAATTTTCATTGTTCAGAATACCGGTTATCTGAACTATTCTATGCTATTAAGATAAAAGTTACTCAGAAATCAAGTTCTTGCTTCCAAAAAAAAAAAAAAAAAAAAAAATGTAAAAATCCTTCCTGCATGAAGTGTACTTCAGACTTTTACCTAAAAAGATTCAAAGTATAAACACCAAAAGAAAATGAACAAGTCCCTGCCGCGTATATGAAGTTTACTTCAGACTTTAACTTATAAAAAGAACTAAGTATAAATGCCAAAAGAAATTGTACAAGTCTTTCCCGCGTATATGAAGTGTACTGCACAAATTTCAAAGTATCTGCGGTGTACATGCAGTGTACTATTTTCTTGTACAAGTCCCTCCTGCGTACATGCAGTGTACTCCTTAAATTTTCAGAGTCTGTGCTGCGTACTTGAAGTGTACTAGTGACCTCCTGCGTACATGCTGTGTACTCGTCGAAAAAGTATGCGGCATGTACGCGGCATGCGGTGTATGTAAAATGTACCCCTCTGGCGTACTACTGTGTTCGCGGCATATACACAGCAAATACGCAGCATGTACGCCACAGAGGCTTGCTTCTGTAAGGGATCTCACTGCAAACAAACAAATATCCTCTATGTAATATATACCACACAATCTTGACCCCCTGGCCTCCATATGCAATTCCATCCATTATTTTTCAATAAGTTACCAATAAGTTCAATCCAAACTAAAACAAGAGGATCATGATGGCCCTAACCACTCATCTGCCTTTGGCCACTTGACCTTGAATGTATCATCATATGCTGTATCAAATATGTTTAGTACGGACGGACTAGAAAGGCAAGAAATGGTTCACAAATCACGATTTCTAGCGTGTTAATGTTTTTCTTATAATTTGACCTAGTGACCTAGATTTAATGCTAAGCTGACCTAGTTCCACTATTGCTATTGATTTCAAGAATATAACATTCTGATCAAATTTTATGTAAATCCTGCGGAAAATATGGCCACTAGAGTTGCAATAAGGTTTTTGTATGATTTAAGGCAACGGCCTAGTTTTTGAATCCAGTTTCAAACTTGACCTATTTATCGTTACGACAAACACTATAAGTTACGTCCAAATTAGGTAGAAATGTAAGTGAGCTAGAATCTGCGGCGATTCGACACGAAAAGGCTGTACATCGCCGAATCAAGTACAAAATGCCGCTACGGGAGTATTAACAATATCTATCTATGCTTTGACCTAATGACCCAGTTTCAAACTAAACCTAGATCATAAAGATGAAAATTCTGACCAGGTCCTGAACAGGCGAAAAATGTGCTCTCCAGTACCTGAAATGTTTTTCTTTGATTTGAACTAGTGACAAAATATTCCACCCAAGATGACCCAAATTAGACCTATATTACATACATGTACCTAATTACCAGCCAATCCAGCACACCTTGTGGTCAGTATATGTGCACACTGAAGTTAACTTTTATGAAATTTGCGTTTGTGTGTCTGATGGAGGGGTAATGCGGCAATGGGTGGAAGTATGGGAGTTGTGTGGTGGATAAAGGGATGCTATGGCACAGGAAACATAATAAAGTGAATGAGCTGGTTGGAGGTGGGGACGTAAATGGTTTTATAAGTTATGTTCCGGGGGCAAAATGTGACATCATATTTGAACCTTGAGCTCAATTTGTGACTTGACTTTTGACCTACTGACTCGGGCTTCACTCCGCACATCATCTCATCGACATCTACCAATATGTCCAGTTCAAAGTCGAGGTTTGATATTTGAACCCAATTTGTGACCTTGACCGTTGAGTAATATATTCGGTTTTTGCACTCGGCATATCACGCCATCACCCCCTTCCAGAAGCCAGTGTCTTTTTGTTTTTCTTCTGGATACGATTCAAAATAAACTAGAGATGCTTTTGAGAAAAGCGCATGTCTCCCACAACTGACCCTTAGATGATGAAAAATGTTAGTTTCTCTAGATGTTTTAGACGAGTGGATCCAATTAGATGGTCTGGATGAGTGGATCCAATCAGTAATTCAAGGGCCATAAATGAAAAGTGCCTGGGCGGATTTGGCTAGTTATCGAACTTGGGTAAGGTCTTATGGCCAAACACATTTTGTTCAAGTTTGGTGAAGATCAGATGAGAAATGTCCGACTTAGAGAGCGGACAAGAGTAAACAGACGGATTTTTTCAGTAATTCAAGACCGTAACTCTAAAATGCCTAGACCGATTTAACTAGTTATCGAAATTGGCCGAGGTCTCATGGTCAAACACATTTTGTTCAAGTTTGGTGAAGATCAGATGAGAAATGTTCGACTTAGAGTGCGGACAAGAGTAAAAAGGCCGATTTTTCGATAATTCAAGGGCCGTAACTCCAAAATGCCTAGACCGATTTAGCTAGTTATC
This sequence comes from Mercenaria mercenaria, assembly GCF_021730395.1. Taxonomy (NCBI): domain Eukaryota; kingdom Metazoa; phylum Mollusca; class Bivalvia; order Venerida; family Veneridae; genus Mercenaria; species Mercenaria mercenaria. Next base: position 27,405,333 of record NC_069364.1, on the reverse strand, counting down.
GAACTTGGCCGAGGTCTCATGGTCAAACACATTTTGTTCAAGTTTGGTGAAGATCGGATGAGAAATGTTCGATTAAGAGTGTGGACATGAGTGAAAAGGCCAATTTTTCGATAATTCAAGGGCCGTAACTCCAAAATGCCTGGACCGATTTGGCTAGTTATCGAACTTGGCCGAGGTCTCATGGTCAAACACGTTTTGTTTAAGTTTGGTGAAGATTGGATGAGAAATATTCGAATTAGAATGCGGACAAGAGTAAAAAGACCGGGTTTTGGTAATTCAAGGGCCATAACTCCAAGACGCCTGGACCGATTTGGCTAGTTATCGAACTTGGCCGAGGTCTTATGGTCAAACACATTTTGTTCGTTTGGTGAAAATCGGATGAGAAATGTTCGACTTAGAGTGCGGACAAGCTTTGTGACAGACACACACAGAGACAGACTGGAGTAAATCAATATGTCTCCCACACCACTGTGTGGTGGGAGACATAATGAACAGACAGGCGGACAGACGAGGCGTCAGGTAATACTTTTACTACAACGGGTGTATAAAAATCGACCATGAAAGCTCTGACAATATTTACCTGTCCATTTTTCATGTTTGATACACATCATGTTTCATTTCAATCGGATTAGTCCGGTCATTCTGGCTCAAATACACCCTTGACCTCAAACAAATTGCAACAGAAAATGTTTTAAGCGATTTTAAATCCTGAAACCATCCTGCTTAACATATTAAAAGTCTAGAAAAATCTAGATTGCGGAAGAGTATAAAAATCGAAGTCAAATTGATGGTTATTTAAGATTTTATTTTTCTAATTTGATAACTCAAAATTACACATATATCTCATTTTACAATCAATTGTACGGATAATATGCTTTATTATGTATCTATATATTATACTTTTATGGCTTGAATTAATAGGAAAGCAATTTAATTTGAAAACAAATTTTTATATGTAACTTTTGTACATAAAATCAAAAGTGGGTGGGGTAATTTCATATGGCAACATGACATAAGAAAATTAAGTAACTGACAACATTCGACGAAATACATAATATACTGTCCAAAACACATAAAATGGTGTAATTTACCTACATCTTATAATTTTATTCTTAAATAAATGTAAATTAATCATTTTATGTACGTGGCGGCATTTAATATTAATTTGGGTGGGGTAATTTCATACATGATAAGGACACCTTTCTATCACTGTACACTGTTCTACAATTTTTTGTACATAAGTTATATTACTTGTACACATCCTTAATACAAATACATGAAACGTTTGTAAATTGTTTACTGATACATAGGTTACATTACACAATGACCTTTAACATACCAGTTGACCTTTTAAAGGTCAAATAGAAACATATAAGAATGGGTGGAGTGATTTTATATGGCAAAATAGCACAAAAATTAACTGACAACACTCGATGGAATACTTAATAATGTCCAAAACACGTGCAATAATCTAATTTTATTTCTATCTCAATATAAAGTATTCAGTCTATGCATGTGCTTGCATTTGAATCAAAAGTGGGTGGGGTAATTTCATACATAATAAGGATTTTTCTAAAGAAAAAAAATGCACTTTTTAACAAAAAACTGTTTTGAAATAGTTAAAAATGGGTGTACACATCCTTAAAGAAACTACATTAAAAGAGTTTGTAAAATATTAACTGATGAGTATGTTAGATTACACAATGACCTTGATGTATATAAGTCCACATTTTAAAGGTCAAATTGAAACATATGAGTGGGTGGGGTAATTTCATAAGGCAAATTGGTAGAAAAAGTAACTGTACTAACTGATAACACTTGATGGAATACATAATACTGTCCAAAACACTGGTGCAATTTACCTACTAGTTGTTATTTAAAACCTACTATAAAGTAATCATTATATGAGACTGTTTGCATTTAAATCAAAATGAGGTGGGGTAATTTCATAGCACAATAAGGAACATTTTTCTAAAGTAACAATTGCAATGTTTAACAAAAGTTTACAATAGTTGTACAATGCTTCAAGAAAATACATAGAAATATTTTTTGAAATGTAAACTGATACCTTGGTAACATTACACAATGACCTTGAACCATATACGTTGATCTTTTAAAGGTCCAATGGAAACATATGTGAAACACTCGACACAAACATAATAATTCATAAAGTTTCTGAACGAAAACCAGTAAATAATAGATAAATTTAAACAGTTCATTTTTATGTTTACTAGTCCCTTGTCCCGTACTTATATTTTTATGAATACACTATAGACACCACCTTCTATCAGTAACTAAATTTTATATGTTTTGTTACATTTTAATTGACTCATAATGGTCACGGTTTTATTCCAGGTCAGCGTCTGTGTCGTTGAACTTGGCTACATTGGTGCAGCTAATGCCACGACACTCGGAGCATCCGGAAGAACATTCTAGTCCATTTTTCCTACATGTACATCTTTTTGTGTCGCACTGTTGTTTACATTTACATTTAACCATTTTCAAGAGCTTTTCCGGTGCGGGGGATCGGTCTGTTTTAATTGGCACCATCTTGTTTCCTTTCAGTTCAAATCCCCACTCCACTGGCGACAGATTTGAGTCGCTGTCTGCATATATCCATTCCTGGACTTGGAAATACGCTCTTAAAGTGTGATACTTGGCGGCATCTGCTGTTGGTGGCAATGTGCTAACTTGAACGTAGCTTGTGCTAGACATTACTTTTTGGGAAAATTTCCTGATGCGCAATAAATTCAGGTTCTCAATGGACAACCCGCCATATAATGACACTAGTATCCGCTCACCAATGTCGATAATTGCATCTTTGTCTGTTTCTTTGAGAAAAGCATCTGCCAGAATACGTATTTCTTCGTTTGAGCGAAATGCCTTCAGTGTTCCCCCTTTGCTGATCCCGATCATATGAGATGTCGTATCACAACCCGATAGTGCATGAAGAACTGGTAATGTCCCACTTATCTGTTCGCCAAGTATTTGTTTGGTCTTTTGGATGTCCCATATCCGGACAACCTTTGAGGCGTTTTGTCTGGCTGCAGGCTTAAAAACGACCGATTTGTGACGTGAACGTATGTGGTACACCACAATCACCAATATATCTGTATCCTCGCCTATGATGACAACAACATTTGTTTCGGCTAAATCTAGAGCAGTTTTCACTATCAATACATCAGCATCCCCTTTCGCATGAACTACATCATATCCATTCTCCTCAAGTTCTTGGGCAAGCAAAAATATGAAATTTTGCTTGTTTTCTACATTTGACAAGAATATTTCCTTCTTAGATGCTAATGGTGTTGATTTTGTTATATACACCTTCGGTCCTGTGACACCGCGGGTTCGTCTCAAGTGTGCAGTATCTTTCGTAGATGGGCCGGAAGTATATCCATCAAATACAATAACTGCATTTGGATATCGGTTGGATATGTATCGAATATAAGATTCACAAATTTCGGAAAACAACATTCCAGCCTTCCAAGGTACTTGTTTGTAACAAGGAGCCTCCATCCAGTACGAACCTGACACTTTCATCATTAAGGTTTCCATTATGACTGCAGTCTCCAACTTCCCATATTGCCTCAGCAAGTAACCATTTCTGTGACTCTCTTATAAGTCCATCGGGAGCAAATAATGAGGAAGGCAAACCACATAATTCATAGGTAAATACATCTGGAAGATCATCACTAAATCTCTGTGCTGCTATCGTCAACCGTTGGAACAGCAGTTGTGGATCAACCTTTAGTGGCTCGTCGTTAATCTTGATTTGTTGTGCTGCATCTAGAGTGACGAAAACGTTTTGTCCAACCATTGCTGATACAACTTCTGTACCTATTTGTACTGCTTTGTGTGCATTCACGCTGGAATGCGATGTAACACCTGTTTCAATATTGAAGAGAATGATATCTTCTCTAAAAGGATTTCGTTCCTCCAAGTGTGACATTAAAGTCTGCGTATCTTTTCGATCTCTAATAATTCGCGACTTTCCACTATCTTTATGCTGCTCACTTGTATGGAATTCCTTCCCACAAAACGCCTGCATTGCGTTGTTTATAGCAATGCAGGCAGGCCTTGAGAGCAGCCACTGGGTTCGTTGCTGCTCACTCATGCCTTTACCTCGTGTCATCCCTCCTGCACTTTTTACCGACCTCATGAGGACCTGCTCGATCACTAAGTCTGCAGAAAGTCCTGCCCAATACCTATCACTGCGTCTCACAACATGATAACCTTGAAGGAAAGCCTTGTGTACATCTGGATGACTTTCATGAAGGTTCTGCATTGTCTGTAGGTATAAATAGACAGACTTCAAGTACAGATTATGTCCGGCCGCAGCAAAATAGGGTAACATTTCCTGCATAGCCTGCAAACCAAGTTCCCAGAATCCAGTTCTTTCAGCCGCAATGAATTTTTGCAGTATATCAGTCATTTCTAAATATTGAATCCATAAAGCAGCGGTTGGGTATTTCTTAATGTCTTGTCTAATCTGCATGTACTCTCTTTCTACGTAATCCAGAAGCTCATTCTGATAGACAGTGTCTACACTGGTATTTCCAGATACAAGTTGCTCGTAATATCTTACTAGGTTTTTCATATTAAGATGAACTGGAGCCGCGTTATTTTCCATCATATTGTTGTTCAAATCTGACTGTATTGAATGTGTATTTGACATGTTTATGTTTCCTACTGTAGAAGCATCTGTCAAACTGACATCCATCCTATCAAACTGTCTATCAGTGTCTTCATGTGTTATCATTTCTTCATGATGCATGTAGCTTCCTTCGTGTGTCACCATTCCTTCAGACTTCTTTGTGTCTTTATGTGTCATTACTTCTTCACATTTTTCCGTGTGTTCATGTGTCATCACTTCTTCAGACCTTTCTGTGCTTTCAATTATCATCATTTCTTCAGACATTTCGGTGACTTCTTGTTTCATCATTTCTTTAGAATTCTTCGTGTCTTCATGTGTCATAATTTCTTCAGACGTCATCTCTGGGTCTTTATGGGTCATCGTTTCTTCCTGTTGCATGTTGCTGTCTTCATGGGTCAGTATTTCTTCATGGTTCTTTTCTGTCTCGTCGTGTGTTGTCACTGCGTCATACTGAGTTCCAAAATATTGCCGCATTAGCAGAACATTCAATGCATTGCTTGCTAGAAAGTGAGCTCTCACCGCTCTTGAAACTGCTTTTCCGCTCATCATGTGTGGGATAGTATTGGATGCATATATTGTTTCCAACAGTTCACTTAAACCAGAGCCTGACATCAACTGACCAATGCATCCTAAGAAGCTCATGATACAATGAAAAACCACCAAGTCGTACCAAAATTGCTTTAAGAGGGCTATTAGTGTTTTTCATTTGCTACAACAGTCATAGCTTTCCAGTACAATGGCTGATCAAATGTTACAATGGCCGTTTGATTGTATCGCTTGGCATGATGCCCAATGTACTGTAACGTTGTGTAAATACACGACATATCCCTGGTGAATATCTATCATTGGCAAAAAACAACCGAAGATTTCCCAGGATATTCACCTTGTCTCACCATTTGCATAAATCCGGACCATTCAGGTCCTTGACATCGTAAGGGCCATGTGATCTGCGCAAGCAGAGTTAATCTGGCAGTGCAGTCTGATGGGGTCCATTTAACCAATTCTTCTAATTGTAACGGCGTGCGTTCGTCTGCTGCTGGTGGTCGGTAGTAGGAAATTTCTACTTTTCCTGCTGCCAAAAGTTCGTCTGAGTACACAACCTGGCGCTTTACTGGTTTATTACCAAACTTCCCTGGGGTGACGCAAGCAATCATCCCCATGCCGTGAAATGTTCCATGCCCGTCTATGGTACACAAATTATGATCCACGTTGTCAGCAACGTACTGTATAAACGGACTATCTGAATCGCTATCCTGTTCTATATCACCATTGCCAGATATAGCAGCATTTTTCTCAAACAGTTCGACTTCTGTGTATGAAATACAAAAGCCAATACTGTTCAAGAGCTCTACAATATACTTTGAACCTGTAAGATGATGTGCCGACACTGCGAGCCCAAATTGTAAGGGGGCAATTATTGCTCTTGGTCGCGTTCCTTGCATTATTGCATGACCTATAGCGCTTATTTTTTCATCTGCATCTTTTTCATTGAATAACACACGTAACAGTAGATAAAGGCTGTCAGGTAAAAACTCTTTATTTGCTTCACGTGCTTCTATACTTAGTGAATCGGGATATAAAGTTTTATCGACTTCTTTTGATTTTATGTCACTCTTTATCAATTTTGCAAGAGTTGAGCACACACGATAACCAGGTCTTCGACACAGGGTGCCTCTAGAGTGTCAGTCGTTTTTGTATGATCTGACCTAGTTCAGATGACCCAATTTCGAACTTGACCTAGATTTCGTAAATCCGAACAATCTGACCAGATTTTATGTAAACAAGAATAACAAAGTGAAGTGGCATCTAGGATATCAACAATTATTTCCGAAGATTTGATCAAGTGACCTAGTTTTTGACCATAGAAATCTTAATCTTGAACATGACCTATATTCATATAGACATAAACATTCTGCCCATGTTTCATTGAGATCAGTTAGAAAATGTGGCCTAAATGCTTTTTTTTTCTAATGATCTGACCTAGTAACCTGGTTTTTGACCCCACATAGCCTAGTATTCAACTCCCCAGAGATTTGATTTTATTGAGGCTAATATTCTGACAAGGTTTTATTAATACTGAGCCAAAAATTGTGACCTCCCATGTGTCAACAGTAACATTGTGTACTATGGAGCATCCACCTAATAACAGATATTAAAAGTTCAGGTGAGCTAAATTTATTGAGCGTACAAGTGTTTTTTTTCTATTTTTAGGCAAAGCATCCTTGACCTTTGGCAAGCACATTTTTGATCATCAGTTCTGCCTGCAAATAATCTCGACGAGATGACAATAAAGCTCAAATGTAAACCAAAGGGTTCTGAAGATATGAAACCATCCAAAATTCCAAGGCACACCTACTTTACATCTGTGACCTTGACCTTCAGCAGGCACAATTAGAACACCAGTTATGTAAGATCATATATGATTCACGTCTAATATTCTTTAAGTTTAGAAGACACTGCACAAACATGAAATACAAAGACATGAGTTTTGATCATCAATTTTGACCTTCATCTTGAGCAGGAATGATTGAAATATGGATTTACATGTTGCCTCGATCATGTGATCCAAGTTCTATAAATATCCTTCAAGGGGTTTGTTTATAAGATATGGAGCAAATATAACTTCTGACATATGGATGGACTGACAACCTAGAAACGTACAATACCCCACAATCTTTGATGAGAGATAAACAAGAGCTGTCACAGGAGACAGCGTGCCCGACTATTTCGATGCTGGATAGTGAAATTGGGCACATCTGAGGAAGCTGGAGCTGTCACTGGAGTGATTAATGACTCAAATGTGGATAAATATATTGGACAATAGCTTAAGTCTCAAAACATTAAATAAGTATAAAAGGAACATAATTCATGGAAAACTTCTGCAGAAGTAATGCACCATGTGTTATATCATGCGGCTAATAATTCGGAACAACTACTTTAAGTTTGAATCAAATCTATTTAGTAATACTGGAGATACAGCAAAAGTGCATCGCAACTTGAACCGGAAATTCTATTAGGAAAAGGAGGGCATAACTCAAAATGTACTGGTGCCAGCATTATCAAACTTGTGTTATATGATGTGGAAAAACCATTTTAAGTTTGATTAAATCCATTTAGTAACAACAGATATAAAAAGCATCAAAATTAAACTGAAATTCTAAGTAAAAAGGGGATATTACTCATAAAATATTTGTGCCAGAGTTACTGATCTTATGTCTTATGATGAGGATGATGATCTGGAAAAACTAATTTAAGTTTTAATCAAATTCATTAAGTAATGACAAAAATATAGTGAAAGTGCACCACAATTAACCTGAAATTCTAAGTAACAAGAGGACCATGATGGTCCTGAATCGCTCACCTCTTCCCACATGACCCAGTTTTGAGTATGACAGCGTTTTTTCTATTATTTGACATAGTGCCCTAGTTTTAGAGCTCATGTGACCCAGTTTTGAACCTGACCTAGATATTATCAAGATAAAAATTCTGACCAATTTTCATGAAGATCCATTCAAGGGTATGGCCTCTAGAGAGGTCACAAGGTTTTTCTATTTCAAGACCTACTGAATTAGTTTTTGACTGCACATGACCCTGTTTCAAACCTGACCTAGATATCATCAAGATGAACATTCAGACCAAATTTCATACAGATCCCATGAAATATATGGCCTCTAGAGAGGTCACAGGGTTTTTCTATTTTTAGACCTACTGACCTAGTTTTTGACCGCACGTGACCTAGTTTCGAACTTGACCTAGATATCATCAAGATGAACATTCAGACCAACTTTCATACAGATCCCATAAAAAATATGGCCTTTAGAGAGGTCACAAGGTTTTTCTATTATTTGGCCTACTGACCTAGTTTTTGACTGCATGTGACCCAGTTTCGAACTTGACCTAGATATCATCAAGTTGAATGTTCTGACCAATTTTCATGAAGACCTTAAGAAATATGTGGCCTCTAGAGAGGTCACAAGGTTTTTCTATTTTTAGACCTACTAACCTAGTTTTTGAGGGCACGTAACCAAGTTTCGAACTTGACCTAGATATCATCAAGGTGAACATTCTAATTTTCATGAAGATCTTGTGAAATATATGGCCTCTAGAGAGGTCACAAGGTTTTTCTATTTTTAGATCTACTGGCCTAGTTTTTGAAGGCACGTGACCCAGTTTCGAACTTGATCTAGAGATCATCAAAATGAACATTCTGACCAAATTTCATAAAGATCCCACAAAAAATGTGACCTCTAGAGTGGTCACAAGCAAAAGTTTACAGACGCACGACGGACGCCACGCCATCACAAAAGCTAACCTTTTCACTTTGTGACAGGTGAGCTAAAAAGGGGGCATAATTCATGAAATATTGGTGCAAGAGTTATGGCCCTTGTATCATATGATGTGGGTGATGATGTGGTACAACTATTCTAAGTTAGAATCAAATCCATTTGGTAATAACAGAGATAACGTGAAAGTTTATCAAAACTTCAACCTGAATTTTTAAGCAAAAGGGGTATAATTAAAAAAAATATTGGTGCAAGAGTTATTGTCCTTGTGTCATATGATGAGGTACAACTGATTAAAAGTTTGAATCAAATCTGTCTGGTAATAACAAAGATAGAGTGAAAGTGCATAAAAACTTTAACCTGAAATTTTAAGTAACAAGAGGACCATGATGGTCCTGAATCGCTCACCTGTTCCTACATGACCCAGTTTTGAGTATGACGTCGTTTTTTCTATCATTTGACATAGTGCCCTAGTTTTTGAGCTCATGTGACCCAATTTTGAACTTGACCTAGATATCATCATTGATGATCAATATAAAAATTCTGAGCAATTTTCATGAAGATCCATTGAAAAATATGGCCTCTAGAGAGGTCAAAAGATTTTTTCTAATTTTAGACCTACTCATTAAGATGAACATTCAGACCAACTTTCATACAGATCCCATGAAAAGTATGGCCTCTAGAGAGGTCACAAGGTTTTTTATTATTTGACCAACTGACCTAGTTTTTGATGGCACGTGACCCAGTTTCAAACTTGACCTAGATATCATCAAGATGAACATTCTGACCAATTTTCATGAAGATACATTCAAGGGTATGGCCTCTAGAGAGGTCACAAGGTTTTTCTATTTTAAGACCTACTGACCTAGTTTTTGATCGCAGCTGACCCACTTTCAAACATGACCTATATATCATCAAGATAAACATTCAGACCAACATTCATACAGATCCCATGAAAAATATGACCTCTAGAGAGGTCACAACGTTTTTTTCATTATTTGACCTACTGCCCTATTTTTTGAAGACAATTCAGCATGCCCATTCACGCACTGCAGTACGTGAATCACGCACAAAATATCAAATGCACGCATAAAAATCACTTGTTGGGGGTACATGCACGCAGAGATTCGGAACTCCTGTTCAGCTGGCAAATCGCTGTTTATTTCATCATGCACTTGCCAATTGTTTGGTACAGTCTTAAACGCAGATCCGGTCCAGGGACGTGATAATTTCGTTTCCATCACCGAATTCTCGGCGTAATTGTCAGCCGCATGTAGAGGGGTTTCGTAAGTGTTTTAGTCAGACGTCACATGGATCGTGTGCAAAAAAAGTATGGATACAAAATGCAAAAAGGCATTTTAGCTTTTATAAACTCAACAAAAGGTTAACAGTATTTTATTTTTAGATATTTAACTGCAATTTTGATACACATTGCATATCTGTAATAGTTTGGGCATTTATTATTGATTGGCGATTTTTATCAGTCTTCAGTTGACTGTATGTTATTTCGGACAAATTATGTTCCGTCCACGAAATCGGGAATACATGAACCGTGCTGAAATCTTATTTACATTTAGTATAATATTGGGAGGGGTCCTATGATTCAAAATTTCCTATCTTAACTTTGGAAAAACATTTTAAATTTTCTAAAATTATCTCATCTGTTATACCCCACCCACGAGAGTTCTGCATGAAAAAAAAACATGTATATACAAATTTCAGTAGTTAAATAGAAAAAAATTCAGATCTACCATGTAGTGTACCCCCAGATTTTGAAGTGTACCCCTATTTTGCAAAAGCAGGGGGTACATGTACCCTTAACTTTAAAAATGAGTGGGCATGCTGGACATATGACCCACTTTCAAACTTGAACTAGATATCATCAAGATGAACACTCTGACCAATTTTCATGAAGATCCATTTGCAAGTATGGCCTCTAGACAGGTCACAAGGTTTTTCTATTTTAAGACCTACTGACCTAGTATTTGACTGCACGTGACCCGGTTTCGAAACTGACTTAGATATCATCAAGGTGAACATTCAGACCAACTTTCATACAGATCCCATGAAAAATATGGCCTTTAGAGAGGTCACAAGGTTTTTCTATTATTTGATCTACTGACCTAGTTTTTGAAGGCACGTGACTCTGTTTCGAACTTGACATAGATATCAAGATGAACATTCAGACCAACTTTCATACAGATCCCATGAAAAATATGGCCTTTAAAGAGGTCACAAGGTTTTTATATTATTTGACCTACTGACCTAGTTTTTGAAGGCACGTGACCCAGTTTTGAACTTGACCTAGATATCATCAAGATGAACATTCTGACCAATTTTCATGAAGGTCTTGTGAAATATATGGCCTCTAGAGAGGTCACAAGGTTTTTCTATTTTTCGACCTACTGACCTAGTTTTTGATCGCACATGACCCAGTTTGAAACTTGACCTAGATATCATCAAGGTGAACATTCTGACCAATTTTCATAAAGACCCCATGAAAAATGTGACCTCTAGAGTGGTCACAAGCAAAAGTTTACGCACAGATGGACGCCAGACGATCACAAAAGCTCACCTTGTCGCTTTGTGACAGGTGAGCTAAAAAGGGGGATAACTCATAAAAAACATTGATTGATTTGGGTTTTTACGGTGCACCAACACAGTATAGGTTATATGGCGCCAAACAGGACTAAAAATTATAGGTGTCACAGTTATGGCCCTTGTGTCAAATGATGTAGGTGATGATGATGAACAATTATTTTTAAGTTTGAATAAAATCCCTTCTGAAACAAGCAAATTCGATGAATTGGTATCCCCCGCCGAAAGGGTTTGTGGTGAGGAATGGCAAAAAGATATATCCGGCAAAAAGTTAAAGATGTTAATAAGAAGCAAATAATTTCATTAGTCAAAATCAATTTAACAGAAAACAAAAGTTTAATTAAAGAGTACACAATAAATGTATGATACTTTGATCCGGACTAAAGAATTTATTTTGAATGGGATATGCTTACTGTAATAAGCTTAGCTTTTAAAATTAAATGCAGTTAATTGAAATGTGAGCTTGAAGTTTAACTGGAATGAAATATTGTCTTTGAGTGGTTTGGCACCAGGTGTTGCTGTTTTACATGTACATTTGAACTTAAAAGATCAGATGTCCTTAAGAGAATACAGATAAGATATCTTGAACATGGCTGAGGGCAAGGTTTGTGCAGTCACAACTTAACATGTTGAAGGTTTGAACATTTAAAAGAAAAAAAAAAAAGGATGGAAATATATATACATGTATCTATATATAGATATATGTATATATTTATTTTTTTAGGGGGTGGGGGTGCAGGGGAACGGGAGAGGAAACAAAATTTCACATGCTGATTATAAATATTGATTGAAAATTAAAAATTTAAAAAAAAAAAGGTAAAAGGGTGAAGTTGGAGGGAGGGGTGGGGGGGGGGGGTGCAGAGGATGCATGATCAGTGGTGGGCATGACTGGGCGGAGAAGTGAGGTGGGGGAATAGTACAACTTGGAAGGTTTGCAAAAAATCTAAAATAAATGAAAAAAAAAAAAAAAAAAAATTTGGAGGGGGGGGGGGGGGGGGGGGGTGGGGGGGGGGGGGGGGTGTGACCAAGGCAAGTGGGTGACCAGGTGTGGGTGCGCAACTTCACATGTTTATAATAAATTTTCACAGAAAAGAATGAAAGAAATTTAATGAAATTCTGCCAAATGGCAATTTTGTTATGTACAAATATGTGGATTTTTAGACAATTAAAGGGCAATAACTCTGAAGTTACAAAAAGAAATCCGTACAAAATTGTCTGTGCACAACCACATTATAGTGCTCTAAATTCTGTTAAAGTTTCATAGTTCTAGGTCAAATATATCAAAAGTTATGATGCAGAAATTGGCATATCTATAGATCTATAGTACCCTATATAGTTAACACTAGAAACTTCTAAGGGCCATAACCCTGGTGTTACTTGGGCAATCTGTCTGAAACTTGATGGGTCCCATAACATGTATATGAAGTTTGTTTGAAAAAAATCTAAAATAAGGAATGAATTTTTGTTTTTTTTTGGAGGGGGGGGGGGGGGGGGGGGGGGGTGGGGAGGTGTGTGATCAAGGCAAGGCAAGGGGGCGACCAGGTGTAGGTACACAACTTCACATGTTTACAATAAATGTTCATGGAAAAGAATGAAAGAAATTTAATGAAATTCTACAAAATGGTAAGTTTGTTATGTACAAATATGTGGATTTTTATACAATTAAAGGGCAATAACTCTTAATTTACAAATAAATCCAAATGAAATTGTGTGTACACAACCACATTATGGTGATCTAAATTCTGTTTAAGTTTCATAGTTCTAGGTCAAATATATCAAAAGTTATGATGCAGAAATTGCCATATTTATAGTACCCTATATAGTTAACACTAGAAACTTCTAAGGGCCATAACTCTGGTGTTACTTGGGCAATCTGACTGAAACTTGACGGGCCGCAAGAACTCATTGTGGTGATCATGTATATGAAGTTTAAAATAAATATTCCCAACCATTTCCTAGATATGGCTCCGGACGGACGGACGGACGGAAAGACGGACGGAAGGACAATGCCAAAACTATATCCCTCCGACTTTTGTCGGGGGATAATAACAGAGATATAGTAAAAATGCATCAAAATTAACATAAAATTCTAAGTAAAAAGGGGACATAATTCATGAAAAATTGGTGCAAGAGTTATGGACCTTGTGTCATATGATGTGGGTAATGATGTGGAACAACTATTTTAAGTCTGAATCAAATCCATTTTGTAATAACAGAGATCAAGTGAAAGTGCACCAAAACTTTAACCTGAAGTTCTAAGTAAAAAGGGGGATAACTCATAAAATATTGGTGCAAGAGTTATGACCCTTGTGCCATATGATGTGGGGGATGATGAGGAATAACTATTTTAAGTTTGAAGCAAATCCATCAAGTAATAACAAAGATAAAGATAAAGTCCAGCTAAAAAGGTACAGCCGAAGGGCCATCAAAGAAAGTTTTCAGGACTACAAAACACTGTTGTTTTTCTGAAGGACTTTACTTTTTCATAGTATATGAATTCTTGACAAAATTTAAATACAAAAACATTTTTACAAACATTTTACTCGAATTTAAACAAATGCTGTTCAATATCTATAAATTCATATGTATTTAGATCTAATATATTCAGGACATAAAATTAAAAGTAGAATTATAAAGAAAACTATTTTTACTGCTCCTTTCCATTTAAATTTGAAAAAGTAGTATATAAATCTATACAAAAATATACTGTAAAGAGCACATAAATGATCCCATAATACTGTTCATGTGAAAGATGATTTTAACATATAACAAGAGCTGTCACTAATGGTGACAAATGCCACCCCCCGACCGCCCTGCAGCACCTTGACCTTTGACCTGGTGACCTTGACCTTTGACCTGGTGACCCCAAAGTCAGTAGGGGTGGTGTACTCAATAAGTACTATCAGCATGTGAAGTTTGAAGGTCCTGGGTGAAGTGGTTCGCGAGTAAAGTGCCTTCATGCAAAAAGTTAACGTAGGCCCCTGTGACCTTGACCTTTGACCTTGTGACCCCAAAGTCAGTAGGGGTGGTGTAATCATTAAGTACTATCAGCAAGTGAAGTTTGAAGGTCCTGGGTGAAGTGGTTTGCGGGTAAAGTGCCTTCATGCAAAAAGTTAACGTAGGCCCCTGTGACCTTGACCTTTGACCTGGTGACTCCAAAGTCAGTAGGGTGGTGTACTCAATAAGTACTATCAGCATGTGAAGATTGAAGGTCCTGGGTGCAGTGGTTCGTGAGTAAAGTGCCTTCATGCAAAAAGTTAACGTTGGCCCCTGTGACCTTGACCTTTGACCTGGTGACCCAAAGTCAGTAGGGGTGGTGTATTCAATAAGTACTATCAGCAAGTCAAGTTTGAAGGTCCTGGGTGCAGTGGTTTGCGAGTAAAGTGCCTTCACGCAAAAAGCTAACGTTGGCCTCTGTGACCTTGACCTTTGACCTGGTGACCCCAAAGTCAGTATGGGTGGTGTACTTAATAAGTACTATCAGCATGTGAAGTTTGAAGGTCCTGGGTGCAGTGTTTCGCGAGTAAAGTGCCTTCATGCAAAAAGTTAACGTTGTGACGAATGAACAAACAAACTAATGAACGACCGAACGGACAGTTGAAAACTAATATGCCTCCCTTCGGGGGCATAAAAACATGAAAAATGCTCACATTTTGAGGTTCTTCCAAAACTTTCTTGCAAGTATTTTAAATTAAATGTTTGACTGATTTGGGTTTCACTGCACAATAACACAGAACTATAATATGTTAACAGAGGACTAAAAGTTTTGATTTCACATCTCACTGCATAGGAATAAAGATACGAGGTACAGAACCAACACTTTTATATCTGTTGGAATCACACAGATACAGCAAAACCAAGTGTTCTTGTCAATAATGATGAAAGTCTCTTGTCTAAGAACTGCTTGAAAGGAAGAACACTTCCCTTTTAACAGATATAGAAGTTTTAACTATCTGCATTCTCCTACTATCAAATTAAGGTAAGTGAGGGATAATTTTTCAACAATATTTGAAATTTTTAAGTACTTCAATCAAAGTGGTTGATTCTGTATATAATTCTTATGTTTCAAAAACCCACAAATTGTTTCTGAAGTAAAATATTTCAAAATTCCAAAATTTTTAGCCTCATTTTAAAAAGCACATAACAAACCAGCCTGGAGGAGAGCTCTTTGTTTAACAACTAACATTCAATTTAATAAGCACCATTCTAGATGGAATATATCTTAAAACTTTTCATGCATGGCAATTTATATAAGAAAAGATATCATGACTTAAGCATTTGCTGACCAGGCCCCAATTTCATGAAAAAACTTATTATAAGTAATTACTTAGTTAATTTAAGTCTGTTACTTTAAAATCATGCTTTTGCTTAAATTATTATTAATCTAATGTTGATTTTTTCTATAACAATGTATTTATAGCTAAATTATACTATGGTCAGTAGTATTTGTCTGCAGTACTTATTTCAGTAACACAATATGATACTTCTATTTAAGGATGTAGGATCGAATTTTTTTTAACATTAAGAATTTTTTCACACTTTCATTTTAATTTTATAGGGCTTTTCTCCACCCATTGTTTACGCATTTCTGACTTTTTGTAAAATTGAAAAAATGGTGGTACTTTATAAAACATATAATATCCCACTTAATGTTATAGAGATTTCAAGTCTTACAGGTTAATATGAATATAAGGTGATGTCAGTATTATATAAGCATAAATGTCACTAATAAATCTCTTTCGTTATTACATGTTGACATAATTATCCCACCCACTTTATTTTCATTGGAAAAACGTATTTAGATCCAAAAAAAAACTTTAATGACACACAAAAATGCTTCGAAATGGAAAGAAAGGAAGTTGGGGTCACCGTGCGTCTAAGAGATTTAGTAAGAAAAAAACTGTTAAAACTGGTGAATTTTGATATTTTTTGTTCTTTTTGTTTTAATTTGTACTTTCTAGATAATACATTGTGCTATCTTAAAAACTTTTATTTTACTTATTGCTTAACATTATATGTATAAGTCAGGAAAATATCAAAGCCAAACCTGATCTACTTTAATAGATATTTGAAATTACCTACCCCTACCCCATTGTAAATCTTACCTAAATTTGAGGCAAATGCCAGCCAAAAATAAGGGTGAAATTTTTTTTCGCAAAAAGTGGAATATATTTTGTTACATGGTACATTATTATCAATATTTTAATTATTTAGCAGTAATGTTTGGCAAAACTTTTGTTAGAAACCAGTATTCGAGGAAACATTTTTCAAAATGGCGGATATCCTGAAAAAACAAAACAAAAAAAAAACACTCGTACATCCTTAAGCACGATATATAACAAACTTAACTTGCTTAAGTATATTTCTTATTTCTATCCTTCGTTCTCTGTAAAATTCAAACTGTTGTGTCTTGATCTATGAAACGGTCATATACGGTTTTGATATAGATGAAAAAGTCAATATTGAAGATACATAAAGGGCAAAAACAAGCATTTGAAATAACAGACTTAGCTAAGCATTTACTTAAGTCTTTTTTTTTTTTTTAAATTTGGGACCACGAAAGCTATTAAAAAACAAGAGCTCGTCGAACATGAAATGCACCCCTTGATGCATTCAGTAATTGCACAAGGAACAGAAATTGTATGCTCACTGTTAACAAAAGTTCTACCATTCTGGTTCAATCTGACCTTGACCTTTTAGTGAGTAGGTTATAGGAAAAAGATGTTTCCTTTTGTGAAGAAAGCACCAAACTTTGTATGTAACTATTTTGAAGTATGCTGAATCCAAAAAAAAAAGGAGACACGCAGTTCCCTACCCTCAATTAGCTTAAAATGAGGCCCCATAAAGGGACCTGTATTTTATTTATTTTAATCATATATTTTTGAAAACAATGTCCAAAAGGTTAATTTAAAACCAAAGTAAGTAACTATTATTGACATTATATTAATTTAATTACATTTTATACACATTTGATATATAGGACACTAACAAATGACATAGATGAGGCCCTAAAAGGGGAAAAATTGTTTAGAAATTTCATTTATAGGATGACTTTATTTTTAAGTGTGAATATTATATCACTCAGGTAAATAAAACTAATTTTAGTATTTAATTATATCAAAATATTATTTAAACATTCTTTACATTTTGAGGTTCATTAAGGATATTTTATAAAACAAGTTCACATATACGTAGTACTACATACTGTTATTCATATAATCGATTTTACAGTACTTATACTTACATGGGGTACCGATAGTTCGATTTCCCTCTGCATGTTATTAAGCGTTCAAAAGAGCAGCTATGGAAGGGGTTATTTTGTGTTTTTCTTGTAATTCAATATCTAATTTAAATTCATGTAAAACGTATTATACAAAACATAATTTATATGTTTTTCAAGACAATTAATGACTTCAAGCTAAAGCATACGATCACCCTAATGCTTTCTTTAAAACAATTTAAGAAAATAGAATGTGAGCTAAATGTATTGTTGTATTTATTATTAATTTATACTATATTCAATACTAATTTATTTGAATTAGATTAAGATTTCAAGTTTTAGAATCAGTCTAAATTCCGCTTTCTTGAAAATAGCACTGGTATTGTATGATAGATTAACCTTTTTACGGTTTGAACCAACGACCTTCCTATTGATCTGACAACGCCTTTACCACTAGACGGTCTCTCACACTCAGAACCCCTCAACAGAGCTTATAACTATAAACATTTCTAAAAAGCAGTGATTTACTGCAGACACCCCAAGAAAGCAAATAGTTACATATAAAAATAGTTTAAGATGAAAATATGATACAGAAATCACTAACAACTGAGGGAAGAACAAGCAGGCTTCAGACCTGGAAGATCTTGTACAGACCAGATAGCTACTCTCCGAATAATCATAGAACAGTCTATAGAATGGCGATCCCCACTTTATGTCACCTTCATTGACTTCAAGAAGGCCTTCGACCTGATAGACAGGACAGCAGTCTGGAGCATACTCGCACACTATGGTATCCCAGACAAGATCGTCAACATTATTCGGAGCATGTACAACAACAACACCTGTCAAGTCATCCATGACCTGAACCTTACAGATCCCTTTGCTGTCAACAACGGAGTACGACAAGGATGTCTACTGTCTCCTCTCATCTTCTCACTGGTGATTGACTGGGTGATGAAAACAACAATGGAGCAACCAAGAGGGATCCAATGGACACTTACCAAATGACTCGAAGACTTGGACTTCGCAGACGACATCGGTCTCCTGTCTCACACCCACAGACAGATGCAAGAGAAGATAGAGCATTTACAAGCTGTAGGAAGACGAACTGGCGTGGAAGTGAACAGAAATAAGACAAAAAGCCTGCGGATCAATGCGGCCCAGGATACAGCTATCCTCATAGAAGGGGAACCTATAGAAGATGTTCACATACCTCGGCAGTGAAGTCAGTAAGACAGAAGGCACAGAAGAAGATATAAGGTCCAGAACAGGAAAAGCTACGTATGCTTTCATCATCTTAAAGCCAATCTGGGACAACAGGGCCATACACCTCCGGACAAAGATCAGACTGTTTAACACCACTGTTAAAACAGTTCTGTTATACGGTTCAGAGACCTGGAGACGCACAAAAGCACTAGACAAGAAACTCCAGGTCTTCATCAACACAAGCCTGAGAAGAATCCTCCGCATCAGATGGCCAGAACGAATCTCAAACCAGGAGCTGTGGCAAAGAACCAACCAAAGGCCAATTGCGGAAGAAATCCAGATGAAGAAATGGAGATGGATTGGCCACACCATTAGAAGAGGCCAATCATGCACAGCCCGTCATTCTCTGGACTGGAACCCGCAAGGAAGTCCCGGAAGAGATCGTCCCGTGCAGACATGGCGGAGGACCCTAGACTCAGAGTTACAAAAAATCCAGATGTTTTGGGGAGAAGCTAAACAGGTTGCCATGGACCGTACCAGATGGAGAGCTGTTGTGAAGGCCTTATGTCCCTCCAGGGATGAAGAGGACTAATGATACAGAAATAAAGAAGGTCATACCAAATAGAGTTAGATGTAAATTTTTGAAGGTAAATATTAATCAATTAGTTTATACTAGTGTCTCCTTAAAATATACTAGCTGTCCTAGTTATAATCATAGCTGATATTTGCTCTTTGTCCAGTACAGTGTTAGGAATACCTCTCAGTAGCGCAATTATAAGTCCTAGGATAATTGCTTGTTTAGGGTAATGTCCCAAGCATGTTTGTGAACTTAGAAAAGTTTAAATCAGGTTACCCTAAACAAACAACTTTTAATTTTTGGCGTAACAACCCTTTCAATATTTAACTAAAACCGTAATCGGTTTGCCAGCATTTCACTCTCTAGCACACGTCTTCAAAATGTCTAAGTACACAGGATTGGCTTGATACATTTATATCTGCCTTTGTATGTATTCTTGTAGTTACATTGACGAGTTTCCTTCAACTTATAGCAGCTAATTATGAAATGTATTACATAATTAAAGTAAAGTACCAGTTCTCTTGACCATTTCTAGTTGAGAGGATTAGCAATGTCAATGTATGCTATAAATGCCTGTCTACAACCTGCTTGATACAATGATATTTGCTACATCTGTACATACGTGAACATCTCTCAAGGCCAGGGTGCTTTCAATACGTCTGATTGCTTAAAAATATATTCTCTGGCTTCATTTTGATATTTCTGCAAATGTATTGAGACAATATCACAACCAGATAATGCATTATAAAGAATGTTAGCTTTAAGTCTTCGTTCTTTCATGTGTCTTTTCCTGTTGGATTTTTGTCCTTGTTTTTATGCCAAAAAGACGGCTTACTACGGAATTAGTCAGCATGTACCAGAACTGTTTGAAACGGCCAAATAAAGCTTCAGCTAACAACTAGCAAACTGTTTTACTATAGAAAGTAACAGTGTGCATCATTGTTTGTTGCTCGTAACATTATCCCTTTGTGGTTTCGTTTTTATGCATCTATGGCAAACAAATATGTACCATGTCGCGTACCAGTTAGTGCACCAAATGTTGTGACTTCAAACTTTTGGAACATGGTCATGTTATAAACAAAGGTATCAAGCTGTTAGTCAGTAAATGGTGGTTCTAGTTCCTAAAGGAAATAGACAGCATGAACACATCTAAATTACCTGATGTTCACATTTCTAATATTTATATATGAAGTCATGTTTGTGGAGAGGCATTAAGGTATGGATATACTAAATAGCTGGCCTTCTTTATTCTAGATAAAATTGACAAATTATAAATGGCTACAGCACAGAGCAGAACCCGTTTCAAATGTCTGTAGCTTACATTTTTACATTTTCTTAAAGAATACTGTCAGTGCTGAAAAAAACATCAAATGGGAGTCATGTACTTCAGTCAAACAAACCAACTACAATATCAGCTAAAAATGATACCCCAAATTGTATGACCTACGGTACATTTCCATAAACAAGAGCTGTCCGTAAGACAGCCAAGCTCGACTATTCGAAATATTGTCACAGAAGCAGGAAATTATTACCCAAAATGTTAAATATCAAAAGAGTTTAAGTTCGAAAGGGGACATAATTTGACCAAAATACATATCAAAGTTATGGGACTTGATGCTATCAACTAGTTTTATAACCCCGAAGAAACATGTTAGGTTTAAATTCAATATCTGCATTAGTTTTGGAGATAGTAACTTGCATGTAAACTTTAACCAGAATTTTCTAAGTCCAAAAGGGGGCATAATTTGTTCAAAATACATGTTAAGAGTTATGGAACTTGACCTAGTGAGGCTGGTAATTGACCTAGAAAAGGAATAAATAAGATTCAAAGCTATATGCCTTTTGGTAATAGCTGTATGTACTTGCACGCAAAACTTTAACCAGAATTTTCTAAGTCCAAAAGGGGGCATAATTTGCCCAAAATACATGTCAGAGTTATGGGACTTGATTCTATCAACTAGTTTTATAACCCCGAAGACACATGTGAAGTTTCAATTTAATATCTATATTAGTTTTGGAGATAGTAACTTGCATGTAAAACTTTAACCAGGATTTTATAAGTCCAAAAGGGGGCATAATTTGCCCAAAATACATGTCAGAGTTATGGGACTTGTCCCAGTGAGGTAGGTAATTGATCTAGAAAAAGAAAAAATAAGTTTCAAATCTATATGCCTTTTAGTAATAGCTGTATGTACTTGCACGCAAAACTTTAACCAGAATTTTCTAAGTCCAAAAGGGGGCATAATTTGGCCAAAATGAAGGTCAGAGTTATGGGACTTGGTGCTATCAACTAGTTTTATAACCCCGAAGACACATGTAAAGTTTCAATTCAATATCTGCATTAGTTTTGGAGATAGTAACTTGCATGTAAAACTTTAACCAGGATTTTCTAAGTCCAAAAGGGGGCATAATTTGCTCAAAATACATGTCAGAGTTATGGGACTTGACCCAGTGAGGTAGGTAATTGATCTAGAAAAAGAAAAAATAAGTTTCAAATCTATATGCCTTTTAGTAATAGCTGTATGTACTTGCACGCAAAACTTTAACCAGAATTTTCTAAGTCCAAAAGGGGGCATAATTTGGCCAAAATGAAGGTCAGAGTTATGGGACTTGGTGCTATCAAATAGTTTTATAACCCCAAAGACACATGTGAAGTTTCAATTCAATATCTGCATTAGTTTTGGAGATAGTAACTTGCATGTAAAACTTTAACCAAAATTTTCTAAGTCCAAAAGGGGGCATAATTTGCTCAAAATACATGTTAGAGTTATGGAACTTGACCCAGTGAGGTTGGTAATTGTCCTAGAAAAAGAATAAATAAGTTTCAAAGCTATATGCCTTTAAATGATAGCTGTATGTACTTGCATGCAAAAACTTAACCAAGGTGTGACGCCGACGCCGACGCCGACGCCAGGGTGAGTAGAATAGACTATTCTTCGAATAGTCGAGCTAAAAATCTGTCATGCTATCATATTATTGCGAAAATGCTTCCTATATGTCAAGGATAGATCTGTTATGTGATTTCAGCAAACAAAATGTAAACAAGAGGGCCATGATGGCCCTATATCGCTCACCTGTTATCATTGCACTTGAGGACAAGAAGGTCCTCAGAAAAAATATCTAAGTCCAAAGCAGTAACAACAAAGGGAAGAAATTTAACCAAAAGGGAAGTAATTAAAAAAAAAATTATGGTAAGTGAAGAAAAGAAGGATCTGTCAAATAAATCTGTTGACATAAATGAAATTTCAGATCAGTATCTTCATTAGTTACAGAGATATACCCATTTTAATTTGAAATAAAGGGAGGTAATTTGACATAAAATCAGTCCATAGTTATCTACCCTGATTGGCTCAATGAAATTCCAAATAAGTACTTACTGATATAAATCCATTTTGATTACAATCAGGGGAGGTAATCAGATATAAAATAACTCTGAACCTACGCTTGGATCTGATTTGTCATGGAATCCAAGAATTATTGTTGCTGAAGTTATTTTGGAAGTTTGTATCAAATAAAACCATAAATGAAGTCTCTATATGGCTGCAAAAGCCAAAATAGCCAATTTTGGACCTTTAACGGGCCATAACTCTGGAACCCATAACGGAATCTGGCCAGTTCAAGAAAGGAACCAAGATCTTGTGGCGATACAAGTTGTGTGCAAGTTTGGTTAAAATCGAATCATAAATGAAGCTGCTATTGTGCAGACAAGGTCAAAATAGCTAATTTTAGCCCTTCCAGGGGCCTTAACTCTGGAACCCATAATGGGATCTGGCCAGTTCAAGAAAGGAATTGAGATCTTATGGTGATACAAGTTGTGAACCAGTTTGGTAAAAATCAAATCATAAATAAAGCTGCTACTGTGCAGACATGGTCAAAATAGCTAATTTTGGCCCTTTCAGGGGCCGTAACTCTGGAACCCATAACGGAATCTGGCCAGTTCAAGAAAGGAACCAAGATCTTATGATGATACAAGTTGTATGCCAGTTTGGTTAAAATCAAATCATAAATGAAGCTGCTATTGTGCAGACAAGGTCAAAATAGCTAATTTTGGCCCTTTCAGGGGCCTTAACTCTGGAACCCATAATGGAATCTGGACAGTTCAAGAAAGGAACCAAGATCTTATGGTGATACAAGTTGTGTGCCAGTTTGGTAAAAATCAAATCATAAATAAAGCTGCTACTGTGCAGACAAGGTCAAAATAGCTAATTTTGGCCCTTTCAGGGGCCATAACTCTGGAACCCATAATGGAATCTGGCCAGTTCAAGAAAGGACCTGAGATCTTATGGTGATACAAGTTGTGTGCCAGTTTGGTTAAAATCAAATCATAAATGAAGCTGCTATTGTGCAGACAAGGTCAAAATAGCTAATTTTGGCCCTTTCAGGGGCCATAACTCTTGAACCCATAATGGGATCTGGCCAGTTCAAGAAAGGAACCGAGATCTTATGGTGATACAAGTTGTGTGCAAGTTTGGTTAAAATAAAATCATAAATGAAACCTCTATCGTGCAGACAAAAAATTGTGGACGGACGACGGACAGATGGACGGACGAAGGGCGATCACAAAAGCTCACCCTGTCACTATGTGACAGGTGAGCTAAAAAGGAAGGAAAAAATCTCTACAGAGCAAAGTAGGAGACTCTTTGTTGTTTGTTGTCAATGCGCTATTTTGTAACTACCATGCTTTTTTTCCGCGCCAGTTTTCTATTTAGTGTCTGTATACCTTAACTGTGACCCTTGCATTGCTTAATTCTGTTGAATCTGGATTGACTAGTAATGACACTTGACTTTCATTACTATGTACACTTCATAGAACGAATTAAATGCCAGTGCAATAACACATTCATGTATAAGAAATATTAACTTGTCAAACAAATGTATTAGAGAAGTACTGGGAAACCTGTTACAATTCTTAGATATCTATTGAATGGGTGTAAATATCAGTTTCTTTTATTTTAGAACCATTTAAATGCCAGTGCAATAACACATTCATGTATAAGAAATATAAATTTGTCAAACACATGTACAAGAGAAGTCCTGGGAAACCTGTTACAATTCTTAGATATCTATTGCCCCAATAAAATACAGATATATAGGTTAACTCATGGACCTAAACAAGTGAATGTTTTTTACTTTTTTTGATATTTTATACATTTGATCCATGAATTCTGTTTTTTTTTTACTTATGGTACGTTCAGAAATATAATATTTTAACAATTGAAATAAATTAATTTGCCCTTAAAATGTGATTTTTAACAGTTTCCCCTTTAAGGACCTCATATTATTTTTTCCTGAGTCATGTGTATTGAGTGTGTATAAAATGTATTTGAATAAATTTTGTGTCAAGGGTTATAATTGGTTAAAGTAATGAATTAACATTTTTAAAATTGTTGTAGATATATTTAATTGAAATAAATAAATGGTAGTTCCCCTTTGGGGGCCTCATGTTTTGGTCTATTCAAGCCAAAAAATCATATATGTAGTTCATTTCTGATCCAGCATACTTTATAGCACTTTATAATACAACTTTCATTCTTTCTTCATAAGAAACATCTTTTCACACGCAGTTTTGAAATTAAACATACAGTAAAATCTGATTACCTCCCTTTTTAGTATGTATCTTGAGAAAGAAGAGTATTTTGTAGTAAACTTTGTATATTGTCAATATCAAATGGTTGTTTGGCTATGCTAGTGAAATGTTATCTATGTTTAGATCATATGAAACATTACTTTATAGATAAATTTCAATTTAAAGGAAAAAATATAATTATTTTCAAGACATTTTTACATCCCTTTTTTAAACCGATTGAAAAGGAGGTTCCAGGGCAGATATAGCGTGTCTCCTCCTCTTGTAGGATTTGGGATACCTTAAAGTAATTTCATGCAAACTTTGGTGCTTTCTTCACAAAGGGGAACATCTTTGCTATTTTTTGTTCCATATCTTACTCGCTATTTAACCTATTAACCTAACAAGAGATCACAGAGTGATCTTGGTGCCCACCACTGAGCCATTTTTGAACGTTTCAAATTTCAAGACTAGCTCAAGGTGAAAATCAAGATCAAATTTCATTGGGTACAAAACACTGTGCGTGTTGTCCACATTTTAAAGCTGTGGCTTCAGAAATGTGAAAGTAAGTCTCTAGATCAATTTCAAGGTCAAAGTTCATTTCGGTACATAAAACTATGCAAGTGGTTCAAATTTGATAGCTTGAGAAATGTGAAAGTACGTCACTAGGTCAAAATCAAGGTCAAATTTTATTTCAGAACACAAAACTATATGCATGTGGGCCAAATTTGAAGCCTGTACCTTCAAAAATGTGAAAGTAGGTCACTAGGTCAATAACAAGGTCAAAGTTTGTTTCGGTACACAAACCAATACAAGTGGTCCAAATCTGAAGGCTGTAGCTACAGAAATGTGAAAGTAGGTCACTAGGTCAAGATCAAGGTCAACTCATGTCAAGGTTCATCTTGCCACTCAAAAATATACATGTGGTCCAAATTTGAATGATACAGGTTACGGACATGAAGATTCTAAGTTTTTCCCTATATAAGTCTATATGAGCCATGTGACCCCTGGGGCGGGGCCATATTTGACCCTAGAGGGATAATTTGAACAAACTTGGTAGAGAATCACCAGATGATGCTACGTTACAAATATCAAAATCCTAGTCTTTGTGGTTTGGACAAGAAGATTTTCAAAGTTTTTCCCTATATAAGTCTATGTAAACCATGTGACCCTCAGAGGAGCCATATTTGACCCTAGGGGAATAATTTGAACAATCTTAGCAGAGGACCACTAGATGATGTCATATACAAAATATCAAAGCCCTAGGGCCTGTGGTTTTGGACAAGAGGTTTTTCAAAGCTTTTTCCTATATAAGTCTATATAAACCATGTGACCCCCGGGGTGGGGCCATATCTGACCCCAGGGAAATAATCTGAACAATCTTGGTAGAGGACCACTAGATTTTGCTACATACCAAATATCAAAGCCCTAGGTCCTGTGGTTTTGGACAAGAAGATCAGAAACCGTTAAACTGTTCCCGGCCAATTTGACATTGACCTTTGACTTAATAACCTCAAAATCAATAGGGGTCATCTGCTGGTCATGACCAACCTCACTATCAATTTTCCTGACACTAGGCCTAACCGTTCTTGAGTTATTGCCTGGAAACCATTTTACTGTTCCTGGTCACTGTGACCTTGACCTTTGACATACTGACCTCAAAATCAATAGGGGTCACCAACCTCTCTATCAACTTTCATGACCCTAGGCCTAAGCGTTCTTGAGAAATGGGTATAGCTTGAGAAATGTAACAGTAGGTCACTAGGTCAAAATCAAGGTCAAATTTTATTTAGGAATACAAAACTATGCATGTGGTCCAAATTTGAAGCCTGTATCTTCAAAAATGTGAAAGTAGGTGACTAGGTCAATGTAAAGGTCAAAGTTCATTTCGTTACACAAAATTATGCATGTGGTCCAAATTTGAAGGGTATAGCTTGAGAAATGTAAAAGTAGGTCACTAGGTCAAACTCAAGGTCAAATTTTATTTTGGAATACAAAACTATGCATGTGGTCCAAATATGAAGCCTGTACCTTAAAATTGTGAAAGTAGGTCACTAGGTCAATGTAAAGGTGAAAGTTCATTTCGGTACACAAAACTATGCAAGTGGTCCAAATCTGAAGGCTGTAGCTTGAGAAATGTAACAGTAGGTCACTAGGTCAAAATCAAGGTCAAATTTTATTTCGGAATACAAAACTATGCATGTGGTCCAAATTTGAAGCCTGTATCTTCAAAAATGTGGAAGTAGGTGACTAGGTCAATGTAAAGTTCAAAGTTCATTTCGTTACACAAAATTACGCATGTGGTCCAAATTTGAAGGGTATAGCTTGAGAAATGTAAAAGTAGGTCACTAGGTCAAAATCAAGGTCAAATTTTATTTTGGAATACAAAACTATGCATGTGGTCCAAATTTGAAGCCTGTACCTAAAAATTGTGAAAGTAGGTCACTAGGTCAATGTAAAGGTGAAAGTTCATTTCGGTACACAAAACTATGCAAGTGGTCCAAATCTGAAGGCTTTAGCTTGAGAAATGTAAAAGTAGGTCACTAGATCAAAATCAAGGTCAAATTTTATTTCGGAATACAAAACTATGCATGTGGTCCAAATCTGAAGCCTGTACCTTCAAAAATGTGAAAGTAGGTCACTAGGTCAACATGAAGGTCAAAGTTTTTTTCGGTACACAAACCTATGCATGTGGTCCAAATTTGAAGGCTGTAGCTTGAGAAATGTGAAAGTAGGTCACTAGGTCAAAATCAATGTCAAATTTCATTTTGAAACAAGGAACTATGCATATGGTCCAAATTTGACACCTGTACCTTCAAAAATGTGAAAGTAGGTCACTAGGTCAAAATCAAGTTCTAAGTTTTTTCCAGCGCACAAAACTATGCATGTGGTCCGAATTTGAAGGCTGTAGCTACAGAAATGTGAAAGTAGATCACTAGGTCAAAATCAAGGTCAACTCATGTCAAGGTTCATCTTGCCACTCAAAAATATACATGTGGTCCAAATTTGAAGGCTGTAGCTACAGAAATGTGAAAGTAGGTCACTAGGTCAAAATCAAGGTCAACTCATGTCAAGGTTCATCTTGCCACCCAAAAATATACATGTGGTCCAAATTTGAATGTTGTAGTTATTGACAAGAACATTTTAAAAGCTTTTCCCAATATAAGTCTATATGAACCATGTGACCCCCGAGGCGGGGCCATTTTTGACCCTTGGGGGATAATTTGAACAAACTTGGTAGAGAACCACTAGATGATGGTACATTACAAGTATCAAAGCCTTAGGCTTTGTGGTTTGGACAAGAAGATTTTCAAAGTTTTTCCTTATGTAAGTCTTTGTAAACCATATGACCCCCAGGGTGGGGCCATATTTGACCCTAGGGGTATAATTTGAATAATCTTAGTAGAAGACTACTAGATGATGTCACATACAAAATATCAAAGCCCTAGGCCCTGTGGTTTTGGACAAGAGGTTATTCAAAGTTTTTCCCTATGTAAATCTATATAAACCATGTGACACCCAGGGTGGGGCCATATTTGACCCCAGAGAATAATTTGAATCACCTTGGTAGAAGACCACTAGATGATGCTTCAAACCAAATATCAAAGCCCTAGGCTCTGTGGTTTTGGACAAGAAGGTTTTCAAAGTTTTTCCCTATATAATTCTATGTAAAATATAGAAATAAACAAAGGGCCATAACTCATAAATTGTTGAGCCAGTCTGATTTTCAGGGGGACACAACTAGGGTACCAACACATCTGACAAAGTTTGGTCAAAATCCCCCCAGTAGTTTCTGAGGAGATGCGTTAATGAGAAATTGTTAACGGACGGACGGACTGACGGAATGACGGACGGACTTCTGATGATGGTGGGCTAAAAACTGGATCAGCTAGAGTTATGGTTCTTTGACACTGCACTTTCTCTCAGTGACCTCTATCAATATGTAAAGTATCAAGTCAATTGGACCAAGGCTCCGGACAAGCTTTTTACAAAAAGGGAGATAATTAAAAAATGGGACCACCTAGAGTTATGGTTCCTTATCGCTGCACTTCCTCTCAATGAGCTCTACCATTGTGAGAATCTTCAATACTTTTTGAGTTATGCTCCGGACAAGAAGTGTGATGGACGGACAGACAGACAGATGAACGGATGGACAAGGTGGCGACTATATGCTTCCCCCTTCTGGGAGCATAAAAATCTTGCATCTCCAGACCACCCAAACTGTTTCAAATATGTTATTCATCAAATCTGTTTCAAGTTAGGAGTGAGACTTAATCTGTAAGTTTTGGGCATTTTTGTTTTCAAGAACTGATAACCTGAGACACCTTCCCCAGGTAGCCACTGCCTATAAATAATATTAACTAGACATCAGTCAACTTTATGCAAGAAACAAAACCTTGACCAAAAGTAACATATCACCTTTAAAATACATCTTCATATGTCTACTTGACAATTAAACAAGTCAAAATAGATCCGAAAATAAACAATCGACACTTTGACGTACCACAATTAATTGGTAGTAACTTAATTACAACTTAGTCAATGTGTCTTCATTACCTTTCTTCAAAACCAATATGCCATTACAGATGACTAGATAATAATAGATTATACAAAACATGCAGTCTTATAAGTTTTTGAAATCGAAGAGCAAATACCGCGGAATCATATCCCCAAGAACATTCTTTTCCCTGAATTTCATAATAATATATATTCTGGTATAAAGGATAGGAAAATACTAGTAAACAGAATTTTATATAGACAACCATAATTATCTTCCAAAGGCTGATCAAAATTATCAGTATTTACATAAACATGCAAAATAATTGCCAGCCACCCTGTGAACAGAAACCATCTGGTACTTCAGACCACCATTAGCATTTCCAACTTGACCCTTACCATGCTAAATTTCTATAATGAACTTGTCCATCTTCCAATTTGGACAGTACCTGGTTAACTGTTAAAAGGGGTGCTTACCAAAAAGATACTGGCTGAATAGCGAACAGTGCAGATCATGATCTACACTGGTCGCAAAGGCAAAACCAATGGTGTCCAGCATGGTAAGGGTTAAACTTTTTAAACTGTGAATTAAGTCCACATTTTGACTTTTCAAGCATTGCCTTTAACATTGTCTGCTGGTAGCAAGTGATTCTGCTTTCATGACCAGTGCCGACCAAGATCAGCCTGTATAATTTTCAGTGAACACCCCTTCGAATAATAAATGGTACTGCCCAAATTGAATAATAGACTAGTCTATTTTAGAAATTTAGCATGATAAAGGTTAAGCACAATTTACTGGTATATTTAGTTCAGAACTGTACAAAGCAAAATACATCTGAAGTGAAGTGCTTACCAAGTTTGAGCATTAAAGTCAAAAGCATTCAGAAATTACTGAGTGGAACTAAATTGCACTAACTTCCCGCTAGCAATGCGCTAACCAAGTTTGATGCTGTACTTCAAGGTGTTCTGAAAATATTGGGCAGAAACAATTTTTCTACTGACAGTCAGTGTGACATTTAAAGTAAAATTTGCAAAGTAATGTAGCAATTTATTCATAATGGCCTAACATAGGAAGCAACTAAATATAAAATTAATTAATGCCCTTTTTCACTAACCAACAATGTATACTGGAAAAATATTCAAAATATTAAAATATACTAAAAAATTTAGGAATTGGCTAATAGCCGTCGTTTCCTGAGGTGCACTGTTTTTGTTTTTCACAGAATACTGACAAAATCCCACTCCCCTTGTTGATTTTTTTCTATTACGAGTAAATCAAAATTTTCACTTCATTCCGAATAAAAATTGATAATTTGTAATGTTTTAATCACTGGTAACATCATTTTTATAGTTATTCAACAAAATCAAAGTGGGTGATTTTGTTTGCCTTGGTAAAATTGAACAGAGGTGATTTTGTCGTGTCTGGGGGAGGCGAGGGAGGGGGGGATTTTGTCGTACATTCGTTTGTCACAATCAAACTTGTGACTTGTCAAGTACATTTATGTTGCTGGTATCAAGAAGCTCCAGCAGCTGTTTCAGATGGCTGTATTGACTGAGAGTTTCTGTATTTCCTATAAGAATCAGTTTCTTCTTAGCTCTTGTAACAGCAACATTTAGACGTCTTATATCCTGTAACAACTCCCCTACCTGCAAAAACACAAACAATAAATCATTATTTTAAACTGGTAACTTCAAAAAAGCCTGGCATAACTTACGGAAGTTTCAATAACAATGGACAAAAGTGATTTAAAAATTGATGTGTAACAGAAATATTTGAAAGGGCATGAATAAGCAATTGAAAAAAGAGTCATGAACTAGAAGATGCTTTTGTAGAAAAGTGCTTGTCTCCCCCAATGCACAGTCGTATAGGCAAGAAGTCAATAGGGGACAGGGGACAGGAGCAGAAGTCAAAGAGACACAGATGGTTGGCTGCAATAGGGATCATCTACTTGGCATGTCCAATCATCCCACTAAGTTTCAACATTTGGGGCCTAGTGGTTCTCAAGTTATTAATTGGAAACGGTTTTCCATGTTCAGGCCCCTGTGACCTTAACCTTTGATCGAGTGACCCCAAAATCCGTATGGGTCATCTACTCTGCATGTCCAATCATTATATTAAGTTTCAACATTCTGGGTCAAGTAGTTCTCAAGTTATTGATTGGCAATAGTTTTCTATGTTCAGGCCCCTGTGACCTTGACCTTTAACAGGGTGACCCCAAAATCAATAGAGATCATCTACTCTATATGAAAATCATCCTATGAAGTTTCAACATTCTGGGTCAAGTGGTTCCCAAGTTACTGACCAGAAATGGTTTTCCATGTTCAGGCCCCTGTGACCTTGACCTTTAATAAAGTGACCCCAAAATCAATAGGGGTCATCTACTGTGCATGTCCAATCATCCTATGAGGGATTCAACATTCTGGGTCAAGTGGTTCTCAAGTTATTGATCGGAAATGGTTTTCCATGTTCAGGCCCCTGTGACCTTGACCTTTGATGGAGTGACCCCAAAAACAATAGGGGTCGTCTACTCCATAAGCCCTGCCATTGTATGAAGTTTGAAGGTTCTAGGTCAAATGGTTCTCCAGTTATTCATCGGAAACTAAGTATGACGGACGGACGGACGGAAGGACGGACAGGGCAAAAACAATATGTCTCCACCCCCTACTGGTTATATTCACGGTGCCAAATGTTTGCGTTTTTTTAAGAGTTTTGAATTCATGGTGTCTTAATTTCACAGCATCTACTTCAACCGCGAATTACAAACCTTGTTTGTAAACAACAGAAAGGGAGGTCACTCTTCCTAGACATGCAAATAATAATAATAAACACGTGAATAAGTTTTTCGTTTTCATCTGAACAGAGACGCATATAGCCTATAATAATACTTCAACACTTGTGTGAAATTTTGTTCTGTTATGCACTGAAATAAAATCTCACCACTGTTTTACTAATATTTAATCAAGTATTGAAACACATGGAAAGTAGCTTCTTATGACGTACTCGTACAAACCCCCGCGTTTATATTTAATTGAGCAATTACAATTACAATGAATAGAAATAAAATTATCTCACCCCGTCTGCTAAGCCTATTTTTTGACTCATTTATAATCATGTATCAATACACGTGACAAGTTGTACTCATACAATTTCCGTGTTTTTGATGAACATGTTTGTGCTGATAACTTATTTATTTTGGTTGCTCTGCGCACAGTCTGAATGTTTTTTAACACTGATATTGAAAGTCCTTAATGCTAGGATAAAAAACATGTTTTTTTTTTTTTTCTGTAACTGCTATAATCATAAATAGACAATACTATGAATAGAAAGTTGTTTGTAAAATACAGTACGATGATTGTATTAAGCAAAGTATAATATTCAATTTCAATTTATTTTATTTCTCTCAGGTCACAATACATGACAACATGAGGTATACGTAATATTACTTATTAATAAACAAGTTAATAGCGTAAGATGCATTTATCAAAAATCTATTTGTAAAGTATAACTGCAATATAACAAAACGATGTTTTTAACAGCTTTATTTCTCACATGTGCATAATTTCTATATTCATAGGATCAAAACAAGTCCGGTTAAGGGGAGTATTTGGTGAATAACATAAATTATTAAATATATTATATTTGTGTATATGTTTTTGTGCTCCATCTATCATACTGATTTTCTTTTCAATAAAATCAACGGTTCATCATCTGTGAGAATTTTTTGTGTTTGTCAGGGGAAGTAACAATGTAAGAATGAGGAAAGTTTGTAATTGAGTGGTCTCCCTTGGTGAAATGTGTATATTTGCGGTAAGAAAAAATCGCGGTGTTTAGATCTCGCGCTGTCAATGTTGACTGCAAATATAGCGAAAATTAAACCTCTGCGAATATAACCCGCTATACAGTACCTCTTGAATTCAATCATTTAAATTTGTTTTAGTAAAAGTCTTATAAGACTCTTTAAGTTTCCTGTGATAAAATGCCATAAAAATGATTGTTTTTCCAAACATTTGTTATAAAAGGTAGAACAGATTTCACCATGTGAGTTTATCTATACATACAAAGAAGATGGATACATGAATAGACAAAATGGCTGAGGTAAAGCAGACATTTTTTCATTTAAAAATGTTAATTTGTGCAACTGAAGCATTTCTTGTATTGGAAAGCCATTAGCCACTGATGTATGATGAAGGATAAGTAATTAGAAGAGATCATCTATCACCCCATCATCTATCACCCTATTATCTATCACCCTGTTACTCTGTCATTGGTATTCGGTCAGAAGTTCAATACTGATTTTGACATAAAATTTATATTTGAATTGTTTGTAAACTTTTGACATCTAACGTGTGTAAAAAAATAATTGATGAGCACATGGTCTTCATGTAATGTATTGTTATTGCCCTCTGAGCATCAACCAGACATGACAGACACATTCAATTCCATCAATATTAAACCAAAATCGTTTACGTCTTTTTTTTTTTTTTTTTTTTTTTAAACCTTATCATGCTGGACACGATTGATGCTGCCTTTGCGACCAGTGCAGATCATGATCAACCTGCACATTTGTGCAGTCTGATCAAGATCAGCACTGTTTGCTATTCAGACAGTATCTTTTTGGCATGCACCCCTTTTAACAGTTAATGGTACTGTCCAAACTGAAAAATGGACAAGTATATTATAGAAATTTAGCAGGGTAAGGGTTAAAGTATGTTTTAGCCAAAGATGTATGATGTTTCACTCCAAGTTTAGAGTGTAAGGATCTTACATGCCTGCCTGTGTAAGACGGGGTTTTCCCTACTCGAGGGACAGTGTGGAATGAAAAACCGAGCATTAGCGAGGTTTTTTATCCATGCTGTCCCGAGGGTAGGGAAAACAGCTGTCTTACACAGGCAGACATGTTAGATCATTTTTCTTGCCTATCATGTTTAAAATAGATCGTGGAGATAAATAGGTTTGGGTATTTCCTGACATTATTTATAAAGTTTATGACGTCACAATGGTACCAGTACTATGTGACGTCACCGTAGTGCATGCTATTTTAGACAAGGTTTTACCTTAGGGAAAGACAGGAATATCTATCTCGGTGCGTGCTCGGATAAATGTATACTTTCCCCGCTAGGTAGGCAAGAATGTTATATCAGCTTCACCTTTACGGAAGTACATGCAGTCAATTTTGGATATTAATACTGATTTACTGTAAAAATCATTATCAGTAATTGCAAATTCATTTTAGTTGAATTTATGCCTGCAATCAAAGAAATTAAATCCAATTAAAAAACTAGAGCTATCGCTAAAGGTGATGAATGTACCCCCCTCATGCACTGACACAGTACATTGCAATTTGACGCACACAAGATTGCATAATTATGCAGACTGTATGTATATAGACTGTGTGTATACAGTATAGTAACAAAAAACAAAGTCCCATAACTTTGCAGAATATTTATCTAAAAGAATGTAACATGCAGCATGCACAACTAGGGTTGGTACTGATCACTTGTGTGAAGTTTCTTTAAATTGTGTGTAAGGGTTTGTAGATTAGGCATGCACAAGATTGCATATGCAGACTGTATGTACATAGTATGTTAACAAGAAACAAAGTCCCATAACTCTGCAATTTTTGTCGCTGAAAGAACCTAACATGCCCCATGCACAACTACTGTTGTTACTGATCACTATGTATATAGCACAGTAACAAAAAAACAAAGTCCCATAACTCTGCAAAATTTTTTTCTGAAAGAACCTAACATGCCCCATGCACAACTACTCTTGTTACTGATCACTTGTGTGAAGTTTCATTAAATTGTGTCAAGGGGATGAGGAGAGATGGTGCGCACAAGATTGAATCTATGTATATAGTATAGTAACAAAAAAACAAAGTCCCATAACTCTGCAAATTTTTTTTCTAAAAGAACCTAACATGCCCCATGCACAACTGCTGTTGGTACTGGTCACTTGTGTGAAGTTTCATTAAATTGTGTCAAGGGGATGAGGAGAGATGGTGCGCACAAGATTGTGTCTATGTATATAGTAACAAAAGAACAAAGTCCCATAACTCTGCAATTTTTTTTTCTAAAAGAACCTAACATGCCCCATGCACAACTACTGTTGGTACTGATCACTTGTGTGAAGTTTCATTAAATTCTGTCAAGGGGATAAGGAAAGATGGTGCGCACAAGATTGCGTCTACGGACAGATGGACAGACAGACAGACGGACAACTTGAAACCAGTATACCCCCCACACAACTTTGTTGTCGGGGGGTACAAAAAGTTACTAAAAACAAGCTATTTATAGTAACGTAAATGGGAAGTAATTAAAAAAACAAGAGCTGTCTCCATAGGATGACACATGCCTCTGATGGCACTTTGAATGAATAGTTATGGCTGATGTTAGAGTTTAGGACCTTTGACATACAGACCTGGGTCTTGCGCGCGACACGTCGTCTTACTGTGGTACACATTCATGCCCAATAGTTTTAAAATCCATGCATGAATGACAAAGATATGGACCGGACACGCCCATCAACGCACTATCATGAAATATGACCTTTAACGTCTAAGTGTGACCATGACCTTTGAGCTACGAACCCGGGTCTAAGTTATTTGAAATTCCATCCATGGATGACAAAGATATGGACCGGACACGAATGCACTATCATGAAAAATGACCTTTAACGTCTAAGTGTGACCTTGATCTTTGAGCTACGGACCTGGGTCTTGCGTGCGACATGTAGTCTTACTGTGGTACACATTCATGCCAAGTTATTTGAAAATCCATCCATGGATGACAAAGATATGGACCGGACACGCCCAACTATCATGAAAAATGACCTTTAACGTCTAAGTGTGACCTTGACCTTTGAGCTACGGATCTGGGTCTTGTGCGCGACAAGTCGTCTTACTGTGGTACACATTCATGCCAAGTTATTTGAAAATCCATCCATCGATGACAAAGATATGGACCGGAGACGAAAATTGCGGACAGACCGACCGACTGACAGACCGTTCAAAAACTATATGCCTCCCTTCGGGGGCACAAAAATGACTGTAAGTATACAAAAGAAGGATCTGCAAAATAAATCTGTTGACATAAATGAAATTTCAGATCAGTATCTTCATTAGTTACGGAGATACACCCATTTTAATTTGAAATAAAGGGAGGTAATTTGACATAAAATCAGTCCATAGTTATCTACCCTCATTGACTCGATCCAACTAATGACAATAATGAAATTTCAAATAAGTCCTATAAGTACTTACTGATATAAATCCATTTTGATTACAATCAGGGGAGGTAATCAGATATAAAATAACTCTGGAACCTACGAATGGATCTGATTTGTCATGGAATCCAAGAATTATTGTTGTTGAAGATATTTTGAAAGTTTGTATCAAATAAAACCATAAATGAAGTCTTTATATGGCTGCAAAAGCCAAAATAGCCAATGTTGGACCTTTAAGGGGCCATAACTCTGGAACCCATGAAGGAATCTGGCCAGTTCAAGACAGGAACCAAGATCTTGTGGTGATACAAGTTTTGTGCAAGTTTGGTTAAAATCAAATCATAAATGAAGCTGCTATTGTGCAGACAAGGTCAAAACAGCTAATTTTGGCCCTTTCAGGGGCCATAACTCTGGAATCCATTATGGGATCTGGCTGGTTCAAGGAAGGAACCTAGATCTTAT
The DNA here is from genome assembly GCF_021730395.1 of Mercenaria mercenaria. Lineage (NCBI taxonomy): Eukaryota > Metazoa > Mollusca > Bivalvia > Venerida > Veneridae > Mercenaria > Mercenaria mercenaria. The sequence goes on along the minus strand of NC_069364.1, from coordinate 27,368,045 downwards.
GGTGACACAAGTTTTTTGCAAGTTTGATTAAATTCAAATCATAAATGAAGCTGCTATTGTGCAGACAAGGTCAAAATAGCTAATTCTGGCCCTTTCAGGGGCCATCACTCTGGAACCCATAATGGAATCTGGCCAGTTCAAAAAAGGAACCAAGATCATATGGTGATACAGGTTGTGTGCAAGTTTGGTTAAAACAAAATCATAAATGAAGCTGCTATTGTGCAGACAAGGTCAAAATAGCTAATTTTGGCCCTTTCAGGGGCCATAACTCTGGAACCTGTAATGGGATCTGGCCAGTTCAACAAAGGAACCGAGATCTTATGGTGATACAAGTTGTGTGCAAGTTTGGTTAAAATCAAAACATAAATGAAACCACTATCGTGCAGACAAGAAGTTGTTGACGCACGGACGCACGAGACGCACGGACTGACGACGGATGAAGGGTGATCACAAAAGCTCACCTTGTCACTATGTGACAGGTGAGCTAATAAAACTAATTAAAAAAAAAATTTATCTTACAAGTATATAATATTTAAGATTAGAAATCGTTTTCATACAATCTGAGAAACCATGAAATCTCATGCATACAAAATCAACTGTTTTCATACAATCTGAGTTAATTGCATGGCAGTTAGCCAAAGGTTTCTAGAGTGATATTTAGTATAATGCCATTGTATTTAATTTTTTATAAATGTGCACGATAGATACCAAAAGAATAGCGAAGTATTCACCTAATATTTGTTTGTTTGCTTGAATGACTGAATGGGTTAAATATCAATTTTTATAACACCATTTCAGTTAACATAACCTGAATAGAAAAACAAGTGTTCTCCACAAGTAACTGACAATTTTCCCCACATGAACCGGAGGTGGAGGATAAATGAATTTACAGAGGTCAAATTTAGCAATATTTTCTACTAGCTGAAATTAGCTAGTGCCTTTTTTTTGTTCACTATCTAAAACAGAAAGGTATCAGCTAAAGTTAAACAAAAATACTTATTTTAATATTATCTTACTGGTCAAAACTTACTGAATTATAAAATCTTCGTTATTAACCATTCACAAACAAGAATATTTTCTACTAGTTAAAAATAGCTAGTGCCAATTTTATCCACTTACCAGCTAAAGTGAAAGCCTATCAAATTAGCGTTGAGTACTTGCTGTTTTACAAGCTACTCTTATTTTGCACTATTATGATACCTAAAGTCATTCATATGATTGCGTACATCATGCACAAGTTTTTATTGAAATATTGTTTATTATGTTCCTTTCATGATGAAAAATAAGTACATGCAACAAACTTCGGAGACACAACGTCGACTATTCAACAGCCTGTCAATTGAATATACAAAAGTTGAAAAAGGGCATAATTTGTAAAATGCAAAGTAGAGGTATTGAACCTCTGTACTGCATGTCATATCATGACAGTGAACAAGTGTGTGAAGTTTCAATCCTTTCCATTTGTGATACTGAATACCACTTACATACAAAACTTAACAAAACGCTAATCAAAGGCATAATTTGTAAAAAGCCAGTAGAATTATGGACCTCACAGTGCATGTTAGATCATGACAGTGAACAAGTGTGTGAAGTTTCAATCCATTCCAATTAGTGGATACGAGATATCAGATTATACAAACTTTAACCAAAACTGCTAGTCGAAAGGGCATAATTTTGAAAAAAAAGAGAGAGTTATGGGCTTCTTAGTGCATGTCAGATCATGATAGTGAACAAGTATGTGAATTCAATCCATTCCCATTAATAATACGAATACCAGCTTACATACAAAACCTTAACCAAATTCTAAGTCGAAAAAGGCATAATTTTGTAAAAAAGCAAAATAAGTTTGAACCTGTGCAATGAGATCATTATCACAGTAATAAGTGGTGAATTTCAATCCATTCCACAATGTACTGAGTTCCAGCTACATACAAAACCTTAACAAATTTCTAATCAAAAGGGTCATTGAATTTTGAAAAAAAGCATTAATAGATGTAATATGGAACAGTTATTGTAGAATATGTTTTATTAGTGTTTATGATGAAATATAAGTACATGCAGAAAAACTTTATAAGTTACAGCTTACATACAAGAATAATTAGACTTTATGACTAGTTCCAAGGCAACCAGCTACCACTAACCCTTATCATGCTGGACACGACTGATTCTGCCTTTGCGACCAGTGCAGATCATGATCAGCTTGCACATCTGTGCAGTCTGATCATGATCTGCACTGTTCGCCAGTCAGTCAGTATCTTTTTGGTATGCACCCCTTTTAACAGTTAATGGTACTGTCCAAATTGCAAGATCGACAAGTTCATTATAGAAATTAGCAGGGTAAGGGCTAAAAAGCCCCCAGCTATTCTAAAATTCCACTAAAATTTAGCTTGTATGCTTGTCTAAATTTAAACCCTGGAATTTTGATGTATAACGGCCTTCAATCAAATCATCATGGAGAACAATATGTCACATTTTCTAAAATGAGTAGTCTGCTATGCAGGCAAAGTGAGAACAATAAAAAACACGGGATCGTCATTTAAAAACAAATGTACAATTGTTCTAATTGATGGATAGGTAGTTTACATAAGTTCAGAAAATGAATTTTTGTAAGGTGACTGACCCAATGACATTGTACATAAATTGTACAGTTGTTATAATTAATGGCAAAAAAGTATGTTAACCTGACAATTTAACACCTTAAATTTTGACCAGATCACCAAAAATAATTGATGTTTACGAGGTAATGATTTGATTGCATAATAAAACAGAATAATTTGGGCCATTTCGTGAGAAAAGTATTAGTGACATCGATGTCTACATAATTATAAATATTTTAAAATGCAAATACTTGAAAATCATTGTTTTCTAGTGTTAATACAAAAATATTTTCCTTGTAAAACTAGTGTTTTTTTTTAAAGTTGGGTTGAAAGCAACTCACATACACAATTTCATGTCAAAGGGTGACTTTGCAGCTCTTAATGGTGCAGGCAGACCCCAGGTGCCCCACTAGGCATTATTTCAGGCACGGGTATGCACCTGCCTTAAAGGGGAATATGCAGTATTTAAAAACATTATCTTGTAAGAAAAAAAAATTAGTACCAAACCTAGAAAAACATTATATGAAAATCTAACTACAAATAGAAGATATTGCCATTTCAAGTTATAGCAATATAATGAAATGGAAGCCATTTTGGGCTTTGTGCTGTCACAGATATTTCCTTACATGGACATTACCATTATATCATACATGGTGAATCTAAGAATAACGACTAAGATTTAAAGCTGTATTTTCTAGGAATCTTATCCCGACTGTTTAACTGTATAACCTTTACATATATTATAGTTCTGTATGTAATTGTCCTTCATATAATTTTGCCATAAATACCACATTTGGTAAAATCTATATACATAAACAGCAATTATATTACCTACCATTCCCAATATGGCTGCTATTTCATTAAATTGTAAACATCAAAATGACTATAAATATTTTGTTTGCAGTCAGAATTTCAAAATAAGATTCGCTTGTTTTAAAGTTTTACCAAACTCTTTCTTAAAAGAAATATTTTCATATGTTGCATATTCCCTTTCAAAGATCAGTGTTTAGAAATTGGAATATCACGCACAAATTAAAAAAAACAACCCAAAAAAACATAAAGAAAACAAAAGAAGAAGCACATGTTCATAAGAAGTCTATAAAACTTATCAATATCAATCATTTTCTGCACCTTTTCAAATTTATCAATGTCAGGCAAACACTTTTCAAGAAACTCTTTGTACATGAAACAATTAAATTTGTGTATAGGACACTTTTCAAGAAACTTTGTGTACATGACCCTTTAAAAGATACTCTCTGTGACAAGAATCCCTGTGTGCAGGGCTCCTCTTCAAAATTAAAACATCAATACAATTTTTATTCAGCCATTCCAGACATTTAATGTTCTTAATCTATGTTCAGTCATCCAAAAACTGCTACAAGAAACTATTGTTTTATTATTTTAGCCTAACAGCATTTTTAATTAGTCATTCAAACACTGTGTAGCATGTCGTTAGTGTACTCAACTTCAAACCTATCCTTTCCAAACATCAAAGTTCGTCATGATAAATCAATGTTTGATGGAGAAAAATTGCTTTTGTGATATATTTACATTTTCGACCTAATTCATAAAAATCTGTAAAAAACACTGAAGTGTGCAAATTCATTTGCACCAGATATCTCTTAGAAAAAAGAGAAAAAAATAAACTAGAATTGTGTCCTCTGATACCCCAACATACTGCGCCATCCTCTAAATAGCAAAATTTTTAATACAGACAATCTACACATGACGGATGTTCAACTAAAGCAAATTCATGAAATTGTATTCAGATAAGCTTGTGCCTCTGAGCAACTTTGAATCCATTCCTTCAAAAAGTGTATGAGGAGGTGAACACACCAAATTTTTTCACTATGGCCTATTTTGTGAAATTAAGAAAGGGCCATATTTCTAGGAAAAACAGCCACAGAAAAAAGTGCATTATTTATGGTCATCTTCATATCAAGGTCCTTCATCTGTGAAACTTTCAAGCATATCATTTCAGTAGTGTTTGAGGAGTTGGGCACACAAGATTTTTCTCTATATTTTACATTGCAAAACTGTCCCCAAGGGTCATAACAATGGTAAAAATAGTCACAGCAAAAGTTCTTTCCTTAAAGGTCATCTGCAAATTAAGCTTGTTTATCTGTGAAAGTTTGAAGCAAATCAGGATAATAGTGGGGTAGGAGTTGGACACACACGATTTCTGGACGTACGTACTGATAGCAGCAACGCTATACTAGTATGCTTTTTTTACATTTAGAATTAAGAAAACCTTTGAGGTTAATTCTATAATGCAAGTTCAACCTCTGATCTAGACCTCTTTTGCAGAAGACAAAAAGTTTCAGTTACAATAACATGTTCTTTTCTAAAACTGAGCAATTATGGTTTATAAACTTTCCCAATTTGAAAGACCAGGCTCTCTTCCGACATTCCTGATAAACAAGTCCTGCTCTTTCTATTTGAAAGCATATTATACTGTGGTTTTATAATGTTTTAATTTGCTTTGTTCAGAATCAATTATGTCATACATGGATAACTACCTATTGAAATATCTATGTTTTTGCAGACTTCCCGCAATATGCTACTTTCTTAAAACAAGTTCTGTGTCACAAGATTCAAGTAGTGTAAAATAATTTGACATAAAATTCTATGGTTTCTGCCAAAATAAATACTTTTTCAGTTGAGAGGGGGCATATTTCAAATGTACTCCAAATATTAAAGGGAGAGTTCACAAGATTTATTTTTATTCAATGGTTTTTAATTATTAAGATTTTTGCAACTACAAGCATCTACACATTTAGAATGTGCTTTTATTTCTCCCCCAATACCTAAATGATTGCAAAAAACATTAGCTATCTAGTGACAGAACCCTCTACTATCTGAAGCCTTTTCACCGAACACTAGCTTCCATACGAAAACTTCCGCAAAATTTTCTTTGATGTCAAAAAGGGGCATAATTTTGCCAAAATGCAAGCAATAGTTCTGAAACTTGCCATATGATGTCATTTGGTCATGCTAAAGTTGTATGGAGAATCTGAGAATATTTGGTCCAGCAGTTCCTTAGAAACAATCTTTCATACAAAACATTTGCAAAATTTCTATGTTAAAAAGGGTCATTATTTTAACAAAATTGAAGCTACAGATTTGTAACTTGCCCTGTGAGATAAACTCATGATGCCAAAGTTTTAAAGCATTTTTGACTCAAGGTCACTCTGACCTTTACCAGTGACCTTTACCTTTGACCTTTACCTTTGACCTAATGTAACTCTATACTATAGTGGATATTCACTGACTATGGGTAATCATTCTACTAATATCTGACATCTTAGGCAAAAGCATTCCCTAGTTATTGATCAGAAACTGTTTTCAGTCTCAGTCACTGCAACCTTGACCTGTAAACATATGGTCCCCAAAATAAAGGGGTCATCTTCTGACATCAGACATCAATGCCATGGAGTTTAATGGTATTATGCTTAAGTATATTGAAGCTTTTGAGCAAAAACCATTTATTCTCAACGTCAGAGTCAGTGACCTTCACCTCTGACCCTAAAACAACAGGATCATCTCTGACAACAAGCTATCATCCTATTTATTTCAGCAGTCCTAATCCAAAACCTTCTCTCCAGTTCCTAATCAAAAACTATTTACAGCCTCAAGGCCAGTGTGACCTTGACCTCTGACCTACTGATACACAAAACATCCTATAAGTTTGATCAATGTAGGCCAAAGCAATTTAATGACCCATTAAAGGCAAATAATCATTACACATACTGATAATTACCTTTCCCGTTTTCTCATTAGAACTCATTACAAAGGAGATGATGATGATATTTTTATCTCTTCCTTGGTATTGGTCCACTGTATTAACCTCTACCTCTGACTTTGAGTGCCCTTGACCTAGTTTCTCCCGTATATGTAACACTTGACTTCTGTATGGTGCTATTACACCTATGTCCGCACTCTCGACCCCAACTCGACAAAGATTAGTCACAATTTGTTCCACAATTATTGCCTCCTTCTCATTCCTATAACCACCAGTTTTTACCTGTACGTGGTTAGCTCCAATATTTTGTGTATCCAGAACTACAACTGATTTACACAAACTGCAGTCAAAAATTCCTTCCATCCATGGTACCCGTTTCAAAATGCCTTCTGAAACATCTGACCTCGGAATGGCCAGTGTCTGATTCGCAACTGTGTCACTACCACACTTTAAACATCCGTTATAAACCAAAGTATTACTAATATGCATTATCTCTCTATTCATTCGATATTGTACGTTGAGATCAAATGTCGCATAAAGGTCATCCAGCCTACAGAACAGGCTCTCGTCCATGCCAAGGTCCCTTGACTCTTTGCTCTGTACAACAGGCGGCAGCTGTTGGGGGTCTCCAACCAGCACAAACCTCCTGCAGCAAAACAGAGGACCAAGACATGCGGGCTGAAGAACCTGTGAAGCCTCGTCTACTATACAAACATCAAACTGCCTCTGAGTGAACATGGGGTGGTTCATACCAAGACAACTTGTAGCAACTATTTTCTGTAAAAATCATAAACAAGCTGGTAGTCATACTTCAATTATTATTCACAATTACCATGTTATATAATACTTGAACATAATAAATTTATCTACATGAAACTAAGCTGTACAAAAAAAAAAAAAAATGCTTGTAAGAAAGTACCATTACATGATGTCAAATTCAAATTCTACATATTAGTGTTTTTGATACGGTTATATATTTCAGCTTTCAAGGTAAATTTGTAAAAAAAAAGCAGTTTGAAAAAAGGACAATTATTGTAGAAGAAAAATATAAGACTGCCCTATAAATTAGTATCATGTTAACACTGTTTATTGCATACCTGAGCACTAAAGAAGTTTTCCAACTCGCTTGTGGTTGAAATCTCTTTTGTCATGGCTTCCACAGTAAACTGCCTGATCTCACTGTGTACCTTAGCAACACGACCAACTCTGAGAAATTTTACACCATCCTGAAAGATGGGTACATTAGGGACATCATCAAGTAATTGAATATAACTGTCAGAAAATAAAGTCAATATCAAAACTGCAGTTTTTAGAAGACTTTTTTTTTTTACTCCACATCAATGTGTAAAGTAAAAAGAATGTACATTGCAAAATATCATGTCAGTTAACCTTTACCATAATAAATTGCTATAATGAACTTGTCCATCTTTGAATTTGGACAGTACCATTAACTGTTAAAAGGGGTGCTTACCAAAAAGATACTGAATGAATAGCGAACAGTGCAGATCATGATCAGACTGCATGGATGTGCAGGCTAATCATGATCTACACTGGTCACAATGGCAGAACCAATCGTGTCCTGCATGCTAAGGGTTAATTCATTTTACCATATGCCCAATTGTTTTTCAGTTACTGATCAGGAACAGTTTTCAGCCTCACGGTCATTGTGATATTGACCTTTGACCTTAATAGCTACACACAACAGAACACCCTCATCAAAGACAATCATTCTAGGAAATCTGACAATCATAGATACAAGAATTCTTCAGTCATAGGTCAGAAAGTATTTATGATCTCAAAGACACATAATTACAATCTCTAGATCACAGAAACCTTGACCTTTGACCTACTGACCCCAAAAACATATAGATTATCTACTAAGCAAGAGCAATCATCTAATGATGTTTGACAGGCATAGGCACAAGCATTCTCTAATTACTGAGTTGAAACTAAATGGTATGTTTAACCCTTAACCTGCTAAATTTATATAATGAACATGTCAATCTTTCAATTTGGACAGTACCATTAACTGTTAAAAGGGGTGCATACCAAAAATAGACTGACTGAATGGCGAACAGGGCAGATCATGATCTACACTGGACGCAAAGGCAGAATCAATCATGTCTAGCATGATATGGATTAACTTCGAACAAGTGTAGGGGTACATAAAAATGCACATTTCAGCTAATTCAAAATTTAACTAATAGGTACGAAAACAGATATACAGTTTATTCTACATTTCAATATAGTATACCAAAACCGAATCAACAGAACTTACTTTTTTAAGTTTAAGCAGTATATTATCTACTGCTGAGTGAGTGTAACTTGTCAACAATACTGACAGGCCGAGTTCATGCAACACCTTCACAAGTGCAACGATGGTGGATGTCTTGCCTAAAATATACATGAGCCATGCCATTGGAAAACCAACATAGTGGGTTTGCGTCCAGCATGGATCCAGACCAGCCTGCGCATCCGCGCAGTCTGGTCAGGATCCATGCTGTTCGCTAACAGTTTCTCCAATTCCAATAGGCTTTAAAAGCGAACAGCATGGATCCTGACCAGACTGCGTGGATGCGCAGGCTGGTCTGGATCCATGCTGGTCGCAAACCCACTATGTTGGTTTTCTCATGGCATGGGTCATAAACTTCATCTGACAATAAATTGCTAACATTTCAATGAACTTCTACAATTAGGGTAAAGGGTCAAGGTCTGTGCCTGATAACAGAAAATCATTCTGGCCAAATTTAGTGTGCAGCAAGTTTATATGTAGACCCAATTTGGTGCTGAAAACAATAGTTTTGTAGCTATTATACTATATTAGAAATAATGGTGTGGCCCTTCCAAGCTTCAATAGATATGCACGAAAAATACTCTGCTCACTTCAGTATAAATAAGAAAAGTTGTAATGAATTGGCCTGAATATACCTGATTAACTAATTAGTCAAACTGACTAATGTAAGTAGTTATCATTAATTCCCATTAAAGAGCTGGACTTCAAAAACAAAAAGAAAACCCATGCATTACTTGTGTTGCAAAATCGTTTAACATAAATCTTGTGGTGGGGCTGTTAGAGCAAACATCCAATGTTCTAGTTTTCTATGTATTTTCAGGCACAGCACCAGATTGATGTAGTATCTTGTAAAGTAACAATATTTCCAATGCAACAGTACAAAATGTATTTCGGTTACATGTATTTATTTAGCTTATCAGTGTTACTGTAAAAGCACATATTTTCGCTGGGTCAAAATTTCGCAAATTTGAAACTTTGAGTATGTTTACTAAGTTTAGTATTTGCGAAATTGTAAAAATTGTATCCTACTCGAATTTGAATTATACTAATGGTGAATATTTAGGCCAGGATTAATGTTAGCAAATATAGCGAAATTTAAACCCTCGCAGAGTTTCTACTTTTACAGTACTACACTTGTATCAATGTTGTAACTTATCTTTTATAAGTATGTAAGTATATGTATCATGTATATTAGGAAAAAATATTATGAAGGTGTAATTAATTATGGAGATATAATGGAAAAATAAGAGAATTAATGCATGAGAATTTTACAGAATTTCTTCAATATTAAACATTTAGAAACAAACCTGTCCCAGGGTAGCCTCGGATAAGTACATAATCCTTACACATCAACACCTAAAAAATAAAGAAACTAGATGATCATGGTTACCTTTTAGAACAAGAGGGCAGTAGTTGACCAAAGTCACCCATATGATCTTGGTTTTTTGAACTTGAATATATGCATGGCATAGAGTTGTGAATGGGAAAACTGTCTTTAGTATTAGCTAGTGCCCCTGAAAGTGACCAAGTGCCACCATTTCAATAAATTTGGGAGAGGATCTTACATCGATGCTACAGACCAAGTTTCAGAAAGATTCACCAAGCAGTTCATTAGAAGAAGTCGTTTAAAGGTTTTTCTAATTCTACATCTAGTAACCCTTCAAAGGGGAAAATATCCCAATGTACAAGTAAACAAATCTGGAAGAGGAAATAACAATGATGGAAAAGACCATGTGATGAAGATCCATCAAGCAATTTATGAAAAAGTTGTATAAAGATATCATTAAATTTTTTCCTAGCAAACCCTGAAAGGGACTGAGTGCCCCCATTTGAATAAAAGTTGGGATAGGACCTTATAATGATGCAACTACCATGTTTGATGAAGATACATGAAGTAGTTAAAAAGCAAAAGTTGTTTAAAAGTACTCATTTAAGCTCTAGCAGCTCCTAAAGGGGGCCAAGTGGTCCCATTTAAACAAAATTGGTGGAGAACCTTATAACAATGCTACAGACCAAGTAAAGTTAGTTTTGTTTGTTTTGGGTTTATTGCCCTTTTTTTAACAGTATTTCAGTTATGTATCGGTGGGCAGTTAACATAGTTTTACCTTCAATATTGCAGTCTTCTGAGGCTTGTTGAGATTCTTGAAGACAGATTTCACTGAATAAAAAGAAATGTTTATGCTTACAATAACAGCCAGATTCTATCACTTTTTTTTTTGTTGGGTTTAACGTCACAATGAAACAATTATAGGTCATATGGCGACTGGTTTAGCACTGCTTCATAGGTCCAGTACTATGAACAAAAGATGTTATAACGTATTTGTAAGTGCATTTCTATAACAAGAAACATGAGCAAATTTTTGGACTACCTTCGAAATACAACCATAAATGAATCTTCTGCCTACAAAATTACCTTAATTTCTTTAGAAATTATCTATATTTCTTAAGAAATTATCAAGACTCTGAGGCTCGGACCCACTTCAGTGAGGGACAAGTGATTTGAAATCAGCGACCTTAACCACTCTGCCCTAGAGGCCCTCACAGGAGGATAGTAGGATAGCTACAAGTTCATACAAAATAGAAAACAATAGGTGCTTTTGAGGAAAGCGCATGTCTCCCACAACTGCCTAATCATCTGAATAGTAAGTCTGTCTTTATATACTGTTTACAGCCTATTGGTATTCACATGTTGGAGTAACCGGCCTACATCTGTGTATCAGTAATTATGTTCAAGGGCCATAATTCCTACGTGCCTGGGCCGATTTGGCTAGTTATCGAACTTGCCGGAGGAATTATTAGCAAATATATTTTGTTCAAGTTTGGTAAGATCGGATGAGAAATGTTCGACTACAAGCTTTGTGACAGACAGACAGCCACACAGAGGAGTAAATCAATATGGCTCCCTACCACTGTGTGGTGGGAGACATAATTAGGGTTCTCATAGCTCCTGAACTGGTCATAAGCATGGTCTTTTGGTATGGTGTAAATAAATACAGCAGTTCACCAAAGTAGCGTACCCTTCTCTATGTTTCCCTTTGACAGCGTATTGATGAACTCTGGCTTCACTCTATCAATGATGAGTCTTCGCAATTTGTTACTGTATAGAAATGTACAAATATTGTTATTATACAATATAGCATAAGTTTAACAATCTTTGGCTGTTTATAGAGAAAAAAGCATGTAACAGACTCAATGACAGTCATGCTTGTCCACATGATCATTTATTTATTTGGGTTTTACGGCGCACCAACACAGTATAGGTTATATGGTGCCAAACAAGACTACAAATTCTGATTTCACATCTCATTTACATTGAAATAAAAACATGAGGTATGGAATCAAAATTTGTATACCTGTTGGAATCACAGAGTTACAGCAAAACCATGTCTTAAGACCCTATTAGTTGTCTCTTACGATCATGCAAGGGTAAGGCAGTGGTTCCAATTCTTTTCATACACAGATCGTCCCAGAACCACATGGGGCTGTCCACATGATCAACAGCCTTGAGGAACCAGTATTGTAAATTCAGATAATTTTCTAAGGCCATATTGTTATATCTGAAACTTATGTTTCAGCAGTAGAACAGTTACGATATATGGTCAATCAGACAAAAAAATAAGACTGTTTAAAATGAAAGTAAAACTTTCAAAAGTATTTGTTTATTGTGTAAAGTAACAATTTACAAAAACTCCAAAAAAAAATCCACTGAGAAAATCTCTGATTTTATAGTATGCTGCATGTGTGTCTGATGGGTTGAGCATCATTTTTAACAGTATTTTCAATAATGGGACAGGGGTCAGTTAACATCATCAGTGTGCCTGGTTTGTATACCTGAAATTTTTACTCCACAACTACGTGGCAACTTCTCCCTATACATACGAGACAGACAACCAATGACTTCAGGCATGACTTCTGTTAAACATAAGCCTGGTTTGGTCTGGTGATCAAACTTTGATATCTCCATTCATAGTGCACAGCCTACTGAACTAACTGGGCATGGTTCAATGATATTTTAACTTTTAACCCGCTAAATTTCTAAAATGGACTGTCCATCATTCAATTTCGTCAGTACCACTTTTTATTCAAAGGGGTGTTCACTGAAAATCTACTGACTGAATAGCAAACAGTGCAGACCATGATCAGACTGCACGTCCGTGCAGACTCACCATGGTCTGCACAGGTCGCAAAGGCAGAGGCAAAGGCAGAATCAATGGCCGTTTAACAAGAGCACCGCCTTGCGGGTGCTGACGCTCATCTGATTTTTTTTTGTATAATAGAAATATTGTCCTACCCATGATTTTCTAAGTCTAAAAAGGGCCATCATTCTTGCAAAAAGCAGGATAGAGTTATGTTTCTTGATGTACAGTGTCCACTTATGATTGTGAAAAACTGTTGCAAGTTTTTAAAGCAATAGCTTTGATACTTTATGAGAAAAGTTGCCTTAAACATAATACTCAACAAGAAAATGATTTTCTAAGTCCAAAAGGGGCAATAATTATTGCAAAAAGCAGGATGGAGTTATGTTGCTTGCTGTACAGGGTCAGCTTAGATGGTGAACAAGTGTTGCAAGTTTCAAAGCAATAGCTTTGACAGTTTAAGAGAAAAAGTTGACCTAAAACATAAAACTTAACCAAGAATTCTGATATTTCTAAGTCCAAAAGGGCCATAAAATCTTGCAAAAAGCAGGATGGAGTTACGTTTCTTGCTGTACAGGGTCAGCTTATGATGGTGAACAAGTGTTGCAAGTTTTAAAGCAATAGCTTTGAAAGTTTAGGATAAAAGCTGACCTAAACATAAAACTTAACTAAGAAAACTGATTTTCAAAGTCCAAAAGGGGCAATAATTCTTGCAAAAAGCAAGATGGAGTTATGTTTCTTGATGTACAGGGTCTGCTTATGATGGTGAACAAGTATTCCAAGTTTCAAAGCAATAGCTTTGATAGTTTAGGAGAAAAGTTGACCTAAACATAAAACTTAACCAAGAAATCTGATATTTTCTAAGTACAAAAGGGGCCATAAATCTTGCAAAAAGCAAGATGGAGTTATGTTTCTTGCTATACAGGGTCAGCTTATGTGGTGAACAAGTCTTCCAGTTTCAAAGCAATAGCTTTGATAGTTTAGGAGGAAAAGCTGACCTAAACATAAAACTTAACCAGGCAACGCCGACGCAGACGCCGACGCCGACAACCGCTCAAGTGATGACAAAACTCATCATTTTTTTTCAAAAAATCAGATGAGCTAAAAACCAGACACCGGTACACGTACCTGTGAGAATCATCTGTCATAAGCTTTGAGACATTGGTGTAGAGAATTCCTGCTGTACTGAAACTGTCACACTTGTCAATACGAAAAACACTTCCCTTCATTCCAAGCAGACGGTCGACTGACTCCCTGAAAAAGACGGTCCCCAAATCTTGTGAATGATTAATTCCAATACATCTTCATTTTAATATTAGACATGTCAATTGTGATGATTATATTTTTAAATCTGTTCAGACTGGTGAAAATGGTTTTTTAAACTGATAATTAAAACTTCTAGATCTGATACACATATTGTACTTGAATAAGACAGACTTAATCAAGACAGCATTCTGTAAAAATATTATGAGTGCTTTACCTTTTATTTCACTTTTGCAATTAAATCATAACAATGTAAATCAAGAGACATGGAAATTCCATGAAAACCAATTTATTCAAAACCTAAACCATTTCAAACTGCAAAACTTAGTAAAGCTGACCTTGACAAAACAGTTCTTTAATTACAGAAAAACAACAATAGGAATCATAAATCCAACAAAATAATGACAGGGTTATAGTTCTTGGCAAAATTTTTCTCATCTAATGATGATACAGTAATGTACAAAGTTCAAAGCTATAGATCTTGCCGTATTAAAGAAAGATGGACTTGAAACAAGCTACCACTGTTGGGGTTTGAACTGCTACCCTTCACATTAAAAAGAAAACAATACAGACCAACATCACTCTGCCAGAATGGAATTTTTCAAGTACCCTTGACCCTACTGACTGACTCCATATGCAATACAAACCTTGTTCTCATAACTTTAAATACTTATAGGCCAAGTTTCATTTCAACATCTAAACTCAAACTAAAATGACTGGACCTGGTGAGTTTGACGAAATCTATCCACTCACCTGCCAATCCAATTTCAATTTTTAAAAACCTAGTCAATAAATACATTAAACACATGATAATTTCTCTTCTGGACTACATCCCTTAAGTAACCGAAGCGTCATATACTAAGGGAGATAACTCATGGAAATAAAATTCTCAAGACAAGCAGAGTTACATTTCATGAACAAGAGCATTGCTCTGCAAAGCAATATATACCTGAAGACAGCTCTGAACCTGATGGTATTGAATATATTCCTTGACAGATTCAGCAGATATGGAGTGAATGATTGTCTGTTTGACCACTTAGCATGATAGTGACCATGACCTTTGACTTAGAAACCTAAAAATAATGAGAGGTCAAAGGTGAATATGCTTTTTTTACTAAGAGTCCTCTAAGAACTAATTAATCAGTTTTACCTTTCAGTGAGGACCTGGATGAAGCCGGGTGAAATTTCTTGCACAAATCCTGTACAAACTGCAACCCAGGCAGGGTCTTCTCTACTGATCACAACACTGTCTTGTAGTGTAATACCCACACTAGACAGTGGACCTTGCCTGTAATTTAAGTAAAAAGGTCAACTGACATCATTAACCTTTACCCTGCTAAATTTCTATAATGAACTTGTCCATCTTTTAAATTTGGACAATACCATTAACCATTAACTGTTAAAAGGGGTGCTTATGAAAAAGATACTGACTGGAAGGCGAACAGTGCAGACCATGATCAGACTGCACAGATGTGCAGGCTGGTCTTGGTCTGCACTGGCTGCAAAGGCAGAATCACTTGCTGCCAGCAGGCTAAGGGTTAAACATAAATCTAGGACTTCTTGTTGAGTCAGTAACCTTTGTCGTAACTTACCAACACATGGCATCTTTTAAATTAGTAGATTGAAGAAAAAAATACAATATCACTAACTTGGTAGCTTTTTAATTTGTCTGACGCCTAGTTCCATTAAACTTCAGCAATAATTAGTACTACTGATACAAGTTTTTACAACTTAAAGGCAGAGACGGGGGAAACAACTATAATAACAGTTAGCTCCTCTCTGATTCACCCTGTGCTTTGTTAATGACAAAACTGACATCACTAAAGATATTGAGGAATATAATTATCTGTTAAGACTTAAGATGTAAAAGAATCTAAAAATCTCAAACAATTATCTAACTTTTTGCTACAAATACAGAGATGCCATCACTTTGAGTGTGATGTTGCCCTACTGATGTACATTTCACTGCATGGGTAACAGGAGCTGTCCGTAAGACAGCGCACTTGACTTTTCTCAGTGCTTGACTCTGAATTAGAGCTTTGCCAGTAAAAAGAAATATAAGTTAAAAAGGGACATAACTCTGTTAAAATTCAAATCAGAGTTATGGGAATTGTGTCTCCTGGTGTAGACTCTGATAGTAAATAACTATTTTGAGTTTCAAGTCAAAAGCTTTAACAGTAACAGAGATATTTGACTTTTAACAAAAAATTCTAAGTTAAAAAGGGGCATAATTCTGTCAAAATTCAAATCAGAGTTATGGATATTGTTTCTCCTGGTGTAGACTTTGATGGTAAATAGTATTTGAGCCGTGCCATGGGAAAATCAACATAGTGGGTGTGCGACCAGCATGGATCCAGACCAGCCTGCGCATCCGCGCAGTCTGGTCAGGATCCATGCTGTTCGCTAACAGTTTCTCCAATTCCAATAGGCTTTAAAAGCGAACAGCATGGAGCTTGACCAGACTGCGCGGATGCGCAGGCTGGTCTGGATCCATGCTGGTCGCACACCCACTATGTTGGTTTTCCCATGGCACGGCTCATTTTAAGTTTCAAGTCAAAAGCTTTGATAGTAACAAAGGTATCTGACTTTATCAAAAACTTTAACAAAAAATTCTAAGTTAAAAAGGGGCATAATTCTGTCAAAATTCAAACCAGAGTTATTGGAATTGTGTCTCTTGGTGCAGACTTTGATTGTATATAACTATTTTGAGTTTCAAGTCAAAAGTTTTAATAGTAACAGAGATATTTGACTTTATCAAAAATTAAAAAAAAAAAAAATTCTAAGTTAAAAGGGGCATAATTCTGTCAAAATTCAAATCAGAGTTATGGGGATTGTTTCTCCTGGTGTAGACTTTAATGGTAAATAAGTATTTTAAGTTTCAAATCAATAGCTTTGATAGTAACAGAGATATTAATTTTGACTTTCGCAAAAACTTTAACCAAAAATTCTAAGTTAAAAAGGGGCATAATTCTGTCAAAATTCAATCAGAGTTACGGGGATTGTTTCTCCTGGTGTAGACTGATAGTAAATAAATATTTTAAGTTTCAAGTCAATAGCTTTGATAGTAACTGAGATATTTGACTTTATCAAAAACTTTAACCAAAAATTCGAAGTTAAAAAGGGTCATAATTCTGTCAAAATTCAAACACAGTTATGGGGATTGTTTCTTCTGGTGTTGCCTTTGATAGTAAATAACTATTTTAAGTTTCAAGTCAATAGATACTTGACTTTATCAAAAACATTAACCAACGGCGACGCTGACGCCGGGGCGAGTGCAATAGCTCTACTTTTTCTTCGAAAAGTTGAGCTAAAAACTGTTAAAATGACAAGAAACAAGTAAGACTGAAATATCTTTCACTGATGAACACCGAATTTGAATTTTCACTTGTGGCTATGTTACTCATGGAATTATTGCATTTGATTTTCGCTTGGATAAACTTTTTTTTTTTAAAGATATAGAGAATCCAATCTGACTAAAGTCCTTGATCTTCTAAACGAAGATCTGAGAACGACCCATTCACATTCGTCTTCTGTATATTTTGGATTTCCATTATTACTATTTTTATGTTATCCAATCAGACGACTTGTTCGATTGTCAAAGAGTAAGAAAAATATGCAGTTATTCCAGGACTCGAACCCGGGACCTCTCGCTTACAAAGCAAGTGGCCTACCGACTGAGCTAACCGGCTATCTGATACATTACGACATAAGAATTGTAAATATCAAAAGTCAATGCTACAGGTAGATTTGCAAGATGTTGTAAGCTAGACTCTGATTGGCTAGTGAAAGGGCCGTCAGAACGAGGCAATGAATAGGTCGTTTTCAGATCCTATGCGTAGCGTAATAGGAGATGTACTTTAGTCAGATTGTAGAGAATCTGTCACTGGTCTTCGGTTAAGATCAGAAAATCCCAACCCGAGGGCGCACCGCTCAAGGCGAGGCTGTGCCGAGTTTAAGACTTGAGCGGTGCGCCCGAGGGCTGGGATTTCTGATCTTCACCGAACACCAATGATGGATTCTATTTCTCACTTACCACACAGAAACAATAAAAACAAGCATGAAAATATGAAACTATTTAAAACGCGGGAAATTGACATCCGTTTAAACAGAAGTGACATCGTGACATTTTCAGTGACGCACAATAACAAAGTTCCGCTTTAGTTTTATCGTTTGTAGCGTAACGGTACGTTCTTATCATAAAGTAATGAATTATGAATCAAGAAATACACTATAAGGAATGGAGAGAAAAGATAAAGGTACCTGATTTTTAATTATTTTACATAAATAATATGTATATTCAGGCATGAAGTAGTCCCTCACAGGAGTGTGGGGTAACCCAGTGAATAAGATTTTCCAGCATTTCTAAAAATAGAGATTTTTCTGTCCGGTAAGTGAGAAATTTCAATCTTAACCTGAACCAAGCAAATATCCTCAATAAAAATTCGCTTGAATTTCCAAGAGCTTTCTGAGACAAACAAAAACTTTTAATTTTGCAGGATTTACAATTTCCTACAAATTAAAATTTTATTTTGGCAATGATGATAAAAATCAAGCAAGCTTCAACCAAATTTTCTTAATCAAATAAGAGCTATAATTTGAATTATAGTCGACATTGTATTAAGAGACCACCCAAGGGACTGCTAAGAAAATGGGTCCCCTTTTAAAGGAACGGTCTTTAATGAATTCAGTTTTGATAAAAAGGAAAATGTTTTAACCTTTTTAAAGTGACTCTATTTATTATGACATACATGTTTTGGTTTCAAAATCTGTTTTAACATTGTGAACACTTTGCCAAGTCCACAAACCGTGAAAATTATGGCTGGATTTTTTTGTTAGTTTGACTGATACAAAGGTTAATTGCATTTAGTCACATGCAAAACGTACTCGTTAATTATACAGATGAAGAAATGCCCGGTAGAATGTTGGTACCCGGTCGCTTTAATAGATACTTTTTTCGAATATTTTACCTGTCGGGACTTTCATTAATGGGGGTCGCTAGTCGTTTAATAAAGAAGTCGTTTAATGGGATGAATTTTTTATACTGAAAACGTTGGGGGGATTTTTACTGGTCGTTTAATACAAAAATCGCTTAATAGAGGTGTCGCAAGTACGATGTCGACTGTACTTTCAACCGTGAGTAATTTTACACAGTTATGTAAAAACACATGCTGAGCACCAAGACCTGATACGTGAAGTTTCATTCGAATATATGTAGTTGTAACAGAAATAAAGCTTGACAACTGAATATTCTATGTATAAAAAGGGCCATAATTTATATTAAATTGAATCAAGAGTTCTATAACTTGATCATTTCATTAGGTTGGATGACTGGAAAGCATTGTTCCAATCCATAGTTGTTACTGAGATTCAGCTAGATAGCGAGTTTCATAAAAAAGTTAAACCAAATTTTCTAAGTAAAGAAGGATGATAATTTGCATTAAATTCAACTGAAAATTACCTATCTGGGTTATTTCAGCAGATTTGACGACTACGAACCCTTGTGTGAAATGTCCATACAAAATATGCAATGGTTACTGGGATATGATCTTGCATGTAAAACTTTACCAACTCTAACGGACACCAAGATAAGATAAATAGCTCTCGATATTCTTCATACAGCCAAGATAAGAACATACTTGGGATATTGTGAATGCCGAGAGAAGGTAAGTACAACTGCATCTTGTCCTATCTCTTCACAGCTCTCAGAGAGTAAAACCATTCCACTGAGACAGAGTCCTGCTTCCTCCCTGAAAAATTTCAGGATCGATACAATTGTTACAATAGGACATAAACATTCAATTAAAATTTTATTTGTTAGAACACAACTTCAGAAAGACATCATCCCTTGAGCACAAGTTTGAATTTATTGGTGTTTTATTTTTGCTTAGATAAAATATTTTTGTTGGACTTGTCAAACGGACACAATTTTAGGACATATGGCGACTTTCTAGCTTTTTGTAGTACTGGAGGACCCTAAATGCCCCTCTGGACATTATTTCATCATGAGTGGACACCTGGGTAGAACCATTGACCTTCCATAAGCCAGCCGGATGGCTTCCTTACATTAAGAGTTCAGTCCAACATGTGAGGTGCAAGCGATTTAAAGTCAGTAATCTTTTTACAGATTTTATTGACCATTTGACCATGGAGGCTCCTGTATTAGTTGAACCTGGCTTATTGGTCACCTTTATCAAACAGCAACTTTGCTACAGCAGCTAGTCAGCTAACATCCCAAACTTATTTCAATTTTCTATTCTAATTTTAATTTAATCTGCTTCAAGTACCCACCTGCCTTAAACAGCCACAGCATCGTCCCTTGGCTGACTGCTTAATCAAGTTTCACTGTACTTTTAAATCATTAATATTCATAAATAATTTTCATGACTATCATGAGTGTCATTAAATAAAATCTAATCCCCATAAAACATAAAATTTATTTTTACCCTCAAGAAAGAAATCCGTAACTTCTTATCCCAAAACCATAAAGTTTCATGTTCATAAATTTAAATTAAATAATTACATACTATGTCATGAGTGGCAAATATTGTTATTGATTTATTTTATCATTTATATAGACTCTAAGATTGCTTTATATCTTATAACTGAACTATACACTATTAAACAGCTACATGAACATACCTCTTCACAGAATTTTTACACCATATGTCTGCTAAAGTCTTTTTTGATTGACCAAGCTGTGATTCTAGATCTAACATGAGACACCATTGGATAAAATATGTCATGTGATCCAACGTCAAATGCCCCAAACTTTCATTAACCAATCCAGACATCCCGCTGGAATCAGCTGACCTCCCTTCAACCTGCCTTAGAATTCAAGTTACAACAATTACTGCCCATTCTTGTTTATCATAATGTTATAAAATGAGCACCATTCACCATGTATATCTATTCTAAAATGTTTTTAGTTATCATGTATTTGCCAATCACGTGGTAAAATAAATCTTTGTTTGTTTGTTTTGGGTTTAACGCCATTTTTCAACAGTATTTCAGTTATGTAACCGCTGGCAGTTAAGCTAACCAGTGTTCCTAGATTTTGTACCAGTACAAACCTGTTCTCAGCAAGTAACTGCCAACTTTCCCACATGAATCAGAGGTGGAGGACTAATGATTTCAGACACAATGTCGTTTATCAAATAGTGACCGAGAACATACGCCCTGCCCGAGAATCTAACTCACGACCCCGCAATCCGTAGACCAACACTCTACCTACTGAGCTAAGCTGGCGGGCAAAAATAAATCTAAATTTCAATTTTGAGCATTTACAATATATGGCACATTGTACAGATATGTCCCAAATCAAAATTATTTTTTCCCATAGACTGACATGTATTTCTAACTTTCATAAAAAGTCATATTTAAGAGTATTGAAAAATCAATTGGCTACCCTATCACTTAGAACTGACACTTCATCTACAGAAAGTTTGAAGTTCCATTTATAGAAATAATAAAACAAATACCTTTGGTATATTGAACAGTTGATAAGCTGTGGGCATTTCTGACATGCTCGAATATTTGATATGGGATCTGGCAATCTGCCAAGTGTGAATGTCTTTTGCTCACTGTCCTCTGTAGATTTTATCACCTGTCTTGAGATGTAGTAAGCCATTTCATTACGCAACTGAATAAGTCCTGAAGCAAATATAATGCAGTGAAATCATTTAAACTTTGCCCTTCTACATTTCTAAATTAGACTTGTTAATCATTCAATTTCGGGATTGTTTTTGGGTTTAATGCCGTTTTTCAACAGTAGTTCAGTTATGTAACAGCGGGCAGTTAACCTAACCAGTGTTCCTGGATTCTGTACCAATACAAACCTGTTCTCTGCAAGTATTTGCCAACTTCCCTTATGAATCAGAGATGAAGGACGAATGATTTCAGACACAATGTCTTGTATCAAATTGTCACAGAGAACATATGCCTCGCCCAGGGCTCGAACTCAGAATCCATAGATCTGCGTTTTCCCTATTGAGCTAAGAGGGCGGGCTGCTTCAATTTGGGTACTACCACTTGTTTATCAAAGGGGTGTTCACTGAAAATTTACTGACTGAATAGCGACAGTGCAGATCATGATTCTTGGACAAAGATAAAAAGACATAATAATAAATTAACAGTGTTATACTAAAGAAACACAAACCTTTCTGATGTATGTGATCAGCTGGTATAATTTTCATACTGGGTTCTTTTAGGTATAGCAGCATGCCTTTTTGGGGATCCTTCCTTCTGTCTCCACACATCATGGAATACAGAGTCACCTGCAACAGTGGTGTAAGCATACTATTTTAATGTTTGGTATGTTTCTGTCAAAAGATTCATGAAATACGTTATTCTTTGTATAACAAATAGAAATGAGTGAATGTTTCTTTTTTGTTATATCTCCCACTAGATTCTAGCATTCTCATTTGTAAAAGCTTGGTCACATGGTGACACCCTATGTTTCTATGGAAGGTCAATAGATTTTCATGTTTGATTAGGATAGAAATAAGTGGCTGATAAAACAAATTAATTATCATCCCCTTCCATTATTCAAACTGACCCCGTATATTTCCCAAAAGGGTCTCCGACAACCTTATATCAAATACTGCTTGTCTTGTTTTTAGTTTAACATCACTCACATTTTAACAGTGTTTCAGGTATATACATGATCAATAAGTTTAACCTTGGTTCCTTTTTAGTATCTCCCAATTATGCAAGTAACTGACAACTTCTTAAATCTATCAGCAGTGGAGTTTTTATCCTCAGTCAAATACACCTTGCTCATGTTTTATACCCTTGACCTACAGACTCAAATCTTCTACTTTAGCTATTGGGCTAGCTAGGCTGATTTATTGGTGACAGGGAAGGTTCCTACTTTTTCTGTGCTAGACTGATTAAAATAAATCCCTCCTTGGTCTTGGTTCAAATTTCATTTCCCACTTAGCTGTATATCTACATTTGTTCACAAAAATCCTATTTTTCATATGGGCTTATGCAGAATAACAGACATAAGACTTTCAAGTTCAATAAGCTCCCACTGACTATTTTGTACCCCAACTGTAAAGTGACTATGAATTTACAATATTAACCGAAGACCTCACAGAAAATTCTGCTGGTGAGGGAGCTTCTGTGGGCAATGAAACTCACAACACTGGTTTCTTAGTCAAGTGTCTCTCCATCTCTGTAGAAGATCCACAACCAGCCTGCTTTACTCTACTAAATTACATTGTATTAAATATACCTGTCCTTTATGTTCCACGGAGTAAGACGTCTTTCCTGTCTTCAGTTCTAATGGCAATGTTGTGGTACCCGGCCCATTCTGAAAATTATACATGCATAAACATCAGTCTGAAAGCAATGGGGTATGTAGGATTTACGTAAGAAAATCACCAAATCCCTTCAATATTCAGAGATTTTAAACCATAATGGCTTTTATTACATTGATGTTTGATATAATAATACAGGTCACAGTAAACATGTAAAGCTCACATAATTTCCAGAATCAGGTCAAAGAAAGCATGAATGCCTCCCTTACAGTTACAGGAATTGTTTCTCAATGACAACAGAAATAACAAGAGCTGACGGAGAACAGCAACACTCGACTATTCAACAGCCTTGTCGATTGAATGAATACGAAAGTTGAAAAAGGGGCATAATATAAAACAAGAGCTGTCCGTAAGACAGCCAAGCTCGACTATTCGAAATATTGTCACAAAAGCAGGAAATTATTACCCAAAATGTTAAATATCAAAAGAGTTTTAAGTTTGAAAGGGGACATAATTTGACCAAAATGCATATCAGAGTTATGGGACTAGATGCTATCAACTAGTTTTATAACCCCGAAGAAACATGTTAAGTTTCAATTCAATATATGCATTAGTTTTGGAGATAGTAACTTGCATGTAAAACTTTAACCAGAATTTTCTAAGTCCAAAAGGGGGCATAATTTGCTCAAAATACATGTTGAGAGTTATGTAACTTGACCCAGTTAGGTTGGTAATTGACCTAGAAAAAGAATAAATAAGTTTCAAAGCTATATGCCTTTTGGTAATAGCTGAATGTACTTACACGCAAAACTTTAACCAGGATTTTCTAAGTCCAAAAGGGGGCATAATTTGCCCAAAATACATGTCAGAGTTATGATACTTGATTCTATCTACTAGTTTTATAACCCCGAAGACACGTGAAGTTTCAATTTAATATCTGCATTAGTTTTGGATATAGTAACTTGCATGTAAAACTTTAACCAGGATTTTCTAAGTCCAAAAGGGGGCATAATTTGGCCAAAATACATGTCAAGAGTTATGGGACTTGATCCAGTGAGGTAGGTAATTGATCTAGAAAAAGAAAAGATAGGTTTCAAATCTATATGCCTTTTAGTAATAGCTGTATGTACTTGCACGCAAAACTTTAACCAGAAATTTCTAAGTCCAAAAGGGGGCATAATTTGGCCAAAATGAAGGTCAGAGTTATGGAACTTGGTGCTATCAACTAGTTTTATAACCCCGAAGACACATGTGAAGTTTCAATTCAATATCTGCATTAGTTTTGGAGATAGTAATTTGCATGTAAAACTTTAACCAGAATTTTCTATGTCCAAAAGGGGGCATAATTTGCTCAAAATACATGTTAGAGTTATGGAACTTGACCCAGTGAGGTTGGTAATTGACCTAGAAAAAGAATAAATAAGTTTCAAAGCTATATGCCTTTAAATGATAGCTGTATGTACTTGCATGCAAAAACTTAACCAAGGTGTGACGCCGACGCCAGGGTGAGTAGAATAGCTAGACTATTCTTTGAATAGTCGAGCTAAAAAAGCAAAATAGGGTTATGGAACCTGCATAGTGCTTATCAGCTCATGACAGTGGACAAGTGTGTGAAGTTTCAATCCATTCCAATTAGTGGGTACTGAGATACCAGCTTACATATAATAATTTAACCCAAAACTCCTAAGTTTAAAAAGGGGCATAATTTTGTAAAATGCAAAGTTGAGTTATTGACCCTTTGCACTGCATGTCATATCATGACAGTGAACAAGTGTGTGAAGTTTCAATCCTTTCCCATTAGTGGATACTGAGATACCAGCTTACATACAAAAACTTAACCAAAAATTTCTATGTTGAAAAAGGGGCATAATTTTGTAAAAAAGCAAAATAATGTTATGGGACCTGCTTTGTGCATGTCAGATCATGACAGTGAACAAGTGTGTGAAGTTTCAATTCATTCCAATTAGTGAGTACTGAGATACCAGCTTAAACACAAAACCTTAACCAAAAAATTCTAAGTCGAAAAAGAGCATAATTTTGTAAAAAAGCAAAATAGAGTTATGGAACCTGTGCAATGTAAGTCAGTTTATCACAGTGAATAAGTGTGTGAAGTTTCAATGCATTCCCACAAGTAGTTGCTGAGATACCAGCTTACATACAAAAACTTAACCAAATCGGGACGCGGACGCGGATGCGGACGCCGACGCCTGGGCGAGTCCAATAGCTCTACTATTCTATGAATAGTCGTGCTAAAAATTTTGCCCTTCATCACAAAATATTTCGCTGCTAGTCAGAAGCTGCTAATAATATTTGAAAGGCAAAATAAATTTATGACTGGGGCTCCTTTTTAAGAATTTTGAAGATGAAAATCTGATTTCAGGATTCTTTTTTAAAGGAAATGGCAAAAACGTCTTTACCAACAGTATATCGACAATGGATTATGTATAATATGAACTAAGATTTTTACACATTATATGGCTTTTTTCATTGAGCTAAAACACACTGAGAATATTACCCAATCTCTGTACTTTAAGCATTAACTGAGAAATGTTGCTGTGTGATTTCAGTGACATTTTATCAACAAGCTAAATGAGTGTTTAAATCCTGAATTTAAGATTAATCTTGAATATACATTTTTTCTCTCAGCTATTCCTACATGCAGTTTCTAAATTTCTAAAGTTATTAATATATTGCTTTTTAAATTATATAATTTTTCATACAAGGGAGTACGATATTGTACTTAATTTACTTTGATTCTGGCTTCAACTGTTAGATCTATCTTGCCTTTGATACCATATCTGCAAATAGAAAGTACTTCTCCATCCAATCTTGTTGTCAACAGACATATGTATGTTATTGCTTATCTACTCCAGTAGCCAACTAATGGAAAGCATTTCAACAGCTGTCAGTATGCTCGCTTATTTCAAGCCTTTCCATCTAATAATAGCTTACATACGAAAGTTCAAGCAAAATTTTCTTTGTTGAAAATGGGGCACAATTTTACTTAGCTAACAATTATATCTTATTACAGCTGAGAAGAAAATAATGTCTGTACATATTAGTACTTAATGATATATCTGTCCTACAAAATTTCTCTCCAAAACTATATACATGTATAATATCCTCACCTAGGTGACCACATGTTTTCCTCAATATCACAAACTTTGGTCACCTGAACATCCGAGTCACTGAAATTGAAAGGGTTAGTCATTTATTTTAAATGGACATACTTTCATACCAACACACACACAAATTTTTTTTTCAAGAAAAGACAGGAACTGATAATGATATTTTTCCATATATGCCACAAATTACATGATAATTACTTCTATATTTAATCCAATTTCAATAGCATGGCTAATAGTTTCTGTGTGTTTTCTTAATATTTTATTGATTAAATACGAAATATTGTATATAAAAGATACTCAAATGCATGCAATCACTTTAATATTGTTTAATAATGCATTACTAATTAAAGCTTTTTCTAAATTTTGAAAAAAAAAAAAAAAAAAAAAAAATGTACATAAATCTTAAGGGCCAGGCACACAGTTTTTAAATGTTATTTTCTATAATTTCAATGGTGTAACATACTTATATTAGGTGACTATTACCTTTCTTCTGTGAAAAAATCTTCTCTGCTAAAAATATCCAGTGAACAAACTGGTCAAAATACTCAAAACATTTTTTTTTTTACCCTGAATGATTCAGAAGAATTTGCAACAAATGGAGAAATAACAAAATGTACTGTGTCTAAAATGGCTGATATTTACAATGGTAGTTTCCACATCAAAATGGCTGACATTTACAATGGAAATTCCCATATCAAAATAGCTGACATTTACCAGATCAAAGAGACTGACATTTACATCGAAAATTCCCACAGCAAAATGGTTACAAATTTCAAAATATTTTTATTTTAATGACAAATAAAAACTAATAAATATCTTAAAAATTTGCATAAAATGGTATGCAACATCAACTTATTCTAGTGTTTGACAAAAATTTTCAGACACACATACCCCTGAAATGGCACACCTCAAACTACTTTAGAGATAATACCTATGTCTATACCTCGACATAAGAGATATAGACTTGACTCTTATTCTTGACACACCTTAGCTTTTGTGTAAAATTAAAATGAAATCCAGTGAATTGTTAAAACGTAATAGCTAAGACACAAAGAGTTTTAGACAGATAAACTAACAAACTGACAGTGCAAATCCTATACACCTCTTTCCAGGGGCATAGAAATAAATGAATGAAAAACCTGGTAAGAAATACAAGAATCAAACATTCCTGTCTTACATTACCTTTGTTTTTTTACTGTGAAACTACTACCAAATCTAGTATACTGTGCAAGCCAAGAAATCATCTGTGGAATGTAACTCTTAATCTCTTCCATCACCTTGTCTTCAGTCATCTGATTAGCATACCTAAAATAGTGGAATGGGCATAACTGAAATTGTGAAATTATCACACCAGTCCTGAAATAGTGGAACTGGCATACCTGATATAAAGGAATTGGCATATCTGAAATAAAACTGGAATACCTTAAATAGTGAAATTTAAATACCTGAATCTTGACCTTGATCCCACAGGTCCCATAATTTATTTAACATTATGAATCCCGAATCTTGGCATAACAATAAGCTACATAATGTGTCATCTTTCATTTCAATACATTAATCCACACTAAAGTTGACTGAACAGACAAGATTGATAAATTATAAAATATAACAGTCTATCACAACTTACATTTCTAAAAGATTACTAAGCTGTTTAACAATTGTAGCTGATTCTTGTATAATACCCTCAGCTGTGCACAATTTTTTCTTCAGCATCTACAAGACAGTGTGAAAATATGTTAAACCATATACTCCTTCACTAACACCCACTGTTGCATTACATTTGGCATGATAGAGCTGTCTGGTACAGATAAAAAAACAACAACACAATTAATTTTGTGTGAATTTGTGCATTAATTTAGTAAGAACTGCCGTATAAAAGACTTTTCATTTAAAATGCCAGGTATGGCTTCTGGTTTCATAATTCATAACCAAATAAAAGAGATCTATGAATGTGACAAAATGATGAAAAAACCTTTTCAGATACTGTTACAAAATACATGGAAAGAAATGAGCCATGCCATGAGAAAACCAACATAGTGGGTTTGCGACCAGCATGGATCCAGACCAGCCTGTGCATCTGCGCAGTTTGGTCAGGATCCATGCTGTTTGCTATTAGTTTCTCTAATTCCATTAGGCTTTGAAAGCGAGCAG
Source organism: Mercenaria mercenaria (assembly GCF_021730395.1). Taxonomy (NCBI): domain Eukaryota; kingdom Metazoa; phylum Mollusca; class Bivalvia; order Venerida; family Veneridae; genus Mercenaria; species Mercenaria mercenaria. The sequence goes on along the minus strand of NC_069364.1, from coordinate 27,339,475 downwards.
CATGGATCCTGACCAGACTGCGCGGATGCGCAGGCTGGTCTAGATCCATGCTGGTCACAAACCCACTATGTTGGTTTTCTCATGGCACGGCTCAAATCAGTATTTATGCAAGTAAGAGAAAGAAACTCAAGTATGCATTCCAGTAACTATTCCTATATAATATGAAGACTGTAAACAAACATTTTACCTGCTGAAAAACACTGTGGATGATACTTCCATATAACATCTGTACATTTCTACTGTCGCATCCCTATGCAAAGAAATTTTACATTAATCATAAAATAAACAAGTAGGTATAGTGTTCCGTTTCTTTTTTAAATTGTTACATTTTAAAAGTTTTTGTCACAATCTTAGTCACATAGCAAATCTCTCAATCTGTACAGGCGCTTTATTTCTGGGAAGGGAAGGCGCCTGGTATAAATTTCATCTTTCTATGGGGTCTTCCTCACATGAAAGAATTAGACACACAAAATCAGACTACAGTGGTTACTGGCAATCAATCCAAACTCGACATTAACAACTTGGCCACGGAGCGCCCAGATACATTACTGTGGTCCAACATTTCTTTATTTACGAAATAATATATACCCTTTTCAAATGCACTCATTTGATTGGTCGAAATGAGTGCATGAGCGGGTCCGCAAAAAGTGATATTGACCTGCAAAAGTGATAATGACTCTTGTGATATCACTTTTTTTTATCATCATGTCTGAAATATGGGCCAGACAAAGGAATGCACTTTGAGAAGGGCATATAATATAACAATTATAGACTATGTTGAGATCCGAGTATGTCTTTTTACGGGCCTGTAAAATGATATTGACTGAGGATGCTGAAAAAACACATACTGACCTCAACATAAGTCAGTAACTGTATAACATATCTCATTTAGTGATTTGTCGCTGAATAAATCCTTGTTTGGAGTTCAGATGTGAGGGAATTATATCACGAGGGCACAGCCCGAGTGATTTAATAATATGCATCTTATGATTTTATGCATCAATGATTTTATTCAAGAGCAAATCACTAAATGAGATATATTATTTCGATTCTTACACGTTACAAATGATTTAAAGTACATCCTTGACAACATATTCATTAAATATTTGCCCGTTTTCAATTGGTTTCTTTTCGAGGCGTTATGCCGTTTGACGCTATGACGTAATAATTGTGACGACAATTAATATCTCTTGACAACTGAGAATGTTTACTACTAACTATCTGAGGAGTAGCAACTATTTATTGTAAAGCCTCCTAATTTTAATAGTATCTGTCATGTGCTTACGATTCGGATAGAAATATCCTTCCCGAGGGCACCTGCGCATTGGGCGGTAATGAGGCTTGCCAAATTACCACCCATGCGCAGGTGGCTGAGGGACTGATATTTCTATCTGATTCGTAAACACATGACTGATTTTTTTTCTTGCATGTCGTATACATGTTAGCATTTTATTCTGGCAGATTATTTTTCTTGAATACCGTATTTTACAAGTAACAGGTAGAAATACTTACGTAGCACTCCTTATAGAAGAGAATGAACACAAAGCGCAGAAAATTAACGTCCGTAAGCAGAAGTGACGTGATGATGTTTTGCGTTATGCACAATAACAAAGTTCCACTTTAGTTTTATCATTTGTAGTGTAACGTACATTATGTTCTTACGGTAAACTAACATATTTTGAGTTGAGAAATATACTATAAGGAACGGAGAAAAACTATCAAGGTAACTGCTTTTTTCGTATTTTACATAAACAATATATTATCAGTGCATGAACCACTAGTTGTCATTAACAGCACGAGTCATCTGGCATGGGGGTTGCCAGATGGGTTTTGCCGGCATGGGTAAAATCACTCGAAACGCCAGTCTGGTGTGTAAGAATAATCTATAAAGCCTATTAAAGTTAGCCAATATTTAACAGAAGCTTTATAAAAGATTCCAAGAGAGGCTATTATTACTATGTATAAATAAAGAAGTACTAACATCAGACTGATGTAATGTCTGACTGAGGCAATGATGTATCTAATTTGAAGCAGACGCAACTGCTTTAGACTAACATAATATGATAATCACCCATTCTAAATTTATCGCAGCAAATGTTCTACATGTTGTTACTTTATTTACCTTCAGCAAGTATCACCTCTATCCTTACCTTAAATTTCTCCTTCAGTATAGACCTGAAACATAGAAAACACATTATTAATATAAATATGTCTATCTGATCACTTGTGTGACAGTGTCTTATTGGTCTATCTGCTTCACTGGCAGAATCAAAGCAATGTCTTCTGCTTTAACAACAAACTCTTCTTAGTTTAGTCTTAATTTAGTTATAGGTAGGCATTGCTAAATATCTTATTTTCTTATGCTACCCACTTAGCTCAAAAGGGAGTGTAGATCTATAAATCACGCAATCTTTGAGTTCGATGCCCAGGTGAAGTGTATTTCTCAATGACGACTGATAAAAGTGTGTTTGAAATCATTCATTCTCCATCTCTGATTCATGTGGGGGAAGTTGGCAATTACTTGCAGAGAACAGGTTAGTACTAGTACAGAATCCATGAACAATGGTTACATCAATTTTCTGTCATATTACAAAACTGAAATACTGTTGAAAAACTGGCATTCCACCCGAAACAAACAAACTTACTTTCTCATACAGAAGACACTAGATACAACTGTAGTTCCCGACAGAAGCAGATCTGGATTTATAATCAGCAATCCAGACTGGTCTGTGATATAACAAACATCGTCTGTGAACTCTGCAAGAACATGGACTGTGTCCCCTTCTTGTACATGACTGTCCAACCTGAATAAAAACAAACAACTCATGGAAATTACTTTCACTCATACATTGTGTATTTTATATCAAGGTTAGTTACATTAGCCTTTAGCCTGCTGGCAGCAAATGACAATGCCTTTGCGACCAGTGCAGACCAAGACCAGCCTGCACTTCCGTGCAGGCTGATCATGGTCTGCACTGTTCCCTGTTCAGTCAGTAAATTTTCAGTGAAAACCCCTTTGAATAGTAAGTGGTATCGCCCAAAATTAATGATGAACCAGTCCATTTTAGAAATTTAGCAGGGTAAAGGTTATGGAAGTACACTGTACTTGACATTTTCTTCTGACTCTGAAGCTGCCAGCTCTCGTCATTTTTAAATGGGAGAAACTACCACTTCTACATTTTTCTACATCAGTGGAAATTTATTTAAAAGGGAATTATATCTATCACAAGATGAGAAGTCTTCAAGAAAAAAAATACAAAAAGAGGGTCACGGATGACCCTGGATTGCTCACCTGAGTAATATGAGCTACATGTTTCAAATGTCAAACTGATGTTAAAATATTAAAACAAAAGGGTCATGATGACCCTGGATCGCTCACCTGGGTATTGAGCTAAATGTTTCAAATGTCAAACAGATGTTAAAATATTAAAACAAGAGGGTCATGATGACCCTGGATCGCTCACCTGGGTATTGAGCTAAATGTTTCAAATTTCAAACTGATGCTAAAGTATTAAGAAAGTAGGTCAGCAGGTCACATTCATGGTCACTGAAAGTCAGTTTTAAGATTGGTGTGCAAAACTGTACATGCTACCCAAATTTCAAGGCTGTATCTTAAAAAAAACCCAAGAAAGTAGGTCAGTAGGTCACATTCCTGGTCACTGAAAGACAGTTTTAAGATCAGTATGCAAAACTGTACGTCATCCAAATTTCAAGGCCGTGACTTGTAGTTTCAGACAAGAAGATTTTTAAAGTTTTTTCCTATAAGTCTATGTAAAACTTGGGACCTCCAGGGCAATAATTTGAACAATCTTGGTAGAGGACCACAAGGAAATGCTACATGTCAAATATCAAAGGCTTTGGTCCTGTGGTTTTGGACAAGCAGATTAATTTTTAATGTTTTTTCCTATACAAGTCTATATAAACCATGCGACTCCCTGGGCGGGGCCATATTTGACCCTAGAGGGATAACTTGAACAATCTTGGTAGAGGACCACTAGATGATGTTACACATAAAATATCAAAGCCCTAGGCCCTGTGGTTTAAAATAAGAAGATTTTCAAAGTTTTTCCCTATATAAGTCTATATAAACCATGTGACCCCAAGGGCAGGGCCATATTTGACCCTTGGGGGATAATTTGAATAATCTTGGTAGAGGACCAGTAGATGATGCTACATACCAAATACAAAAGCCCTAGGGCCTGCGGTTTTGGACAAGAAGATTTTTAAAGTTTTTCTCTTTGGTTGCCATGGCTACCAGAGTTCTGCATGGAATTTAATTCTTTTGGCAGACCCTTTTTAAATATTTTAAAGGTATTTGTACTTCAATAAATATATTTGTTGTTTAAAAATTTATTATCCCTTTTATAAACTGTATCTTCTCTATTTCTAGTTTAGCTAGTCATTTCAGAGTTTTTTCATACAGAATTTTACTATCTGAAATAAAAATCAAATCCTCCTCCCGACCCACCTTACTTTTAAGGACGTATGCTAGAATTTGGTGCGAAAATTTTCCCAATAACAGAATTTCTTCAAACTTTGGATATTGAAGGAACAAAAAAATGCAATAAAAACCATAGGTCACCGGTATTGAAAAAGAGTTATCTGCCCTTGAAAATGGCATTTCCCCAAAAAATGACATTTTCAAGGGCAGATAACTCTTTTTCGAATCTGGTGACCTATGATTTTTATTGCATTTTTCTGTTTCTTAGATGATTGTCCTTCAATATCCAAAGTTTAAAGAAATTCTGTTATTGGGAAAATTTTCGCCCATCTCGTATACAGGGAATTCTAGCGTACACCTTTAAAGGAAACACTTTAGATAATAAGCTAGTAATTAACTCATTGTGGCCTTATTTGTACAATACTGAAGAAGAACAATGACAGGAAAACAGAACGCTGTTAAAATCCTATGGGACCAAAGAAAACTATATTTAATATTTATTCATGTGAAAGGTTTATAAACTATACATGGATACAGATAGAATTCAAAACTTAATCTAAAGATGTTATTTCATGTAAAATAATTGCTTAAACTTGTTAAATCGCTGTCAAATGACAAGGAAGTAAATTGATACGATTATCACCAATAGAGACGGCAAAATATTACGGAGCAGTGTAAACTTAAAACAAGAAAAGGATTTTTCTTTTGGTATGTAATTTAAAAACAATAATTTTTTTTTATCATTCTAGAGTGCTAACAAAGTTTTTCTCTTATGTGACCCAGTATCTGACCCCAGCTTACCCATTAAGAAATAACAGAGATATAAAATTCATGAAATATTGCAAACATATTTATGAACCTTGTTTCATAATCGGGTGAAAATAAAAAAATGAAGCCTTTTGAAGCTTTCCATTTTATTGTTTACTAAAATAAGAAACTGGGTCATTTTTTAATTCTGAAAATGTGGTTTACAGTGGTTAATTGTTATTTTAAGTTTCATCGCATTGCGATAGTCTGTTAAAAAATAATGCAGAGAAAAACCTTCAAAAAATGTCCCAAGTGCACTGGTTTTAGCATGACATTTAACTGAAATCATGTTTTCAACTTTAAATTACTTTGTAACCACCTTATATATCAAACAAGCGGGTCATGATGGCCCTATATCGCTCACCAGAGTTTATCTGGCCTACTGACCTAGTTTTTGACCCCACATGACCCAGTTTCGAATTTGACCTAGAGATTATCAAGACAAACATTCTGACCAAGTTTCATAAAGATTGGGTCACAACTGCGACCTCTAGTGTTCACAAGCTTTTCCTTTGGTTTGACCAGGTGACCTAGTTTTTGACCCTACATGACCCAGTTTCAAACTTGACCTAGAAATTATCAAGACAACCATTTTGATTAAGTTTCATAAAGATTGAGTCACAACTGTTGCCTCTAGAGTGTTCACAAACTTTTCCTTTGATTTGACCATGTGACCTAGTTTTTTACCCCACATGACCCAGTTCCGAATCTGACCTAGAGATCATCAAGGCAAACATTCTGACAAAATTTCATAAAGATTGGGTCAGAACTGCAACCTCAAGAGTGTTCACAAGCTTTTCCTTTGATTTATCCAAGTGACCTTGTTTTTGACCCCACATGACCCTGGTTCGAATTTGACCTAGAAATCATCAACACAAACATTCTGACCAAGTTTCATAAATACTGGGTCACAACTGTGGCCTACAGAGTGTTCACAAGCTTTTCCTTTGAGAAATGTTCGACTTAAAGAGTGCGGACAAGATTTGTGACAGACACACACACAGACTGGAGTAAATCAATATGTCTCCCACACCACTGTGTGGTGGGAGACATAATAATAAGTGACACTGTGTGTTTTGTCCCCATGTGTATGGAAAATATACAAATATATATATGTTCTTATGAAAACTTCTGTATCTTTGACAAATTTTGATATATTGTTCTGAAACTTGGCACAATTCATGCATACATCCAGAAGTTTTGTACATGTAGAAATTTACCACTGACCCTTAAAAGTATAAAAAGTTTGATTTTGACACTTTTTTTGTATTACCTTGATTGTTGACTGTTTAAATGTTGTTTATACATTGTATTTATAATTATATTGAGCTAAAACAGCTTTAGACCTGTTATGTTTTAATTGTTTGGTACCCATTTTACAAGAGGTTCAATAATTTTTTCAAAAACCATTAGTTTGCATTTTTTTCTTGTTTTTCAATGCATTTGCCATGCTTGCCCTTTTGATATATTTAACTCGAACCTTCTTGCTATCTAATTCAATGTATAACTTACTCCTAGAGCATGGTTTAAAATTTACCTCTTGCTCAGGCTTCATTTTTTTTATTTTCACCCAATTATGCTGAGTTTAGGACAAAAGTTACAAGCTTAAATCCCTAGGTAACTAACACCACCACCCGATACTATCAATGAACTTTTTTTACTTTTGTTTTAAATATGGTAAACTTTTGCAAACTTTGTGTGTCCAATATACTCCATAATTATTTTGTGATTAATACAAATAACCACCAACATCTTAGTAGTTAAAATGATCATACCAGTGAAAGTCTTAGTAATACCTTTTTATCGCTATATAATACTTACAAAAATGGTAACTAAATTTCAAATACCAACATGCAGCCACAGTTATTTGGATATCACATTAAAGAGATAAAATCAAATTTTTTTTTTTCATCTACAGCAATTATTACAGTCAACAACGTCAAATAGTAAAGAGAATGAATTACAATGAAAATTTAGATGGAACATGTTTATTTTACATTTCAGTTTAGACATGGCTGTACCAGGGAAAAAGATACCCAAAACATTTTCATCATCATCAACTATGGGGTCTGATGAAGACCTTAAAGTTTATTGCCAGCCATGCGACCGTGATGGTCCTCAACTCCCTGCCCATGGCTATTGTGTTGACTGCAGGGAGCATCTGTGTGAGACCTGCTTTGTAGTTCACAAGAGACATACCCTTTCAAGGCATCATACACTTCTAGATAAAAACAGCATGCCACAAAGCATTTCTTCAGTCTCTGTTCATCCAACACAGCCTGACAACTTTACCAAATCCTGCCCTAAACATACAAAAGAAATCATCAAGTTCTACTGTCAGAACCACAAAGCACTACTATGCAGTGTATGTGTTACACTTGAACACACAGGTACATCTTGCAAAGTTAACTACATCCCCGATATTTCTGGCCAAGTCATAAACAGCAAAGAACATCAAGATATCTTGAAAGCAATGGATAACGTTACTGAGCAATGTCGCAAGAAATCAGAAGATGTGAAGAAAATTACTGCAAAGTCCAACAGTTCTTTGGCAGATGTATTGGCCGATATAAAGAAGTTTCGGACAGAAATAAACCAAAGACTAGATGAACTAGAAAGACAAGCAGAAGATGCAGCAAAGACAATCCAAAAAGAAAATAACAAGAACTTGAAGACAGTACAAACAGCTTGCGATGATGTAACAAAATCACTGAAGACAACATCTGACTCCATTAAACATCTCAACACATCCAAACAAGCAGACAAACTTTTCATGGAGCTAAAATTAGCTGAGCAAATGATCAAAGATTATGAGAAACGTGTCCACGACCTAGAAGCATATGATGTCAAGGAGTACAACTTTAAAGAAAATAAAGCAATATCAACCCTACTTGAAAAGGAGAGTTCACTAGGTACATTAGCAGAGAAATCATTAAAACAACCGAGTCCTCCTCCACATGTTGATATAAAATCCAGACAAACTTCACATCAGGGTAAAATCTGTGTCAAAACATCAAAAGATAAAAACATATGCTGGATAAAAGGTATGATTCTGCTTACTCCTGATCTACTTATCATCACTGACTGTGGTAACAAGGCTGTAAAAATGGTGGATACCAGCAGTCAATCTGTTACTTATCAATTACAACTAGATACTGGGCCATGTGATGTCACCTCAGTTACCAGTACAAAGCTTGCTGTCACACTTCCTGTCAATCACAATATTCAGTTTATATCAGTCTCCTCAAACAAACTCAAGAAGAAACAAACTCTGAAGGTTGATGGATATTGTTTTGGTATAAGTTACTGTCAGGGGAAACTTGTTGTGTCATTTCGGTATTCTGGAAAACTCCAAATTCTTGATACCAATGGTACTATACTGACAACAGTAAAGGGAGAAAATATTTTCAGCAGGCCAGAATATGTTACCACTAACACTAATTCTATCTATGTATCTGACAGGGAACTGGCAACAACAACAAAATTAAACTGGCAGGGTGAGGTGATTGGTAGTTATGGTGGTATGACTGAGCCTAAAGGTATAACACTGTCAGATGATGGTTCTGTTTTTGTGTGTGACTACAGCAGAAAAGTTATAGAAGAGATAGCAGGTGACTTTTCTACAGGAAAGGTTGTGTTGAAGGACCTCAATGATCCCAATGCTGCCTGTTTGTGTGCTGACACATGTAAACTATACTTCAGCTGTTTTACTGGACAAGACAAACATGACAACTTTCTTCAAGTCTTCAAGCTCTCATAACCAGAACAAAACTCATCAGCAGTTGAACCAATGTATACTGTGACATCATTTATAGTCATGGGGGACTAATTTCTGTTGATTTTGTGATTGTGTCAATCAATGACAAACTAAGAATAATCCTACATATTCTATCTTTAAATGAACATGCCTCCAAATAAACATCAGATTCTTTAAAAATAGACAGCAGTTGGTATTAATTATCTAAACTGATAAACTAGGACTGTTTAAATAGATTTTTAATGTGTATGGTTCAGAGTATAACAAAATTCCCTCTATTTTACATTAAGTGTGACATAACACTTTTGAGACTTTTCCACATGTTTTTTTTTCTTACTAAAAGAGTGTTTACTTAACAGAATTTGTGTGTTATCAACAATATTTTCAGTTTTAAGATCGGTATGCAAAACTGTACATGTCATCCAAATTTCAAGGCCGTATCTTGTAGTTTCAAACAAGAAGATTTTTAAAGTTTTTTCCTATAAGTCTATGTAAAACTTGGGACCTCCAGGGCAGGGCCTCTTTTTCACCCCTGGGTAATAATTTGAACAATCTTGGTAATGGACCACAAGGAAATGCTACATGTCAAATATCAAAGGCCTTGGTCCTGTGGTTTTAGACAAGCAGATTAATTTTTGAAGTTTTTTCCTATACAAGTCTATATAAACCATGTGACTCCCTGGGCGGGGCCATATTTGACTCTAGAGGGCTAACTTGAACAATCTTGGTAGAAGACCACTAGCTGATGTTACACATAAAATATCAAAGCCCTAACCCCTGTGGTTTAAAACAAGAAGATTTTCAAAGTTTTTCCCTATATAAGTCTATATAAACCATGTGACCCCAAGGGCAGGGCCATATTTGACCCTTGGGGGATAATTTGAACAATCTTGGTAGAGGACTTCTAGATGATGCTACAGACCAAATATCAGAGGTCCTGTGGTGTCTATGTAAACCATGTGACTGACAGGGCGGTGCCATATTTGACCCAAGGGGGATAATTTGAAAAATCTTGGTAGAGGTCACCTCTAGATGATGCTACATGCCAAATATCAAAGCCCTAGGCCCTGTGGTTTTGGACAAGAAGATTTTCAAAGTTTTCCCTATATAAGTCTATGTAAACCATGTGACCCCCAGGGTGGGGCCATGTTTGACCCTAGGGGGATAATTTGAATAACCTTGGTAGAGGACTAGTAGATGATGCTACATACCAAATACAGAAGCCCTGTGGTTTTGGACAAGAAGATTTTTAAAGTTTTTCCCTTTGGTTGCCATGGCTACCAGAGTTCTACATGGATTTCAATTCTTTGGGCAGACCCTTTTTAAATATTTTAAAGGTATTTGTACTTCAATAAATATTTTTGTTGTTTTATTATCCCTTTTATAAACTGTATCTTCTCTATTTCTAGTTTAGCTAGTCATTTTAGAGTTTTTTCATACAGAATACAAATATCTGAAATAAAAATCAAATCCTCCCCCACCCACCTTACTTTTAAAGGAAACTTTAGATAATAAGCTAGTAATTAACTCATTGTGGCCTTATTTGTACAATACTGAAGAAGAACAACAATGACAGTAAAACAGAAAGCTGTTAAAATCCTAAGGGACCAAAGAAAACTATATTTAATATATATTCATGTGAAAGGTTTATAAACTTATACATGGATACAGATAAAATTCAAAACTTAATCTAAAGATGTTATTTCATGTAAAATAATTGCTTAAACTTTAAATCGCTGTCACATGACAAGGAAGTAAATTGATACGATTATCACCAATAGAGACGGCAAAATATTACGAAGCAGTGTAAACTTAAAACAAGAATAGGATTTTTCTTTTGGTATGTAATTTAAAAACAATAATTTTTTTTTTATCATTCTAGAGTGCTAACAAAGTTTTTCTCTTATGTGACCCAGTATCAGACCCCAGCTTACCCATTAAGAAATAACAGAGATATAAAATTCATGAAATATTGCAAACATATTTATGAACCTTGTCTCATAATTGGGTGAAAATAAAAAAATGAAGCCTTTTGAAGATTTCCATTTTATTGTTTACTAAAATAAGAAACTGGGTCATTTTTTACTTCTGAAAATGTGGTTTACGGTGGTTAATTGTTATTTTAAGTTTCATCGCATTGCCATAGTCTGTTAAAAAATAATGCAGAAAAAAACCTTCAAAAATGTCCCAAGTGCACTGGTTTTAGCATGACATTTCACTGAAATCATGTTTTCAACTTTAAATTACTTTGTAACCACCTTATATATCAAACAAGCAGGTCATGATGGCCCTATATCGCTCACCAGAGTTTATCTGGCCTACTGACCTAGTTTTTGACCCCACATGACCCAGTTTCGAATTTGACCTAGAGATCATCAAGACAAACATTCTGACCAAGTTTCATAAAGATTGGGTCACAACTGTGACCTCTAGTGTTCACAAGCTTTTCCTTTGGTTTGACCAGGTGACCTAGTTTTTGACCCTACATGACCCAGTTTCAAACTTGACCTAGAAATTATCAAGACAACCATTCTGATTAAGTTTCATAAAGATTGAGTCACAACTGTTGCCTCTAGAGTGTTCACAAACTTTTCCTTTGATTTGACCATGTGACCTAGTTTTTTACCTCACATGACCCAGTTCCGAACCTGACCTAGAGATCATCAAGGCAAACATTCTGACCAAGTTTCATAAAGATTGGGTCAGAACTGCAACCTCAAGAGTGTTCACAAGCTTTTCCTTTGATTTATCCAAGTGACCTTGTTTTTGACCCCACATGACCCTGGTTCGAATTTGACCTAGAAATCATCAACACAAACATTCTGACCAAGTTTCATAAATACTGGGTCACAACTGTGGCCTACAGAGTGTTCACAAGCTTTTCCTTTGAGAAATGTTGGACTTAGAGTGCGGACAAGATTTGTGACAGATAAATCAATATGTCTCCCACACCACTGTGTGGTGGGAGACATAATAATAAGTGACACTGTGTGTTTTGTCCCCATGTGTATGGAAAATATACAAATATATATATGTTCTTATGAAAACTTCTGTATCTTTGACAAATTTTGATATATTGTTCTGAAACTTGGCACAATTCATGCATACATCCAGAAGTTTTGTACATGTAGAAATTTACCACTGACCCTTAAAAGTATAAAAAGTTTGATTTTGACACTTTTTTTGTATTACCTTGATTGTTGACTGTTTAAATGTTGTTTATATATTGTATTTATAATTATATTGAGCTAAAACAGCTTTAGACCTGTTATGTTTTAATTGTTTGGTACCCATTTTACAAGAGGTTCAATAATTTTTTCAAAAACCATTAAAGTTTGCAATTTTTTCTTGTTTTTCAATGCATTTGCCATGCTTGCCCTTTTGATATATTTAACTAGAACCTTCTTGCTATCTAATTCAATGTATAACTTACTCATAGTGCATGGTTTAAAATTTACCTTTTGCTCGGGCTTCATTTTTTTTTATTTTCACCCAATTATGCTGTGTTTAGGACAAAAGTTACAAGCTTAAATCCCTAGGTAACTAACACCACCACCCGATACTATCAATGAACTTTTTTTACTTTTGTTTTAAATATGGCAAACTTTGTGTGTCCAATATACTCCATAATTATTTTGTGATTAATACAAATAACCACCAACATCTTAGTAGTTAAAATGATCATACCAGTGAAAGTCTTAGTAATACCTTTTTATCGCTATATAATACTTACAAAAATGGTAACTAAATTTAAATACCAACATGCAGCCACAGTTATTTGGATATCACATTAAAGAGATAAAATCAATTTTTTTTTTTCATCTACAGCAATTATTACAGTCAACAACGTCAAATGGTATAGAGAATGAATTACAATGAAAATTTAGATGGAGCATGTTTATTTTATTTTTCAGTTTAGACATGGCTGTACCAGGGAAAAAGATGCCAAAAACATTTTCATCATCATCAACTATGGGGTCTGATGAAGACCTTAAAGTTTTTTGCCAGCCATGCGACCGTGATGGTCCTCGACTCCCTGCCCATGGCTATTGTGTTGACTGCAGGGAGCATCTGTGTGAGACCTGCTTTATAGTTCACAAGAGACATACACTTTCAAGGCATCATACACTTCTAGATAAAAACAGCATGCCACAAAGCATTTCTTCAGTCTCTGTTCATCCAACACAGCCTGACAACTTTACCAAACCTTGCCCTAAACATGCGAAAGAAATCATCAAGTTCTACTGTCAGAACCACAAAGCACTACTATGCAGTGTATGTGTTACACTTGAACACACAGCTACATCTTGCAAAGTCAACTACATCCCCGATATTTCTTGCCAAGTCATAAACAGCAAAGAACATCAAGATATCTTGAAAGCAATGGATAACGTTACTGAGCAATGTCACAAGAAATCAGAAGATGTGAAGAAAATTACTGCAAAGTCCAACAGTTCTTTGACAGATGTATTGGCGGATATAAAAAAGTTTCGGACAGAAATAAACCAAAGACTAGATGAACTAGAAAGACAAGCAGAAGATGCAGCAAAGACAATCCAAAAAGAAAATAACAAGAACTTGGAGACAGTAGAAACAATTTGCAATGATGTAACACAATCTCTGAAGACATCATCTGACACCATTAAACATCTCAACACATCCAAACAAGCAGACAAACTTTTCATGGAGCTAAAATTAGATGAGCAAATGATCAAAGATTATGAGAAACGTGTCCTACACCTAGCAGCATATGATGTCAAGGAGTACAACTTTAAAGAAAATAAAGCAATATCAACCCTACTTGACAAGGAGAGTTCACTGGGTACATTTGCAGAGAAATCATTGAAACAACAGAGTCCTCCTCCAGGTGCTGACAAAAAATCCAGACAAACTACACATCAGGGTAAAATCTGTGTCAAAACATCAAAAGATAAATCCATATGCTGGATATCAGGAATGATTCTGCTTACTCCTGATCTACTTATCATCACTGACAGTGATAACAAGGCTGTAAAAATTGTGGATACCAGTAGTCAATCTGTTACTGATCAATTACAGCTGGATGCTATGCCATGTGATGTCACCTCAGTTACCAGTACAGAGCTAGCTGTCACACTTTCTCACTATTACTGTATTCAGTTTATATCAGTCTCCTCAAATAAACTCAAGAAGAAACAAACTCTGAAGGTTGATGGTGAATGCTATGGTTTAAGTTACTGTCAGGGGAAACTTGTTGTGTCATTTCAGCATCCTGCAAAACTCCAAATTCTTGATACCAATGGTACTGTACTGACAACAGTCAAGGGAGAAAATATTTTCAGCAGGCCAGAATATGTTACCACTAACACTAATTATATCTATGTATCTGACTGGGACATTAAAACAATTACAAGGTTAAACTATCAGGGTGAGGTGATTGGTAGTTATGGTGGTATAACTTTGCCTTATGGTATAACACTGTCAGATGATGGTACTGTTTTTGTGTGTGACAGACAGAGAAGTGTTATAGAAGAGATAGCAGGTGACTGTTCTACAGGAAAGGTTGTGCTGAAGGACCTCAATGATCCCTATGCTGTCTGCTGGTGTGCTGAAACATGTAAACTATACTTCAGCTGTTTTACTGGACATGAAAAACAGGACAACTTTCTTCAGGTCTTCAAGCTGTCATAACTAGACAGTTTAACCAATGTATACATGTACTGTGAAATCATTTCTTGTCATTGAGGGACTTATTATTAAATTTCAATTGATTTTGTAATTGTGATTGTATCGATCAATAACAAACTAATAATATTCCGTCAATTCTATTTTTAAATGGACTTGCCTCTAAATAAACATGAGATTCTTTAAAAATAGACAGCAGTTGGTATTAATTATCTTAATTGATAAACTTGGACCGTTTAAATAGATTTTTAATGTGTATGGTTCAAAGTACAGCAAAGTTCTTTCTATTTTACAACAGGTGTCAGATAACACTGTTGAGACTTTTCTACATGTTTTTTTTCTTTAAAAAGAGAGTGTTTACTAATAGACTTTGTGTGTTATCTGCAATATTTTCAGTGACTATATACAGCTTGTTTAAATGGGTCAGCCGTGTTACTGTACTTATAAAATAGACTGGCCTGGTTTATAGGCTGGTCTGGGCTACGATATGTATTTTGCCATCGAAATATTTCTGTAAAATGCTTCTTCCCCTTCCGTTTGGATTCATCCATGTGTACAAACACGTTTCTTTATTTTATGGACTGTAGTAAAAGTTTATTGATAGACATACTATTCCTACACCTTGTTTAAATGGGTCAGCCGTGTTGATGTACTTATAAAGTAGACTTGCCTGGTTTATAGGTTGGTCAGGGCTACAGATATGTATTGTATTTTGCCATTGGAATACTTCTATAACAAGAGCTGTCACTAATGGTGACAAATGCCCCCGCAGCACCTTGACCTTTGACCTGGTGACCTTGACCTTTGACCTAAAAGTCAGTAGGGATCGTGTACTCAATAAGTACTATCAGCAAGTGAAGTTTGAAGGTCCTGGGTGCAATGGTTCGCAAGTAAAGTGCCTTCATGCAAAAAGTTAACGTTGTGACAAACGAACTAACTAACGAATGAACGGACGGACAGTTGAAAACTAATATGCCTCCCTTCGGGGGCATAAAAAGTTTCTTCCCCTTCTGTTTGGATCCGTCCATGTTTACAAACACGTTTGTTTATTTTATGGTCTGTACACGATAATTTAAACAACAGCATGCTTATATTATTGTTTGATTGTTACTGTTCTCATGCATCGTTGAACTCAAAAAGGTTGTCAATGACAGAAGTAAAGTGCATACTGTTACGTTATACAAAAATATTTTCTGTACTGAAATGTTTTAATGAAGAAAAATCATAATTATCAAAAAATCTTACAGTTTGAGTTATCATGCGGGATTTATATTAGAAATTTGTAGTTCTGACATGTCAAAAACAACAACAAACAGGATTGCCAGAATGTCACAATATACGCCCGTCACAGCAAATTTCTTTACTCTAGCACCTGTATTTGCAAATGGAATTTTAATTTTGTGGTTGTTTTAAATTGTAATCATTGTAAGTCTTTAGTTTTTCTAAGTCCACAAAAAAAAAAACTCCTTACCAGGTAGAGATAACTTAAAATACACCTAAAATTGGAAAGTAACATCTATGTTGTACCACAGAAAAGTGGTCTTGGTTTTTCCCTACAGTCAATTATAAAAAAGTTACACTATAAGTTATTTATAGTAACAACTAAGGGAAGTTAATCTTAAAAAAAAAAAAAAAAAAAAAAACAAAAAAAAAAAATCCATAAAAAAATGTAAGTCCACACAAAAATCTTTACCAGGTAGAGACTGGTCAAAATACACTTCAAAATTGGATGAAGCATGCATGTTGTACTACAGAAAAGTGGTCTCGATTTCTCCCTACGACTAGTAATGTAAAAGTTACAATATAAGCTATTATTTAATTATAGTAACAACAAAGGGAAGTAATTCTAAAGAAGAGAACTGCGCATGACACTTCTTCTCATGATGGTGTTTAATTGTGTCAAGTTACATCAAAATCCCTTTATGCATGAAGAAGAAATGCTTTGGACAAAGTCATTCTTGTATCTGACCTTTGGCCTCTAAGTGTGACCTTGACCTTAGACCTAGGGACCTGGTTCTTGCGCATGACACTCCGTCTCGTGGTGGTGAACATTTGTGCCAAGTTATATCAAAATCCCTCTATCATACATGTCATACGTCCCGGATTGACCGGGATTGTCCCGGAAATGACATACTCGTCCCAGTGTCCCGGACAGTGTTGAAATGTCCCGGAAAATTAAAAATACAGGAAACAAAAATAACCCCCACAAAAAACTAGTTTTTTTTGGTCTATAAATTGTTGAATTTTACATTAATAAAACACAATAAACAGTCCACGGTGTCACATTGTTTATTCCTAATTATCCGATATCAGTTTCATGCCTTCGAGCGGGACACATGTTGATTAAGCCAGCTCAGATCAACACTCGTATTGAAAGCGCCCCGCGATCTTTTGATGACCCAGATTAATTTACAGTCGGCTATTTTGATGACCCTGATTATGAATTGACAGAATTTTGCTATCAATAACATTTTTATGATAATTTAATATTAGGAACAATAGCCGAAAATCTCGTTGTTTTTAGCACGTAGGCGGTGAAGCTACATGTAGCCTTTATGGAAGAAATGGCTGAAAACGGTCAATTAAACGATAATTATTTTAAAAGGTTGTAATCTTTTAAAATGTAGATTGATTGTCACACATATTCTAAATTAAAATTTTGACTATTGAATGCCTTTGCCGACCAATCCATGAAAAATTACCCAACCCGAAATATTTTATATCGATTTTATCTACAAGATTTATTTTATTCCTTTGATGATTTCATTTTATGTATGATTAGATAAATGTTTAAGCTTTAAAATGAAACCAAACAAGTTGGATTCTAAATCACCAGGTTAATTCTTCGTAAGTCTTCTTAGCTTGTCACCTCGGGAATGCAACCAATTTACGTGCCGAACTATAGACGTGAATTACCCTTTTTACCTCCCTTAGAAAGCTAGACGACATTTGCAGCAGATTATTCCTAAGCGAGTGAACAATGTTTATCTCCGGAAACTGCATGTAATTTTATGATATTTATGCATGAAACAGAGGAATACTAATGTCACGATGTATGTCCCGGACAAAGGGTAAAAATCCCGGAAATTTAAACTCAGAATCCCGGAAATGTCCTGAAAAATTATGGCATGTATGCTCTATGCATGAAGAAGAAATGCTCAGGACAAGGTTTTCATTCTTGTATCCTTTGACCTCTAAGTGTGATCTTGACCTTAGACCTAGTTCTTGCGCATGTCACTCCGCCTTTTGGTGGTGAACATTTGTCCCAAGTTATATCAAAATCCCTCTATGCATGAAGAAGAAATGCTCCAGACAAAGTTTTCATTTTTGTATCCTTTGACCTCTAAGTGTGACCTTGACCTTTGACCTAGGAACCTGGTTCTTGTGCATGACACTCTGTCTCATGATGATGAACAATTGTGCCAACTTTCATCAAAATCCCTCCATGCATGAAGAAGATATGGTCCGGACAAAGTCATTCTTGAATTTGACCTTTGACCTCTAAGTGTGACCTTGACCTTAGACCTAGGGACCCGGTTCTTGCGCATGACACTCTGTCTCATGATGGTGAACAACTGTGCCAAGTTTCATCAAAATCCCTCCATGCATGTAGAAGATATGCTCCAGACAAAGCCTGTGGACGCCGCGCGCCCGCCCATCCGCTCGCCAGGGGAGTTCCCATAATACATCCCGTTTTTCAAACGCGGCGTATAAAAACACCATGATGGCTCTATTGTACTCACCTGACTTAGTTCTTACCCAAGGTAACCTAGTATCCATTTGCATCAACCTTTAATTACAACGAACATTCTGACCATGCTTTGTCTAAATCAGGTAGAACATTAAACATAGTTTTAAATTTATTTGACCAAGTTTTTGACTCTAGCTGGCAAAGTTTTGAGCTTCATGGGGATTTGATAGAGACATTATAATCTGACATAATTCATGAAGGTCAATGTGGCCTCTAATATTAAAACAGCATTTTTTAATGAACTGATTTAGTGGCCTAGTTTTTCAGTTCAGGTAACAAAGTTTCAAACTTGTCCTAAACTTGAGTGAAACGAACCTTCCAACAAATGTTTTCTATCAAGCATGAAATGTGACTTATTGAGTGCACACAAGGTTTTTCTATTATTTCACATAGTGACATATAGGCAATCACCCCAATGTAATAATATTTCCTTTCGGTTGCCATGGCAACCAGAGTTCTACATGGAATTCAATAATTTGAACAATTTTGAAAGGGGGCCGCCCAAGGATCATTCCTGTGAAGTTTGGTATAATTCTGCCCAGTGATTTTCAAGAATTTTTTTTTATTAGAAAATGTTGACAGACACAAGACAGATAACTGACTACTCACAACGGTCATTGAGCGGTCACAAAAGCTCACCATGATCCTTTGGCTAAGGTAAGCTAAAAATTAAAACAAGAGGGTCATGATGACCCTAGATCGCTCACTTGAGTAATATGAACTACATGTTTCAAATGTCAAACTGATGTTAAAATATTAAAACAAGAGGGTCATGATAACCCTGGATCGCTCACTTTGGTTATATGAGCTACATGTTTCAAATGTCAAACTGATGCTAAAATGTTAAGCAAATAGGTCAGTAGGTCACATTCATGGTCAATGAAAGTCAGTTCTAAAATCAGTGTACAAAAACTGTACATGTCACCCGAATTTCAAGGCTGTATCTTAACAAGAGAGCCAAAATGACCCTAAGTCACTCACCTGAGTAACACACAATAACAGTGTAAACATGTTTTGCATAGTTATTTCATGGAAACAAATATTCTGACCAATTTTCATTAAGATTTGACCAAAATACGTGGCTTCTAAAGTGTAGACAAGCTTATTCTTTGATCTGACCTGGTGACCTAGTTTTTCCTAGAAAATTCATTCGATTTTTCATGCACATGTGTAAGTGTGGTTAAAATCAAATATAATGTGTCACTTCTATCGTGTTCACAAGGAAAACAAGACCTGTCCGTATGACAGCACGCTCGTCTTTTCTCAGTGCTTGACTCTGAATTAGAGCTTTGCCAGGAAAAAAAAAAACAAGTTAAGAAGGGACATAACTCTGTCAAAATTTAATCAGAGTTACGGGAATTGTGTCTCTTGGCGTAGACTTTGATAGTAAATAACTATTTTGAGTTTCAAGTCAAAAGCTTTAATAGTAACAGAGATATTTGACTTTATCAAAAATGTTAACAAAAAAATTCTAAGTTAAAAAGGGGCATAATTCTGTCAAAATTCAATCAAAGTTATGGGGATTGTTTCTCCTGGTGTAGACTTTGATGTTTAATAAGTATTTTAAGTTTCAAGTCAATAGCTTTGATAGTAACAGAGATATTTGACTTTATCAAAAACTTTAACCAAAAATTCTAAGTTAAAAAGGGGCATAATTCTGTCAAAATTCAAACCAGAGTTATGGGGATTGTTTCCCCTGGTGTAGACTTTGATAGTAAATAACTATTTTAAGTCAATAGCTTTGATAGTAAAAGAGATATTTGACTTTATCAAAAACTTTAACCAAAAATTCTAAGTTAAAAAGGGGCATAATTCTGTCAAAATTCAAACCAGAGTTATGGGGATTGTTTCCCCTGGTGTAGACTTTGATAGTAAATAACTATTTTAAGTCAATAGCTTTGATAGTAACAGAGATATTTGACTTTATCAAAAACTTTAACCAACGGCGACACCGACGCCGATGCTGGGGCGAGTACAATAGCTCTACTTTTTCTTTGAAAAGTCGAGCTAAAAATTAACAAATTTTGGCTCTTTCAGGGGTCAATCGGAACCTATGATTGGATCTGACATGATTTATTGTTGGTCAAGATGTTTTGCAAGTTTGCATCAAATAAAACCATAAATGAAGTTTCTATAAGGCTGCAAAAGCAAGAATAGCAAATTTTGACCCTTCAAGGGGCCATAACTCTTAAACAAGAGGGTCATAATGACCCTGAATCGCTCACCTCATCTGGAAACGGGTTGGTCTACATTCTGACCAACATCTGCAAAACAATATACCCCTCTTTCTTCGAAGGGGGGCATAATAAGCATATCCCAATGGACGACGGACAAAATGCGATCACAAAAGCTCACCCTGTCACTATGTGACAGGTGAGCTAAAAAACAAGAAAGTAGGTTAGCAGCTCACATTCATGGTCACTGAAAGTCAGTTTTAAGATTGGTGTACAAAACTGTACATGTCATCCAAATTTCAAGGCTGTATCTTAAACAAGAGGGTCATAATGACCCTGAATCACTCACCTGAGTAATATGAGCCACACATTTATAATGGCAAAATAGGGGTCATCTACTGGTGATGAACATCCTCCCTATCAACTTTCAGGATCCTAGGCCCAAGCAATCTTGAGTTATCATCTGGGTCACTGTGACCTTGATCTTTTACATACTGACCTCAAAATTGGTCATCTGCTAGTCATGACTAACCTCCCTATCAACTTTCATGATCCTAGGCCCAAGCAATCTTGAGTTATCACCCTGAAACCATTTAACTGTTTGTGGTTACTGTGGCCTTGACCTTTACATACTGACCTCAAAATCAATAGGGGTCACCTGCTGGTCATGAACAACCTTCCTATCAACTTTCATGATCCTAGGCCTAAGCGTTATTGAGTAATCATCTGGAAACTGTTTAAGTGTTCAAGGTCACTGTGACCTTGACCTACCTTTGACATACAGATCTCAAAATCAATAGGGGTCATTTGCTGGTGATGACCAACCTCTTTATCAACTTTCATGATCCTAGGCCCAAGTGTTCTTGAGTTATCATCCGTAAACAGGTTTGTCTACATTCCAACCGACATCTGCAAAACAATATACCCCTCTTTCTTCTAAGGGGGGCATAATAAGCATATTCTAAGTCAAAAAGGGGCCATAATTCAGTCAAAATGCTTGATAGAGTTGCATCCTCCCTTTTACAGACTGGGGTCATGATAGTAAACAAGTATGCAAAATATCAAAGCAATATCTCAATGGACTTTGAAAATATTTGGGGTGGTACGCAAACTTTAACATTTTGTGTGACTCTCACGCTGATGCCCGGGTGAGTAGGATAGCCAGAGCTCTCCGCAAGCCCCAGCAGCCAGCCATTTCGCCGGTTTCTGACGGACGTACCGCCGGCTACTTTTCTCAAACTGAACAAAGAAATGAACTTCAAAATGTAAAATAATAACCTGAAATTAATTGTCAAATGAAAACATAAACCAACCGCTACCATTACATGTGTATTCCAACAGTTAATTAAACTACGTTATTTTTGTATGCTGACGTCATGTGGTTGTTGGTTTCCCAAGTCAGTGAATTGCGCTGGATCTTAGCGCATCTATTTTAATCAGTCTCACCACATGACGAGCACTGACGAATAGTTTAGCAATATGAGTGGGCACCATTGGGTTTGCCCGCTTTCTTTATTTATCCGATCCATACTTTTTTCGTACATTTCCACTTACTGAAAGCAAAATTAAATAGCAAACCTGTATGTAACTAAGTAGTATTGATTAATTAATTTTTATTCTTGTTAGTTTCCATTCAGCCTGTACTGACCGCCTGTAGCGTTATTTTAACCTGCACGATGCACTGCGAAAAATGTTTCGTACGCCGTTGCTCACTTGCTGTGCATAAACAGTTTGCATCTGGGCTTTAATGCAAGATTTTTCTGATCGATTACTCACTTGCCCAAAAGACGGTCAATCATTGATAAAGAAATATTTTTGAAACAAAAAATACGGACCAGGAAGCAGTATATCTTCACGTCAAAATGCTCATGATCACCTTTCTAGTGGCTCATTGTTACAGGGTAAAAAAAATCAAAATTACTTTTTTGGCATTTTTTCCCCGTCAGAATACATTATCATGGTAATAAAAAGTGTATATGGCTCATGAACCCATACTGTATCCAAGATATATCCAGCTATGTGCAAAGGCTGTGAATAAAGACTGTGATTAAACTGATTTTTTGACGATATATATTGACTCTGGTTTAGAGTGAGGGTATGACTCTGACTTTTTATGTGATGTCACAAATACATTTTTAAGAGGAATTCATAATGTTTTTTTAGTTAATGTATTTTTTGTATAAAAAAATTTAGGTAGACAAAGCAAAGAAAAAACACCCAAAAATACACCAGACTGCACCATTTTAAACCTTCAATTTCAAAATTTTCCGGGGGACCCCCTGGACCCCCCACTCGCATTACGCTGGCTACTTTTCTTTCATCACTAACTACTTCAAAATGTAGGGAGAGCCCTGATAGCTCCCCTATTCTTCAAATAGCTAAAAGCTAGAAAGTAGGTCAGTAGGTCAAGGTCACAGTCAAGTGACCCTTAACTGCTTGTGGTCAGCAGGTAATTATAATTAAATAGTCAAAGAAATATGATCTGATAATATTTGAAGTTTTGATATTCCTTTATACCTTTTATATCAAGTGACCCCCAAGGCAGGACCTCTTTTCACCCAAGGGGCAAAATTTGAACAATCTGGTTATAGATCCACTAGGCAATGCTACATACCAAGTATCAAAGGCCTAGGCATTGAACATTCAGACAAGAAGATTTTTCCCCCATATAAGTCTTTGTTAAATTTGGGACCCCCAGGGCAGGGCCTCAGGGCCTCTTTTCATCCAAGGGGAATTATTTGAACAATTTTGGTAGAGGACCACATTAGGCAATGCAACATACTGAATATCAAAAGCCTAGGCCTAACACCTTGAGGCAAGAAAATTTTTAAAAAGTTTTTTTTTCTATACATGTCTATGTTAAACTAAAGACCCCCTGGGGCAGGGCTTCTTTTCACCCCAAGGTTATAATTTGAACAATTTTGGTGGAGGACCATAAGGCAATGCTACAAACCAAATATCAAAGGCTTAGTCATGTGGTTTTAGACAAGAAGATTTTTAAAGTTTTTTCCTATATAAGTCTATGTAAAACTTGTGACAACCTTGTGAGGCCTTTTTTCACCCCAGGGGCACAATTTGAACAATCTTCATGGAGAACCATTAGATGATGTCACAAGCCAAATATCAAAGCTCTATGCCTTGCAGTTTTAGACATGAAGATTTTTAAAGTTTTTCCTTTTAGTTGCCATGGCAACAAGAGTTCTGCACAGAATTCAATTCTTTGAACAATTTTGAAAGAGGACCACCCAAGAATCATTCCTGTGAAGTTTGGTGTAATTCTGCCCGGTGGTTTTCAAGAAGATTTTTTTAATGTTGATGGACGCATGACGGACACTGCAGAACTGACAACAGACATTGAGCGGTCACAAAACTCAAGTCTTTGGCTCAAGTGAGCTAAAAATAAGTTTCAAAGCTAAATGCCTTTAAATAACAGCTATATGTAATTGCATGCGAAACTTTAACCATGGTGTGACGCTGACACTTACCCCAGCTAAGTAGAATTGCTTGGAATAGTCAATAACAAGACAGTCAATGCTTGACTATTCGAAATATTGTCCCAGAAGTAGGAAAATATAACCCAAAATGTTAAAATATATAAAGAGTTTCCAGTTCAAAAGAGGACATAATCTGACCAAAATACATGTCAGAGTTATTGGACTTGACTCAGTGAGGTTGGTAATTGATCTAGAACAAGAGCTGTCACTAATGGTGACAAATGCCCCCACAGCGCCTTGACCTTTCACCTGGTGACCTTGACCTTTGACCTGATGACCCCAAAGTCAGTAGGGGTCGTGTACTCAATAAGTATTATCAGCATGTTAAGTTTGAAGGTCCTGGGTGTAGTGGTTTGCAAGTCAAGTGCCTTCATGCAAAAAGTTAACGTTGTGATGAACGAACGAACGAACTAACAAACGGACGAACAGTTGAAAACTTACTGTAGGCTTACTTATTTTAGCAGTGTATTAATAACAGTGCTTTTAGCGCTATCGCACATGCACTAATTCATGACCACACATTAATTTGTCCAAGCATTTTCATGTACATTTTCATTTGATGATGTTTTCTTCAAACTTTTGCAAATAAATACTCTTGAGAGTTTGCACTAGTTACACCATACCTGTCAAGTCTGACGCTTGAATCGTGATTCTCACGAATTCAAGGTTTGATCACGATTTAACGAATTCGGAGCATTTTCTCACGCTTTCTAAAAAAATCAGACAAAAAAAATTGCGGACCACTTATTTTCTCTAATTTGACATCTGGCATCGTTATTTAAAGACAGGATGAGACAACAATAAATAGAAAACACATGTCAAGTGTCATTTTTAATGTACTGATTACGTAACAGACCTGTCGAAACTGGTTCTGGCCAGTTTTTGCTTTAATCGAAGCTTCCCGAGAAAGATTGTACCAATCAAATTGATGCGTTAATTTCCGAATGACTACCAGCCAATTACGTAAATCATCGATACTGACTGACTGGTTACTATTTATGCTATTTGTGGACATTGCATTGTCGGAAAAGTATTAGAACCATTCGCGCACCTGACCTTGACCGACACTAAAAAAACATGAAGATTGCAAAAAAAAAAAAGAAAAAAAGAATTATTCATCAAAATAAAACAACGCGTGGGAACTGGAATTTCCTTGGCTTAGAATTAAAAGCAAACAATGGACCTAGTTTTGCTTTCTGCAAGCTATGCAGGAAGTAAGTTGTATGCACAACCGTTTTTCCGGTGCAGGTTCAAACGGAAAGTACATTTCAAATCGAAAGTAGAATATGTAGATGAGTGAGATGTTTTGTTTGTATTAAACATTTAGGTCCATAGATATCACGGCTGTAATAAAAACTCAAAACAGTTTCACTGACAAAATCAGTTATAAAATTTGCATTATCAATTTTATTTGTTTTTTAGAAAAATAAAGTTTCTTGTAGATCTATCATGAAATAAAACAAGAGGACGATGATGGTCCTGAATCGCTCACCTCTTCCCACATGACCCAGTTTTAAGTATGACGTCGTTTTTTCTATTATTTGACATAGTGACCTAGTTTTTGAGCTCATGCAGGGTTTTTTTTTGCCCGATTTTACAGCCGTTATTCGGTCATGTTCCCAATTGAAAACAGTATCTTTTTTTCCCAATTCAAAGCAAAAAATTCCCAATTCAAAGCCAAAGAATCAAGAAAAATCGATCAGTTTTACCGAGAAAAACAGCAAATATGTCTTTACTCCCGCATCTTGATTTGTAAATTTCCCGATGAAAAGTCGCCCGCCATCTTGAAATTTGAAAAAATACATCGGTATGAAAATAACCGATAATTTAGCGATAAAGTTATAAAAACTTATCCAGTTTACGATGAATCAATTATAAATGCAATGCCCTAGTTATGTTTTCATAAATAACGTATCAAAATGTTTTTATAAGGCCGAAATTTGAGTTCAAAGTGCCTGGCCGCAAGCGTCAATATACTCCGAAATTTCGAGTTGAAATTTAGACACAAAATACGTTCATTCAACTTAAATGATATTATTTATTTTGCATTTAGGGGTTATATTTGTCTAGCATTGAATTAAGATAATAAAAAGGAAGAGAATTAAGTTTAAATTACCAAATTTTTCGAGTTATATTGGAAAAACAATGGACAGCGACGCTCGCGGGCACCTGTTATAACTCGGAATTTGGATAACATCTTTTCGGATACGAACGTTCAAGCATACTTTATCCTGTTATGTGTGACGGCTTTCTAGCGTTTAATTTTCATTTTGAAGTTTAATGGTGAAATGTTATGCAACCATCGCCTTCTGTAGCACAGTGAAATATCCTAGTGACTTCTGTCAGCAGATAAAAATTGCTGGGAAAAAATGTTGAGAAATGATTGACAACTTCTTTCAGACTTACAGTCATTTAAACATTCAACTTTATATATTTGTGTAAGATGACTTAATTTCTCTTCGATTTATTATAGTTGTGCTTAATTCAGTGATTGTTTTTAAAAATCTGTTGTAGGACAATCTGATCCATCATTTATTTTTTATTTAATTCTAAAAGCCTTCATTATTAATCATTATCAAAAGCTTGTTAGTGTTAGTAACTTAGTTTGACGAAGAACCTATGTGCGGCTGCACGAAGTCGACTTAGCCAAGAGTCACTGGTCAGTCTGATGAAGATATGTATCCACAAAGTCATCCGTCGCTTACCAGGGTTGACTTGTTGACTGTTTCAAGAATATGAAAGTCTGTGAAATTGATCTGTAAATCTTATCACACTGAGTTACAGTTAATTAAACATAAAAATCAGTAATTGTGTTCATTTTGGCTTAACAAGAATGGATATTGAAATTTGTACTTTTTCCCAATTTGGCAAAAATGTCGCGAAAATTCCCAATCCCAGGGGTATGGGTCATGTTCCCAAAATGATGAGAAAAAACCCTGTTATGTGACCCAGTTTTGAACTTGACCTAGATATTATCAAGATAAAAATTCTGACTAATTTTCATGAAGATCCATTGAAAAATATGGTCTCTAGAGAGGTCACAAGGTTTTTCTATTATTTGACCTATTGGCCTAGTTTTCGAAGGTACGTGACCCTGTTTTGAACTTTACCTAGATATCATCAAGGTGAAAATTCAGATCAATTTTAATGAAGATCCATTGAAAAATATGGCCTCTAGAGAGGTCAAAAGATTTTAATAATTTTAGACCTACTGACCTAGTTTTTGACCGCAGTTTACCCAGTTTAAAACTTGACCTAAACATCATCAAGATGAACATTCAGACCAACTTTCATACAGATCCCATGAAAAGTATGGCCTCTAGAGAGGTCACAATGTTTTTTTATTATTTGACCTACTGACCTAGTTTTATAAGGCACGTGACCCAGTTTCAAACTTGACCTAGATATCATTAAGGTGAACATTCTGACCAATTTTTAAGCAGATCCATTCACAAGAATGGCCTCTAGAGAGGTCACAAGGTTTTTCTATTTTTAGACCTACTGACCTAGTATTTGACTGCACATGACCCTGTTTCGAACTTGACATAGATATCATCAAGATGAACATTCAGACCAATTTTCATACAGATCCCATGAAAAAATATGGCCTTTAGAGAGGTCACAAGGTTTTTCTATTATTTGACCTACTGACCTAGTTTTTGATGGCACGTGACCCACTTTCGAACTTGGCCTAGATATCATCAAGATGAACATTCAGACCAACTTTCATACAGATCCCATGAAAATTATGGCCTCTAGAGAGGTCACAAGGTTTTTCTATTATTTGACCTACTGACCTAGTTTTTGAAGGCATGTGACCCAGTTTCGAACTTGACCTAGATATCATCAAGATGAACATTCTGACCAATTTTCATGAAGATCTCATGAAATATATGGCCTCTAGAGAGGTAACAAGGTTTTTCTATTTTTAGACCTACTGACCTAGTTTTTGATCGCAACTGACCCAGTTTCAAACTTGACCTAGATATCATCAAGGTGAACATTCTGACCAATCTTTATGGAGATCCATTCACAAGTATGGCCTGTAGAGAGGTCACAAGGTTTTTCTATTTTTAGACCTACTGACCTAGTTTTTGACCGCACATGACCCTGTTTTGAACTTGACCTAGATACCATCAAGATGAACATTCAGGCCAATTTTCATACAGATCCCATGAAAAATATGGCCTTTAGAAAGGTCACAAGGTTTTTCTATTATCTGACCTACTGACCTACTTTTTGATGGCACGTGACCCACTTTCGAACTTAACCTAGATATCATCAAGATGAACATTCAGACCAACTTTCATACAGATCCCATGAAAATTATGGCCTCTAGAGAGGTCACAAGGTTTTTCTATTATTTGACCTACTGACCTAGTTTTTGAAAGCACGTGACCCACTTTTGAACTTGACCTTGATATCATCAAGATGAACATTCTCACCAATTTTATTGAAGATCTCATGAAATATATGGCCTCTAGAGAGGTCACAAGGTTTTTCTATTTTTAGACCAACTGACCTAGTTTTTGACCGCACGTAACCCAGTTTCAAACTTGACCTAGATATCATCAAGATGAACATGCAGACCAACTTTCATACAGATCCCATGAAAAATATGGCCTCTAGAGAGGTCACAACGTTTTTTAATTTTTAGATCTACTGACCTAGTTTTTAAAGGCAGGTGACCCAGTTTCGAACTTGACCTAGATATCATCAAGATGAACATTTTGACCAATTTTCATGAAGATCTTGTGAAATATATGGCCTCCAGAGGTCACAAGGTTTTTCTATTTTTAGACCTACTGACCTAGTTTTTGATGGTACGTGACCCAGTTTCGAACTTGACCTAGATATCATCAAGATGAACATTCTGACCAACTTTCATAAAGATCCCATGAAAAATGTGACCTCTAGAGTGGTCACAAGCAAAAGTTTACGTACGAACGGACGCACGGACGATGGACGACGCGCTATCACAAAAGCTCACCTTGTCACTTTGTGACAGGTGAGCTAAAAACCCCAAAAAATCAGGTCACATGTGTTTTCCATATAGACTGTGTTAAAGCAAGGCAAAAAAGAGTGGACATGGAATTCATATTAATGATCTCAGAAAGCACAAGAATCATACATCATAGTGGTCTCAAGCATAGATCTGTCATGTGATTTTAGCAACAAGAGGACCATGATGGTCCTGAATCGCTCACCTATCCCCACATGACCCAGTGTTGAACTAAGTATGACGTCGTCATTTCTATTATTTGACATAGTGACCTAGTTTTTGAGCACGTGTGACCTAGATATCATCAAGAAAAAAAATTCTGACCAATTTTCATGAAGATCCATTGAAATATATGGCCTCTAGAGAGGTCACAAGGTTTTTCTATTATTTGACCTAATGACCTAGTTTTTGAAGGCACGTGACCCACTTTTAAACTTGATCTAGATATCATCAAGGTGAACATTCTCACCAATTTTCATGAAGATCTCGTGAAAAATATGGCCTCTAGAGAGGTCACAAGGTTTTTCTATTTTTAGACCTACTGACCTAGTTTTTGACCGCACATGACCCAGTTACGAATCTGACCTAGATATCATCAAGCTGAACATTCTCACTAATTTTCATGAAGATCCGTTGAGAAATATGGCCTCTAGAGAGGTCACAAGGTTTTTTCTATTTTTAAACCTACTGACCTAGTTTTTGACCCCACGTGACCCAGTTTCGAACTTGACTTAGATATCATCAAGGTGAACATTCTGACCAATATTCATGAAGATCTCATGAAAAATATGGCCTCTAGAGAGGTCACAAGGTTTTTCTAATTTTAGATCTACTGACCTAGTTTTTAACCCCACGTGACCCAGTTTCGAACTTGACCTAGATATCTTCAAGGTAAACACTCTGACCAATTTTCATGAAGATCCATTGAAAAATATCGCCTCTAGAGAGGTCACAAGGTTTTCCTATTTTTAGACCTACTGACTTAGTTTTTGACCACACGTGACCCAGTTTCGAATTTGACCTAGATATCATCAAGGTGAACATTCTGACCAATTTTCATGAAGATCCATTGAGAAATATGGCCTCTAGAGAGGTCACAAGGTTTTTCTATTTTTAGATCTACTGACCTAGTTTTTGACCGCACATGACCCAGTTTCGAACTTGACTTAGATATCATCAAGTTGAACATTCTGACCAATATTCATGAAGATCTCATGAAAAATATGGCCTCTAGAGAGGTCACAAGGTTTTTCTATTTTTAGATCTACTGACCTAGTTTTTAACCCCACGTGACCCAGTTTCGAACTTGACCTAGATATCATCAAGGTGAACATTCTGGCCAATTTTCATGAAGATCCATTGAGAAATATGGCCTCTAGAGAGGTCACAAGGTTTTTCTATTTTTAGACCTAATGACCTAGTTTTTGACCCTACGTGACCGAGTTTCGAACTTGACCTAGATATCATCAAGGTAAACATTCTGACCAATATTCATGAAGATCTCATGAAAAATATGGCCTCTAGAGAGGTCACAAGGTTTTTCTATTTTTAGACCTTTTGACCTTGACCTAGTTTTTGAACCCACGTGACCCAGTTTCGAACTTGACCTAGATATCATCAAGGTGAACATTCTGACCAATTTTCATGAAGATCTTATGAAATATATGGCCTCTAGAGAGGTCACAAGGTTTTTCTATTTTTAGACCTACTGACCTAGTTTTTGATGGCAAATGACCCAGTTTCGAACTTGACCTAGATATCATCAAGATGAACATTCTGACCAACTTTCATAAAGATCCCATGAAAAATGTGACCTCTAGAGTGGTCACAAGCAAAAGTTTACGGACGCACGGACGGACGACGGACACCGCGTGATCACAAAAGCTCACCTTGTCACTTTGTGACAGGTGAGCTAAAAAAATTGCAAAGAAAATAAGGAAAATAGCTCTACAGAGCAAAAAAGCCTAAGGACTATTTGTATCCACCATTATGCTACCATTTTTATTAGCGCCATATTTCTATTTAGTGTCTGTATGCCAAAACAATGCATGTGGTCAAAATTTGAAGGCTGTAGCTTGAGAAATGTAAAAGTAGGTCACTAGGTCAAAATCAAGGTCAAATTTCATTTCAGAACACAAAACTATGCATGTG
The DNA here is from genome assembly GCF_021730395.1 of Mercenaria mercenaria. NCBI lineage: Eukaryota > Metazoa > Mollusca > Bivalvia > Venerida > Veneridae > Mercenaria > Mercenaria mercenaria. The sequence goes on along the minus strand of NC_069364.1, from coordinate 27,308,234 downwards.
GTCCAAATCTTAAGCGTATACCTTCAAAAATGTGAAAGTAGGTCACTAGGTCAATGTCAAGGTCAAAGTTTTTTTCTGTATACAAAACTATGCATGTGGTCCAATTTTGAAGGCTGTAGCTTGAGAAATGTGAAAGTAGGTCACTAGGTCAAAATCAAGGTCAAATTTCGTTTCGGAACACGAAACTTTTTATGTGGTCCAAATTTGAAGCGTATACCTTCAAAAATGTGAAAGTAGGTCACTAGGTCAATGTCAAAGTTTTTTCCAGTGCACAAAACTATCCATGTGGTCCAAATTTGAAGGCTGTAGCTACAGAAATGTGAAAGTAGGTCACTAGGTGAAAATCAAGGTCAACTCATGTCAAGGTTCATCATGCCACTCAAAACTATACATGTGGTCCAAATTTGAATGTTATAGGTTATTGACAAGAAGATTTTAAAAGCTTTTCCCTATGTAAGTCTATATGAACCATGTGATCCCCTGGACGGGGCCATATTTGACCCTAGGGGGATGATTTGAACAAACTTGGTAGAGAACCACTCGATTATGCTACATTACAAATATCAAAGCCCTAGGCTTTGTGGTTTGGACAAGAAGATTTTCAAAGTTTTTCCCTATCTAAGTCTATGAAAAGTCTGTGACCCTCAGGGCGGGGCCATATTTGACCCTAGGGGGATAATTTGAACAATCTTAGTAGAAGACCACTAGATGATGTCACATACAAAATATCAAAGCCCTAAGCCATGTGGTTTTGGACAGGAGGTTTTTCAAAGTTTTTCACTATGTAAGTCTATAATTATAAACCATGTGACCCCTGAGGGAGGGGTGGGGCATATTTGAACCCAGGGAAATAATTTTAACCATCTTGGTAGAGGACCACTAGTTGATGCTTCTTACCAAATATCAAAGCCCTAGGCTCTGTGGTTTTGGAAAAGAAAATTTTCAAAGTTTTCCCCTATATAAATCTATGTAAATTATAGAAATAAACAAAGGGCCATAACTCACTCAAAAATTGTTTAACCTGTCTGATTTTCAGGGGGACACAACTAGGGTAACAATACATCATTCTGACAAAGTTTAGTCAGAATCCCCCCAGTAGTTTCTGAGGAGATGTGTTAACAAGAAATTGTTAATGGACGGACGGACTAAAATGGCCCGTTATCCCAGTTTAGAGGCTCGAACGGACGGACGCACGGACAAGACCAAATCTATATGCCCCCACCACTCATGGGAGGAGGAGGGGGGGGGGGGGGGGGGGGGCACAATAACAGTTCAAACACTACATTGCTCTCGGATTATCAACATCAGTTGGGGGGGGGGGGTGGGGGGGGGTGGGGATCGCATGCCATGATGTTCATATTTTCTGACTGCCCTCCATCTATGTATGACTTGTTTGTATTTCAGCTATTTATAGTCACTACCAGTAACACATATGAGTGACTCCTCAAGATAACTACTAGTAATGTTACTGGTAGGATAACGTAAGATACAGAAGACACTCCCAATTCAAAATGTTAATCCTTGCCCTGCTAAATGTCTATAATGACTTTGTCCATCTTTCAATTTGGACAGTATCTTTAACTGTTAAAAGGGGTGCTTACCAAAATGATACTGACAGCGAACAGTGAAGATCATGATCTACACAGGTTGAAAAGGCAGAATGATAAGGGTTAATTATTTCAGTTGAATGAGTGGGTGAACAAACTCATGATTCTTAGCTAAAAATAGTAGTCAGTGTTACTACTAGACTACTATAGTAGTCGCAACTTGACCACGATGGTTGACCTTAGGCTGATTATTCATATCGATTATTCCATTGTAGAAATTTGGTGTGCATAGGGTAGCCATGTATTTAAATTTATGAATGCAATGAGATGAAGCATTTTACGTACACACCTTTTCAATAACAGGTTGTGCCTCATTATGTATTATAATACAAAGGTCAACCATCGGGGTCAAGTTGCGTCCACTATACATCTGCTTTGTCTCATGAAAAAAAAACAACTCCTGTATAAAATGACCAATTTTTCTCTGTTGTGTATTTTGTTTCTATTTGATGCCAAAGTAACTAGACTTTACAATGTAGCATAACCTCTTTATGGTCCCTAGTATCAACATATCAAAGTTTTATTAACATACTTAATATTCGTTCTTTTTCAAGATTCAGTATTTCAACTATTTTTCCATAATGACAACCAGACAGACAGATGGCAGGCAAATCTAAAGTGATTCTTAGGTTTCAACAATCATGATCAAGAGGGCCATGAAGGCCCTGTATTGCTCACCTGACCTATTGTCCTTAAGATCATCCAGATAGTTTCATAAAGATATGGTCATAAATGTGGCCTCTGAAGTGTAAACTAACTTTTCCTTTGATTTGACCTGGCGACCTAGTTTTTGACCCCACATAACCCAGATTCGAACTTGACCTAAAGACCATCAAGATTAACATTCTGACTAAGTTTCATGAAGTCATAAATGTGGCCTCTACAATGTTAACAAGATTTTCCTTTGATTTGACCCAGTGACCAAGTTATTGACCCCACCTGACCCAGATTTGAACTTGACCTACAGATCATCAAGATTAACATTCTGACCAAGTTTCATTAAGATCTGGTCATCAATGTGGCTAGCTTTTCCTTTGATTTGACCTGGTGTCCTAGATTTTGACTCTACATGATCCAGATTCAAACTGGACTTTGAGATTATCAAGATTAACATTCTGACCAAGTTTCATGAAGATACAGTCAAACAAGAGCTGTCACAGAAGACAGCGCGCTCGACTATTTCGATGCTGGATAGTGAAACTGGGTACATCTGAGGAAACTAGAACTGTCACTGGAGTGTTTAATGACTCCAATTGTGGATGAAGATATTGCACAATAGCCTGAGTCTATGTCAAAAATATCAACTTAAAGTAATAAGAGAGGTAAAGATAAAATGTATCAAAACACTATATAAGCATATCCTAAGCAAAAAGGGGCTTAATTCATTAAATAATAATTGGTGCCAGAGTTATGCAGCTTGTGACATATAGTGAGGCTGATGATGCTGAACAAATATTTTAAGTTTGAATCAAATCCATTCAGTAATAACAGGGACAGAGTGAAAGTGCATCAAAACTTTAACCTAAAATTCTAAGTAAAAAGGGGGAATAATTAAGAAAAAGTTGGTGCCAGAGTTATGCACCTTGTGTCATATGGTGTGGGTGATGATGGTGAACAACTATTTTAAGTTTGGATCAAATCCCTTCAGTAATAACAGAGGTAGAGTGAAAGTGCACCAAAACTTTAACCTAAAATTCTAAGTAAAAAGGGGAAATAATTCATGAAAAAATGGTGCCAGAGTTATGCACCTTGTATCATATGATGTGGGTGATGATGTTGAACAACCATTTTAAGTTTGAATCAAATCCATTCAGTAATAACAGAGATAGAGTGAAAGTGCATCAAAACTTTAACCTGAAAATCTAAGTGAAAAGGGCGGATAATTCATGAAATATTGGTGCCAGAGTTATGGCCCTTATGTCAGATGATGTGGATGATGATGAGGAATAAGTATTTCAAGACTGAATCAAATCCATCAAGTAATTACAGAGATAAGTTACAACAAGAGGGCCAAGATGGCCCTGGGTCGCTCACCTGAGAAACACACCATAATACACCATAACAGTGTAAACATAGACCTAGTGATTGCATGGAAAAAATATTCTGACCAAGTATCATGAAAATTGGAGCAAACACAAGTATTTCTTTTATTTGACCTAGTGACCTAGTTTTTGACCCCAGATGACCCATATTCAAACTTGACCTAGATTTCATCAAGGAAATCATTCTGACTAAATTTCATAAACACGGTGGGGAAACCACGTGACTAACTTTGGTAATGTGCACGCAAAAGTGCTAAAAATAGGCCCGCTTCAGGTATGTTTTTTCACTATAACTTTTTTGATCCGCAATTGTTTTAAATGAGATTACGTGCATAAACCCCGCAATAAAAAGCTCTTTCATCGGATATATGTAACTTGATGAAACTCTCTCCCGTTTTTACGTAATCCTTGCCCAACTGATTCGAAAGATGCAAAATATTTTGGTAACGAACACGTCTGTTTACAAGTTACACACCTAGCACAGATTCTGCAGAGAATTTCCGCTTGAATTTAAGTTTAAAATAAAGCTTGTCATTGTCCAAAGTCCTGTACAAAATAATTAACATGACTATTCAGGAATATTCAAGATATCGTAAGACAAAGGGTGCGGTAACTTACACGTTGCGGTTTTTCAGGAGGTGACGTACATGTCATTTTTCCCCAGAGGGTAACGTACACGTCAAAGACTATTTATCATGCATGTAGACCATCTTTGTCTTTAAATGACTGAATTGTTAACAGTTTGACATTGTTAAAAAAGATGCAAATGCTGGGAATAGGCTGTTTTTCTTTCGGTAGGTTAGTATATACAGAAATGCTACAGTGAAAATGTGTACCGTCGGTCCTCATCCTAGCTTGGAAATAATTACACGTTTACAGCTCTTGTATATCTATACATAAATAGGTAAGATGATAAAGTTTTGAAATTATTTTGCTCTAAATCCATCATATGCGCAACTGACCATGTATCTTTGAGTGAAAAAGTTGACAGTTGTTTACGGGTGATGGAAGCCTAGTACTTGTTCTTTCCAGTAACGATAGTTAGTTTAGTTGTCCGCACCATATGATTCTGACTTTTGAAAGAGACAAACAAAAAGATTAGTATTAAATACGCATATAGGTATAATTGTTGCACCGAGAGTAACAGCAGTAAAACTATTATCTATTTATAGCACGGAGAATGAATATATTTGCCAGGAGTGCGAAATGTCTTTTCGGAGAAAAAGTAATTTAAAGGCGCACGAGAAGAGACATATTGGAGCGTGAACCTACCACTGTTGTGGGAAAAACTTTTTTTGGACGACCCATTTTCTAAAATTAACAACAGAAAAAAACTTGTTACTTTTCTTTTTGACATGTTTATATTTTGTATATCATTGATTTTACTTGGATTCCATACATTACTTAGTTTCTTATACATACAGAGAGGTAATTAAAAATGGAGTCAGTAAGAGTTATGATTCCTTATCACTGCACTATCTTTCACTGACCTGTATTAATGTACAAAGTATCAAATCAACCCTTCATAGTTTTTGGCTTGGGCTTCAGTCAAGCTTCTTGCTTTTCCTTTTCATGCATAAAGGGAGGTGATTCAACAAGAGTGCAAGAATGTCACAATATACGCCCGTCACAGCAAATTTCTTTACTCTAGCACCTGTATTTGCAAATGGAATTTTAACTTTGTGGTTGTTTAGTAATAACTAAGTGTTTTGTTTTTCTAAGTCCACAAAAAAACTCCTTACCAGGTAGAGATACCTTAAAATACACCTAAAATTGGAAAGTAACATCTATGTTGTACCACAGAAAAGTGGTCTTGGTTTTTCCCTACGGTCAATTATAAAAAAGTTACAATATAAGTTATTTATAGTAACAACTAAGGGAAGTTAATCTTAAAAAAAAAAAAAAAAAAAAAAAAATCAAAAAAAAAAAAAATTGTAAGTCCTTATAAAAATCTTTACCAGGTAGAGACTGGTCAAAATACACCTCAAAATTGGATGTAGCATGCATATTGTACTACAGAAAAGTCTCGATTTTTCCCTATGACTAGTAATAAAAAAGTTACAATATAAGCTATTTATAGTAACAACAAAGGGAAGTAATTCGAAAGAAGGGAACTGCGCATGACACTTCATCTCATGATGGTGTATAATTGTGTCAAGTTACATCAAAATCCCTCCATGCATGAAGAAGAAATGCTTCGGACAAAGTCATTCTTGTATCTGACCTTTGGCCTCTAAGTGTGACCTTGACCTTAGACCTAGGGACCTGGTTCTTGCGCATGACACTACGTCTCGTGGTGGTGAACATTTGTGCCAAGTTATATCAAAATCCCTCAATGCATGAAGAAGACATGCTCCGGACAAGGTTTTCATTCTTGTATCCTTTGACCTCTAAGTGTGACCTTGACCTTAGACCTAGAGACCTGGTTCTTGCGCATGACACTCCGCCTCATGGTGGTGAACATTTGTGCCAAGTTATATCAAAATCCCTCTATGCATGAAGAAGAAATGCTCCGGACAAAGTTTTCATTCTTGTATCCTTTGACCTCTAAGTGTGACCTTGACCTTAGACCTAGGGACCTGGTTCTTGTGCATGACACTCCTTCTCATGATGATGAACAATTGTGCCAACTTTCATCAAAATCCCTCTATGCATGAAGAAGATATGCTCCGGACAAAGTCATTCTTGAATTTGACCTTTGACCTCTAAGTGTGACCTTGACTTAGACCTAGGGACCTGGTTCTTGCGCATGACACTCCGTCTCATGATGGTGAACAACTGTGCCAAGTTTCATCAAAATCCCTTCATGCATGCAGGGGTGTAAAATTCCACTCGCCCGCTCGCATTGGCGAGTTAAAGTATGGATAGGACGAGTGGATCTCGCTGTATACTCGACCGATCGGGCGAGTGGTTTTTACGTCGTAGCTTTAATGAAATTCAGAAATTACATCTTGAAAAACCTCAGCAAGCTTTGAGATAGTTCAGTTGCTACTTTGATTGACTGGAATTTACCCGCGAATCGTAAAGATATCAAAACGTCATGCCAGTAATTTTCCATTCCGAGAGCACGTGCGACCTATCGTAATATTAAATTTACATGTCCGTTACTTTTGTTTATCGACACGTACACAAAAAACGTGCGTAGTGCATTCATTTTTTACATTATCGCTTCGGTTTTTTAACATCGCTTGAGAAGTAAACAATTTGAAATCTACTAAGATTTCAATAAAATATCGACGGAAATATAAGCAAATTTGTATGAAAACGGTCGAATTTTCATATAATCATTTGTTAAGTTTCAAACAGCCCGATCTTAATTACTGATTTCTTTCTAAGAGAAAAATAAGTGATACATACTATGGGCATAAAATTCGGACTTTTGACCAGAAAGAACAAAAAACAGGATTAAAAAATCTTAAATAATGAAAAAGCGGCAGTAATTTAAATACATTGAGTAAAACGATTTTTTTTTTGGTAAAAAGGTCTCGTGGACGTAAATAGAAATGTGGTTTTAAAATAAAACAAAATGATGTTGTTGCGGTTTTATAGTTTTAAATGAATCTTTGTACATGTATTTTTTTTTATAAAATATTCTTCTCAAACGATAATGTTAAATTCCTTGAGGGCAAATAGGTCACATGGCGCGAAAACTGTAATATGACGTAATGCCATGACAATCTCGTGCAACAATACCGCTTTGATCTCCACTTCAGATGTCATGATACCGACACACTTCTTTTAGCTCTTTGGGAGGATGTTAATTGATGATGAAAACAGGCCAATTACTTAGTTTATCAACAGAATAATTACCGATGATCGTCAACTTTTTTTTTCGTTTTCAAGACGGGTAGGGGGATGATGATTATTGTGTCCATATTTTTAGGACACTTTTCAAAATAATTATTTTTCAGGAAATAAGTCTTGAGAAAATGAAAATAACTGCTGTTTAATACTTTCCCGACACTTTGTGAAACTACGGTAGGGGTTAGACTGTGATTATTTTTACTATCGATGCAGTTATTATGGAAAGCAACTTGGTGGTGGATATGACAAAATTAGTGAAAGAAAAATGTCTGGTGTGAAAAGGAAATTTAAGAGTAACAAAAACGAATAATCAAAAAGGAAACGTAGTGTACGAGCTATGTGTTATGTTTGAAATTTGCTTGTACATAATTCTCCTTCCATAAAACGTGACAGTATTAAAAATGTCAATTATTAGGGCGAGTGACTGTTCAATAAGGGCGAGTAGATTTTACTAGCTACTAGTCCTGCAGGGCGAGTGGTGTGAAAAAGAATTTTACACCCCTGGCATGTAGAAGATATGCTCCGGACAAGGTCTGTGGACGCCGCCCGCCCGCCTGCCCGCCAGGGGCTTTCCCACAATACGTTCCGTTTTTCAAACAGGCGTATAACAAGAGCACCGCCTTGCGGGTGCTGACGCTCATCTGATTTTTTTTGTATAATAGAAATATTGTCCTACCCATGATTTTCTAAGTCTAAAAAGGGCCATCACTCTTGCAAAAAGCAGGATAGAGTTATGTTTCTTGATGTACAGTGTCCACTTATGATGGTGAAAAACTGTTGCAAGTTTTAAAGCAATAGCTTTGATAGTTTATGGGAAAAGTTGACTTAAACATAATATTCAACCAAGAAAATGATTTTTCTAAGTCCAAAAGGGGCAATAATTATTGCAAAAAGCAGGATGGAATTATGTTGCTTGCTGTACAGGGTCAGCGTATGATGGTGAACAAGAGCTGCAAGTTTTAAAGCAATAGCTTTGATAGTTTAAGAGAAAAAGTTGACCTAAACATAAAACTTAACCAAGAAATCTGATATTTTCTAAGTCCAAAAGGGGCCATAAATCTTGAAAAAGGCAGGATGGAGTTATGTTTCTTGCTGTACAGGGTCAGCTTATGATGGTGAAAAACTGTTGCAAGTTTTAAAGGAATAGCTTTGATAGTTTAGGATAAAAGCTGACCTAAACATAAAACTTAACCAAGAAAACTGATTTTCTAAGTCCAAAAGGGGCAATAATTCTTGCAAAAAGCAAGATGGAGTTATGTTTCTTGATGTACAGGGTCTGCTTATGATGGTGAACAAGTATTCCAAGTTTCAAAGCAATAGCTTTGATAGTTTAGGAGAAAAGTTGACCTAAACATAAAACTTAACCAAGAAATCTGATATTTTCTAAGTACAAAAGGGGCCATAAATCTTGCAAAAAGCAAGATGGAGTTATGTTTCTTGCTATACAGGGTCAGCTTATGATGGCGAACAAGTATTCCAAGTTTCAAAGCAATAGCTTTGATAGTTTAGGAGAAAAGTTGACCTAAACATAAAACTTAACCAAGAAATCTGATATTTTCTAAGTACAAAAGGGGCCATAAATCTTGCAAAAAGCAAGATGGAGTTATGTTTCTTGCTATACAGGGTCAGCTTATGATGGTGAACAAGTATTCCAAGTTTTAAAGCAATAGCTTTGATAGTTTAGGAGAAAAGCTGACCTAAACATAAAACTTAACCAGGCAACGCCGACGCCGACGCCGACAACCGCTCAAGTGATGACAATAACTCATCATTTTTTTTCAAAAAATCAGATGAGCTAAAAATGGGGTCAGCTAAAGTAATGGTTCTTTGACACTGCACTTTGCTTCACTGACCTCTATCAATGTATCAAGTATCAAGACAATCCTTTATATGGTTATGACATTGGCCCCAGACAAGTTTTTTCCATAGATAAAGGTAGGTTATTCAAAAATAAGATCAGTTAGAGTTATGGTTCTTTGACACTGTACTTCCTTTCATTGGACCTCTATTTATGTGCAAAGTTTCAAGTCAATCCTTTATATAATTTCGACCTGGGCTTCAGACAAGCTTTCTATATAACGATAAGGGAAGGTAATTTAAAAATGTGACCATTACACTGCGCTTCCTCTGTCAATGTGTAAAGTATCTTCAAATTCTTCAAATAGTTTTTGACTTGGGCTCTGGACAAGTCTTTTTTATAAGGATAAGGGGAGATAATTGAAAAATGGGACCACCTAGAGTTATGGTTCTTTGATACTGCACATCCCCTCACTGTGTTCGATCATTGTATGAAGTAACAAATTAGCACCTTTATTATTTCTTGAGTTATGCTCCGGACAAGAAGCGTGACGGACGCCAGCCGGTCGCCAACAGACAGAAAGACGGACGACGGAAAAGTGATCCCTATATGTCTGTCACAAATTGACATACGGGCCTTATTTTATATGTATTGTAAATGCAGGTATTGCATCATCTTTTTGTAAATTTTTGAGTTATTGAGGTAAATGTCAGATTTCACGCATGAAATACCTCTCATAATTTTCTGTATTTCATAACTTAAATTTCCATGTAAATTTCATTAAATTCTGTTCAGTAATAAGAAAGTTGATATTTTATAAACTTCAGTAATTCGTGTTTTTATCCCCAAAACCACTATAATGGGCCTCAAATTGTCAATTTAAATTCGCGCCAAAGAAGTTAGATTCCCCGGCTATATCGTGAATCCCGTGAAAATGACAATAGTCGGAGTCCACGGCTTAGCCGTGAATCCCATGAAATTTAGTATTTGGCGGGACATTACCCTTTAAATAGACTGGACTAGATATGCCTTGCGCACACCACCTTACGACTTTATAGACGAATCTATGTCTGAATTATTTTCTTGCTAGAAATTTATGCTCGATCGAGGTAAGAAATTTATTTGTTAGATTTTTGTATGATTTTTGCATTACGATTTTTTTTGGGTAAATTTTTGGTCATTCTACAGAATTCTGTAACATTTACTTTTCGGCATATGATTTTAGCTAGTTTCGGTATGTCAGGATGATTTATTAAATTTTTCAGACTTTTGTAAATTATTTCGAAAGAGGAATCTAAAATGTTTCATTTATATAAGATGTTAAATTTGTACTGAAATTTGTAACATGATATTTATAAAGTACTTTGTTTCAAAAACTTATGTCAAACATTTTGTTAATTATGGAACGCCATTACTGCATTGTATTGTTATGTATAAATCTATATGGCAAGTCTAGTACTGTGTATGTAATATATTATTGTAATTTGTAATTGTGTGCCAGTCTATAGCACATCTAATTAATGTCCGTTGTAGTGTATGGCATTAGATATTATATGGATGCCAACTATCATATAACGTTTGATTTACATTGAATTTTGTTAATTTGTAGTTGTAAATAATAGCTGCAGTTTATCATGTCCGTATCTATAATGTTTCATCATATACTTTTCATATCATTTCATACTTTAACTTTAGTCTTTTAAGTAAGTAATCTTTGTAATAATGGAAGTAATAAGTGACGTATTTTAATCATGTGACGTTTGAACTTAGTAGCACATATGTTTTGTATAAGTAGCACGTATTATTTATGGGAGCCTACGGAGGTATGGTGTACCCAAAGGAGCAGTTTTATGCCCTGACTTATTTGTTTTGCTATGGTGCTTACCATATGTTATATATTTTAGCTTCTTCCGCCAGACGATTTTACCTGGTGATGTCATAACCCGGAAGTACAATGCCCGAGGTTCACTTGTCTTCACTCGCCTGGATGTGATATTCCCAGCGCAGAGCTTTCGTCCCATGGTTGTGCCGTAAACCGCAAAGACGATGATTTTTGTTATCCTCTGAAGTCAGCTCAGGGATGCAATCACCTACCACCATAGGGAGCCAATACGGAATCAACGTATTCACGGTTTAAAGGGACTGGATTTTGAGATATGTTTTGTTTGTGCTACTTAAAGTTCACAATTACATTAAAGACCTGTGTCACGTCAGATTAGAATGGAAGTATAAGAACTTTTGTATCTAGAGATACTGAACTTTCTTTTTTTTCTTTCTTATAATCAGTTTTTTTTCTTTTCATATCTATTCATTGTTAATAATCATCTTTTGTAAATAAATTTGTAAATATTGTAAAGGGTGTTGATTTGTTCTGATGGTTACTGTCGTCGGTACGGCCTTTCCTGTCACAATGTCGCAGCTACTTTGTAGTAGGCGACACAAAATCTGTCTAAGTCAACTGTACTTGGTTAAAAAAAAAATTGAACTGAGTATGACGTCGTAATTTCTATTATTTGACATAGTGACATAGTTTTTGAGCACATGTGACCTAGATATCATCAAGATAAAACATTCTGACCAATTTTAATGAAGATCCATTGAAAAATATGACCTCTAGAGAGGTCACAAGGTTTTTCTATTATTTGACCTAATGACCTAGTTTTTGAAGGCACGTGACCCACTTTTAAACTTGACCTAGATATCATCAAGGTGAACATTCTCACCAATTTTCATGACGATCTCGTGAAAATTATGGCCTCTAGAGAGGTCACAAGGTTTTTCTTTTTTTGACCTACTGACCTAGTTTTTGACCGCACATGACCCAGTTACGAACTTGACCTAGATATCATCAAGATGAACATTCTCATTAATTTTCATGAAGATCCATTGAGAAATATGGCCTCTAGAGACATCACAAGGTTTTTCTATTTTTAGACCTACTGACCTAGATTTTGACCGCACGTGACCCAGTTTCGAACTTGACCTAGATATCATCAAGGTGAACATTCTGACCAATTTTCATGAAGATCTCTTAAAAAATGTGGCCTCTAAAGAGGTCACAAGGTTTTTCTATTTTTAGATCTACTGACCTAGTTATTAAACGCACGTGACCCAGTTTCGATCCTGACCTAGATATCATCAAGATGAACATTCTGACCAATTTTCATAAAGATCCCATGAAAAATATGGCCTCTAGAGAGGTCACAAATTTTTTTCTATTTTCAGACATACTGACCTAGTTTTTGAACGCATGTGACCCAGTTTCAAACCTGACCTAGATATCATCAAGATGAACATTCTGACCAATTTTCATAAAGATCCCATGAAAAATATGGCCTCTAGAGAGGTCACAAATTTTTTTCTATTTTCAGACATACTGACCTACTTTTTGAACGCATGTGACCCAGTTTCAAACCTGACCTAGATATCATCAAGGTGAACATTCTGACCAATTTTCATGAAGATCCATTGAGAAATATGGCCTCTAGAGAGGTCACAAGGTTTTTCTATTTTAAGACCTACTGACCTAGTTTTTGACCCCACATGACCCAGTTTCGAACTTGACCTAGATATCATCAAGGTGAACATTCTGACCAATATCCATGAAGATCTCTTGAAAAATATGGCCTCTAGAGAGGTCACAAGGTTTTTCTATTTTTAGATCTACTGACCTAGTTTTTGACCCCACGTGACCCAGTTTCGAACTTGACCTAGATATCATCAAAATGAACATTCTGACCAATTTTCATGAAGATCCATTGAGAAATATGACCTCTAGAGAGGTCACAAGGTTTTTCTATTTTTAGACCTACTGACTTAGTTTTTGACCCCACGTGACCCAGTTTCGAACTCGACCTAGATATCATCAAGGTGAATATTCTGACCAAAATTCATGAAGATCTCTTGAAAAATATGGCCTCTAGAGAGGTCACAAGGTTTTTCTATTTTTAGATCTACTGACCTAGTTTTTGATCCCACTTGACCCAGTTTTGAACTTGACCTAGATATCATCAAGATAAACATTCTGACCAATTTTCATGAAGATACATTGAGAAATATGGCCTCTAGAGAGGTCACAAGGTTTTTCTATTTTTAGACCTACTGACCTAGTTTTTGACCCCACGTGACCCAGTTTCGAACTTGACCTAGATATCATCAAGATGAACATTCTGACTAATTTTCATGAAGATCTCCTGAAAAATATGGCCTCTAGAGAGGTCACAAGGTTTTTCTATTTTTAGATCTACTGACCTAGTTTTTGACCGCACATGACCCAGTTTCGAACTTGACCTAGATATCATCAAAATGAACATTCTGATCAACTTTCATAAAGATCCCATGAAAAATGTGACCTCTAGAGTGGTCACAAGCAAAAGTTTACGGACGGACGCATCACAAAAGCTAACCTTGTCACTTTGTGACAGGTGAGCTAAAAATGTTTACTGTTCAACGGGTCATCAAGAAGATTTGAACATATGGATTTGATTAAAGCCTGCTGACAGACGGACATGGTTTATTCCCAGAAACCTAATTAACTTTTGATAGTTGGAGAAAAAAAAAGTTGACATTTAAAATGGCAACAGCTAACAATGTGTACTTGTCAAAATAACATACACGATTAGACCATAAAATTCCAAATGCTATTCATTTTCACTGTAGCATTTCTGTATATACTAACCTACCGAAAGAAAAACAGCCTGTTCCCAGCATCTGCATCTTTTTTTTAACAATATCAAAATGTTTACAGTTCAGTCATTTAAAGACAAAGATGTTCTACATGCATGATAAATAGTTTTTGCCGTGTACGTTACCCTCTGGGGAAAAATGACGTGTACGTCACCTCCTGAAAACCGCAACGTGTACGTTACCGCACCCTTTGTCTTACGATATCTTTAATATTCCTGAATAGTCATGTTAAATATTTGGTACAGGACTTTGGACAATGACAAGCTTTATTTTAAACCTACATTCCAGCGAAAATTCTCTGCAGAATCTGTGCTAGGTGCGTAACTTGTGAACAGACGTGTTCGTTACCAAAATATTTTGCATCTTTCGAATCGGTTGGGCAAGGATTACGTAAAAACGGGAGGGAGTTTCATATGACCCATATTCAAACTTGACCAAGATTTTATCAAGGCAATCATTCTGACTGAATTTCATGAAGATCAATTCAAAAATATAGCCTCTATCGCATACACAAGGTTTTTCTTTGATTTGACCTAATGACCTACTTTTTGACCCTAGATAACCCATATTCGAAGCTGACCTAGATTTCATCAAGGCAATCATTCTGACCAAAATTCATGAAAATTAATTGAAAAATACAGCCTCTATCGCATACACAAGGTTTTTCTTTGATTTAACCTAGTGACCTAGTTTTTGACCCCAGATGCCCCATTTTCAAACTCGGCCTAGATTTCATCAAGGTTATCATTCTGACCAAAATTCATGAAGATTACTTGAAAAATACAGCCTCTATCGCATACACAAAGTTTTTCTTTGATTTGACCTAGTGACCTAGTTTTTGATCCCAGATGATCCATTTTCGAACTCAGCCTAGACTTCATCAGGGTTATCATTCTGACTAAAATTCATGAAGATTAATTCAAAAATACAGCCTCTATCGCATACTCAAGGTTTTTCTTTGATTTGACCTACTGTCCTAGTTTTTGATCCCAGATGACCCATTTTCGAACTTGGCCTAGATTTCATCAAGGTTATTATTCTGACCAAATTTCATGAAGATCAGTTGAAAAATACAGCCTCTATCGCATACACAAGCGAAATGTTGACGACAGACAGACAGATGCCGGACATCGAGTGATCAGAAAAACTCACCTGAGCATTGCTCAGGTGAGCTAAAAAGGGAAAGTGCACCAAAACTTTAACCAAGGTGGGGACGCGGAAAGAGGCCGACGCCGGGGCGAGTAGGATGGCTCTCCTTATACTTCGTATAGTCGAGTTAAAAATGTGGCCTCTACAGTGTTAACATGCTTTTCCTTTGATTTGACCTGGTGACCTAGTTTTTGACCCCAAATGACCCAATACTGAACTCATCCAAGATTTGATTGAGGGTAACATCCTGACTAAGTTTCATTAAGATTGGGTCAAAATTGTGACCTTTAGAGTATTAACAAGCTTTTCCTTTGACTCGACCCAGTGGCCTAGTTTTGGACCCCAGATGACCCAATATCAAAACCACCAGAGATTTTATTGAGGGTAACATTCTGACCAAGTTTCATTAAGATTATGCCAAAATTGTGACCTCTAGAGTGTTAACAAGCTTTTCCTTTGACTTGACCCAGTGACCTAGTTTTTGACCCCAGATGACCAAATATCAAAACCACCCAAGATTTTATTGAGGGTAACATTCTGACCAAGTTTCATTAAGATTGGGCCAAAATTGTGACCTCTAGAGTGTTAACAAGCTTTTCCTTTGATTTGACCTGGTGACCTAGTTTTTGACCCCAGATGACCCAATATCAAACTCGTCCAAGATTTTATTGAGGGTAACATTCTGACCAAATTTCATTAAGATTAGGCCAAAATTGTGATCTCTAGAGTGTTTACAGTCAAATTGTTGACGACGACGGACGGACGACGGACACAGGGTGATCATAAGCTCACCTTGAGCACTTTGTGCTCAGGTGAGCTAAAAACAAAGTCTAAAAGAAATGAAGTGCACATTTATTCATTCATTCATTCTAAAGTTTGGGATAACAACCTATAAAATGAAGATTATATAATTTATACTGAAATAAAATATCTTGCTCCTACATTTATTTGAAGGAGAACAGATAGCCACAACAGGTACAATGGTAATTTTGCTGTTGGCTAAGAAAAAAACAAACAATAAAAACCTATGCATTTTTTCATTCCAGACTAATGAGCTTCCATCAAGACAGACTTAAAATTTGCTTGGCATGCATCTTAATCAATTAACAATTAAAGCTTAAGAATTAAGATTAAAATGTCTGATAACCAATATCTCTTCATTACATAATTAACCATGCATTCATTGAAACACTGAAGCCTTATCTGATCCTTCAAGTATCTACCACTTAATAACCACATAAATCATAATGAAGGTGTATTCATTAGGGCTTTTATTCAAAACTTGATTATAGATATTTAAAAATAACATATTGCTCTGTCCTTCGCAACTGGGAAACAAGACAGTCATGATGACCCTGGATCGCTCACCTGAGTAACATGTTCCAAATGTCAAACTGATGATAAAATATAGGTCACATTCATGGTCAATGAAATCAGTTTTACGATTTGTGTGCAAAACTGTGTATGTCATCAAAATTTCAAGGTTGTATCTTAAAAAAAAACAAGAAAGTAGGTCAGTAGATCAAGGTCACAGTCAAGTGACATCATATTACTTGGGGTCATCAGGTAATTATAATCAAACAGTCTTGGAAATAGGATCAGATGATTTTTTAAAGTATTTTTCCTATATAACTCACATAATAACTAAGTGACCCAAGGGCAGAGCCTCTTTTAACCCCAGGGGCATAATTTGAACAATTCTGTTACAAGACTACTAGACAATGCATCAAACCAAATATCAAAAGCCTAGGTCGTATTGTTTCAGAAAAGAAGATTTTTAAAGCTTTTTCCTATATAAGTCTATGTAAAACTTTGGACCCCTGGGGCTGGGCTATATTCGACCCTAAGGGGATTATTTTGAACAATCTTGACAAAGGACCACTAGATGATGCTACATACTAAATATCAAAGCCCTAGGCAATGTGGTTTTGTACATGAAGATTTTCAAAGTTTTCTCTATATAAGTCTATATAAACCATGTGACCCCACAGGCAGGGCCATATTTGACCCTAGGAGGATAATTTGAACAAACTTACTAGAGAAACGCTAGATGATGCTACATACCAAATATCAAAGCCCTAGGCTCTGTGGTTTTGTTCAAGAAGATTTTCAAAGTTTTCCCTCTATTGTCCATGTAAACCATGTGCCCCCGGGGCGGGGCCATATTTGACCCTGGGGATAATTTAAACAATTTTGGTAGAGGACCACTAAATGATGCTACACACCAGATGTCAAAGCCCGAGGCCCTGTGGTTTTGGACAAGAAGATTTTTAAAATTTTTCCTTTCGGTTGCCATGGCAGCCAGTTCTGCATGGAATTCAATTCTTTGAAAAATTTTGAAAGGGGGCCACCCAAGGATCATTACTGTGATGTTTGGTGTAATTCTGCCAAGTGGTTTTCAAGAAGGAGATTTTTTTAGAAATTGTTGACGGACGACGGACTACGCACGACAGACATCAAGTGGTCACGATAGCTCAACTTGTCACTTCGTTGACAGGTGAGCTAAAAATGTATAGTTTAAACAAGACCCCAATAGTGCTTGAACAGGTCTTCCATTGGAGCAATTACCTTGTTTTGTTTTTGCACAAGTCAATTTAACCTTAGCCTGCTATTTTCTAAAATGGACTGGTCCATCATGCAAATTGGGCAATACCATATTTACTCACTGAAGCAAACAATGCAGATCATGATCAGCTTGCAAAGATGTGCCAGCTGATCTTGGTCTGCACTGATCACAAAGACAGAATCACTTGCTGCTAGCAGGCTAAAGTTAAGGGAATGTGCAACAGTTTCAATCAATGTTTCTGTTGAAAAGTTTGGTGAAACAACTATGTAACAGGCAACAGGCAAGAGTAATATGGCCTTTTTTTCAGATTGGTATCTGTCCAAATATTTTCTGTATCATATACTGTATAGTGGGTTATATTCAGGGTCCCACATTATTTGAAGAGTTTTGAAATCACGATGTCTTAATTTCGTGGAAACTACTTCAACTGCAAATTATAATTGGTTGTTACTGGACATGCAAATAATCATAAATTGCAAACAAAAGTAGTATTTATATTGACACCTCCTTTGCAGGGAGCGGAACTGGTCTGAGTGAACTATCCATTTTTGTTTTCTTGAAAGTAAAACCAATGTTTCCTTTTAAAATTTAAATATTTTTATGAATGAATAGAAAGCAATTTTCAATATCTGAGAATTGCATCTTCCAAAATGATATCAACTTCTCAATTCAGACTGATAACAAATGGTGTGTCATCCTCCTTTGTTAAACTTTATAGATGAAATGGCAAATAATTGTCGGCAACTAGAGTGACGCCTCGTGTCAGTTTCTTTGTTCACAGTTTTATCTTGGTTAAAATATAGGCAGTCTGAAAGACAGCTAAATCCCCAGCCACTGCTATGGATAGTGAAAGGGTAAACCTTTGATTTTAGCTGTGACCTTGACCTTGAACTGACATGGCTGACTCATGAATTCTGCAAATAGTCTTGATGAGGTGATCATTTGACCCAAGTTTCATGAAAATCCTTCAAGGGGTTTAGGAGATACAGAGCTGAAACCTTTGACCTTCAGTTGTGACCTTGACCTTGAGTTGACATGGCTGACTCATGAGTTCTTGATGAGGTGATCATTTGACCCAAGTTTGATGAAAATCCTTCAAGGGGTTTAGGAGATACAGAGTGGACACCAAATGGAAGGCTCAAACCTTCAACCCTTAGTTGTGACCTTGACCTTGAGCTGGCATGGTTGACTCATTATTTCTGCACATCGTTCTGATGAGGTAATCATTTGACCCAAGTTTTATAAAATTCCTTCAAGGGGTTTAGGAGATATAGAGCGGACACGAAATGGAAGGCTCAAACCTTTCACCTTCAGTTGTGACCTTGACCTTGAGCCGACATGGCTGACTCATAAGTTGTGCATATCGCCTTGATGAGGTGATCGTTTGACCCAAGTTTGATGAAAATCCTTCAAGGGGTTTAGGAGATATAGAGCGGACACAAAATGGAAGGCTCAAACCTTTGACCCTAAGTTGTGACCTTGACCTTGAGCCGGCATGACTGACTCATGGGTTCTGCATATCATCTTGATGAGGTGATCATTTGACCCAAGTTTTATAAAATTCCTTCAAGGGGTTTAAAAGATATAGAGCGGACACAAAATGGAAGGCTCAAACCTTTGACCCTGAGTTGTGACCTTGACCTTGAGCTGGCATGGCTGACTCATGAGTTCTGCACATCACCTTGATGAGGTGATCATTTGACCCAAGTTTTATAAAATTCCTTCAAGGGGTTTAGGAAATATAGAGCGGACACAAAATGGCAGGCTCAAACCTTTGACCTTGAGTTGTGACCTTGACCTTGAACCGACAAGGCTCACTCATGGGTTCTGCACATCGTCTTGATGAGGTGATCATTTGACCCAAGTTTGATGAAAATCCTTCAAGGGGTTTAGGAGATATGGAGCGAACACGAAAGTGTTACGGACGGAAGGACGGACGTGGACCATTCCTATAATCCCTCCGCCACAGCGGACGATTAATTATAGTTGATCTTTTATTAGTTTCATAAAATTCAAGATTGTTCATATTTCTTTCTTCAAAATACTATTTGATTTATACAAGAGGGCACTGATGGCCCTAAATATCCCTTATTTGATTTAACCTGGTGTTCTAGTTTTTGACCCTACATGGCCCAGATTCAAACTGGATTTTGAGATCATGAAGATTAACATTCTGACCAAGTTTCATGCAGATATAGTCATAAATGTGGCCTCTACAGTGTTAGCAAGCTTTTCCTTTTATTTGACCTGGTGACCTAGTTTCTGACCAAAGATGACCCAATATCGAATTTGTCCAAGATTTTATTGAGGGTAACATTCTTATGAAATTTCATTAAGATTGGGCCAAAATTGTGACCTCTAGAGTGTTAACAAGCTTTTTCTTTGATTTGACCTGGTGACCTAGTTTTTGACCCCAGATGACCCGACAACAATTCGTCCAAGATTTTATTGAGGGTAACATTCTGTCCAAGTTTCATTAAGATTTGGCCAAAATTGTGACCTAAAGAGTGTTAACAACCAAATTGTTGACGCCGGCGGACACAGGGCAATTACAAAGGCTCACCTATGAGCACTTTGTGCTCAGGTAAACTAAAAACTTAATCTTAAGATATTATTTCATGTAAAATAATAGCTTAAACTTGCTTTATCGATGTCACATGACCAAGAAGTAATTGATACAATGATCCCCAATAGAGACTGGAAAATATTCACAACAAACATCTCATAAAGATTACAACGGAGGAGTGTAAACTTTAAAACAAGAATAGGATTTTTCTTTTGGTATGTGATTTAAAAACAATTATTATAGAGTGCTAACACAGTTTTTCTCTTATGTGACATAGTATCTGATGCCAATTTAAGAAATAACAAGAGATATAAAATTCATGAAATATTGCAAACATATTTATGAACCTTGTATCATAATTGAGTGAAAATAATAAAAAAATGAAGTCCTTTAAAGATTTCTATTTCATTGTTTACTGAAATAAGAAACTGGTTCAGTTTTTACTTCAGAGAATGAAGTTTAAAGTGGTTAATTGTTATTTTAAGTCACATCGCATTGAGAGTCCATTAAAATAATAATGCAGCAAAAACTTTCAAAAAATGTCCAAAGTTTACTGGTTTATTCAAGTGAAATCATGCAGGGCTTTTTCAGGTTTTTTTTGGGGGGGGGGGGGGGGGGGGGGGGGGGGGGGAATGGGCACTGGTTAAATTGGGAATTTTGTACACAGTAAACTGTCAAAATTGGAAAAATTTATTGACAAATCAAATTAATGATTTTTAACATATAATTTTCAAGATTTACTGGAAGACATTCAAATGAATTACTAATTTAAAGTGTCCCTTTGTGAAATTTTGATAATTAATTGTTTTAGAATTGTTTTCCGATATTACCACCAAAAAAAAAAAAAAAATAAATAAAAAATAAAACTAGAGATGCTTTTGAGAAAAGCGTATGTCTCCCACAACTGCAACACTGAAAAATGTCTAGTTTCTCTCGATGGCTTTGATGAATGGATCACATTGAAAAATGTCTAGTTTTTCTCGATGGCTGTGACGAATGGATCCAATCAGTAATTCAAGGGCCATAATTCAAAAGTGCCTGGGAGGATTTAGCTAGTTATCATACTTGGCCGAGGTCTCATGGTCAAACACATTTTGTTCAAGTTTGGTGAAGATCAGATGAGAAATGTTTGACTTTGAGTGCAGACAAGCTTGAAAAATTTCTAGTTTCTCTTGATGGCTGTGATGAGTGGATCCACCAGTAATTCAAGGGCCATAATTCAAAAGTGCCTAAGCAGATTTGGCTAGTTATCGAACTTGGCCGAGGTCTCATGGTCAAACACATTTTGTTCAAATTTGTTGAAGATCAGATGAGAAATGTTCGACTTAGAGTGCGGACAAGCTTTGTGACAAACAGACAGACACACACAGAGACTGGAGTAAATCAATATGTCTCCCACACCACTGTGTGGTGGGAGACATAAAGATAAGTAACTCTTCATTTGTCATCTTTTAAACTATTGTTTACAGCTTGTTTTTACCACAATTACAGTCTAACCTGTACTAACGGTCACCTCAGATCAGCAGTCACCTCTGTTCAGCGGTCATTTTATGATGCCCCCAACAGATTTTCCTCTATTTTATCACTTTATTCAGCGACCACCTGCCGTCTGGGGCCTGCAGCCACCGAAATTGCCTCTGGACCACTGTATTTGAACCCTTTCAGCGGCCATTTTTCTTCCAAAACCAATTATTTTTAGGCGATAAATCCCCAAAGATACCTGGTTTTTGTGAAGCAAGTAATTGCTAAGTTTCGCGTGACTTCACCACAAGAAAGACAAAATGACATGAGCTTCTCAATTAAAACTGATAACCAAAGACGTAATCCCCCATTTGTTATGATCAAATGGCCAGTAATTATCAGCAATTAGCATGTCACCTCATGTCAATTTTGTTGTTCATAGTTTGATCTAGGTTAATGATAATATTCTATAACTAATTAATAGCATAAAATAAGTGATTTTCTTATACTTCTGTCATCAAAATACTATTAAATTTATACGAAATTGTGTTTACCACTCTATCTTTTACGGAACGTAACGGCAATCTTAGATTTTAGCATAGACAATTAGTGTGGAGAGTAGCTTCCCCTACCAAAATGGTGAAAATTGTAAACAAACTTGTTTTGAAGTTGGAAAATTGTCTGTAACAATTTTTGCTGTAAAAAAAACCATGCTGGAGTTTTAGATTGCTAAGAAGACCATTCATATTGCGAAAGCAAATGCATGTTACTGTATCCTGGTAAAATAATAACAGAAAACCGAAAAAGAAATTGGCCTAAAGGCTAAACTGGTCAGAAGTCTGAAAAATACATATACTGGCTGCACCTCCGATCAGCGGTCGCCTGGCTTAAAGGCCTAGATTCACTACTATATAAGTGTACCCCCCCAAATCCAATATACAACTCCCATCTTATCTGCTGCTTATCAGCGATTATGTAATAGCAGCTGATTAGAGGGCAATTAGCACAGCAGGGACCCCAACTAGACCATGAAGATGTGTGCAGTGGAGTTGAAAGAAATTAATTTTTCTTCAGTAAATGTGGAATGATAATAAAAATAATTATTATTTTGATATTATGTAGATGATAATAACTATTACTTTAATGTTATAATAATGATAATAATAATAGAAATAATCATAATTATTATTATTATTATTATTATTATTATTATTATTATTATCATTATTATTATTATCATTATTATTATTATATTACATATAGGATGATAAAAGATACAGTAATAATATTAAAAATAATAATGATAATAAAACGCAAGTATAGTAAAAACTTTCTGAGTTCTTTGTGCTGACAAACAATAATTTTCGATTTGGAAATTGATTTTCATGTATTCATGTAATCAACATTATCTGAATATAAAATTATTGTGTTCCATCTATACTCAATTTTCATTTTCAGTATGTTGCCAAAAGGGACTTTTTTATGCTTTGCTTTGTAACTTTGAAATTCACATTCTGTTTTCAATGTAGACAAATGTTACAGTATTCTGCAAGCTTTAGATGAGTGAAAGTCACATTTTTCAGAAATATCACAATTCTCCAAACAGAAATTGAAAAAATAAAAATTTGCATGTTTCTTTAAGTAAGTTTCTCATTATTTCATTATTGTGAAAATAAGTTTCTGATTCTTTTATTATTGTGTTTGATCAACAAATATTTTTGTTTACACAGAAATGCCAAAAAAAAAAACTACTACTAGTATAACTTTAAAAGTTATCAATTATTCATTAATTTAAAATAAATTACATAGTTTCCCCTTCTCACTAATAGATACACTTGTAAGGTAGACTGACTCTCCAATATACAATGACCCTTGTTTATTGGAGCCATACTGTGATGGTCATTAGCCCCCAACTGTGCTGGTGAAGACAAAAATCCCTTGGCCCACTGCCAAAATCTAGGCCTTTAATTAAGCGGCCAAGTTGTCTGTTTCCCCTGGCTGGCTGCTTAAGACAGGTAAGACTGTATAATTGAAATTACCAAAAAGTAACATGGCAAAGTGGGTGAATAATTATATGTTTGTTCGATTGAAAAAAAACCGGGCCGCTAAAATGTGTAACTGTCAACAAGTTTTTGGTACTAAAGGTGGAATGCGCCCCAATTTTTTTTGCTAAATTTCATCCTGAAATTTATACTGTACAAAATTCTAGATATATGCGATTAAGCTTTGGTTTTACTTTGTCGCTAGTTGTTCATGTTTTTTGCTATTGTGTCAGAAACATAGCACCTGGTGTCACTTTTCATGCAAGACCTAGTTCCTGGTGCTTTCGGCATTTTTCCTTTCCTGCACTCTGAATGTCATATGAATGAAAAATACAAAGTTATTAACACTTTACATTCAGAAAATGCTACTCAACGGTATAAAATTCAGCGAAATAAGATTTACACTTATGACGTCAAAGATGGTAATAAATTGCGACGTCAGAACGGAACTGGACGTGTGTCCATAGGACAAAGGTGCCCCCACTTCTGCCATTGTAACATGGTTTAATGACTCAGGTTAATCAATTTTTAAGATGTTTGCAACACAAACTTTTAAGAACCTTATGTGTATTTTTCACTTAGTTGGCCATATCTCTGGCCTAGCTGAGTAAAATCCTAAAGAGAAAACTTCACAGGCTATAAAACAATCCTCTAATGTTTTATGATTCTAGGTCGTTGTTTCACAAACTTTTTTCTTTTTTGAGTAAGTCTGGACAAGAAGTCTGGTCTTGTGTAGTGAAATAATGACTGTACTATCAGCATGTGAAGTTTGAAGGTCCTGGGTGCAGTGGTTCGTGAGTAAAGTGCCTTTATGCAAAAGGTTAACGTTGGCCCCTGTGACCTTGACCTTTGACCTGGTGACCCCAAAATCAGTAGGGGTAGTGAACTCAATAAGCACTATCAGCATGTGAAGTTTAAAGGTCCTGGGTGCAGTGGTTTGCGAGTCAAGTGCCTTCATGGAAAAAGTTAACGTTGGCCCGTGACCTTGACCTTTGACCCAAAAGTCAGTAGCGGTGGTGTACTCAATAAGTACTATCAGCATGTGAAGTTTGAAGGTCTTGGGTGCAGTTTTTCGCGTGTGAAGTGCCTTCATGCAAAAAGTTAACATTGTGAAGAACGAATTAAGGCCATAATAAATTAATTCCTAGATTATCATCCCCGCCCTCCCCCTCTTTTTTGTGCCGCCCCAACCTTTTTTATTTCTTTCTCAAAAACAAAATAAATAAATAAATAAACCAAAAATATACGAACGGCGATATATTTGTTTAAAATTTAATGCTGCCGCAAAATACCGAATATTCCCATGTATAATGCACAGGTTTTTGACATCTGGGACCAACCTCGAATCGTGGGTGCTCATTATACACAGGTAAAGACGACTTTCCAACTTTAAAACTTATTTTGTTTCCGATTCTCGCCATTTTGGTAAAGGGAAACTACTCTCCGCGCTTATTGTATACCCTAAAATCTATGATTGCCGTTAGGTTTCGTATCGAGATTGTAGAAGATCGAGTAGTTCATTTTACTTTAAAACAAAATTCATGTTATATAAATCTTAAAGTTTCGATGAAAGAAATATTTAAAATCACTAATATTAGGATAATTATAAAAATCGGGAATTATTTTAACTGAGGTTAAACTGTGAACAACAAAACTGACACCAGGTGACAAGCTAATTACCGATCATTACTGGCTATGTGATCGTAACAAAAAAAGACCGTCACAACTTTCGTTATCAGTCTGAATTGAGAAACTCAAGTCATTCTGAACGATACCAGTCTGAAATTTTGAAACAGTTGCTTTCTATTATTCAAAATATTTTATTTTTAAAAAAAAAAAAAAAAAAAAAGAGAAAAAGAAACAACTAGAAAACGCTTTTGTAAAAAAGCGTATGTCTCCCCCAATGCAAAGTCCTATAGGCAAGAAGTCAATAGGGGTCAGGAGCGAAAGTCAAAAAGACACTGATGGTTGGCTGTAATAGGGATCATCTACTTGGCATGTCCAGTCATCCCGCTAAATTTCAACACTCGTGGCCTAGTGGTTCTCAAGTCACTGTTCAGGCTCCTGTGACCCTGACCTTTGATCAAGTGACCTCAAAATAAATAGGGGTCATGTACTCTGCATGTCCAATCATCCTATTAAGTTTCAACATTGTAGGTCAAGTGGTTCTCAAGTTATTTCCAAAAAATGATTTTACATGAACAGGCCACTGTGACCTTGACCTTTAATAGACTGACCCCTAAATCAATAGGGGTCA
The DNA here is from genome assembly GCF_021730395.1 of Mercenaria mercenaria. Lineage (NCBI taxonomy): Eukaryota > Metazoa > Mollusca > Bivalvia > Venerida > Veneridae > Mercenaria > Mercenaria mercenaria. Next base: position 27,282,256 of record NC_069364.1, on the reverse strand, counting down.
TCTACTCTGCATGTTCAATCATCCTATGAAGTTTCAACATTCTGGGTCATGTTGTTCTCAAGTCATTGATCGGAACTGGTTATCAATGTTCAGGCCCCTGTGACCTTGACCTTTTACGGAGTGACCCCAAAAACAATAAGGGTCATTTACTCTGCATGAACAATCATCCTATGAAGTTTCAACATTCTGGGTCGAGAGGTTCTCAAGTTATTGATTGGAAATGGTTTTCCATGTTCAGGCCCCTGTGGCCTTGACCTTTAACAGAGTGACCCTAAAATCGTTAGGGTTCATCTACTCTGCATGACCAATCATCCAACGAAGTTTCATCATTCTAGGTCAAGTGGTTCTCAAGTTACTGACCGGAAATGGTTTTCAATGTGCGGGCCCCTGTGACCTTGACCTTTCACAGAGTGACCCCAAAATCGTTAGGGGTCATCTACTCTTTATGACCAATCATCCTATTAAGTTTCAACATTCTGGGTCAATTGGTTCTCAAGTTACTGACCGGAAATGGTTTTCAATGTTCAGGCCCCTGTGACCTTGACCTTTGACGGAGTGATCCCATAATCAATAAGGGTCATCTACTCTTTATGACCAATCATCCTATCAAGTTTCAACATTCTGGGTCAGGTGGTTCTCTAGTTATTGATCGGAAATGGTTTTCAATGTTCAGGCCCCTGTGACCTTGACCTTTGACGGAGTGACCCGAAAATCAATAAGGGTCATCTACTCTTCATGACCAATCATCCTATGAAGTTTCAACATTCTGGGTCAAGTGGTTCTCTAGTTATTGATCGGAAATGGTTTTCAATGTTCAGGCCCGTGACCTTGACCTTTCACAGAGTGACCCCAAAATCGTTAGGGGTCATCTACTCTTTATGACCAATCATCCTATTAAGTTTCAACATTCTGGGTCAATTGGTTCTCAAGTTACTGACCGGAAATGGTTTTCAATGTTCAGGCCCCTGTGACCTTGACCTTTGACGGAGTGATCCCATAATCAATAAGGGTCATCTACTCTTTATGACCAATCATCCTATCAAGTTTCAACATTCTGGGTCAGGTGGTTCTCTAGTTATTGATCGGAAATGGTTTTCAATGTTCAGGCCCCTGTGACCTTGACCTTTGACGGAGTGACCCCAAAATCAATAAGGGTCATCTACTCTTCATGACCAATCATCCTATGAAGTTTCAACATTCTGGGTCAAGTGGTTCTCTAGTTATTGATCGGAAATGGTTTTCAATGTTCAGGCCCGTGACCTTGACCTTTGACAGAGTGACCCCAAAATCTATAGGGGTCATCTACTCTTCATGACCAATCATCCTATGAAGTTTCAACATTCTGGGTCAAGTGGTTCTCTAGTTATTGATCGGAAATGGTTTTCAATGTTCAGGCCCCTGTGACCTTGACCTTGGAGGGAGTGACCCCAAAAACAATAGGGGTCGTCTACTCCAGCAGCCCTACAACCCTATGAAGTTTGAATGTTCTAGGTCAAATGGTTCTCCAGTTATTGCTCGGAAATGAAGTGTGACGAACGGACGGACGGATGGACAGGGCAAAAACAATATGTCTCCTGTGGGGAGACATAAATATAACAAGAGCCATGTCAGACATGGCTAATCCCCCCACCGGGCAGCTGTATTTGCAAATGGAATGTTAATTTTGTGGTTGTTTAGTAATCATTGTAAGTCTTTTGTTTTTTAAAGTCCACAAAAAAACTCCTTACTAGGTAGAGATACCTTATATATAATAAAATTAATAAAATACACCTAAAACTGGAGAGTAACATCTATGCTGTACCACAGAAAAGTGGTCTTGTTTTTTCCCTAGGGTCAATTATAAAAATGTTACAATATAAGTTATTTATAGTAACAACTAAGGGAAGTTAATCTTTAAAAAAAAAAAAAAAAAAAAAAAAAAAAAAAAAAATTGCAAGTCCACACAAAAATCTTTATCAGGAAGAGACTGGTCAAAATACACCTCAAAATTGGATTTAGCATGTTTGTTGTACTACAGAAAAGTGGTCTCGATTTTTCCCTACGACTAGTAATGAAAAAGTTACAATAAAAGCTATTTAAAGTAACAACAAAGGGAAGTAATTCTAAAGAAGGGAACTGCGCATGACACTTCGTCTCATGATGGTGTATAATTGTGCCAAGTTACATCAAAATTCCTCTATGCATGAAGAAGAAATGCTTCGGACAAAGTCATTCTTGTATCTGACCTTTGGCCTCTAAGTGTGAACTTGACCTTAGGCCTAGTGACCTGGATCTTGCGCATGACACTCCGTCTCATGGTGGTGAACATTTGTGCCAAGTTATATCAAAATCCCTCAATGCATGAAGAAGAAATGCTCCGGACAAGGTTTTTATTCTTGTATCCTTTGACCTCTAAGTGTGACCTTGACCTTAGACCTAGGGACCTGGTTCCTGCGTATGACACTCCGCCTCGTGGTGGTAAACATTTGTGCCAAGATATATCAAAATCCCTCCATGCATGAAGAAGATATGCTCCGGACAAATTTTTTTAAGAAAATATGATAAAGGGGAATAACTCAAAAAATAGGCAAGGTAGAGTTATTGTTCTTGCACACTGCACTTCCTCCCAATGTGTTCTATCAGTGTATGAAGTTTGAAGAAAATCCCTCCAGTACTTTTGGGGTTATGCTCCGGACAAAATGTTTTAAGAAAATATGATAAAGGGGAATAACTCAAAAAATAGGCAAGGTAGAGTTATTGTTCTTGCACAATGCACTTCCTCCCAATGTGTTCTATCAGTGTATGAAGTTTGAAGAAAATCCCTCCAGTACTTTTGGAGTTATGCTCCGGACAAAATTTTTTAAGAAAATAAGATAAAGGGGAATAACTCAAAAAATAGGCAAGGTAGAGTTATTGTTCTTGCACACTGCACTTCCTCCCAATGTGTTCTATCAGTGTATGAAGTTTGAAGAAAATCCCTCAAGTACTTTTGGAGTTATGGTCCGGACAAAGATCGTTGCGGACGCACGGACGGACGGACGGACGGACGGAGAGCATTTCTAATATCCCCTTCACCTTTGGTGGGGGGATAATAATATTATACTAGGGGTTCGATTTATGTAGCTGTCATTTTGACAACATAAGGCTTGATAAGGCACTATTTAGAAGACAGGACAAAAGCCTCTTATAATGTATTTTTCAGGGTGGACAAACGCCTCTTGATGATAGTATATTAATTAAATTTTCTTATTACACAGTATATACACAACATAAATAGGATTCAAAAGAAAGATAAATACAAAATCAATCAAAATTTTCGCTAGTTAATATTTAAAACAGCTTGCACACTTTAAGTTTGATTGATTCTTAAATGCATACACAAAATTTTATTGATCTTTTGTAATTTTCAGGTGTAATTAGGTGAAAATTCATACAAATATCATGCTTATTTATCATCAAGGAGCTTTTGTTCTTTTATAAAAACCAGGGCTCTTATGTCCACCCTGAAAAATATACCATGGGGCTTTTGTCCAATCTTCCAAACTGATCAGGGGGTTCTTGTCCACCTTGGAAAAAACACCAGGGGGCTTTTGTCCATATGACCATTTTTAGACCAAGGGGTTTTTGTCCAGGGGGCTTTTGTCCAAGTACCGTTTAAACTGAAATAAACCTCATGTTGATGAAAAGGACCCATCAACTGAAACCTTAGGAGTCTGTTTGTACACATTTGCTTATATCAAGAGTCAAAATCCCAAGTCCGGGTCAAATGGAACCCTGGTGTACAGTATTTAGTTGACCAGTCAAAACATGTTCCCGGCTTTCATGTTAATCTTATATAAGCTCGAACAGAATATAATGAAAGCCGGGTCCATTTTTTGACGGTCAAATAAATTGGACAATAAACCAATTGGATTAGGTCATTTAAGTTATTGCTTATACTTGCATAACTTGTTTTAGTTATAATTATCATGAATTATTATGAAGCCCTCCTGTGCCAATTCCTCATTTTGAATGAGACTAATGCAGGGTACTGCCAAGGATCAAAAATGGCAGGGACAGAACTGATGTCCCCCCTGTATGAAAAATATGGGGACATTTTCAAAATCTTGGGGACAACAAGTTTTAACCATATGTCATTGAAATAACACAGTAACATCACCAAAAGTGAAGTCATTATTTCAGCCGAACTATTGAAAATCTTTATCAACTATCTTGAAATCTAGAGTGATTTTCCTCTATTTTGGCTTAAATAATAATTCGAATTTTCTGCACTCTTTGTGGTTGATTTTGTGACATATTGTTAGTTTTGGAGACAATAAGTTTGGAATGGTAGACAGATTTTAAGACTAGATGGTGCTACCTACCAAATATCAAAGCCCCAGGCCATGTGGTTTTGTACAAGAAGATTTTCAAAGTTTTCCCTATATAAGTCGATATAAACCATGTGACCCCTGGGGCGGGGCCATATTTGACCCAAGCGGGATAATTTGAATAAACTTGATAGAGGACAACTAGATGATGCTACAAACCAAATATCAAAGCCCTAGGCCATGTGGTTTTGTACAAGAAGATTTTCAAAGTTTTCCCTATATAAGTCTATGTAAACCATGTGACCCCGGGGCGGGGCCATTTTGACCCTAGGGGGATAATCTGAACAATTTTGGTCGAGGACCACTAGATAATGCTACAAACCAGATATCAAAGCCCTATATAGGCCCTGTGGTTTTGGACAAGAAGATTTTTAAAGTTTTTCCTTTCGGTTGCCATGGCAAACATAGTTCTGCATGGAATTCAATTCTTTGAACAATTTTGAAAGGGAGCCACCCAAGGATCATTCCAGTAAAGTTTAGTGTAGCTCTGCCCGGTGGTTTTGAAGAAAAGATTTTTTTAGAAATTGCTGACGGACGACGCACGGCCCACAACAATGGACATCAAATGGTCACAATAGCTCACCTTGTCACTTCGTGATAGGTGAGCTAACAAGAGCTGTCCGTAAGACAGCCAAGCTCGACTATTTGAAATATTGTCCCAGAAGCAGGAAAATATTACCCAAAAAGGTTAAATATCAAAAGAGTTTTAAGTTCAAAAGGGGGCATAATTTGACCAAAATGCATATCAGTTATGGGACTTGCTGCTATCAACTACTTTTATAACCCCGAAGGCACATGTGAAGCTTCAGTTCAATATCTGCATTAGTTTTGGAGATAGAAACTCGCATGTAAAACTTTAACCAGAATTTTCAAAGTCCAAAAGGGGGCATAATTTGCCCAAAATACATGCCAGAGTTATGGGACTTGACCCAGTGAGGTTGGTAATTGATCTAGAAAAAGAAACAATAAGTTTCAAATCTATATGCCTTTTAGTAATTGCTGTATGTACTTGCACGCAAAACTTTAACCAGGATTTTCTAAGTCCAAAAAGGGGAATAATTTGCTCAAAATACATGTAAGAGTTATGGGACTTGATCCAGTGAGGTTAGTAATTGATCTAGAAAAAAAAAATAAGTTTCAAATCTATATGCCTTTTAGTAATAGCTATATGTACTTGCATGCAAAACTTTAACCAGAATTTGCTAAGTCCAAAAGGGGGCATAATTTGGCAAAAATGAAAGTCAGAGTTATGGGACTTGATGCTATCAACTAGTTTTATAACCCCGAAGACACATGTGAAGTTTCAAAGCAATATCTGCATTAGTTTTGGAGATAGTAACTTGCATGTAAAACTTTAACCAAAATTTTCTAAGTCTAAAAGGGGGCATAATTTGCTCAAAATACATGTCAGAGTTATGGGACTTGATCCAGTGAGGTTGGTTATTGATCTAGAAAAAGAAAAAATAAGTTTCAAATCTATAAGCCTTTTAGAAATAGCTGTATGTACTTGCACGCAAAACTTTAACCAGAATTTTCTAAGTCCAAAAGGGGGCATAATTTGGCCAAAATGAAGGTCAGAGTTATGGGACTTGCTGCTATCAACTAGTTTTATAACCCCGAAGACACATGTGAAGTTTCAAATCAATATCTGCATTAGTTTTGGAGATAGTAACTTGCATGTAAAACTTTAACCAAACTTTTCTAAGTCCAAAAGGGGGCATAATTTGCTCAAAATACATGTCAGAGTTATGGGACTTGACCCAGAGAGGTTGGTAATTGACCTAGAAAAAGAAAAAATAAGTTTCAAAGCTATATGCCTTTAATTGATGGCTGTATGTACTTGCATGCAAAAACTTAACCAAGGTGTGACGCCGACGCCGACGCCAACGCCAGGGTGAGTAGAATAGCTAGACTATTCTACGATAGTCGAGCTAAAAATAGACTGATTAATCAATAATAAGTCTTGAAAACTGTAAAAACAAACTTACCAGGGAAAAAGAAAAACAAGAGGGCCAAGATGGCCCTAGGTCGCTCACCTGAGAAACACACCATAACACAAAATAATAGTGTAAACATGTTTGACCTAGTGATTTCATGGAAATAAATGTTCTGACCAATTATCATTAGAATTGGAGCTAAAATCTTAAGTATAAGTGAGTATTTTCTGTGATTTGACCTAGTGATCTAGTTTTTGACCCCAGATGACCCATATTCGAACCAAACTGACCAAATTTCATGAAGATCAATTGAAAAATACAGCCTCTATTGCATACACAAGGTTTTTCTTTGATTTGACCTAGTGACCTACTTTTTGACCCAAGATGACCCATATTCAAATTTGACCTAGATTTCATCAATGCGATCATTCTGACTTAATTTCAGAAAAATCAATTGAAAAATATAGCCTCTAGCGCATATTCAAAGTTTTTTGACCTAGTGACCTAATTTTTGATCCCAGATAACCTATATTTGAACTTGACCTTGATTTCATCAATGCAATCATTCTGACCCAATTTCATGAAGATCAAACGAAAAATACAGCCTCTATCGCATACACAAGGTTTTTCTTTGATTTGACCTAGTGACCTAATTTTTGACCCTAGATGACCCTTTTTCCAAATCGGCCTAGATTTCATCAAGGATATCATTCTGACCAAAATTCATGAAGATTAGTTGAAAAATACAGCTTCTATCGCATATACAAGCTTTTTCTTTGAATTGCCCTAGTGACCTAGTTTTTGACCCCAGCTGACCCCTTTTCGAACTCGGCCGAGATTTTATCAAGGTAATCATTCTGACCAAAATTCATGAAGATTAATTGGAAAATACAGCCTCTATCGCATACACAAGGTTTTTCTTTGATTTGACCTAGTGACCTTGTTTTTGACCCCAGATGACCCCTTTTCGAACTCGGCCTAGATTTCATCAAGGTAATCATTCTGACCATAATTCATGAAGATTAATTGAACAAGAGCTGTCTCCATAGGATGACACATGCCCCCGATGGCACTTTGAATGAATAGTTATGGCCGATGTTAGAGTTTAGCACCTTCGACCTACGGACCTGGGTCTTGCGCACGACACGTCGCCTTACTGTGGTACACATTCATGCCCAATAATTTTAAAATCCATGCATGAATGACAAAGATATGGACTGGACACGCCCATCAATGCACTATCATGAAATATGACCTTTAACGTCTAAGTGTGACCTTGACCTTTGAGCTACGGACCTGGGTCTTGCGCGTGACACGTCATATTACTGTGGTACACATTCATGCCAAGTTATTTGAAAATCCATCCATGGATGACAAAGATATGGACCGGACATAAATGCACTATCATGAAAAATGACCTTTAACGTCTAAGTGTGACCTTGACCTTTGAGCTACGGACCTGGGTCTAGTGCGCGACATGTCGTCTTACTGTGGTACACATTCATGCCAAGTTATTTGAAAATCCATCCATGGATGACAAAGATATGGACCGGACACGAATGCACTATCATGAAAAATGACCTTTAACGTCTAAGTGTGACCTTGACCTTTGAGCTACGGACCTGGGTCTTACACGTGACAGGTCGTCTTACTGTGGTACACATTCATGCCAAGTTATTTGAAAATCCATCCATGGATGACAAAGATATGGACCGGACACGAAAATTGCGGACAGACCGACAGACTGACAGACTGTTCAAAAACTAAATGCCTCCCTTCGAGGGCATAAAAATATAACCTCTATCGCATACACAAGGTTTTTCTTTGATTTGACCTAGTGACCTAGTTTTTGACCCCAGATGACTCATTTTCGAACTCGGCCTAGATTTCATCAAGATAATCATTCTGACCAAGTTTCATGAAGATCAGTTGAAAAATACAGCCTCTATCGCATACACAAGCTAAATGTTGACAGACAGACGCCGGACATCGAGCAATCAGAAAAACTCACCTGAGCATTGCTCAGGTGAGCTAATAAGGAAAAAAAATTTGGTCAAAATGGGGCTTGAACCTACACCACCTGGAAAATTTCAGTCAAAGTAAGTTTATTGTAGAAATTGAATACTCTTCCAAAAAGAGGTACTCTATTACAGGTGTATTACCTTAATAAAACTACCAAGAGAATATTTTTATCCATATGATTGTAAAATGTCAATGTTTTCTTTTGAAAATGTACAAAAATATGTTCTTATGAAAAACTTCTAAGCTTAAAACCCTAGACTTTAGCTAACACCAGCCCCACCCTGGAGAAAACTCTATAATTAATTTCTGATTACAAATAACCACAAATTTCTAAGTAGTTAAAATGATCATACCAGTGGAAGTCTTTTTATCACTAATTAATACCTACAAAAATGGTAACTTAATACCAACACGCAGCCACTGTTACTTAAATATCACATAAAGAGATAAAATCATTTTTTTTTATCTATAGCTATCAATTATAATAATCAACAAAGTCAAATAGTAAAGAGAATGTGCGTGTGTGTGTGTTCCATTTTTTTCAACAATTTTTCGATGGTGTCTACTTGTAACAGTGAGCACAATGCCCAACTTTATAGTGCTGCCTCACTGGAATATCATGCCGTAGACACGTGACATGATACTCCACCCAGTCACATTATACTGACACCGGGCTGACCAGTCCTACCACTACCCTCTTAATGCTGTGCGCCAAGCGAAGAAGCTACTAGTACCATTTTTTACGTCTTTGGTATGACGCTGCCGGGGAACAAACCCACGACCTCCCGCACTCGAAGCGGACGTTCTACCACTACGCTACTGAGGCGGTCAGTAAAGAGAATGAATTACAAATCAAATTTACATGGAACATGTTTATTTTACATTTCAGTTTAATACACAGCTGTGCAATTTAAGATGCCAAAAAAAGTTTCATCATCATTAACTATGGGGTCTGACGAAGATTATTGCCAGCCTTGCAACCATGACAGTCCTCGACATCCTGCCCATGACTGTTGTACTGAGAGCAGGGAGCATCTATGTAAGACCTTTACTATAGCTAACAAGAGACATACCTTTTCAAGAAATCATACCATTCAAGATAAAAACAGCATCCCACAAAGCATTTCTTCTGCCTCTGCATATCCAACACAGCCTGACAAACTTTGCCCTAAACACAAAGAAGTCATCAGGTTCTACTGTCATGACCACAGAGCACTACTATGCTGTAGATGTGTTACACATGAACACACAGGTACATTATGCAAAGTCGACTTCATCCCACATATTTCTGGACAAGTCATAAACAGTAAAGAACATCAAGATATCTTGAAAGCAATGGATAACATAGCTGAGCAATGTCGCAAGAAATCAGAAGATGTGAAGAAAATTACTGCAAAGTCCAACAACTCTTTGACAGATGTATTGGCTGATATAAAGAAATTTCGGAGAGAAATAAACCAAAGACTAGATGAACTAGAAAGACAAGCAGAAGATGCAGCAAAGACAATCCAAAAAGAAAATGACAAGAACCTGAAGACAGTAGAAACAACTTGCAATGATGTAACAAAATCTCTGAAGACATCATCTGACACCATTAAACATCTCAACACATCCAAACTAGCAGAACAACTTTTCATTGAGCTAAAAATAGCTGAGCAAATGATCAAAGATTATGAGAAACGTGTCCACGACCTAGAAGCATATGATGTCAATGAGTACAACTTTAAAGAAAATGAAGCAATATCAACCCTACTTGACATGGAGAGGTCACTGGGTACATTTGCAGAGAAATCATTAAAACAACCATGTCCTCCTCCACCTGTTGAGATAAAGTCCAGACAAACTTCACATCAGGGTGAAATCTGTGTCCAGACATCAAAAGATGACGACCTATTATCAAGCTGTATAATGGGAATGACTCTCCTCACTCCTGATCTACTTATCATCACTGACTTCAATGACAATGCTGTAAAAATGGTGGATACCATCAGTCAATCTGTAACTGATCAATTACAACTAGAAAATGATCCATGGGATGTCACCTCAGTTACCAGTACAGAACTTGCTGTCACTGTTCGTAACAAACAAACTATTCAGTTTATATCAGTCTCTTCAAACAAACTCGAGAAGAAACAAACTCTGAAGGTTGATGGAGAATGCTATGGTTTAAGTTACTGTCAGGGGAAACTTGTTGTGTCATTTAAGAACCCTGCAAAACTCCAAATTCTTGATACCAATGGTACTATACTGACAACAGTCAAGGGGGAAAATATTTTCAGCAGGCCAACATGTGTTACTTCTAACACTAATTCTATCTATGTATCTGACAGGGGAATGAAAACAATTATAAGGATAAACTGGCAGGGTGAGGTGATTGGTAGTTATGGTGGAATGGTTTTGCCTGGTGGTACAACACTGTCAGATGTGGGTACTGTTTTTGTGTGTGACCATGGCAGAAAAGTTATAGAAGAGATAGCAGGTGACTGTTCTACAGGAAAGGTTGTGTTGAAGGACCTCAATGGTCCCAAAGCTGTCTGCTGGTGTGCTGAAACATGTAAACTATACTTCAGCTGTGATCCTGATCAAGATGAAGATGACCACTTTCTTCAGGTCTTCAAGCTCTCATAACTAGAACAAAACTCATCAAGAGTTTAACCAATGTATACTGTGAAATTATTCATAGTCGTGTGGGACTAATTTCCGTTGCTTTTGTGGTTGATTCAATCAATGACGAACTAAGAATATTCCTACATATCCTATCTTTAACCCATACCCTGCTAAATTTCTATTTTTTTTCCAATTTTGTGATTGCATCAATCAATGACATACTAAGAATATTCCTACATATTCGATCTCTATATGGACATGCCTCTAAATGAATACCAGATTCTTTAAAAATAGACATCAGTTGGTATTAATTATCTAGTAAATTGATAAACTAGGACTGTTTAAATGGATTTTTAATGGGTATGGTTCCAGGTACAGCAAAATTCCTTCTATTTTACATTAGGTGTGACATAACACTTTTGTGACTTTTCTACATGTTTTTTATTTACTAAAAGTGTGTTTACTAACAGAATTTGTGTGTTATCTACAGTATTTTCAGTGACTGTAGTGTAAGTTTATTGATAGACATACTATTCCAGCATGATAAGTTCAATGGCAGAATGTTTATATAATTGTTCGATTTTTCATGCATCACTGAACTCAGAAAGGTTGTCAATGATAGAAGTTTAGTGCATACTGTAATGTTGTTATACAAAAATATTTTCTGTATTGAAATGTTTTAATAAGAAAAATCATAATTATCAAATGTTTTAATTATCATGCAGGATTTATATTAGAAATTTGTAGCTCTGAATGTATGTTTATGAGTGAAAGATTATAATAGATTTTTGTTTTGGGTTTAACCCCGTTTTTCAAAAGTATTTCAGTCATGTAACGGCGGTCAGTTAACCTAACCAGTGTTCCTGGATTCTGTACCAGTACAAACCTGTTCTCCGCAAGTAACTGCCAACTTCCCCACATGAATCAGAGGTGGAGGACTAATGATTTCAGACACAATGTCGTTTATCAAATAGTCACGGAGAAAATACGCCCCACCCGAGGATCGAACTCACGACCCCGTGATCCGTAGACCAACGCTCTACCTACTAAGCTAAGCGGGCAGACTTATAATAGATTTATATAACTGGTCTTATCCTTGTGTTTTCGTTCACTGGCACCAGATCAGAAAGAAAATGCCTCCGTATGTGTTATACCCTACCCCTAGGTATTCTATAAGAACCATGGTCATGAACGGGAAAGTCCACTTACCCGTTTCAATCGTACATTTCTCAACTTAAACGCGCAGTTCGGTGAATGGGTACCTAGTATATTGAACAAGCGATAATTTATCTTCCATCATGCACCAGTCACATTGTCTCAATATTCCATATTGCTGAGATTATCAACATATTTTATGCTTTTGTCAACGTTACAGAAAACACTTGCTTCATCTTCCCTAATGAACATCTGGTCTAGAGGTCACGGCAGTGTGCACATGTTTGGTGAAACGTAAACAAACAAAAACAGAATTTAAAACAAGAGGACCATGATGGTCCTGAATCGCTCACCTCTTCCCACATGACCCAGTTTTGAGTATGATGTCGTTTTTTCTATTTTTTGACATAGTGACCTTATTTTTGAGCTCATGTGACCCAGTTTTGAACTTGACCTAGATATTATCAAGATAAAAATTCTGACCAATTTTCATGAAGATCCATTGAAAAATATGGTTTCTAGAGAGGTCACAAGGTTTTTCTATTACTTGACCTATTGACCTAGTTTTCGAAGGTACGTGACCCTGTATTGATCTTTACCTAGAAATCATCAAGGTGAACATTCTCACTAATTTTCATGAAGATCTCATGAAAAATATGGCCTCTAGAGGTCACAAGGTTTTTCTATTTTATACCTACTGGCCTAGTTTTTGACCGCACGTGACCCAGTATCGAAACTGACCTAGATATCATCAAGGTGAATATTCAGAACAATTTTCATGAAAATCCATTGAAAAATATGGCCTCTAGAGATGTCAAAAGATTTTAATAATTTTAGACCTACTGACCTAGTTTTTGACCGCATTTGACCCAGTTTCAAATTTGACCTAGATATAATCAAGATGAACATTCAGACCAACTTTCATACAGATCCCATGAAAAGAATGGCCTCTAGAGAGGTCACAAGGTTTTTTTATCATTTGACCTACTGACCTAGTTTTTTATGGCACGTGACCCAGTTTCAAACTTTATCTAGATATCATCAAGTGAACATTCTGACCAATTTTTATGGAGATCCATTCACAAGTATGGCCTCTAGAGAGGTCACAAGGTTTTTCTATTTATAGACCTACTGACCTAGTTTTAGACCGCACATGACCCTGTTTCGAACTTGACCTAGATATCATCAAGATGAACATTCAGACCAATTTTCATATAGATCCCATGAAAAAATATGGCCTCTAGAGAGGTCACAAGGTTTTTCTATTATTTGACCTACTGACCTAGTTTTTGACGGCACGTGACCCACTTTTGAACTTGACCTAGATATCATCAAGATGAACATTCAGACCAACTTTCATACAGATCCCATGAAAAATATGGCCTCTAGAGAGGTCACAAGGTTTTCCTATAATTTGACCTACTGACCTGGTTTTTGACCGCACGTGACCCACTTTCCAACTTGACCTAGATATCATCAAGGTGAACATTCTGACCAATTTTCATGAAGATCTCATGAAATATATGGCCTCTAGAGAGGTCACAAGGTTTTTCTATTTTTAGACCTACTGACCTAGTTTTTGACCGCACATGACCAAGTTTCGAACTTGATCTAGATATTATCAAGATGAACATTCAGACCAACTTTCATACATATCCCATGAAAAATATGGCCTTTAGAGAGGTCACAAGGCTTTTCTATTATTTGACCCACTGACCTAGTTTTTGATGGCACATGAGGCAGTTTCGAACTTGACCTAGATATCATCAAGGTGAATGTTCTGACCAATTTTCATGAAGATCTTGTGAAAAATATGGCCTCTAGAGAGGTCACAAGGTCTTTCTATTTTTAGACCTACTGGCCTAGTTTTTGATGGCACATGACCCAGTTTCGAACTTGACCTAGATATCATCAAGGTGAACATTCTGACCAATTTTCATAAAGATCCCATGAAAAATGTGAACTCTAGAGTGGTCACAAGCAAAAGTTTACGGACGCACGCACGCACGGACTGACGGACGGACGACGGACGACAGACACCGCGCGATCACAAAAGCTCACCTTGTCACTTTGTGACAGGTGAGCTAACAAGAGCTGTCACAGGAGACAGCGCGCTCGACTATTTCGCTGCTGGATAGTGAAACTGGGCACATCTGAGGAAACTAGAGCTGTCACTGGAGTGTTTAATGACTCCAATTGTGGATGAATTAAGATATTGCACAATAGCCCGAGTCTATGTCAAAAATATCCGGTAAAGATAAAATGTATCAAAACACTATATAAGTACATCCTAAGCAAAAAGGGGCATAATTCATTAAATAGTTGTGTCATATGGTGTGGGTGATGATGTTGAACAACTATTTTAAGTTTGAATCAAATCCATTCAGTAATAACAGAGGCATAGTGAAAGTGCATCAAAACTTTAACCTAAAATTCTAAGTAAAAAGGGGGGAATAATTAATGAACAAGAGCTGTCACTAATGGTAACAAATGCCCCGACAGCACCTTGACCTTTGACCTGGTGACATCAAAGTCAGTAGAGGTGGTGTACTCAATAAGTACTATCAGCATGTGAAGTTTGAAGGTCCTGGGTGAAGTGGTTCGCATGTAAAGTGCCTTCATGCAAAAAGTTAATGTTGGCTCCTGTGACCTTGACCTTTGACCTGGTGACCCCAAAGTCAGTAGGGTTGGTGTACTCATAAAATACTATCTGCATGTGAAGTTTGAAGGTCCTGGGTGCAGTGGTTCGCGGGTAAAGTGCCTTCATGCAAAAAGTTAATGTTGGCCCCTGTGACCTTGACCTTTGACCTGGTGACCCCAAAGTCAGTAGAGGTGGTGTACTCAATAAGTACTATCAGCATGTGAAGTTTGAAGGTCCTGGGTGCAGTGGTTCGCGAGTAAAGTGCCTTCATGCAAAAAGTTAACGTTGGCCCCTGTGACCTTGACCTTTGACCTGGTGACCCCAAAGTCAGTAGGGGTGGTGTACTCAATAAGTGCTATCAGCATGTGAAGTTTGAAGGTCCTGGGTGCAGTGGTTCGCGAGTAAAGTGCCTTCATGCAAAAAGTTAACGTTGGCCCCTGTGACCTTGACCTTTGACCTGGTGACCCCAAAGTCAGTAGAGGTGGTGTACTCAATAAGTGCTATCAGCATGTGAAGTTTGAAGGTCCTGGGTGCAGTGGTTCGCGAGTAAAGTGCCTTCATGCAAAAAGTTAACGTTGGCCCCTGTGACCTTGACCTTTGACATGGTGACCCCAAAGTCAGTAGAGGTGGTGTACTCAATAAGTACTATCAGCAAGTAAAGTTTGAAGGTCCTGGGTGCAGTGGTTCGCGAGTAAAGTGCCTTCATGCAAAAAGTTAACGTTGTGACTAACGAACGAACGAACGAACGGACGGTCAGTTGAAAACTAATATGCCTCCCTTCGGGGGCATAAAAATTGGTGCCAGAGTTATGCACCTTGCGTCATATCGTGTGGGTGATGATGTTGAACAACTATTTTAAGTTTGAATCAAATCCATTCAATAATAACAGAGACAGAGTGAAAGTGCATCAAAACTTTAACCTAAAATTCTAAGTAAAAAGGGGATATAATTCATGAAAAATTGGTCCCAGAGTTATGCACCTTGTGTCATATGATAAGGGTAATGATGTTGAACAATTGTTTAAGTTTGAATCAGACCCATTCAGTAATAACAGAGATAGAGTGAAAGTGCATAAAACTTTAACCTGAAATTCTAAGTTAAAAAGGGAATAATTCATGAAAAATTGTGCCAGAGTTAAGCATCTTGTGTCATATGATGTGGGTGATGATGCTGAACAACTATTTTAAGTTTGAATCAAATCCATTCAGTAATAACGGAGGTAGAGTGAAAGTGCACCAAAACTTTAACCTGAAATTCTAAGTAAAAAGGGGGAATAATTCATAAAACAAGAGCTGTCGGAGGACAGCAACGCTCGACTATTCACCGCCTTGTCAATTGAAAGAATACAAAAGTTGAAAAAGGGGCATAATTTTGTAAAATGCAAAGTAGAGGTATTGAACCTCTGTACTGCACGTCATATCATGACAGTGAACAAGTGTGTTAAGTTTCAATCCTTTCCAATTTGTGGATACTGAGATACCAGCTTACATACAAAAACTTAACCAAAAACTGCTAAGTCGAAAAAGGGGCAATATTTTGTAAAAATGCAAAGTAGAGTTATAGGACCTTCACAGTGCATGTAAGATCATGACAGTGAAGAAGTGTGTGAAGTTTAAATCCATTCCAATTAGTGGATACTGAGATACCAGCTTACATACAAAAATTTAACCAAAAACTGCTAAGTCGAAAAAGGGATATAATTTTGAAGAAAAAAAAAAAAAGAGTAGAGTTATGGGACTTGCTTAGTGCATGTCAGATCATGACAGTGAACAAGTATGTGAAGTTTCAATCCATTCCCATTAGTAAGTACTGAGATACCAGCTTACATACAAAACCTTAACCAAAAATTTCTAAGTAGAAAAAGGGGCATAATTTTGTAAAAAAGCAAAATAGAGTTATGGAACCGGTGCAATGTAGGTCAGTTTATCACAGTGAATAAGTGCATGAAGTTTCAATCCATTTCCACAAGTGGTTATTAAGATACCAGCTTACATACAAAACCTTACCCAAATGGGGACGCGGACGCCGACGCATGGGCGAGTCCAATAGCTCTACTATTCTATGAATAGTCGAGCTAAAAATGGTGCCAGAGTTATGCACCTTGTGTCATATGATGTGGGTGATGATGTTGAACAACTATTTTAAGTTTGAATCAAATCCATTCAGTAAAAACAGAGATAGAGTGAAAGTGCATCAAAACTTTAACCTGAAAATCTAAGTGAAAAGGGGGGATAAATTATGAAATATTGGTGCCAGAGTTATGGCCCTTATGTCAGATGATGTGGATGATGATGAGGAATAAGTATTTCAAGTTTGAATTAAATTCATCAAGTAATTACAAAGATAAGTTGAAAAAAGAGAAAGTGTAAAAAAACTTTAACCAAGATGGGGACGCGGAAAGACGCCGACGCCAACGCCGGGTCGAGTAGGATAGAATAAGAAAATCACAATTTTACATTAAAACTCGAAATGATGAATGAAATTCATCTTGTATATGATGTTTAACTTGAAATGGTACATTGATCTGCACCTGTTCTGTTTATTTTATTCATTTTGCACGTTAATGCTGCATTTTCACATTTCAGCGAACACGTGTAGTAAAATGACGATTGACATACATTTTCACAACAGCCAATCAGAATGGTTTTGTAATCTAGAACGGAACTTCACCAGGAAAGTTCAAGCAAGTTTTTTGTGTAATGTTAAAATTACTATAAACTACGCGTTGTTTTTCTAAGATAAGATGTATTGAAAAAATGTGACCGGTACACAATATAAAAATAAATTACTACTTGTTTGATATCCATAGTACACATTTAGCGTACTGCGTGTTTTAGGTATGAAATGTGCGACTGAAACGGGTTTGTATATTTTCCTGTTCATGACCATGGTTCTTATAGAATACCTAGGGGTAGGGTATAACATGTACGGAGGCATTTTCTTTCTGATCTGGTGCCAGTGTTTTCGATTAGGAGTGTGTGGACATTTCTTATTTATAATCAAAGTGGTGTGGTAACTGACAACACTGAGTATAACACTTTGAAATAACTGGGAAAGACAGCCATGAGTGAAAATTTAAAATCTGGCATTCACAAGTGAAAAATATTTCAATCTGACATGTAAAAACAAGTGAATGAAGTATTGCCAAGCAATACAAAGTCCCCTACTAGAAGGCACCTAATTTTCTCTACTGCAGTAAAGCATAATGAACTGATATCTGTCAATGATGTATAAACAATATTGTATAAATATACTTTGTGCATTCGGGCATAAATGTACTTTTAACATTAAACTAATCAAAGTTAAGGGGTACTCTAGTTTACTGAATACATTTTATACATAAAAATACACCAACCAATTGGATGTACTAAACTTGTCTCGTTGGCGCAGTAGGTTAGAATGAACGTCGCATACAATGTATTAGGTCGGTGTAGGTGTGGGATCGAATCCCTGAAAGGTTAGACTTTATTTTTTTTGATATTTTGATAACTACATTGTATAATGTCCAGCTTTCTTCACGAAATAAACGTGTAATTTTGTGAAAGCAAGTTTGTGAATATACTTTATTTAAAACATGTCACGGTAACAATGTCCAAACCGGTGTATAGATATAGCGATGACGCTAGAGAAATTATTAGAAACGCTTGTAAATTGAAATATTTTCTGATATGAAATATATTTTGAGAGAAAAAATACAAAAGAAAACAAGTGGGGAAAATGATGAAACAAGAGCTGTCACAGGAGACAGCGCGCTCAACTATTTCGATGCTGGATAGTGAAACTGGGCACATCTGAGGAAACTAGAGCTGTCACTGGAGTGTTTAATGACTCCAATTGTGGATGAAGATATTGCATAATAGCCTGAGTCTATGTCAAAAATATCAACTTAAAGTAATAAGAGAGGTAAAGATAAAATGTATCAAAACACTATATAAGTATATCCTAAGCAAAAAGGGGCATAATTCATTAAATATTGGTGCCAGAGTTATGCACCTTGTGTCAAATGGTGTGGGTGATGATGTTGAACAACTATTTTAAGTTTGAATCAAATCCATTCAGTAATAACAGAGACAGAGTGAAAGTGCATCAAAACTTCAACCTAAAATTCTAAATCAATAGGGGGAATAATTAATAAAAATTGGTGCCAGAGTTATGCACATTGCATCATATGGTGTGGATGATGATGTTGAACAACTATTTTAAGTTTGAATCAAATCCATTCAGTAATAACAGAGACAGAGTGAAAGTGCATCAAAACTTTAACCTAAAATTCTAAGTAAAAAGGGGAAATAATTCATGAAAAATTGGTCCCAGAGTTATACACCTTGTGTCATATGATAAGGGTAATGATGTTGAACAATTGTTCAAGTTTGAATCAGATCCATACAGTAATAACAGAGATAGAGTGAAAGTGCGTAAAACTTTAACCTGAAATTTTCAGTAAAAAGGGGAATAATTCATGAAAAATTGTGCCAGAGTTATGTATCTTGTGTCATATGATGTGGGTGATGATGTTGAACAACTATTTTAAGTTTGAATCAAATCCATTCAGTAATAACAGAGGTAGAGTGAAAGTGCACCAAAACTTTAACCTGAAATTCTAAGTAAAAAGGGGGAATAATTCATAAAAAAAATGGTGCCAGAGTTATGCACCTTGTGTCATATGATGTGGGTGATGATGTTGAACAACTATTTTAAGTTTGAATCAAATCCATTCAGTAAAAACAGAGATAGAGTGAAAGTGCATCAAAACTTTAACCTGAAAATCTAAGTGAAAAGGGGGGATAATTCATGAAATATTGGTGCCAGTTATGGCCCTATGTCAGATGATGTGGATGATGATGAGAAGTAAGTATTTCAAGTTTGAATCAAATCCATCAAGTAATTACAGAGATAAGTTGAAAAAAGAGAAAGTGTAAAAAAAACTTTAACCAAGGTGGGGACACGGAAAGACGCCGACGCCGACGCCAACGCTGGGTTGAGTACGATAGCTCTCCTTATACTTCGTATAGTCAAGCTAAAATAATTCAAAATAGTAAATATTAAAGTGCAGGCAATAAAATATGATACATACTTTTTCAATTATAATTATAATACAATAAAAAGAAATTCTCACAGGTTGCATGCATGCCATGTATCAGGGCCAATCACACTTACAAATACACTGTGCAGTCTTTGATTACAACTCGGTTAATTTCTTATATAATATACCTATTTCTTATGTAAATCATCAACCGAGATGGTCTGAATACCAAATCCACCTTAGTTAATGAACTTGCCCAAAGGTCATTTTTGAAGGTCAAAGTATATCTATACTATATATAGTTATATACAGTATGTTATAAACAAGACTTGGATTAAAATTTGTATATATAAAACCCTATAGTTGTTTTCATATAACATTTTTGGCCGATTATCAAAAAGGTAACTTTACTTATAGTAAAAAAAAACAAACAAAAAAACAAGGAGCTGCGTTCAATAAACGCTTGATGCCCCCGGTGGCATCCTTGTCGATACAAAGCAACCTAAGTCCAAAACAAGGTCAAGGTCAAACTGAGGTAAGGTGATGTTTGAAGATGAGGAATGGTCACAGGTTACATCTGCATTAGTATCAAGTTATTCTAGTAAGGGGTATTGATGCTAGACGAAACGGTCCCATTTGGTTAACCTCGTACGGATGGACGAACGGACGCACGGACTGACATGACAATCACTATATGCCTCCGTCATCAGTAGATGCCAGGGGCATAAAAATCCATTAAGTCCACACAAACTCTTTACAAGGAAGAGATAGGTCAAAATACACCTAAAAATTGGATGTAACATGCACGTTGTACCACAGAAAACTGGTCTCGATTTTTCCCTATGGCCTGTAATAAGTAAGTTACAATATAAGCTGTTTATAGTAATAACAAAGGGACATAATTCTAAAAAACAAGAGTGCCTCATGGTGGTGGATATTTATGCCAAGTGACATCAAAATCCCTCCATGCATAAAGAAGAAATGCTACGGACAAAGTCATTCTTAAATTTGGCATTTGACCTCTAAGCGTGACCTTGACTTTAGATCTAGGGACCTGGTTCTTGCGCACAACAATCTGTCTCATGATAGTGAACATTTATGCCAAGTTACATCAAAATCCTTCCATGCATGAAGAAGTATTCCAGACAATGTCATTTTTGTATCTGACCTTTGGCATCTGTGTGTGACCTTGACCTTTGACCTAATGGACAAGGTTCTTGTGCATGACACTCCCTCTCATAGTGGTGAACATTTGTGCCAAGTAATATTCAAATCCTGTTTTGCATGACAAAGTTATACACTGGACAGGAAAAATGTCCCATTAACCTTTAATCTCCAAGTGTGACCTTGACCTTTAAGCTGGGGTTCCGGGTGTTGCGCATGACATGTTGTTTTATCATGGGGAACATTTGTGCCAAGTAACATTAAAATCCCTTGATGGATGTCAGAGTTCTGACCCAGACAGGAATAAAAACCCTATTGACCTTTGACCTCCTATTGTGACCTTGACCTTTAAGCTAGGGGTCGGGGTTCTGCGCATGACACATCATCTTATCATGGGGAACATTCGTGCCAAGTAATATTAAAAAACCTTCATGGATGGCAGAGTTACGTACCGGACATGAAACAGACCCTGTTCATGCCACATTAACATTTGACTGCCAAGTATGACCTTGACCTTTGAGCCAGGGGTCTGAAAGTTGTGCAAGACACATTGTCTTATTATGAGGTACATTTGTGCCAGGTGATATTAAAATCCCTTCATGGATGACAGAGTTATGGGCCGGAGAGGAAAAAAGCTCTGTTGACCTTTGACCTCCAATTGTGACCTTGACCTTTCAGCTAGGGGTCCGGGTTTTTGCGCATGACACGTAAACTCATCATGGGGAACATTTGCGCCAATGAAGGGGGACCACCCAAGGATCATTCCTGTAAAGTTTGATGGATTTCTGCCCAGTAGTTTTCAAGAAATCTTTTTTAGAAAATGTTGACAGGACGGACGGCGCACGATGCACAATGGACATTGAGTGGTCACAAAATCTCACCAAGAGCCTTTGGCTCAGGTAAGCTAAAAAAGTAAGTCAGCAGGTCAACATCAAAGTTAAATGAACCCCTTCTTGGGGTATCAGGTAATTGTAATTATACAAACTAGGAAATATGATCAGATAATTATTTAAATATTTTTTCTTATATAACTCCTATAACAAGTAACCCTCCAGGCAGGGGCTGCTTTCACCCCAGGGGCATAATTTGAACAAACTTGTTAGAAGACCAGTAAGCAATCCGACATACCAAATATCAAAGGCCTAGCCCTTGAACTTTCAGACAAGAAGATTTTTTAAGGGTTTCCTTACATCAGTCCATGTAAAACTTGTAACCCCTGGGTTGGGGCCTCTTTTCACCCCAGAGTAATAAACAATCTTGGTAGAGTCCACAAGGCAATGCTACATAACAAATATCAAAGGCCTAGGTCTTGTGGTTTTAGGCAGGAAGATTTTTGAAGTTTTTCTCCAGACAAGTCTATGTAAAACTTGAGACCCCTGGGTGGGGCCTCTTTTAATTTCAGGTGCCACATGCCATATATTCAATGGTCTACGCCTTTGAGTTTTCAACAAGAAAACCAAAGCTCTGTATGGATTTCAAAGCTTTGGGCAATTTTGAAAGGGGCCACCTGTGAATCATTCCTGTGAAGTTTGGTGTAAATCTGCCCAGTGGTTTTGAAGATTTTTTTAGAAATTATTGACACATGAAGCACGACAGACATCGAGCGGTCACAAAAGCCTTTGGTTTAGGTCAGCTAACAAATCAGTTATACATTTGTGATGAAAAATCACATAATATACAGTATAAAACTTAGTGGTTTTGTCAAACACTGCTATTAACAAACACTTTATCTGTTCGTAAGGCCACACCAAATTAAAAAGTTGTTTATCGGATTTGACGCTCGTATATTTTCAGAAACACACACACAAAAAATTTTTTTGTTTGTTTTTGACTTGCGCTCGCCCAACTGAAAAAATTCAAGGCCAAATTTTTGGTGCGCTACTTTTTTCGGACATAAAAGTGTACAAATGCTTATTATTCCAGTCCCAGATTGTTCTAAAATTTATATAATCACAAATAATACATTTCGTTAAGAGCTTTAGTTTTTTTCAGTCCTCAAGTAGAATAATATTAATGCATGTTAACCAACATTTCAGACCTTAATTGAGACTTTAAAATTGTTTCAACAAATTCAATCTGTTAAGAAAGTTTAAAATTAGAACAAGAGGGAGCTGTTGATCTGTAAGACAGCATGCTTGACTTTTCTCAGTCCTTGACACTGAATTAGAGCTTTGCCAGTGAAAAGGGCATACCGGTACTAGTCAATAGCTTTGAAAGTAACAGAGATAATGGATATTATATAAAACTTTAACAAAAAAAAATCTATGTTAAAAAGTAGCATAACTCTGTCAAAATAGGAATAACTGAATTAAGTCACAGTATGCCTTCTATAAATAGCACCTACCAGAATCCACTAAGTACACATTTCCTGTGGACATCTCCCGGCTGTGAGCTTACATCCAGTTCCACATGATGTTTATCATTGGAATAACTGACTTTAGTCACAGTATGCCTTCCATAACTAGCACTTACCAGAATCCACTTAGTACACATTTCCTGTGGACATCTCCTGACTGTGAGCTAACATCAAGTTTCATCTGATGTTTATCATTAGAATAACTAGGGCTGTCATTGATTGGGTCTTTGGCATATCGACGATACCGATATATCGGAAGACAAATATCGACGATACATCGATATATCGATTATTAAGTTAGATTAACAACCTATTTGTTCATGGGCATGCTATATACCTTCTTGTTAATGTTATGTTTAGTTTTATTGCCAACTTTTTATATTACTGTTTGATTGTGTTGTATTTGTATCTATGAAATAAATAAAATAAATGAAAATTAATGAAATCTTTTATAGATCTTCATTGTGCCTTCACTCCTCTTTTTTATTTATCCTACTTTACAACCTAGTAAACTATAATACCAGGCACTGGAGTCAGGTTTCAAACAGCTAAAATTCTGTATTTCTCTTCCACAGATATCTATTTATTTATTAAATTAATTAATTTATTTCTTTACAATGCTTTTTTTTTTATTTTTAGCCTGTTTCGTACCCTGTCTAATTTTTACCTTGCACTTACTTTCGGTACTGGCACCGCGTGTTTTTTTTTGTTTGTTTTTCTTTTTTAACTTCTGCCCAAGTTTTCGATGGGCCTCAAATTTGTAGTGTTTGACTGTTTGTTTGTTGTACTGAAAGGCATGTTTAAGCAACACCCTGTGTTTCTACGAACCCAAACAAAGCTTTTCTTTCCGTCTTTTGACTCTGTTTCCACTATTTAAGCCGGCGACGGCTTCCTCTTCGGCCATCTTTGATTGTTATTGTTACCGACACTAGCTAAATTCTGTACCTTTTACTGAGTGATCAGCTATACGCGAACAAGTAAAAAGCCGAGATTGACGTAGAAACAGTATATACACTATGTTTTTACATGCACAAACAACGAAGCGACCTTTCAAGACAGGACAACATAACTTTTTGCAAATAGATTCTGAAGTTGAGCCCTTTTTACTTCTACCCATATAGGTAGTGCCGGCTAGTGGGAAAAGATAGCTACGGTACAAGTTTAGACATTACCTTTTTTGACAACTTCCGTTACTTATGGCATATTTTTGCAGGCAGAAAAAGTTGTTTTAGACGGTCTGAGTGTTTATCAAGACAGTTTTTTTTTTCTCTCTGTAAAATATCGATTTTTGAAAATGGGAATCGATAATCGATCGACCAAAAAATATCGTTGATACATCGATATCGTTTCTATCGATGACAGCCCTAAGAATAACTAACTTTAGTCACAGTATACCTTCCATAACTAGCACTTACCAGAATCCACTGAGTATACATTTCCTGTGGACATCTCCTGGCTGTGAGCTAACATCCAGTTCCATCTGATGTTTATCATTGGAGTAACTAACTTTAGTCACAGTATGCCTTCCGTAACTAGCACATGGAGCTTCTGTCTGACCCGTCACAGTGTTTCTTGTTTCCCTGTAACAATTAATTTATTCTTAAATGTATCATATAAGAGTAATATCAACAGTGCATGACACTGGTTCTCTAAAAGAGCTTGATAATAATATGACAAATATGAAGTTTTAAAAAGCTGCATAAGTTATCCGAAAAAAAAAAAAGACATAAACTCCTAAAAACATGTGCATGTCTGTTTGAAGGTGACGATGTATACCAACTTTCATTTGGATTGGATGAAAAACATAGGAGTAAAGTACATTATTACATGTCATGGACGAAGGAGTAGAATGACAGATGGTTTAAACATTATGTATCCTGCATATTCAACATCTAGGGTGTAAAAACATTCACTTTCTTCCTTGTTTTGTCTGCACTGTATCATGAAAATTCAACAACATACTGTGACCTTCCAGTTTGAAATGGTGTGAAGGACATTTCATTTGTATTTATTAATCAAAGCCCAGCGTTTTCCCTTGACTTTTGAAAAAGAGGGTCATTGTGACCCCCAGTGTTTTACATCTGGGGGTCTTTTCCAAATTGTGGGGGTCATACAGATATACTAAAATTAGTATTTTGAATAAAACTTTGTTTTACTTATACTAGTGATTATACAGATTGAAGTCTTTCTTCATATTTGTCACTGAATAAAATGATAAAAACAGCTGATGTTTGACTTTTATTTATTTATGTGCTAAAATAGGTTTAAGTACTTTTTACCAAGCAGTGTTATAGTAGAAATAGGCGATCTGAACCACTGGGTCCTACTGTACTTGCTGCCGACGATGTCATAAACATCGTCAGTTGCTTTGCTTTTGAGCCATTTTTTTAGGAAACAGCAGACTGGTACTACTGGTAGTAGTAGCGAGCAGCAATAACAACTGTTACAAAATGTTAATCAGTCAAAATATCAGACTGGGTATTAAATTTGTGAAATGTGAATCGACGCAAATATAGAAAATTGGTGGCACAGTTTGCATATAATTACGAAACTGAAAGTACATTTTCAGAAAATCGCTCTTTGTAAACAAAATTGGCCTGATTTAGATTTTCAAGAAACTGCGTCCACTGTGACGCACAGAATTTATTTTTACGGGTCATTTGTCAGAAAAGTGCGACTATGACGCAGGATTTGTGTGTCAGGGAAAACCCTGAAAGCCCCAGACACATCAAAGTTTAAATTATTCATTTTTTTTTAAATGTAAAGTACACTAAACTAATGCTCACTGAAAACAGTCACTGATCATTTATATATTTGCTAGCTAACACAACAAATTACCTTTTCTTTTTAAATGGAGACAGGCCTTCCATTTGATCACAGAGCAGTTGACTATCTGGCTGCTGAGACACAAACTCTTCAATTTCCATTTCTGCTGTTGGTGTCTTTGACCTTTCTGTTGCTAAGTTACAAGGTGTCAGGTAGTGCTCTATTTCAAATTCATCATCAGCCTTCTTTAAAACATCTTTACCCTTTGTTTTAACACCTATTTCTACTCCAAGTTTTGAAAAATAATCATCGTCTTCTTTAGTCCAATCATTAACAATATCCAATTCTTTATGTTTCACTACTGCCAAATCATTTGTTTTACTCATATCATCTGCATGTGTATGACGTTTAACAATTCTGTCTGTAGTTTTTTTATCTAATAGTTTTGTTTTTGTAAAATCTGAAGCCTTAATCTTGGTTTTAGAAATTACTGAAGATTTCGATGTCTTTGATGGTTTAATTAAACTTGGAGATTTAAGTTCTTGCAGTATATCGTCAAGAGCATCATCCTGGGTCACAGATATATCTCCCTCATATTTCTCTTCACCATCTGTAAAATGTAAAAATATGTATACAAACTTATACCTTCTCTTATACAAAACTTACCATCTCTTTAATGTTAATAGTGCAAAATTAATGTCTTTTTTTTTTTAGGAGAATTTTGTCTACTCTAGATGGATCCATTGTATATTATTATAATTCAATTTTGTTGGCACAGATTTCCATGATACTGGCCTACTGGTACTGATGATAAACCCGGACAGATGATAAAGTCAACCACATTGGAAATATTCGATTGCAGTCGCTTATTTATAAAATTGAACACACCATCTAATAGTTTCCACTTACAACACCAACTGGTGTAAACAAAAACAAAATAAGTAAATATTCTGTATAAATAAATGACTTACATTTATCTGTATAAAAATATTTATCCAAAATTACTAAGGAAGAGGGTGTTCTTTTGCGCATGCTCACTGTCGCCACATGAAGGCCTGACATTGGGTCACTTTTCATTACTTGATTAGGAATGACTGTTGCAGCTTTTGGGGGAAAGTTTCAATACAATACTAGCATTTAGGAGTGACCTGTCGCTTTTATTAATAGATTTGAAAGGTTACAGGAATAAACCACTTCAGTAAAGGGGTACCCTACCTTTTTATAACTTAATTTTATAATAAATATTTAAATGACTGCCTTTTCGACAATTAGACGCCGTGATGCATTGGTACGCGTGACGGCCCAAGAATCTAACTTTTGTGAGTTCGAATTCCAACACAGATCAATATTTTTTCTCATTTTGTATATTTTTTTCATTTTATATTTTGGTAACATACATTTAAAATGATAATAATGATAAAGATGTATTTGAACTGCATTACTTGTATCATTTTTGCTATTTTCGAATATAACATAGGTTTTTCAAATATTTTTTGATTGTGAATTTTTCAACATGGTTGACATAGCTCTTGACAATTTGGTCATTCAACTAGCTGATGACACCGATTAGGAGGAAACGAGTGTGAGGATGCTCCATTGGGCGCGTGTGTTTGAAATGTATTGAATGTATAGAAATTGTATGAATGAAATTAAA
Organism: Mercenaria mercenaria; assembly: GCF_021730395.1. Taxonomy (NCBI): domain Eukaryota; kingdom Metazoa; phylum Mollusca; class Bivalvia; order Venerida; family Veneridae; genus Mercenaria; species Mercenaria mercenaria. The sequence continues at coordinate 27,254,582 of NC_069364.1, read as the reverse complement.
AATGCAGTTGAAATGATGAAAGAAAATGAAATAAAAAAAAAACGTGAAAAATATAAATAAAACCAATTCAATCATAAAAAATCGCCATGTGTGGGATTCAAACCCACAGCCTCCTAATCGCAAAAGTTATATCGCTAGCAAGATTCTCACTCTACCAACTGAGCTATCAATGCGGTTTCAATCTGCTTAGTATTTGAAATATATTTAGTTTTAAATAAGTCAAATATCTTTCAAACCCTTATTTAATAAATGGAACAGTCTGGAAAATACAAATCTAAAAATAAAAGCAACAGGTCACTCCTAATTGCTAATACTACGAAGAAAATTTTGTAAATGACAAAGTGGTTGAATTTATCATCAGTCAACCTTCGTACAGTCCCCATTTTACAAACCCCTTTCAGGGCCTCACTTCGTGTGAGTTTGCTTACTAAATATAAATTTGAATTATGTAAAGTTTTCAGCAAATGTTAAGCTTTATTTTGATACCGACCATTGATTACAAATTGCAGAAATAAGAAAGTTACAGGTAAAAAACCTCATTTTCTGTTCGGGTTTATCATCAGTAAATGTAAAATCTGTGGCCTGAGACGTGATTTTGTGGTTTCAAAGTTTTAAATGATTAAATAAATGGAATGTCATCATTGACTGCAATATCATTTTGAGAAGATTTCATTGATCATTGCTAAATTGTTATCTATGAAATTTAGTGCCCCCATGCATTATTTTGAATTCACAGACAGTGATTACAAAAGGTGTAATAGTTTTCCCTGACTTGACAATTTTTCAGTATTATTTCATAATTTCATTACATTATTGCTACTTCCATATATATGACCAAAAACATAAAAAGATAATTACACAAAGTCAATGCGATATATATAGAACATTTTCAAGATATAATGCAGTAGCAGTTTCATCATACCAATACTCATACTTATTCATATTCAGATGTATGTTTTACCTGCAACCCCAGTTAACTGGTACTTCATCAGTATCTCACTTTTCCTTCTGTTCTCTTCTTTAGCAACCCTTTTCTTCTCAAGAAGTTCTTTCTCTTGCTTAAGTTTCAGCATTCTTTCTCTCATTTTCTTTCTCTCCATCCTAATCTGTTCTTCTTTGCTTTCTGCTTTACTTTTATTCTCCAATAAACTTGTAACACTTTTAAAGTCAGTTTCATCAACAGGGGTGTCAATTTTTCCTAACCCTGCTCCTTCTGTTACGAGCTTTTCTGTGTTTCCATCAAAATCAAGTTTACAAACTGAATTTCCCAAGGACAACTGTTTCCCATTTGATACACCATTGCTATCATTAACTTTTCCAGATTCATCACTAACAAGTCTTTTAGAGTCAGGTGATGTACCTGACTTTGCCATTCTTTTCATGGTGTTTCCATCAGAATAAATTTTTGTAGGAGTTTTACCATCACATACTAAATTGCTATTACCACGAAGATCCCCATTGTGATTCTCAGTGTCTGCAGTAACATTTTTATCAAGGTAAGCGTTCAAAGAACACGCAGTTTTCACTGTACAGTTTGACATTTCTTTTTCTTCAGGGTTAAACTGAACAGATACTGACAATAAGCTTTTCCTTGCCTGGCTAACTTTCTTCTTCATAGCTAGCTTCTCTTGTCTGTGCTCTTTTGCCTTCTGTATAGGATTTGTACCCATTTGCGCTGCTGAGAGCAAAAAACTTCGTCCTAAAGGACGTTTTGGTTTCGTTACTTCTTCTTTCTTTTCTTGAGGTGTATCAGGTATTAGACCGAAGTCATTCACTTCAGGCGAGTCTTTAACATCATTTTTACTTTCTTTTACACCGGGTGGTGTAAAACATATCTGAGTTTCTGGGATACAAGTCACTACTGTCTGTTTAGCACTGTCAGCTGTGTTTTTAGCTCGAGCCCTTTCATTAACTGAAGTTTCCACATGTTCTGCTTTACATCTTAATGTCTCTTTAACATTTTCCTTTTCATTAGGCAAATTTTGTCTTCCTGTGTTTTCAAGCTTTTTTTCCAGACCATCTGAAATGACTATCGGTTCTGTCAGCTGAAATTTTTGAGCATTTTTTTGGTGACCATGCTCAGTGAACAATGCCTTAGGCTTTGTTTTTTCTGCCGGTTTCTGCTGGAAGAAGCTGGATATCTTTTTCTGACCTTCCTCCTGTAACAGAAAATTTAAGTAAAGAATACTGGGACTAACTACAACTAAACAAAAAGAAAATCAGAAAGTCAAAATAGTACAGGCATGTTCAATTCATGCTGATGATGTATACCAAATTTCATTTGAGCTGAACGAAAACTATAGGAGTTGCATAAACAAGGTACAAATTTACTGTCATATTGTATACATTTGTAAATGTCTAACTAAAACAGTCATAGAAACCAAACTGGAACAGGACAGTCATGACAATATGCACGTTTATTATATACCTATATATAAATTCTGTAAAAAAATCTGCTTGTATTTCACAATTAAATATAAACAGGCAGAAAAGAAAATCTGTAATGTACCTTTTAAATTCCGTATTGTACCTTCCGTATTGTATGCTGCTGGGCTACTTACATTAATATGTATGACCTGACACAGTTCTATAAATAGTGCACATAAAAACTTCACTTAGTTCCATTTTAATATTGATAAACATTGAAGATTTTGTTCAATAACAAAACAACAAACAAAAAGGTAGAGGTATATAATAAAAGGGTCATTATAACTGTAGCTAGATATGAGATTTGTAACTTTTGTTTTCGTCTCTCGTGGACTTTGCAAGGTCTGATCACACTCAACTCTTGCACACCTCGTGAGATCCGATCTGGCAAAAATCCACTCAAGCCAAATACAGTATCCAAGATCAAGCTACTGTTATACAATGTAATAACCCTATTATATCCACTTATACAAAGTTTCAGCTGAATAGGGTGAAAACTGTACACACCTTGCTTTCACTGGCAGGCTTCTTTACTTTTCCCATCATCACATATTAGAATTGCCTGAAAATATATTTTCATTCTATACCATATACGTCTGAAACATTACATTCAATATTAAGCAAGAGACTGATCAAGACAAACAAACAGCAATAATTAAACAATTTTTTCTTTCATTTGTATTACCGGTAATCATAAAGGTAGTGGACAGCTTATGACATAAAAATTTGGTAAGTCATGTATTCTGTGTATGTGGTTCCAGTATTTTCCTACCATTACAAGAAGTCATGCATTCATTCTAGCATAAAACTACTGTTCTTGTCACTTTTCAGGGGAGTTTTAACAAGCAAAAAAATCAGTATTAACAGAGAGATTTTTGCGCTCATGTGTTGTTATAACACATTTTATATATGTGTATTTCGTGGCAACGCGTTAACGAATCACAGCCCCAATATGGATAATTCAAATGGAATTGATGTCAAACCAACTCAGATATTCCTGTGCATTTCATGGAAATCTAATGATGTTGAGGAAGAATATATTCATTTATTAGTTTTTTTTCAAGCTTTATGCTAGAATAGCGTTAGCGCATGTTCATTTCGTGCTAGAACATCTTCAGAATCCCCTGGGATACACTGGTACCCTCGCCCTATGGGCTAAGGCACCAACCAATCTCTCAGAATTCTGCAGATGCTATAACTTGAAAAGACATGCGTTATCCCAGGTGTTGTTTTTTTTAGCCATTTTTTAGCCGTTATTACGCTATATTCCCAATGCCAAAAAGTATCCAAAATGAGTGCAAAAATTCCCAATCTACATTCTGAAGAAAATTTCATCAAAATTGCAAAAAAAAACATTGACAAAATTATGGAAAATGCTGTAATGGAAGTATTTTAAAGAGGTTGTACAATGTGAAACAAGTGTATGAAAAAGTGCTTTAACACATCCTTACTATATCTTATGGGACTATATATTTCCGGATTTGGAACATTAACACATCAAAATTTCCAATTTTGGGGGTATAGGTTATGTTCCCAAAATAGCTAGAAAAAACCCTGTATCCCTATATTAATCTATATTTATATCCTAAGAAAAACAAACTGCCTAAAAAGAATATACATGTAATAACATTGAAATTACCTAGTGTCATAATTAATGTTTTCTTAATAAGGTAACAAGTTAGGAGTAATACGATATGGAAAACCATGGCTATTGCAACCAAAATTTGGGAAATATATGACTTAACAAATTTTCATCTTGATTAACTGTGGGAACTATTTCTATTCTTAGAGCCTAAGTGAAATTTCAGAAAACATGATCCTGCTGAAGTGATCAGACAAATCATAAGTACAGTTTTCAGGAGTCTGGTTGTAACAGTTCCTAACAGAATTGCATGTGTCAGATGTGTTATGTATATTAATCCAAACTCAATTCTATACATGTTATCATTAATGAAGAATGAATGTTTGTCGCAAATATTTACATCTGAACATATTGAAGAAAAAATGTATTTTCCTGGTAAAGAATTAGCAAAAATGATTATTTATTTCCATGTATACAAATAAGGATACTAACTTTTGGCTGTGATGACACATGGAACAAGAGCTGTCGGAGGACAGCAACGCTCGACTATTCAACAGCCTTGTCAATTGAATTAATACAGAAGTTGAAAAAGGGGCATAATTTTGTAAAAATGGGAAAAAGGGTTACGGAACCTTCATAGTGCTTATAGGCTCATAAAGTGAACAAGTGCGTGAAGTTTCAATCCTTTCCCATAGGTGAATACTGAAATACCAGCTTACATACAAAAACTTAACCAAAAACTGCCAAGTCGAAAAAGGGGCGTAATTTAGAAAAAAATGCAAAGTAGAGTTATGGGACCTACACAGTGCATGTCAGATCATGACAGTGAACAAGTGTGTGAAGTTTCAATCCATTCCCATTAGTGGGTACTGAGATACCAGCTTACATACAAAACCTTAACCAACAATTTCTAAGTCGAAAAAGGGGCATAATTTTGTAAAAAAGCAAAATAGAGTTATGGAACCTGTGCAATGCAGGTCAGTTTATCACAGTGAATAAGTGTGTGAAGTTTCAATCCATACCCATAAGTGGTTACTGAGATACCAGCTTACATACAAAACCTTAACCAACAATTTCTAAGTCAAAAAGGGGGCATAATTTTGTAAAAAAGCAAAATAGAGTTATGGAACCTGTGCAATGTAAGTCAGTTTATCACAGTGAATAAGTGTGTGAAGTTTCAATCCATTCCCACAAGTGGTTACTGAGATACCAGCTTACATACAAAACCTTAACCAAATCGGGACGCGGACGCCGACACGGACGCTGACGCATGGGTGAGTCCAATAGCTCTATTATTCTTTGAATAGTCGAGCTAAAAATGACATCAAAAATCATGTCACTCATCTCTGGCAGACCAATAGCAGGTTATTATGCCAGCTTCCTGATATATTCCAATACTGCAAGTTTTACTAACAGATTTGCAATTGTTGCAGTGGATGTTGCACGTAATGCAAGCATCTGTGTACTTGTCAACAAATGATCAAAAAGAATACAGAAATAAGCGTTTACGAGACTGTCCGGGTTACTGGGTCATCCGAAATTCTGGGTTGCCAACCAGTAGTGACAATCCAAAACTTAAAAACTTAAAACGCTGTGCTAGCCTAAGATGATCCCTGATTAAGAAAACCACACGTGCATGAAATTTTAGTCGTGTAATTTTAGGTTCTTTGTAAGTCTCTATGCGAAACAACAAAATCGCATATTGCTGATTTCATCATAAAAATGTCATCCGAATTGGGCCAATAAAAGCTGTCAAAATCGACCTTCAGAGTGCTTAAATATTCAGACACTATTTGGGTATGAAATGCTATGAATAAGTGCATCCAAAAGTAACAATGAACATGATTTCGTTTGAAACAAAGCAGCCAAAATCAGTCCTGTAAATATATATTGATATCTCTGTTCGATTGAAGTTTTATTACCTATTAATCAGGTGATAATGTGGACTAGTTTATAATGTAACATATAGAATATCATATTAACTGCCAAATATAACAATAATATAATAAGCAATAAAATCTATCTGAGCGAAAATTAATGTTTACAACTATACTTACTTACATGTAGATTCTGTCGCTGTCGTTATACTTTTTGACACGGCTACTATGACGCCGACAACTAAGATTAGTTTGACTTGGTGGGGGTCTAGAGGGGAGGTGGTCGTATTTTGTTTGTTTAGTGCGGAAGCAGTTCTCAAGCCATGGGAAGGGGGTATTTTACAGATGTTGTATTTTGGTGAGAAAATCATCTACCCAGTGTAGGACTCGAACCTACGACCCCCTGCTTGCAAGTCAGGTGCTCTACCAACTGAGCTAACCGGGCTCCTGGTTTACCAGAAGCCTCGAATCACTTCACTCCTCCTCACTTTAATAAACCTTATCGTGGAACCATAGAGCGAGGCATCAACTGTTCAGTTTCCAACAGAGTATTGATCAGGTCGGATATCCGGGCACTTCAGCGTATCGCGTTGCGTAGCAACAAGCGGAGGTGACAGCAAACGCTAAATTGTAATTGAAAAGCGTTTCATGTTTCACTAGTGCTGGTTGTTTTTCTTTGCTTAAAGTAAAATTTTGGGCAATATTAATAAGTCAGTGAATTTATAATGTAGCATGATGTTCCAGAAATCACTCCCGAGAAAGAAACCTTTCTTTTTTAGGTTTCAGACGTGATATTCATCATTGATCCGTGTAAGTTGCAAGGTCTCATATTTGTGACGGACTGGATGAAAATTATAATTTAAAAAATCGGAGGTCTTTTTAAAGTAAATAAAACAGAAAATCTATTTCATCTAATTAGGTTTCTCCATTCGTTTCACTTTTCTCGTTCTATTTAGTAGCCTGCCATTAAAATACTGTGGTGTCAAAAGTGATTCAGTCACTCCAAATTTAATCAAATCAACACCTCTTACCTAAATTCTCATTCGTATGAAATTTAATGAGAGGTGTCATAATTTAAAGCTTAATAGCACATTATGCGTAAATACTGGAGAAGGGATTTTTTTTCTCCCTCGAAGGGTATCAGGATCACAATAGCATTCATAACACAAAGCGGTTTTTTATATGTTATATATAATAACTGCATGCTAGTTTCTTTTTTACGAAAAGCCAGGACGTATCAATAACTTGATGACTTCCAATTACGAAAATACTAAAAAAAATACTGATCTCTGTTTTGTCAATTATTTAAAACTGAGAACGATAATTTGCACGCTTTGTCTAGAATAATGTTAGTCATATCTTGTAGTTTTCAATATCCATTTTTTTTTGTCAATTGTTAGACTGTCACGATTGACTGCTTCCACATACCACAAAATTAAAGCATTCATTCCAGTCATAAATCACTATGGAAACCAATCAGTATGTGGTGTATTGATGAAAATCAGTTTTGACCAGTTCCTAATGACTATCGCTTATTAATAGATTGATTTCCTGTTTGTTTTATCCCTCTGATGTACCCCTTCGGGGCCTTATGGTAATTTCCTGTCTTATCCGTTTGATGTATGTCTTCAGGGTCTTATGATATTTGGAAGATGCACATTATTGTTATTTGCGTGTCAATTGACAAAGGGATTAATAGAGCTACTACATAAAAAAACTTTAACCAATACACATGCCCGAACATTTAGTTCATTTGAAACTTTAAAATTAATTCACCAAACTATTTTTTGGCTGGAAGGACATTTCTTCAAAAAAAAAATAAAAATGTCTGCAATAAGATTACATATAGAATAAAGTATAAGTTTTCAACTTTATTTAAATGACTTTCATACTTAATGTACTTCGACATTATAGCATTTTACATTAACTAAATAAAATATATCGCACAAAGTACATTTCAGAAAATGGCAACAATATAATCATTTCAGAGCATTAAAACATTTAGAAAATCAGCTTATTTAAAAAAGACATAAAAATATCAGAAAATTAATTTACTATTTGTTTGATCTGTTCTTTCTTAAAAAGAAAAAAAAATTCAAGACACTTGAAAGAGATGAAAGAAACAACTGCTACGATTTCAAGCAAAAAAGTTGAATAAAAAAAATGTTTTGTTCTCAGATATTTAGTTTAGATTAATATATATATAGCAAACTGAGAAAATGTTGAATAAGCTTGGGAACTTGTTTTAATTATATCTGATCCGTAGCGCCGAAGAGCAGACAATACATAATCTGTCACTTTTTCCAGACCGTTTTAAAATGCCACAAAATCAATTATCACAAAAACCATACTTTTTTTGAAAAATATACAGATTGTACCATAGCGTAAGGACTGCAGATGATAAAAAAGATGACTCTTGATTTGTTTTATTTGAGAACTAAAACATCACAACCCACACCGCTAGTTAATTCGCTACGAATTTCGAGGTCCTGCTTTCACCTCCAAGGTAATTTGCATAATCGATTGCTCCGGATGTGACGTCACGCCGACCTGATCTATAGCCTCTGCAAATACCGCAAGCTCTATATAACTGGCCACGTAGCCTTCCTTTACAGTGGAATTGCAGAGCGGGACATCAACTGTTCAGCTTCCAACAGAGTATAGCCCCTGCAAACCGCATGCTGTACATAAACTGGCCACTGTAGCCTGCACTCGTCGCCAATGTTGTATTTTGGTGAGAAAATCATCTACCCAGTGTTTGACAAGCTTAACCCAGTGTAGGACTCGAACCTACGACCTCCAGCTTGCAAGTCAGGTGCTCTACCAACTGAGCTAACCGGGCTCCAGGTTTACCAGAAGCCTCGAATCACTACACAGATCTTTATGGGAGTGGAGGCGGTTATTTTGTGGGGCCCGATGGGGAGGGGAGTGGTATTTATCATGAATGATAAAATCTGGCTTCTAAGTTCTAAAACGTCTTGATCGTTTGGTTTTGCACATGGCTGTTTTACAAATTGTGACATGTAATACATTCAAAATAAACTCTACATACATACCAGGTTTTCAAGAGTTATAAATAATCTAATAATTCTAAACTCCGCGCGCTTTCATTTAGTTAAAGAAGTTTCCGGTTTCATTTTGGCAGTAAAAGCTAAACCCCAGTATTCCGACCCCGGTTAAGATACGGAAATGCAATATGTTTGTTAGGGCGGAATCCACTAAATCCTGCAGTCCATTCTTCATAATATAAAAATATTAATCCACATATTTAATAACGTTACTTCAAATATTTCTAGAATATTAGATTTTCTAGGTCTTAGTACTCCCATAAAGAACTATACAGCTACTATAAGAAGAAGAAGAAGAAGAAGAAGAAAAGGTGTTGATTAAATACATGACATTTATATAGCGCAAACATTATAAAATATTCTATTGCGCTTTACAATTACATAACACACATTTAAAAAATATGCATTCAAAATATGAACAGGATTCTAGAACTTAGATTTAGAGATTTGGACATGCAAAAATACTATTTTACACCACTACTGATATTTTGTATTTTAACAAGACTACGCTCATTGTTCATGAAACAGACTAAACAAATGTGTTTTCAGTTTTGATCTGAAGCTGGCTTCAGACTGAATGTCTTTCAGATAGCTAGATAGATCGTTCCACCATCTGGGACCAATGACGGCCATAGATCTGTCTGCTAATTTTGCTCGCCGTTTAGGGATGTTAAAGTTAGTGTCACTTTGTGAGCGGTCTGTACCGTTGTCGAGTAGATACAAATATTTCCCTCAGATATACTGGAGCTGTACCATTGATGACACGGAAGACTATTACTAAGACTTTGAACATGACTCTAGCCTTAACTGGAAGCCAGTATAATTCTTTCAGAAGTTCGATCAGCACTTGGTTGTTCATAGGAAGCATTCATGACTACTCTAGCGGCATCATTTTGTACTCGCTGTAGTTTGTAGATTTGGTAGGCTGGAATTTCGGTAAATAAGCTGTTGCAGAAGTCAATGTGAGAATGGACCAATCCATGCACTTATGTTTCAGTTGACTTTTGTGTGAGATGTTTCTGTATAGCCCTAAGGTTTCGTAACTGCATATGAGCTATCTGACACTTTTTCTGGATGTGATGGTCAAAGTTGAGTGTATTAATTGGTCATAGTTACACCCAGGTCTCTGACATGATCGAGGCATTTCACCTCACACCTACCAACGTTTACACTTGTGATGTTCAATTTCGCTAACTGTTGTCTGGTTTCATACATAATTATTTCAGTTTTAGACTGATTCATTTTCAGTTTGAAGGTTGTCATAGCAGTGATCGATTGACAATTTCTGCCACAACGGGAGCAAGTTGTGAAACATGCTCCTTTAATTTCTTAGTTGGAACCATATTAAGTTCACAAGTTGTAGATTTTGATGCATACACAAGTTTCAAAATATCGTTTTTGGAAAGTGGTTTGATCGCATTAAATGTATTCACAATAACAGGTGGATTTAAGTAGGAAGAATTACCATTGCTGGGTGTTTCAATTGTTATGTTGTCAAGATCATTTCTCAACTTGATTATTTTATCAGCAAAGTATCGTAGGAAGTCATTTGCCAAATATACTGCAATTGTGTGTAATGGGAGTGGATTGTCCTTCGACCTTCCCAGTAAATCTGATGTAACAGCATATAGCTTTTTGATGTTTCCTTCTGCTTCTCCAATCTTATGAGTATTTAAATGATATAAATAATAATAAATACTGTTTCTGCTGTATAAGTGCACAAGTATGATTGTCAGTACATCGACATGCATATATTACTCGAACAATGTTATCACAATAAAAATCAAATATCACATAAAATCTACATTTAACTATTACATACTTTAAAAATAGATGTAACCGGAATCCTCAGCCAACTTCATATTTAAAATCAGATATTTTTCGGCGACGCCGTCTAAATTCGTTTTCGGTACCTATGCCACGTGACTTCAGTTTGCGAATCAAACTACGTTGATAACGCATTATAGATAATTTATCAAAATGGAAGATTTATGCAACACTCTGCCTGATTGGACGAGAGTGTCAATTTCTTTCACTCTGTTGATTGTGCTACGCTGAGTGAAATGTAGACAAAGCGTTTATCCTAAACGACGCTGTTCACAGTTTTAAAGGTAACTTTGGCTCAGTATATTTAGCAAGAATATTGATATATCTCAAAATGATAAGTAAGTTTAATAAATATGATAAAAACCTGTTCAAATACCAACATATATCAAAATAAAGAAAGAGCTGAATACGGTCTGCGTATCACATGATTTAGGGTGTGATAAGAGTCTTTTATGTAGAGAAGTGCTTTTTAAAAGATTTTCCTTGTTACAATTGTTGTCTGTATATGAAAAAATTTCTTGCTTTTGTGACTTATTCAGATTGCATATTAAAATGAGTACTTGTTTGCTTTGATATATTTGTTATAAATTATTTCACTGATTTATTATATATGAATATTTTTCTTTAGTATGATATGCAAATATTTAACTCAGTTGAAATCTGTTTCATTATATATATGCTATATAATGACTGAATCTCAATACACTGAAATGAAGGTACGCTGCATACAGTTTATCTATGTGATATGACTACGGTCAAACTTTGCTTATGAAACAGAAATATTGAAATAATTACAATTGCATGTTTTGCTTGACCTTCACATTTTTATAGGTGTGACGTCATTGTCAGAATAATTTGTATAATTGATGTATTGATTACGTAACATAAAAGCACAGATAGTGCTCGACTCCCTTTTCATACTATCTTTGCTATAATTATTGTTGAATTGCTGTTAATAATAGAATTTGGGTCATTTATGGCTGATTTGGGTTTATTATATGGATAGCTGGGTCCCTGCTTCGCACATTATGTCATATACAAAAGTTAAAAGGGAACCAGATAGTTAATAGAGCAGGTACTCGTTGTAAGACGTTGTGTTTAAAATTTGGACCAATCAGAAACTAATTCTAAAAATAGCACGTCTGCTGGGGTATAAATAGGTAGATGGATGACGGAGAAGGCATTCGGTATCCAGCGGTTGAAGAAGACACATCGAGGATTCAACTAATAATTTATCCCAGTACCTTGATAAGAAAGTTATTGCAACTACACTGTCAGGGCGGATAAATTATTAAAAGGAAAAAAATAGAAGTTCGTAGACTAAAGAAGAGTAGCAGAATTTCGATAAGGTTTCGAGCTATAGGGCCAGCGCATAGGAGTTTAACCTTAAGGGTATTTGAATGCTATAGACGATAGCATATATAGGCTGAGCATCGGGAAGCTGATACAGAGACCCAGAGTTTGGTAATCTACTGAGATAGTAGGAGAGTTCCAGCTTATATACGGTTCAGCATTATTGGCGAAGTACAGCCAAGGCATCGGGGATAATACCTATGTGGTAGTTGAATGCTACATTTGATAGCATATAGGCGCTGAGCATCCAGGAGTCAGGGCAATCATATAGAGTTAAGAGGAGAGAGGCCGAGCATCTATGCGATAGGACTCTTATGTTGTTGATTCAAAGACATTGTCTGACGGGAACTTCAACAAAAAGACCAGTCAAGTATAGAGTCTCCAGCCTATAGGAGTTTGAGCTAATCATTTTTAAATGAAGACTGTTAGTTCGAAACATTTGGTGATTTGCCTGATCCCTGAAATCGTCTAGCTTATAATAAGAAATCATTTACGAATCATTGGTACACGAATCATTTAGGCAAGGTAGCCAGAGGAAAATTCTATATATGAGATATTTGGTCTCACCAGCTTTACGTTTTAACAAAGGACATTCTACATCGTTTGTCAGCTAGTCTAAGACATAGTCACCTTAGCGATTGGACCCAAACCATTGTTCAAGATACTAAAGGCGTAGGCATTTTCCTGGGTCATATAACCAGTATCCTGACAGTCATTGTCCAAAGATTCATGGATAGCGAATATGCATTTGTTAAAGCGGGATCAGTTGGCCTATTATAGAAATAAATAAAAATAATAAATAAAAAAATCTTTTAATTGATTTTTTCTCATGTATTCTAATCAAATTTGATTTGTAGCATCTTCATTAGGCCCGCAGCCAACTTTGTTCAGCTAGGACATTTGACCCCTTTTAGGGGCTGCTAGAGCTAAAACTAGAAATGCATTTATACAGCGTCTCATGAACAGCTTGGTGGATCTTTGTCATACTTGGTCTGGAGCATCATTATAAGGTCCTCTTCCAAATTTATTTATATAGGAACTTGGGCCCTATTAAGCACCACTATAGCTAAAAGTAGATATGCCTTTCTTCGCATAACCACTAAAATGTAATGGATTTTTATCAAACTCGGTGTGTAACAATATCGTAAGGTCTCCTGCTATTTTGTTACAAATGGGGATAGGGACCAATTTAGCTAAAAATATAAACATGTTTAATGACCTCTTCTCATGAACCGCTTCATGAATCTTCATCAAACTACTGCTGTAATTATCCGTCTAAGGATAAACGAAACAAAATTGCAACCCTACGAAACCTTTGCGAAAAATTAAAAGAGAACCATTTAAATCGTTAAAGTGCGGTGTTTAGTTTTGCAATTTGAAAAATGTTAAATGAAAGATGAATGTTAGATGAAAAATTCATAAACTTCTTTCAATATTACAAATCGCCGACCATCATTTTTAAAGATATTTCTTGTTTTAACTTCCTTTTTAAAAATCATATTTACTCTTTGTATTATGAATACGTTGCGGTAGTTGGTTACAGTCTAAAATAATATTATAATAGAAAGTTGAAGTTGTAAAACCATTTAAAAATTGGTACTGCTACCTCTACTATTATACTGGTGTTGTTCCTTACACCTTTTGAAATTTTCTTTAAGATATGACGTACATCTATCATTAGATATTTTATACACATGATTAAGTCTAAGTTGCTTGCACCTATTTCCAATATTTAAAAAACCAAGATAACTAAAATCTGACACACGCAGAGAAGTTCTACATTCATAATTTAATATATATCTCACAATCTTATTTTGGGCAATTTACAGATGATCCGGACACCGTGGAGTTTTCTTCTTTCAAAATAACAAAGATGCAGATAAGCATTATTGTCTTTTAATGCTGTTCTCGCAAAGAAGGAATTTTCATGCCACCAAATTGGTTTATATTGGTTTGAAACACTTATAACTGTTATTAACACAACTTTGAACTATTTCTTTTTGTTCCTTTTTTACATTTTGTTTTGCCTCAGTCATCCAAGTTGTAGGGATATACTATTCATATACAGGCGAAATTGTAGATAATTTTTAAATGCAATTTAGATTGTTTCTTTTTTACATTACTGCCAAAGGATGAGTATAAATGCTTAAGATGTTTGTTCTGTTTTTCAACGGCACAAATGTTCAATAAAAATAGCTTATCTATGGGGCAAACTTTCACACACAGAGAACAGATACTCTGATTATTCAATGTTTTTATAGCAAAATATGCAAAGGCATCAAATTTAAAGTCAGATGCTTATAAAAAGTAAATGCACTTTTCGAAGTTCGCAGAAGACCAGTCTTCGAATATTCGCATCTGTTTCTGCAAACAGTGTTAGATTATTGTACTTGCATCCCGTATCTTGCTGCATTATAGAATAGATAAAGCAAAACATAATGCTTTCTTCGTAGCTCCCTGTGATGTCATGACAGTGACGCACAATAACACAGCTCCAGTTTAGTTTTATCGTTGGTAGCGTTACGTTATGTTTTTACCGTACAGTAAAATAATGTATTTCGAGAAATATACTATAAGGATTTATGTATTTTGAATATAGATATATATTATAGGGAATGGAGAGAAACTATGATTTTGTTTGGTATTTAACATAAACAATATTTAATCAATGCATGAATCGCACGATAGTCTTCTGGCTTTGGGATGTCAGACTGGTTTTGTCGACATGGGTAAAATCACCGGAAACACCAGTCCGGTGTGCAATAATGACTAATGAAGCTTGTTCAGGAAATACTTTTATTGTCATATCCATATGGTCTAAATATGTGCATTAATATTTCAGTAGAAAACCAACGTCAGTGGTCCGTTGATGGTGTTATCGAAGGAGTCAGATTCTGTTCGAACACATATATCAATTCTGGAATGGCCCTTGTGATAAAATGCACTTCCGGTGTCTCTAACCTGCAACATAGATTGAAACACGTTCATGCCGTTCCGATAGTCGGGTTGAATATCGGCGTGTAGATGGGGCAATTTTCAGATTTGTTTATTCATAAAGTATTTAACTTTAGGAAAATACACTATCAAACAACAAAGCACCAGTAAAATTTTAATGCAACAATGATTTGTAAAGAACAGTTTTCATTGATCGTGCCAAATGTAATAAGAAATTGAAAATTCGACACTTTTATAGTTCAAAACATAAAACGTATCAACCATCAACATTTAATTATAATTAACTGTAATTACGGAAGTTTTAATTACATATGCAAGTTTGTGCTTTGAATTAAATCACGATAAAACGAGTCTTCTTCATATCAAATCAATAATTCTTCTTGTGCATGATCTTACCCTGGATATCAATAGATAATTCATAATATTTTCTTTTCCAGTAACTCTTCTAACAAGATTTCTTACTCAGAATCAATAAACCATTCATTAAACTTCCTACCTTGGAAATCTGCAATTCGTTCTGTATATGTTCTTACCCTGAAATCAATGAACCTTCCATAACGATGATTCATCTCTGGTATGCACACTGGAGTGTCGTAGGCGATACCGGCATGGTTGTCCATTGCAACAGTTACAATACTTGACCTCCCAGCAAGATAATCCTGCGGTCAAAAATAACCACGTGCAACATTCAACTTTCAATTTAATAGCGTCATTTTAAAGCTTTATTTGACATAACATAGAAAATGCAAAGAATTGGAAAAGTTCTTAAAATATAGTTTATCTTTTAGCGTTTTAGGTTAAAAAATTTTATATATGACTGAGAATGTGATTGATTTTTTTCATGTTTGTTTATATAATATACCTACCTGGGATACTAAGCAAAATAATAGCAGACTCGGTTTTACTGAGTCTGTTTATGAGAGGTTTTAAAATGTGCAATACCCCTCACACCCCTAGCATCGACTTTTAAAAGCGGAATTCTATTACAGTAAAATTGCATGTACTCCATGATCCCAAGGTACAAGAAAGAGTAACAATACTGAGTCCAAGTAAAACATGTTGAACTGGAAATGGGCATTTTTTTATTTGGAAAATTAATCTGTCAAATACTAAGATATTTCATCCAACTAGAAAGTTACCGTAAGGCAAAAATTGTACCAAAAGAAATTACAAGAGGATGTGGAAAGGGAAAGGTTGTTTTTATACTAGACATAATAAAAAAGAAACGGTATTAAAAACAAAAGTGTGCTTTCACTTTGAAAAAAAAATAAGGAGAAGGAAGATGCTTGCCGCCGATTGGCCGTCCATCATCACGCGGTGAAAAGGAACTCATTGACTGGCTGTGAAATAATGACTAACGAAGCCTCAACTGTACCACAATGAAATCAAACATATCTTTGTCTTTTCTGAAAAATTAACTTTATATGAACAGCTTGTTATTGACGATGACGAATTATTTATTGCATACTTGCAGAGTTCCCAGTGGCTGGTCCCGCATATCAACAAATCCGCCTTCTATAGCACTGCTGCTTGGATAATACCCGGTACCCGTGGCAGAATAACGAGTACCACCGGGACAGTCTACATTACCTGGAACAAACGGCTTCTTTTACCAGTTTTGTAGAGATCTTCACAAGAGCGTTAGCTTATCTTCATGCAAAATGTCATGAAAATAAAGGGCAATGCATAAAACAGGATATATTTTAGTTTCGACGATATCATTTTAGTGGACATGCATATTAGTATCTAGGTCTCATTGAATAAATGATTTGAGTCTGTTTTGATATTATGATCTGTGTTACGACATCGGTACTTACTCTATTCTTGGCATATTTATTGGTTAATAAACTCCGATCCTCCAAGGTTTTTCATAAAAATGAACTCATAAGAAAATTGCCCGAACTGTACCAGTATTCCTTAATTAAATATTTAATATTAAGGCAAAGACTTTGTTTAGATTAATTGCAATTATATTTATGATCTATTTCTGTAAAAAATTGATAAACGCACTTCTTGGTAAGCAACATCTTCTAGATGCATGCCCAGAACACATGTTACTAACGTAACTTCCGGCACAATGGTTGCTGTCTTCCTGACACTTTCCATGGCGAGCTATGCATTTCGAGTCATCCGCAGCTGAAATCCAAGGATACAGTCTTAGATAAGTTAGATAAGCATGGGTGTCTAAGAAAAACGTTAACATGTTTTCGATCCTCTTTGGTTGAAAGTCTTCCTTTTGCAGTTTTAATTAAAGAAATATTTTCTTTCATATTTACAGCCTTGCAGATCCTGATTTCTGTGCGTCTGTGACATCAAAACAAGTCCTAGTTTACACTGGTTTATTTCAGCTAGACAGCAAAGACAGCTTGAAGGTTTCTTATCACACTCAGGTCCGCATCAAAGTGCGGGTGTCATATGGGGAGGTGCGACCGTGATCAGAGTCAGATTCGACCTCCAGATTGAGCGGTTAGCATCTTGTTAACTAACACATTGCTACCCTTTAATTCTTTTTCTTAATCATTCTAATGAAATAGAACGATGGATTTTATAATGCCAGTAGAAAGTAATACACTACTAAGAACATCTGTGCTTTACGAAGTGCAATGCACGTTATGCCAAATAAAAGGCAAATTTCTTCTTAATTTCTGTTAAATTAGAACTTACCTGCGGCCTGTATCAAAATATGAATAAAGACAACGGCGAAATAATTCATATTTAAGCTTTGACAATGGAACTTATACTTCCAATTTCAAACAAGACTTTATCAATTTCTTATCTATATAATTGCATAATATATGAGGGGTATACAATAAGTGGTATTTTCCTGATGGCACGAGACGTGTTAGACTCGGAAAGTTTGGAAAGTACATGCTACATATTGTAGATAAAGAGCTTACATTTTTTTCTGTTTAACTTTGTATGTTATGCTTATTGTTGCAGGACTTAGACGATCACTTAAAGTTTAATGATAATATTACCAACGCAGATTCATCAAAGTTAAATTTTTCTGTAAGAAAATGCCTTGCGTATTACCTTAATGATTGCACATCCATTCGTTATGAACAATAATTTACATACATGTATGTACATAGAACTACTTCAGACTCCAACAAATAAGCTATGTGACGTTATTATCTTGAAAGGGATATTCTTTAACACCATTTATGTTAACATTATGGTTTCCAACAGAATACTTTGAACAATTTTGAAAAAAAAATGACGTTCAGTGCACTGTATCTAAATAAACGTTAAATTTTGCAAATATTGACACATTTAGTCTTTTGAAATCAAAGTACACAGTCTGAAGATCTCGTATTCAAATTTGTAATTTTATTTAAACACTAACCACAGGTAAAATTTTGATACAACCCAAGTATTAAACTATTCTAAACTTCCATAAGCGGACAGTTACAAACGATAAACCATTATCTTAAATTGTTCATAACACAAACAACTGCGATCTGAAATAATTTATTACATGTGAAAGTTCTTTTTGTTTCACTTATACCAACTCGAAAGAAGTTTGACTCACGCCATTCTTTTCTTTAATAAATGGAGGTTATGGTTTCAAATGTTTTGACTACTCTATATCATATTTTACCATCATAGTACATGTCTTAAGTAACAAGGAACGGAAGGTGGGTTTATTTAGTTTCCTAAATGATATCGCAAATCGCTTTAATCACGCAAAGGACGGTATATTAGGAAACTAAATTATCTGTCTATATGACATACCTTGACACATTATGCATACTAACGCCGTTGCTAGGTCACACCAAACATAACACAGCGTACTTACTAGATACTACTCCTTCAGGAACATGTGGCAGTTGAGCAGATAGATAAAAACACGTTTATTATTTATAGCTGATACGGACTGAACACAATTGTCATTCCTACCATCCATGATCTGTCTTACATTTTCTTGATAAGTGAATTGATTCACTCATATTAAATTATACACGTCGTGTTTATATCGGACGGTTCAATTGACACATTCGCCTATATGGTTAGTAAGAGTGTGAGTGTGTATGCTGAACGTCACGTAATACCTTTTCATCAAATGTTTAATATTCAATCATCCTAATACATGCAAACCCTGAAGCATGAGTGCAATTACAGTTGCCTGCAAAAAACGTGTATATCATTAAGATAAAGTAGTTATGAGACTAGACTAAAATGTGTTCTAAATGTATCATCTTTCATTTAGGTTATCAGATATTATCAAAATTGGGTAAATAAACATCATATGTCTCGGTATCACATGTAAATGATTTAGTACACATTTGTTTAAATATGATTCAAATTATGTGGAATTATTTTGATACATAAAATGGGTAAGTACATATATTTTCATTTCCTTATATAATTATATTATAATAATTATAATGACAATGACGTCATCCGTTTACTTTGTTTGTTTTGGGTTTAACGCCGTTTTCAATAATATTTCGGTTATGTAAAGGCGGGCTATTAAGCTAACCAGTGTTCCTGGATTCTGAGGTGGAGGACGAGTTATTTCAGACACAGTGTCTTTAATCAAATCGTCACGGAGAACCTACGGCCCGCCCGAGGATCGAACTCACGACATCGGCGCTCTCCCTATTGAGCTAAGCGGGCGGGTTACTTATTTTAAATATATACTTGTTTGCAGAGTGAGCATACACCACTTCCTCAATTATCATTCGGTGGTATATGGCAAGGAGAAGACAAAACAGATAACAGACATTACAAACATTGTACCAGCCATTAACATGTAAATTGTTATACCGTGAATGCTACTAAGCGTATCAAAACATTAATTTTTGCCACACATACAATTGTATGTTGCAATTTTTGTCGAATAAAGTCTTCTGTTGTTTTTTTTTTGCTTGTAAATATGAGACCTGTCATTGACTCGCTTAGAAATAAGTTGTTCCATCCATTCCAGATGGGGACTTTCGTCGACTGCTCACGTTAAACAAGAAACATTTTTAATATTATTTTAAATGGAGCAAAGCGTGTTCAGAGTTACTTCTGAAATATAATTCATTTTGAAAAGTTCAAAAAAAAGAATATATCAGACATGTTATATCTGTTTGACCAGGACTAGACAGTTCATGTGACAATGCTCATTTTTTTTTTTACTTTGTCGCCATGTTATAACTTGATGTTGTTTTCCAGATAAAAGAATACATTATTGCTTGGTGGTTTTATTGGTCATAGATGGGCTATTTCTGTGTAATGGAGCAGACGACCTTTCCAAAGACACAGCATTAACGGTAAGAACCTATTTTCAGTACAGTTCAATAAGATATAAAATCACGTTATATTAACTTGATTTAGGAATCGAAATCATGAAGCATATCGAGATGTCGACAGAAGAACAATGCTGGTGTGCGTTATTTGGAAATGAGCCACGCCATGAGAAAACCAACATAGTGCGTTTGCGACCAGCATGGATCCAGACCAGCCTGCGCATCCGCGCAGTCTGGTCAGGATCCATGCTTTTCGCTAACAGTTTCTCTAATTGCAATAGGCTTTGAACGGCTCAAATGATAATTATATTTATGCATATCATTCCCTTTTCGTTTAAAAGTGTCACGTGTCTTTTTTTTTTAGGAACCGGCCGGCCTGAATCTGCCTCACAGTAACCAACATGCAAATGTAAATGGACAAGGCGCGGACATTAATTTGAATGATGATGAAGTGAACATAACTTCCCAATCAGTAAAATCAGAACCACCAGCAACACCCCCAGAACCACCAGCAACACCCCCAAAACCAGCATCAGCATCAGTGGGAAGTACAACAGTTACTTTTCCACCGCAACCATCAGCGGCAACAGCTACAATGAAACCAGGAGGAAAAGACGCGACGAAAATAATTAATTTACTTTTTGCCATCCTGTAAGTTAAATTTGTAATGAAGTCTAGGAATCGTTTAGAATCATATAAACCAAACAGAAAAGTAAAAAAGAGAAACAGCAGTTGCTGTACCAATAAGATATTTAGGAATAATATTGTGAAGACAGCAACATTTTACCAGCAGTGATATGGAAGATTTAAAAGCACACTATCGCTGACGGCTCTCGCACAGAAGACGATAATGTCCAGTCATGCCTTTAAAAGTAAAGAACCATTTGATAAGTAATGGTCAAAACATGACTCTTCGGTTTCCCGAATAGTGTTTATTAGTGGGTGAAATGTGTTGGAAATTAATTAAACGACAAGAAATAGTGAATCACTGCTATACTCGAACAGAACTTGTAGATTTTATTTGAAATTTCATTGGGTGAGGTTAAAGGTAGGATGTTCATTCCCTGAAATTTGTAATTAAGTGGTTCACACTCTTTGTTTATTGTAATCCATCATATTCTGAAATAGGTTTAGATGTAAAGATTTTAGAACATTCATCTTTAAGCGTGATATAAGAAGTATTATAAAATAACTTGTACCTTAGATTTAATTTACATATGGAGTTCAAAGATACGGTGTCTTGCTGATAAAGAAACGTAATTGTTAATCGCTGAGAGCAAACAGTTCGATTTCGTATCAATATCAAATTTATGTTTATGAGTCTCTGTGTTGTGGCATATTCTGGTAACTGGTCAGGATTTGTTTTGGCTAATTGTTTTATAAAGACCGACCACAAAATAGCTGAAAGCTGTTGTGCATCGATGATGGTAATTATATGATACAAGTATCGACATTTTTACAGTTACCAATTAGGACGATACATAGTTTCTGCAGTGTAAGATAATAATTTCGCTTTGATTTTAAAAACTTTAAGATATACTTATACTTTGAAAAAGCTTACTGAATTAAGAATGCTAAAAAGATTCATTAGCAGATAAAGTTGTGAAATATCACATTAACTTAGATTGGGCTTTGTATTGTCTGTCTTTCTAGTATCATATGCATTATCAAATACCACAGTGTTCTTTATTTGTTTCTGACCGGTTTATTCCCTTTGTTTAACAGATTGGTTGTAACAGCAATTCTGATGGCTATTACAGGATTTTGTATGATGGGTCTCCGGCGTCGGTATGTAATTGTCTCGCAACAGCCAAGATACGAACAACTGAAGACAGTTCCTGCATGAGTTACTTCATACAAAAAATGATTTGATTTTAATATACATGTCTGGAAATGCAAAAGCGAATTATGGTTCAAGCAAATATTTTTCTGTGGTCTTTTTTGTCAAAATGTGTCGAAAGAAATTTCGTTTAAAGAAATGAGAAAGATCTGTAATGTTAGCTTACATTAGGGTCATTTGACATTCATGCTGCTGTAAATGTGATTCAAATTGATAATAAAATATAACAGGTAAACGAAACAAGAGTGACTTGTGTTTTATAGGTCAATACGCAATTTAGCTTTATGTACACCTCTACATTTTTGTCTATCTTAAAGATTAGATTTACATTAAAAGATGAAGCTAAACATATTTCATCGAATCGAGTGACTTATTAATAAGAGATTGATTGGCTACGACTGTTAACATACGTCAGTTCTCCTTAAAAAGTTCATTTTGGGCCCTTGGAAAGCTTGTGTTGGGACACAACATTAGAACGTTTGCTATTCTAACTCGCGATTATTAATGTTTTTTATCGTTTCAGAGATCTATATCATTAAACGTGTGCAGCATATGCCCAAATATAGCAATGTCAAAGAAAGAGAAATATAAGGAATAAAATACAGGTGTGTAGTTACCATCTGCATTCAGTTAAAGTATTTAGACTCAGGCATACTTTAAACAGCCCAACATATCAAGATGGTAACAACTGATATCCCCTCATACCCTCGTGGCGATGGATTCCATCAGAAATAAGGTGTCGAGTGTGATTGATATAAGTTGTAGACCTTGCTTCACAATCGACCTAAAATAAATTCTGTAAAAACTAATAACTTACCCGCATTTTTTTCATAAAATAGTTGAGCAGATTTACTTTTCTGAGAATTGGCTATAATTGGCGTAAATAATCGCGCAAAAGCATTCGAAACATACCGCTCTACAGACTAATGAAGATAACTGGGAATACAAAATGAAATATCGTGGGCTCAGCGCGAAACTATTGTATCTAACCTTTTTCTTTATTTATATACAGTTACAATAGTTTCGCGCCCCTATATATATATATATCGTAGTATATCAGTTATAGAACATATATCAGTATACAGTTACAAAATATAGATACCACCTTATAGATACGGGATTGCTTACCTTAGCTGCACTTGACTAAATGACTCGGTGATTTGGCACCAAAGCTTGTAAAAATAAACCAGATTGATGAGAGCCAAGCAATTATGTAATGGTCCATTAGGTGACGACAAAAGGAAAAATGTAGTCAATTGTCTGTTAATTTGAATTTATCATCAAGTTTCCTTAACAAGACACTATCAAATATTCATTCTTGCCTTCCGAAGTCACGTTCTCGATTACATTTCCATATCAATCATTGACTATTGCTCAGATATATGGGACTGCTTCTCGAAGGTTATTAAACTTACACAGTAGATATTTCCACGATTGGGTTTTAAAGAAGTGTTACTGTTATGTTTAGTACGAAACATCAACAGATATAAATTCCTCAGTGGTGTTCTTGCAACTTACCTTTAAGGCTGTGCGCGCTGTGTTTCTTCATTTCTTTATTTTGTCTTTGTTGAGGCTTTTACAATGTCCATCGTCTGATATTGATTGATACTGTACACGTGCATATATACATTTCTGCTTCGATTTCGGATTGAGAGGTTTGCGTTCTTAGAACGTGGCTTTTTCTACTCGAACTTTAGAATCTAATTTGCAAAAATAGTTTAAAGCCATAATAGAACATATTCAGAAAATGATGTATGATATAATTTGCCGAATCAAAGGTGTTCCAAATGCATTTTATAACTCGAGCAGCAAGAATCTGAATTACAAGGAATGAATTATCATGAGATACGTGTAGCAAAGAATATACCACCAAGGTGTTAATCGGGTAAAAAATGGACACCTTTCGTCGCTGCTTAACAGTTTTTAACGTTTACTGGGATCATAATCGAGTATTTTTAAACTTCAACATTGGGGTAAAAATATATATATTTTAATAGACCTGTAGTTTTATCCATTGTCAGTTTCAGAATCAGTCAGAAAATGCTCACTTCATTAGCCCATTTGCTTGCTTAAAGTGCGTCTTCAATTTTTATGGGAAAAAAACAACAAACAAACAAACAAACAAACAAAAAACACAAAAAACTGACGTCTAAGTTAGTGTGTATAATGGTTATTAAAAGATGTAACAGTTTTATGTGTTTATATGGGACGTACATATTAAGAATCGAGAGGATTCACACTCATGTAATCGTAATTGAAATCGAATGTAACTGCTTACTTCCAATTTATCTGATTCCATTTAATGGTAATCTACCAATATGTAGTCATATTATGATGTCATCGATTACATGTTAAAAATATTGGCCTCATATTTGACCCTAACACAGCATTTTGCTTTGTTTATTTTAAATAATGTGAGAATATTCGTCAGTCTCATGAGATTTCGGGTTTCGACCACCAGCTTTTGCGTGGTCGTAAACCGAGTTTTCATTTACTTCATAACAGTCTTTTCTTGTTGCTGTTTTGTTCTGTAAATTATTCAGTTTGTTATAAGTATCATCTTCTTCAATTTTAGCCGTACCTTCTCCAGCCTTGTCATTTCTAATAATTTATGTTAATTGCTTTAGTTTCATTACTAGCAGCTTCAGGTAAGTGTTCATCATTTAAACAAATATCCATGTAATGACTGTCAGGCACTATGGAGACATATCCCGTTCCGTTTGAGTGATCTGAGTTTTCTACAAATTTTAAAGAATGGGAGCTGTATGTCTCGTTCGTGACTCCAGGAAGAGAATCTCTGTTGGGTGTCAAATCATTGCCGCTGTATACAGCAACTGATTCGTTCTGTCTTGCCCTTTTTCTGCGCCTCCTTTTATAACAATGATATAACTTTTAAGGTGTGCGTACATAGAACGTGTATTCAAAGGGCATGAAGTACGACGGGCTTAGAAATTAAAATATTTGTTATACTATGGCCTATATTGATACATTTATTTTTATTTTACCAGAGTATAGTATGTTAGAAGAGGCGAAACTGACATTTTTGTTCTTCATTTACAAATACAGATACATAAACTTTTAAAACTCAAAAACAGTCGTAGAAACACAAACAAAAACTATATTAACTTACAAGTATACAATAATATTTGTCAACATTTTTTTTATCTTAAGAACATTGGTGAACATGTCTTACCTTAAGAAAATAAGTATTATCACTGCAGTAACCATACAAATGAAAATAACACATGGAATCGATATGTAAACTGCAACGAGAGAACTGTCTGAAAAACAAATACATAGATATATTATTATAAGTATTGAACTATATTGCATAAATATACACATCGGATAGTAGTAAATCAGACTATAAACCACATGAACACATGAAGGTCTTGTTTATTTTTTTATTATCATAGGGAAATTCTGAATATTTAAAAAAAAAAACATTTAAATTGGAGTTGT
This sequence comes from Mercenaria mercenaria, assembly GCF_021730395.1. Lineage (NCBI taxonomy): Eukaryota > Metazoa > Mollusca > Bivalvia > Venerida > Veneridae > Mercenaria > Mercenaria mercenaria. Next base: position 27,228,954 of record NC_069364.1, on the reverse strand, counting down.
AGGCTACTTGGTGACTGTATATGTGAAGAATTCAAAATAGGAGAAACAATGGTCAACACACGGGAGGGTGGGAGGGGGGAGGACGGCTATATGTCCAACCGCAGTTTACCTATGATTTTAGCAAAGTATAGTGCACTTAATTTTCGTAGTCAAATAATATTAGCAAGGGTCACTTTAATTCCAGGTGGGCGGATTCAGCCAGATATTGTATCGCTTTCAGCCAAAGTGATTAAACAATCAAAGAAATCTGATTCTGTCCCAGAAAATCCTGCATTGACCGAAATGAAGCAAATTATTGCCGACTTTCCCCTCGTATGAGTTCGGCAAAAAGCTTAGTATTGCGGCAAATATAAGTTAATTGATAATACATTGTATCACATAAAGAAATTTGATAACCTATACCAGTATACTTGTCGCCATATGACCTATAATTATGTTGGTGTGACGTTAATTCCAACAAAAACAAAACAAAAATATATTATTTAGTAACTATATGTATATTTAGTCAACAGAATATTCAATGGACGTCATTTTTCTAATTGGCGGAATCAGCATCGAGCAAATTGTGCCACGAGTTTATATTTAAAGGAGTTCATCACAATATTTTGTGCGCAGCTCAATCGCGCAGCAAGCGATAACCACTGTAAAGTTCAGGATTCGCCGCCGAAAGAGCATAATTGTCGGATATGCAGCACACTCGCGCAAAAAATATCGTATGTATTGACAATATAGGTCGTGCATATTTTACCTTTAAAAATGATGGTGTTTTATTGGAGGAGTAGTCGTAGGTAGTGCTCGAATCGAATACATTCTCGACAGCCAAAGTAAACTATTCCGTCCAGTAATGTTTCAGCCGACTCCAAGTCACATAAAATTCCAGAAAATCTTAACGTAGATCTATCTCCTTCAAGTTCAAATGTGACTTGCTAAAAATGTTGTTATACTTCTTGTGCCACCTCCCGCATTTCACATAGTAAGACCAGAGTTATGGCCCTTGACAGTCAAAATGTACATAAAGGGTCTAAACATTTGTGTCGCATGTACCTCAAAAGTATATGCGCCAAGAGTCATGAAACCATACAAGAATTAAATTGAGCCTGCGAAGTTGTGCACCAGTGCTTTTGTTTGAGGTTTCACTCAGTAAAAACAGATTTATGTCCCTTGACGTGGTCAAATATATACGTAAATGGCATGTGAAAGCTTGTGTAGCACGTATCTCAAAAAGTATTTGACCTAGAGGCATGCAACCTTAAAGGAGCATTATTCCGCATGTGAGTAAGAAAAACAGTTATGAAACTGATTATAACATTGTGCAATTTGTTGTGTAAGAAAAAAAAATGTTCATAATTTTTAGGTGGGTGGGGTAATAAAAAAATACTTTTGTGGGCGGAGTGAATATTTTTTAATTTTTCTTGAAAACAAGCATGGTTTGATAATATTTTTTGGTTTAGAATTTTTTGTCTTAGTTTTGGCTTTCAAAATTTAAAATTTTGTAAAATTCTGTCCGCTAGATTTTTCATATCATTAAGAATTACTTCGTTTTTTCTCAGTTTCAGATACTTTCGACATCTGTCAAGAGTAATTTTTCTGAGTTAATATATCTTTATGTTGACATTTTATGCATAGTTATAGTGGTTTCATTAATTGTAATGCATAAACAGTAACATCAGAGTGAAATTTTAAGTAAATAATTGTTTGCAGTAGTTTTATTATGCCATGTATATATTGTTTCTTCAGACAAAAATACCGATTTGGTGTTCTTAATAAACTTTGAATATTGAAAAAAGAAACACGGGTACCTATCATTTTTATTTTTAACTTGTCATACATCAATCTATAAATATGCAAAGTTATAGAAAATTCTGTCCACTAGAAATAATTGTAAAAAACATCTTTAAATAGTTTGTTTTCAGTTTTGATAGCTGATCCAAACAATTGTTTAAATGAAAGCAACTTTCAATGAGTTCACTTCAAAGTTATATGTTTCAGACAACTTATATATTTTTAAGTTTTAATACAAACCATTGGCTTTATTGTAAGTTGGTGCTGTCGATGCTGTATCTGTTTCTGTAATAAAAATATACATGTTAAACGTAAACTACGTGTGTTAAACCAGTACAGAAAATATCACATAGCAGATAACTTAAAAAAACAACATATACGCATTGGGTTAACCTGTCGTTTCTTAGCTTTCTTCAAACTGTTACTTTATCAAATTATATATTTTGAACTATTAAAATATATTATATTACCATTTGATAAACATAATTAATCAGTGACCTCTAATTTGATGGAGTGTCAGGAGATTTTTTTCATGTTTTTCAATTGACCTTTTGCAGATGCAACTAAATTATAAGATGTATAAGAACTCCTTTGGAAATATAGATAACAACCAAGCAAAACCAATTTGATTGAAACTGTCTTGCTCTCCCTATCGACATATTAGTCTGTAGCAAATTGTAATCCAGTGATTTTTTTCATATTTTTTGAAAAATTATGTTTTTATGAAAGATTATGTGATACCTTTTAAGAATTCCATTGGTAACATTTTTTTCGACCATCACTGTGGCAGCCATCTTGAAAATCAAAATGGAGGCTATATTTTAGTTAGTATGCCCTTACATATTCAATCTAGCCTTCAAATAAACCTGTTTTTCTAATTAATAGATAGAAATATATATTTCTAAATAGTAAAGGATTGTATTTATAAGATTTCTTTAAAGTTTTAATCAAATATGAATTTTATATACATGAAAAACATAATTTTCAAATGAAATTATAGGTAGAAAATCGTCTTTTTTATACATCTAATTTTTAAATGGTAAAATGTGATCACTCTTTAAAAGAAATAGTATATTTATTCTAATACATACTTAAGACATTCATCTTAAACATAATATCAATTATTTAAAGAGACTGCATTTATAAATCTTGATTGACGGGATGTAGGAAAAAAGTCCCTGCTGCAATGAATACCTATTATAGTGTAAGAAAACACAAATATGGATAATGATGATAAAATTGGAGTTGTTATCTGGTTTTCTTTTCATATAAACATCATCATTGTAACTAGAACACTTTTTACATGTAAGAGTACAGCCTTTCCAAAATCTAATACAGGAAGCCTGCTACAAAAAAAATATGACAGTGTCATAAACTGGGATACCATTGTAGAAGCCAACATGAATTAGCATCAGCAGTTTTGAATTTCTTCAAGTATAATAGTAGGATATGACTTTAATATACCGCCTCGGTAGCCTAGTGGTAGAGCGTCCGCTTCGAGTGCGGGAGGTCGTGGGTTCGATCCCCGGCCGCGTCATACCAAAGACGTAAAAAATGGTACTAGTAGCTTCCTCGCTTGGCGCTCAGCATTAAGAGGGTAGTGCTAGGACTGGTCAGCCCGGTGTCAGTATACCCACAATGTGACTAGGTTGGGTATCATGTCACGTGTCTACGGCGTGATATTCCAGTGAGGCAGCACTATAAAGTTGGGCATTGTGCTCACTGCTACAAGTCTACAAAGTACAAGCAGACACCGTCGTTTATATGACTAAAAAACTGTTGAAAAAGACGTTAAACCCTAACACACACACACATGACTTTAATAAACTGTTTGCAGCTTTATACAAACAAGCATTGTTAATAGCCAAATTTCAGCATAATGAACTTGTTGGTGTAACATGTGTGCATCTAAATTTGGATATAGATAAGTATCCCTGTATGAAATATGACGAATTCCATCCCACCCCTTTCCTTTTTGTTTAATTTTAGGGTTTATGTCCCACCAAAATAATTTAGGAATATGGCAATTTTTCAGCTCTGAATGATAAAGGAAGGCCCAGGCACCCGCCATTATAGGCATGAGCAGATGCCCGGATAAAACAAATAATTTTCGGTAAATAGCGGCATTGCCAACTTAACTGAAAGAATTTTACGTCACTTGAAGGATTTCAACCCCACATAAGTGATGGAAAAGTGATTTGAAAGCCAAAGTCCAGAAAGACCTTTTAACCACTCAGTTATGCATTGCTCTGAGACAGCCGTCATTTAGTAAAAGAATAACACCACAAAATGAATATTTGATAATTTTAACAACAATTTATCTTTAAATTACTTTCCTGTATTTCCTATTTATTTTATTCAAGTTAAAAGTTTTGTAATAAAGCACTGTACATCATAACTGCAGCTCCAAACTGGAGAAAAATTGGTACAGTGTGAATGTTCATTCTAAAATATCTGCATAATGTTCTCACATTTTGTAATTATCTCCCTTTTTACTTAACCAAATAGATAAATACTGATAATAACACACAAAGTTTACATTGACTTATTTAATGTATTAATGCAATCGCTTTGCTGATAACTGAATAATTTCAATAATATAGGATGCCAAGAAGCAAATACACATGTTTGCTTTTTACCTCCCTTCACTTTGTCTTTATCATGTTATCGCTATGCTTTAAATTGTAAAGATTAACTTAAAAGACATACAATATGGTTGATTTTGACATATTTTGTATAAAGAAATGTATTTTGTTCATGTCAAATCTGTATTTTAAAGATGTTGCAAATTATACTAACTTTATAACATTACAAGCAAATTATCTCACTTTAAGCACAAATTACTCCACTTTAAAAACACAAGACAGAATTAAATGTTGCATTTAAACTTGTTCAATACAACCTAGCATTTATGTAACATACAAAGTGCATACAGTACATTTTAGAGAAATTCAATTGGTAAGAAAATGGAAAATAGCGTAATTTGAGGCGGCCATTTTGAAATCAAGATGGCCGCCAAAATAATGACGATAAAAAATGTTACCAATTGATTTTGAGAGATTGGGTGTTTAAACTTTCAAAAAGAACACAAGTTTGTAAAATATAGCAAAAAAAAAAAAAAAAAAATCACAAACTTTTATTTTCGGACAGTTCGGCACAGACTATATAGCCCTCTTTTACCAAATTATTCAATGAAATTTCCTCCCAATTCTTAAAACATAGATTTTGGCAGTGGACTAAGAAAGTAGTACAAGGGCACAGATATTTTGACAGACTGATTGTTCCGGTTTACAATATCACCTTTTCGGTTTCATGATGTTTAACTTTGGTAGATTTACCAATGGCCATTTCAATATTACACAGAAATAATAATAATAATAAGAGTTAATTAGCTTGTATATTGGGAGTGGAAGTGGAGGGGTACTTATATAGCAGTGTATATATGCATTTAAGTTTAGATTACAAGTTTCGTGTTTTCAGAACTATCTCGTTAAAAGAACACTTCCAGAGCTGATATATACAGTTTTGTTTAATGCACATTACCAGATTTGAATTTCCAGCATGCTTCTGTCCAATAAGCAGTCCCAATGCTTATATACATTATTTTGTGAGTAAGATTATGCCACTTCATAAATTCTTGTGTGTACGGAATGTCACCTTTACCAACCCGTACGATTTTATCTGACCAGCTGATCCAAAAGTAACGATACTCTAACTGAGACGTGATACCAGATTCCTGTATATAAATTGAAAATATATTAATCAAATTTCATACCATATGAAGCAATTTAGTAAATATTCAAAAGTGAGGTTTCCGACACACAACAGACGCGCATTTGTTTTTATAATGCGTGTATATATGTGGTTGTAAAACAGTTATGATTGCTAATCCCATTAAACTATTCTTAACAATCATATTTTAAATGACCGACCAGTTTTCAAATTTTAATATCGAAAGCAAGGATAAGATTCTTTTGAAAACAAACATCGTTATCGAATAATTTTACGCGCCATGAAGGATAAAACGTTTAAATAGACGATTAATTTTGCTTTTCGTTTCGTCATCGCAATTATTTTTCTTCCCTTTAATGCAAATTTTTCCAAAGACTGACTGCAATCAACAGCAAGATCTCACTGCATTTTTACTTATTTTACCAGTATCCCATTGGAGCATGAAAGCCTTACCTACCATGTATGTAACCAATACAGAATGGTGTTTGTCTGAAATAGTTGATGCAGTGTTATTCCAAATACCAATACCAATTTCCAACACCTTCTTTTCAAAATGTCTTTGATTCTTTTGAAGCGATATATAAGCATCCCCTTTACACTGAAATAGACACAAAAGGTGGATTAAACTTCTGCAAAGCATTCGCTAGGTCGTTCTAAATGTAGACCTACGCCCTCTGCCTGTCAGATGCTTGCAGCCCATGTTGAATTAGTAGAGAAATGGTATTCAAAGAAATGGTAGAATAACGATGACTTATGAAAAACTTTTAACTGATTTGAATTACATACATTAAATAAGAACGTTTACAAAATCATATTTTAATCTTTTGAAATACCTTTAATTGAAAGGAAACAGAAGACGAATCTTGAATTCGAATACCGTCAGCATACAAGTTATGCAGAGTATAATTCGCAACTCCTGTAACCGGCCGACTGTAATACTCAATGACTACCTCTGCTGAAATATCAATTTGAACAACTGATTATAAATGTCACCAATAAAAGCTTAAAAATTCAAATTCCGTGCTCTGCATTGTTTATTTCCTCATCGGAACTTTGTAGATTTTGTGAAGTACGTTAAGTTTCTTTTTTGTGTGTTTCGTTAACTTTTCATGGTACAAAGTCTGATTTAACTTCTAATACCAAAACATTTTATCATACTCTTAAGCTTCGAAAACTATCGCTAAATAGAGGTCTGTATGATATTGAAATTGTGTTTCATCTGATGTTGTTTATCTGTTGCCCTTGACACCAAATGCATATATTAACTTCTCTATAATATACAGAATTTTGGTGTAAATGATTTTTAACAATGAATAATCAGCACAATTTATAATTTGAAACTTACTTAGTATCGCATTAGCTGCCACTCTAAAACGCCCAACGACTATGTGGTTGGGAAAGTTCAATTTGCAAAAAATCGTTACTATGTTGTACGTTATTATAAAATGTTGTTTTCGTCTTTTCCTTCTTTGAAATATCTTTAGCATAAAGTGGAATGTAATCATTCCCACATTTACGAAGAAGAATAAAGAGAACTTCAATTTGTAATTTACAATATTAATATACAGTGCACTATGAGAAAACCGAACTCTTTAATACCCGGGAATTTTTCAAAACCGAACAACATAAACGGCCCCAAAGCTTGCCACTAAATTATCTTAGTAAGTCTGCTTTGATAAAACCGAACTCTGTAAAAATGGTACACCGAACATTTTATGATTTTTAAAGAATGGTTAATTTTTAACTGTTATGGTGCTAGAACAGGTATTTTTTCCAACTGTTGCCCACTGAACGATGATCAGTGCGTTATTTCGCCTGATGTTTGTAATTTTGTCTAATTTTTATGTACATGTATTTATTCATTACCGTTTTGTGTTTGTGTATTGTCTAGAGTGGTGCCGTGGATAAAAGTGGAATCGTAAAGATATACAATGATAAAACGCATGTCAGCATTCATTTGATTAGTCAATGTGTTCATTTACAGCGTAAAATATTCAAATAGCGCTTTTGCGAATGAGATATTAAAATACTAAGGAACATTGACAATAAAATACATTGACAATGAGTGATGAAACAGAGAAACTATTACATGCACCCGAAACAGAAATAGCTCGTTTGTACCTGGGTAGGGTTTGTACCTGGGTAGGGTTATAATATAACATTCAAGTTAAAGCAGTGGAGAGTTTTCATAGAGCATTTACTTGAGGTACGATAATAATGTAATATACCTACCCTTGAATGCTTTTAAGAGTATTTTTAATTGAATAAGCCACTGTTGTATTAAAACATCTGATTAATAATTATTCAGCATACGAGACAATTTAACTGCATTAATTGGTTAGTTAAAATGCTATACTTGATTTCCTCTTGAATACAAATGATTGTGTACTATAGTATTTACCCTCACTTGAAATATGAATAATTGGTTTTGTGCATTTGAAAACATAAACCCTATGTATAAGTATTTAAAGTATAGCTAACAAAGTCAAATTTATTTTTGGTGCTCCTCCGGGGACTGACACCTGAGTAGAACCAACGACCTTTCATAAGGCAGCTGGATGGCATCCTCGCATGAATAATAACTATATCGAAAGGGCTAGTGGTTCGAAGTCAGCGGTCTTAACCGCTCGGCGACGGATTTGTATGAAAACGAAATAACTTCCTTACGATTGATTCAGGAATTTAACGATGAACTTATAATATAGTGTCAATTAAATACTTTCTGAAAGAATTAAGTTCTTTCAGGCACGTACAAAATTGTTACAAAATATTCAAAATAGTTTTAACATAAATCAAAAAAGAACAAAATACCTTGTAAACTAGGCAACAACAAAACCATCGCATGTTGCAATATTTTCAAAATCTTATCCGTCATATCCATTTTCCAACCCAGGAAGAGAATAAACACGTTTATACACGGAAGTTTGTAATATAATTTACGGGTTTAGATAGAAATTTATAAAGGTGTATATGTATAAAATTATACTAAGTGTAATTAAAACCTTTGTTGGTCACGGTATGCGGACAACGAGACAACTATAAAATACGTTTCATGGAATTTGTAAGATTTGGCTAGTACCATATTTCCCCCTCATTTCGGATACAAGGACTTTATGTATATGTTGAAAATGAGAGTAATTAAAACTGTGCTAGAGGTTTACAAGGAATTTTGTACTGACATTATTATGAGGATTTTTTTCCTACAGTGATGGGTTTGTACAAGTTGAGTCTGCTAATTCCCCAGTCCACTGCAGAAACTGTTGTAGAGAGAAGTTCCAGCATGATACATACAATGTGTGACTCTAACTTCTTTTTTATGTTGTTAATGTCTAAAACATATTCCTCAATTTTATAAAATGTGCGCTATTTCTTTCCTCTCAAAAGGCCTGGGTCCCTTCCGCAAGTTCTAAAAAACCCTGACAGTAAATACAGACTTGATGGAATTGTTAATTCTGAATAAAAGTTTGTATGTAGAATTGTCGGATTATGGTGATGCTTAAATTGGTGCGTGAGTGTGGTTGTGCTTGACTTAAATAAAATCATCCATGCTTCATTAGAACGTTCGGACACGGTGATTTTGTAGTTACATTTAAATAGGAATATTTGAATATCACTTTTTCAGCGTGTTAGTTCATTCATTTCAGTATATACGGCTTGATGTTGTGTGATTCATGAATAGAGAGAGGCTGCCAACATACACAGATACAAACAGAAACCAGGAAGAAAAGACGTGACGAAAATAATTAATCTGCTTTTTGCCATCCTATAAGTTATATTTGTAATAAAATCCAAGAATCATTTCGCATCATAGAATAAAACCAAACAGAAAAAAAGCAGACTCGAATGAATCGAGTCTGTTCAAGAGAGGTAATCAAATACCCTTCAGCGATTTTGTATTATATAATTTAAGTGAATTAACTCTACGTTCCCAAACGACTACGCAATTAAACATCACCGAGTCCGAGAATGGTAGGCTTTTAAGGTCGTCACATGTCACTCTAAGGCCGCATATATAAGCATTTATTTTTAAACGGTTGTCATTCGCTGCTAGATCCATGTTTTGTTGTCTGAGGTATAACCATGCAATTAGTACAAAGTACTAGTAGTTAGGCCTGTTATCAACAACCTTCTTAGGTCAATGATGATGCTATCATTTTCTTTGCATAAGAATCGATGAATTCAGCATGAAATACCGATAAATTCTTCTTCGGGAAAATGACAAGTAAATACTAATTTAAGCGTCATGGCAACTTCATTAACAGCATTATCCGACCCAGATTTGTAACTTTTACTCTTTTGTTAAATCATTACTTACCACTTACTTATTTTCCAAACTACACGATTTCCTTGGTGGATTTATAATTATATAACGCTGAATGGGGATAGTAATTGTCTGAAAACAAGCTCCGAATAGAAATCAGAGATAATGAATTGTGTTTTTGAGACTTAAAAAAAAGAAGAAGGGAAAAGCAGTTGCTAAACTATTAAGGTATTTAAGAAATATGTCGCGAAGACAGCAACATTTTAACAGAGTTAAAAGCACAGTACGTATCGCTGACGGCTCTCGCATAGAAGACGATAATGTTCAGTCATGTCTTGAAAAGTAAAGAACCCCATGATAATGATCAAAACATGACTCTTCAGCTTCCCATCTCACTAAAAGGCAAGGAATGTGATAAGAATAGTGTTTATTAGTGGGCGAGTGTGTTGGAAATCCATTAAATGAGAAGAAATAATGAATCCCTGCTAAATTCGAACTTCAGTGGTAGATTTTACTAGAAATTTCCTAGCCATCAGAACGTTGCTTCAGGTTAGAGGTAGGGACGTTGCAATAGAAACGATAAATAAATCATGTTTATTGTCTGAAGTTTGTAACTCTCAATTTGTCGTATCTCTCATATTCTGAAATTTCATTAAAATAGGTTTAGATGTAAAGATTTTAGAACACCATAAGCTTACACATAAATTCATAACTAAGTGTTATGTTATAAAATAGCTTGTACCTTAGAGGCTGAAGGTCAGTAATTCAAATCCTTCTTTGTTTCATATAAAGAACGACAACTTCAGGTCGTCTTTGCATATCTTTTTCGAGCATCACTTTTTCCTGTACCTATTTTTCATGAAATTTCTATCATGAATTAACGTAAAAATGAAAAGAAAATAGGGGGTTGATTAGTTCCAAGTGAAATGCCAGTCAGTTGTGGTCTGTTGCCCAAAAAATGGCTCATATTTGCTCTTGTCCGCACAATAAACACCTACTTCCGGTTTTGATCTGCAAAACTCGCCATGTGGGGTGTATAAACATAAAAACTGTCTTATTTCATGCAGAATGAATTCTAGCAGTGAAAAATATGATTAAAGTACTCGTTCTACACGAATTTGTGCAAAAATGGGAAAAATAGGATCTATATATTTATTATGGATTCTTTCGAACTTTTTTCTACACCACGGAAGCACATTTTCGACCGAATTATTGACCTTATTCCTATAAGAAATATCTTTTATTTCTTTCTCCAAGAAAGATGTAATACCAAACGTATTACCAAGTTTCATTTTGAAATTTTGAGAGTTTAGAGAAATAGAGACATTTAATCGAAGCCACTCCTTACCCATTTACTGGGTGAAATTTAGGGCCTATGGTCGCTTCTCTGTAAATTTTGGTACAAATTCCGCTTTTTGCTTGTTTGCATTATTTTTTATTTGGATTCTGAAATATAACATGAATAAGGCCCAAATGGATGCATTTTGTGCATTTTCGGATATTCTTGAGACAAACAATTGGCGGCCTTTTGTTTTATCAGCTTTTAACAAAACGCATCCGTATACGACTCAACGCAGCTAATATAGAAATCGCATAACAAGCATATTTCAATCCCGGGCTGCTGTGACTTTTATGTTTGCCCCTCTCTACCGTTGAAGATATACCTTTCAAATTTATAGTGTGATCTACAATTTGAGGGGTTACGCTGCCGATTCTGTTCAATAGTTAGGGCAGGATGACGGTATCAGTTAGGAGTAAAATTTGAGGTTTACGGAGCTAATGCTACAATACGCCGCATATGAAAATTATTTGATACTTGTTTTTTTTTTATTGCTTTCAGCTTTCACAGATGATGGCATGACTTTGGAGTAACAAATTAATATTTACAGAGCAAATGTTACTGTAGGTTGCGTATGAAAGCTATATTACTCTTGTTAACCTTTTATCAGCTTTTCACAAAACGCATCCGTATACGACTCAACGCAGCTAATATAGAATTCACATTACAAGCATGTTTTAATCCTGGGCTGCTATGACTTTTGTGTTTGCCGCTCTCTACCATTGAAGATATATCTTTGAAATTTATGGCGTGATCTACAATTTGAGGGGTTACACTGCCGATTCGGTTCACTGGGTAGGACAGGGTGACGCTATCAATTTGGAATAAAATTTAAGATTTACAGAGCTAATGTTACTATACGCTGCATATGAAAAATATATATGATACTGGCTGTTCTATTTCTTTCAGCTTTCACAGATGAGGGCATGACTTTGGAGTAACAAATTGATATTTACAGAGAAATGGTTACTGTAGGTTGCGTATCAAAACCATATTAAACATGTTGATCTCTTATCAGCTTTTTACAAAACGCATCGGGATACGACTCAACGCAGCTAATATAGAAATAGCATTACAAGCATGTTTTAATCCCGCTGCTGTGACTTCTATGTTTGCCCCTCTCTACCATTGAATACATATCTTTGAAATGTATAGTGTTATCTTCAGTTTGATTGGATACACTACCGATCCGGTTCACTGGTTAGGGCAGGGTGACGCTATCTATTTGTTGCCTGAAGGCCGCAGGTATATTGGAATGCAACAAGTAGTAAAGCACATGGAGACTGGGTGATTTCACGTGATATTTTACCGATATGCGATTGGCTTATCGGATTTATGGAACGCCGTTATTGCAATAAAGCTGGCACTCTGTATGATATATATAGAGAAAGTCTTGTGACCTGAATTCCTCATTCATTATTTCATATAATTTATTCAAACTTTCAGCAGTGATCAATATTGATACCTAGTTGTGCATAAGGGATTTTTTAGATTCCTCTTTGTTTAATTTCTTGGATTACTCAACTAATATAGAAATCGCATTACAAGCAGGTTTTAATCCCGGGCTGCTGTGACTTTTATGTTTGCCCCTTTCTACCATTATTACTAATAATGCAGAAGTAAATGGTCTGATCAGTTTCCTCCAATGAAAGAATATGTAAGGAATGTTTATAAAATCCAAAAAGATATTACACAACATCATAACTCAATACTTAATCCAAATATTTAACTGTACAACAGTTTTCCTCTTAGAGATTATGCATAAGAAATTTGTGATCCAGTACAGAATACGATAATCTGTCACAGGTTGTAGATGCAGATGGAAATATCCGGCTCGAGGGTACCGCCAAAAGTTACACGGAAGCCAGATATTTCCACCTTCATCTTCAACCAGCGGTAGAATATTCTTACACACCATATTTTACAAACTATAAAATATATAAACAAAAAGAAATATATTCTGTGGTATACTTTTCTTACAGTAGCGTATTCAAACAAAACGCGCGAAATAAATATCCGTTCACAGAAATGAGGTAATGACGTTTTCTAGAGACACAACAATAAAATGTAGTAAAGTTTTATCATTTGAAGCGTATCGTTAGCTTTTTCTTTGAAATAGGTTATTTTGAATCAAGAAATATACCTTAAGGTAAAGAACAACTTATCAAGGTATTTAATTAATACCGAATTTCACAACAGTAAACAATGTATTATTGTGTACTCAAAAATATAAACTCCATTAAGTTCCAGTGGACTGCTTCTTGTATTTTGTGATTTTTTTTTTCTTGACTTAGAACAGAACAGAATAGAAACCTACGGTTACAACAATTGAATGACAGTTGTGTTATCTGTGTTTATGTAACAGAAAAACAAACATAGCTTACGTACGGTTTGTGTTGTTATATTTTCTGGTCCTTTGGGATCATGGAGTCCATTCAACGTATGTGTAATAAAGTTCCGCTGAAGCCGGTGCTAGGAGGCGTAAGAGATGTTTCATTACCTCTCATGAACAGACTCCATCAAACCGAGTCTGCTATTATTCATCTTGTTTGCATTCTTTGCTTCCAAAGGATCTTTTTACAGATTTTATTATATAAGATTTAAGTGAGATAACACCAAGAAATCTATTTTCATGTAGTGAAATGTATTAGAAGATTCTTCGGACGTGTAGATTGCAAGAAAGCAAAAAATAAAAGCAGAATCCGTTTCACTCAAGACATTTCACGAGAAGTGATGACATGTGTAACAGCTATCACGACTGCTAGCCTCGGCTTCCGACGGAACTCTATTATACATAAGCATTGAATGGACAACATGATCCAAAAGGACTGGAAAATGTAACAGCACAGAGTTTTACAGATAATATAAAACATTTAAAAACAAAGGTTAAGACAAACAAAATTGCAGAACGTTATTGCCGTTTTTTAATTATTGTATGTCTGCTTTGCAAAGTAAAATTGTCACAAGGAAATTATGTTGTTGACATAGAATGCATTATGATTTAACAAATATTTCGGAATATACGTTTATAGATATAAAAGGTTAACATTCTGTCTGTTTTTTGATAAAAATATAATATTACATAATAAAAAACAGTAAAAAGCCTACTACCGTCAATTCATCTTTTCCGGTGGGTCCGACGGCAAAAGTCGGTTTGAAAAAATGTTATGTCGAAACGAAGCGATAATAAGGTGGCAGGGGAGTGCAGATTTGCGAATTCCACATTGACGTGTGGGTACCAGTGTTGAAATATCCATAGAAATCTCGTTTTTGCTTATTTCTCTTTGAAACTACTATGGACTATTGCAGATACTATAGACTACATAAAGACAACTCTCCGGTCCTATGCACCTGTCGCTTTCCATGCCAGATGTAGTGAAAATTGGCCAAATCACCCAAATTTTATAGACCAAAATTAGCCTAACCGGGCCTCACTTTGAACTCTGCCATTCATCCATTTTGTATTTTTAAATCCAATTTCGTAGCATTTATGTATAGTGCGAACATAGATGCATACCCAGGTGGTGTGGAATGTGTCTCCCAACCACCACTTTATTTCCCTAATTTTCACTTGAAAAAAAGTGGATGGATAACAGCCGAGCGTCTGGCCGACTTTTTGTTCTGATGTTTATGTTTTAGCCTCAACCGGAAGTACGGAGCTAGGAATTTTAAAACACCCGCCATGTAGAATCATTAACCGTTCCTCATTCCCCAGATATATTAAAGAATTAATAACGATAAATAACCAGTAAGATAGATATGCCTTTATATCTATCCTGTCCTGTTTATACAGAAAATCGAAGGGGCCAAACTACGAAACCGCTCCCCTGCCACCTAAGCACTCGGAGATCAATTTCTGTACAAAGCCGAAATCAGACGATATGACCAGCTGCTCTAACGTTTCGTCTGCATTCATTTACCATGTGCTGTAACTTCGCTTACTCTTGCGATATGACTAACTGGATGAAGCGATGCGATAAGTATATTTATCGTAGAACAGGTCGAAACGAGGCGATATGACTAACTGGAAAAAGTGATGCGATATGTATAGTAATCGTAGAACAGGTCGAAACGAGGCGATATGATATAACTGCTATAACAGACTAAAGTGAAGCGAAATGATTAGATTCAGAAATAATTTCGATAACACGACAAGTTAACGTGACTAGCATTCAAAGATCAGCTAGTTTAACATGTCGAAGTATGGCAATAGTATTTGGAGACGACCATTACAGAATGAAGGGAAATGATATAACCAGAATTTTAATACCAACTACTATAGCTGGACAAAATGCGGCGATACGATAGGTATTTTGCGACCAACAGTGCGTTACATTGAACATTATGCTACTTGACAGAAAGATATATTTTGATTTGGCATAGTTCGCTTTGATATCTATATTAAGCTGTTATAATTTTAAATATTAAAAGAAATGTGTAGTTAATTCTCTTTGTTTATAGAGACCATGTTTGAAGAAATCCTTGGCGGATTTTTAGAAGCCTGTTTCAATCGAATCAAATGTCATCTTCTGCTTGCGTTACGTTTTGAACGTTTAATCAAATATTTGATACTTACCCTGAACTAGAAATAAATTTTAAAAATCGTTTTTTAAGCTCATACGTACCACAAGAGAAATAAATAATAAGATAATATGCAAAAAGATCCTTTGGAAGGATAGAATGCAAACAAGCAGAATAATAGCAAATTCGGTTTGACTGAGTCTGTTCATGAGAGGTAATGGAATATGCATCACCGCTCACGTCCACTAGCACCGGCTTAAGCGGAATCCGTTACATATCTATTGAATAGACTCAATGAGAGGTACATGCATAAGAAAGATGTGATTATCCGACCTTACGTTTAAAGAGACGCAAAAGTCATGTATAAAGACACACATTTGTTCTTCAAGAAGATCAATCTTTTTTATTTAAAATAACACGTAATGTCCAAGGTAAACATTCTTAATATACTTTTAGTAAATAGAGATATACCTAAAAACTTTGAATTATGAAAATCTATATAAACGTATACCGAAATCGTTTATACACGAATCTACTATAAAACATTCGGGGTTGGGGGTGGGAGGGAGGGGGGGGGGGGGGGGGGGGGCGTAGGTTCAAACCCCACTGGGACCAAATTTTTTATCCATATTTTCCTTTTCTAGAAAGTTTTTACTTCTTTCAAGACTTATTAAGGATGTAAAGGGGTAAAGTTAGACATCTTTAAAAATTCTGAGTTACATGCGGTAAAAGTTCTCTATTTTGCCTTCATTCTTTAGATTACATATTGTGGAAGAAACGCAGATTGGTTTTACTTCTGCCCCAAGTTTATTTTGAATGAAGTGAGCAAAATTCAAAACAGACCCATAGGATTCGACCTTAATTTTTCAATGTTGGAGTTAGAATTCTGTCTCATTAAGTCTGTTTACTTAAGGCACCCTAAAATGATATTTACAGTTTTATTTTGTGTTTTATAATTGTGTAACAATAGTTTGCTGTTTGTTTTATCAAAATTAATGCTGTAATGAATTCTCTGCAAACGTTTTAGATAGTGGCCATCACATTGGAATTTGTCTCTACTTGAGCTTGAGGACATGAATACCATAAATTATACAAAATTTATAAAAACGGTACGGTAAAAGTTTAAAATTTGCAACACAGTGAGAAACATGGTCAACTTTAAGATTCTACCAAGCTAAAACCATTTTTTGAACATTACTATTAGGCCATACCAAATTGATTTGTCGTTCGTCGGAACTACCTCATCAATTATTTCATTCCCGAGAAAAAGAAAAGAAAGTCGCCTGCCCGTACGTACATAAAAATCTCCGAATTTTCTTTTTCTGATTACGCGGTCCGGAATAATAACGGCAAAACAGGTTTTATCGCTGTTTAAATGCGTCAAAGTAATATTGATCGGAATTCATGCGTCCGTAATACATGAAGCCGTTGAGCCAAACGCAAGAAGTCAGGAATTATGGTGTTGTTCATCATTTGTTTTAAATCTGTCTCAGAGTGTCTGTGCTAGTGCCACACATGGCCTTCGATGTGCCGGTAGGTGATGAAGTAGGCACGTTTTATGATTGTTCAGTACAGTGAAAAGAAGAAAGCCCTACGACACGGGGATTCAATTGAAAATATTGTTCATATAAAGTTTTCAAACCATTTGTTATCAGTTGTTAAGTTCATTATGTTAGATCTAGAGCCAAAGCCAAGTGCTATCTTAAAAAAATTTGTTAACAGATCCTGACCGATCCATCACATTATCTCGAGCCCAAATCTTTCTGAACATAACTTCTTTAGTACGACAGTTAGATATTCTGTCAAAATTCATATATTCAAAAAAATGTTTAGCTTTTCAAATAAATAGTGTAGATATAAAAATAATTTCTGTCCTATTGTAACCCAAATATTCCCTATTTGTATATTAATTGGCTGTGAATTGATTGAAAGAAAGAAACTGAAAAAAAACAGAGCTTCCCAACTCAAAATTTCTGGGTCAATCAAAGCACAACAAATAACACGTACTGTTAAGAGTGGCCATATTTGGATCATTCTTTGTCCGTCTGATATCATTTTTGACTGAAATGAACCTCTACCACAAAAACTTAAGCTAGCCTGATCTGTTAAAGTCGAAGCATTTGTGTGCCCAACTCCGTTTGGTCTCAATGGTCAAGTGATTTATTACTTTCCCCTCACCTCTACCGTTTGGAGTTTCACTAGGGGCACAAAGTTGCTCATGTGTCTGAGACATCTAACTGGGTTTCAGAAGATATGTTATTCCACTCGGGTGCCCGTTTTGTCTTAAATATTCCTCATCCTCTGCCGTTAAATGGGCACGCTTTCAGATTAATGTACGCGTAGAACAATCAAAACAGAAAATAAGACACTCATCCCTTAGTCATTATAAATACAAAATCAAAACAAATTCATTCAATGAGTTTTGGCAAGATTTTTTTTTTTTGCAAAATCATTCATGTAGTCTTTAAAACATATAGAAAAGCTATCTACTGTGTTAGTCACACTGTAAATGTTTGATTTCTGTGCTATTCCTAAAGAAATGTTAACTTCATGTATAATCATAACCGCCTCCTCTAGGGTTCAAGCTGAGAAAAAAATACCAGCTCGCTCCATGTAAAATCTACCCGCCTCTGAAAAAATAAAAAAACTGAGAAAAAAATCGCTCGTTCGCTCCCATTTTTTTGTTGAAAATTTTCCGAAGAACTACTAATCAATTTGGTATGGCCTTAGGAGTCCAATACCTTAATAAAATATGGGCAGTCGTTCGGATGCGAGTATTAAATCACGAGTGCTACGCACTCATGATTTAATTATTACGCATCCGAACTCCAGCCCATATTTTATTAGCAGATCGGGTGCGTGACGTAATTCAGTGTGTGTTGTTGCACTATTTTTTTCTGTTTAGTGCAGTATTGTCAGTCCTATTCAGGCTATTGAACATACTTATGATATTTACATAATATCTTTACCTTAAGATGCTTATGTAATAAAAAGGTTTTTATCTTTGCATCGAAAAATATACACTCGTTCTTCAGCGGAAGAATATTGCGCTCCTAAATAAAATCTGGAAATTAGATCCCTCGGAAGCATCGAGAACAAGGCAAACAGTGAAAATTGCAGACTCGGTTTGATTGAGTCTGTTCATGGGCAGTAATGGAAAATGCAACACTGCCCACGCCCCTTAGCACCGGCTTAAGCAGTATTCAATCTTCAAATCTAAATGAGTTGAAATCAATGATCCCGAAGGACCAGAAAATATAACAACACTGAGATGAAGTCGGGGCGGCTTTTTACGGCCGCCACACAGCACTTAACACCCGCTGTTGTGAAGTAAATAAAATCTGGAAGTCGCGCAATATTTCCGCTGAAGAACGAGTGCATATTTCCCAATACAAAGCTAATAACCAATAAATATTTATTATTTCTTAAATAATCCATGATTACTGGATAGGGTATTTTTAAGGCCATTTGGTGTATATTAACCATGATGACTGGATAGGATATTTTTAAGGCCATTTGATGTATATTAACCATGATGACTAGATAGGGTATTATTAAGGCCATTTGATGTATATTAACCATAATGACTGGATAGGGTATTTTTAAGGCCATTTGATGTATATTAACCATGATGACTGGATAGGGTATTATTAAGGCCATTTGATGTATATTAACCATGATGACTGGATAGGGTATTATTAAGGCCATTTGATGTATATTAACCATGATGACTGGATAGGGTATTATTAAGGCCATTTGATGTATATTGACAAGGCCATTTGATGTATATTAACCATGATGACTGGATAGGGTATTATTAAGGCCATTTGATGTATATTAACCATGAAGACTGGATTGGGTATTTTTAAGACCATTTGATGTATATTAACCATGATTACTGGATAGGGTATTATTAAGGCCATTTGATGTATATTAACCATGATGACTGGATAGGGTATTTTTAAGGCCATTTGATGTATATTAACCATGATGACTGGATAGGGTTGATATATATTTAAGAAATGATAAGTTCTCATGTGTGGTTTATCGTAGAATAACCCGTGTTTTGAGTTCTTATGCGTAAGAATATATCACGACGGCCGTAGGCCTGAGTGATATATTGTTTCGCATAGGAACAAAAAGCTAGGGTTATTCTACGATAAATCACACTTGGGAACTTGTTATTTCAATTCTAACACGACATACAAGTATCATCAGTGTTAGAAATAATGGTAACTACTTTTTACGACCGTGCTACGCACCTGGATCGGATGACATCATTGCACGCGAGTGGTTTATTGCAGAATAACCCGAGATAGATATTGTTCTACATGTATGTAGGTTATTCGTATGTCGTGTTGGAATAATCCATAACGACTAGACAGGTCACGGATGTGCAGGCTGATCATACTCTACACTGGTCGCAAAGGCATATTCAGTCGTGTCCAGTATGTTAAGATGCCCTTCGGCGGCTGTAAAAATGTCTAAACGTACTTCGAGGCAATGTTGTTATATTTCCTGGTGCTTCTGGAACATTGAGTCAATTCAGTTTTACTGTCACAGTAAAAGAATAGCCGATGCTAGGGTGTGAAGGATGTTGCATTACCTCTCATTAATAGAGTCAACCAAACTGGGTCTGCTAATATTCGGCTAGACTGCTTTTTATATTTGCAAAGGATCTTCTTATAGTCTGACATAATTACCTAATTTTGCCAAATTTTATAGCTTTTTTTTCATCAATGAAAAAAGAACATTTTAGATTCAATGTTTTATATCATGTATTTTTTCAATACAATATTCCAATAATTCAAGAAGTATGTAAAACATGCTTATATTTCGTGCTTGTAACCTTAAATGACTAAATATTTCATATGAGCCGCGCCATGAGAAAACCAACATAGTGCGTTTGCGACCAGCATGGATCCAGACCAGCCTGCGCATTCGCGCAGTCTGGTCAGGATCCATGCTGATCGCTTTCAAAGCTTATTGCATTGAGAGAAACCACTAGCGAACAGCATGGATCCTGACCAGACTGCGCGGATTCTGGTCGCAAAGCAACTATGCTGGTTTTCTCATGGTACGGCTTATATAGAGGTTTTCTAGACTACTGGGAAATTCAAGACCATATAACAATTTAATGATAATTTATAATCTTAAGTTACTTATGCAACACCGGAAAAATCATTAAAAGAGGTCCATGCCAAAATGAGGAGGTATTTTACTGCATCTTCCTTTAGATTTTAATTGAACAATGTATTGCAGTCTTATCTACAATAATATCAATTAAACAATATATCAAACATATCATTTCTTTATTCACATGCATGCATTACATAATAAAGCACATCAAATAAAATTATTTACGTTTTTCGCTGTTACTAGTATGTGGTTGCTAGTCTATTTTGGGTTTTAAGCTAGTCCATGTTTTTCAAGGTTTGATAGTTTCGCGCTTCTTTGTTTCGATTGAGCGATTTTCTATAGCGTTATTTATTGGGGATTTCGCCATACTAAATGTCGGCCGAGGAAAATTCACCACGCCGAAATTCTCGTCGCTCACCAGATAGAAATCGTCATTCAGAATCTGAGATTTTCAATGAGCTGAAAGGTTATTTTGACGACAAGCTCGACACCCTGAAAAGAGATGCGGAGTGGATGACGGACACATTTGCAAAAAAGGTAAAGAAAGATCATTCTTTATCTTTTAAAAACTTTGCTAACAAAAGACAATACGAATTCAATATCACGTTGTTAGATAATGTAGAAAGCATTGAGAGAGCAGTTAATTTGAGACAAGCAGACAAGGCGCTAAAATTCACTGAAGAACTTAAAACTGCTATTGCCCACAGGAATAAGGTCATCCGTATTGCAGATAGTTCGGATGCAGGCTGGGCTACCATAGCAGAATATGAAAAGCTTGATGGCGCAGACAATTCCGATGATGATCGCAAAATCCGGCGCGCAGAGGAGCGTGCTAAAAAGAAGCTTGAAAGTAAAAAATCTGTTAACATGTCTGCTGATACTTTTCGTTCCTCAATCTTTAAAAGCAGGTTCAGCAGATCGTCTATGGACAAGCAGCCCTTGGGAAAGCGCACCTTCGATCGCAACTTCTAGCGTGAAGTCGTCTGCTACAGATGCGGGCAATTGGGGCATTTTGCAAACGGATGTGCCAGTGGATATCCAGAACCCGTCGGCAATGCCAGACAAGGACCAGTGGCTACCTCAGATTCAGCACAGTCAAGTAATTCCGAACTTACCACCAAACAGTAAACCAGACGACTTTTCAACAGATAATAAGTATTTATTTTTTAATCAACATAATGATTACTTACATGAATCATCTGTTTTTTGTGAATTTAAAGATAGTGACAGACTTTCTGACATTTCTGTAAAAGATAGATTGAAAGAATCTTTGTCATTTTGGAAAAATACAATTCAACCTTCTAGTACTGAAATTTTAACTTTTATAGACAATGGTTACACTATTCCTTTTATAGAAAACCCACCTCCTTTTGAGATGAAAAACAATCAATCTGCTTTAAAAAACAAAATTTTTGTTGAATTTGCTATTCAAGATCTTATTCTTAAAATTGCATATACCAGGTTTCCTCCAAACCAAGAATGTCAGTCCCTGTCGGTAGCTGAAAATTCTTCAGGCAAAAAACGTCTAATTTTAGACCTCAGTGTATTAAATCAGTATGTGAAAAAAGATCACGTAAAGTTTGAAGATTACAAGGTTGCTTTGGAGTATTTGATCCCTGGTGGTTATATGTTTAAATTTGATCTGAAGTCAGGATATCACCATCTTTCTGTTAATCAAATACACAATACTTACTTAGGTTTTTCTTGGAACGTAATGGGAAAAAAGAAATATTACGTTTTTTTCTGTGCTAGTTTTTGGTTTACGCAGCGCTCCGTTCATTTTTACAAAATTACTTCGTCCTCTGGTCAAATACTGGAGATCTGCTGGTTTACGAATTGTTGTTTTTCTTGATGACGGCTGGGGGGTAAAACAAAACTTCGATCTGGCACAAAAAGACGCTTTGTTTGTTAAACAAACTTTGTATAAAGCTGGTTTTGTTATAAACATTGAAAAGTCTGTCTTCATACCCGTCCAAGTATTAGAATGGGTAGTCTGGGATTTAAAAAAGGTTTTCTGAAGATACCAGACAGAAGAATTAAAAATACGTTAGAGTGTATTCATAATACAATTTCTAACCTACCTTGCTCTACAGCTAGAAAGTTAGCGAGGCTGTCTGGGAAAATCATTTCCATGGCTCCTGTGTTAGGTAGTAGCGCTCTTTTTGAGACTAAAGTGTTTTACAGGTTCATTGAAAATAGGGTTTCTTGGGACAGGAAAATGGTCATAGAAAACAATGTTGTTCAGGCGATTCTTTTTTGGCAACGTCAGCTAAAATCACCGTTTGCTGGAAATTATTTGTTGAACCTCTACCTTCAGTACTAGTGTACTCGGACGCATCTAGCTCAGCTGGTGCAGCTTACATTGTCGAATGTAATCAGACAGTTGCCCAAAAATTTTGGTCAGAAGATGAAAAAAATGCAGAGTTCTACAGCGAGAGAGTTTGCTGGCTATTAAGTATTCCTTGCGAAGTTTAATTGATAAGTTAAAAGGAAAATCTGTGGTCTGGTTTACAGATAATCAGAATTGTCTACATATTTTTGAGAAGGGTAGTATGAAGCTCGACTTACACGACATAGCTGTCGGCATTCATTCTTTATGCACTTCACATAGCATATCACTTGAGTTACAGTGGACTAGAAGAAATGAAAACACAGTTGCTGATAGTCTTAGCAAATGGTTGATTATGTGATTATGGTGTTTCAGATACATTTTTTTCAGTTTGTTGATCAAATGTTTGGCCCACACACTATAGATCGTTTCGCAAATGATTACAATACCAAACTACCAAAGGGTTCAATTCCTTGTACTGGACCCCTTCTTCAGAAAATGTTGATGCCTTTTCTTTTAACTGGCAAAATGAAAATAATTGGTTGGTACCTCCAGTAGTTTACATACCCAAAGTTATCAATCATTAGTATTCTGCAGAGCAAAAGGAACGTTGATAGCTCCGTACTGGCCATCTAGTCCGTTTTTCCCTCTATTGTTTGGCCCGAATTCAATAAATAAAGATTTTATTAAAGATACTTTAGCTTTAGAAATAGTTCTGATATTTACATTCAAGGTAAATTCAAAAACACTATTTTTGGTTCTGAAAAATTTCCAGCAAAGTATTAGTTTCAGGATAGAGTGTGACATATAAGGGAGATAACTGCGTTATGGCTGAGAATGTTAGCCATTGTATTATATACATGTATTATGTTTACTTAGTGAAAATATTAGCTGCATTGTGTTATCTGTATTTATTTCTTTAACAGGACTTTTTAAATCCAACAGATGGGATGATGTTATGGATAAATGTAGTAATCCGGCTCTGCCCTCTTGGATGTTTTCAGAAGTGATAGAAGCTGTTTTATCGAGCAAGGAAAGTCTACCGTATGTCAGTATAAGAACTGCTTAGTAAATTCGTATCATGGTGCAAAAAATGTAAATTTTCATCCCTTCCGGCTTCACGGTCACGGTAGCTTTATATTTAGTATCTGTTATGCAAAATACAAAAACTTCTTGCAGCAAATCTAAATTGAACTCAATTTTCTACGCATTAAAATGGGCACATTTACTTAATGGCGAAATTTCTAATCCTTCTGATGAATGGCTTAAACTTTGTTTAGAAGGCTGCTTGAGGAAATTTTCTAAACCTCTCATCAAAAAAAAACCTATAACTGTCGAAATTTTATCGACTTTAGTAAATAAATTCGCTTCTGAAAATTGCACGCTGGCAGATTTGAGGCTTATTACACTTTTTGTCATTTCATTTGCTGGTTTTCTTAGAATCAGTGAAGCTTTAAATTTAAAAGCATGTAACATTCAATTTTTGATAATTATTGTTCTATCAAAATTGAAAAAATCAAAGACAGATATATGCAGAGATGGTCAGCATGTAGTTTTGGCACGGACAGGAAATATCACGTGTCCTGTAACTTTATTGGATAGATACTTTTGTGCAGCTTGTTTAATTAAGGGCTCTGGTCAGTATCTTTTCAGAGAAGTTCAGTTTTGTAGTAGTACTAAACAGTTTGTATTACGTAAAGCTAATAAGCCATTATCTTATTCTAGAGTCAGAGAATTATTTATTGAAAAACTAAATCAGCTTGGGTTAGATCATAAGTTATTCGGACTTCAATCATTTCGTTCTGTTGGCGCAACTTTTAGTGCAAATTCCGGAACAAAAGACCGTCTTTGGAAATGACATGGTAGATGGCGATCTGAAACCGCAAAAGACGGTTATATTAAAGACTCATTGCAGGATAGACTTTCAGTAACCTTAAATTTAAATCTTTGAACTTGTTTCAGTGATATTCTACGTTTTAATTTCGTAGACAGTGAACAGTTATGATCGGTGGTTATAAGTGAACAGAACTCTGTTGTGCACAGAAGATTTGTGTGTAATTCTTTATGAACTTAGTACAGTCAGTATTTGTGAAATATTCGTTCTTACACATATGTGTACTTTGAATTGTGATTCATTTTAGAAATGCTTTATAAGCATTTATTTTTGTCGCACAATTAACTTTTTAATTGTATGCCCATAAAGTAGCATGTCATATTCAAGTACATATATTTGTGATTAATAAATGATCAATTGACTAATTTTGTATTTTTTTAGTCTAGGTTTGCAGTGTTCTTTAATATAGCACAGAAAAATGATTGTTTCAGTGAGATTTAAAAGTATTCAGCCTCTTTTCAATTTCAATACACAAATCAGTACCTTTGGATTTATTTCAACGGGGAATTAATACAGTTTAAAGATGATTCACATGGCAGGACAAGTGTTGGACAATGATGGATCGATTTGTGATTTACCGTGTATTGTGAGGAATTTCCAAGATCGATCATTACTTATTAAAGATGTATCTCTACCTTATAAGGAGTATGCGAAGATGGACTCAACAAACAAAGATAGTGTTTAGATTTATATGTTGATCATGGGCTGTACTGTGATCGTGTCATTTATAGCGCTGACTATCAATAAAATTGTGGCTGTGCCGTTTTGTAGCGTTGGCCGTTGATCGAACTGTGGTCGTGCCGTTTATGGCGTTGACCGTTGATTGCTCTGTGGTCGTGCCTTTTGTGGCGTCGACCGTTGATTGAACTGTGGCCGTGTCTTTTGCGGCGTCGACCGTTGATTGAATGTGGCCGTGCAGTTTGCGGCGTCGACCGTTGATTGAACTGTGGCTGTACCGTTTTTGTGGCGTTGGCCGTTGATAAAACTGTGGTCGTGCTGTTTATGGCATTGACCTTTTATTGAACTGAGGTCCTGTCCTCTATGGCATACTGTGGTCACGCTGTTAATGACGTTGACCCGATTGGACTGTGGTCCTACAGTTCGTGGTGTAGAACGTTGAC
The DNA here is from genome assembly GCF_021730395.1 of Mercenaria mercenaria. Classification (NCBI taxonomy): domain Eukaryota; kingdom Metazoa; phylum Mollusca; class Bivalvia; order Venerida; family Veneridae; genus Mercenaria; species Mercenaria mercenaria. The sequence continues at coordinate 27,202,836 of NC_069364.1, read as the reverse complement.
TGAACTGTGGTCGTGCTTTTTGTGGCGTTGACCGTCGATTAACTGTGATCGTGCAGTCTGTGGAGTTGACCGTTGATTGAACTGTGATTGTGAGGTTGACTGTTTATTAAACTGTGGTCTTGCCGTTTGTAGTGTAACTGTCGATTGCAATATGATCGTGCCGCTTATGGCGTTGACTACCGACTAAACTGCGATCGTGCAGTTTATGGTGTTGATCATTGAATTATGGGAGCGTCGCTTTTGTCGATGAAACTTGAGTTAATTATAGTTGCGTTGCCTTTTGCGTTCGCCGTCTATTGAATTGAAATCGTGTCTGTGATATCGGTTTTGAGCGGTGTTCGTGTCGTTTATGGCGTTGACCTTTGACAGATCTGTGTTATTTGCCTTCCTTTGACATTAACCGTTGATTGATTTCTGGGCGTCTCTTAGTATCGAGTTGACTGTTAAATGAACAGGGAATGCTTCATTTGTGATTAAATGTGTTCATTTGTTACAGGTTTAGATGACACATCTTCAGTCTCATTTCGTTTTATGAGGGGTTGTCTGAAATTCCATCTTTTGCATAGATCGTTTTCCATATCTACCATGCGGAGAATGTAGAACATACGTACTCAATAAGTATCATTTTTTTCCATAATTTAAAAGAAAAAATATTTATCAGTAAAGTAGCTTTCCTCTTGTAACGATTAAATTGGTCGGTCGATTAGCATGTTTTTATTTTTTCATCATCTTATAAATTACTTATAAAAAAACTTAGTAACTTCTTATAAAGTAAGTCGTTTATATTTAGATTAAAATCATTTACCTCTTTGTTTGCTCGATTGAAATGCTGCCAAATACTAATGCCTGTTACCTAAAACCTGTTGTTGTTGTTGTTTTTGTAGTATAGGAACACGAAATTAGTAAATAATTGATTTACTCACAGTGAAATGTGAGTAAATAAAATTATTTAGTTTTTCGCTGTTACTAGTATGTGGTTGCTAGTCTATTTTGGGTTTTAAGCTAGTCTATGTTTTTCAAGGTTTGATAGTTTCGCGCTTCTTTGTTTCGATTGAGCGATTTTCTATAGCGTTATTTATTGGGGATTTCGCCTTTGTCAATCACTCGAGGCTAGGTATTTGGCAGTTACACACCGAAGTTGTTTTTGTTGCATACTAACCCTGCCACCCTCCCTCTTTCAGCATCAAGCAAGTCTACAGTCTCTTCAGTAATGATGAAGTTTGTTTCTTTTTCAGTTGCAAAGAACTGCTGCATACGTTTTGATATTGTGTCTTTGCTTAATTTTGACATTATATTTAACATATGTAGTTAGTCTTTTTCAGATACTGATGTCAGACACATCGCATTGGTCATGTTCCTACTATTTATATCTCCTACAGAACAAATAACAATAAACTTGAATGGAATTTTACGTAATAAGTAGTTTGAGAAGCAGTTACTATTAGAACATTTGCCGCCCGCAGGATCTATATAATGACGCAGAACATTCATAACCTTTATGGAAAATGTGAACAATTCTTATTCGGTTACATGGAGTTATGTACGTAAAAATAAATTCAAGTGCTGATGTGTTAAAGACACTTCGCTACTTAATATCTAAGAAGTAGCTTTATGTACCGCTTTATATAATATATTATATATTTTTGCTGCCCAAAACATGTCGATTGAAATGCTGCCAAATACTAATGCCTGTTACCTAAAACCTGTTGTTGTTGTGTTTTTGTAGCATAGGAACACGAAATTAGTAAATAATTGATTTACTCACAGTGAAATGTGAGTAAGAAGCATTTTATAAGTAATTGCTGTGACTGTTTATGAATTTCGAGCAAATGTTGATGTAATCGAGTACCCCACCCATCTGTAGTAACATTCTGAATACACTTTTGTTTTATCAATTCCTTATGAATGCGTTCTCCTGTCCCCGACTTTAAGAAACACATACTTGGTGTAAAACCACTTTTTACTCAAATGCCGTCACCGACGATTTTTTATAGACATATGTATGTATAAATTTGGTTAGAAGTTCTGAGTTCTGACTTTTAACACCTATGATTTGAAATTTGACACCCAATGCTTACCATTAATTGCCTTTAAGTTAATAAGAAGTTATATATAGATCTACTAAGAGATAAGAAGTTTGAAAAGAAGGAAGAATTAAGAAGAGGTTTAATTTTCACAAAATTTATTATTTTAATTTACAGAGCATATGTAACCGTAGGTTGCGTTTGAAAGCTATATTACGCTTGTTCATCTTTTGTCCACCTTTCCACAAGACCATTCCGTAGAACACTCGAACGCAGCTAATATAGAAATCGCAATTACAAGCATGTTTTTAATGCCTGCTGCCTGTGACTTCTGTGTTTTGCCCGTCTCTAACCATGGAAGAATATATCTGAAATGTACGGTGTATCTACAGTTTTGAGTGGTCACAAGACACTGCGATTCGTCACTGGTTAGGGCAGGGTGACGGTATCCAATTTTGGCGAAAAATTCCAGATTACAGAGCTAATGTTACTAAACGATGCAATTGAAAATATATATATGATACTGCTGTTCCATCTCTTTCAGCTTTCACAGATGAGGTCATGACTTTGGAGTAACAAATTAATATTTACAGAGCAGATGTAACCGTAAGTTGCGTTTGAAAAGCTCTATAACGCTGTCATCTTTGTCACCTTTCCACAATACGCATTCCCGTATACACACGACGCAGCTAATATAGAAATCGCAATTACAAGCATGTTTTAATGTCGGCTGCTGTTACTTCTGTGTTGGCCCGTCTCTAGGCCATGGAAAAAATAGATCTTTGAATGTATGGGTGTGGATCTACATTTTAGAGGGGTCCACACTGCCGATTCGGTTCACTGGTTAGGGCAGGGTGACGTATCAATTTTGGAGAAAATTCCAGATTTATCAGAGCTAATGTTACTAAACGACGCTGCATTTGAAAATATATATATGATACTGGCTGTTCCATATCTTTCAGCTTTCACAGATGAGGGTCATGACTTTGAGTAACAAATTATTATTTACAGAGCATAAGTAACCGTAGGTTGCGTTTTGAAAGCAATATTACGCTTGTTCATCTTTTGTCACTTTCACAAGACGCAATCCGTATAACGACCGAACGCAGCTAATATAGAAAATCGCATTACAAGCAAGTTATTAATGTCCGGCTGCTGTGATGCCTTCTGTGTTTGCCCGTCTCTACCAGTGAGATATATCTTTGAAATGAAAGGTGTGATCTACATTTTGAGGGTCACACTGCCGAATGGGATTCACTGGTTAGGGCAGTGACGGATCATTTGGAGAAAATTCCAAGATTTACAGAGCTGAAAGTTCCTATACGTCAATTGAAAAATATTAAGAAACTGGCTGTTCCATCCTTTCACAGCTTTCACAGATGAGGGCATACATTGAGTAACAAATTAATATTTAACAGCGCATATTAACCGAAGGTTGCGTTTGAAAGCTATATTACGCTTGTTCAGCTTTTGTTCACTTTCCACAAGAACGCATCCGTATACCGACCTCGACGCAGCTTAAGATAGAAATCGCTTTACAAGCATGTTTTAATGTCCGGCTGCTGTGACTTCTGTGTTTGCCCGTTTCTCTACCATTGAAGATATATCTTTGAAATGTCTGGTGTGATCCTACATTTGAGGGTCAAACTGCCCGATTTTACGGTTCACTGGTTAGGGCAGGTGACGGTATCAAATTTGGAGAAAAATCCCAGAATTTTCAGAGCTAATGTTAACTATACGGCTGCATTTGAAAATAGATATATGAAACTGGCTGTTCCATCTCTTTCAGCTTTCCCAGATGAGGGCATGACCTTTGGAGTAACAAATTAATATTTACAGAGCAAATGTCTTCCGTAGGTTGCTTTGAAAGACCCTATATTAGCTTGTTCATCTTTGTCCACCATTCCCACCTGGTTCCACAAACGCATCCGTATACACCCGACCAGCTAATAAGAAAATCGCATTACAAGCATGTTTAAATTCCGGCTGCTGTGACTTCTTGTTTTTCCGCCGTCTCGACCATTGAAGATATATCTTTGAAATAGTATGGTGGTGATCAACATTTTGAGGGGTCCCACTGGCCGATCGGTTCACATGGTTAGGGCAAAAGGTGACGGTATCAATTTGGAGAAAATTCTGATTTACCAGAGCTCATGTTACTATAACGCGGCATTTGAAAATATATATATAACTGGCTGTTCCATCTCTTTCAGCTTTCACAGATGAGGGCTAGACTTTGAGTAACAAATTAATAATTACAGGCATATGTAACCGTAGGGTTCGTTAGAAAGCTATATTACGCTTTGTTGTCATCTTTATGTCCACCTTTTTCACAAACTCTTCCTATACGACCGACCAAGCTAATAAAGAAATCGCATTACAAAGCAATGTATGAATGTCCGGCTGCTGTGACTTCTGTGTTTTGCCCGTCTCTACCTTGAAGATAATCTTGAAATGGTATTGTGATCTACATTTTTGGGGGCATCTTGGGCACTTTCAGGGGGCGGGATCTTTTTAGAAAAATTAATTTACAAACTTTTTTTCGTGATTTGAAAAATTTTTTTGGCTTCCAAACCTTTAGTTACTGAAATGTTGGGAAAAAATTTAAAATTTTGAACTTTGAACCGTTTTTTGGGGGTTGAAAATTTTTAAATTGTTTTTTTTTTACCTTTTAAAATGATAATGCCGTAAAATTTCCTTTACAAAGCATGTTTTTGGGCCCTTTTTTTCGGTTTTTCCCCTTTTCCTTGAAGTTTTTTGAAAGTTTTGTCACTTTTTCCAAGCCGATTTGGGTTTACTGGAGGGCAGGGGCGGTACAATTTTTTAAAATTCCTTTAAAGGGCTTTTTTCGTCTTTAAATATATTTGATATGGGTTCTCTTTTTTCCCCTGGGGCTGTTTGGGGGAAAAAAAATAAATTAAAAATTACCAGGTTCGTTTTAAAAATATATTTCGCTGTTATTTTTGTCCCTTTCCAAACCTTTTTTTCGATGAGGCTAATTGAAACATTAAAAATTTTTTAAGGGGGTTTTTTTTTTTTGGGTTTTCCTTAAGTATTTCTTTTTATTTTCACTTTTAGGGGCACCTCCCTTTTGGACTTTGGGGGGTAGGTTAATTTGGGGGAAAAACCGGTTTTAATTAAAAAAACCTGATTTAAAAAAATTTTTTTGGGGGTTTATTCCTTTTGTTTTACGTAGGGGGGTTTTAGTAAACAAATTAAAAATTTAGAAATTTTAAGTAGGGTTTTTAAACCCATTTAATTTTTTTTTCTTTTGTCCTTTCCCAAAAATGATACCTGAAAAATTTTTAAAATTTTAACGTTTTTTTTCGGGTTTTTTTTTGGGCCCTTTTCCCAAAAAAATCTTTTAAAAAAGGGGGATTAAATTTTTTTACAGCCGTTTTCCGGTTGGCCGGGTTTCCCCCTTTAGGGGAAAATTTTTTAAAGTTTTTACTAATTTGGTTTAAAATTTTTTGTACGGGTGCCCTTTTTCTTTGAACCGATTTGGGGTAAAATTTTTTAAAAAAATATTAACCTGGTTCGTTTTTAAAATTTAGTTGCATCTTTTTTATTTAAAAAAAAATTTTAATCGACCGGGGTTTTAAAAATTTAAAATGTTTTTTTGTCCCTTTCAGGGGGGGGGCCCCTTTACCTTTGGTAATTTTGGGTTTAAACCATTTAAAAGGGGGAATGCGTTTTTTACTGGGTTTTGGGGGTACGGATCAAATTTGGAGAAAAACCTTTAAAAGGTTGTTTCTTGGCATTTTTATTTAGAGGCGTTCCCCTTTTTAGTTTAAAAAAAAAAAATAAAAATTTTTTTAAAAATTTTTAAATTGGGTTTTAAATATTCGTTTTTATCTTTTTCACCCTTTCCCAAAAACTTTACTGAGACAAATATAAAAATTTCAAAATGTTTTAAGTCCTGCTTGGTTTTTTTTTCCCGCCACCATTGGTATACTTTTAAAGTATTGGATCTTTCATTTTAGGGGGCCCTGCATTGGTTTTGTTGGGGGGTCTTCAATTTTAAAAATCCGATTTTGGTTTTTAAAATTTTTTAAAAATTTTGATTCGTTCACTTTTCAGGGTTTACGATGGGGGGTTTTGGGGGTAAAAAATTTAAATTTTTGGGGCATTGAATTTTTTTGCGTTTTTTAAAACTTATTAGTTGCTTTTGGGGAAAAAATTTAAAAACATCCTTTTTGACCACCAGTTTTTGAAAAGATTAAAATTTTTTTTTTCCCCGGGGGCCTGTTTTGCCCCCAAAGAAAATTTTTTTAAAGTTGGGTTTTTACTTTTGGGGGCCCCCCCTTATTGGGTTACTGGGAGGGGGTGGGGGCAATTTGGAAAAATTCCGTTTCGGTAATGTTAAAAGGTTTTAAAATTTTATTGAAATTTTTTTTCAGCTTTAATAGGGGTGCTTTTGGGGGTAAAAATTATTTTACGGCTTTAACCTTTTGTTTCGTTGGGAAAGCTTATACCTTTTTTTTTTTCACCTTTAAAAAGTCCCTTTTAAAAAAAAAATTTAAAATGCATTTCAAATTTTAAAATTTCCCCCGGGTTTTTTGGGCCTTCCCATTAAATTTCTTTTTGTATTTTGTTCTCTTTTGAAGGGGTACCTGCCGATTGGTTTTTTGGGAGGGGACATAAAATTTGGGGAAAAAAATTTGGTAAGTTTCATGTGATTTAAAAAATTTAAAATTTGGGGTTTTCTTTTGCTTTGAAATAAAAATTTTTTGGGGCTTTTAAATTTTTCGGGATAGCCGATTGGTTTAAAAATATATTTTCCTTTTTACTTTTTCCCCCTTAAAGGAGATTTCCTTTAAGGCATTTAAGTCGATTTCAAAAAATGTTTTAATGTCGGGGGTTATTCGTGTTTGGCCCCCTTTTTGGTTTTCTTTGAAATTATTTTGAAATTTTGGGGTCACATGGGGGTTCACTGGTTGGGGGGGTGAGGTTTTTAATTTGGAAAAAATTCCTTTCAGAGCTAATGGGACATACGCTGCATTTTAAATATATATTTGAACGGCTGTTTTCCCCCTTTTTTCCAAAACCTGGGGGAAAAAAAAAATTTTTTAGAGCATATGTAATAGGTTGCGTTTGAAAGCTATATTACGTTGTCATCTTTTGTCACCTTTCCCCAAGACGTCCGTATCGACCGACGCAGCTTTTATAGAAATCGTTACAAATGTTTTAATGTCCGGGTGCTGTGATTTTTGTTTTCCCCTCTCACCCTTGAATTTTTTTAAAATTTGGTTATTACTTTTGGGGGGCACACGCCCATTCGGTTATGGTTGGGCAGGGGGACGGTATAATTTTGGGGAAAAATTTCCCGATTTCAGAGCTAATGTTATATCCCTTTTAAAATTTAAAATATATTTTTTTATTTCTTCCCTTTTCCCGTAAAGAGGGGTAAAAAAAAATTTTTTAAAATTTTCCTGGTTTTTTAAAGTATAAGGGGTTTTACTTTTTCCTTTTTCCCCGGGTCCTTCACCGACGGCTTATAGAAAAAGAACAAATGTTTTAAACGGGGGTTTTTTTCGGTTTGCCCCTTTTTTTGGTTTCTTTAAAAAATTTGGGGAAAAATTTTTGGGGGGCACACTGGGTTCGGTTACGGGTTTGGGGGGGACGGGAAAAAGGGAAAAATTTTAGATTTAAGGCTAAAGTTACTATACGTGCATTTTAAAATATTAATAGGGTTTTTTTCTTTTTTTTTTTTTTTTTTTTTTTTTTTTTTTTTTTTTTTTTTTTTTTTTTTTTTTTTTTTTTTTTTTTTTTTTTTTTTTTTTTTTTTTTTTTTTTTTTTTTTTTTTTTTTTTTTTTTTTTTTTTTTTTTTTTTTTTTTTTTTTTTTTTTTTTTTTTTTTTTTTTTTTTTTTTTTTTTTTTTTTTTTTTTTTTTTTTTTTTTTTTTTTTTTTTTTTTTTTTTTTTTTTTTTTTTTTTTTTTTTTTTTTTTTTTTTTTTTTTTTTTTTTTTTTTTTTTTTTTTTTTTTTTTTTTTTTTTTTTTTTTTTTTTTTTTTTTTTTTTTTTTTTTTTTTTTTTTTTTTTTTTTTTTTTTTTTTTTTTTTTTTTTTTTTTTTTTTTTTTTTTTTTTTTTTTTTTTTTTTTTTTTTTTTTTTTTTTTTTTTTTTTTTTTTTTTTTTTTTTTTTTTTTTTTTTTTTTTTTTTTTTTTTTTTTTTTTTTTTTTTTTTTTTTTTTTTTTTTTTTTTTTTTTTTTTTTTTTTTTTTTTTTTTTTTTTTTTTTTTTTTTTTTTTTTTTTTTTTTTTTTTTTTTTTTTTTTTTTTTTTTTTTTTTTTTTTTTTTTTTTTTTTTTTTTTTTTTTTTTTTTTTTTTTTTTTTTTTTTTTTTTTTTTTTTTTTTTTTTTTTTTTTTTTTTTTTTTTTTTTTTTTTTTTTTTTTTTTTTTTTTTTTTTTTTTTTTTTTTTTTTTTTTTTTTTTTTTTTTTTTTTTTTTTTTTTTTTTTTTTTTTTTTTTTTTTTTTTTTTTTTTTTTTTTTTTTTTTTTTTTTTTTTTTTTTTTTTTTTTTTTTTTTTTTTTTTTTTTTTTTTTTTTTTTTTTTTTTTTTTTTTTTTTTTTTTTTTTTTTTTTTTTTTTTTTTTTTTTTTTTTTTTTTTTTTTTTTTTTTTTTTTTTTTTTTTTTTTTTTTTTTTTTTTTTTTTTTTTTTTTTTTTTTTTTTTTTTTTTTTTTTTTTTTTTTTTTTTTTTTTTTTTTTTTTTTTTTTTTTTTTTTTTTTTTTTTTTTGGCTGTTCCATCTCTTTCAGCTTTCACAGATGAGGGCATGACTTTGGAGTAACAAATTAATATTTACAGAGCATATGTAACCGTAGGTTGCGTTTGAAAGCTATATTACGCTTGTTCATCTTTTGTCACCTTTCCACAAGACGCATCCGTATACGACTCGACGCAGCTAATATAGAAATCGCATTACGGGCATGTTTTAATGTCCGGCTGCTGTGACTTCTGTGTTTGCCCGTCTCTACCATTGAAGATATATCTTTGAAATGTATGGTGTGATCTACATTTTGAGGGGTCACACTGCCGATTCGGTTCACTGGTTAGGGCAGGGTGACGGTATCAATTTGGAGAAAATTCCAGATTTACAGAGCTAATGTTACTATACGCTGCATTTGAAAATATATATATGATACTGGCTGTTCCATCTCTTTCAGCTTTCACAGATGAGGGCATGACTTTGGAGTAACAAATTAATATTTACAGAGCATATGTAACCGTAGGTTGCGTTTGAAAGCTATATTACGCTTGTTCATCTTTTGTCACCTTTCCACAAGACGCATCCGTATACGACTCGACGCAGCTAATATAGAAATCGCATTACAAGCATGTTTTAATGTCCGGCTGCTGTGACTTCTGTGTTTGCCCGTCTCTACCATTGAAGATATATCTTTGAAATGTATGGTTTTGATCTACATTTTGAGGGGTCACACTGCCGATTCGGTTCATGGTTAGGCAGGGTGACGTATCAATTTGGAGAAATTCCAGATTCAGAGCTAATGTTACTATACGCTGCATTTGAAAATTATATATGATACTGGGGGTTTCCCTTCTTTCGCTTTCACGATGAGGGCATGACTTTGGAGTAAAAAATTTTTATTTACAGAGCATATGTAACCGTGGTTGCGTTTGAAAGCTTATTACGCTTTTTCCTTTTTTTTCCCTTTCCACAAGACGATCGTTTACGCCCGGGCGCAGCTAATAAGGAAATCGATTACAGTGTTTTAATGCCGGTGTGTGGATTCTGTGTTTTTCCCGTCTTCCATTTAAGATATATCTTTGAAATGTATGGTTTTGGGTTAATTTTTTGGGGGGGCACCTGCCCCATTCGGTTCACTGGTTAGGGCAGGGGACGGTATAATTGGAGAAAATTCCAGATTACAGATAATGTTACTATCGCTGCTTTGAAAATATATATTGTTCTGGCTGTTCCTCTCTTTCGCTTTCCAAAAGAGGGCTGATTTGGAGTAAAAAATTAATATTTCAGAGCATATTAACCGTAGGTTGCGTTTGAAGCTATATTACGTTGTTATCTTTTTTCCTTTCCCCAAGACGCATCGTATACGATCGACCAGCTATATGAAACGCATTTAAAGTGTTTTAATGTCCCGGTGCTGTGATTCTGTGTTTGCCCCTCTCTACCATTGAAAATTATCTTTGAAAAGTATGGTGGATCTAATTTTGAGGGGTCACATGCCCATTCGGTTCATGGTTAGGGGAGGGGTGACGGTACAAAATTTGGGGAAATTCCAGATTTACGGCTAAAGTTAATATACGCTGCATTTGAAAATATATATAGATATGGCTGTTCCCTTTTTTAGCTTTCACGAGAGGGCTGATTTGGGGTAAAAATTAATATTTACAGAGCATTGTAACCGTGGTTGCGTTTGAAAGCTATTTACGTTTTTTCATTTTTGTACCCTTTCCCCAAGACGATCCGTATACGACTCGACGCAGAAATAAAAATCGCATTACAAGATGTTTTTTAAAGTCCCGGTGCGTGACTTCTGTGTTTGCCCGTCTTCCATTTGGGTATATTTTGAAATGTATGGTGTGTCTAAATTTTTAGGGGGGCACATGCCCTTCGGTTCACTGGGTTTGGGGCCGGGGACGGTATCAATTTGGAGAAAATTCCAGATTACAGAGCTAATGTTATATCGCTGCATTTGAAATTATATATGTTTCTGGCTGTTCCACTCTTTCGCTTTCACAGTGAGGGGATGTTTGGGTAACAAATTAATATTTACAGGCAATGTAACCGTAGGTTGCGTTTTTAAAGTTATTACGCTTGTTCATCTTTGTCACCCTTTTCCCCAAGACGCATCCTATAGGGCTCGACGCAGCTAAATAGAAATGCATTCAAAATGTTTTATGTCCCGGTGCTGTGATTCTGTGTTTGCCCCTCTCTACCATTTAAGATATATCTTTGAAAAAGTATGGGGATCTAATTTGGGGGTCCACTGCCCATTTGGTTCACTGGTTTGGGCAGGGTGACGGTATCAATTGGGGAAAAATTCAATTTCAGAGTAAAGTTACTATACGTGCTTTTAAAATTATATAGATCTGGTGTTCCATCTCTTTCAGCTTTCAAGATGAGGGATGATTTGGGGTAACAAATTAATATTTTCAGGCATATTACCCAGGGTTTCGTTTGAAAGTATATTACGCTTTTCATCTTTTGTCACTTTCCCCAAGACGATCCGTATAACTTTGACGCAGAATATGAAAAACGCATTAAAGCTGTTTTTGTCCGGCGCTGTGATTCTGGTTTGGTCTCTACCCTTGAAGATTTAAAATTTTTAAATGTTGGTGGATTACATTTTGAGGGGTCACACTGCCGATTCGGTTCATGGTTAGGGCAGGGTGACGGTTCAAATTTGGAGAAAATTTTCCCGATTTACAGAGTAATGTTACTATAGTGCATTTTAAAAATTATATATTATGGCTGTTTATCTCTTTCAGCTTTCACGATGAGGCATGACTTTGGGGGTAACAAATTAATATTTAAGGCATATGTAACCGTAGGTTGCTTTTTTAAAAACTTATTACGCTTTTTCACTTTTGTCCCTTTCCCAAGACGCATCCGTATAGACCGACGCGCTAAAATAGAAAAGCATTAAAAGCTGTTTTTTAATTCCCGGTGCTGTGATTCTGTGTTTGCCCCTCTCTACCATTTAAAATATATCTTTAAAAGTATGGGTGATTTTACTTTTGAGGGGTCACACTGCCCATTCGGTTCATTGGGTTTGGGAGGGTGACGGTATCAATTGGAAAAAAATTCCAGATTTACAGAGTAATGTTACTATACGCGATTGAAAAATATATATGATACTGGCTGTTCCATTCTTTAGCTTTCACAGATGAGGGTGCTTTGGAGTAACAAATTAAAATTTACAGAGATATGTACCGTAGGTTGCGTTTGAAATATATTACGTTTTTCATTTTTGCACCTTTTTCCCCAAAAAGCATCCCTATACGATCGACGCAGTAAAATTTGAAAAAGCATTAAGATGTTTTATGTCCGGCTGCTTGACTTCTGTGTTTGCCCGTCTTACCCTTGAAGTATATTTTGAAATGTTGGGGTGATTACTTTTTTGGGGGTTCCACTCGTTCGGTTCATGGTTAGGGCAGGGGCGGTATCATTTGGGGAAATTCCCGATTTACAGAGTAATGTTACTTACGTGCATTTGAAAATATATATATGATACTGGCTGTTCCATCTCTTTCGCTTTACAGTTTAGGGCATGATTTGGGAACAAATTAATATTTACGGCTATGTAACCCTAGGTTGCGTTTGAAAGCTATATTTCGCTTGTTCTCTTTTGTCACTTTCCACAAGAGCTCGTATACGACTCGACGCAGCAAAATGAATGCATTAAAGCTGTTTTAATGCGGCTGCTGGCTTGGTTTTCCCCCTTAATTAAGATATATCTTTGAAAAGTATGGTGTGATTTAATTTTTAGGGGTCACACTGCGATTGGGTTTATGGTTAGGGGGGTGACGGTATCAATTTGGAGAAAATTCCAGATTTTTCAGAGTAATGTTACATACGTGCATTTGAAAATTATATATGATATGGCTGTTCCATTCTTTCGCTTTCACGAGAGGGCATGACTTTGGAGTAAAAATTAATTTTACAGGCATAGTAAACCCTAGGTGCGTTTTAAAGCTAATTTTTCGCGTTTTTTTGTCCCTTTCCTAAAAAGATCCGTTTTACGCTCGCCCCAGTAATATAGAAATGCATTACAAGATTTTTAATGCCGGCTGCTGTGACTTCTGGTTTGCCCCCTTACCCTTGAAAATATATCTTTGAAATGTAGGTGTGATCTAATTTGAGGGGTCCACTGCCCCATTCGGTTCCTGGTTAGGGCAGGGTGCGGATCATTTGGAGGGAAAAAACCGTTTCAGAGCTAAAGTTCTTACGCTGCTTTGAAAATATATATTGAACGGCTTTCCATCTCTTTCAGTTTTACAGAGAGGGAGATTTGGTAACAAAAAAATTTACGAGCATTGTAACCCTAGGTTGCGTTTGAAAGTATATTTCGCTTGTTTCTTTTGTACCTTTCCCAAGACGCATCGTATACGATCGACGCGCTAATATAGAAATCGCTTACAAGATGTTTTAAAGTCCGGCTCTGTTTATTTGTGTTTGCCGTCTTACCATTGAAGATATATCTTTGAAATTATGGTGGATCTACATTTTTAGGGGGTCAATGCCGATTCGGTTCACTGGTTTGGGAGGGTGACGGGTTTAAATTTTGGGGAAAAATTCTTTACAGAGCTTTTTTGATCTTAAAACTGACTTTCATTGACCATGAATGTGACCTGCTGACCTACTTTCTTAATATTTTAGCATCAGTTTGACGTTTGAAACATTTAGCTCATATAACCCAGGTGAGCGATCCAGGGTCATCATGACCCTCTTGTTTTAATATTTTAACATCAGTTTGACATTTGAAACATGTAGCTCATACTACTCAGGTGAGCAATCCAGGGTCATCATGACCCTCTTGTTGTATTTTTTTCTTGAAGACTTCACATCTTGTGTTAGATATAACTCCCTTTTAAATAAATTTCCACTGATGTAGAAAAATGTAGAAGTGGTAATTTCCCCGTTTTAAATTGAAGAGAGCTGGCTGCTTTTCAAAAGTCAGAAAAAAATGCCAAGTACGGTGTACTTCCCTAATGTAACTAACCTTGATATAAAATACCCAATGTATGAGTGAAAGTAATTACCATGAGTTGTTTGTTTTTGATCAGGTTGGACAGTCATGTACAGGAAGGGGACACAGTCCATGTTCTTGCTGAGTTTAAAGACGATGTTTGTTATATCACAGACCAGTCTGGATTGCTGATTATAAATCCAGATCTGCTTCTGTCGGGAACTACAGTTGTATCCAGTGTCTTCTGTATGAGAAAGTAAGTTTGTTTGTTTTGGAAGGAATGCCAGTTTTTCAACAGTATTTCAGTTATGTAATATGGCAGAAAATTAACGTAACCATTGTTCATGGATTCTGTACTAGTACTAACCTTTTCTCTGCAAGTAGTTGCCAACTTCCCCTACATGAATCAGAGGTGGAGAATGAATGATTTCAAACACACTGTATTTTATCAGTCGTCATGGAGAAATACACTTCACCTGGACATTGAACTCAAGACTGCCTGATTTACAGATCTACACTCTCCCTTTTGAGCTAAGTGGGTAGCATGAGAAAATATGATATTTAGCAATGCCTGCCTATAACTTACTAAATTTAGACTAAACTAAGAAGAGTTTGGTTGTTAAAGCAGAAGACATGGCTTCAATTCCGCCAGTGAAGCAGATAGACCAATAAGACACTGTCACACGAAGTGATCAGATAGACATATTTATATTAATGTGTTTTCTATGTTTCAGGTCTATACTGAAGGAGAAATTTAAGGTAAGGATAGAGGTGATACTTGCTGAAGGTAAATAAAGTAACAACATGTAGAACATTTGCTGCGATAAATTTAGAATGGGTGATTATCATATTATGTTAGTCTAAAGCAGTTGCGTCTGCTTCAGATTATAAAGCAGTTGCGTCTGCTTCAGATTAGATACATCATTGCCTCAGTCAGACATTACATCAGTCTGATGTTAGTACTTCTTTATTTATGCATAGTAACAATAGCTTTTCTTGGAATCTTTTATGACGTTTGTGTTAAATATTGGCTAACTTTAATAGGCTTTATAGATTAAAATTAGGATACGTAAGAATAAGTTGCTACTTCTCAGATAGTTAGTAGTAAACATTCTCAGTTGTCAAGAGATATTAATTGTTATTCTAACATGATCTGATTCATTTTCCTATTAATTTAATAAAGAAGGCTGAAAACAGTGAATTATTATACAACTATATTCATTTTTCTGACGTCACAATTATTACATCATAGCGTCAAACAGCATAGTGGCTTGCTGGAAAAGAAACCAATTGAAAATGGGCAAATATTTAATGTATGTCCTCAAGGATGTACTTTAAAATCATTTGTAACGTGTTAGAATCGAAATAATATATCTCATTTAGTGGCTTGCTCTTGAATAAAATCATTGTCGTTCAGATGCGTATTATTAAATCACTTGGACTGTGCCCTCGTGATATAATTCCTTCGCATCTGAACTCCAAACAATTATTTATTCAACGATAAATCACTAAATGAGATATATTATACAGTTATTGACTTATGTTGAGGTCAATATGTGTTTTTTCGGACCTGTTAAAATGATAATGACAGGGGACGCAGGTCGGTAAAAACACATACTGACCTCAACATAAGTCTATAATAGTTATATTATATGCCCTTCTCAAAATGCATTCCTTTGACTGGCCCATATTTCATACATATAACAAAAAGTGATATCACAAGAGTCATTATCACTTTTGCAGGTCAGTATCACTTTTTGCGGACCCGCTTGTGCACTCATTTCGACCAATCAGATAAGTGCATTTGAGAAGGGTATATAATATTATTTCTTAAATAAAGACATGTTGGACCACAGTAATGTATCTGGGCGCTCTGTGGCCAAGTTGTTAATGTCTAGTTTGGATTGATTGCCAGTAACCACTGTAGTCCAATTTTATGTGTCGAGTTCTTTCATGTGAGGAAGACGCCATAGAAAGATGAAATTTATACCAGGTTCCTTCCCTTCCCAGAAATAAAGTGCCTATGATGGTGTTCCTTCTTCACTACAGTTTGAGAGATTTGCTATGTGACTTAAATTGTGACAAAATAACTTTCGAAATATAACAATTTAAAAAAGAAATGGAACACTATACCTACTTGTTTCTTTTATGATTAATATAACATTTATTTTATAGGGATGTGACAGTAGAAATGTGCAGATGTTATATGGAAGTATCATCCATAGTGTTTTTCAGCAGGTAAAATGTTTGTTTACAGTCTTCATATTATGTAGAAATAGTTACTGGAATGCATACTTGAGCTTCTTTCTCTTACTTGCATAGATACTGTTTCTTTCGTATATTTAAGAAATAATAAGTTCCCAAATGTGGTTTATCATAGAATAACCCGAGTTTTGAGTTCTTATGCGTAAGAATATATTATGAAGGCCATAGGCCTGAGTGATATATTGTTTCGCATAAGAAAAAAAACTCGGGTTATTCTACGATAAATCTCACTTGGGAACTTATTATTTTGATTCTAACACGACATTCTAGTATCATCAATGTTAGAAAAAAAAAACATAACTACTTTTTACGGCAGTGCTACGCACCTGAATCGGATGACATCATAGCATGCGAGTGGTTTATTGCAGAATAACCGGAGATAGATTTTGCTCTACATGTATGTAGGTTATTTGCTGGTCGTGTTAGAATTTGTAATAGTATCTGAAAAGGTTTTTTTATCGCATTTATTTCAGAGATCTCTATTACTTTGTTATGAATTATGAAAGCAGAAGCTATACCTGGCATTTTAAATGAAAATTCTTTTTTTATACAGCAGTTCTTTGTAAATTAATGCACAAATTCACACAAAATTGTGTTGTTTTTTTGTTCTGTATCAGACAGCTCTATCATGCAAAATGTAATGCAACAGTGGGTGTTAGTAAAGGAATATATCGAGGGCTTGGCGCAAAACTATTGTATCTTGTTCTTTATTTATATACACTTACAATAGTTTTGCACCAAGCCCTCGATATGGTATAACTTATTTTCACCCTGTATTGTAGATGCTGAGGAAAAAATTGTGCACAGCTGAGGGTATTATACAAGAGTCCACAACGATTGTTAAACAGCTTAGTAATCTTTTAGAAATGTAAGTTATGATCGACTGTTATATTTTATAGTTTATCAATCTTGTCTGTTCAGTCAACTTCAGTGTGGATTAATGTATTGAAATGAAAGATAACACATTATGTAGCTTACTGTTATGCCAAGATTCGGTATTCATAATGTTAAATAAATTATGGAACCTGTGGGATCAAGGTCAACATTCAGGTATTTAAAATTCACTATTTCAGGTATTCCAGTTTTATTTCAGATATGCCAATTCCTTTATTTCAGGTATGCCAGTTTTAGTAGCTCACCTGTCACATAGTGACAAGGTGAGCTTTTGTGATCACCCTTCGTCCGTCGTCAGTCCGTGCATGCGTGCGTCAACAATTTCTTGTCTGCACGATAGTGGTTTCATTTATGATTTTATTTTAACCAAACTTGCACACAACTTGTATCACCATAAGATCTCGGTTCCTTTCTTGAACTGGCCAGATCCCATTATGGGTTCCAGAGTTATGGCCCCTGAAAGGGTCAAAATCAGCTATTTTGACCTTGTCTGCACAATAGCAGCTTTATTTATGATTTGATTTTTACCAAACTGGCACACAACTTATATCACCATAAGATCTTGGTTCCTTTCTTGAACTGGCCAGATCCCTTTATGGGTTCCAGAGTTATGGCCCCTGAAAGGGCCGAAATTAGCTATTTTGACCTTGTCTGCACAATAGCAACTTCATTTATGATTTGATTTTAACCAAACTTGCACACAACTTGTATCACCACAAGATCTTGGTTCCTTTCTTTAACTGGCCAGATTCCTTTATGGGTTCCAGAGTTATGGCCCCTTAAAGGTCCAAAATTGGCTATTTTGGCTTTTGCAGCCATATAGAGACTTCGTTTATGGTTTTATTTGATACAAACTTTCAAAATATCTTCAACAACAATAAATCTTGGATTCCATGACAAATCAGATCCAATCGTAGGTTCCAGAGTTATTTTATATCTGATTACCTCCCCTGCTTGTAGTCAAAATGGATTTATATCAGTAAGTACTTATAGGACTTAATTGAAATTTCATTATTGTCATTAGTTGGACTAAGCCAATCAGGGTAGATAACTATGGACTGACTATATGTCAAATTACCTCCCTTTATTTCAAATTAAAATGGGTATATCTCCTTAACTAATGAAGATACTGATCTGAAATTTCATTTATGTCAACAGATTTATTTGGCAGATCCTTCTTTTGTTCACTTACAATAATTTTCTTTTTAACTACTTCCCTTTTACGTTACTATAAATAGCTTATTTTAGTAACTTTTTTATTATTGGCCGTAGGGAAAAACCGAGACCACTTTTCTGTGGTATAACATGGATGGTACCTCCAATTTTTAGGTGTATTTTGACATATCTGTACCTTGTAAGAATATTTTATTTCTTTTTGGTTAAATTTCTTTCCTTTGTTGTTCCTGTCCTTTGGACTTAGATATTTTTTCTGAGGACCTTCTTGTCCTCAAGTGCAATGATAACAGGTGAGCGATATAGGCCATCATGGCCCTCTTGTTTCAGATATGCCAATTCCTTTATTTCAGGTATGCCAGTTCCACTATTTCAGGACTGGTGTGATAATTTCACAATTTCAGTTATGCCCATTTCACTATTTCAGGTATGCTAATCAGATGACTGAAGACAAGGTGATGGAAGAGATTAAGAGTTACATTCCACAGATGATTTCTTGGCTTGCACAGTATACTAGATTTGGTAGTAGTTTCACAGTAAAAAAACAAAGGTAATGTAAGACAGGAATGTTTGATTCTTGTATTTCTTACCAGGTTTTTCAGTCATTTATTTCTATGCCCCTGGAAAGAGGTGTATAGGATTTGCACTGTCAGTTTGTTAGTTTATCTGTCTAAAACTCTTTGTGTCTTAGCTATTACGTTTTAACAATTCATTGGATTCATTTTAATTTTATACAAAAGCTAAGGTGTGTCAAGAATAAGAGTCAAGTCTATATCTCTTATGTCGAGGTATAGACATAGGTATTATCTCTAAAGTAGTTTGAGGTGTGCCATTTCAGGGGTATGTGTGTCTGAAAATTTTTGTCAAACACTAGAATAAGTTGATGTTGCACACCATTTTATGCAAATTTTTAAGATATTTATTAGTTTTTATTTGTCATTAAAACAAAAATATTTTGAAATTTGTAACCATTTTGCTGTGGGAATTTTCGATGTAAATGTCAGTCTCTTTGATCTGGTAAATGTCAGCTATTTTGATATGGAAATTTCCATTGTAAATGTCAGCCATTTTGATGCGGAAACTACCATTGTAAATATCAGCCATTTTAGACACAGTACATTTTGTTATTTCTCCATTTGTTGCTAATTCTAAATCATTCAGGGTAAAAAAAAATGTTTTGAGTATTTTGACCAGTTTGTTCACTGGATATTTTTAGCAGAGAAGATTTTTTCACAGAAGAAAGGTAATAGTCACCTAAGTATGTTATACCATTGAAATTATAGAAAATAACATTTAAAAATTGTGTGCCTGGCCCTTAAGATTTATGTACATTTTTTTTTCTTCAAAATTTAGAAAAAGCTTTAATTAGTAATTGCATTATTAAACAATATTAAAGTGATTTCATGCATTTGAGTATCTTTTATATACAATATTTCGTATTTAATCAATAAAATATTAAGAAAACACACAGAAACTATTAGTCATGCTATTGAAATTGGATTAAATATAGAAGTAATTATCATGTAATTTGTGGCATATATGGAAAAATATCATTATCAGTTCCTGTCTATTCTTGAAAAAAAAAAATTGTGTGTGTGTTGGTATGAAAGTATGTCCATTTAAAATAAATGACTAACCCTTTCAATTTCAGTGACTCGGATGTTCAGGTGACCAAAGTTTGTGATATTGAGGAAAACATGTGGTCACCTAGGTGAGGATATTATACATGTATATAGTTTTGGAGAGAAATTTTGTAGGACAGATATATCATTAAGTACTAATATGTACAGACATTATTTTATTCTCAGCTGTAATAAAATATAGTTGTTAGCTAGGTAAAATTGTGCCCCATTTTCAACAAAGAAAATTTTGCTTGAACTTTAGTATGTAAGCTATTATTAGATGGAAAGGCTTGAAATAAGCGAGCATACTGACAGCTATTGAAATACTTTTCATTAGTTGGCTACTGAAGTAGATAAGCAATAACATACATATGTCTGTGGACAACAAGAGTGGATGGAGAAGTACTTTCTATTTGCAGATATGGTATCAAAGGCAAAATAGATCTAACAGTTGAAGCCAGAATCAAAGTAAGTTACTGTGAAATCATTTAAATTCGCTGGCATGAAATTTCGCACAAACGTGAAAAAGGACTGTTTCGCGCGGGCTTTAATTCGCGCATTTTCAATTTATAAATGAAAAAAGAAAATTAAAAAACAATATTAGCGCGGTCTTAAATTGGCGCATCGGTTCTAGCGCGAAATATGCTAAAATTCGTCCTACGCAAATAAAAATGATTTCACAGTAAGTACAATATTGTACTCCCTTGTATGAAAAATTATATAATTTAAAAAGCAATATATTAATAACTCTAGAAATTTAGAAAGTGCATTTAGGAATAGCTGAGAAAAAGATATACGTTCAAGATTAATCTTAAATTCAGGATTAAAACACTCATTTAGCTTGTTAATAAAATGTCACTGAAATCACACAGCAACATTTCTCAGTTTATGCTTAAAGTACAGAGATTAGGTAATATTCTCAATGTGTTTTAGCTCAATGAAAAAAGCCATATAATGTGTAAAAATCTTAGTTCATATTATACATAAACCATTGTCGATATACTGTTGGTAAAGACGTTTTTGCCATTTCCTTTTAAAAAGAATCCTGGAAATCAGATTTTCATCTTCAAAATTCTTAAAAAGGAGACCCAATCATAAATTTATTTTGCCTTTCAAATATAATTAGCAGCTTCTGACTAGCAGCGAAATATTTTGTGATGAAGGGCAAATTTTTTATTTCTGTTGTCATTGAGAAACAATTTATGTAACTGTAAGGGAGGCATTCATGCTTTCTTTGACCTGTTTCTGGAAATTATGTGAGCTTTTCACGTTTACTGTGACCTGTATTATTATATCAAACATCAGTGTGATAAAAGCCATTATGGTTTAAAATCTCTGAAAATTGAAGGGATTTGGTCATTTTCTTACGTAAATCCTACATACCCCATTGCTTTCAGACTGATGTGTATGCATGTATAATTTTCAGAATGAGCCGGGTACCACAACATTGCCATTAGAACTGAAGACAGGAAAGACGTCTTACTCCGTGGAACATAAAGGACAGGTATATTTAATACAATGTAATTTATTAGAGTAAAGCAGGCTGGTTGTGGATCTGCTACAGAGATGGAGAGACACTTGACTAAGAAACCAGTGTTGTGAGCTTCATTGCCCACAGAAGCTCCCAGGGGCCTCCGCGGCCGAGTGGTTAAGGTCGCTGACTTCAAATCACTTGCCCCTCATCGATGTGGGTTCGAGCCTCACTCGGGGCATTGGATTCTTCATGTGAGGAAGCCATCCAGCTGGCTTACGGAAGGTCGGTGGTTCTACCCAGGTGCCCGCTCGTGATGAAATAATGCAAGGAGGGGCACCTGGGGTCTTCCTCCACCATTAAAGCTGGAAAGTCGCCATATGACCTATCATGTGTCGGTGCGACGTTAAATCCAACCAAAAAAAAAAAAAAAAAAAAAAAAAACAAGCTCCCACACCAGCAGAATTTTCTGTGAGGTCTTCGGTTAATATTGTAAATTCATAGTCACTTTACAGTTGAGGTACAAAATAGTCAGTGGGAGCTTATTGAACTTGAAAGTCTTATGTCTGTTATTCTGCATAAGCCCATATGGAAAATAGGATTTTTGTGAACAAATGTAGATATACAGCTATTAAAGTGAGAAATGAAATTTGAACCAAGACCAAGAAGGGATTTATTTTAATCAGTCTAACACAGAAAAAATAGGAACCTTCCCTGTCACCAATAAATCAGCCCAGCTAGTCCAATAGCTAAAGGAGAAGATTTGAGTCAGTAGATCAAGGGTATAAAACATGAGCAAGGTGTATTTGACTGAGGATAAAAACTCCACTGCTGATAAATTTAGGAAGTTGTCAGGTGGTTGCATAAATTGGGAGATGCTCAAAAGGAACACTGGTTAAATTTATTGACCATGTATATACATGTAATTGAAACACTGTTAAAGTGTGAGTGATGTTAAACCAAAAACAAAACAAGCAGTATTTGTTATAAGGTTGTCGGTGACCCTTCTAGGAAATATGTGGGGTCAGTTTGAATAATGGAAGGGGGTGATAATTAATTTGTTTTATCAGCCACTTATTTCTATCCTAATCAAACATGAAAATCCATTGACCTTCCATAGAAACATGGGGGGTCACCATGTGACCACGCTTTTACAGATGAGAATGCTAGAATCTAGTGGGAGATACAACAGAAAAGAAACATTCACTCATTTATATTTGTTGCACAAAGAATAACATATTTCATGAATCTTTTGACAAAAAACAAACAAAACATTAAAATAGTATGATTACACCACTGTTGCAGGTGACTCTGTATTCCATGATGTGTGGAGACAGAAGGAAGGACCCCCAAAAAGGCATGCTGCTATACCTTAAAGAACCCAGTATGAAAATTATACCAGCTGATCATATACATCAGAAAGGTTTGTGTTTCTTTAGTATAACACTGTGAATTTGGTATTATTATGTCTTTTTAGCTCGTCTTTTCGAGGAAAAATTAGAGCTATTGCACTCGCACTGGCGTCAGCGTCGCCATTGGTTAAAGTTTTTGATAAAGTCAAATATCTCTGTTACTATCAAACCTATTGACTTGAAACTTAAAATACTTATTAACTATCAAAGCCTACACCAGGACAAACAATCCCCATAACTCTGATTTTTAGCTCGACTATTCGAAGAATAAGTAGAGCTATCCTACTCACCACGGCGTCGGCGTCGGCGTCACACCCTGGTTAAGTTTTTCGTACCAGTCCACATTTTGACAAAGTCTTTTGAGATAAAGCTTTGAAACTTTCAGCACTTGTTTACCATCACCATGTCCAGTTATAGGCAAGAGTACATAACTCTGTCAAGCATTTTGACTGAATTATGGCCCCTTTTGACTTAGAAATCTTGGTTAAGTTTTTCGTACCAGTTCATATTTTGACAAAGTCTTTTGAGATAAAGCTATGAAACTTTCAACACTTGTTTACCATCACCATGTCCAGTTGTAGGCAAGAGTACATAACTCCATCAAGCATTTTGGTTGAATTATGGCCCTTTCTTGACTTAGAAATCTTGGTTAAGTTTTTCGTACCAGTCCACATTTTGACAAAGTCTTTTGAGATAAAGCTTTGAAACTCTCAACACTTATTTACCATCACAATATCCAGTTGTAGGCAAGAGTACATAACTCCATCAAGCATTTTGACTGAATTATGGCCCCTTTTGACTTAGAAATCTTGGTTAAGTTTTTCGTACCAGTTTATATTTTGTGTAAAGTGTTTGACATATGGCTTTGAAACTTTTATATCTTGTTCAGTATAATAGTCTCTATCAATAGGCAAGAGTATGTAACTCTCTCGTCTTTTTGGCTGAATTATGGCCCTTTTTGAACTTGGAAATTGGTTCTGTTTTGTATATGTCCATGTTTTGTCAAGACTATTTGACATATGGCTTTTAAACTTTAAACACTTGTTTATCATTATGATTTCCATCTGTAGGCAAGAGTACATAACTCTGACAACTATTTTGACTGAATTATGGCCCTTTTTGGACTTTGAAATTTGTTCAGTTTTTCTTACAAGTCAGCGTTTTGTCAAAACTATTTGAACTGTGGCTTTGAAACTTTTAACACTAGTTTATCAACATGATTTCCATCTGTAGAGTACATAACTCTGTCAATTATTTTGACTGAATTATGGCCCTTTTTGGACTTGGAAATTAGTTAAATTTTTCATATAAGTCCATGTTTTGCCTAACATATAACTTAACATATTTGCCATCATGGTCACACATTGCCATTTAGTGCAAGACTAATCGAAATCCACAAATACAGGAACATTTTTTGTTTAATCCATTTTTTTGTTTAGTCTGAAAATCTATGGAAATATTTTGACCCCATTCTTCAATCAATTCTTCGAATAGTCGAGCGCGCTGTCATCCGACAGCTCTTGTTGAATTTTGACAGAATTATGCCCCTTTTTAACTTAGAATTTTTTGTTAAATTTTTTGATAAAGTCTAATATCTCTGTTACTATTAAAGCTTTGACTTGAAACTCAAAATAGTTATTTACTATCAAAGTCTACACCAAGAGACACAATTCCCATAACTCTGATTTGAACTTTGACAGAATTATGCCCCTTTTTAACTTAGAATTTTTGGTTAAAGTTTTTGATAAAGTCAAATATCTCTGTTACTATTAAAGCTTTTGATTTGAAACTTAAAGTACTTATTTATCATCAAAGTCTACACCAGGAGAAAAAATCCCCATAACTCTGATCTGAATTTTGACAGAATTTTGCCCCTTTTTAACTTAGAATTTTTTGTTAAAATTTTTGATAAAGTCAGATATCTCTGTTACCATTAAAGCTTTTGACTTGAAACTCAAAGTAGTTATTTACTATTAAAGTCTACACCAGGAGACACAATTCTCATAACTCTGGTTGAATTTTGACAGAGTTATGTCCATTTTTAACTTGTAATCTTTTTACTGGCAAAGCTCTAATTCAGAGTCAAGCAGTGATAAAAGCTGAGCATGCTGTCTTACGGACAGTTCTTGTTTAATTTCCTTGGACAAATTATTTTTGGCCCTGTCATTAGTTTATACTGTCTCTTCCTCTGTCCAAAAATTATGTTAGCATCATACTTTTTCACCTCCTTGAATGTTTGCTATGAGACAAATTGCAGAATAAAACATTTAGCCATGTTGGTTTAAGGTCAGGAGAGAATTAGGGGGGTTACAAAGGTCAAAATCAACACAAAAAGCTGTTTCGACAAAACCACTAAATTTTTTTTGACCACAAAATTTACCTTTAGCCTGCTGGCGGCATGTAATTCTGCCTTTGCAGTCAGTGCAGACCAAGAATCATGGTCTGCACTGTTCGCTATTCAGTCAGTAAATTTTCAGTGAACACCCCTTTGATAAACAAGTGGTAGTACCCAAATTGAAGCAGCCCGCCCTCTTAGCTCAATAGGGAGAGCGCAGATCTATGGATCCCGAGTTCGAGCCCTGGGCAAGGCATATGTTCTCTGTGACAATTTGATAAAAGACATCGTGTCTGAAATCATGCGTCCTCCACTTCTGATTCATAAGGGAAGTTGGCAGATACTTGCAGAGAACAGGTTTGTACTGGTACAGAATCCAGGAACACTCATTAGGTTAACTGCCTGCTGTTACATAACTGAAATACTGTTAAAAAATGGCATTAAACCCAAAAACAATCCCCAAATTGAATGATGGACCAGTCTAATTTAGAAATGTAGAAGGGTAAAGTTTTCACAGCATTATATTTGCTTCAGGACTTATTCAGTTGCGTAATGAAATGGCTTACTACATCTCAAGACAGGTGATAAAATCTACAGAGGACAGTGAGCAAAAGACATTCACACTTGGCAGATTGCCAGATCCCATATCAAATATTCGAGCATGTCAGAAATGCCCACAGCTTATCAACTGTTCAATATACCAAAGGTATTTATTTTATTATTTCTATAAATGGAACTTAAAACTTTCTGTAGATGAAGTGTCAGTTCTCAGTGATAGGATAGCCAATTGATTTTTCAATATTCTTAAATATGACTTCTTTATGAAAGTTAGAAATACGTGTCAGTCTATGGGAAAAAATAATTTTGATTTGGGACATATCTGTACAATGTGCCATATATTGTAAATGCTCAAAATAGAAATTTAGATTTATTTTTGCCCGCCAGCTTAGCTCAGTAGGTAGAGTGTTGGTCTACGGATCGCGGGGTCGTGAGTTCGATTCTCGGGCAGGGCGTATGTTCTCGGTCACTATTTGATAAACGACATTGTGTCTGAAATCATTAGTCCTCCACCTCTGATTCATTTGGGGTAGATGGCAGTTACTTGCGGAAAACAGGTTTGTACTGGTACAAAATCTATGAACACTGGTTAGGTTAACTGCCAGCGGTTACATGACTGAAATACTGTTGAAAAACAGCATTAAACCAAAACAAACAAACAAAGATTTATTTTACCACATGATTGGCAAAAACATGACAACTAAAAACATTTTAGAATAGATATATACATGGTGAATGGTGCTCTTTTCAGTTCACCTGTCACAAAGTGAGCTTTTGTGATCGCGCAGCGTTCGTCGTCCATGCATGCGTGCGTCCATAAACTTTCGCTTGTGACCACTCTAGAGGTCACATTTTTCATGGGATCTTTATGAAAGTTGGTCAGAATGTTCATCTTGATGATATCTAGGTCAGGTTCGAAACTGGGTCATGTATGGTCCAAAACTAGGTCAGTAGGTCTAAAAATAGAAAAACCTTGTGACCTCCCTAGAGGCCATATTTTTCAATGGATCTTCATGAAAATTGGTCGGAATGTTCACCTTGATGATATCTAGACCAAGTTCGAAACTGGGTCAACTGCGATCAAAAACTAGGTCAGTAGGTCTAAAAATAGAAAAACATTGTGACCTCTCTAGAGTCCATACTTTTCAATGGATCTTCATGAAAATTGGTCAGAATGTTTACTTTGATGATATCTAGCTCAAGTTCGAAACTGGGTCACGTGCCTTTGAAAACTAGGTCAGTAGGTCAAATAATAGAAAAACCTTGTGACCTGTAAAGAGGCTATATTTTTCATGGGATCTATATGAAAGTTGGTCTTAATATTCATCTTGATGATATCTGGGTCAAGTTTGAAACAGGGTCAACTGTGGTCAAAAACTAGGTCAGTAGGTCTACGTTGTCCGTGTGTCCGTGCATAAACTTTTGCTTGTGACCACTCTAGTTTAAGATCCAGCCTTGAAATTTGGATGACATGTACAGTTTTGCACACCAGTCTTTAAACTGTCTTTCAGTGACAATAAATGTGACCTACTGATCTACTTTCTAATATTTGTACCCCCCGACAACAAAGTTGTAAGGTGGGGTATACTGGTTTCAGGTTGTCTGTCTGTCCGTAGACGCAATCTTGTGCGCACCATCTCTCCTTATCCCCTTGACAGAATTTAATGAAACTTCACACAAGTGATCAGTAGCAACAGTAGTTGTGCATGGGGCATGTTAGGTTCTTTTAGAAAAAAAATTTGCAGAGTTATGGGACTTTGTTTTTTTGTGTTACTATACTATATACATAGACACAATCTTGTGCACACCATCTCTCCTCATCCCCTTGACACAATTGAATGAAACTTCACACAAGTGATCAGTAACAACAGTAGTTGTGCATGGGGCATGTTAGGTTCTTTCAGAAAAAAAATTTGCAGAGTTATGGGTCTTTGTTTTTTTGTTACTATACTATATACATAGACACAATCTTGTGCGCACCATCTCTCCTCATCCCCTTGACACAATTTAATGAAACTTCACACAAGTGATCAGTAACAACAGTAGTTGTGCATGGGGCATGTTAGGTTCATTCAGAAAAAAAATTTGCAGAGTTATGGGACTTTGTTTTTTTGTTACTGTACTATATACATAGACACAATCTTGTGCGCACCATCTCTCCTCATCCCCTTTACACAATTTAATGAAACTTCACACAAGTGATCAGTAACAACAGTAGTTGTGCATGGGGCATGTTAGGTTCTTTTAGAAAAAAAATTTGCAGAGTTATGGGACTTTGTTTTTTTGTTACTATACTATATACATAGACACAATCTTGTGCGCACCATCTCTCCTCATCCCCTTGACACAATTTAATGAAACTTCACACAAGTGATCAGTAACAACAGTAGTTGTGCATAGGGCATGTTAGGTTCTTTCAGAAAAAAAATTTGCAGAGTTATGGGACTTTGTTTTTTTGTTACTGTACTATATACATAGACACAATCTTGTGCGCACCATCTCTCCTCATCCCCTTCACACAATTTAATGAAACTTCACACAAGTGATCAGTAACAACAGTAGTTGTGCATGGGGCATGTTAGGTTCTTTCAGCGACAAAAATTGCAGAGTTATGGGACTTTGTTTCTTGTCAACATACTATGTACATACAGTCTGCATATGCAGTCTTGTGCGTGCCTAATCTACCAAACCCTTGCACACAATTTAATGAAACTTCACACAAGTGATCAGTACCAACCCTAGTTGTGCATGGTGCATGTTACATTCTTTTAGATAAATATTCTGCATAGTTATGGGACTTTGTTTTTTGTTACTATACTGTATACATACAGTCTATATACATACAGTCCACATAATTATGCAATCATTTGTGCATCAAATTGCAATGTACTGTGTCAGTGCATGCGGGGGGTACATTCATCACCTTTAGTGATAGCTCTAGTTTAGCATATCAGTTTGCCATTTGAAACATGTGGTTCAATATACTCAGGTGAATGATTCAGGGTCATCATGACCCTCTTGTTATCATATTATGATAAACAGGAATGGGCAATAATTGTTGTAATTTGAATTTTAAGACAGGTTGAAGGGAGGTCAGCTGATTCCAGCGGGATGTCTGGATTGGTAAATGAAAGTTTGGGACATTTGAACTTGGATCACATGACATATTTTATCCAATGGTGTCTCATGTTAGATCTAGAATCACAGCTTGGCCAATCAAAAAAGACTTTAGCAGACATATGGTGTAAAAGTTCTGTGAAGAGGTATGTACATGTAGCTGTTAAATAGTGTATAGTTCAGTTGTAAGATGTAAAGCAATCTTAGAGTCTATATAAATGATAAAATGAAATCAATAACAATATTTGCCCCTCATGACATAGTATGTAATTATTTAATTTAAATTTACAGACATGGAACTTTGTGGTTTTGGATAAGAAGTTATGGATTTCTTTTTTGAGGGTAAAATTAAATAGGAATTTGTTATGTTTGTTGGGATTAGATTTTATTGAATGACACTATCATGATAATCATGAAAATTATTTATAAATATTAATGATTTAAAAGTACAATGAAACGTTTTTAAGCAGTCAGCCATGGGGAGATGCAGTCTGGCTGTTAAAGGCAGGTGGTTACTTGAAACAGATTAAGTTAAAATTAGAATAAAAAAATTGAAATTAATTTGGAAAGTTAGCTGACTAGCTGCTGTAGTAAAGTTGCTGTTTGATAAAGGTGACCAATAAGGCAGGTTCAACTAATACAGGAGCCTCCATGGTCAAATGGCCAATAAAATCTGAAAAAAGATCATTGACTTCAAATCGCTTGCCCCTCACTGACATGGGTTTGCACCTTACTTGTTGGGTCGAATTCATAATGTGAGGAAGCCTTCCAGCTGGCTTTTGGAAGGTCGGTGGCTCTACCCAGGTGTCCACTCATGATGAAATAATGTCCAGAGGGGCATTTAGGGTCCTCCAGTACTACAAAAAGCTAGAAAGTCGCCATATGTCCTAAAATTGTGTCCGTTTGACAAGTCCAACAAAAATATTTTATCTAAGCAAAAATAAAACACCAATAAATTCAAACTTGTGCTCGAGGGATGATGTCTTTCTGAAGTTGTGTTCTAACAAATAAAATTTTAATTGAATGTTTATGTCCTATTGTAACAATTGTATCGATCCTGAAATTTTTCAGGGAGGAAGCAGGACTCTGTCTCAGTGGAATGGTTTTACTCTCTGAGAGCTGTGAAGAGATAGGACAAGATGCAGTTGTACTTACCTTCTCTCGGCATTCACAATATCCCAAGTATGTTCTTATCTTGGCTGTATGAAGAATATCGAGAGCTATTCATCTTATCTGGGTGTCCGTTAGAGTTGGTAAAGTTTTACATGCAAGATCATATCCCCAGTAACCATTGCATATTTTGTATGGACATTTCACACAAGGGTTCATAGTCGTCAAATCTGCTGAAATAACCCAGATAGGTAATTTTCAGTTGAATTTAATGCAAATTATCATCCTTCTTTACTTAGAAAATTTGGTTTAACTTTTTTATGAAACTCGCTATCTAGCTGAATCTCAGTAACAACTATGGATTGGAACAATGCTTTCCAGTCATCCAACCTACTGAAATGATCAAGTTATAGAACTCTTGATTAAATTTAATATAAATTATGGCCCTTTTTAGACATAGAATATTCAGTTGTCAAGCTTTATTTCTGTTACAACTACATATATTCGAATG
Source organism: Mercenaria mercenaria (assembly GCF_021730395.1). NCBI lineage: Eukaryota > Metazoa > Mollusca > Bivalvia > Venerida > Veneridae > Mercenaria > Mercenaria mercenaria. The sequence continues at coordinate 27,172,671 of NC_069364.1, read as the reverse complement.
AAACTTCACGTATCAGGTCTTGGTGCTCAGCATGTGTTTTTACATAACTGTGTAAAATAACTCACGGTTGAAAGTAATTCAAATTATAGCTCTTATTTGATTAAGAAAATTTGGTTGAAGCTTTGCTTTGATGTTATCATCATTGCCAAAATAAAATTTTAATTTGTAGGAAATTGTAAATCCTGCAAAATTGAAGTTTTTGTTTGTCTCAGAAGCTCTTGGAAATTCAAGCGAATTGTTATTGAGGATATTTGCTTGTTCCAGTGTAAGATTGAAATTTCTCACTTATCGGACAGAAAAATCTCTATTTTTAGAAATGCTGGAAAATCTTATTTCACATGGGTTATCCCACACTCCTGTGACGGACTACTTCATGCACTGAATATACATATTATTTATGTAAAATAATTAAAAATCAGGTACCTTTATCTTTTCTCTCCATTCCTTATAGTGTATTTCTTGATTCAAAATTCATTACTTTATGATAAGAACGTACCATTACGCTACAAACGATAAAACTAAAGCGGAACTTTGTTATTGTGCGTCACTGAAATGTCACGACGTCACTTCTGCTTACGGATGTCAATTTCCCGCGTTTTAAATAGTTTCATATTTTCATGCTTGTTTTTATCGTTTCTGTTGTGGTAAGTGAGAAATAGAATCCATCATTGGTGTTCGGTGAAGATCGGAAATCCCAGCCCTCGGGCGCACCGCTCAAGTCTTAAACTCGGCACAGCCTCGCCTTGAGCGGTGCGCCCTCGGGTTGGGATTTTCTGATCTTAACCGAAGACCAATGACAGATTCTCTATATCTTTAAAAAAAAAAGTTTATCCAAGTGAAAATCAAATGCAATAATTCCATGAGTAACATAGCCACAAGTGAAAATTCCCAAATTATGGGATCTGGCTGGTTCAAGAAAGGAACCAAGATCTTATGGTGACACAATTTTTGTGCAAGTTTGATTAAATTCAAATCATAAATGAAGCTGCTATTGTGCAGACAAGGTCAAAATTGCTAATTCTGGCCCTATCAGGGGCCATAACTCTGAAACCCATAATGGAATCTGGCTGGTTCAAGAAAGGAACCAGGATCTTATGGTGACACAAGTTTTATGCAAGTTTGGTTAAAATCAAATCATAAATGAAGCTGCTATTGTGCAGACAAGGTCAAAATTGCTAATTCTGGCCCTATCAGGGGCCATAACTCTGAAACCCATAATGGAATCTGGCTGGTTCAAGAAAGGAACCAGGATCTTATGGTGACACAAGTTTTATGCAAGTTTGGTTAAAATCAAATCATAAATGAAGCTGCTATTTTGCAGACAAGGTCAAAATAGCTATTTTTCGCACTTTCAGGGGCCATAACTCTGGAACCCATAATGGAATCTGGCCAGTTCAAGAAAGCAACCAAGATCTTTTGGTGGTACAAGTTGTGTGCAAGTTTAGTAAAAATCAAATCATAAATATAGCTGTTATTATGTAGACAAGGTCAAAATAGCTAATTTTGGTCCTTTCAGGGGCCATAACTCTGGAACCTATAACGGGTTCTGGCCAGTTCAAGAAAGGAACCAAGATCTTATGGTGATACAAGTTGTGTGCAAGTTTGGTTAAAATAAAATCATAAATGAAACCACTATCGTGCAGACAAGAAATTGTGGACGGACGGACGGTCACTATGTGACAGGTGAGCTAATAAATGTACAAGACCATTACATGATAATCCATTTTAGTTCTATTATTATTGATCATATCTAATCTAATCTTTGAGGGTTTTTGAAATTTGCAGAATTACTCTTAGTCATTTTCTGACTTAATAAAACAGTTCTCACAATGATAAACAAACCTGCCTATAAAGACCACCTCTGGGAGAGGCAAAATGGGGTTTTTATAAATTGAGAGGTGGTCTTTATTCACACGTTAAAATACACTGTAAAGGTTAAAATGGGAAACGAAACATGAAGTCTTTAGAGCCAGGTGGTCTCTGTTCAGAGGTGTTCTTAAACACAGGTTGATATATACATTTATATGTTGCCCTGATGGTTATATATGTGAAACAGATAGGTAGACAAAAATATTTAGAGAGGAAACCCGATGGATGTTTTTTCTTTTTTATTTATTATATATTTGTCCAGGAGTAACTTTTAATATATATATATGAAAGTTAATACTGGAGCAGGTTGATCATATAAATTAGATACATTGTAAAGATCCCTGTTACATTAAAGTACTTGGGATAAATTTGTTCAGCAATGATGAACAGAACAACTATGTAAATCACGGTAATTTTTTAAAATGAAGATTACAGCCAAGTCAAGACATCAATATCCCGCACATTTTTAAAGTAAGTATTATTGACTTCTGTTATTTACATTCTCATCCATCAGAGGTTCGTCAAAATCCCGAGACGAACCTCTGATTTATTTCCATCGTTTACTTGGTGAGCATGCGCACTCGTAATTACTATCGGGAGTGGTTTCAGCCAATCATTGTTCGCCATTATTTGGAACTCTGAATTGAAACTTCAAAAAATATGTAAACAAGATACTTGCTTACGATGGATAAAGGCTGTATTCCATGATTGCGATAAATAAAGATTTATTCCTGTAATTCGACGTTAAGAGATTTACATCAAGAAATAATAATATTCGTCGTAAATGGACATCGTATTCCCTCGATAATATGAGAAGGGCGCGGTCACGCTTTTCACGGACGATTTTGATTGGTTCGCTACGATTTGTCGCGAAACGACGCTGATTGGCTGAAACGTTTTACCTGTATTGTAACCAAACCATAAATATCGGTGAAATGTGCCAGAGGTTCATCCGGGGAACCACGGTAGACCTCTGGTATGCGAGAATGGTTATTTATGATGCAATGTGTTTAGTGTATAATTTTATTTTCAGTTTTATATAAGAGTGCACTGGACTCTTTTGGCTGTTGGGTATATGTGTGTGTTTACATCCTTCTGTGTGTGCTTGCGTCCGTTCTATTTTGTCAGGAACCTAACTTTGACATGCATGGACCAATCTTGTTTATATTTGGCATGAACGTTTACGTCGGTGAGATGTGTCAAGCACAAACCCCATATTCCTAACTCAAAGTTCAAGGTCACAGTTGGAGGTCAAAGGTCAAATTGAAGTTTGTTCGGAGCATTTCTCCTTCATGCATGTTGGGATTTTGATGTTACTTGCTATGAATGTTCACCATTATGTGATGGAATGTCAAGCGCAAGAACTGTGTCTCTAGGTCTAAGGTCAAGGTTACACTAGACAGCTGGCGAGCTCAACACTCTGCCCATGGAAATACTTGTATTTATATAGAGGCTCCCCCACTTTTAGGACACACCGCTATTTTTTATACACCCTTTTGAAAAACGGGACATTATGGGAACACCCCTAGCTGGCGTGCGGACAGCATCCACATACTTTGTCTGGAGCATATCTGCCTTATGCATGGAAGGATTTTAATGTCACATGTTTAAATTGTGCACCATCAGACTGAATGTCATGCTCAATAACCTGGTCCCTAGTTTAGAATTACTTCCCTTTATTGTTATTTAAATAGATTATATTGTAACTTTTATTACTGGTTGTAGGGAAAAATCAAGACCAATTTTCTGTACAACATGCATGTTACATTCAATTTTGAGATGTATGTTGACCTATCTCTTCTACCTGGTAAAGAATTTTTGTGTAGACTTAGAAATTTTTTTATTTTACTTTTTTTTTAAAGCTTAACTTCCCCAAGTTGTAACTATAAGTAACTTATATTGTAACTTTTTTTTATAATTGACCGTAGGGAAAATCCAAGACCACTTTTCTGTGGAACAATATAGATGTTTCTTTCAAATTTTAGGTGTATTTTAAGGTATTTCTACCTGGTAAGGAGTTTTTTGTGGACTTCGAATTTTAACACAATTACGCAACCATAAAATTAGAATTCCATTTGCAAATACAGTTGCTAGACCAGTGTATATTTGCTATGATGGGCATATATTGTGACATTCTGGCACATTTGTTTTGTTTGTCTTGGGTTTACGGCAGTCACTTAACCTAATCAGTGTTCCTTGTTTCTGTACCATCTTCGCAAGTAACTGCCAACTTCCCAACCCAAATTAGAGGTGAAGGATGAATTATTTCAGACACTGTCTTTTATTAAATTGTCTAGAGAACAAAAGTCTTGAGGAGAATGAACTCACAACTTTACATAAATACAGACTGGTATGAAAACTGAACCAATTTTCAAGTCCAAAAAGGGCCATAATTCAGCCAAAATAGTTGACAGAGTTATGTACTCTTGTCTGCAGATGGAAATCATAATGATAAACAAGTGTTCAAAGTTTTGAAGATAGTTGACAGTTATGTACTCTTGTATACAGATAGAGACTGTTGTAATAAACAAGTGATAAAAGTTTCAAAGCCATTATGTCAAACACTTTACACAAAATGTGAACTGATACGAAAAACATGACCCAGATTTCTATGTTAAAAGGGGTCATAATTCAGCAAAAATCCTTGATGGAGTTAATGTACTCTTGCCTAAAACTGGACATAGAGATGTGAAACAAGTGTTGAAAGTTTCAAAGCTTTATCTCAAAGACTTTGTCAAAAAAGAACTGGTACGAAAAACTTAACCATGGTGAGTAGGATAGCTCTACTTATTCTTTGAATAATCGAGCTAAAAATGGAATTCAGAGACCCAAACATAAGTTTTTTTGATATTGTAATATTTTCCCTTGACCAAATTGAATTTTATCATTCGTATCAGTTATCAGAAACTCTGAGAAAAAGTATGGGTCTACCAGTTATTTTTTTAAGAATTTAACAGAATTACTCAAGAATACCGCAAGTTATGTAAAAGAAAATAATTATGTTTTATTTACATTCTCTTTCCATTCTTCTAGATAAAATGTCAACTGCAATGTGGAAGAAGTGCCTCTTACACACCATGCTGTCTTTAAAGGTAAAAAATTTATTATGAATATATAAAAAATTCTTTGTTTCCAGTAATATGCTTCAAAAATTAGGGTAGGTAAAAAATGTCATCAAAGGCCATAAACACATACAGGGTCGGGCCAAAAATTTAGGTTAGGTCTGGATACTGGAAACAAACAATTTTTTCTTACACCTTAAAGCACTTTTGCCAAGCTTAGAAAAAGGTATACTGGAGTCTCCATATTGGTGCATGTCTAGATCTGTCCGTCAGTGCACATGTGATAACTTTGAAAGGATGGGTGGATTACTTTTAGTTTTAATGGTAAATGGGACAGTTTCCTATTCATAACTTTATCATGACATCACAGTACATTAGGGGTTCTAACTGACCAATCAGAGAGCTGCATTTTCAAGTACCTGCCAGTTTCCACTTGGGTATAACAAAGTATATTTACAATGAACATATAGTGACTTTAGAAACAAATATCACAGCATTTTAGAAATCAAATTAAGATTTTTCACTGCTCATGTCCCAGATGATGCTACAAACGACAAAACTTTGAAGTTTCATTGAAATATCATATCGATTTAATAGCTTTATTTTAGTTAAAAGTTTGAGATTTTACACAGGGAGTCTATGATAAAGTCCGAGTAAAATGTAATCAATACCCAAGTGAAATAAGTATCATTCCACAATGTTTTGGACATGTTAAAATTATGAATATGTATATAGGTCAAAAACTTTCCTACGGGCATAATCTGAGAATCTGCCCTTGAAAGAAGATTTTTTTCAATATTTTCCGACTTTCAAGGGCAGATAATTCATGATAAAGTCTGGATACCTATGATTTTTGATACTTATTTCCATTTTAAACTGGTTTCACAGTCAATATACAAAGTTTAAAGAAATTCTTCCCACAGGAAAATTTTTGCTCTATATACATAACATGGGGCGGTGGTTTAGTGGCTAAATATCAGCTGCTCAGTCCGGAGCTCATGGGTTCGAGCCCAACTGGGGTCACGACCATGACTTCTCATATGACACCAGTACTGGTTTTTCCAGGAAGCGGACTCAAGAGTGGTTCAAATAAGCTTAAAGCTTTCATCATGATCGAGCTAAAATAAATTAATATAAACTAACTGTCCCATTTACCCCTAATCTTATTATATTTTATGCTCTATGAAGAGCATAAATTATTTATAACCTCCAAGCATACACCTTCAAATAAACGACAAACAACAGTATATATTTTAGGCCTGAGGTCTCCCGGGAGCCGTCGTTTATTTATTAACCCAGCCCTAACAATCTCAGATTTTGAACAAAACATTAATCATATATACATATATACCATGAAACACCTGAATGAAGTCATTTTAATCTTAAATGCAGCCAAACCTTGAATGAACCTAATTACTTTTTATAAATAATTAAACTGGTTATTACTGAATTTTTGATTTAGTCCTTAAACTGTCATTATTACCTGAACTGATTTTTTTTTAGAAACCAAAGTCGGACTGCAGAAAAGCGGGGCACGCAACCCTACTCCTTGTTTGGAGGGGGACGTGCGACATCAGAAAAATGCCAGATCCTTTAAGAGGATTCCTTACTCCCGTGCTTTGGAACTGCAGCGAGTAAGTGCGCCTGTCCGACGATTCCCTAATTTTGATTCCAAATTAAGTTAAAATATAGTGGTATATGTTCTCAAAATTGGAAAGCAAACAGTAAAATTAGGATGAAAAGAACAATCGGATTGAATAAACTGTCAAATGATACAACATGACAAAATAAGAATAACTAATCCAGTATGCCTTCAATATATAGTTAGCTCATAATCCTGGTAATTTTAAAATAAGTGTTCCGAAATTCACTTTAAAGGTCTTCTGAAGAATTTTCTGAAAATATAACACATAGGAATATGACATATATGCAAGAAAAGGGATAATGTCTGTAACCTGAAATCTGAATGGATCATATGTAATATTTGAAACTATAAAAAGTGTAAACCAATAAAAAGTGAAAAGGAACAGGAATTGTGGAGTTGAACCTGATTTATAGAAGGGTAAAAAAAAAAAAATAGTTAAATTTCCAAGGAAAAACAGCAGTAGACTTCTGAGTTGTTTTTTGTTTTTTTGTTGTTTTTTTAAACGCAGTGTTAAGATTACAAAATATACAAACTGGTACTGGTTTCAAAGTAGTTTCCGGACTGAATTTACTATTTTTTGCCAATGTTAAACATTGTAGAAACATGTAATTTTCACAGAAAAAAGCTAGGTTCTTCATTTATACCATGCAGTTTTCATATTACGCTGCGTTCATACCACAAATGTAGATGAGGACTCAAACGGGACAATTAATTCCATTATTATGTCAGTAAGTCCGAGTAACAGTTACTTAACCTTTCTGTAAAAGCAAATATTTATGATTTTGTTATATATATTCACAATTATAATGTTATTCTAAAGCATGATAATGATTTGTAATGTTTTAAGAGTTTATCAAATACTAGATTTATAGAAAGCTCATTACAGTTACTTCAAATTATGTTTTAATGATGTTTGCAATGTTGTGCTAAAATAGATGGGACATATTGAGCGGACTGGTAATATTACAAAAGTATTGAGCGGACTGGTAATATTACAAAAAAGAAATAGAACAAAACCGATTTCAAAATTAGTAGTCCAACGCCCTGACCACTAAGGCACGGACACTGCTGCTAAACTGCTGCTGGTTCCTATTTTTAATTGATAGTTTAAAGCTGTGTATCGAAAAGGCTGACTTTTTCTGACTTTCATTGTTTTATTTTAGTACTATCAGAATGTTATTAACAATTAACATCAAAGTAAGCTAAAACAACAGGGATATTCAAATAATACATAGACTCTGTAATGCCAGATTTTGCTGCTAATGCTTAGATGATTGTTACCCAGATGTTTTACTATGGCGTAAAGTCTAAACAGAACAAAATGTTAAAGGTAAAAAAAACTACTTTGGTACAGAAACTACTGGGAAACCATAATAACATAGATATCAATATTATATATAAAATTGGTTAAAAACAAGTATTTGTGTTAGGACATTAAAATTATTGTAGCACAACAAATAAGATAGCCTTAATCGAAACGAAACATTAAGACAACTTTGATGTGCAGTGATGTGTTATCTCAGATTAGTGTTAGTTTTGTGCAATGGCATTGCAGTGTTTTTCAAATTATCGGGAAATTAAGTTTGGAAAATCAACATTTACCTTCAGTCGTTTATTAATCTGGGCCAATATTCATACAGCTCCTAAGCGAATACTTTCCCTCAGGGAATTTTCCCTAAGGGACTAACTAAGGAAAAAGTTTCCAAGCATTTTGTGGAAATTCCCTGAGAAAGTTGGAATGTCTAACAAAATTGCCACATATAGTGTGGCATAGTAATGAAGATCTACACTTTTTGTTTGTGCTATGTAGTTCAGGAAACTTTACACAGTTAAGGATTTTCCTAAGTCACATCTTAGATTTATAATAAAAAATAATTTCAAACACTAACTTGGTTAGCGTTCATTTACCAAATTAAATTGGTCGTGCCTATTTAATTTGATAAATGCTAACTAATAAACACCAACCTATACAAAGATCGCTAATGTTTCAGATTTAAATACTAAGTTTAAAGCACATATAAGACTAAATTTAAAACATGAACTAACTAGGTTTAAACATCAACAAACAGTACACTGTCTCTACTACTGCAAACCAGATCACTTGGCTCTTACTGACGTTTGAACGTCTAATCTGCCCAGCCAGTGTACTCGTCCAGCTGACAACAGATATGCTTCTCTATGGCAAATAGAAAAAAGCACAAAGGGCATCAGTGACTGGCAACAGGGGAAGCAGTCTAAGGCATGTACATAAAAGCAGCAATAAAAACAAATGCAAAAGAACATTGCAACGAAAAATATACACAGTAAACTAAATATTTAAAGCTAGAGAAAGCAAGCACATGCAAAGCAGGAAAACAGCTCATACTCTTTGCAGTTACTTAATACTTTCACAGAATGTAAAACGTCCCCGATGATTGGGCCGTTCCCACCTAGACGGTCCGCAGAGCATCTGTGATACATCTCACAGACAAAAAACTTCATCTATGTACAACTAGAACAGCATAGAAGACATAAGCAAAAGAATAAGTCATATTCATAGTGTCTTTAAGTATATGCAAGTATATACAAAATTATTTACATGCTAGTCAAATACAATGTATATAACTTAAAATAAACATGCAAAATTTTCAAGTTCCTAAGTTTTATGTAACTGCTAAAAGAATCTGATGTTAGTGTCATTAAACTTTTGTCAGATATGGAGCATATTAAATTTAGTAACATAATTGTACAGAATATGTATAAACAATAACTTTTATTAACAAGAAACAAAAGTATATAAAACACTTTTTTTTCTTGAAAACATAAATTGGTAAAATCTACCATAGAGATCCCTGAAATCAACCAGGAGCACCTCCCTATTGGGAACTTAATCAACCGCAAGGGCACCGGGAATTCTCCTGACCCCAAACAATCATGAAATGAAAGCGGTAGAGACTACAATCCATGCTTCCAAGATATTTAGATTTTGGAGCGCTGATTGTGACTGCATGAACTAACTAGGTTTAAACATCAACAAACAGTACACTGTCTCTACTACTGAAAACCAGGTCACTTGGCTCTTACTGACGTTTGAACGTCTAATCTGCCCAGCCAGTGTACTCGTCCAGCTGACAACAGATAGGCTTCTCTATGGCAAATAGATAAAAGCACGAAGGGCATCAGTGACTGGCAACAGGGGAAGCAGTCTAAGGCATGTACTTTTAGCAGTTACTTAAAACTTTCACAGAATGTAAAACGTCCCCGATGATTGGGCCGTCCCCACCAAGACGGTCCGCAGAGCATCTGTGATACATCTCACAGACAAAAAACTTCATCTATGTACAACTAGAACAGCATAGAAGACATAAGCAAAAGAATAAGTCATATTCATAGTGTCTTTAAGTATATGCAAGTATATACAAAATTATTTACATGCTAGTCAAATACAATGTATATAACTTACAATAAACATGCAAAATTTTCAAGTTCCTAAGTTTTATGTAACTGCTAAAAGAATCTGCTGTTAGTGTCATTAAGCTTTTGTCAGATATGGAGCATATTAAATTTAGTAACATAATTGTACAGAATATGTATAAACAATAACTTTTATTAACGAGAAACAAAAGTATATAAACACATTTTTTTCTTGAAAACATGAATTGGTAAAATCTACCATAGAGATCCCTGAAATCAACCAGGAGCACCTCCCTATTGGGAACTTAATCAACCGCAAGGGCACCGGGAATTCTCCTGACCCCAAACAATCATGAAATGAAAGCGGTAGAGACTACAATCCATGCTTCCAAGATATTTAGATTTTAGAGCGCTGATTGTGACTGCATGAACTAACTAGGTTTAAACATCAACAAACAGTACACTGTCTCTACTACTGCAAACCAGATCACTTGGCTCTTACTGACGTTTGAACATCTAATCTGTCCAGCCAGTGTACTCGTCCAGCTGACAACAGATATGCTTCTCTATGGCAAATAGAAAAAAGCACAAAGGGCATCAGTGACTGGCAACAGGGGAAGCAGTCTAAGGCATGTACATAAAAGCAGCAATAAAAAGAAATGCAAAAGAACATTGCAACGAAAAATATACACAGTAAACTAAATATTTAAAGCTAGAGAAAGCAAGCACATGCAAAGCAGGAAAACAGCTCATACTCTTTGCAGTTACTTAATACTTTCACAGAATGTAAAACGTCCCCGATGATTGGGCCGTTCCCACCTAGACGGTCCGCAGAGCATCTGTGATACATCTCACAGACAAAAAAACTTCATCTATGTACAACTAGAACAGCATAGAAGACATAAGCAAAAGAATAAGTCATATTCATAGTGTCTTTAAGTATATGCAAGTATATACAAAATTATTTACATGCTAGTCAAATACAATGTATATAACTTACAATAAACATGCAAAATTTTCAAGTTCCTAAGTTTTATGTAACTGCTAAAAGAATCTGATGTTAGTGTCATTAAACTTTTGTCAGATATGGAGCATATTAAATTTAGTAACATAATTGTACAGAATATGTATAAACAATAACTTTTATTAACAAGAAACAAAAGTATATAAAACACTTTTTTTTTCTTGAAAACATGAATTGGTAAAATCTACCATAGAGATCCCTGAAATCAACCAGGAGCACCTCCCTATTGGGAACTTAATCAACCGCAAGGGCACCGGGAATTCTCCTGACCCCAAACAATCATGAAACGAAAGCGGTAGAGACTACAGTCCATGCTTCCAAGATATTTAGATTTTAGAGCGCTGATTGTGACTGCATGAACTAACTAGGTTTAAACATCAACAAACAGTACACTGTCTCTACTACTGAAAACCAGGTCACTTGGCTCTTACTGACGTTTGAACGTCTAATCTGTCCAGCCAGTGTACTCGTCCAGCTGACAACAGATAGGCTTCTCTATGGCAAATAGAAAAAAGCACGAAGGGCATCAGTGACTGGCAACAGGGGAAGCAGTCTAAGGCATGTACTTTTAGCAGTTACTTAAAACTTTCACAGAAAGCAAAACCTCCCCAATATATTTAATGTTACACTGGCACAAAAACAGATTTTATGCAATACTCAAAAATGTCAGTACGAAATTGAAGTTGTCAACCGTTACTGCAATAATCATATCTGCCCACTAAATTGCTGTTTGAATCATCGGTGGTCAATGAATACGAGATACTAGTCTGTAGAAGGCAAGTGTCAAGTCATCTAGGTTTTGTATGAACTGCTTGCTCAGTGGAATCTCTGAGCAACACAATATCATCCACCATATATAGTGAACGAATGGTTTCAGATCTTACATACACATAGACAGGGCTCCGGAAATTTGCGGATTTTTAACTGATTAATAACTTTTTAGACCGATTTGTGATGTAAAAAAAACCCCAAAAAATTCAGTGCATAAAAATGGAGAAATAAGTACAAATTTCAGTCTGAAATCTCAATACACAATTGTTTTGCCAAGCAGGAAATTGTTGACTGTACCCTCAGATAATAAACTTGTCTGAAAGTTTGATTATCACCTGGGTAATCTGTCTGTAATTAGCAGGTGCTCTCACAGCACATCCTTTAATTCTTACAGGCAGCCGACTGTTATTGACTGGTTTTCAAATGCTTCCTACTGGATCCAAATTTTTTGACTGGGACCTGCTTCTTTTTTATAGACCATAAGCTGACAGATAGTTTTATTTCAAAAGGCTATTATTGAAGTTGGGTAAAAAGAAACAAATGGTCATTGAATTTAATGAGACATCACACAGGAATCCAATATAAATAATTTTTTTAACTACTTGATTTGTAACAAGTATGCCCACGGGCAGAATGTCGAGCCTGCCAGCTATCAAGTGTGACCTTGACCTTGGACAGACCTGGTTCTTGCACATGACACTCCGTCTCATAATGGTGAACATTCATGCCAAGTAACATCAAAATCCACCATGTATGAAGAAGAAATGCTCCGGACAAACTTTAATTTGACCTTTGACCTCCAACTGTGACCTTGACCTTTCAGATAGGAACGTGGCAACTATATCAAGTTCACCGCAAGCGGGCTCAACAAAAATTACATGATTATTAAATTAAGTAAAAAAAACAATTAAAATTATATAAAAATCATTACTTATTTATTTAACCCTTAGCCTGCTAAATTTCTATAATGGACTGTTCCATCATTCAGTTTGGGCAGTACCATTTAGTATTCGAAGGGGTGTTTACTGAAAATTTACTGACTGAATAGCGAACAGTGCAGACCATGATCAGCCTGCACGGATGTGCAGGCTGATCTTGGTCTGCACTGGTCGCAAAGGCAAAACCAATCGCCGCCAGCAGGCTAAGGGTTAAAATCAATTACCGGATGGTTAGAAAATCCCCCGAGGATTTACTATTATACTTTACCCCCAACAATTTGCTGGTACCCATTTACAGCTGGACTGACTGAGGCAATCATGATAAAGTGCCTTGCCCAAGGGCACACCGCAATGGGGGTAGCCAGGATACGAACCAGAGGCCTTCACCTCCGTTGGAAAGCGTTTTAGGCCTCTTGACCACTGCGTCCGATGTCGTGATTTTGTTTCAGACCAAATGAGTTTTCAAAATTTCCGGAGCCCTGCACATTATAGACCAATAAAGTTTTATATGTATCTATCACTTTTTTAGTCTTATGGTCTTTTCTTTTAGAGAAGGCGATACTTCAATTGTGTATTTGCAGCCTTTTTCTAAAAGGTACTCTATCTGGATTGTGTCCTCCTCTTGATTTGCATCTAACACTTTGGCCTGATACCACCCTGAAATATTTAAAGAAAATCTAGTTTCTAAACAGAAAAAGCCTTTGTAAATCAGTTGTACGGAAGTTCTTCTAACCTCTCTCCACCCTCAATGTAATAATGCGAACGCAGTCATTACTTCAATGTTCCCTAGTATACAAATTCCACTTACTGTGAAATAAAATCATTTAATTTCATAAGCACAAACTTCATAGTATTGGCCAAAACAGCTATTTCATGTGGATTTTGACCACTGAACATAAAATAAGTGGGAATTTCACTACTTCATTGGGAATAAATATATCGATTTAATCCACAACAGAATCCTAAAAAATCTAGTCACCGACACATATGATTTCACACATTTGTAAACAAAATCTAAAGATATTACGGTAGATCCACGCCACATTTCATAAACTATCAGAACGGGGATTAAAGCTTTAGCATTGCCAATGCGAACTCAAGTGCAAGAACTGAATAGAATAAAAGAAAACTATGCGCAAATGAATGAAATGAAATGCTGTGAAAGTTTATAAAGCAGCAACATGTGATAAATCATTTAAGGGCAGACCATGTTTTCCAAATATCAGTAAGGTCAATCACCCAAAGAAGTCATTTATGGCAATGTAAGTTGCTAGAGCACCCATTTAAATGTTAACTTGAAGCTCATTTGGAGCCTTTTGTCATTAATAATTGAAAATAAAAGAGTTAGTTGAACCTTTTGCTTGCTAACTAAAATATTGCCAAGGTACACATTAGGGGTGTAACAATACACTAGTTTCATGATACAATGCATATCATGATACAGATGCAACGATACAGTACGTATCGCGATACACATACACATTGAGCATTCATAATTTTATGGCAATATGAAAAAGAAAAAGGAAAGTTCCTACACTTGGGAAGTACCTGAAATTTTATTTTAAAATGAAAGAAACTGTTATAAATAATAATTTGTTTAGTTACTATCTTTAACACTGATTTTATGAAAGTTTTTATTTAGTGTTTTTACTTTTCACTATATGATATCATCTCTGTATCCTAAAACAGGTCTATGACATGATATGCCTATCGCCAGACTAAGGTATCGCGATACAGTGAATTGCGATATATATTGTTACACCCTTAGTAGTACTAGTATTTAACCAATTGTTTATTTTATTCATATAGCCATAGGGTTGCTTTGAAGGAGTACCTGGATTCCAGTTTGTGTCTTGTAGTTCACCCCTAGACCAGTACACTTCAATCTGTTTCCCCACTGTCATGATACCTTCGTACAGTTCAATTTGGGCATGAGAGCATTTACTTGGCTCTATCATGCCCTTTGAAAAGTACTCCATAAGTTTCATATCATAAGTATGACCTGGCTCTTGGATGTATTCCACTGTAAGAGTGTCTTCCGCCTCGGTATATTTTTTTACAGTTGCACTGTACCAGCCTGAAAATACCGTAGTGTATAATATGAAATATTGACATACAGTCAAAACTCGGTATCTCCAATTTCAAGGGACCGTGTTTTTTATTTCGAGATAACTGAAATTCGAGTTATGACGAGGGATGTATATGGACGAAATGTGTACGCATTAAGGAAAAATTTAATAAATTATAAAAACTGTTTCCTTCATGCCATGTATATACGCTGTTGGCACTTTATGCATACACAATCCCATACAGTTTGTGTTTATCAAAGGTTTCAATTTTTTGAAGAATAGAAATTATTCTAACCTCAAAATGTTTTTGATTAAAGTTTCCTTTTTGTACCGCGTTTCTTTCCGAGATGATTGACAACATTTCGATCTGACATTTTGAATGAATTATGCTTTCCCCCAAGAAGTTATTTTTGATACAGTCTCATCGCAATTACCTATAATTAATCCGTATTAAAGATCCCAACTGTTCAAACGAATTAATTCATTAGTTTAAATTAAAAGCAATTTTCATAAGCAAATGATTGCAATTAAATTCATAAAAGTACATGGCAGTCCAGAATACAACTGAGATTTTTAAATTACATTGGTTTCTAATCATAACTTGTTAGAGATGTTTTCCAGTACCTTTGACCTTATGTTACAAGAATAACTGGGATCATCAATGGACAATGGACAATCAGCCTTCTTAGTTTCAAGTTGCCCCAGTTATTAATCCAAAACCTCTGAGCACTATAAACTTACTATACTATCATCCTTTGATTTATGGCAGTTGTAAGCTAAAGCATTCTTAAGTACAAAACTTATTATTTCAAGGATTTAAAACATAAATTAAGTTGTTGAAATATGAAAGTACAGTGTCCTTTACCTTATATCTATATTATTGTATATATTATTATATAATGCATAATTTGAAATTTCAATGATACAGGTCCTCTACCTTAAATGGATATATTAATCATAAAAACCAACTTACCTGGGTTCCATCCTGTTCCCGTCAGTTCATGCTTTAGCCATCTGATTTTGACTGTACTACCTTCCTTCTTCAAACATTCAATAACTGGTGAAGATTCATGTTCATCTGTTTCTTCCCTTTCTTTGGTTAAAAACTTCTCCAGGGATTCAAATAAATTATCCAAATTGCTGTTATTTGGAACTGGTATAACAGGTTTAGAAATGCATTTTTTTATGCAGCTTTGTCTTGTTGTGTCCAATTTGTTCATACCAAACTTTCTCTCGGATTCTAGGCATACTATGTCTAATATCCTTTCTCTCTTTATTAGCTGTTTTGTAACATCTATGATGTTTAATATCGCATCAATTTCTTTTGAGTTGATAAGGGTTTTTCTGTGGATAAGCATGAAAAGTCTTAAAACTAGCTCCTCTTTTGTGCCTGCTGTCGCGACACCATGATGGTGTAAAACAGCACGTATAGTTGATGTTGTCATGCTATTTATACCACAAATTGATCTTGGAATGTGTTTTAAGTCCACATCAAATTCTCGCCCAATATCCTCTACAGATGTAATATTGTTATCTTTAATTCTGTTGACTATATCTAATTTAGTTCCAGTACTATCCAGATTATTGTCATGGCAAATCTTTATCAGGTCCTGTTTCCTTTTTTTATATAACTTTGTCTGGCGCCATGTGTTTAGATCTTCATCCTTTTTCAGCTGTTTCATTTCTGTCTCTTTCTTTTCTCCAAAATATGTTTCTATATCTTTTACAGGCAGCCAAGTAAGAAGAGCACAGGCAGTTTTGATTTCCTCTGGTAGATTAGGGCTGATTTTCCACATTATATCAAGTATTTTGGTTGGCAAATAAAGTCCTGGAGTATTTTTCCAGGCAAGTTCTTCTTCAATCGCACATAGTTTCTGAGTTGAAGTTACATCAAGATAGTGGAGTTCTCCAGTCTTGAACCATCTAATGAAGTCAGGAAGTGGTTGTAGATTGTTTACACTGGAAGTATCTCGAAAAAATTTTGTAGTGTATTTGTCAGTCCAGGAACATTGGCCATGTATCGTATTAAAATCCTCGATATAACTGCCTGTAAAGTCTTCATCAACTCCCCATGTCGTAGACAAATCCGATAAGCATCTGCTTTTCTGCACTTCGTAGGAAGCCTCACATGAATCCTTCTGATCATCAGAAAGAGATAAGAATTGCTTTAATTCTTTCTCATCATCAAAAATTTGATTTTCTGTGTTGCTTCCACGAAGTGCAATGATGTTATTGTTAGCAAAGGATGCAGTGCTTAAACATTCTGACACTTCCTTTAAGACCTCCTCCATCTTCCCTCTGTGATCTTCACTTCCTAATACTATGTTTCTTGTATCCAGCTTGAAAGGACCATGCCTAGATAGTGCTCTGTTTTCTTCTGCATGTACACGCTCAACAGGATTTCTCTTGCTATGGTATTCTGCAAAAGAGACTTGACAGACCATTTCAAGACCAAGGAATTTGTGCAGCCTGCTGAGACACATTTGTACAATTTTGCTGCTTGGAGCTTCAGACGGTCCATTATCAACTACAAATAGAAATATTTTCTTCATTTGACTGGTTTCAGGGTTTAAGAAATACTCTTGCAAATCTGGATTTGACATCATAAGCAAAATTTCATTTAATGATCTAAAAGCTGTTTCTGGTTCAAAATAGGAAAGATTGAGGAGGCTTATAACTTTTCCTGATCTGGTTACTTTAACTGATGTTGTTTGTCCGTCAATAATTATATTTTCTCTGGTTGTGTTCAAAAACAAGTGTGTCATTGGAGTCACAGCAAAATGTCTACTTTGGTCCCAGTCCCAGTCATGATCAAGGTATTTTCTTGAAGACCAAGTTTTGCCTGGTTTTTGAACAGGTGCAACATTAGAGCAAACAATAGATTTTGCATCTTTACAGTCTATTACTGTAGCATTTTTATTTGCCTCTCCCTGATCTAGTTGCAAATTAACATTTGCTGTACTCCAATGCAAATTAGCAACGAATTGTTGCACTCCAGTTCGAGATGGGGCATGAAGAGAGATATTTGCATTCACATTTTTTCCAAAATGATGACGTTCTGCTTGATGTGAACCTGCTCTAAAATTCTGTGTGTAGCTGTAACATGCTGAAAGTGATATCTGAAAGTCATCAGGTGCAACTGCTAAAATCACCTCTCGAGCCCTCTTCATTATTGTGTTATTATCAACAGCACGGTATAAAACAGCATGGGTCAGGCGTGGATGACTTTCAAGACCACCTCCAGCACACTCAGCAATATCTCTTTCACCAAAGCAAAACTCTAAAACTGCAGCTAAATCTTTGAACTGCTCGGTTTTCAAACTTCTTCCTCTTCCTTCGTAAATTGTTCTTAGTTCTTTTATTTTCCTTCTTTCTATCAATCTTTTTGTCAGACATCTCTGCTGTATATTTGTCATATCATTTCTTACAACTTGGCTTGACTGTATAATAGAATCTTGATTCTGTAAGTGAAAATGTAGCATATTCCTTGCATTTCTGTTTGCTTTCTTGAAGACTTTGCCATCTAATGATGCCATGAATTTTGGGCTTGTCAATGTGGTAAGTATACCCTTTAATATGACTTTGTCATAAGCATCTTTCATTGAATTTAATGCTCTTGAATACAAGTCCTTCAGTTTATCATATACCATATCATTGAAGGTTTCCTTCACAGATACCTGACACATTGTCCCTAAAGTTTCTATTAATCCATCCAAGTGTTGATACTTGCCATCAAGAATATACCCAGTGCCATTTACATATATTTGGGTAATATTTACATAAAGTCCCAGTTTTTCAATAATTTCACAAGACCTTATCCTTGATGTTTTCCTCTTTAGTGAGTTGAAGTATGAACACACTTGCTGAGTTTTTATAATTGGGCCATTGTCCTTGATGTACTCCACTGTCTTCTCTACAATTTGTGTATGTTTATTGCTACTGTTGCCCAAAGTAAAGGAATACTCTGATGAATTAGATCTGTTTAAGGCTATTGGTACATCTTCATTCATTTCAAGGGGCAACAGTTTTCTTTTGAGATTCCTAGCACAGTTTTTTGAGAGTTTTACTCCTATAGATTTATAGAAATGTCTTGAAAGCCCACTATGTGTCATTTTATCATGATGAAATTCTTGTGACGAAGAATCTCTTTCTATTTTATCATTGTTCCCCTGAATCTTTGATGGTTTATTTACTGTGTCTTCTGCAGAATATCTTATTATCATGTCTGAAATCTTACGCTGCTTACTTTTTTGCTTCTTTGTTCTTTGCAATTTGGCTTTTACCGCTTCTTTCAAATGATTTCGAACCATATTTTTTTCAAACATATTAAAGTTATGTTCTTTAGAAAGAATGGTAACTTTTGATTCAATTTGAATATTTGCCTTCTTACTCTCAGGAATGCTTTCAATGAAATCATTACAATCAACATTTCTTTTTGAAAAAAGCCTTCTTGTCATGGGTTGTGTTCCATTTATCTTATGGTCTTTGTTTTGAAGATCATTCTCAAAGGTGTTGGTTTTTCCATATTCAATATCTGGGCAAACTCTATCTTTGTTTTCCTGATTTTCTAATCTTTTAACTTCGTTTAAATTGCTGTCTCCAGTCTGTTTACAGTCTAAGCTTTCAGTGCATTCAGATTTTCTTTCATCATTGTTTTGTAATGGAAAGTCTTTTATTGTTCTACAAATATTGGGTTTTGAGCTCCGCTCATGTGTTTTCTCAGCAATCTCTGAGGCAGTCACAGTTTCTACATGCATCTTTGCCTTCTGCATGGACTCTTTATCTGCCAACTCTTTGTGACATTTTGCTTTACTTGAGTAAAATTTTACATTCTCCTGACATCTCGCTATGGATGTATCTTTCGCTGCGTGTTGAACTTGACTGTCATTCTTTTTATATGTTTCATTATCTTCTATGACATTTCTACCCATCTGCAAAGCATTTACAGCTTGATCAATGTCATGAATTTCACTGTGTGCCTGAAGACTTTTCTCACTTCCTTCTCTTTCTGGCTCAATACTCATTGCCTCCTTTGAGACATATGTAGAAGGCTGAGTTTCTTTATCTACTGAGTGGGTTCTTAAATCTTCTGTCAATATGTCACTGATTATTGGTATATTTTCTTCAACATTTCTTTTGGAAAAAAGCCTTCTAGTCATGGGTTGTGTTCCATTAGTCTTATGGTTGTTGTTTTGAAGATCATTCTCAAAGGTGTTGGTTTTTCCATATTCAACAACTCGGCAAACTCTGTCTTTGTTTTCCAGATTTTCTAACCTTTTGACTTCGTTTAAATTACTGTCTCCAGTCTGTTTACAGTCATAGCTTTCAGGGCATTCAGATTTTCTTTCATCATTGTTTTGTAATGGAAAGTCTTTTATTGTTCTACAAATATTGGGTTTTGAGCTCTGCTCATGTGTTTTCTCAGCAATCTCTGAGGCAGTCACAGTTTCTACATGCATCTTTGCCTTCTGCATGGACTCTTTATCTGCCAAGTCTTTGTGAGGTTTTGCTTTACTTAAGTAAAATTTTACTTTCTCCTGACATCTCGCTATAGATATATCTTTCTTTGCGTGTTGAACTTTGCTGTCATCCTTTCTATATGTTTCATCATCTTCTATGACATTTCTACCCATCTGCAAACCATTTACAGATTGATCATTGTCTACAATTTCAGTGTGTGCCTGAAGACTTTGCTCAATTTCTTCTCTTATTGACTCAATACTCATTGCCTCTTTTGAGATATATGTAGAAGGCCGAGTTTCTTTATTAACTGAGTGGGTTCTTGCATCTTCTGTCAATATGTCACTGGTTATTGGTATATTTTCTTCAACATTTCTTTTCGAAAAAAGCCTTCTAGTCATGGGTTGTGTTCCATTTATCTTATGGTTGTTGTTTTGAAGATCATTCTCAAAGGTGTTGGTTTTTCCATATTCAACATCTGGGCAAACTCTGTCTTTGTTTTCCAGATTTTCTAACCTTTTGACTTTGTTTAAATTGCTATCTCGAGTCTGTTTACAGTCTAAGCTTTCAGAGAAGTCAGATTTTCTTTCATCATTTTTCTGTAATGGAAAGTCTTTTATTGTTCTACAAATATTGGGTTTTGAGCTCTGCTCATGTGTTTTCTCGGCAATCTCTGAGGCAGTCACAGTTTCTACATGCATCTTTGCCTTCTGCATGGACTCTTTATCTGCCAACTCTTTGTGACATTTTGCTTTACTTGAGTTAAATTTTACATCCTCCTGACATCTTGCTATGGATATATCTTTCTTTGCTTGTTGAACTTGACTGTCATTCTTTCTATATGTTTCATTATTTTCTATGACATTTCTACCCATCTGCAAACCATTTACAGATTGATCAATGTCATGAATTTCACTGTGTGCCTGAAGACTTTTCTCACTTCCTTCTCTTTCTGGCTCAATACTCATTGCCTCCTTTGAGACATATGTAGAAGGCTGAGTTTCTTTATCTACTTAGTGGGTTCGGTGGCCTTCTCTAAGGTCTTGTTCTGATATTATTTTCTTTGTCAGTGTTGAGACATTACTCTTAGTTCTAGATTGTACTTCAATATGTTGCAATTCTGCACTATCCGACTGATATTGACGTTTACTGTATGTTTGGTCATATGTTTCCTCATTACCCTGAGCCAAGTTTTTCTTATCCATTATGGTAGAGGTGAACATGCTCAAATCAATGTGTTTCCTTACCAGCCATTGAATAAGAAAAATACGTAAAACATCTGAGTTTTCTGATGGTTTTGTAATTAGATGATTTTTAGAATTTCCGTTTATCAGACTTGTCCATAGGTCACAGTCTAGCCCAGCTGCACACATAAATACTGCTGCTACACCACATGCACTTCCACATGTTTGTAAAGGAGCTCCACCTGTACATTTACTCGTACAAACATGCTTACCAATGCAGTTGACATTTGGTGTGTGCAGGAGGTGAGGTAATGATGGACTTCTCCCAAGTATTTTGTATACATCTGTAAGACTTTGTTCAATGTTTACAGGATAGGACCATCCTAATGTATCTAAGTATATATCTTGGTTTTTATCTGTTGACAGGTAAAGGTATGTCCAGTGGCAGCCATGGTCTAGTGGACCTGTTGTTCTTACTTCATTTCCTTCTTTAAAAACATTCACAACAAAGTGAAAGCGCTTTGCCCCTGTCTTTAGTTTGTTTTGAATGCCATTCAAGTCTAAATGTGGGTAATTTAGAATGAAAAAGCCATTATTTGAAGACTGTTGATTCATAACTTTCAGCAGGGTGTTTATGAAACCATCTGTGAGAAATCTGCTACATAACACAGACTCTAAATCGAAAGCAGTACTGGACTGTATATTTGTATGCCACAAATTGTGTAGGAAAACATGAACTTCCTGAGGAACGTTTTGTCTATTTTGGTGAAACCATTTAAGTTCTTTATCTACATTGTTTGAGATATTTCTCATATTATGAAATCGGCAAAGTTCCTGGACACCACTCAAATCAAATGTACCATAATTCAAAATTACTGCCACATGATTGCTTTTTTCACTCAATATTGACCTGATTTTCAAAAGAGTAGATTCAGGAGGAATTCTTTGAACATTTCTTGGATCTTTAATTGCAGTTTTAGAATTGGATGAAACTATCTGAACATTATTCATGCACAGAAAAGAGTCCACTTGTAATTTTTTTTCTCTCCATTTTCTTCGATATTCCCATCTTGAGAGAATTTGTCTGAAATAATAATTTACAAACAAAAAAACTTGACTTGAATGAAAAACATGACTGTTGTTATTTAAACAACCTGCAAACTTTTTGGATGAATAATACAGTCATTAAACAGAATAATGTTTTTACTTCACAGCTTGATCAAGTGTGAAGAATCAGGTGACTTGCAATGTTGATAATCAAGCAAGAAAAATGACTGACACTTTTTTCGCTTGATTCAGCAGGAATATGAACAAGTTGGTGGCCCTATGTGACTTCATTCTGGGACTGGCACATAATTCTAGCATTGATTCACATTATTATGTTTTTTTTTTTAGTTTTTTTAACAGTCAGGAAAAAAAAGAAAATGCAAGCACTTTTCAAACAAGACATTTTTATATGCAAACATCTTCTTGTCTTGTTTTACAAACATTCAGAGACAATTTTTTGTTGCTTAGCTTTGTGAAAGTCCCCCGCATAGGTACATTTTTTAAAAAGCACACCTTCTCTACATACTAACCATGCACATCTGCACACCATACCAACAGCTGTCACTATAAGTGACAAATGCCTCTTTCTAGCCTCCCTCCCCATCCCCCACCCCACGGAAGTGTGCCCATGAATGTTACAGTTAGCTGCTCAAAATATGCTAGAATAGTTTAGATATGACATCACGTTGTGACCTTTACCTGAGAGGGTCATTATGCGTGACATATCTTATCAGTATGGTTAACTTTTGATCAATTAGAAAAAAATTTGGATCCAAATGTGCAGAACTAAGATGTACATAGGGAATTACATTTTTTCCTGTTGAATTTATTAGACAAGTTGAATAGAATAACAAATTCAGATACCCATTGTATATCACAGCTGAAATTAATTACATCTTCTTTGACCTGATGTGATACACAGAATAAATTTGATCAACATCTTGAATACAACCTGAACATCACAATGATAATACAAAAAATTTATATAATACCAAAAATATGTAGTGGCTTTATTTCACTCTCCTTGGTCATGAGCAGCAGAGGACTCCTACTGATTTTGAGGTCAAAGGTCAAGGTCACAATGATCTGGAACAGTTAAATGGTTTATGGATAAAAACTCAAGTAGGCTTGGGCCTAGGATTATGAAACTTGATTGGGAAAATTTTCTTATAGATGCAAAAAAGTGCTTTTTGGTGTATATTTAGACTTTTTTCATTTTTCAAAATGGGGAGCTATTGTACCTTATAGAAAGTACATAAGTGTCAAGGACGTGGCTGGACGAAAATATAAGTGTAAGCCATTATTTTAGGAGTTATGGGGAGACGCTTCCCCAGAAAAAGTTTACATTCTAGATGCAAACAAGAGCTGTCTCCATAGGATGACACATGCCCCCGATGGCACTTTGAATGAATAGTTATGGCCGATGTTAGAGTTTAGGACCTTTGAGCTACGGACCTGGGTTTTGCGCGCGACATGTCGTCTTACTGTGGTACAGATTCATGCCAAGTTATTTGAAAATCCATCCATGGATGACAAAGATATGGACCGGACACGCCCATCAATGCACTATCCTTTAACGTCTAAGTGTGACCTTGACCTTTGAGCTACGGACCTGGGTCTTGCGCGCGACATGTCGTCTTACTGTGGTACACATTCATGCCAAGTTATTTGAAAATCCATCCATCGATGACAAAGATATGGACCGGACACGCCCATCAATGCACTATCCTTTAAGGTCTAAGTGTGACCTTGACCTTTGAGCTACGGACCTGGGTCTTGCGCGCGACACGTCGTCTTACTGTGGTACACATTCATGCCAAGTTATTTGAAAATCCATCCATGGATGACAAAGATATGGACCGGACACGAAAATTGCGGACAGACTGACAGACTGACAGACCGACAGACGGACAGACGGTTCAAAAACTATATGCCTCCCTTCGGGGGCATAAAAATGGTGCGTTTAGGCGGAATTTATAATTATGGGGCATGGCTAGGCTAAAATGAAAGTGTAGCCTACTGTCCTAGAGAGCATGCTCCAAAGGAAAAAGTGCACATAATGATACAAGATGGTGTGATATGGCAAAGTTCATAATTATGGGGCGAGGCTAAGCTAAAATTGAAGTGTAGGCCACTGTCTAGTCTGTGTTCAGACCGTATGTTTTTATCCTGAGGCTATTCAAATTTTGTATAATTATGTCCCTTGTCTTCTCAAACATGATAATCGGAGCCAAAACTGATGAAGTCACAATTTTTTACAGAATTATTTTTTTCTTATCTAGTTGGTAGCCAGACTAACCACTGTCTAAAGTCTTCTAGAGTTCGAGAGAATGCTCCCTGGAAAATTTTTATATTCTAGATAGAAAAATGGTGCTTTTTGTTGTATATCAGGACCTTAGATTATTTTCATAATGAAGTGTTAATAAGGCTTGTGGGCAACTACTGTACCTTACAGAAAGTACACCAGTGTCAGGGGTGTAGCTTGGCCAAAATGGAAGTGTCACCATTGTTCTTGGTGGTTAAGAGGCATGCTCCCCTAGAAAAATGGACATTCTAGATGCAAAATGATGTTTTGGTTTATTCTTTAAATTTTTCGAGTGTTCAAGTTGTAGATGCTGCAGACTAAAATGCACTACCAGTGTATAATAGTGATATATTTTTCAAATAGCAATAATATTAATATGTTAGCCTGGCTAGGGCGAAATCTTGCATTTGCCCAGAAAAAAAACAAAACAAAAACAAAAAAAACACCAATTTACTTATGTTCAGGCGATTTTATTTATTTCCTGTTACTTTGAGGATAGATTATTTATTTTCAGTTACATTGGGGTAGCTACATTGGGGACAGATTTTTACTTCCAAGTTCACCCCCCCCCCCCCCCCCACCCATATTCAGTGTGACAAATTCGCAAATATATTTCATGAGAAAGGAACATTTTCAAATGGTAACAAAAAGGTCACACTGCCTGTGTTCAAAATCAACTATGCCAATGTTATATTAAGTACATGTATATCTTGTAACTTCCCCTTTTTGTATAAAACTGCATGTATATGTCCTGAAAAAAAATTACACAGTTTTAGGGCAAGGGGTAGCTGGAGTTTCAGGCTTGTTGTCTTGTCAGCATGATGTCCCATTAAGAATCAGATAATGTGAACTAATGGCATGACCATCTGATAAGTTAGGAATTTGTTCTAATCCTGGTTTGAGAATGATTTTAGAACATGTTTAATGACTGTAAAACTTTAAGACAATATTAAATTTTGTGTCTCACAACAAGAATGAATGTGATAACTCGATATTTGTTTTATTTTGCGATGTGTTTTATTAAAAATCTTTATTGAAACTGTTTTACATAATGAAATTAAGATTATGAACAATGTAATCATTTTACATTGTAACTTGTGATAAAATATAATTTACATTGTTATAAATAGCAATGTAATTTATAATACTATAATATGAATGCAACTTTAAATCACTAGACCTATATAAAGCTTGAAATTTATAATTCGGGGGTGTGCGGGGGTGTGTAGTTAGGAAAAAATGGAATTGTAGGCCACTGTCCAAGGAGGGTATGGTATAATTATGCTTCCACAGAAATGTTCACATTATAGATGCAAAATGGTGCTTTTTGGTTTATATCTGGACAGTTATGTTTTTCATTTTTTCAAAATAAAACATAGACCCAGCAGAGCTTTTGAACAATTAGAAAGTACACCAGTGTCAAAGGCGTAGCTGGACCAAAATAGGAAGTCTACGTCACTGTTCTTAGGGGGGATTGGGGATGTTTCTCAAAAAAAAAAATTCTAGATAAAAATGATGCATTTTGGAGAATTCATAATTCATGGGCATTGCTAGGCTAAAATGAAGTGTATGCCACTGTTTGGGGGGCATGCTCCCCTGTAAAAAAATGCACAATTTAGATGCAAAATGGTGTATTTTAGCAAAATTTATAATTCCGGAGTGTAGCTAGGCCAAAACGGAAGAGTAGGTCACTGTCCTAAGGGGTTTGGGAGAAAATGCACATTTTAAATACAAATAATTGGAGTGTTTTTTGGTGTGTATCTGGGACCTTAAATTTTTGATGATGTGAACTGTACCTGATAAAAAGTACGCCAGTGTCAAGTGTGTAGCAGGGCTAAAATGAAAGTGTGAGCCACTTTTGGGAGGGGAGGGGAGACGGTCATGCTCCCCTAGAAAAGTTTTACATTCTAAATGCAAAATATGGTGCTTTATGGCAAAATTCATAAATCAGGGGCGTACCTAGGCCAATACAGAAGTGTAGGCCACTGTCCTAGGAGGGTTTGGGAGCATGCTCCCTCAAGATCTAGAATTTGTACAGTATAGGTACAAAATAGTGCATTTTTTGGTGCACATCAGGATGTTAAATTTGTTCTTAATAAAGAGTCGGTCGGGGGGAACTACGGTACCTCAAAGAAAGTACACCCTTGTCGGTATAGCTGTGCCAAAATGAAAGTGTAAGTTATTGTTCTAGGGGTTAGGCTATAAAACACTTGAAAGGGAATGGCCAGTATACAAAAGTGATATATTTTTCGCACTGCCTCTTCCGATCGTAAAGAGAATTCCTACTTTTTTTTTTCCTTTCATAGAATTTTTTCAAATTCACATAATTATATGATAAGAATATTTGTGCTGAAAACAATGAACAACCCAGACGAAATGATGACCATGGTCACCACAGTTTTTGATGTTTGACCATGTTATCACGTGGTCAACCATCAAATACCATGGTGAAAACATGGTCAGGAGCAGGGTCGACCATGGCGAGAGAAGATTGGCAATGGTCAACCATGGTCAGAAAAGACAAGCAACAGTTTGACCATGGTCTACCGTGGTCAACTTTTTTCAACCACTGTTGACCATAGACTACCTTGGTCATGTTAGTAATTTTCACAATTATCAAGCTTTATAATGCACCAAAGATGCCTGACTGCATTTTAGCTCCAAAAATTTTCCTAGATATAGAATAGTTTTCCTGCATTTATAGACAGATTCAAAGGTAAACTTTCATAGTCTAACTACGTTGCCGTAAAGAGCATTTTTTCGGCCAGAAATGCTCTCCAAAAGTACTCGGTAATGCTTTTAATGTAACATGCTCCGCCATTTTTTTGTCTAAGGTTTTTCTTCTCGAGGTCATGTGATAAAGGGGGCGGAGTGATAGTTGCTCTCGCGTAATGTCAGTTTGTTGTCATCTTAGCAATTCTATGACAAATAAATGATTGACTTGCAAAAATAGATATAGACTGCAAAATTAATTGTCATGTATGTTCACGACCCTTTCAAATTTATATTTATACGTTTAATTACTTATCTGTGTTGGGGAAATATTTTGACATATTTTAAACAAACCTTATAGATCTAATTTGTAAAGTGCAAAACATTGTTTCAAATATACAACTTTTAAGATATATCAAAATAGTGTATTTTGATTTCTCATTACAAAGTAATTTTTTCACATAATATACCAAAATTTTCATTATATTTACATAAGTAACTACTACCAGAGAAACTGTCTCTCAGAATTTTGAAATTTTGTCCAATATGACTTTATGGAACAGGCAGTTTCTTTTATCAAAATTTAGCCACAGACAATGTTCCATTATAAATTATAATATCATCGAACAAGATATCAACAATCTGAGAGATGCTTCCCTCGATATTGCATACTTCTTTAAAATGTAAAAACAAGAGCTGTCTCCATAGGATGACACATGCCCCCAATGGCACTTTGAATGAATAGTTATGGCCGATGTTAGAGTTTAGGACCTTTGACCTACAGACCAGGGTCTTGCGCACGACACGTCGTCTTACTGTGCCACACATTCATGCGTAGTTATTTTAAAATCCATGCATGAATGACAAAGATATGGACCGGACACGCCCATCAATGCACTATCATGAAATATGACCTTTAACATCTAAGTGTGACCTTGACCTTTGAGCTACAGACCTGGGTCTTGCGCGCGACATGTCATCTTAATGTGGTTCACATTTATGCCCAATAATTTTAAAATCCATGCATGAATGACAAAGATATGGACCAGACACGCCCAACTATCATGAAAAATGACCTTTAACGTCTAAGTGTGACCTTGACCTTTGAGCTACGGACCTGGGTCTTGTGCGCGACACGTCGTCTTACTGTGGTACACATTCATGCCAAGTTATTTGAAAATCCATCCATAGATGACAAAGGTATGGACCGGACACGCCCAACTATCATGAAAAATGACCTTTAACGTCTAAGTGTGACCTTGACCTTTGAGCTACAGACCTGGGTCTTGCGCGCGACACGTCGTCTTACTGTCGTTTTACTGTGGTACACATTCATGCCGAGTTATTTGAAAATCCATCCATCGATGACAAAGATATGGACCGGACACGAAAATTGCGGACAGACTGACAGACGGTTCAAAAACTATTTGCTTCCTTTCGGGGGCATAAAAATTGCAAGTTGATACATCAATAAATAAAAAAGGAATTAAATTTTAGTAGTCAAATATACACTTGATTTTATTTCTGTCCATTTTTAACCTCATGTGAGGACTGGTTCTCACCATGAGCATTTGAGCTTTTGTGTTTGCTAGTTGTCTGTCGGGTATCTGTCAAGACTGATCCCTGTTTATATGGACTACCATGGTAGTTCATGGTCATGACCATGTTCGACCATGTTTTGTTAAATGGCACCACAGTTTTTTATAGTCAATAATCACCATGTTCGACCATGGTCGTGGACCTTGGTCAAACATGGTTGACTGTGGTCCACAACCATGGTCAAACATGGTCCCCAACTACGGTTGACCATGTTGATTATTGACTATCAAAAACTGTGGTGCATGCCATTTAACAAAACGTGGTCGACCACGGTCAAATGACCATGAACTACCATGGTAGACCATGGTCATATGACCTTTATTTCGCCAGGGAAATAAAAACAATGGGTCACCAGGCTTGTTTTTGTCAAAAATTGTTTTGAACATGCCCACATTTGCTAAAACTGTCAGCTATTTTTCAACCTTTTCATAATTTCCTGCTTTTTTTTATAAATACCGACCAATATTATGCATTAAGAGACCACAATAAGGTTAATTCTTTTTATTATATACTTATTATGCCCCCCATCGAAGGAGGGGTATATTGTTTTGTCGGTCGGTCGGTCTGTATGTAGACCAATCCGTTTCTGGATGATAACTCAAGAGCGCTTTGGCCTAGGATCATGAAAGTTAATATGAAGGTTGGTCATCACCTGCAGATGACCCCTATTGATTTTGAGATCTGTACGTCAAAGGTCAAGGTCTGAACAGATAACCCTGAACAGGTAAACGGTTTCCGGATGATAACAAGAATGCTTGGGCCTAGGATCATGAAAGTTGATAGGGAGGTTGGTCATGACCAGCAGATGACCCCTATTGATTTTGAGGTCAATAGGTCAAAGGTCAAGGTCACAGTGACCAGGAACATTAAAACGGTTTCCCGGCGATAACTCAAGAACGCTTTGGCCTAGGATCAGAAAAATTGATAGGGAGATTAATCATGACCAGTAGATGGCCCCTATTGATTTTGAGGCACTTGGTCAAAGTTCAAGGTCAGATTGGCCTGGAACAGTTAAACGGTTTCTGGACGATAACTTGAGAACGCTTGGACCAAGGGTCATGAAAGATGATAGAGAGGTTCATCATGACCAGCAGATGATCCCTATTGATTTTAAGGTCAGTAGGTTAAAGGTCAAGGTTACAGTGACCCGGAACATTTAAACCGTTTGCAGACAATAACTTGAGAATGCTTGAGCCTAGGATCATGAAACATGATAGAGAGGTTGGTCATGACCTGTAGATGGCCCCTATAGATTTTGAGGTATGTAGGCTAAAGGTCAAGGTCACACTGACCCGGAACAGTTAAATCCTTTCTGGACGATACCGTGAGAACACTTGGGCCTAGGATCACTAAACTTGATAGGGAGGTTGATCATGAGCGGCAGATGACCCGTTGATTCTGAGGTCAATAGGTCAAAGGTCAATGTCACATTGAACCAGAACAGTAGAATTTTTGTTTACAGTGAGCAAATAATTTCTATTCCTTGTGCAATTGCTGAATGCATGAAGGGGGGCATTTCATGTTCGACGAGCTCTTGTTTGATATTATAGTCGTATTTGTAATACTGTATCATTACAATAATGGGTACAAATGAAAAAAAAAACCATCTTGTTTCATAATCACTTTTGTGAACTTTTTTTTCAATGAAAAATATCCATAGTGAGGAATATTTTTTTCAAACTGAAAATACTGTTTCTTAGACTTTTTTCCTCTTTTTCTTGTGTATAATTAATTTTTTTTGTGAACATAAAAATGGCTAAAAATATGTGGGTCACCAGGCTAAATTTTATGTCAAGACCGCTTGAATACAACACCTGTTCGAACGAAAAATGGCGTGAACCTGACCAAACTGATTAGATGTAATCTGCTAGAAGTTAAAAAAAAGTTTAAAAATTCTTAATTCTTTCTATAAATGAATGCTAAATAATCTGAATTTACTTTTGCAAGGCTTGAACTTTTTCTGTTTTTATCACTTATTCTGGATTTAACGTCGCATCGACACATGATAGGTCATATGGCGACTTTCCAGCTTTAATGGTGGTGGAAGACCCTGGGTGCCCCTCCGTGCATTATTTCATCACGAGCGGGCACCTGGATAGAACCACCGACCTTCCTTAAGCCAGGCATCCAAAATAAATAAAAGAAAAAGTATTGATCACAACTAGGAAATCAGAATGAGTGATCAAAATAGAAAAAGTTCAAGCCTTGCATGCAAAAGTAAGTTAAACTAAATGGCTTTACTTATGGAAGTAAAATGAAAATACTAAAAAAAACTCTGTTATTACTCTCTTTCCTAATAGTGTGATCAAAGGATCAAATTTTGCTCAAGCAAACATTACTTGACCATCTTGATGTGTAACTGGGCTTATCAGATGGCAATGGGCAATGCATTGGCTACCTGCTGTGAAAACTGCCACACTGACCACTTAATGGTTTCATGGTAATTCTGTATCTAACAGTACATGCTTCCTCAGCTGTGAGGAAATTCTGACACTTTAAGTTTTACAGTGTTTTCAAGATAAAAAAGAGATCATTTGTGGAACTGTAGACTTATTTTTTTTGCAATGCCATTCTGGCTATTAATTCTTTGAGGTTGTGTAGTCACGGTCAGTAAAATTAATTGGTCAGTAGTATATAACTACAGAAACAAAATGCAAGCACCAAGTTGGTTATAGTTCAATTTATTATGGATGCATTTCATAAAAAATAACGTGATGTAATCAATGATTAACCCTTAGCCTGCTGGCGGCAGATGATTCTGCCTTTGCGACCAGTGCAGACCAAGATCAGCCTGCACATCTGTGTAGTCTGATCATGGTCTGCACTGTTCGCTATTCAGTCAGTAAATTTTCGGTGAAAACTCCTTTGAATACTAAGTGGTCTGTCCAAATTGAAAGATGGACCAGTCCATTATAGAAATTTCGCAGGGTAAGGGTTAATTATATTAATTAATTATGATATTATTATATGTATAAGCTGGTCAATATCAAATTGTAAATGTTTAATGTTGGTTGTCTGCAAATGTTCCATATGTACGTTTATATTTTTAAGTTAAATTAAATTCCGTACTTGATCATAAGTCGACGTACACTTTTGACAGTGAGATGGGGCAGTTCAACCTATGAACTGGAATCATGCCGACTGGTATTTAATTCAGTGTCCATGTTAAATTAATAATGCAATATTATTTAGTATTCCTTTTTACAATATTACGACGGCAAGTTTTGTATCTTTATTAGTAAGCAAGTTTTTAGGAATTTTATTTTAGAATAAATTTGCAGTATAAAATCCTCTCAGTATAATAAATAGAATGAATTCAATACATTGTACACTCAAAGTGGACACAAAGTTTACAACAAAATAAAATTTGGTACCTTTTTGGCCTGGTTATCTTAGTCATGAGGTATCTAGATGTAATTATTTCATCTGTGAGCCACATTCCGCACTTTGGTAAATTACAGTTAATACTATATAATTACAATGTACTGAACTTTACTTGAAAATTTAAAAGAGCAATAAAACAGTCACATATTCTTGCTCTCAAATAGTGTCATTATGCACCTCAAAAGAGGAAATTCACATTTTATTCTTGTAGCTGTATTAATTACAGGATTACATGAACTTGATTATTAAGGACAATCCTGTTGGCCAATTTTGAATGATATTTTCAAAACAGTGTATTTGAAAAAAATTGAATAAACAATCAAATAATCAATAATGAGAAAATTGTTTCTTATAAAAACCTAACTACTGGTCTCTGTAGAAAATGTTCTTGAAGTGCATAAAATAGAATGGAAATATCTCACATATTAGTGAACAGTGTGGTCCTTGATCACATGGTTCTGGCTGGGTACATACTGGCTACTTTGACAATTACCAGTTAGTATATTAATGAATCAATTTGTTGTTCATTGCAAATATATAGTATACATGTATAGTACATATTCCTGACTGATGGATAATCACAGCAGGCCAGAATGGTCAAGCTGGAAATGGATGATCATGTTTGCTGCCAGTAAACACTTGGTAATAAAACATATGAACCAAGGTAATAAAACATATGAACCAATGACTCTTAATAACCTGACAATAAGCTGCATGCTATGACCACCAACGCCATGAACATTCCCCTTTAATGTCCATTTTATTGACATGGGGGTTAATATAAATTACATGACTTTTTTTGTGTTATCTTAGCAATCTAGGAAAACCCTTGTCTTGTAACTGTATTGGAATTTCCACCCTCAGTGATAATGAATGCCCACACAGCAGTTTTTGCCCAGATTTCAGAGTAGTTCTCTGGCCATGCATGTAATGTTATGACCATTTAATGGACATCATTTAACCACAAGCTGTTTATATAGACAAGGTGCTAATAGATATGATCAGTTGCAATGCTACGCCTTACTGCCACTGCTGGTAAAAAATCCTGTGATTTTTTTTATTTGAAGGAAAAAGACTGACCAGATTAATTATTTTATTGTTCATTTGTATATTATACTATGAAACGTATTTAAGCTATTAAATGTATATGTATTATAGTCTGCGTACAAAATTTGTAGTATGTGAAATCAGAGTAATGACAAAATTTACATTCAATTTGTATGAAAGTTAATAGTAATTGAATTTCTTTTTTATCTAAAATATTATGAATATAACCTCTGTTTTAAACAAATGCAGATTTTAATTATATTGCAACTTAACCCTTACCATGCTGGACACAATTAATTCTGGTTACTCCGTATTTTTAAGATGTCTAACTGTATCGGTAAATTCACCATGAGCAGCAAGAAATCACTTATTAAATGATGTTTATCCCCACTTTTGTAAAATAAATCAATAACAAGTCTTGAAAGAAGTAAAAACTTACTATAAAAAAGGAAAATAAGGAGAAAAAAATTTGGTCCCAGTGGGGCTTACTTTTACCGTGCCGTTTTTTATAAATTTTGTATAACTTATTTAAGGTATCTACTCAAGCTCAAGTAGAGACAAATTTCAAAGTGATAGCCACTATCCAAAACGTTTGCAGACAACTCATTTTACCATTAATTTTAATAAAAGAAACATCAAACTATTGGTAAACAATTATAATTCACAAAATAAAAATGTCAATATCATTTTTTCTATGGTGCCTCAAGTAAACGGATTTAATGAGACAGAGTCGAATGCTGTGTTTCTGTTTTGAATTTTGATTTCTCCATATAAAAATAACCTTAGCTAGGGCAGACATAAAACCAACCTAAATTTCTTCCACAATATATAATCTAAGAGTGAAAGCAAAATAGAGAACTTTCACCGCGTGTAACTCAATATTTTTAAAGATGTGTAACTCTACCCCTTCTGTTTAAGTAGTAAATTCACTTTGAACACTAAGAAATCACTTATAAGATTTTTCTTTTTCCATTTTTGTACAAGAAATTAATAATAAGTCTTGAAAGAAGTAAAAACTTAATAGAAAAAAAGGAAAAATAAGAAAAAAAATTTGGTCCCAGTAGGGCTTGAACCTACTTGAACCTAAGAATTGCAGTAAAAGTAGGTTTATGGTAGGAATTCAGTACTTTTCAAAAAGGAGGTTCTCTATTAGTGATCTAATACCTTAATAAAGAAATTACACATTATGATTCACACTGCCAGCCCTATGCCAAACAAAGAAAATTATAAGTCAAAGTTACAAGCAAATGAAGGTAATTAATTTTAACAAGCAAAATTTAATTAACTACAAAGCATGAAATATACAACCAAATGAAATATACAAGAGGGTCATGATAACCATGAATTGCTCACCTGAGTTGTATGAGCTACATGTTTGAAATGGCAAACTGATGCTAAAATATTAGAAAGTAGGTCAGTAGGTCACATTCATGGTCACTGAGAGTCAGTTTTAAGATTGCTGTGCAAAACTGGACATGGCATCCAAATTTCAAGGCTGTATCTTAAAAAAGAAGAAAGTAGGTCAGTAGGTCAAGGTCACAGTCAAGTGACCCCTAATCCCGTGGGGTCATCAGGTTATTATAATTAAGCAGTCTAGGAAATATGATCTGATAATTTTTGAAGTATGTATTCCTATATAACTCATATAACAAGTGACCCCCAGGGCGCGGCCTCTTTTCGCCCCAGGGGCATAATTTTGGCAATCTTGTTAGAGATCCAATAGGCAATGCTACATATCAAGTATCAAAGGCCTACACCTTAAACTTGCGGACTAGAAGATTTTTTTTCCCTATGGATATGTCAATGTTTTATCTTGAACCCAAAGAACAGGACCTCTTTTAACCCTAGGGGCATAATTTGAACACTTTTGGTAGAGGAACACTAGGCAAGACAACATAGTAAATATCAAAAGCCTATGCCTTGTAGTTTCAGGCAAGAAGATTTTTTTTTTTTAAATCCTATATATTAAGTCTATGTAAAACTGGGCAGGGCCTCTTTTCAATCCAGAGGCATAATTTGAACAATTTTGGTAATGGACCACAAGGCAATGCACCATATCAAATATCAAAAGCCTAGGCCTTGCAGTTTCAGACAAGAAGAAGTTTTTTCAAATACTTGTTAAACTTGAGAACCCCCAGGGCAGGGCTTCTTTTCACTTCAGGGCTATAATGTAGAGGACTACAAGGCAATGCTACATTCCAGAAATCAAAGGCCTAGGTCTTGTGGTTTTAGACAAGAAGGTTTTTAAAGTTCTTTCCAATATAAGTCTATGTAAAACTTGTGACCCCCAGGGTGAGGCCTCTTCACCCCAGGGGCACAATTTTAAGTCTTCATAGAGGACCATTACATGATGGCACATGCAAAATATCAAGGCTCAATGTCTAGCTGTTTTGGACAAGAAGATTTTTAAAGTTTTTCCTGTCAGTTGCCATGGCAACCAGAGTTCTGCATGGCATTCAATGCTTGGTATATTTTGAAAGGGGGCCACCTAAGGATCATTCCTGTGATGTTTGGTGTAATTCTTCCCAGTGGTTTTCAAGAAGATTTTTTTAGAAAATGTTGATGGACGCACAACTGACAACAGATGACGGACATCCAGTGGTCACAAAAGCTCACCATGAACCTTTGGCTCAGGTGAGCTAAAAAAGCCAACTAAACTAAGTTTAGCAAATGAACTATATTGCAATATCAATAAATGTAATCTATGCAAATTATTAGGCAAAGTTATATTGATAGTGTTTTTTCCTGCTTTTTTATATATATATAAAAACATTTAGAAGTTCAATAAATATCACTCTTAATTATTGATGTGTTTTGAAATGTAATAATAAAATGTAATACAATTCAGTTATTACTTTCGAAAATTTTTATCATTAGATAATAATTTTTGTTTGTTTTGGGTTTAACACTGCTTTTTAACACCATTTCAATCATGTAATGGCGGGCAGTTAACCTAACAAGTGTTCCTGGCTTCTGTACCAGTACAAACCTGTTCTCCACAAGTAGTTGCCAACTTCCCCACATGAATCAGCGGTGGAGGACAAACAATTTCAGACACATTGTCTTTTATCAAATCGTCACAGAGATTACATACAGTCATTCACCCCACCTGGGGATCGAACTCGAGACCCCGCAATCTATAGACCAATACTCTCCCTACTGTGCTAAGTGGGTGGGCATTCAATATAAAAGAAATATATAACTTTGCCTTGCAGTCAAACAAACTAAAAGTAAATTAAGAAACCAAATAAATGATAACATGTTGAAAATTGTATAATAGTCATGTCCTAGACCTTTAACTAGTTGTAATTATTTTCCAACTTAAGGTATTAGATGCCTAATAGTAATGTTTACAAAATGGCATTTGCTTGGTATGTTCTTAAAGATGACCGTGTTTCGCACTGTTCTGCAATTTTTAAACAACTTTTACCATGCCATTTATTTTATAAATTTGTATAACTTATGGTATCTCCTCAAGCTCAAGTAGAGACAAATTTCAAAGTGATGACCACTATCCAAAATGTTTGCAGACAACTCATTTTACCATTAACTTTGATAAAAGAAACATCAGACTATTGGTAAACAATTATAAAACACAAAATAAAAATGTCAATATCATTTTTTCTAGGGTGCCTCAAGTAAACAGATTTAATGAGACAGACTTCTAACTTCAACATTGAAAAAATAAGGTCGAATCCTGTGTTTGCTTGCTTCATTCAAAAATAACCTATGGGCAGATGTAAAACCTTCCTAAATTTCTTCCACAATATGTAATCTAAAGAGTGAAAGCAAAATAGAGAACTTTTACCGCATGTAACTCAATATTTTTAAAGATATGTAACTCTACCCCTTCTGTTTAAGTAGTAAATTCACTTCGAACAGCAAGAAATCACTTATCAAATTATTTTTTTTTCCATTTTTGTACAAATCAGTTATAAGTCTTGAAAGAAGTAAAAACTTACTAGAAAAAAAGGAAAATAAGGAAAAAAATTTTGGTCCCAGTAAGGGTTAAACCTACACCCCTGTGAGAATTGCAGTAAAAGTAGGATTATGGCAGGAATTGAATACTCTTCAAAAAGGAGGTACTCTATTAAGCTTCTAATACCTTAACTACAGAAAATACATTTCAAAAAAAAATATAACATATTTACTGATGGAGCTTAACAAACTTAGATTTTACAATCTATATATAAATATGAAACCACTTAAAAATGAATTTAATAGTTCATTGTTGAAATGACTCGATGGAAAAAATGGCCTAAACGATTAGAACCTTCATTGTTCAAGTGTAATCCGCCATCTAATTTGGCATACAGATATCTTTTGATGTCGCCTTTAAAGCAAAAAGGTCTGTAAGATTTGATAAACTTTGCACCCAGATCCACTGACAAAACTTTTTCAAGTTTGGAATTAAATTCTCTTATTTTTTCATCAGTAGTTTCATGATCCACTGGTCGAGGGAGAATTGAAGAAATAATAATGTGGATTTTAGGTGCTATTTTGCGACACTGTGAAATAAGATTTGCCATATCTGAACACATGTGTGAAACCATAAACCCTTTGGCTATGTTATTGGTACCAACATGAATAATCAAATAATCAAAATGCCACAAAGGAATTCTTCTAGTATTTACAAGATACTGTAATTTTCCAATTGTTGCGCCTGGGAATGCATATACTTCAACTCCCTCCAATGGTGGCAGATTTTTTATTATGGAATCTCCCACAATTACAACTTTTCTGTATTCTGAAAAATAAATTAGTTTGTGTGGCTACCCCATTGTTTTCTCTATTTTCCTTTTAGCCACATAAGAGAAATTTTAAGGGTGTAACGATATATCGAAATTCACTGTATTATGATACATTAGTCTGGCGATACACATATCGTATCATAGGCCTAGCTATTTCACTATACAGAAACGATACAGTTGAAAGCAGAATCATTGAATGAAAACTTTGTTAAAGATAGTAACTAAACAAAGGTACCATTCATAACAGTTTCTTTAATTTTAAAGCAAAATTTCAAGTACTTTCCAAGTGTAGGAACATTGATTGCTTTCCATTTTGCCATATGTATGCTTACTTATGGTTCTCAATGTGTATCGCGATACGTAATGTATATTTGCATCTGTATCCCAATATGTATTGTATTGTGAGACTAGCGTATCGTTGCACCCCTAAGAAATTTATAGCCACATAACAGAATGAAACAAAAGAATTTACTGTTATCCATTGTTCTATAGCCACTAGTGATGAAACGATGATCGAGTTAAATCGAATAATCGTCGCCGGCAGCCGCAGGTCGCCGACTATCGATGTTGGAGTTCTGAAATCGATGTCGCTAGCGCTTTTCGCGCAATTGATCCCTTTCCGTTCATTCCATATATCCGTTATTTTCATACATTTCGTTAATTAAACCGCAAGGGACGTCACTCTCACACGTTAAAATGGCAGAAAAAGTGTCCAGGAAAAGTTTGGTCGACTGTGTGGGCTTATTTTGGCTTCGAAAAAACAAAACAAGGACCACCTATTAAAGAATACCTCAACATGCAATCTGTTATTTGCAAACTCTGCCGAAAATCATATGTGAACAAAGGTATCTTTTCGTACCCAAACTATTCGAACCCTTCGTAATTCGTATGGACTTTGTGAATTATTAAACAATGATCCCGATGTGCCTCTCTGTGTCTGTCAATTTGTCAACCTTATTTTGAAATAGTCTTGAACTGTCTTGTTTTATATTTATCTTATCAAGCCAACGAGATTGAAATTAAATTAACCAATTTTATGCTTATAGAAATTTATAGTTAAAAGTAAAAATGCATTCCCTAAATACATTAAATGTATTCACCATGATCACTTGACACTTGTTATTGGTTTAATTTACTTGTCAAGAAAAGTTTTTTATTAGTACAATTTTAATAAACATCCCTAGTCCCAAGTAATGATAAAAGCATAGTATATTTGTTTTATGAAATTATCTGAAATGTATTGACAGTATTGCCTAAGTGGAATCTATAATAAGAGTATAATTATAGGTAAGTCTGAATGCTTTTACTTTCGATTATATAATCGATTGTGAATCGAAATAGCTGTTCAGATTCGATTCGATTATCGATTTTGTTTTGAAACCGATTTTACAACACTAATAGCCACACCACCATCATTTTGTGGACGCGGACTGACGGACGGACGAGGAACCATGGTTGGTGGGCTAAAAATGCACCAGAGGTCACCTTTTCATGCTTGTATTTCAAAAAATGCCAGGGGAGAACCCACTGACCCCACTAATATCAGGGGAGTATACCAACCAGTAGATGCACCTGAGGATACCATTTCATACCTGTATTTTAAAACAATTCCAGGAAAAGACCCCTTGAATCCCTTAAAATGGACAAAGGCACCACCCTTGGTGCACCCCCAGTCAAAAATTACTGGCCCTGTATTTGACTCGAAGCAATTGCTAGCATTTAGCATTAAATAATTGGCATTTAGCATTAAAACTCAGGTTCAGCAATTAGCATAGTGCACTGGCACTCCATACAAAGCTGTCGAATGCTTACAAGTACTGTCCCCTGTTGACATGACTGTTGAACATGCAAGTGATTCAAAATAGAGAAAAGTGGAAACTTCACAGGTCGCTCAACACGACAAAAACAAAAATGTTGCAGGCTCGGTCTGATTGAGCCTGTTCATGACTGTAAGACATACCTATAGTACTGATCTTTATTTTATGAAATCTATGGACAATATTATCTTTTGGCAATAAACATTAGATATTTAAAACTTTTCGCATTATGAGAGCAAGAATATGGTATTTAGCTATTAGCATTAGATATCTAGCATTTATATTGAGACTGTTGCACCTGCCTTCCATATATGCATCAACCTTCTATAGTTTTCCATTTATCAATCTTTGTTAAGAAAATAAAACCTCTTTTTTTTTGTTTTGGTGATCACTGAATGGAAATCATTTTTGCTGGTACTTCTGTGTTTCCTTCAATTTTGGTACAGCTTTCTCATACTTTGGTTTATATGCATGAGTTTAAACTGCTCAACAGAAAAATGTCTCTGACAATTCCTACATAAACTGTTAACTGGTTTTCCCATGGGCAACAAGACTTTTGAAAAGTTTTATATGATAGCAATCCTAATCTTCTTTTTTGCCACATATAATACAAAGCAGTTCCTTCTTTAGGCTATAATAAATTAATTCCTAGATTATCATCTAAATTTTATTTAAAAAGGGGGCAGGAGGTAGAATTTTATTTTTTATTCTTAAAACAACTGTACACAGGGGTTCCACTTGACCCAGATGTAGGAATTTTGACTCATGAAATTAGCAAAAGGTACATACAGACTCCTAGGATTTCAGCTGAAGGGTCCTTTTTATCAACATGAGATATATTTCAGTTTAAACTCACAAAATCAAGCCTTTTATATTCAAAATGGCAGCTATTTATATATAAATGGTACATTTTTGGTTCCTTCATTTTTTGTTTTTAGCTCACCTGAGCACGAAGTAAAAAGAAATAAATAAATAGATAAATAAATGGGGCGTTCCGTGAGAAAACCTGTATTAGTGACAAAAACTTTCAAAATTGAGATAACACAATATTTATAAAGAAGATTCTTTTACCTTTCAAATCTGAAAATGTGAAGTGGCTAGCTTCATTATTTCAAGAGTTACAATACTTTTAATTAAGTCACCGAAGGCATTTTGAGACGTGATGTTAAGAACGTCATGAAAGCAGTATGACGTCGTTGTGCATGGCGTGTATTTTTCAAGTCATTAATAGGACAAATAATGCCTATCATTTACTAAACATCATGCATTTGAATATTTAGGAACAGTTTAAGTGATTTTGTTGAAAAATGACTTAACCGCATATATTTTATTTCAGTAATGACCTTCTATCAATACATCTCTATATTTTCATGATGCATGGGTGCTTTGGAATTTCTGTTGCCATGACAACACAAATAATATTTATATGAAAAATATGGTAGAATTTGATTTGCCTTAGATAACTGAATTACAATATATTAATTTCTAGTTTCTGTGACAACATAAGAAAATCAATGATTTTCCAGAATTTTAAACTACCTATTATGCAATAATTATATCATGTCACTTAAATATAGGTTTTTAAATAAATAAAATAACTTTCTTGGTAGAATAAAATTATGCTACTTGTAATTGTTACATTCAAAGTGTTACTAGGCCTTTAAACTATTTCTTACTACAACTCCAGTATGTCTTTTAAAAGAGATAAAGATAAGTTTGTTTAACTTTCATAGGTTCATATGCTAATACTTGAACTCCAAGTGTATTAAATTTCCTAAGCATTCGTTCAAAATACATTTTAGTAAAACAACAATTGTATCTTTTTCTTGAAGCAATGTGTTATTCCTCATAAACATATTATAAGAACTGACCTAATTTTCATCTCAATTCACAAGCAGTGGAGAAGGGTGCTGGTAATTTGATAGGCCTATTAAAAGCCAATCTGTAACTCTCTGGCATTCCATGCTATTATAATTTCACACATCTCAATTGTAATTTCACACATCTGATAAGAAATTCAGTCCCAGAACTTCTGGGCAAGACAATTTAGTAGGAGTAATAAGGAATCATTACAAATTTGCTCTGCATGTGTTGTAAACTTTGGCTGACTTCAATGGCCCTGTAATGTTTATTAGTTCACAGAATCTCAAATGGCTTAGTGGAATAAAGTAACAATGTTGGGGGCCTTGACCATTTGATACTGTTGTGTATGGTGTAATTTTCAATATATTAACAGTGACTTAAATACTGTAGATATGGCAATTAAGAGCAGTGAGGGGAGCACTACCCTATGAGTGTCTTTCTGTATATCCTTCTTACTGATAACACTTTTAACAATTTTATCCTTAACTCTCACTAGAATTCTGAATTTGACTTTTGAAATCTTGAAAATCTATGGTACAAGGAACTCTAATAAAAATGTCCACTCAAAAATATCTTTTTTTCCATGGCTAATTTGACACCTGGATTAACTGAGAACAATATCAGTGTTGAAGTCATCTTGGCATTTAGAAATTTCAATCCCCCACCCGTTCCCTTCATTTGTTGAGAACAGCTCATAGACACACATGTAGAATGTAAATAACAATATTTAACAAAAATGTTTGACATTGGGGAGAGAAATAAAGCCATTACATCACAAAAGGGTTATTGACCCTATAGCGCTCGCCTGTGTACACGCTTCAAGTGCGTTTGTGCAGAGTTAGGTTTCTTCTATGTTAGCTTATATTAGATACATGTGTCACACATTTTTGAACCTAAGGCAATAATTTGAACAATTACAGTAGACATTAAAAATCTAGACATCACATGCCAGATTTCAAGGCTATAACTATTAACAGTTCAGAGAAGAAGATTTTGAAAATTTCTTATATAAAAGCCTATAGTAAGTACATGTCAGACATACTTGGTCGTTTTTTTTTTTACCAAAGGGAAGTATAACTTGGACAAGTACGTGAGAGAGTCAAACCCTTATATGACATGCCAGATATCAAAGCTGTAAGATTTTTAAAGTCTGATAGCTGTAAGCCTATTTTTAACCGAAAAGACCCATTTCTTCAATGAACCAGAAAGATTTGAACAACTTTGAAGGAAGGCTACTATTATTTGTGTTAAGTTTCATCGAAATCCATTCAGAAAATTTTTAACAACATTTGTAGAAGGTCCCAAAAAAAAACAACATTTGTGTAAATTTTAAAAATCTTCTTGTGTGAAACTGCTTGCCCTATTTTAAAATAATTAAAAAAATTAACCAGTGGGCGTGGTCAGTTTTCCTTATGACACATAATAAGCGATGCAAATTGAAAGCAACACTTGTTGACTGCAAAGAAGGATTAACAAAAACAGTCCAAAGATCAGAATGTTAGAGACATGATATGGTATGGGTTACACTATCAAAGACAATGCTTTTTGATACTTGATATTCATGCCATTGCAGGAGAAAGTGCCAGTCATTTTCTGGTGCACATCATCATTTTAAGTCACATGATTTCCCCCACAGTGGTTGTTGATTGTAAATAGATTACCCTTACAGTTTTTGATGTAATAATGTCAAGGTTACAGTACATTTAAGACCTCCAAAAAACCATAGTATAGGAGAGATCGCTGTCACACATTAATATCTGTTTTTCTGGTGGTGGGCAAAACAAATGATTTTACATCTTTTGTGTATGGAATTGGAATTTTCATTTTTTAATAACTTTTTGTGCTCATTTATGGAATTTTAAAATTCACAAAGTTTTGAAATACTTACAATTTTCATAGATAACCGTTTTAATGACATTTGTTTTATATAGCGGCGCAGTGATGTTCATAACTTTTAGAAAAACACTGTAAGTTTAGCTTTAATAATTAATCCATTTTATGCCGAAATAATAATTAAATACAATTAATAAATTGCTTATTTTATAACCTTTCCATTGATGAAAAAATATTGATATAATTTGCGTTTTAAGAAAGTTTAGGCCGTTAAAAAATTCACTGTTTACAAAAAACATGGACGTTCAGTGTCTGCCCGCCCGATCCCTGTCTTATCAGTTCTAAAAATAGAAAATACAAGGGATTTGTATACAAACACGATCTCTCCTATATTACAGCTCTTGGGTTTCCTTTTCCATAAATATATTTGACTTATGTATGCATTTGCTGAATTTGTTGTAAAAATACCGGTAATGTATAGTAGACGCAACTTGACCGCGATGGTTGACCTTATGCTGATTATTCATATCGATTATTTCATTATCGAAATCAAGGGTGCTTAGGGTAGCCGTGTATATTTATATGGAATTAGTTTGTATACAGTGCAGTATCAAAGTATATATACTTACGTTTGATCAAGTAAAACTTTCCAATACACTAATTTATATTTACACAAAATTATATTTCCTTTTTCTTGTGGAGCTCGTGTTTTACGTACACTCCTTTTAAATAATAGGTTGTGCCTTATTATGTATTATAATGCAAAGGTCAACCATCGGGGTCAAGTTGCGTCCACTATAGGAACTCCACAATATTTTATATCTGCACTCAATGACAAAAATGAGTATTATAACACATTCACATTTTTTACACACAAGAAGTATGAAAATTTGTTTTTATTTAAAAACAGCTAACCATTTGGAACAAAAATGTCC
Source organism: Mercenaria mercenaria (assembly GCF_021730395.1). Classification (NCBI taxonomy): domain Eukaryota; kingdom Metazoa; phylum Mollusca; class Bivalvia; order Venerida; family Veneridae; genus Mercenaria; species Mercenaria mercenaria. The sequence goes on along the minus strand of NC_069364.1, from coordinate 27,127,963 downwards.
CTGTTAATTTTTAGGCATTAAGATTTTATTTAGCTGCATGAAATAGGGACAGGGCTAGTTTTCTCACTGTATGGCTGTAAGACTTAAAATTTCTTAAAGGAGGATTCAATATGACTGCCATTCAATCATCAGTAAGTAATAATACCAAAATCCACTTCTGCACATAAAATGGTGAACACCTTAACCCTTATCATGCTAAAGATGACTGATTCTGCCTTTGCGACCAGTGTAGATTATGATCAGCCTGCTTCCATACCTCCTGTTTTTATTTCGATGTAAATGAGATGTGGAACCAAAATTTGTAGTCCTGTTTGGCGCTATATAACCTATACTGTGTTGGTGCGCCGTAAAACCCAAATAAATAAATGATCAGCCTACACATCAATGCAGTCTGATCATGATCTGCACTGTTTGCAATACAGTCAGTATTTTTGGGGTAAGCACCTCTTTTAGCAGTTAATGGGAAGTTGGGCAAGTTCATTACAGAATTTTAGCAGGGTAAGGGTTAAAGAGCTGTGGAAGAGTCTCTTTAAAAAAGATACTATAAAATATACCTTGAATTCTGTTCATCCTTTTCATCAGTTAGATTGACTTCCATACTGAACCTAAAAAGATAATTTGAAAAATTCCTTTATATTATTACCTTTTGGAAATTTTTTCTAGCTTATTTGGTAACATAGCCTATTACATGTAACCCCCAAAATTGGAAATTTTGATGCGTAGATGTTCCAAAATGGGAAATATTTAGTCCCAATAGGATAAAGAAAGGATGAGTTATATATAAGCATTTTCTCATACACTTGTTTCACATTGTACAACCTCTAACATACTTCCATTACAAAATTGTCCATAATTTGGCCAATGTTTGCGCAGTTTTGATGACATTTTTTAAGACTGTAGATTGGGATTTTTTGCACTCATTTTGGGAAAAATACTTACTTTTTGGCATACTGGGAATATAGCCGAACATAGGCTATAAAAATGCCCCCCCCCCCCCCACCCCAAAAAAAACAAAACAAAAAGACCTTGAAAGTCCAATAATTTAATTAGTTTTTGGTGAATTTCAGCTTAATTAAGCAAGTGCCTTAGGCAGAAGTCTTGCTTTTGGCACATCTTATAGTAGTTATTGTGATAATTATGCATCTACTATTATGCAACCTTACATAAGGTATAGACTGGACAAGAAAAAGCGATGACCTCAAAGTGTAACCTTGACTTAGAGCTAGGTATTACATCATAATCTGGTAATGGTTAATGTTTGTGCAAACTTATATATGGACATTTATCACTCAGGGAGAAGTCATGGAAATTTGGAACCAGAAGTCAAAAACAGGAGAATAAAGTTTTGAAAAAGTAAAAAGAATGAAAATAAAATGCAAAGGCTGTTTCTTTTCTTTTGGCTAAACGAAACATTTTTAAAAAATGCAGTCTGTTAAACAAAAATATTTTTTACTTTTAACAGAATTAAGACTGTATGAATGCTATGAACTGTGTAGTCATATTACCATATAAGCCAAAATAAAACTTTTTCTGTTATTCATGTTTGTATGGAAAAGTTACCTAAGAAAACTTATTACATACCTTTGTTACATGTTTACCATTTTCTTTACTCAAATTACTGCTTACAGATTGTAATGTGCAAAACATTGCTATTTTGATTTATTTTATATTTAAATAGACCATTGTCATTTGGTCAAGTCTTCTTAGTAAAGATCAAAACTAGTTTTAAAGTGCAAAAGTGTTATATGAAAGTTCAGTGTGTAAAGTAAAAGACTACTTTAACAAAATTCTTTGCAGCATCTTAATTTTACCCTGTAATATTTTAAAATTCAGCTAACAGAGAAAGATTGAAAGAATAAGAGATGTAGAAAAGATGCAAATAAATTGCATACTTAGGGTGGATATTAGGACTTATTTGGCATGAAAAATGGAAAGTAAAACAAAAAAGAAATCAAAACACTAATAACATTGTACATATTAAGGTAAGTAAAGTTTGCTACAGCTGGAAAAGTAAATCATCATGATAAAAATGTGTAAAGTAAGATTTGTTTAGTCATTAAATACTGATGTGTTGAGGCATTTCTGCTGAATACTATTTACTGTATTGAATTTTCAACTTTTGAAAATAAACAGGCATTTCTGCTTTTAATGATTCTATGTCAAATCTTTAATCATTATTATTTTGTAGACTGCAAAATTGAAAACTAATGTAAAAAGAAACAAGCAATTTTTAAATATATTGCAACATATATATGCTACTTTTAAGTCTACAAGTAGACTACACCAATTAATTATGTGAAAATGCCATTTTCTACCAAGAAAAATATATGAATAAAGGCAACTTTTCATAGAATGTTGTACATTTGTCTGAACAGACACAGTAGAAAAATCCAAAACTTGATCATAGGTAGACTTTTAGTGAATAGTGATCTTTTTGTTGTCTGTTATATCACACTAAAATAACATAGCAATCAGTTAAACTGTTCTTTACACCCTGTAGTTATCAATATAACAAGAAACATGGTAAGGGTTGGCTGATGGGGAGGGGAGAATGGAGGCTACATTTATCAATAGATGACCAGGTAAGGTCCCAGGACACGAAAGTTTTGGTCAGGGAAAATTGGAGTTTGGTCAGTGAAAAGTCAGGGAATTTTACTTTTTCTGCTTTGTGGGAACCCTGTATTTAAAGGTCCAATACTAAGGAAAGTGAACGTTTTAATTTCTTTTAAAAAGCACAGAAACTATTTCATTTTATTGGAAAATGAAAGTTGGTATGTAGAAATTCGAAATAAATCGCAGTATATGTACAATTATTTTTCTATGAAGTATGAAGACAGTTAAAAAGACCTGGGGGTCATTCTGTCGATTCATTGAAATTTCAACATAATACACATACATTTCTTTGAGTTCCAAAGACCTTCTGTAAATTTTGACCTGCCAATCTTCATTATTTAGTGTCTTGCAGAAGTCTATGCACTGGCTATGAAAAAAATTGCCAACTCACTTTCCCTTAGTAATGGACCTTTAAGTCCTGTAACGGCGGGCAGTTAATCTAACCAGTTTTCCTGGATTCTGTACCAGTACAAACCTGTTCTCCGCAAGTAAATGCCAACTTCCCCACATGAATTATCAGATTTGGAGGGCGAACGATTTCAGACACAATGTCTTTTATGAAAATGTCACGTGCGCCCCACCCGGGTATCAAACTCGCGACCCCGCAATCTGTAGCTCTCCCTACTGAGCTAAGCGGGCGGGCTCCATATGACCTGCATTTTGGTCAGTGCAACATTAACCCCAATGTGCTCAGTTGAAATTTCACATGTAGTAAATACCTATTCTGCTGCAAATAACAAGGTTTCAACATCTTTTGTATTCTTTCATTACTTACATTTACTTATTTTCTTTTCTTGTGTTTAGTGTTGCACGGACACAATTATAGGTTATATGGCGGCCACAGGAAGAAATCAACACCCCAAGTGAGGCTCGAACCCACATTGAATGATGAGGGGCAAGTGATTTTAAGTCAGCAACCTAAACCAATTAGCCACGTAGGCACCCTTTTATCATTTACAGCTTTAAGATGCATTTCTCATTTGTAATAACTTTAATTGTGGTTGCCAAACAATATCTGTCATTTGCATTATTTTTCTATTCAGAAAATAATGCACCGCATAAGCAATTTATTCTGGCCTTTTTTTTCAGTCTATTGAAAAAATAGCAGTGAAACAAGTTTTTGTACAGTAATCACTGTTTAACAATATAAAATGATTTTTAAATACCTGAAGAGTGATTTCTGAGAAAGAAAATTGTATATAAGAGTGACATAAAGCTCTTTGCTATAAGAAATATAGGTATAATTATGTGCTTATTAATGCAACTACTCACTCAACCTACTGCGCCATCAAGTCAACTATTAAAGTTATTCCTATATCTTTTGTTTTAAACGTGAGTGCTAAGTAAAAATAAAGTACCAACAAGGCAACACTCACAAAATGAAATGATGATTATTTTATCAAAATATATTTTTTTGTTTCACTGCGTGTCAAAAGACTTGTCAGTTTAACAAAATAAACCGCAACCTCCCGAAAATGGATGGTGGAATATTATTTTTTATAAAATAATTTGGATGGAAATACATGATGTATAGTGCTGTTTTATAATAACTCAGCTCCTTCTTGCATTACATAATCTCCAAATACATTATTTAAAAGAAATAAATTATTACTTAATATCCTACCTTTAATACTTCATCATCAATCTTCTTCTATACACAGCATCACTTTCCATGTTCACACTGTCTGAGCGCTGGTCTTATTCTAAAAATGTAATAATATTTATTCAAATTTTGGATTTGACACCCATAACTAAATTATGAGAAAAATAACTTTATCATGTTGTTATCCAAAACTGTGTATAATTTACTGAAATATATTAAAGATTTTTTTTTTTTAAAAATAAAGATTGATTTTCTGCTAGCATTACAAAGTTGTTTTTTTTTGTGTGTTTTTTTAATAAATTAAATTTCAAAAATAATCTAGAGTAGTAAACAATTTTCTTAAAGTGGTGAAGAAGGAACAAATAATGAAATTCAAACTATTAGCTTCTTGCAATCAACAATAGGAAATTTTCAACTTACATAGTGAAAAAGCTAAACTTCTAGGTAAAAATCCAATCAAATCAGTTGTTTTCCCGAACAAGGCTTTCAGAGGTCTGTTCAACTTCAGACTATGCTCTTTAGAATAGACCATGTTAAAAGATTTTAACACTATACTAAATTATGACAACTTGACATAATCACCATTTGTACCTCAGGTTGAAGTCCACACAAAATGGGCCTTATCAGTCTAGGGCAGTCTTCTATGGCCATTTGCCCAGAACTAAAGAACATAAATATTTGTCAAGTCAAATTTTGCAGCTTGGATTGGTGGCACTTTTGAAAATAAATGTGTGTGTTATAATTTTCATCAAAGATTTATTAGCTTCAGACAATCTCTTATAAATAAATGCCACTGAAAATAATCATTGCATAAGTTTTTATTTTGAATAAAGTACATGCAGGCTGTTCAAATAACACAGAATCTATATTACACTTACATATATTTGTTGCTAACATGGCTTCAGTCAGTTTTGATTCATTCTTTGCAGAGTATAATCTACTGGATTTGAAGAGTGTTTTCATTGAAAATGATTTCAGGAATCTTGAAGGTTTGATGGAGGTAAAAGAGGAAGATCTGCAGGAGATGGGTATTACTAAAATAGGATTGCGGAAAAGTTTCTTCGGAGCCATTAAGAAAGTGAGAGGTAATATCTTGACTGACATGATACTTTTCTATCTTTCTTTTAATTGTACCATTCAGCAATAATAAATACCTTGACCATACCTAATAGCTACAGTTTGTTTTCGTAAACATCATGTTTGTAAACATTAAAGATTGCGTTTTGTAACCTAAACTCAGGGTTCCATACTTTAGTGTGTCTTGTATAAGAAAAAAGTGAGCTCAAACTAAAACAAAACATAAACAAAAAGTAGAAAGGTCATTTTGCAAGTAGAGAAAATTTGGTTACGTATGACCTAGTAATCGAACTGTATTTCTGTATTCTTGATTACAAAGCACAAATAAGTTGCACTAATATTAATAATAATCATTATGTTAAGAATTCAGGTAAAATCATTTTAAGTAGTCATTTACAAGCTGTAACAATATTGTTATTCTAAAATCATCAAAAGGGTAAGTCAAGTGAAAATTAGCTGCAGCATGATATAATTATTTTGTCTAAAATTAATTTTTATTCCCCGTCAAGCTTCGTGAAGACAGTATGCAGTATAATGCAAGTCATTTCATTTTTTTGCTATAATAACAACTGTAACTGTTGTAGCAACAAATTAATTATCCTTAAAAATAGAACAAAAAATGGATCCTGCTATAAGTTAAATGTTCAAGATATTTCTTTCTGAAACAATCATATGCAAAATAAAGCTTAATAAAATATAATTATTATGTCTTATATTGGAAAACATATTACTCTCACTGAGTGTAAATTTTATCCATTAAAATAAAATTTATTATTTGTACAATACTCAATAATATATATTTTTCAATATTAGAATACATTAAGTTATTAAAAAATTGTGAACTAATATCATTCAGTAAAAATATGTTTTCTGTAGTCGAATTTTAGAGATGGTATATTTTCTCATTTTCAAATAGGTGATATTTCCATTTACATTTATTATTAGTCAGTAAGACTATTACATGCAAGTACAAAAATATTTATGCAATTTCAAAGCACTATGATGGAACAGTGTTGAAAAGTTTTAGTATGGATCAATCCAGTTTTTGACTTTCAAAGGTTTTAAAATTTGAGCAGTGATTTCAAAGGCTCAGTAAAAGAACAGTAAAAAGTTCTGTTTTTTTTACAAATTGCAAGCAGCAGGTCATGTTGGACATTCAGTTGTTAGTAAATTAATTCAGTTGCCAATTAATTTCAGATTTGACAGTAATCCAGTGAATTCTAGTAAGAATTATTCATCTATTATCCACACAAATGGTTTTGTTTTACTTACTAGGCCCTTCAGTAAACATTATTTGGGAAAATTAGTATAAACAATATTGAAAACATCAAGCACACAATCAGCTTGTGGTCTTCTACCCCGGATAACCTTGTCACACCCACGTTGTAGGCAAGAATGAGACATTGTAACTGGCGCAGATTGGTAAAATCCAATTAAAAGACTGTATACAATAGAAAGAAAATGTTTTTATATCACATGCAAGATCAAAATTTCTGTCCGACTTAGTACTGCCATTATTATGTCCTTCTTCATTCACAGATTATGATATAATAAAGTGAACCTACCTTCTCATGTCAGTTTCAAGTATCCATGTATCCTTGATTGAACTTGCGAGATTGAGATTGTTTTGTGTACCAACCTCATGCATCGGGGGTTGAAGCTACGCAAGTCAAAACATAGTTTTGCATTAGCCTGACTTTTCGAAGAAAAAGTAGAGCTATTGCACTCGCCTATCGTTGGCATCACCGTTGTTTACAGTTTTTGATAATGCATGTTTCACAAGATATTATTAAATATAAGTCAGAACAAATGACATATAGTATATGTATACTATTGCTGTTCAATACACAATCCTGTATTGCAAAATTTAAAAAAAAAATCCTAATCTGTAATACTTTCATCCAAACATCCAATGTCTAAGTAAATTCTAACTGAAAACAAGACAGCGCGCTCGACTTTCTCAGTGATCGACTTTGCCAGTAAAACTTTTATAAAACTTTAACAAAAGAATTCTAAATTAAAAATTCTGTCAAACTATTGGGATTGTTTCTCCTGGTAGACTTTAATTATAGTTAATAACTCTTTTAAGTTTCAAGTCAATAACTTTGAGCAGAGATATTTGACTTTATGGATATTTTTTGTTTGTTTCTGTGTAAGACCTATATTATCTGTCAATGCATGGAAAAGTATATGTTCTATTCTGTTCAGCACCAGATGCAATACAAATGAATAATATTTTGATTATGAGCATGCACATTTAAAACAAAGTCTGTTTAATTTTCAAGTTAAACTAAATAAAAATAAATTTGTACACATGTTGTGATTATAGTTTCTTACTGGTAGAAAACAATAACTGATACTTCACTGCCAGAATACCTGCATGATTATTCACTCTAAGAAATGAGGATCATATAGTAAATTAAATAAAAATGTGGTATATTAAGAACAGTTGAGTGAACAGTATAAAACTGCCCAGTAGGAGAAACTGGTGTGCAGGTGATTTATTACCAGTTAATTATGAACCCCTTATCTATTAATTGTTATCATGCATGGTACACCTTGTGCAAGTGGTACATAAATATTGAAAAACAATGTTGTTAGATGCCATCAAAACAAATAATTTCTACCATGAAATCCTGTTTAATAGCACTTTTTGGAAAAATTTATATATATATTGTTACATTTAAGAAATAATTATTAGCAAAAGAGTTTTTAATTAACACCATTAATTTTATACACAATGGTTGGTTATACATTGGGCGTAAATTTCATGAGGGCATACGTTTTACCACCCGAGTGTATAAGAAGTGTTAAAAACACAATTTTGCTATAGATTATTTAAATTCCTATATGACATAAATCTAAAACAGTAGATAAAATATAGTAGCTTTCTTTCTTTGTAACCACAAAAACATTGACTTCACTGCACATTAATGTGACGTAATTCTAGCGTTAAGAGTGACAAACATATCATAATATATGATATTGGACATAGGATATAGACTGGCTACATCCATAATTTTCAAAATGAATATTTAAAAATATATCATAGTCTACAAGCTAGTCTACTCTGACTCTTAGAGGACTGGACAAATGCATCTTCTGCCCTTGAAATCTGAAAATATTGCAAATTTATTCATGGTGTAACATAACCCTAGTTTGAACAAGGACGCTAGACATTCAAACCCACTGTAACATATGATTATCTTAATTATTATATTATAAAAGTGGTCTTGGTTTTTCCCTATGGTTTATTATAAAAAAGTTACAATGACAGTTATTTATAGTAACAACTAAGGGGAAAAAATATCCCCAAAAAATTGTAAGTCCACACAAAAATCCTTATCAGGCAGAGATATGTCAAAGTACACCTCAAAATTGGATCTAACATACATGTTAATGTACTACATAATAGTGGTCTCGATTTTTCCCTACGACTAGTAATGAAAAAGTTATAATTTATAAGCTATTTATAGTAACAACTAAGGGAAGTAATTCAAAAGAAGAAGGAACCTGCGCATGACACTCCGTCTCATGATTATGTACAACTGAGCCAAGTTACATTAAAATCTCTCCATGCATGAAGAAGCAATGCTTTGGAAAAAGTCACCCTTGTATCTGAGCTTTGGCCTCCAAGTGTGACCTTGACCATAGACCTAGGGACCTGGTTCTTGCGCATGACACTTTGTCTGGTGTTGGTGAACATTTGTGCCAAGTTATACATCATCTCCTCATTGGGTACATTTATACCAAGTAATATTGTAATCCCTTGATGGATGACAGAGTTTTGGACCAGACAAGAAAGAAACACTATTGACCTTTGACCTCTAATTGTGACCTTGACCTTTAAGCAAAGGGTCCGGGATTTGTACATGACATGTTGTCTCATCATGGGGAACATTAAAATTTTGTGCCAAGTAATATTAAAATCCCTTCATAGATAGTTATCAACTGGACAAAAAAAAGCTTTGTTGACTTTTGACCCAAATTGTGACCTTGACCTTTGAGCAAGTGGTCCAGGATTTGTGCATGACAAGTCTTCTCATCATGAGGAACATTTGTTCCAAGTAATATTAAAATCCCTTCATGGATGACAGAGTTATGGACCGAACACGAAATTTTGGAGGGACAGAATGGAATTACTGAAAAGCGCATTCCTATGGCGCATTCGGTAACTGGTTTCTGATGTTTAGCATGTAATGTTAGGCAACACATTTGTTATTGGGAAAGCATTTGTACAGAAGTTTTTGTTTTTTCAGAAGGTCACATAGGCACCCATGATGAAAGGAAGGGATTACAGTTGCATGAGGTACCACCTGTAAAGAAGTCTTTGGCCGAAAACAAATTTGGACTCTTGACACCAGTTGCAACTAAACTCCAGTCATCAACTTCAAATAGGAAAGGTAAACAGAATTTTATTCCAGTGTAATTTCCTGTTGCCTCTGGCACATCAACAGAACAAAAAGACAAAGTATTAGAGGGCCACAAATGTACATAAGACTGTCATCCATTCATTCTGTTGGGAGGAATTTCACATTGTCCTCTTGGTGGGGGAAACAGAAGGAGCAGTAAAATGTAGTACTTACTTTGTTCTAGCCACCATGAAAATTACAGATACTGCTGGTATACATTAAGTATACCTACTAAAACAGACAACTTAGGGCCAAAAAACACAACTTTTTTTAAAGGCACTGGCCTCTAGATCATATGACAAGGAAAAAAACAGGTATTCGGAAATTAATGCTATACTTCTTAAAGGCCTACCTTTCGTACCTGGGTGAAATGGTTATCACCCTAGCATGATCCATAATATTTTCTAATTGTCGCCTTATTATCAAGTTATTAATTGTAGCTTATGGTAAACAGAACGCTAGCATACATTATCAAGAGCAAAAACATATGGCCTTTGCTAGCCTGGGAAGCCCTTGATAATATTTGTGCTTTGTCAGAAGAAATCATACCTAATATTTATGCATTAAAGATATCACTTAATTTGCGCTAATTAGTGTTAATTGGCATTCATCGAGTTTCTGATATTATCAACGCCTGGGGAAATATGAAGGAGTTTCCATGTAACTACTGATTATCGATTTCTATAATTAGCCTAATTAACATGTGATCATATTTGCACTTGTCTGAATCGAAAACGAGACAATGCTGCCGAAATTTCGACAATTTTCATAGATCACTAGGTCTGCATTAAAATAACATCTTGATAGCTATGACGCAAATTTAAGTTTATACTGACATATTTAAAAGTTGTTACAACTTGCTGGAAAAGCTATGGGAGGTACAAACTGGTATTTGTCTATGGCCCGGAAATGTTCGAAAACCTTCGGAAGTACACGATTCAGATCTGTTTTTTCCGTGAGAATTCCATTTCTATTTTTAGCCATGGATTATTGCTTTCAGAAGTTATCGTTCTTTATTAAACACCCGCATATTTCGGGTGTAATATAGGTGGCGCTGCGGTCGGAAAACAGGTTTCCCCAGGCTGTCAATTTGCGGGTAGAAAAAAAGTTAGAAATTGTCAGACTGGATTCCCAGGCTAGGCCTTTGCCTACAAACCACCACTATCAGATATCTCAGCAAAACAGGAGGTTAATCATGACCAAATACATAATTATATATTTTTGTACATAATATAGGTGAGTTATGTGAATAATGGGATATAAAACATTATCAACGAAATAGTAAAAGTTAGAAGATTTATTTCAAAATAAAGTGACACAATCATATAAGTTTAAATACAGAATGAATTTTAAAAAAAAGTACATGATGTAGGCATACAAAGTGTTCAGGAGAATTGTCTGTTTGCATACTCGTTCTTCAAAACACAAATATGCATGACCACATAAATGAAAACTAATTTGATAACTTCTTCATCTGATTTGTTCGATGACTTTTTTCAATGAAATGAGTTTCCAGCTTTAAACAGTGTCATTGTGAAACTTGAAATTATGTATGGATACTATCGACATTTATATCTCTAACAGATAATAATTACGTTCCTATACTTTACCAGTAAATAAAATTTTGACAGGAGTTCGGATGTGTAGTAATAAAATCCCGATACGCAGCACAAGTGATTTAATAAATCGCACTGGAAGGCACTGCGGTGTAGGGGTGGAGCATCAAGCTCCTAACCCATAGGTTGCAGGTTCGAATCCCCTCTACGGACCTTCACAATCCATTCTTTCTGCAGTCATCGAGAGTAGTGTATAATTATAATGTTTTGTAAGAACTGAACTCTACAACCGATATAAAATGAGTAAGTTTAGGATAAAAAATTATATATCCAAACGATTTGCCATATTTTACCTATAAAATATAGGACATATTTATTATTTCGATTCTAAAATGAAATTTTTATAGTCAGTATCTTTTAAAAAATTTAAGGAAATATTGTTGAAACCTAATTTTGCCAAAAGTACAATTTAACACAGTTTTGAAAATTTTGTCGGTTCTCAGCCGGTGATAGTTGAATATAACTTTGAACCATATTACATATACACATGTGTATTCAACACTAAACAATTTGCTAAGATAAAACAACATAACAAAAATATATATCTTTGTAAAATTATCAGTATTCGCCTAATGTCCAGAATTTGTTATTTTGGCAACCCTAGTTCTCGCATTTGATCTAACATTCAGAAAAAATATTCTGTTTCTCATTCTCACAAAATTAATGCTTTTTTATGTACACTTGGGAAAGTTGTTTGTTTTGGGGTTTTTTTCACGCCAAAATATAAATGGAATGACATTGAAATCTTTAACTTATATTTATCAGTGAAATAGCATTAGTTTCTATATGTGTATGACACCCATTTGATTTTGAAATTATTTACTCTAACTCTTACTATTTCATTGACAATATTTTATGATTTTATGATTATTCACTGTGCTCACCCACGTTTTGTACAAAAAATAAAATCATTTGGGCATGATTGACCTCCTGTTGTAATTAGATATCTGATAGTTGTGGTTTGTAGGTAAAGGCCTTATGTTTTTGATTTTGATAATGTTTACTAGAGGTCTGCCTATCATAGCTACAATTAATAACTTGATAATTAGAAAATATTATGGATCATGCTAAGGTGATAACACATGAGAATTAGTTGCTTTTACTCATTTTTAGTTTTAGTAATGAAAGAATAGTGCAAGCTATTTTACTCCCACTGGCATCATTATCACATTTTGGTTAAAAAGGGGCCGACTTGGTTCTCCAGGCAACTATGATCAGTTATCTGCTTACAGCTATAACATGGAAATTTAATGGCCATTACGCCCAGCATGAATTGCAAGAGAGCAATTAATTCGGTCATTTTTTGGAATCAGGTGTGTGTTGTTACATGTAGAAATTTTACACCAAGCATGTATGCTGTATAAATATCTCAGAGAGAGTTGAACTCTAAATCTCAATAATATTCACAAAAAAACAAAACAAAACAAAAAAAGAACAAGGCAGTCTGAAAGACAGCTAAATCCCCTGCCACTGCTATGGATAGTAAAAGGGTAAACCTTTGATTTTAGCTGTGACCTTGACCTTGAACTGACATGGCTGACTCATGAATTCTGCACAATGTCTTGATGAGGTGATCATTTGACCCAAGTTTCATGAAAGTCTTTCAAGGGGTTTAGGAGGTACAGAGCTGAAACCTTTGACCTTCAGTTGTGACCTTGACCTCAAGTTGACATGGCTGACTCATGAGTTTTTGATGAGGTGATCATTTGACCCAAGTTTGATGAAAATCCTTCAAGGGGTTTAGGAGATACAGAGTGGACACAAAATGGAAGGCTCAAAACCTTTGACCCTAAGTTGTGACCTTGACCTTGAGCCGGCATGGCTGACTCATGAGTTCTGCACATCGTCTTGATGAGGTGATCATTTGACCCAAGTTTTATAAAATTCCTTCAAGGGGTTTATGAGATATAGAGCGAACACAAAATGGCAGGCTCAAACCTTTGACCTTGAGTTGTGACCTTGACCTTGAACCGACAAGGCTGACCCATGGGTTCTGCACATCGTCTTGATGAGGTGATCATTTGACCCAAGTTTCATGAAAATCCTTCAAGGGGTTTAGGAGATATGGAGCGGACACGAAAGTGTTACAGACAGACGGACGGAGACCATTCCTATAACCCCCCACCACTTGTGGCAAGAGATAAAAAAAAAAAAACAGACAAAAAAAATGAAGTAATGCAACTTTTTCTAGCACAAAATAAACTACAATAGTGTAGGTTTATTACTGTTCCCATGTCGTTATCCAGTCACTTGCACTTTTTGATTAGACTGAGTATATTATTATTCATTATACGTGTATATTGTTACTATCTTTCCATGAAGTAAATCTATACGTTCGTGAATATTTAATACGTAATTTATTGTAAATGCATTTATTGTAAATACATTTATTATATATACATGTAAATTTATTGTAAATTACTCATTCTCCATCTGTTTATATATATGCACAGACATTTACAGTTGTGTGAATAAATTTCTTCATTATTCTGGGAATGCCACCAAAACCAGTGGAATAAGGATAATGCTTTTGTGGGAATATTCTAAAATTTCCAAAATCTATGTAAATAAATTTTTTTTGTGTAAAATATCAATGGATTGCATTTCAGTAACAGTATACCTGTTCTTTTCATAACCAAAATATATACATGTACATAAAATTTATCAAAACTATTTTAAAACAGTAAAGAAAATGCAAAAGGTAACACTCATTCTGGAATCTGGAAAAAATACATAGTCTTATTTAACTAGGAGGCGAGAGTGAAAGATAAATTAAAAAAAAAACAAGAACAAAAAACAACAACAAATAAGTCAAATACTAAGTAACAAGGGTTTAGTTCACAGACCCAGTGATTGAACTACAAATGATTCACAGTGATTCAACTGTATATACATGTAAAATATAGAATTACTGGTATATTTATCATTGCACATGACATTTGATTGAATATTATTTCTGTATCACAAGTGCAATTCCACACTGGAGCATGAACATATTCTCTGAGAGAAACCCAGATGGTCAGTGAGCAACCATGTCCAGCATTATTGCTTTACAGTGTACTTGGTAATGGCTGATCATTGAAATGAGATGAAACCGGGGATGAGAGATGAGATTTGGAAAAATTATGATAAAACGGGCATGTCAGAGAAAACCACAAGACTCTGGAAGCTAATTTATAGCCAAGTTGGCCCTTTAAAGTTTTGAATGCAAGTACATAAATTATAGCAGTCATTTAAGGCATTTAGCTAAATGATTTTTATTATATTTTATTATATAATATCTTTATTTTCATACGATGAACAAACTAAAAATTGGAAATCAGTGCCTTTAATGTATTAACTGTTGTTGTTGTCTCAACTACTTTATATATCCAAAACTTCTTTTTTCAACAGAAAAAGCTACAGGAGGCACCCCTAAGATTCCAAGTAAAGCTGCAACGCCAAGAAGGAAAATGTTTTTTGACACAGACACAAAAGGTAATGTAATGACTGAATTATAGTTGGAAAAAGGTATTTCTTTCATTATAGTGCATTAGTAATGCTTTGAGAGTTATACTACATATTTCATCTATTCATTACACCAATTCATTTATTGTTACATACTGTCTAGAATGCTCAGAACAACAGTTATTACTTTTGTACCATTAACTCATTTTAAATTTTTTCAGTATAGTGAAGAAAAAAAAGAGACTTTTTTTGACAATCATATGATCTGACAGACTACTAATTGTAAACAAAATCAAATTGACAGCTTTCACTATATTGTACCATTGAAGAATTCACTGTACACTGGCATAAAATCTTAGATAATTATGTTAAACTTTTCTCCAGGAAGCCCTCAAAGACTGATAACAACAATGCTCTCAGCAGATAGTCCATCAACACACCCAACAGCAAGATCAAAGGGTATAAAGATATACTCTGAGAGAGAGATAAGAGATGCAAAGGGGCTAGACAAGGAGAGACTGCCCTTTTGGAATAGTTTTGTGGAAGAACTTTGCAAAAATCAGAACTTGTCAAAGCTTGAAGTGCATGGAATTGTCGACTACGAGTGGCGATTAAGGAAAACAGACCTTCTTTTAAATGAGGCAAGTGAAAGCATGGCAAAGAAGGGAATAGATGAGAGAGTAGAGAGGATGAAAGAGGCAAGGAAAAGGGTAGAAGAAGAATACAAAAATGTGAAGGAGGCAAGGGTTCAGGGACGGAAAACAGCTGCTGGAATAATTGAAGTGGAAAATCTGCTGCCAGCTTTTACCGAATTAAAAAAAGCCCAGGATTGTGTGCAGAAGTGTTTGAGGAAGAAATCAGTGAAGCAAAAAGCAATCTGTATTGAGGAAAGTCATAGTGACCTGGATGACATAGATGTGGAGGGAATTGTTACAGAGATTAAAAACGCAAGAAACACTTATGATAATATTGAATAAATCTACTGTAGTTTACAGCCAATCATGAATCATTGACTTGAAAAACATTCATCCAATGTATTTTATTAACAAAAACCCTTAATCTAGCTTTATCAATTATCATATTTTTTCAAATTATTTCCGTAGTGACTAAATTTTTGTTATTTTCTAAATCAAAAACATGTACCGATAAACTAGAGACGTTGAAAAAATGTAAGTGTGGTTGAGGGGATTCCCAATTTTTATATCATTAAACAACTTATTGATGTCAGGCTACTCAAACTCACTTTAACCTTACCCTGCTATATTACTTAGTTATTAACACTACAATGGACTGGTCCATCTTTCTATCTGGGCAACACCATATACTATTTGAAGGGGTGTTCAATGAAAATTTACTGACTGAATAGCAAACAATGCAGACCATGATCAGACTGCACATCCGTGCAGTCTGATCTTGGTCTACACTGGTCGCAAAGCCAGAATCACTTGCTGACAGCAGGCTAAAGGTTAATGTAAAGAGAAAATTTATGTATAAAATCTGATCAACAAAACATTTGGGTGCCATTTAACTGTTATTCACTATTTTATGATATAGTATTATTCATTTCCAGATATTAAGTAATCACACATTTTCACATACCAAAAATTTGATGTAAAATATAAGCCTCAAGAGCAACAGATTCTATCTTTTTTTACAGAAACAGCAATAAAAGTTTTCTAAACATCAATTCAGAACCTTAAAGCCCTCTACAGACGGTAGGTTTTTGTTGTACAACACTAATTATCTCAAGGATGTACAATTTTGAAATTGTACATTTTTCACATACAGACAGTATTCCATTCTCATAAAAATCACAGAGATTTACCTAGTAAACATAGTGCATCAGGTACTGAAAAAAATGTAACTATTAATAATAAAAATAATATTCACCTTTTTATGTTCCATAAATTTGATTACATATGACACAAATGAGTCACGCCATGAGAAAACCAACATAGTGGCTTTGCGACCAGCATGGATGCAGACCAGCCTGTGCATCCGTGCAGTCTGGTCATGATCAATGATGTTTGCTTTCAAACTCTATTACAATTAGAGAAACCGTTAGGGAACAGCATGGACCAGACTCGGAAACGCACTGTGTTGGTTTTCTCATGGCGCGGCTCAAATCATTTAACTTTTCAGTGTCATCCTTTTTCTATTATGCATTAGAAGCCATTTTATATTAAGATTTGTGTTTATTTTTTGGGCAAATGTTTCTGGAATTTCATTCACTTGCCTCTTATCAACTAATTATTTACCAATTTGTTGCTTGTCAACGTGGGTGGTACGTAAGGCAAAACTTACGAAATAGAACATGTCCTAATCTGTAAGTCAAGACTTAAGATTTACGAAATCAAGGAATAGCAACGTACACACGGTAATATTTGGCTGTACATCTTGAATTTAATTGGTGTTGTACAACACTAATTATCTCAAAGATGTACAATTTTGAAATTGTACATTTTTTACATACAGACAGTATTCCATTCTAATATAAATCAGAGATTTACCTATATAACATATAGTGCATCAGGTACTGAAAAGAATGTAACCATTGATAATAAAATGATATTCACTTTTTTATGTCCCATGAATTTGTTTACGCATGAAACAAATAAGCCACCCCTTGAGAAAACCAACATAGTGGCTTTGCGACCAGCATGGATGCAGACCAACCTGTGCATCCGAGCAGTCTGGTCAGGATCAATGATGTTTGATTTCAATGTCTATTGCAATTAGAGAAACCGTTAGCAAACAGCATGGACCAGACTGCGCGGATGCTGGTCGAAAACGCACTATGTTGGTTTTCTCATGGCGCAGCTCAAATCATTTAACTTTTTAGTGTCATCCTTTTTCCATTGTGCATTAGAAGC
The DNA here is from genome assembly GCF_021730395.1 of Mercenaria mercenaria. NCBI lineage: Eukaryota > Metazoa > Mollusca > Bivalvia > Venerida > Veneridae > Mercenaria > Mercenaria mercenaria. The sequence goes on along the minus strand of NC_069364.1, from coordinate 27,110,322 downwards.
CATTTTATCTTCAGATTTGTGTTTAGTTTTGGGACAATTGTTTCTGGAATTTCATTCACTTGCCTCTTATCAACTAATTATTTACCAATTTGTTGCTTGTCAACGTGGGTGGTACGTAAGGCAAAACTTACGAAATAGAACATGTCCTAATCTCTACAGACGGTAGGTTTTTGTTGTACAACACTAATTATCTCAAAGATGTACAATTTTGAAATTGTACATTTTTCACATACAGACAGTATTCCATTCTCATAAAAATCACAGAGATTTACCTAGTAAACATAGTGCATCAGGTACTGAAAAGAATGTAACTATTAATATTTAAAAAAATAATATTCACCTTTTTATGTCCCAGGAATTTGATTACGTACGACACAAATGAGCCACGCCATGAGAAAACCAGCATAGTGGCTTTGCGACCAGCATGGATGCAGACCAGCCTGTGCATCCGCGCAGTCTGGTCAGGATCAATGATGTTTGCTTTCAAAGTCTACTGCAATTAGAGAGACCATTAGCGAACAGCATGGACCAGACTGCACGGATGCTGGTCAGAAACGCACTATGTTGGTTTTCTCATGGCGCGGCTCAAATCATTTAGCTTTTCAATGTCATCCTTTTTCTATTATGCATTAAAAGCCATTTTATATTCAGATTTGTGTTTATTTTTTCGCCACTTGTTTCTGGAATTTCATTCACTTGCCTCTTATCAACTAATTATTTACCAATTTGTTGCTTGTCAACGTGGGTGGTACGTAAGGCAAAACTTACGAAATAGAACATGTCCTAATCTGTAAGTCAAGACTTAAGATTTACAAAATCAAGGAATAGCAACGTACACACGGTGATATTTGGCTGTACATATTGAATTTAATTGGTGTTGTACAACAAAAACTTACCGTCTGTAGAGGGCTTAAATTAAAACTTAAGATTTACGAAATCAAGGAATAGCATCCTACACACGATAATATTTGGCTGTACATCTTAAATTTAATTGGTGTTGTACAACAAAATACATTGTATATAGGACATAGGGTCTGTGTTATCACTAGATCAAATTACTTGTTAATTTACTGAGTGGTAAGCCTCCCTCAGGAGAGCAATAAATCACATAATGAGATTCAAGTATCTGTGAAAAATTTCATGATTTGTGAGTGCAGTATATAATTTTTCATCATTACAACCACCAGCATGATAATATTACCTGCTGCCTGGAGGCTGCAGGTGTACTAGTATTGGAATGTAAGAAGTTGTGTAGCACATGGGGACTGGGTACCAAAATGGTGAGCTTAATAAAGTTTACATTAAGGTTGCAGCATGATTGCAGTTGCCATCTTAAAGAGTGTGCAGCAAACTTGTTTCAGCGTGCAACAAGATTGTGATTGGAACCATGATTTAAGGTTGCACAAACTAATTCACACGCTTCCTGCAACCTATTTAAAATTTTGCAAGCTTATAAGGTTGCGCATATTTGCGATTGAAAGCCTAGCGATCTTAATGGCTTATTCTAATCTCCAGCCTGGCCTCAGTGGCCTGGCCCGGCTTGGCCTGATGAACCCAATATTAGACTGAGCCGCACCAGGTCAGATTTTATTGTGCATACAGAAATGAATGGCATAAAATCTAAATATACAGTTTCAGTAGTCACAGGTGGCAGACGGTATTAGCCTGTTTTGTTTACTTGCTACAGGTCAAACAGAACGAGAAACTTTTCTTTTAAGGAGTCATTAATTAGCCATCATTCATCATATTTGAAAATACAAATTTTCACTGAATAAAATGGTGTAACTAAATGAAAACTACTCATTTTTTCTGTAATCAAATTATTAAAAGTCGACTATAACACCTAGTTTTTAAATTAATGGCTAATTTCATTCATAAGTTTACCTGCTGCAGTATACATGTAACTGAATATTAGCATGCAGTGAATGCATCTCTTTGGGAATTGTAATGGATTACAGGTTGTGTCCCTACTATCCTTAGCTGACCTCATAACTGTTAGTTCAAGTGTAATATGGTATGAAGAAAAGATACTGGTGATTCTGATAATTAGGAATAAATATCTCATATTTTTCTATTACTCCTTTGCCACATTATAATCTAAGGTGACTGTTGGGCATAAATGGTCAGTTCATTATCAATTAGTTTAGTTTATACTAATTTGTTTTAGTTCAATTCAAGTCAATCGTGATGAAAGCTTCAAGCTTATTGTAAACACTGCCAAGTCAGCTTCCTGGCAAAAGCCAGTACTTGTGTCATGTGAGAAGTCATGATCATGACCCCAGTTGGGCTCGAACCCATTACCCCGGGATTGAGCAGCTGACCCCTTAACCATTAGACCAAGCTAGATAAGAGGCAAAAATCTGATTCTGCTGAGATTCTACCCTCAATCCCATAACTGTGCATATATTTAGATTGAGAAGCCAAATTCCTTGCTATCAGTTTTCAATTCCTCTTTAATAGCACTTTCTCATTTTTGCCAATCCCTTTATTATCTAATAAATGTCATCTAAATGGTAAAACCTGATATAATCAGCCAGGCTACTGATCACCATAAAATTGGGAATCATTGTAAATGAGCTTATGATGTAACATAACCTCTGGTTGACTCCAGTGCCATGTAACTGAATCCTTAATTGCATCCAGTTTGAATAATGAAGCCATGTGAGTAAATTCACTGGGCAACCTTTCATAAATTTGATGCTCTTATGTCAGCTACTTCCAAAAAGATTATTTGCAAACTTGCAAAATTTATATACTTTGCAAACAAAAATCCTATCACACAATGTAAGATGAAAAAATATTATATTTATGTTCATTCATAACTTTTATTCTTCCGAAATGAATGAACTATTGCTCTTATTGCATTATGTTAATTGGGTTATTTTCATTGTTATATACACTGTATAAAAAATATGTTTAATGCAAAGAACAATGTATTGTTTTGTATTATATATAACAAGAGTGTGATAATTTATTATTGTTATCTGACTATAGTTTATATAATGTGTAACAACATTATATTAAATCTAGATGCAACACAGTAATTTCCTGATAAAAAAAGTCTACACTGTTAAATTATAAATACTAAACTTGACAAGAACTGAGGTTTCAGAAGTGTGGTTTAATTAGCAACCCTGGTTGATTTTTCAGTCTACTGCTTTTTCTTGAATGTTTATTAGAATAGAGGTTAAATCCTTACGATTTTTTTTAAAAAGGTATAATCTGTAAAGGTAAAGGTAAAGGTAAATTTTATTTACCGTCGCTTTGTGAAACAATTAACATAAGCTCAGTAGAGCTTTTGAGCGACCTATTTTAAGAACAGTTAAAACCAATTATACCTTACCCCCAGCAATTTGCTGGTACCCATTTACAGCTGGGTCGACTGAGGCAATCGTGATAAAGTGCCTTGCCCAAGGACACACCGCAATGGGAGTAGCCAGGAACATCATTGTATCTGATTTAGCTGTTTCATTAAACTTTTATACAAAACACAAATTGTTTTATTATAAAATTTGATAAATATTATATAGTTTTACAAACACTATAATATATAAGCTTCCATATTGTGTGACCTTAATAGTGCAAAACTGCCATCAAACACATGAAGCATCAAGTCTGTTTGATTGGAAGCCTAGTCATGCAAAATAGATAACCTACAGTCCAATTATAATATATGCTATGTGGAAGCAGTTGATTTGCTCAGGATTGAATCCCAAACACCCTTACTCAATGTCCCTCCTCTATTTTCCCCTCCAAACAGCACCCTCCGCTCCTTGTATCCCAATTATCTGTAAAATCCCCCCCCCCCCCCCCCCCCCCCCACACACACACATACCAACAAGTATAATTCTAGAAAACTGCTTTCATATATCAGCATAGCTCTTTTGTAGTCAATATCTGTGACAAACATTAACTGCTGATGTATAACGTAATGTGAAACTAATGCCAGTAATGGGGAGCTTTTTTTGTTTGTAAATGAGATGTTGAACCAAAATTTGTAGTCCTGTTTGGCGCCATATAACTAGCTATCCCTGTTGTTGTGCCGTAAAACCCAAATAAATAAATAAAACAAATAGAGAATGAAGAAAGTAGCCTAATTAGGACAAACGCTATATGTGGAAGTAAGGAATTTAATGCACTCGATCACTCAATCTCTTCACTAATACCCTCCCTCTCTCCCCTCCCTCAAATAAGAAAAATTGAAATTGCAGCTTCCAGTACAATGTAGACCCATGCTTTCCCACACAAACAAACATAACCAGCTAAAGGACTATTCTAGAAAAAGTTCACTCCCAGTCCCATGTGGAAGCAAGTTTTTTTAAGAAAACTACCCCCTTCCTGTCTCGCCAAATACACCCCCCCCCACTTTCCCTTAATTAATAGGCCTCACCCCCCCCCCACCTTCCCCCCCCCCCCCCCCCCCCCCTTCCCCTTCCACACCCCAGGTCTACACCGTATTCAGTCACCAATCAATTGGTCTTACACTGTGAGTAGTGCTCAAAAATAGCCGCCCCACCATTAGGGCTATTTTCCTTGAAAAGGAACCCCCTTCCTATCTCTCCAAATACACCCCCCACTTCCCCTTAATTAATAGGCTCGGAGCCTCCCCCCCCCCTTCCCCTCCCATACCCCCCCCCCTCCCCTTCCACACCCCCCCCCTTCCCCTTCCACACCCCTCCCCCCCCGTTCCCCTTCCACACCCCAGGTCTACACCATGTTCAATTATCAATCAATAGGCCTTACACTGTGAGTGGTGCTCAAAAATAGCCCCCCCCCCCCACCATTAGGGCTATTTTCCTTGAAAAGGACCCCCCTTCCTATCTCTCCAAATACACCCCCCCCTTCCTCTTCCACACCCTTGACCCTTGGTCTACACCGTATTTAATTAGTATCAACGATAAGCCACCCACAACACCGATTACTGCTTAAAAATACCCCCCCCCCCCTCCTCCTCCTCAAAGACCCCCTAGTCATCGCTCCAAATGCCCCCCCCCCCCGGTCACCAACTGGCTCCGTTTCTCCAAAATGACCCCCCCCCCTCTCCCACATGGTCCCTTCAACCACAAAATCATCCCCCCCCCAGTCCCCTTCCACACACCCCCCCCCCCCTCCTACCATTTCAAAATCAACTCCTCATAAATAACCCCCCCCCCCCTCTTCTCTCAAGACAACCCCCCTGTTCCCTCTTTCTGTCAATTACCCCCCCCCCCTGTTCCAAAAAACTGCTTCCACAGGGGGGGGGTGGATATTTTCTGGAATAGCCCAATAGATGCAACAATTCAAATGTCACTAAATGAGCTAAAACCCCATATTTAGGATAAACTATTGATATCGATTAAAGGAATTTTACATTTTCCTCACAATTTACCTTCTAACCTGGCTTAAATTTAAGTAATATTTCAAAACTGTCGCCTAGAAAAAATTTTGGTGCAGCATAATCATGTCGATTTTATAGTTGCCTCCCTTGTGGTAAAATATTGTTACGTTTATTTTGAAACAAGGTGCCCGTAGAGTTTTGCTTACTTTGAAACAAACCGTGTGTACTTAAACTGTATTCTTTTGTATTTCCAATCATACACGATTTGCATGAATAAACTGAGAAATACAAGTATCTCGTTGCAAATATGAAGTGACATTTGGGTAGCATGTAAAATATGAAGTTGAATCGTGGAGTGGAGTGGTGGAATGGAATCTGGAGTCAATTTTGGAGTGGAGTCACTGCTGTGGAGTCTATTTTGGAGCCAATTCTGGAGTGGAGTCTATTTTGGAGCCAATTTTGGAGTCAGTTTTAGAGTGGTCACTGGTCGAAGAGTAAACTACAAGTGGCTCAAAACAAAGTTATTCGTTTTATTCACAATTACCATTGTAGAACATCTCTTTGCGTCGCAGATTTTAAAGATCTTGGTTTTTTGAATATTGAATTCAGGTGTAGACAACTGAGACTGAATCATGTCTATAAGATTTTCCATAACAAGTCTCCCAGTTACATGCATGAACACTTTACAAAATGCAGTGATATCCATTCTTACGGGAGCAGGTCACATTTAAATTTTTATACGCCACAAGTCGATGGGTTTACATCAAATTCATTTTATTACAATGCGGTTAAGGACTGGAATAAGTTACCAGCTGACATAAAATCAGCAAAGTCCAAAGCTTCTTTTAAGAAACTTTTAAAGAAACATCTATTAACAGAAATGGAAAGAGATGAGAAATATATATATATATATTTTTAACTGGTTTTGTTTTAACATTTTTATGGTATTTTTATGAAATTAGTGTTTAGTATTTGTGTTATCATGTCAATTCGTGTAGAAAGTTATTAGACTCTTAGTTTCTGCATATGTTTGTATCATGGTGCCATTGATTTTGTAAGACCTATATAATATGCTTATGACACATACACCTAAATCTTTAAAGTCACTCATAAGATCATGACTTGTTAACACCTTCGTATTCAAAACAGGAATACTGTTTTAAAATGGAATGTATCTACCACTCTATAATATGTAATATGACAACGTAAGATCATTATCTTATGATTTCATTATCACTTTTATACCATCATGTGACAGTTCTAAGTAGAGTAATTAGTCACTTAAGGTCTAAATGTGACAGCATGGACCCCGTTGGAAATAAGTTTTTGCATGTAAATGCCAAAGCTTTACGGGCAATCCACACACCCTATAACGTGATAGCGCGACACCACCAGATAACATGACACCAGATCGGATAACGCGACACTCTGTGGAGTTTGTTGTCGATTAGAAGTAAGCATTTTCAATTTTTTCTTTACACAATGTGAATCAGTGAAAAGCAGACTCTTACCAGATTTCGAGGATAGAAAGAGGCATCTAAAGGAATGTTTTCTGAATTGAAAAGACCACCAAATAATCATACAGATGGCTAATCCACGGCCAGATTTTCATTGTTTTGGATATTGAACCGAGGATTTTTTCTCATTTCTGAAGCAACAAGCTTGGCATTACCCTCAATAGAAAGCCACACATTCTCTCTCTTTGTCTGCCAAATATCCCGGCGAAATCTCCATTACTTAAGTAAGTTTTTTTTTTATGTATACTACTTTCAACAACACCACGAAGGCACATTTTCGACCGAATTACGGTGAATTTCTACACTATAACCTAAACCCTTATTAGAAAAATGAATTTAACGACCCGTTATACCCGAAAACATGCGTAAATTCGATAAAATACTGCAAACCGAGCGAAATAAAGGCAGAAAAAAGTATGATCAAATGCTGGTGTCAGACAGAACATCTAATCTTCAAAAGTTGGTGTCAGTAAGAACCTTCCCTGGGAATTATGTGGTGTCAGACAGAACATTTTTGGTCTACCCATCCGACTTTAACACCTCGTATTTTCGAAAGTAATGGAGATTTCGCCGGGATATTTGGCAGACAAAGAGAGAGAATGTTTAGCTTTCTATTGAGGGTAACGCCAAGCTTGTTGCTTCAGAAATGAGAAAAAATCCTCGGTTCAATATCCAAAACAATGAAAATCTGGCCGTGGATTAGCCATCTGTATGATTATTTGGTGGTCTTTTCAATTCAGAAAACATTCCTTTAGATGCCTCTTTCTATCCTCGAAATCTGGTAAGAGTCTGCTTTTCATTGATTCACATTGTGTAAAGAAAAAATTGAAAATGCTTACTTCTAATCGACAACAAACTCCGCAGAGTGTCGCGTTATCCGATCTGGTGTCATGTTATCTGGTGGTGTCGCGCTATCACGTTATAGGGTGTGATCCAGTGCACTATCTTCTATTTGAAATTATAAATACTGGTATTACAACTATCTAGAGGTGATATCGATATCTTTTACATTTTTTGTTTCAGTAACTATATATTCAAAACAAGAATAACAGCCTGTGATAAATTATAATCAATATTATATGATAGATGACTTTACTATTACAACTGTGATATCTGACAGTGTGAAATACTGTGATAATTTATTATGCTTTGTAATTTGTTTTGACATGAAGTGCACAAATAAAATTATAATTATTACTATTATTAGTGTGGTCACTGGAGTACATGGATTCTCTGTAATGGAGTCAGTTCTGGAGCGGAGTCACTGAAGTGGAGTCACTAAAAAGTGGTCTCTTAATACTTTGATTGATAAAATGTGTCTTAAGACAAATGTCAATGGTTTCTAAATGAAAGTGGCCGGCTGCATATCTTGATCGAGGAATTTATTAAATTCTGCTGTTTGAAAGAGATTGCAGTGGAGTCACGGGGTGGGGGTGGGGGGAGGGCATGAGAGTGGGTTTTAGCGCTCTTTGTGCTTGAGATTTATTGAAGAGAAGTTACCTGCACAAATTTATTGATATGTAACACAGTAATAACAAGTAATTAATCACTCAGACCGAAACAGATTTTAGTTTTGCATGCTTTGTTGGCAAATAAAACACGCTTTTGAGTTTAGATGCGTGGTAATCTAATTACGACGTATCTGAACAGATAAAACGTGTTTTATTTTGCCAACAAAGCATACAAAACTAAAATCTATTTCCCGGGCATTTTACTGAATGAATTATGCAATAGGCCGTCAAACCTACCCTTCTCATTCGTAGATCATTGAAGTGTTCTTAATCTATTTTTATCTTGAAACTTGTAAATCAAGTCTCGTGCGCATTCAGTTTTTCTTAATATTACATTTAATTTCATTGAATGGCGCACGTGCAACGTCCAATGATTTTCTTTCTTCTTTTTTTGTTACAAAATTAATAAAATGGTCATTTCTTTTACGGACATTGACGAACACTTGTTATGTTCCTAAATGTTACGACCAGTGATTTGGCATCTGTATTTCTTCCACGATAATTAGGCGGGAAAAGTGCCTAGATATGGTCGGTTTCTGGTTATCTCGGGGAGGAGCTTGTGCGCTGCGTTAGGGGGTGTTTCACCCACTTGTATCTTTTTGTTTTGTGTCGTATGGATTTATATGCTTATTATTTTTAATATGATACATTAAATAATGTTGTAAATTTTCAACAGTAGTTTTGTTGTTGTTGTTGTTGTTGTTTGTGTGAAACTCATCCCTAGTCGGGATTCGAATTCACTTCGGCCCTTTGCAATATACATGTAACATTATGCGCAGTATTTATCTATGTTTTAAATATACTGTAAGGGGATTGGCCGAATAAATTTGCAGATGAAGTTGTAAAAATACATTAATTTAGGAAAGGCCTAAATTGTCTACCTATCCTGTGATATAGCTGTATTAACCAGTATTATTAGAATGATTTTCACGTTGTTCAATATGTCACTAGGTCGTTGTGGCGCTTTAACTAGAACGCACCTGTCTAATACGCGTTTCGCCTTCGACATTTGTTTTGTGCTATGAGGAATCAGCTTAAGCATCGCCTTAAGCGGAAATCTATTGCATAAGATACCAGTTGAATTCAACGGAGCGGTTTGCACTTCTCTGGAATAAATTGTGCTTTTCCCCGAAAATTTAGAAAGTTTTTTTTTTATCTAAGTAATTATAAATTTTGTGATTACACGATGTGTAGGTGCTTATTTAAACGTGCTAGCCCGTGAAATATGAATAATTTGTGACGCTTTTCAGTAACTCTTGCTTTGGGGATTTTGAGATCTGTTTTAATTGTAAATGTGCTGCTGTGAAGAAATGACCCATTTGCCGCAGTTCAAATTACTGTTAAACGACCATAAAACTAAGAATAATTTGGCCAAAGCGCTGTCTTAAATTACATCGAATTTATTATAAACATGTATTCACATGTATTCACAAATGTTGTCCTTTTTATTTTTAACTTGATGCCATTTCATGACTATCGCGACTGGCCGGAAGTTACTTTATACCCAAACGGAAGACAAAATAAGTAATCTCATGACCGGTATATCACTACCACCGCATTTCAAAGCAGACGAAACAACTGCCGGTCGCGGGCGTTTAAACAAACCATGGCTAGTTTACGCAAAATACTGAGGTGCGAAGCCAGTCAGCTGTTGAGGAAAAACGCTGTAAGGTGAGTAGATCTATATCAGAAATATTTAGTTAATTTGTTTTGTAAAACGAGCATAAATGCATCGGGTCTTTTTAATTAAAATTCGATTTGCACACACTATACATGTTTATAAATAGAATGTAGATTTTGTTCTTGACCTCGTTTACAGTAGATAAACAGTATGTATACTGGTCGGAAAAGCTAACGTGTGTACATTTAACTCTCGGAGCGATTACCTTCCTGCCCTCTCTGCGTGTGTGTATGTGTGGTTGGGGGAGGGGGGTATACGCTGAATCTTAAAGATTGACTCGTGTACGGCAGAAACTAGAAGATCCGTGACGGGTTGAAAAAAAATCTTCATAAAGCTTTTTTTTTTAATATAAAAACTTTAATTTCTCATTAGAATATTGGAATATATTTTCCGGGTTAACATGCAGACATGTACATGGCCAGTGCGGTAAAAAAAAAACCATTTCTTTGGATGTAGCTAGATTTGAAATCATCAAAACCAACTATATATAATATCATATGGATAAAAAAATGCAGACGACGCATATTTTATCAAATACTACATGTAAATTTAACTAGATCGTCTGCTTGTAATTCAGCCGGGTCTGTAGAGATAACATGTTTAGAAATGTCTGCGTTGATAACGACACGCCTGTGATTTCATATATATAATATATAATATTTATATAATGTAACTTAAGGTAGTATATATGAAATATATATGTATTGTAAGTCAGTGATGAACCTAATTTATGTAAGAGCATGGTAAAAATATTTCTATATAGGTAGTGAAGTTCACACAAGTACATCAAGTTTTTTTTAAAACAGTAAGTGTTCAAGGTGAATACATTTAGAGTTCATCGACCTAAAAAACTTTCGGTCTCCTAGACCGAAAGTTTGCGTTATGATCGCCATTCTTATAACAGTACAACTTAATCTTAAGATGTTGTAGAAATTAAGGGAATTAGCTAAACAACTGTGTGGTGTTTAATTATTATTCACATTTAAGGTCTTCGTTATCGGTTTTGCTGAAACAACCTTTTAACCAAACGTTTTGAAGGACACAATGGGTTTTTTTTTCAGTTAGGAATATGACCAAAGTCATGGCAAGCCAAAGTTAAACCCTAATTTATACTGTACCTTAACCAGACACCCGAGATTGTTTTTTACATTTCTGCTAGACATTTCATATGCATGGTCATATATACCATAATTTATCATGACACACAGGGCATCATTAAAATACATTCCTTCAGCAGTTCCGCGGTCACGTAGATCTCGTTGAAACATCTCGTATTGGTTTTTAGGATTTAGAAGCCGAAAATTGATTTGTAACGATGTGCGGAAAATATTGATAACTTTTATCGCCCTTCGTCCGTTCACAAATTCTTGTGAACACGATAGAGACCACATTTTGCAATTGATTTTAATCAAACTTGCACACAGCTTGAATTGGCATAATAACTCGGTTCCTTTCGAAAACTAGCCAGATCGATTCCGTCACGGGTTCCAGAGTTATGGCTCCTTAAAGGGCCAAATTTTGCTATTTTTGGCTTGTGAACACGATAGAGACCACATTTTGCAATTAAATTAAATCAAACTTGCACACTCGCTTCCTATCAAAAATGGCCAGATCCCGTCATGGGTTCCAGAGTTATGGCCCCTTAAAGGGCCAAATATGCTATTTTTGGCTTGTGAACAAGATAGAGACCACATTTTGCAATTGATTTTAATATATTTTGTAAAACTTGCACACAACTTGTATTGACATAATATCTGAGTTCCTTTCGAAAACTGGCCAGATCCAATCAGGGATTCCAGATTTATGGCCCATTAAAGAGCTAAAAATTGCCATTTTGGCTTTTACAGCAACATAGAGACTTTATTTCGGGTTTGATTTATACAAACTTGCAAAATATCTTTAACAACAATAGATCTTGGATTCCATGATGAATCCGGCAGATCCGATCATAGGTTCCGGAGTTACGGCCCCTGATTGACCCCAGAAAGGGCCAAAATTTCTTAATTTTACCTTGTGAACACGTTAGAAGTGACATTTTACATTCGATTTTAACCACACGTACACACAGCTTAACTCACAATAATATCTCGGTTCCTTTCGAAACCAGCTAGATTCCATCATGGGTTCTACAGTAACTGCGCCTGAAAGGGGCAAACTTTTCTATACTGGTCCTTTCAGCTATATAGAGGTTCGATTTATGCTTTGATTTAATACAAACTTGCACAGAATGTTTATCTTGACGATCTCTACGCCAAGTTCGAAACTGGGTCATATGGGGTCAAAAACTAGGTCATCTGGTCAAATCAAAGGAAAAGCTTGTTAACAACCTAGAGGCCACATTTATGACCCTATCTTCATGAAACTTGGTCAGAATGTTCTTGATGATTCCTAGGCCGAGTTCGAAACTAGGTCATGTGGGGTCAAAAACTAGGTCACCCAGTCAAATCAAAGAAAAGCTTGTTAACACTGTAGAGGCCACAGTTGTAGCCCAATCTTTATGAAACTTAGTCAGAGTGTTTATCTTGGTGATTCCTGTGCCAGGTTCAAAACTGAGTCATATGGGTTCCAAAACTAGGTCACGCGGTCAAATGAAAGGAAAGCTTGTTAACATTCTTGAGGCAACATTTAGGACCCTATCTTCATGACACTTTGGGTGAATGTTCATCTTGATGTTTTTTAGGCCAAATTCTGAACTGAGTCATGTGGGGTCAAAAACTTGGTCACCCGCTTAAATCAAAGAAAATGCTTGTTAACACACTAGAAGGCATACCTTTGATCCTGTCTTCATGAAACTTGGTAAGAATGTTTATCTTGATGATCCGAAACAGAGTCATATGGGGTCAAAAACTAGGCCACCACTCAAATCAAAGGAACAGCTTGTTAACACTATAGAGGCCACAATTATGACCGTTTTCATGACACTTTGTCAGAATGTTTATTTTGATAATTCCAAGGCCAACAGGTGATCGATATAGGGTCATCATGACTGTCATGTTGTTTGTTGGTGTTGATTTGTTCTCAAACTCATACGCAGCGTAAGAGTTTAATTTGAGCCGCGCCATGAGAAAACCAACATAGTGCGTTTGCGACCAGCATGGATCCAGACCAGACCAGCCTGGTCAGGATCCATGCTGTTCGCTAACGGTTTCTCTAATTGCAATAGGCTTTGAAAGCGAACAGCATGGATCCTGGCCAGACTGCGCGGATGCTAACGTACTATACGTTGGATTTCTCATGGTGCGGCTCATTTGTCCTATGCTGAACATGCATTTATCCTGCAAGCGGCCTTCATGGCCGAGTGACATCAAATCACTTGCCTAAAAAGACCCTTCTGGACATAATGGGCCTTCTCCTATCATTAAAAGCTGAAAAATTGGCATTATTATGACCGTAAATTAAAACCAATTGACCGTAAATTAAAACAATAGTAGCAATAATTAGGATATATACGTCAGAAACTGCCTTTGACATACACAGTATGAGGAAATCCTCTTACCCGGGGGAGTGAAGTTGAAATATTTCACAAACAACTTATGAAAGAAATCCTGTGAAATTATTTTGTGTGTTTTTTTTTTTCCAGATGTGTTCTTTCTCGGCTACAGGCAGGTCAGTGTATTCTTTAGTATCATCAATTTCAAATATACGAATTGTCAAACTGAACTACATAGAGAGAGCCTCATAGGCGGACTGGTTAAGGTCTCTGACTGAATCATCTGCCGGTATGGGTTCGAAGTTTCGCTTGATTTGTAGAAATCTTATATGAGCTGTGCCATGAGAAAACCAACATAGTGGGTTTGCGACCAGCATGGATCCAGACCAGCCTGCGCATCCGCGCAGTCTGGTCAGGATCCATGCTGTTCGCTTTTAAAGCCTATTGGAATTGGAGAAACTGTTAGCGAACAGCATGGAACCTTACCAGACTGCGCGGATCGCGCACGCTGGTCTGGATCCATGCTGGTCGCAAACCCACTATGTTGGTTTTCTCATGGCACGGCTCAATTATGATGAAACAGTCGAGCAGGCTTATGGAAGGGGAAATCCTGCACCACCAAAAGCTGGAAAAGCCGTGATATGAGCTATATTATGTCCGCGTGAATCTGAATCCAAAAAAAGAAACTGCATTTTTCAAACTTGTTGTTTGCCTTACCAATATAATATACAAGGATGTCAGAGTCTTTTAAAGTTTTATGATGACTTACAGTTGACATAAAAGTCAAGACTCATTCGTCAAGTTTTACGGAATTATTCTTTTCTCCAATACAGGGTACAGCTCGTCTGCCGATACAGAATATGCCATAGAAATGGCCTGCTCCAACATAAGATATGGCGCTGGCGCCACAAAAGAAGTGGGCATGGTAAGTTTCAAGCTTTCTTAAGTCAGTCAAGAATAATGCTTGCCTTAAACTGTATCGTTTTAAGGAAGACTGATCTAGACGTGGACTTATACACTAGGCGCTTTGTTGATCCTTCCAAAAAATCATAGGTCACCCGCTCCAGTTTAAATTTGGTAAGCTGTAGGTGTTTGTAGAATTGTTTGTACAGGATTGAAACATCCTTTTCCTGCGTACCGGAAATTATTTTCCCTTGTTTTGGAAACTCATCTTACACACCCTAAGGTGTAAGATGACTTGCAATGTAATTTATGAATGAATGCGTTAATTCATACGCTACTGTAATCAAATAGTTCGGAAAAAGAGCAATCGTGTTACTTCATTTTCTTCCGTTAGTTGAAGAGTACGGTAAGAAAATATCATTAGTTGATGGTGCAGATGGAAATATCTGGTTCCCGAGTAAATGTTTTGCGGTTACTCGGCAGAGCCTCGTTACCGTCAAAACAGTTACCCCCGAACCATACATTCAAGCAAAGTGACTCACGAGACAAAAACAGCTCAAAGCTTATAAAGTCTTTTTTTCTGTCACCCCATGAAAGAGGAAAGCAGAGTTTTGCGTAAAATTTTCCAAATATACAACTTAATTATGTATATAATAGAAATCGATACAGTTTCAGATAGTATCATCTTTCAACGAAATAGTTTTACCGTCAGTCGCGGGAGTTAATTTCACTTATAGACACATTATTCTTGCTCACGTTGTGTTAAATTTTAATGTAGCAGGCTAAAATCTCTTTCATTCTCGTACATTTACAAATAAATTAAAACTTAACTAGTTATAGTTTTATTGTCATGTGGTTTATTTTAATTGCTTAAATGCCAGTTAAGATTGTCATGACAATAGCTTAATACCTCATTGGGAATATTTTGCACATACAAAACGACTACAAGTTTATATATATTTTATAGATATCATTTCTGAACTAAAGACACGTACCTTTTACGAAAGAGATAACATTATTCTCTGTTTATTTTCATAAGTTTTAAAACGTTTTGAGAAATTTATATATTAGATTCAACAAAGAAATTTTCTAAAGGGTAGCTTAGCTGATTAGGTTGTTTACAGATCAGAGTGTCTAAGTCTTGTCAAATCTTCTGCTCTTCTAAATCTGCTGAATTGCATGCTTTAAAAATTATCATTTTATACATTTTATAAAGTAATATACCAACAGCAGTCTTAGCGTACCGAAAACATCTCCAGTGCTCGTATATTTTGCGATTCTTAGGGTGTCCATTTAGTGCTCCTGTTTCGTAGATGTCCATTTATTAGTGAGAGTAAACACTTATCAAAAAGACTCAACCAGATTTAATACGTTATTTTGTGCTTGGCCGCATTCTACACATCTAAAATATCGCACAGCTGAAAAACATTAAAATTGGTTTCTTTTTCATCATTTGAGCCGCGCCATGAGAAAACCAACATAGTAGCTTTGAGACCAGCATGGATTCAGACCAGCCTGCGCATCCGCGCAGTCTGGTCAGAATCCATGCTGTTCGCTTTCAAAGTCTATAGCAATTAGAGAAACCGTTAGCGAACAGCATGGATCCTGACCAGACTGCGCGGTTGCGCAGGCTGGTCTGGATCCATGCTGGTCGCAAAGCCACTATGTTGGTTTTCCCATGGCACGGCTCATTTTTCATTGAAAATGTTTAAAAGAGGAACGGCTAACTTTTAAATATCGCGTCACAACACTCACGTTAAAGATAAATGACACGTAATTTATGATGACATTCTGCAATTTCCGTGTGATTACGTTTTCTCATATTAAGCAATTCATCAACCTTTGGACTAAAAGTAGCTCAACGCGCATATTACTTTCCGTAAAAACAGGATTCCGGAAAATGCCGAAATGGCATACGGAAAAATACGTAATTTGCCGATTGTCATTACTGGTTCATTACCTTAACCTGAGGTATGCCCCGCTGGATTCCAATCCTTCAAGCTAAATGCACAGACTACTGAGAGTAGAATAAATAGTTTAGACTCACACATTTCCATTCACGTTAGATATATGTCATCTATTCATTTATTAGAACAGCCTTTGTTGGTGTAAGAAAATTGGGTCTAACATTACCGTTGTCATCCCCGCTGTCTCTGCAATATTAATAGAAACCTGGTACAAAAACGTAAAAGATGACCTCAGCAGATGTCCTTGTACATTCCAACTAATCAAATTTATTATGCAAATCAATTTTATAATCTTATCATTATTGCCACTTTTGAACATATTTTTTTATTATTTATTGTTTGCATGAACTAGCACCAGTATTAACTTATTTAATTCATCAATGTTACATTAGGTACATTTTTTCGTTAGTCTTAAATTGATCTATTTCATGATTGTAATTATTGACTCGTAAGAACACGTTTTAAAATTTATTTCGTCGTTAAAGTTATTTAGGAAAAATAACGAAGTACCTAACACGACATGTCCTAATTTAAACAATTATATTTTAAGATACGATCGGTTATAGTATTTACGAAGATTTTACTGACATGAAATATGAAAACGGACACGAAATAGCGATTAAAACTTTAAAGGGCGGGACATTAGTAATATTACGATATAATCGCATCTAGTATTTAGTATGCAGTAACCAATGAATGCATGATTATGTGATCATGATTGTGAGCTGGTTTTATATTTCTTTTTGTAGGCGGGCAGCGACGAAAATGGAGGAAATACGCACATAATTCAAAATATGTAAATTCAATAGAAATATTATCGTAAAACAGGTGTATGAAGCAAAAACTAATAATCACAATCAGCTGTACGAGTATATATATCTTTATCCATATCACGCCAAGCAATACTGTGGGGTATTTGTTAAAATTAACAGATTTCAATAAAATTCTTTATACATGTACTAACATTGGAAATACCACTTTGGTAGGAACAAAGATGTAAAAAGCCACACTCCCTCTAAAGCTCAAAACCAGTTCATCAAATGGTTGTAGGTTGTATTTTGATCCTCTTAATTTACTTGACTACTTCAAAAACATTTTGAATTAAATTGAATTAAATTAAATTTTTATTCACATACTTTTCTTTCTTAGCCTTAAGGTGAAAAGCTATAAAACACACTGTATAGTTGGTTAATGAAACTTATTCGATGCCTGTAAGGTTTTAGGACCCGAAGGCGCCGTTGTCGGATTCTGAACGTTTTAGTGGCACAGGCTAATCTAAAAATAATTTTAAGCACAAATGTTTCTCTTTTTTTTTAATTACACGTATTTAATAGTATCGTTCCGAAGTTTTGCTTTTTGAACAACCACGATCGAAGATATAGAATAAATGTACTTTACAAAAAAATACGTTCACTTTTAAAATGTCATTTTATTACAAATTTAGATATTATTTGATTTCTATAACAAATTGGGGACACGTTCCTGCAACAAGATATCCTACACGATGGTTGCACCAGTATTTTATAACACCAGTAGATAATTTGCATATTGTTATTTCGTAAAAGTATATTTTCTCAAAATTGTCAAAATATTACATCATGCAAAAACGTTTATTTCTATCACATCACTTTGAAATGAAAATTAACTGCGAAATTGCCCAATTACACCATCTATTGTAATTGATGTCAGTTTACATACTACAAAAACATGTCTCGTTTGATCAGTGAATTATAGTCAATATAGATAAATATTGGTTGCAGCTTTTTTCTAGCCTTTGAGCAAGGGAACAGATACCAATAAGTATGTTCAAGACAATTTTGTGTTCTCTCTTAAATGACTACTGTCTAATAGTTCTTAATAATCAAAACTTGTCATAAATTCTCTGTGCAACTGTAGCGCTGTAACCATTTCATTTTTCCAACTGCAAATAAGTTCTGTACCTTTATATTGTCACACACCTCCTTGAATCTGAATTATGCTTGAAGCAATTATCTATTGTTAATTCCATGGGTGATAAATCTAAATTTAGTTTTAAATAATATTATGTTTTTAATGATATAATGCACCCCCTCTAGTTTCAAACGATTAGCACATGGTGTAATGTCCTAAAGGTGTAAATGCCACTCAAATTCGCATAAATTATCATTGTTTATCTTGTAAAGTTGACATTATAAGTAGTCAATGCAACAATTGGCAGTGAAAATATGATCTTATCGTCCCACATCTATTCAATTTAAACAAATACGAAACTGTTCTTGGTTTGTTTAACAGCCTGAATAATGTACTCATGAAACGATTTTCATGATATACTGCCTAATTATACTAGATATAGAATGGGTATTGCAACAGGTTATTACAATGTGCTTCATCTTGCATTTTGTGGTTTGTTTTCCTTTCAGTAATGTTGATAACACACGTTTATGCTTCCGTGTGATTTTTCTTTGTGTAAGTGTGTGATCTTCATGTTGTGAAACACGTGTACATGTCAATCAGAGGACTCGAGCCCGATCCCAACCGGGACATTGAAATGGCTAAAGTACTGCTTATAGTATTTTAAAGTATTTTAGAGAACCAGAATGGCTGTTCATAAGTATAACGGAATAGCATATGTTTGCCACATCTCTCTCTCTCTCTCTCTCTCTCTGATAACATATCTCTGTATCATATTTGAAGTGGTTAAGTTGCGTTTTGCATGTGCGTTAAACTCATTTAAAGTTTATCATCAAAAGGATGCCATATAAGTTATGAATAATTATGTGAATATTTGCCTTCTAGTGTGTAAATCATTTTCAGGACGGGAAGTAATTTCCTTTATACTGTGTTATCATACACTACTGCTGGTGTTGGAGAAACAAGTCTGAATTTTGATTTTGCTTTTGAAATTTCTCCTGAAGTATAAGCATTTTGAAAATTGTCATCTATTTTAATTGGAAAGAGAAAGAAGTACGCTGTACACTGTATATATTTGTATTATCATGACATTTAGTGTGGAAAGATAATACACAAACACAACTGATAAAACCTTAAAATGTAGAGAAAAAGAAACGTTACTTTGTATAATTGGCCACCTGATGTCAAATTAATGTGCAGTATTTTGGCAAAGAATTTTGTTTCATCATTTGCAATTTCTGTTTGATATTGGAGATATGTTTTCTCTTAAAATTAGATAAATCTCTTAGGCTTATGCATAAACATAGCCTTCAGATGTGAAGTGATATAACGATGAATGAGAGATTTATAGTTGTACTCTTATAGTCTAGATATATTGGTAGATACGTAGTGTTAAAGTAGTCGTATATCTTTTGTGAAAGATAAGTTTGTATAGAAGTTACATCAGATGCTGCAAAAATCATTTGTTTGCTTTAGTATTTTATGGCAGGTAACTCAAGATAAGAAAATGTTGTATAATTTTCTAATTTGTCACGTCATAATGTTTATGGAAAATAAGAATTATCAGTGAAAAACCTATACAAATTCTTTGATGCAAAAGATTATGGTTTATTTATTATATGAAGATATATTTTATTGTAAGAGTGTCCATATGTTGCACTGGATATTTCATAACAAAATTGAATTTACTTGAAATCTTTAAAAGGATCTAAAATGACGAGGATGATGTTGCATGCACGATAATAATGAGATTGAAAGAAAAAAATCTTAATTCATGTTAACCCATTGAAACATTTTATACGATATATGAAGATAGCATTTTTCAATCTTCTATTTTTCGAATGGATCTTACGAAGAAATTTTGATACTGTCAAAAATTGTATATTAATAAGAAGGCAGTGAGACAAAAAATAACTAACTTTGCCATTCATATTAAAGAAGCGATCTACTTTTGCTATGAAATATGTGTATACATTATAGATGATGTAAGTTTGGCAGTTGCGCAGTCGCTGTAAAAGAGAAATTACTGAAGAAATATATCTAAAATGTGAATGTAGCTGACATTACTAAATTCAAGAGGTTTGAAAATATCTATAAATGATCATTTAGTACCATTCGACTCAATCAGAGCAAATTAATAGCATAATTTGCTTGGTGAATATTTTCACGAGAGATAATGAACAACAGTCCCTTAGACGAAGTGTGTAATGATCTTAATTAACCTGGAGTCTCCGGACAATTACCTTTTGTATGCATAAATAATTGATATTCATATAAAGCAGTGCTTTTAATAAAATCTGTAAGAAGTTTAAAACATCTTTGGTATACATAGATTTCCACATTAGGTAGTTCAAATATTTTTTGTTAATAAACACTCCACAGGATGACACCATCCTGGCCTTCAAAAGACAGTGTAGCGTACACAGAGGGTAACGAAAGCAAGCACTTTATGCTTTATACATAACGTTTGCATTTTACTTCTTCTAATTAGGGTGCACAAATGTATCATTTGTCTTTCAGAGTTAATCTTTACTTCCTTCTTGCATGCTAAAACAATTGCACAACCATTATTGTTACAGAACGATTTCCTTGGCCAATATTGTGTGTGTATGAATTAAGCTAGTAATTGGTTCAGTAGTAAATGTTATCAGTACTAGTAATGTTTCATTTTCAAAACTGAGCAAAAACTGCATTTTATCATCTATAAATCGGTTTGTTTATTTTCAATGAGAAGTGTGTATATAAGAAGATTCGAACATTTGTTAGGGCTACAATTGACTTAAAGCTGTAGGAACAGAGATCAGTAATACAATTCCTGATATATTAGAGGATTTAAAAGCCTTGTCACATTATTCAAATACTGCAGAAACGTTTATTCAAAGCCAGGACACACTGTTAATAAAATCTGGAAAGTAGATCCCATGAAAGGATCCCATCCTCGGAAGTACCGAGACCAAGGCAAACCGCGAAAATTGCAGACTCGTTTCGATTGAGTCTGTTCATGAGCAGTAATGGAAAATGCAACACTGTCCACGCCCCCTAGCACCGGCCTAAGCAGTACTCAATCTTCAAATCTAAATGAGTTGAAATCAATGATACCGAAGGACCAGAAAATATAACAACACTGAGACGAAGTCAGGGCGATATTTTACCATCGCCACACAGCACTTAACACCCGCTGTTGTGAAGTAAATAAAATCTGGAAAGTATATCCGTCGGAAGGACCGAGAACAAGGCAAAAAGCGGAAATTGCAGCTCGATTTGATTGAGTCTGTTCATGAGCAGTAATGGAAAATGCAACACTGTAGCCCTTTATTGCTTGGTTTCACAGTTTAGGTAGGACATGGCAAGAGTGAGGGATAAGCCTTAGCAAGTGAGACCCGCTCAGACAGTGATCTACAATGGTGGCGTATGTTGAAGTTTTAATCATCAAAGATCGCATAGAGACATTGCAGTTTAGGAATGTTAAATGCTAGGTAGGTAGTGTCAAAAAAGCTGTAAGAAGACCAAAAGACCAAAAGGTATCCGGTGTGACTATAGAAAAAGAAGATTTGGGTCGTTTTAAAGGGTCATAATGCTTTTGATTAAAATGTGGCTGTCACTTCTTTTGTTATGAACACAGAATGTTTTATTTTCCTTTTAAATCCAATGTTTGAGAATTGCTTTCTTATGTATTTGTCATAGGTTTGACTATATGATAAACATTATATAAAGTACTATAAAATGCACTGTTTTGGTTAACTCACTTGTGAACTTGACTTCATAATTTCATGTGTAATATTGAAAGTAGAATCTAGCATTTTTCTAAGTATTCAGTTATGTGTAGTCTCTATTTTGATTAATAACATTATCTGTTTATTAACATAGAATAGAGATGCTTTAGAGAAAAGCGCATGTCTTCCACAACTGACCCTATGAAAAATGTCTAGTTTCTATAGATGGATTAAATGAGTGGACCCAATTAAATGGCTTGGACGAGTGGGCTCAATCAGTAATTAAAGGGCCATAATTCAAAAGTGCCTGGGCAGATTTGGCTAGTTATCGAACTTGGCTGAAGTTTTATAGTCAAACACATTTGTTCAAGTTTGGTAAAGATCGGATGAAAAATGTTCGACTTAGAGTGCGGACAAGCTTTGTTACAGACACACAGACAGACAGACAGACTGAAGTAAATCAATATGTCTCCCACACCACTGTGTGGTGGGAGACATAATCAAGAGCCTTACTGAACTTTAACCATGATGAAAATCGATGAAATGTGAAAAAAAAGCTCAATCAAAGCAGTGAAAGTGAGCTGCTTTTCACCTCCTAAGAAGTTTAAGGTAAGTAGTCTCCCTCTGCTGGCAACATTATGCTGGTTGGTTGCTTTGTGGAATCAAATTGAATAATGCGGCTCATTTTATACAACAATTTCCAACTGTGGCTGCTAGATACTATTCAGCAGTATGTTTGAAAACATACGCACGCACGCACGCACGCACGCACGCACAATTAATGTCGCGTCCCAGTCTAGCCTTCTTTTTACATGACAATGACTCTTCTCATACTGCCCCATCTAAAGTAGAACTTATTAATTCCTTCAAGCGGCAATTGTGGTAGGTCGGGAATAATTTGACGAAAATGAAAATGAAATAAAAAGATTTTTTTTAAAAGAATACGGATATTTTCCGCCCGCCCTCGTAACGACGCGTTAAAGAAAAACAAGAGCTGTCACAGGAGACAGCGCGCTCGACTATTTCAATGCTGGATAGTGAAACTGGGCACATCTGAGGAAACTAGAGCTGTCACTGGAGTGTTTAATGACTCCAATTGTGGATGAAGATATTGCACAACAGCCTGAGTCTATTTCAAAAATATCAACTTAAAGTAATAAGAGAGGTAAAGATAAAATGTATCAAAACACTATATAAGTATATCCTAAGCAAAAAGGGGCATAATTCATTAAATATTGGTGCCAGAGTTATGCAGCTTGTGTCATATAGTGTGGCTGATGATGTTGAACAACTATTTTAAACTTGAAACAAATCCATTCAGTAATTAATAACAGAGACAGAGTGAAAGTGCATCAAAACCTTAACCTAAAATTCTAAGTAAAAAGGGGGAATAATTAATGAAAAATTGGTTCCAGAGTTATGCACCTTGTGTCATATGATAAGGGTAATGATGTTGAACAATTGTTTAAGTTTGAATCAGATCCATTCAGTAATAACAGAGATAGAGGGAAAGTGCATAAAACTTTAACTTGAAATTCTAAGTAAAAAGGGGAAAAATTCATGAAAAATTGTGCCAGAGTTATGCATCTTGTGTCATATGATGTGGGTGATGATGCAGAACAACTAATTTAAGTTTGAATCAAATCCATTCAGTAATAACAGAGGTAGAGTGAAAGTGCACCAAAACTTTAACCTGAAATTCTAAGTAAAAAGGGGGAATAATTCATGAAAAAATGGTGCCAGAGTTATGCACCTTGTGTCATATGATGTCGGTGATGATGTTGAACAACTATTTTAAGTTTGAATCAAATCCATTCAGTAATAACAGAGATAGAGTGAAAGTGCATCAAAACTTTAACCTGAAAATCTAAGTGAAAAGGGGGGATAATTTATGAAATATTGGTGCCAGAGTTATGGCTCTTATGTCAGATGATGTGGATGATGATGAGGAATAAGTATTTCAAGTTTGAATCAAATCCATCAAGTAGTTACAGAGATAAGATGAAAAAAGAGAAAGTGCACCAAAACTTAAACCAAGGTGGGGATGCGGAAAGACGCCGACGCCGACGCCGACGCCGGGCGAGTAGGATAGCTCTCCTTATACTTCGTATAGTTGAGCTAATAAATGATGTTCTGTAATCGCATATCTGTTTTATGATTTTTAAATATGCTTTAATTCTATTTTCATAGACTGAGCACTCAGTAGACTTGAAACACTGCATCATCTACCGCTCTTCCCCTGCATAAAAATGCAAACGGGTATGATAACCCTAATTTGCAGATACCATCGAAAAGTATGTCACATTTGTTTTGTAATGCAGATTGTACCCAAGATTGTATCTTATTTTCAAAATATCGTTTATTCTTAAATAAGAACGTAAATGTTGAAGTCAAATCTAGCTTAATGAAACATACTCAAAATATTACTGTCGTTTTAAAAATGCATAATCATGAGCTAGGGCGGTTTGTTAAAGGCATTATGCGAATGTATCTTAGTCCTTTTAAGTTTAGACGGTTTATAACAGTGTCAATCACTGTCAATCACTTTTATTTTATCACCCCGTTCTATAGTAATTATGTCAATACTTACGTCTTTGTTACATAAACTTTATTCAAAGTTTTTTCTTTTAATTAAGGTATAGGTCCATGTTTCAGAGAAAAAAGTTCGAACGTCATCAAATCATAGAAAGAAAGCATTGTTTTACTTGAAAATTTAACAGCGTATAAAACAATTATATTATTGTACAAAACCATTGTCAATTTACTGATATATGTATTGAATTCCGGAAAGGGACTGCATGAAGGGGCCACACTTCTGGACAGTTCAGCGCCTTTAAAAACTCACCATTTTTTAAAAGCTGTTTCACGTCTTCGTTTTGATGCATTTGCAACATCGTGCGAGTGTTTAAACTTTACATAACTAGGTAAAACATCGTTTTTGACAATTGTTTACATTTTTTCTTTACAAATGGCATTCTTATTTAAAGGGGGACAACTCATTAAGAATATTTTAAGTATCCAACTCCGTGGGACAGAACAGTAAAACATGTATTGGACAGATAAGTTGTGTGTCAAGATGCTGTTCATTCGTTAAAAAATCTGTTGTTTTGTGATATACTGCTAAACCTTAATATTTTTTGTTTTTCTATTGTGATTATTCCTAAAGATATTAAAATATTTTTTTCTGTTTTTTTTTTTTTTTTGTTATCAAAAATGTATCACATTATTACGCACAATTAAATGCCTGCATGTTTGTAATTGCATGATGCTAAGGGTATGGTATGGCTCAAACATTTCAAATTGAGCACAAACAAAGTTTTATAGATGTGGAATCTGTTCAATGACGCAGATTTAACGGTTATATCTGAAGTAGTAGACACGGTATATATTTTATACTGTATGCAACAGCAAACATACTGAAAACCTTTAACGTTTAACACGGCAATTGGATACGATAAATAGATAATGTGCTTTATATTACACGGGTGGTTCTCAGTGTAAACTGGTAATTACATGTCAATCAGGAGGCCAGTAGATGATCAAACCGAAAAAAAAGAAACCGTTTTTGATGAACCTTTAACAGTTAAAAACACAGTAATTTACATTTGAAACAACAGCCAGTGTCATTTATGCACATTCAAGAAGACTGCTACTAGTCACATTAATGACGTGTTTTTAAAACTGTTATTTTAAGTGACACAAAAACCTTTTTCTCTATTGGGTTTTGTCGTTTGGTGTACTATTTATATAGGTTTTTTTTTATATATATCTGAATTTCGCTGACGATTAATCTACGTTGCCAGCATCAATGTTAAGACATAAATAAATAATAAATTAAACGTTTTGCATACTTGTGTAAGGAAATCGTCGGAAGTGCCGTTGTTGTTTCATCCGTGAGCACCGGTGTGGTGTTCGGCAGCATACTGCGCCTGCTGCCTAAAAGAGGCAAAATGCTTGTAAGATTTGCTGAATAATTATGTACTAGTACCTGTATATCTTTTGATTTAAATAGATTATAAAAGCATTGGTATAATACAAGCTAAAGATGTGAACAAAACTGATTATACAAAAGACCATCATGAACACAAAATGTCATCGCTTAGAAATGAAATGTCCAAACGTTAATTTTCCAAAGGTAATTATTTTATTTGTACAGTATATAATTAAGATTTTGATCTTTTGAATCATAGTCCGCAGGACCACCCCGTATAAAATTTGAAAATAAAGTATGTATCATATTAACAAATTTGACATGCGTTATTCGTATGAATATTATCTTGAAATCTGATTTCTTATAACACATTTCACATTTCAATGCTTTTTAGCCTTCCTATATATGTTAATAATGTATAAAACGCAGGATTTTAGCGTTTCAAATGAAATTCAAAGGCTAAAGCAACACAGGTCTGACAAAAAACAAACAAAAAAAAAACACACACAAAAAACAAACAAAAACAAAACAAAACACACACACACACACATAACATTCTTACAATAAATGTAAGATTATAGTACTTCTCAATTGAACTACAAAAGACACACTAGACATGTATTAAAACAACTTCGTCCGCGAACAAGCACAATGAAACTGGGCCTGCAACATTTTCAGTTTTGTCGTGTCGGGCAACCTGCATAGTAAATTATCTTTTGTGTTGATATCTGTGATTTGTATTTAAGTTTAGATGTTATAAAAATATCAATTTTAGAAAACTTAACGCTGTGTTTTGTCATTTCACTGAATGTTATCCTAAAATACAAACCTCACGAGCTTTTTCAAATACTTACCGTAAAACCGTTTAAAACAATGAGTTTTAGTTTCCGAAGAAAAGAAGGAATGTCATTCTTACCGTCTTCTGCATATTAAGTAACGTTGTCTCTGTGTGCAAAATGTGACGCTTTACTGGCACATTAAATTAATGTGATGGTCACAGCGAATATACTCTAATTAAGTTTTGTTCAATTTACGCCGTTCTGAAATATTTATCATCATTTTCAAATATTGTTAGTTTAAACTGCATTAATATTCTGTCATTTTTCTGAAATACGTGAACAATATTTTTTTCCTCTAGCGGCAGTGTAACAAACGGCCAATTCAAATCTAAAAGGACTTCTTTGATGAATGGGAACTAAACTTGATGTGGTATAAGATATGCATTGTTAAAGAAGTTATACATCTTTTGTTAAATACTTTGTACAAAAGTGATATCAGATATTGGAATACGTTTAACGCAAACCATTTGCCTGCTAACTTAGTTACTTCCGATAATCATATATTGTATAATTTTCAAATTTGTCAAGTTATAATATTCATAGAAAAAAATGCTCATCATCAACAACAAAAAAAGACAAAAAATGTTTTTGATGCATAATAGTATGGCTTCGTCTGCTAGTAAAAATTACCATTAACGATAAGAATTAAAAACACTTAAAGCTGTGATGTTGTACCGGTTATTAAAATAATTAAATCGTTTTGGTATTTTACAAGGACATAAAATGGCAAGTATAAGGTAAGAGGCGGTATGATAATGATATCTGATGAAACACCTGTATCTTATTTCATCTCAACCCATTGAACCTTTTAACTGATATGTAAATGTAAGAGTTTTTGCTAATTAAGACGTGGATGGCTGTAGATCTGATTTGGTTATGTCTGAATAAGAAGGCGGGCGCAGAATAAGCTATGTACGTATATGTGCCCAATTAAACGATTTCTCGTGATCGTGAAATAGATTATGAAATTAAGCAATTTTCCCTATCATAATCTTGCAGTTGCTTAGGAAATTAAAATAGGCAAGCACTGGTTCTTCCCAGGAAAGACGGCTTCCCTTCATGTTGTTTATTTTTCGGAAATTGTGTCCGTCTTTTTATGGCGGAATTAAAGTTTCTAAACCAGAAGAAAGATATTTATCTGAATGTATAAATTTTCTGTTACATGAAAACACGAATTTCGTAACACTTTAAGCTAATATAATGTTTTTTCTTAACTGTATTTTTTTTTAACAGAAATAGTATTTTATATGAATCTATTAAGTGACAAGATTTATAACGAAACTGGCCAGAGCAAAATGAACTGAACTGTAAAAGGTTATGTTATGCGATTTTTGTTAACAATTAATTGCCCGCGGTCAATGAAGGGAATTATGGATAATCGGCTAATGTAAGGAAGAAAATTTTATCAAAGGAATTATTTTTAAACAATTTATTATCAAGGGAAAGAATACTCAATATATCTCGATATTAGCTGGTCATAGATAAAAATGGTGTACGTATAAAAACCCTAAATATTTGGCTGTTTTGGTTAGTCTGATACAAACATCAAGTAATGTACTTAAAGCACGAAGGTTATTACATTCTTTGAAGGATGACACCAGCATTGGAAGATGCGTCCGACAA
This sequence comes from Mercenaria mercenaria, assembly GCF_021730395.1. NCBI lineage: Eukaryota > Metazoa > Mollusca > Bivalvia > Venerida > Veneridae > Mercenaria > Mercenaria mercenaria. Next base: position 27,082,000 of record NC_069364.1, on the reverse strand, counting down.
ACAACACATAGTGCTACCTTAATAAAATTGTTAGAAAACGTGACAATATTGCAAGGTAAACTACGTGCAATATGGAACACGTTAATGATGTTTTAGCACGTTCACATATACTAATGTAAGTGGCCTTTGTAATAAGTATAGTAAAATTAAAGGAGGCCTACATATTGAAAGATATAATACAACTTGATTGGCAACATTTAAGAGAAAACACACCTTAGCAAAATGAAAAGTATATATAATAAAGACAACGCACCTCGCTTATTGAAATGAAAATAGCCTATTTAATAGGTAAAGTACAATACGTTTTGCCGGTATGAAAGTAGGCCTATAGCATAGGGATGATACGACGCTTTTGGCGATATGAAAGTTGGCCTATAGCATAGGGATGATACGACGCTTTTGGCGATATAAAAGTAGGCCTATAGCATAGGGATGATACGACACTTTTGCCGGTATGAAAGTAGGCCTATAGCATAGGGATGATACGACGCTTTTGACGATATGAAAGTAGGCCTATAGCATAGTGATGATACGACGCTTTTGACGATATGAAAGTAGGCCTATAGCATAGGGATGATACGACGCTTTTGACGATATGAAAGTAGGCGTATAGCATAGGGATGATACGACACTTTTGCCGGTATGAAAGTAGGCCTATAGCATAGGGATGATACGACGCTTTTGCCGGTATGGAAGTAGGCCTATAGCATAGGGATGATACGACGCTTTTGCCGGTATGGAAGTAGGCCTATATGATAGGGATGATACGACACTTTTGCCGGTATGAAAGTAGGCCTATAGCTTTGCCGGTATGGAAGTAGGCCTATAGCATAGGGATGATACGACACTTTTGCCGGTATGAAAGTAGGCCTATAGCTTTGCCGGTATGGAAGTAGGCCTATAGCATAGGGATGATACGACGCTTTTGCCGGTATGGAAGTAGGCCTATATGATGGGGATGATACGACACTTTTGCCGGTATGAAAGTAGGCCTATAGCATAGGGATGATACGACGCTTTTGACGATATGAAAGTAGGCCTATAGCATAGGGATGATACGACGCTTTTGCCGGTATGGAAGTAGGCCTATATGATGGGGATGATACGACACTTTTGCCGGTATGAAAGTAGGCCTATAGCATAGGGATGATACGACGCTTTTGACGATATGAAAGTAGGCCTATAGCATAGGGATGATACGACGCTTTTGCCGGTATGGAAGTAGGCCTATAGCATAGGGATGATACGACGCTTTTGACGATATGAAAGTAGGCCTATAGCATAGGGATGATACGACGCTTTTGCCGGTATGGAAGTAGGCCTATAGCATAGGGATGATACGACGCTTTTGACGATATGAAAGTAGGCCTATAGCATAGGGATGATACGACGCTTTTGCCGGTATGGAAGTAGGCCTATAGCATAGGGATGATACGACGCTTTTGGCGATATGAAAGTAGGCCTATAGCATAGGGATGATACGACGCTTTTGGCGATATAAAAGTAGGCCTATAGCATAGGGATGATACGACACTTTTGCCGGTATGAAAGTAGGCCTATAGCATAGGGATGATACGACGCTTTTGACGATATGAAAGTAGGCCTATAGCATAGGGATGATACGACGCTTTTGACGATATGAAAGTAGGCCTATAGCATAGGGATGATACGACGCTTTTGACGATATGAAAGTAGGCGTATAGCATAGGGATGATACGACGCTTTTGCCGGTATGAAAGTAGGCCTATAGCATAGGGATGATACGACGCTTTCGACGATATGAAAGTAGGCCTATAGCATAGGGATGATACGACGCTTTTGCCGGTATGGAAGTAGGCCTATATGATAGGGATGATACGACGCTTTTGCCGGTATGGAAGTAGGCCTAAATGATAGGGATGATTCGACACTTTTGCCGGTATGAAAGTAGGCCTATAGCATAGGGATGATACGACGCTTTTGACGACATGAAAGTAGGCCTATAGCATAGGGATGGTACGACGCTTTTGCCGGTATGGAAGTAGGCCTATATGATAGGGATGATACGACGCTTTTGACGACACTTTTGGTGATATGAAAATAGGCCTATAGCATAGGGATGATACGACACTTTTGGCGATATGAAAATAGGCCTATAGCATAGGGATGATACGACGCTTTTGACGATATGAAAGTAGGCCTAAAGCATAGTGATGATACGACGCTTTTGACGATATGAAAGTAGGCCTATAGCATAGGGATGATACGACGCTTTTGACGATATGAAAGTAGGCGTATAGCATAGGGATGATACGACGCTTTTGCCGGTATGAAAGTAGGCCTATAGCATAGGGATGATACGACGCTTTCGACGATATGAAAGTAGGCCTATAGCATAGGGATGATACGACGCTTTTGCCGGTATGGAAGTAGGCCTATATGATAGGGATGATACGACGCTTTTGCCGGTATGGAAGTAGGCCTAAATGATAGGGATGATTCGACACTTTTGCCGGTATGAAAGTAGGCCTATAGCATAGGGATGATACGACGCTTTTGACGACATGAAAGTAGGCCTATAGCATAGGGATGATACGACACTTTTGCCGGTATGGAAGTAGGCCTATAGCATAGGGATGATACGACACTTTTGGCGATATGAAAACAGGCCTATAGCATAGGGATGATACGACACTTTTGCCGGTATGGAAGTAGGCCTATAGCATAGGGATGATACGACACTTTTGGCGATATGAAAATAGGCCTATAGCGATATGAAAGTAGGTCTATATGATAGGGATGATACGACGCGTTTGACGATATGAAAGTAGGCCTATAGCATCGGGATGATACGACGCTTTTGGCGATATGAAAGTAGGCCTATATGATAGGGATGATACGACGCGTTTGACGATATGAAAGTAGGCCTATAGCATAGGGATGATACGACGCTTTTGGCGATATGAAAGTAGGCCTATATGATAGGGATGATACGACACTTTTGGCGATATGAAAGTAGGCCTATAGCATAGGGATGGTACGACACTTTTGGCGATATTAAAAAAAGGCCTATAGCGATATGGAAGTAGGCCTATATTATAGGGATTATACGACGCGTTTGACGATATGAAAGTAGGCCTATAGCATAGGAATGATACGACGCGTGTGGCGATATGAAAGTAGGCCTATATGATAGGGATGATACGACGCGTTTGACGATATGAAAGTAGGCCTATAGCATAGGGATGATACGACGCTTTTGGCGATATGAAAGTAGGCCTATATGATAGGTATGATACGACGCGTTTGACGATATGAAAGTAGGCCTATAGCATAGGGATGATACGACACTTTTGGCGATATGAAAATAGGCCTATAGCATAGGGATGATACGACACTTTTGGCGATATGAAAATAGGCCTATAGCGATATGAAAGTAGGCCTATATGATAGGGATGATACGACGCGTTTGACGATATGAAAGTAGGCCTATAGCATAGCGATATTATGAAGTAGGCCTATAGCGATAGGGATATCACGCTTTGACGATATGAAAGTAGGGCTATAGCATAGGGATGATACGACCTTGGCGATATGAAAGTAGGCCTATAGCATAGGGATGATACGACGCTTTTTGGGGATATGAAATAGCTATAGGCGATATGAAGTAGGCCATAGATAGATGATACGACCTTTGACGATATGAATAGGCCTATAGCATAGGATATTAGCCTTTAGCGATATGGAAGAGGCTATATGATAGGGATTACACGCGTTTGACGATATGAAAGTAGGCCTATGCATGGGATGATACGACGCTTTTGGCGATATGAAAGTAGGCCTATATGATAGGGATGATACGACGCGTTGACGATATGAAAGTAGGCCTATGCATAGGATGATCGACGCTTTGGCGATATGAAAGTAGGCCTATAGCATAGGGATGATACGACCTTTTGGCGATATGAAAATAGGCCTATAGCATGGGATGATACACCTTTGGCGATATGAAAGTAGGCCTATATGATAGGGATGATGCGACGCGTTTGACGATATGAAAGTAGGCCTATAGCATCGGGATGATACGACGCTTTTGGCGATATGAAAGTAGGCCTATATGATGGGGATGATACGACGCGTTTGACGATATGAAAGTAGGCCTATAGCATAGGGATGATACGACGCTTTTGGCGATATGAAAGTAGGCCTATATGATAGGGATGATACGACGCGTTTGACGATATGAAAGTAGGCCTATAGCATCGGGATGATACGACGCTTTTGGCGATATGAAAGTAGGCCTATATGATAGGGATGATACGACGCGTTTGACGATATGAAAGTAGGCCTATAGCATAGGGATGATACGACGCTTTTGGCGATATGAAAGTAGGCCTATATGATGGGGATGATACGACGCGTTTGACGATATGAAAGTTGGCCTATAGCATAGGGATGATACGACGATTTTGGCGATATAAAAGTAGGCCTATATGATAGGGATGATACGACGCGTTTGACGATATGAAAGTAGGCCTATAGCATAGGGAGGATACGACACTTTTGGCGATATGAAAGTAGGCCTATATGATAGGGATGATACGACGCGTTTGACGATATGAAAGTAGGCCTATAGCATAGGGATGATACGACGCTTTTGGCGATATGAAAGTAGGCCTATATGATAGGGATGATACGACGCGTTTGACGATATGAAAGTTGGCCTATAGCATAGGGATGATACGACGTTTTTGGCGATATGAAAGTAGGCCTATATGATAGGGATGATACGACGCGTTTGACGATATGAAAGTAGGCCTATAGCATAGGGAGGATACGACACTTTTGGCGATATGAAAGTAGGCCTATATGATAGGGATGATACGACGCGTTTGACGATATGAAAGTAGGCCTATAGCACAAAGATGATACGACGGTTTTGGCGATATGAAAGTAGGCCTATATGATAGGGATGATACGACGCGTTTGACGATATGAAATTAGGCCTATAGCATAGGGATAATACGATGTTTTTGACGGTATGAAAGTAGGTCTATATGATATGGATGATACGACGCGTTTGACGATATGAAAGTAGGTCTATATGATAGGGATTATACGACGCGTTTGACGATATGAAAGTAGGTCTATATGATAGGGATAATAGGACGCGTTTGACAAGATGAAAGTAGGTCTATATAATAGGGATGATACGACACTTTTGACGATATGAAAGTAGGTCTATATGATAGGGATGATACGACGCGTTTGACGATATGAAAGTAGGTCTATATAATAGGGATGATACGACACTTTTGGCGATATGAAAGTAGGTCTATATGATAGGGATGATACGACGCGTATGACGATATGAAAGTAGGTCTATATAATAGGGATGATACGACACTTTTGGCGATATGAAAGTAGGTCTATATGATAGGGAAGATACGACGCGTTTGACGAGATGAAAGTAGATCTATATAATAGGGATGATACGACACTTTTGGCGATATGAAAGTAGGTCTATATGATAGGGATGATACGACGCGTTTGACGATATGAAAGTAGGTCTATATAATATGGATGGTACGACGCTTTTGACGCCTTCATTTTTATTTAACAGTTCTATCATTGTAGGTTTTAAATATATATATATAACTAGTTAGCAAAAATCAACGACATCATCGAACTGTATTTAATAATGAGGCAATATTCACGGTTGTTTAATTGTTGGCTATTATTCTCGAATATTGCAACTCGCGATTTTAAAATATTTTGAGTATTACTTTTTATCGTGTCCGAAAACACAACACACACATTTCGTAAATACGCCGAAAACAAGGCTACTATCAAATACATGAAATCGCTAAAAATTCTACACAAAATGTACCAAATCAGCTTTTTAATATTCTAAAAGAAATGTTTTTTCGCCTTGTCATAAGTACGTATACTTTTGCACAATCGTTTCATTTCTCTATTTATGACACTTTTATACATATCAAATTAAGCCACTGGGGATTATTTTTAATTCTAGTATAATTTGTAAATTTCTTCCATTTGGATGGCAAAATCTTATGGGATATATATTTCTCTATTATTTCGCAAGAACGTGTAGTCATCTTGAGGACTTCAATGAACGTAATCAATATATTACAGATAATCTTCTTCAATAAGGCTACCGTTATTATAAATTACGTAAATGCCTTGATACATTTTACTATTGTAATTTAGATTTAGTTTTTAACTATAAAAGTAATTTAAAGGCACTTCCTCGAGAAGGTATATTAAAACCTAGGGATGTGGTTTACAAACTTCAAAAGATTTTAGATCACTATATGTTTGGTGTTCAGCCCTTTTTCAGGTGAACGCTACGCTTTCCTCTTTGATTGTGTCAATTGACATACGGAACAGGTGGAGGCCTCTATGACAGGTAGTTCTTAAATTCGACCGGGACTGAGCTATTTTGATTTCTGTCTTCTAGCATGTTTCGTCGTTTCCCCTGTTGCTCTGTCTTCTGTAAATACATTGAGTTCACGCGTTTTAGGTTCATAAGAATTGCTTTTTATATAAATATACAAGAGCATTTTAGTGTTTTACACAACATGCCTTCGGTTGTCATTGCGTATGTTCGGGTTTCTCCTGGCGGGGAAACAATTATTTACACCGTCCCGTGACTCTGGAACATGGTGGGGTAAGAGAGATGTTAGGTGCACCATAAACCGATTTAAGATCCCCATTGGTAGTTTTGCCATTGACCGTTCCAAAGCAGTGCACCACTGTGTTCCTTTGTTTGTTCGTTTTGTCTAATGGTGTTTGCTTTCTGTGAGAGTTTGTGAATTGGTCTTGTGCGCGTCCGCGTGCCGAGTTGGCTTTTTGAGAGGCTGCGGTTTTTGGAACGTGGCTTTCCCTGTTAGATATTTATCCTTGTTTAAAGCTAAAACGCATTGCAAATCCATGAATAATATGATATTTTAGTACGTTTACACGTGGATAAACCACATAGGGACATAGTCATTGGAAATCCATGAATCGATGATTTGTAAGATTTGCAAGAAGTCTCAATACAGTTTGTTCCCATCTAAACGCACAAAATAACCTTCATTTCATATATTTTCATTTTGATGAGTATAAAAAATGAGGCTAAATATCAATAAAATTGTGAGTTGCCTTTCATAGAAGTCCAGTTCCTGATTTTCATTATTTTGTGGTCTCGATTAGGTTTTGATCTTTACGATCAGAAAATTGATAGAAGCAGTAATTTAAAGTTCTTTTTGAAACTTTGGTGTCCACTTTTTAAAGAAATCTTTTTGACCGACAGAATTTAAGCATGATGTTCTTTTTTCTGAAAGACGTTAAATCGCGAGTGCAGTTTCGCGGGAAGGGCGACCCTTAATATTATAGCACCAAGTTTGCTAATGCGCAAATTACCACTTTTTCTATGTAAACGTATTGTGGATGTTAATACTGCAATTTATGGGCTACAGAAAAGAGAAGACTTGAAGGCATAAAACAGAGCAATGAAGAGACTTCGACATATACCGTTTTAGAATAGAAAGGAGCCGAGCCATGGGAAAACCAACATAGTGGCTTTGCGACCAGCATGGATCCAGACCAGCCTGCGCATCCGCGCAGTCTGGTTAGGATCCAAGCTGTTCGCTAACAGTTTCTCTGATTGCAATAGGCTTTGAAAGCGAACAGCATGGATCCTGACCAGACTGTCTGGATCCATGCTGGTCGCAAAGCCGCTATGTTGGTTTTCTCATGGCACGGCTCAAATATACATATACTAATAGCACGTGATTTGTATTGGTTGTATCTGTGTTTCTGTCGTTAAAAATGTCAGAACCAATGATAAAATAGTTTTAGTTTTAATACACGCTTTAAGTGTCTAACAACAGACCGTACTAGAAGTATTTCAAGCAAAAAATGTTTCGTTCCAAAGTAATCTGACATTTTTATCTATGTTAAATTGTAATTCTGGTATCCTTGGCAGTCATACCAACAGGACTTTCAGACCATTGAATTAATATATATCTCTTGTACATTTTCTTACTGGCTATACACAGCTCAAATTCGCAGGGTAAACTTTTTGGAGAATAACATATGAATGTCATTTATCACGAATAGGTGTTTATAATTCACCCAGGTGTTCTTTTGAAATCTTCAGTATTCTTTCCCATTGAAATAAAATAAAAACTCACTAAATGCTCGTTAATTATGTATCATTTCAAATAACAGTTTAATTATATTCACTGAAGAAGCATTCTGTGAAAAACCTGGTACTAAAAGACATGGTGACATATACAGATAACATCACAAATTTTGTAACGTATTTATCTCTGTTCTGAATTTATAGTGCAAAACGAGTTTAAGGTGAATATCGTCTTTTCAAAATATCATTTTTCCTAAACGCATAAATTATCATTTTTGTAAGGATTAGAATCAACATACTAGTTATTGAAACGCGTAAATCAAAATTCGACAAAAATATAATGATTTGTTGTGGGATATCAGTCAAAGCATTATGTTGAATAACATAAATTAATTGCAATTTGTAAATGTACACCAATTACCTTTTAGTAGCCTATGGTTCTATTGTTACAGAAAGAAATTTTGTAATACAGCAGACGTTTCTAGGAGTTCAATTCACTTGTGTTTTAAACTTTCTTCATATTTTCTTTTCATTCAAAAAATAGTATTCATTTAAGAACAAACGATATACTACCATAATGTCTAAATTATTTTCACGGCTTATGTAATAATAGTAGGCAAAATTTATTGATTTAAAGTTGAAAACGACGGTACACTAAAAAGTAGTGGTGGGGAGAATAACTGTTATATATATTCGATAACACACATATGTAATTGTATAAGAATATTTTAAATATTTTAGTCAGTTTATGAATAGGGTCACGGTAAATATAATAAATGATATTTCATATATTACTCAAAGGGTGGCACTTAATGGTTGCGTAATAATATGTTAACCGGTAGGAGGGTAGACGATCAAAATGTAAAGTAATCCTATCCCTTCCCATCTCTATTCATTCTAAATAATTCTAAAGCGGCTTTTATATCCACCACCCGACACCTTGGTCTTTAGTCTAGTTTGAACGTGTATTTCATGGCGATCTCGTCCTTTTGTAAAATTCCCACAATACAATCCAATCAACGTTTTGCTTTTACACCACGTGTACAAACTATTTCCGCATTGGATAAAACATTGAATGCATATTAAAATCATATACTCAGCATTAACAAAGTAATAAGTCAATAATAACAACTCATTTATATTTCTCATGCTACTGACTGAAAGATCCAGTGGTAACACAATCAATCGAAACATATAAAAGTATAACTATAGACAACATATGATAAGAGCTACAAATGAAAAAGGCAAATGTAACAGTCAAAATCTTTTGTTGAAGATTGTATTTTCGGTTTGGGAGAGGCAATAAAAATACATTAGAGCAACGCTTTAGATAACGTCGACGTCACATATGAAAGGTTTTTTCAACCAAAAATTCATACCTTTATAATTGGGAATCCTGGTCTATTTATTTATCATTTGCATTTGACTTTCAAGGATATGTAGTTTTCACTATCGACGGAGTCCGAGACCTCCATGGTCGAGCTGCTAAGGTCACCAATTTCAAAGCATATTACATTACGTTACTGTTTCTGTTGTGAAATTAAAGACTTATGCTCAATTAAGACTGTTGTCGACTTATAATGTATGCTGCAAGGACAGTTTAGAATATTTAGCTGAATATATATGTCAGGTCAGTACTTGACGTCTTTTATGCAAGCAAATATTGCAATGAAGTAAAGAGGATCAGTTTTCATTCTTTGCAAACGGCACCTCTAAGGCGCCGCTGCTGTTGTTTGTTCCTGTGGCGCCGGGGTCGTTGTCGTCGGCCTACGGCATACTCCTCTCGTTGCTAAAAAGATTGCAAAAATGCGTTACACATTAGGCAATAAAGTAGTAACATGGTAATTGTTTTAATATGGAGCCTATATCAGAGAGTAAAAGCAATACAGTATGAGAGAAAATGAAGATAAACAACACCCCCAGTATTTTCATAAGGTAAAATGAATAAATTTGATCTAAATATTTTCAAATTAAATGATGAAATAAATAAATCATTTCTTTAAACAGTTAAACAGGAATTCTAATGAACACTTAATGTAAACGAAGATCCTTTAGAAACATAAAACGCGGCTTTTTACATTAATTGTAAGTTATAAAATACAACTTTGATCATTTCACATCAAATCTGATGCACAAAAAAAGTTTTAATACCTTACTATCGAACTTGTACAAAATTATGCCAATATATTTGAATAAACCCTTCCATAGTTTATAAGCATGACACATAAATATATGAGCCGCGCCATGAGAAAACCAACATAGTGGCTTTGCGACCAGCATAGATCCAGACCAGATTGCGCATCCGCGCAGTCTGGTTAGGATCCATGCTGTTCGCTTTCAAAGCATATAGCAATTAGAGAAACCGTTAGCGAACAGCATGGATCCTGACCAGACTGCGCTGGTCGCAAAGCCACTATGTTTGTTTTCTCATGGCTCGGCTCAATTATATCTTTCAAACTAAATTTAAAACTAGCAGCAATGGACAGCACACTATGAACATAACTCAGCTTAAAGATCATATTTTACCTTCCGTATAACGAATCACGATGAGACAAACTAACATCAGAATGAAATATAGCTGCACAAGCATCGTTGACCAGAACATTGTGGTTGCCTTCAATGGATGCAACTGAATAAATGTATACCAATATCGCTGCGGTTTGACTACAACAATTTGGTACTGAAACATAAAACATCGATGATAGATTACGAATAAATAGCGAGATTATGATTTGTAACATGTTCACAGGGTATATAATTACACACACATTCCATTAAAATACACGCACTTATTAGTTATTTATATTTATTATGTTAACTACAGTGTTTCTTATAATATTTGTAATATTACATTCTGGAATAACTGATGAGATTTACATTACATTTCCTAAAAAAACAAACTGGAAACGTTTTTGTTTTTATCAGTACACATTTATACTTCAAAAGACCCATAACTATCGTACTGGATTGTATAGATAACTGAAACTAATTGACTTTTAAGAGTTTTAAGTAACACATTTATCGTGAATAAAGTCTCAGAGTTGAAACTGTTTGAGGGATTTTTTTCTCTATACATTTGCGACCGAAACGTTACATTTATTCAATTTATTAATTTCACCTTAAAACAAAAGCCAAAACAAACCAGTAGGCATTTTGTTGATCTGCCAAAATTCAACATTGTCTGACATTTTATAAGATATTGCTTTTAATTACTGAAACGAACGAACGATTCTTTTCATGTTTTGATTTTCAAGAAATATATGAACATGATTGCATATCAATTTATATCTTTTCCAGGATGATTTTACAACAATACTTTAGATGCTCTCTCCTTCTTTAACAAAAAATGTAACCGATAATTCAACAATACTTACTACACTATGTTTCCGTATGTAAACACCAACTTGAAATTAATCCGATTTATTTTTATACATCCTTCTGTAAATTATTATTTTACTAAAATTGTCAAACATTACAAAAAAATAATATAGCGATCAGATCAAAACAAAATTTTGATTAAATAATCACACAATTTATTTCTCTGACGTTTTCTGTTAACTTATTTTTGATAAGCTGACGCATAATAGTTACCTTTCAAAGTGCCTCTCTATCAAATAATTTTTCACATATTTTGCACTTATTCCTGTGCTTTTGTAGCGCTAATATTTACTTTAATGCACAACATCTCATTCAATGATAATATTTTACCCGCCCTCCACTGTCAGTCAACCACACTACACCTGTTTTTTCTTTTTATCTTAAACCCGATTAAGATACAACCCGCTGATTTTGGAAACAAATACCACTGCCAATGAATAGGATGTGAAACCATACGTACCACCGAATAATTTACTCATACAAATAAATTAAAGAACTTTTCATAGTTTACGCAAACGATTGAAAAAATAACATGTGTATGTGTCTATGTTTAACATATTGTTAGGATGAATTAAGAGCTATATTAAATTAATAAATAAATATGTACATAAAACAGGACAGAAAAGGTTGCATATTGCCAACCTGAGAAATGCTACAACACCCTATGCATTAGGCGAAGGTTTTTTTTATATAATGTTTCAAAGTTTTACAGTATTGCATATAAGTCGGTGTTGTTTGTTTCATTATCCCCAAAATTATGTCCTAAGATATTACAAAACGGAAAGGTTAACAGTAAGAACCGTCAATATTAACTGTAGCATTCAAAATAATTGCCTGTTGGTCTATGAGAAAATAACATTGAATGTTAATTTTATTTACAATATGACTTCTTTTATATAATATTTGAAGAAAAATCCGGGGAAAAAGTACAACAAAGAAAATTGTTTTAAATAATTCGAAGGGGACCACTATAAATATATGAAAGCTTTTTCGTGGAAATATATGTTGCATTTTCAAGCAAATGACATAGAAAAATAGTTTATAAATTAAACAAAGCTTCTATCCCATCCTACAATTCATCAACACAGATATATAGCAAATAGTTAGTGCAAGTTAAAGTATGAAATTTTTACACTTTTAGACACTTTTAGACAAATATATATCAAAATAGATTATTTAAGTTAAAACATATGAATGCTTTGCTTTTGTCTTTTTCCTTTGCCTATCAGGTGCTGCTCAGTTTGGCCAGTAATTTCTCTTCTGATATTTTTCTCACTGAAAAGGTGTAAGCAAAAAACTTAATTAAGAAAAAATCTATAGCAAAATAGTGCTGTAACACTATTTATGCTTGATGGGCGGTTATACGTCGGGCGTAGTAATTGCACGAGGGCGCAGCCTTAGTGAAATTATTTGTACGACGTATTACGGATAAAATATGATAGCGTTCTTTCTTGGTCGCAACAAAAAAATTGACGTCACCGCACGTTAACGTGACACCATTCTAGCGTAAGCGTGTTTTAAAAGACACAAACATATTAGAATGTAATATAATATCAGCGCATAAAAGATGTTGTTGCAAATAACTACATAAATAAATTAATTGTGATATTTATGTAATTTTGTGAATGATTAACGTGCTCGTATTATGATTACTCCTCCCGTCTCAGTGCCACAAGAACGATGAGGCATGCTATTGCAGCTGCTTCAGTTGACAAGTTGCATTTTTCGTCGTAGCTGTTTAACATGGATTTTGACCTATATTCCTCAGTAATCGGGGCTCGGAACAGGTGTGCGCTTATTTATTTATTATTTATTTATTACTGTCTTAAATTTTATTGAATATCAGAATGCACACATTAAACAGAGAATATTCAGTAGTTTTGTTACCATGATCGCAAGAGAAATCGAAAGTAAACTTGTACCCCCGTTGCGTACCTCGCTTACAGAAGGATAAGTGGTACCTGGTTATTGTCCCCGGTTTCAAACGTACGAGGATTCAGATGACCGGCAAATTTATGTTCCTCGTGAAAGTAAAGCAGAAAATTTAACAATACTTTGTTACTGTAATTCCCAACCTGCAAATGATCAACTGACTTCAACTTGAACTTTTGCTCCAAGTTTTATTTACACTGAGAACTTAATCGAGTAATTGTAATTCTGGGTGTCACAAGTGATTCAAAAGCTGCTAGGGTTTTATTTTTATTCAGGTATTCAGCTGCATTATTCTTTTCTGCTTTTAAAACACGGTTTAGGTACATGGTTTTCGCTTTAAGAACTGATTTTAAATCTCGCTTTCAGATGTTTTATCCCTTGCATATATGTCGCCTTAAGAATGAATGAAATGCCTAGACAGAAAATTACAGAAAGGACGATTTAGATACATCAGTCAATTGCCAAGGTGAACACTAACTGTATGTGGGTCGAGATATTGTGCTAGTGGGTTACTTTTGGGGGATTCTGACCAAACACTAAAATATGTCAGGATCAGCACGTCATATCATTTTGACCTTTCTTCATGGAAATGATACTCATTGATCATTTCTATGCCATTTGCCTTTTTAAAGACATTTCTTTTTACTATATTGTAGTTATATTGTAACACCTTGAACAATGGGGACTTACCATTTTCTTTTTTTCTTGATCCCAGTCAATGTTGGCTGTGGTTTAAATTGTCTCTGCGACATTCACTTGTAAGATGAAAGTAACGAAACACAGAACTGTACACATATGTGTTGATCTACATAATACGACCGACCAATCCCACATTATAGACTCCCATGTTCGTTTAGATCTTATCCGAACTTTGTTTACTTTTTGGAAGGACATCTGTTTTGACTGACTCACATATAATCCTGATTTTAAATCATTTTCCACGATGCGAATCACTATAGCTTTAGCACAATCGATCTAAAGTATGTAATTGTTTGACCATCTTGGTCACTCAAGTTCTGAAACAATACGCTTAAGGGCACTTTTTGCTTGTCCTGAGCATGGATTATATTGATGTAAGCACATTTTAACATAAAGCTGAAGTAATTTTGATATTCATTTAGAAGATTTGAAGGAACATTTATTTTTATATTAACTTTTCAAGTGAATTTAATGCATTCGCTTGTCTTATTGAAATGAATGTTACTAAGGACACATGCACTCATCTTTAGAAGTTATGGAAAGCCTATGCAGTCTTAATGATGAATATTTGAACTGATGTTTTACAAGTCCTCACTACTGAATGGTGAATTATTTAGGCCTTTTGAGATATATTAAGTGATGAATAGAGTTTAATGCTCAAGTTAATAGTGCATTTAATTAAGTTATGGAAAGCTAACACTGTCTTCTACATTTATACTGTGTTACATTATAAGCACTGTGTGGTATCTTGTGAATTGCTGAGTTCCTTTGAAATTTAATGTGGATCGTGTAACATTTTATTCGTTGATACTTTGACTTTGAATTATTTGTGTAACTTAGACAATACACAAATTAAGCTTCATGAACAGTTAGTACAGAGTTCCTAGTCCTTGACCTAATACATTAGAAGAAGTTTTCTCATGTCGATCGGCCAAGTCCTCCTGAAAGTATTTAGCTCATAACCGAAGGCTACATCCAGACAGAATAACCACCCTAGTGCGTAACAATATATTAAATCACAGACACTGAGGTAGTCTATTTGATACCTATTCCGGATCTAATTTGTTTTCTACTTTTTGCTATATCCTACTGAATCTTGTTCTACTTTCCTGTGAATATGAACCGATGAAGCAAAATTATTTCATAAACTATAATATTACATTGAAATCTTCTTTGAAGATGTACTATGTAATGTATATTTCTTTGTCTGTTTTAGAACTTGTCTACATTGTTTACTTATTGTGAGGGAGGTACATTAAAAATGCCGAACTCATACGCATTTCCATGAAAATGAATACTACCTTGATTTTGTTCATCCTCTTAAATACATGTTAGTGTTTGTTTTGTGGTGAACAAGTCAATGTTATCTCCGACAAATGTTCATTCATAATTTTGTTCCAAGGCTAATCTACCTACTAACATAATGTGTACTCACAACAAATTCCACTGTCTGAAATGATATCAAAATCACTATGTACTCTTTTGAAATTTCTAAACATCTAGTAGAATTTCCACAATGCCTGGGTTATACCTGTATAAATACTTAGTAATACCTGCACTACTGTTTTCCAGGCTAGTAGGATGTACTTGTGAACTTGATTCTCTCAGATGTTGGTGTTTTAAATGGCTTTGAAATGTAAACTTGTCTTGTAGAATCTCATTTTTTTCGGGGAGTACAATGAACCCTTAGTCACAGTTTTTATAGAATAATACAGGTTAGTATTTAGTGTGCTTGTCAACATAAATTGCTACGATTATTTCTGAATGGTTTTAAAAGCATTAGTTATATTTGAGATTTCAAAAAAAATCTTAGGGAGGACCCCGATTTCCATAACCGTACCTTGTACAATTACTTCAAGTTTGGAGACTAGTTTGGTGTACTTGTCAACCTAACTTGCTTAGAGGTTTTTGTCTGCAATGGTTTTAAAATGCAATATTTTGCCTTGTAGAAGTTCCCTTATTCTAACTGTTGACCCCTGAACTGCTACCACTACTACAATTACTTAAACTCGTCAGTAAGAATTACCCATATTGTATTGTCTGGAATGTCTTTTAAAAGCACCATTTGCCTTGAGCATTTCCTAAACTTCTTTAAGAGACCCCCCCCCCCCCCAATCCCAAACCGTACCTGTACTCCAATTTGCGAGGCTAGAATAGTGAAGGATACCTTATTCCTATGTCTACTGCAATTTTTCAGGCTAGTAGAGGGCACGTGCAACAAAATATACTCAGATCTTATGTGTCTGATATGGGTTAAAAACCATAATTTGTCTTGCAGAAAGTTCTTCGTGTAGAGCCGAATCTCAGTCCCTCTGTGTACCCTCATTTTACATGTGTATAAGGATAGAGTATAAGGGTTCTTTTAATATTTAATTGATATTTGGGAAGCTTTGGGAAGTGTTCGACTGTCCGCCCTAGGCTTGAGAGGTCACATGTTCGATCCCGGTCAAGGTTAAAATATTTGAAATTTGTATGCTTGTCAAGTTGATTGATACCGACTGTTTGTCTGAAATGGCTTTAAAATGCACAACTTGTAAATGTTCAGAGTTTCTCATGATGATCTACAAACTTTCTGCAAGATTGTTTAGACTGAAATGGTTTTCAAATAAACATGTTCTCTGGTAGAATTTCAAAATATCTGGGAAAGGACCTACCTAAGGCAATTGCGTACCAGTCCCTTTCAGTGTTTTTTCATTGCGTTTAATTCTTAATGGTAATAATCTAGGGTGTTACTTTTTACTATGTGTATGATGTATTTGATCACACTTTCATGTACATTGCTGAATATAAGGACAACATACGCAACACAAAATACGAGTCAAACAAAAACACAAGTGAGAACAGGGGAACCAAATTGGAACGGTCAGTAACCTAATAAAGGAAACTTGGGATGGGGTGCGGGGTGGGTTAAATTCGTTCAGCGCATGGCAAGCTAGAATGTACCCTATTTTCAACAACTTAGACTACACAGTGTCAGAAAAATAACTCCACACTGAGAAATGCTCTAACATTATAGACAAAATATCAGATGATTTAAAGAGGGTCAATCTAAGGTATAATTACACCAAAGTAGAGAACAACTTTTCAGAAGACAGGGCGCCAAGTGCACGTCTAAGTACGCTGCACAGCAATATTCTACTCCGTCCGTCAGTTTTTGTAGGATTTAGGAGAAAAACATCAATGATTCTTACATTTTAATAGTCATCGCATCATCAAATACCAAAGAAGTATTAAATTCACAGAATGGCAACTGGCTGTAATCTCGCGTGAGCTCGTGTCAGAGCGTGATTCGGCGTTATTTTACTAAAAACAAACATCGGCGAGCATGGAGTTACAACTTGTACCTTTAAAACTACATTTAAAATATATGTTAGCTTCTAAAACAAAATTAGTTTAATGTGAAATGGTCTTAAGACACGAAGTACACGTTTTTTTTGCCATCATACGGTGATAATTATTTTACCGATGAATAATTGCTTTCGCATACAAAATGGCGCGTGGAGAAAGCGCCACTTCCGGTAAACGAGATCTCGTTTTTTTGTAACGGGAGGTTGGCGAGATTTGCTCTATATGCCTTCCAAGTTGCCAATCTATTTATTTTTATAGCTATTTGCAAATACATAGAAAAGCGTAGCGACTGAAGAGGAGTAAATGACAAACATGCACTGTACTTATCAATGTATGCGTTGTATCCTCTTTTGATAGTCTTTTACACATTTTACAAACTGTATTTCGTCTTTTCATGCAGTCAAACACGGACTATATTATATCGGGTTATGTGTAAAGTTTGGATCCAGAAAAATGTAGAGAGCTCTATTCAATTTTCATCAATTATTG
Organism: Mercenaria mercenaria; assembly: GCF_021730395.1. Classification (NCBI taxonomy): domain Eukaryota; kingdom Metazoa; phylum Mollusca; class Bivalvia; order Venerida; family Veneridae; genus Mercenaria; species Mercenaria mercenaria. The sequence continues at coordinate 27,064,023 of NC_069364.1, read as the reverse complement.
ATTTGAAATAAATAATTTGTCCTACATGATCTGTAAATTAGCGACAACTGATAATGTTTCGTTTATATCCTTCCTTTTTTTTCGAGGCGATGTGAAGTTTTGCGTTGTCAGATTTTATAGAAGCTCCTTCCCTTGATAATTTCAGCTTTATACAGAGGAACTATAAATCATCAAAATTGTATTTAATATACAAAATTTTATGTATTCATGTCCAGGTTCATTTTCTTGAAATTTTATTCTATATTTTTCGGTAGTCTTTATGTCAATAAAATATCTAAACTGGCAAAGGTAAGTACTACAACATAGGGATTTTTCTTTTATGCCGTTCTCACAATTCTGTCCCGCTGGCAGGGTACGTATACTGAAGTTATTTTCTTTTCTCATTCTATGATTATGCTTAAACTATCATTCATCATTTACTTTCACTCTCCAATTGTCTGCTTTCTTAGTTTTTGCTCAATAGTTTCTAGTTGTTGTATTTTTTGCAACACATACATTAATGCTACAGCAACAAATGTGTTGCGATATTCACCTGTGCAATAATCAGAATAACAACACACATGCTTAATTGTGATAGGAAGTGTTTTATGATTGTCAAAAGACAAGTTCCAACAAAAGCTAGCAACAGCTTCTTTGTTCTTCGGTAGCATTCTACAATTTATATTTAAAAAGGTACAACAACATTGTAGCAATTTAAAAGTTTCTCTTATAAGATACTATGCTGACAAGAAAACACATAATCTTAAAACTGTGAAACATACGAATATGGGTGGTTGTCTTGTTTTGCACGCAATATGTTTAAACATTTTTCTTCTCTACCTCTTGTTTTCCTTTTGGTATGTTCCCGAAAGACAGTTTCAATTTTCTGTCTTTTGGTATTCTTCCTGCTTGTTTCTGTACACAGCGCAAGTTTGACACTGGTGTTTTGTTCATCACTAAGCTTTGTTATAATTTCTGTGCGAAAAGTGTCTCCACAAATATGTTCTTGTTGGTTGTTAAATTTATTATCTGCAACAAGCTTTACAGCTATTATCTCGGGTAAATTTCCGCCTTCCTTTTCATCACTGCAAGGTTCCTCTTTCTTTGAATTATCTTAGACACCACCTGCCAATAATTTGATGGTAGTGCTATACAGAAATAAAGGTACATAAAACATACATTATTGCTTTTAGATAACGTTAAGCGGTTATTTAAGTACATCCCACACTTACGCAAATACTTTGAAATCAGATTATTACACAGAATACATTTACTATAACTGATTTAAGCAATTCGATTGTCACAAAAATAAGTTAAACATGTATATAATTGAAACTTTTGTATATAAAAGATGGGCATGCCTATATTTATGCATTCGAGCGTTTGTATCAATGTAAAGAACTTACCATCTACCTTTTTAAGTCGCTGTCACAGTGTTAATATTTTATTTTCCAAAACTCTGTGATGTATATTAAGGATGCTGAAAAATACTGTTAACCCTTAGCTTGCTGGCGGCAAGTGATTCTGCCTTTGCGACCAGTGCAGACCAAGATCAGCCTGCACATCCGTGCAGTCTGATCATGGTCTGCACTGTTCGCTATTCAGTCAGTAAATTTTTAGTAAACACCCCTTCAAATGATAAATGGTACTGCCCAAATTGGAAGATGGACCAGTCCATTATAGAAATTTAGCATGGTAAGGGTTAAATTTGGAGAGATATTGCAATCTTACCAGAGAACAATATAAGTTATTAAGTGAATATAACATAAACACTGATAAGAATACTACTTTCCATTTATAATTGCCAATTAAATACCTTGTGGATAAAGATCTTCAATGTATTTCTCTCCACATAAACAGGAGTTGTTAATTCCAAAACGAATTAAGTGGTCATAATTCATTTGTGCTTTGAGTTATTAATTTATCAACATACATGTAATGTGTTACTTCTAAAATGGTTGAAATGCACTGGTAACCGTTTGGCATATTTTTACCTTACGTAATGTATCAAAACGTATACTGCCAGAAGGAACTGATTTAACTTACTTTAATGCACATATAATGTTCTGACATACAACAATACTGGTTCTAAGCACTTATTGCACACAGGTTCTCTTTGTTAACATAAGTACCATACCTGATATAATCCCACAGATAAGGGCAAATAAAAGAACTCTTAAAATGTCATTACTAAAGTGATTTTCAGAAAATCATGGACTTAAACCGTTCTGGCTTTAACTCATCGAAATGGCTGTATTACATATCGTTTTCAGTTCCCTTTAAAATTTTCACGTCGATCAAATTGTGATATTCAATAACCATTGCAAAATTCAGGATGTCAACGTTTGAAACTATATCATTCCTTATTCTAAAATATTCTAGATTTATGGAAGGTCTTACCTCCCATAAAATATTGTTTGTATGTTTGTATTTCGAGTAACATTATAAAAATATCATATGGCAGCTTGTGTGACATTGATATTGTCAACCCGAGGGCAGAATGTCACCCTAGGCGAAAGCCGAGTGGTGACATTCTGTTTCGAGGTTGACAATATCAATGTCACACAAGCTGCCATATGATGTTTTATTAAACCGAACAAAATACATATCAGCGCGAACAAAATTATGAATATATCTTAGTTAAAAAAATGTTTTAATTCATTTAATTCAACAACATCCAATATCACGTGTACACATTGAATAGTGACATCACTACTATATGTGTACAAGGGAGGCAATCATTTCATGATTTTGCTATAACAATTGAAGCAATTATTTGCCCTTATATGACTTTCAACATATCAGCGCGGTCACATGACCTGACAGTCACTTTCGCTTGGTCACGTGTCAAAAAAAAAAGTTTAAATTGTTTTTAACAGTCAAAATATCTCTTTCTCGGGTAATGGAATTTTATCATTGTAGACAAAAGTGAGGTATGGTAATTAATGTTTTGGTTTTGGAAGAAAAATCCCCCCAAAAAGACTGTTGCATTTGAAGATTTGTTACACGTAATAATAAATCTTGACTCTCTAAAACATTTTACTATTACATGCAAAAGGTTTTCACTTAGTAGTTTGTAGTCATTCAGCGTCTATTTTTTATTACATTGACTTCTCAACAACTCTTCCAAATCCACACCTGTTTTCTCTTATCTCAGCCTGCAAAGTTCTGCAAGATGTTAATGAAAAATGGATACTTTCCAGCTACGATTAGACGAATCACTGAGCGGTTACCTTGATTTAACAGCTTTTTCCTTCAACTTTTCAAAAGAAAAAGCATGCAATGTAGCAAACCAAAACAAAGGGAAAACAATCAGCTATAACGTGGTACTTTAATATGATTTTAAGCATCAAAGTTCTGTTAACATAACGAAATATGTATAACACCTATGTTATTTTCAAATAGATTCAACACACTCATCAGTACTTCAAATGAGCCAACATTTTGTTTGCAGCGTTGTATTCCCTTAAACTACACATCTTCCCTTTTATTCCTTTTATTGCCAGAAAGAAAAGTTACACAGAACTTGTAGGTGTCTGATTTTTTCCTTACTGGATAAAATGAATTATACGCGTATTTCAAGAATGTGTTAATGAAAAAAAAAGAAAAAAAAAAAAAGACTAATTTCCCTTATTCAAACGACTTGCCAGGGAAAATGCTAATTTTCTCGCTTCCATTTTCGATAAAGAATTTTTCACTAGTTGCATTTTAAAACATTATATTATGAGGACATGTGACGAAGTTTGTAAAGCCCTTTCCTTTTATTAAACAATATTTACGTCAAGTTTGGGATGCAGTTTCTCAGACAAGTAATTTGTATTCCCATTGGAACAAATTGTGCACCCATTGTCGGAGATTTGTTTTATACTGCAATGTAGGGGATTTTATGTTGAGTCTTTCTCCAGATACACAAGCCGTCATAATTACTGCATTGTATACGCTGTCTGGATGATATTCTTAATATGGATAATCCTTTTTTCGCTCAGTCGGCGAATTTTATTTATCCACGGGAGCTCCATTTGACTAACATTTCAGATACTGCTGCTTCATTTCTAGATTTAAATCTCCCTATTTGCGACAATTCTAAACATACCAAAATTTATGACATGAGGGATGATTTTAATTTTAGTATTGTAAATTTGCCCCATTTGGATGAGGATTTACCGCAGGCAGCATCTTATCTTATTATAAATATTTTTCAATAAATTCAGTTTGCAAGAGCGAGTAGTCATGTTGAGGATTTCTCTGAACGTATTCAATATATTTCAAATAATCGTCTTCAACAGCGATACCGTTCTTATAAATTACGTACATATTTTGCTAAATTTTAGTATCGTAATACAGATTTGGTTTTAAAGTGTAATTGTTTACAGACACTTCTTCGAGAAGGTATATCAAAACCCGATATTTATAAAGGATGTGGTTTACAATCGTCGTAGTAATATTTTATCATGGCAATTACCAGTCGTTTTAGTAAGTTATTTAAGGTTTTATTAGGACATGTTGTGACGCAACTGTTTTGAGACATACCTCATGTTTGAAGTTTAGCCTATTTACGATTGGACGCTACGCTTTCATATTTGACTATGTGAAGGGTTCAACTATAGGTAGTTCTTCAATCGAACAGGGACTGAGAAATATCGAGTTTTGTCTTCTGGCCTGTTTTATAGGGCTTGTAAGAATGTTTTCGATATTGCTCTGTCTTCTGCAAAGGCATTGAGTACTCGCATTTTAGGTTATTAAGGACTGCTTTTATGTAAATATACAAGACCATTTTGTGTTTTACATAACAGACTTTATATTGTTATTGCGTATGTAAGAGTTTGACCTGGTTGGGATATTCTTTATGCACACTGTCCTGTGAATTTGGAATATGGGTGGGTAAGGGTGAGGTTCGATATACCATAAACCGGTTTAAACTCCCAAGTGGTTATTTTGCCACCGACCGTCCCAAGGCGGTTTCCCACTGTATTACTTAGTTTAATACTAGTGTGAGTGTATGTCTGTTAGTTTTGTGCACGTCCGCGTGCTGGGTGAACGTTTGGGGAGACTGCATTTTAGGGAAGTGGCTTTCTCTTGTTATATTTATCTTAAATGTTTGATTTACTTAAGACCTGTGACATGCTTTTATAAAACACCATTAAAAACAAACTGACAGTGCTTAGCAATTTTCTTCGTTAATAAAAACATTAAGCCATTTAAAGCACCAAATTTTGAATTTCTGTTCTGTTAAAAAGACAAAAAATGTATTTTATGATCTGTATTCTTTGGCATCTCCTTTCACCTAAGACTGAACTTCGTTGTTTCTGCCAACAAATCAGACTACTTCATTCTACAATGCCATGTATCAATAGCTCGACAGTGGGAACATTATAAACACTAATTTACAAATAGTAAGCCTCTTGACTAAGACAGCAAATCAATTTCCGACATATTTGCTTGTAGAAAATTACCAATACAATTCTGATTACAACAAAGTAATATCATTGAATCAATATATTACAATTATACGGATTCATGAAATCAAATCTAATCTGATGGTCGAGAAATACCGTGATTTAATCTATAGCATGGCTGTTCTTTCAAGAAAGGTGTTATGATAGACACATATCAAAGGTTTACTCATTATCCTGCAGATTTGTAAAATAAAGGTTTTGTGTTTGAACTTTTATATAAATGTTTTGACATCTGGTAGCTGAACGTATAATAAATGTGTATAAGTGAAAAACAAATATATCAAAAATGCTCCAAAATGCCTATTCACTTCTTAATGTGTTGATTAAAACACAACAACGAAGTGTGACCTGAAGAAATTGCTCACTCTTTCTTCCACCCCTTCATCTCCATCCCAACCTTGAATCCATTAGTAAAACTATCAGGTATACATTTAAATTACAGGATTATTATAATATATAGAAAGATAGAGGACAATATGTGTGTGCGCGCCCGTCCGTATGTCTGTCCGCCCGTCCAATTTTTGTTGTCGCATATATATGCTTGCCTAAGTGAAATGGATTCCTAGTCTTCGAGTGTGACCCTTGCCCACCCCCCTCAGCCAAGTGTTACATTGACCTTTCAGATAGAGATCTAAAGCTTGCTTGCGATCAACCATGAAGTATTTTCCAAATGTACAACAACGTTGATGGAGGGCCTTTCGGACGAATGCACGCGCGCATATTGCCTTATATCGATATGTTATGAAAAAGCCTGTTGTTTAACAGTTACACATCGTTACAATTCGTGTCACTGATGAAATCACTAATGAGCTGAAGGTTGAGTGTTGGTTTTGGGTCTGGTTGGGGATGGGAGACGTTTAAGAATGAGCGATTTCATTAAGTAACATCTGGTTGGGACTGACTATTCATAACTATTACTATCTTTGGTCTACAATCTAATTAAAACTTGTCATTCCGTAAATCGAAAAGATGACGTTTGGCGGGACGGCGTCCGGCTGGGCGACATTCGGCGGGGTAACGTTTGTCGAGGCGCCATATTCGACAAAGCAACGTTCGGCAGGATGCTGTAACGACGTTTTCGTTCTGTCGCTGCGACATGACGAAATAACGAATTGCATAAATCAATCACAGTGACCATACAGTTCAGTCTAGCTCATGTTTGAAATCGTAGTAGTTACTGAATTTAATCATTAATTATCTTATGATACTCACACTACCTAATTCTGTTCAATGCGCATGCCTATTACATAAAGATTAAGACAAAACGAAAAAAACAAAACAAAGAAAAACACCGGAAAACAAGTTTGATACCAAAATTGTGTTCATATAATTGAAGTACTGCACCCGTGATTGTATCGAATTGTTTATGTAAAATAAAGCAAATCGATTTTCGAAAAGATTAGACATAAGAGACAGCCATTAATGCAAAGGTAAGTTTAAACAAGCTTTTTGATTGATATTTAAATGGTGTAATATATTTTTAGGTTTTTTATTTTTCCATTTCTCATGCAGACGATATCGCTATAGACTGCCATTTTGATTGTTCTGTCATATTATTTCACACAATGGATGTTGTTTCTACATTATCGGGGCACTTGTATTATTGACCTGACGCCGAACAAAGATTAGCCGTCGGATAAAAATATGCTATTTTAGAAGGTTAAAATTTACTTATTACGTATTTACAAAAATATCACCATACAGCCGGGGAGCCAGGCTAATGTCCCATTTTTTAGTATTTCTGCGGTGGTCCAGTATTTATGTTTTTTTTTGTCTTCCATTTATCTACAATTGGAATATATTCTTTCGCATTCCCAATGACTATATTCCTAATGATAATCGAACACTGGAAAACCAAGGTTATGTAAAATTAGAACTTATATCATAAGCTTAAGGTTTACCTGTTTACCTGACGGATATCTAAATTAGCTAACTTGTATAAAATTGAATTTCTTGTAAGAGGATTTAATCTTTTGTGTTATCTCAGGGAACCTTAATTTATAGAAGATTATAAAGGTGAGTTAGAGTATTGGAGTTTTATCATATATACTAACAGTGATCTAATATTATTTTATAGAAATTCAAAAATGATCTCATGCATGAATAGAGTATTCAGTCAGACATTCAAGTGCACTTATGCATGCATATAAAATTGTTTTGAAGTAGTGCCAGTGTTTAAGATATAGGGAGATATATAAAGAAACTTGTGTCATACATTTACGTGACTCGCTTAAAATAGTTATTTGGGCTCAAACAGTCAAACATATATCATCGCCTTGGCTACGGGGGCACTTGAATTACATTAATGAGAATTCCTATAGTTTTTTTCCTTTCATAGAAAATTTTTAAATTCACATATATGATAGGAAAATTTGTTCTGGAAAGAATGAACAAATAAAAAAATAGGTCACCAGGCTTGTTTTTGTGAAAAGTTGTTTTGAACACACCCACTGTTGCTGAAACTGCTAGCGATTTCTCAACATTTTCATAATTTTCTGGGCTTTTTTTGTAAATACCAACCAAAATATACATCAAGACAGCACAATAAGTTTTTTTCTTTTTACAGATTTTATTATTTACTTATTTGATTTCATAGTCATATTTGTAATACTCTATCCTTACAATAATGGGTACAAATGAAAAAAAAATATTGTTTCATATTTACTTTTGTGAACTTTTTTCAGTGAAAAATGCCAATAGTGAAGAATATAATTTTAAATTTTGAAAAAACTCTTTCATAGAATTTTTTCTTGTTTTTCTTATGTATAGATAATTGTATTTTGAGAATAAAAATGGCTAAAAATGTATGGGTCACCAGGCTAATTTTTATGTTAAGACCGCTAGCATAAACACCTGTTCGGAGGGAAAATGGCGCGAAACCGGCCAAACTGATTACATTTATGTCTGCTAGAAGTTAAGAAAAGTTAAAAAATTCTTAATTCTTTCCATAATTGAATACTAAATAATCTGAAAGGTGATAATGTCTTATCAGTACTAAGTCAATTATCTTACATTATATGAACAACACTGTCTTTGTACTAAAATGCGATGTGAAAACACAACCACAAAAATAGCAAGATACCTGTCAGGCATGATACTTGTCAATACAACATAAACAAGTATCAACATTTGATTACTGATAAAACTTATCAAAAATGTTATTTCATTCAAGATTCGTCATATTTAAGACTGTCTGTAACATGTTTCAACAAATTTTGACTTCAGTTCAGTTTTTCATAGAATGTGTCGGCTGCGCAGAAATATGCGCATAAAAAACTATCGGAATTCCCTTTAACTCAGATGTGGTTTAATACGAAAGCCAGATATCAACTCTCTGACTTTAGCGAATTTGATCTTGTGGTCATGTTTTTGACGAATTGGAGTAATCTGATCAATAGTTGTAAAAAGTCACACAATGACTATTTGCGTTAATGGGTCTTTTTTTTCCCCCTTAAATTCGACCAGCGGTTAAAAGGAGGGGATGTCGATTTCTTTTTAATTTTTACCTCTGGAGGCCCCTGTGTGCAACCGAGCGGAAATAAGAAGAGGACAAAAGAAACATCCAAATTCTTTAGCTTCTACCGCACTGTTACAAGGATATATCGTTTGGAGTACGCATACGGACGAACGGACGCCGAATGGCGAGTGATCACGATAGCTGAGCTGAAACAATGTACATTGAATTTTCCACAATTGTAGGCATTGAAAGAAATCTATTCAGCTCTTAGTAAATTAGTAAAATACCAGGTATTTTGAGAGGGACGACTTTTTACATGACGGGTTGACATATATCAAATATCAGATAGAAGAAAGGTTTAATTGAAAAGGCTGCTATAATCATTGTTAATGCAGTACTCCAAATTAAGCTAACCCATTTGTATAATTAAAATTAGTTTAATAGAGTTCTTTACAACAAAAACAATAATACTAATATAAGTGACGATAATAATGGTAAAGAAAACAACTAACTGTAGAAATATAAACTACATGTTTGATTAAATATTTCAGTACTGGATCTCAAACTGCCGTAGAATTATTTTTCTTTTTATTTGAACACTTTCGGAAGTGACAATAATTATTAGTTAGGTAACACAAATACGAATATTTCTGTCATCAATCAACCAAATATGTGTCAGATTTTAATTAAAAGCATGTTTGTACACCACCACCTCTGAACAGGTTAACCGGGCAACTGTTATAAAAAGCAGAATACACACGTTTAGGCAAAATATTAGTTATTTCGCGTAGTGTCAGTGTAAGAACAACGAACGAAGAGGAGAAAGGGTCAGAATAGGTTAATATTGAGATTTATGTATATCTGTAAGGCCACGGATAACGATGTGAACTGAGATATTCCCCAGATTCGAGGTGTATCCCCGACTGGTATAATTTCATACTAAATCCCCCGCTTCAAAGGTTTTACAACCCCTACCTCCCCTCCCTCCAACCCGGACAAAAACACACACACACACACACACACACACATTTCCTGTCTGTATTTATTTTGTAGAAATAGTCTTGTCGGATAACACTAGCATTATTTAAACAAATAATTGACATTTTCTTTACATTACAATCTCCTCTACCAAAGATGTTCAATGAAACGATATTTAATTTGTGGTAATTTTGAGGAGGCATCTCGTTAAATTTTTATCTTCGATTTGTTTACATGTGGTTTTTGTAATTTTTAATAGGATTATACGATAATTACTTTTATTTCACAGTTATGTAACATTAAATTGATGGTTTTGTTTTGGTTTTAGAAATAACACGAGTCAATTTACAAACGAAAGGGATTTTGAACATAGCGGCCATATCATATCTAAAGTATTTCCGGATACATTCTTAGGGAAAATATTCATATCAAAATGTTACACATTTCATTGTTTTTCAGATCTGATAAGCAATGCCATCGAAGAAGGTAAAGAAGTTTGCCAGCGAGCCAGCTGGTAACAAACATGTCAGCGAAATAGGGGGTATTGGGGAAAAATTCGGCAAACAGTTAGAAGAAGAAGATTATGAATATGTAAGTATTTCCTTTGCTGGTAATCGTAGCATTGTTTCATCTAAGTGTATGCCAATCAGGATCAACATCCCTACTAATTTTTGGGATCTTAGCCATAATCATTGCAGGGTTATTACGCTTTTTTTATATTAGAGGTTACAGTTGCTTTGACCTATGATTTTTAAAGCGTTTTGTCTTTATAAGTCTATGTAAAACTTGAATCCTCCATCCAGGGCCTCATTTAAAACCTGGAATAATTTGAACAAACTAGGTAGAGGACATCTAAGCAATGCTACATACCACATATCAAAGACCTAGGCCTTGTTTCAAAATACAATGTAGCGATGTTTTCATATGGCGTACCTTGAACCTTCATTGAAGTTCTAGTATGCATTTCCATGAAAAGCGCAAATACCCCTATCCTTTCCCCAAAAACCACATTATTTTCATAACGTCTTAAAACATGGATTAGCCCGCCCGCTTAGCATAGTAGGTAAGAGCGTTGGTCAACGGATCGCGGGGTCGCGAGTTCGATCCTCGGGCGGGGCGTGTGTTCTCCATGACTATTTGATAAACGACATCGTGTCTGAAATCATTAGTCCTTCACCTCTGATTCATGTGGGGAAGTTGGCAGTTACTTGCGGAGAACAGGTTTGTACTGGTACATAATCCAGGAATACTGGTTAGGTTAACTGCTCGCCGTTACATGACTGAAATACTGTTGAAAAACGGCGTTAAACCCAAAACAAACAAAACAAACAAATGGTCATTGAATTGTCCAAAGACAGGGAAACAATAGCTAAACAAATTATAATCCAGAGAGGGGATTTGAGATAATTCAGACTGCATGAGGCAACATCAGTTCATCAGGAACCTGGAATTTGTGGTTAATACATGCATAAGAATGAATGCGTAACCAAACCTCATTGCCATTTATCAATAAAACTATATGCTAAATATCCATATTGTTCGAAAGCGAAAGAGACAGAGAAGAGCTAGCCTTTATATCTATGCCCCTCAAATAGGCATAAATTATAAACAATCGTCGTTTGAAATGACAGTTATATCCGAATAACAAAGCAAATCAGAGAAACATATGTATACAGAAAAACTAAATGCGATGGCAAGTAAAAGAAAATGGCCAAAAAAGGTGGGAAGTTGATATAGGACCGTAATTTGTGGTACTTAGACATATTTACATAAAAGGACGCTAAAAACATGCAGAAAATGTCAAACTTCTGATGAAAAGGACAAATTTTGTTAAAAGTCAAGACATTTATTTGTAAGAAATGGAACCTAAAATGTAACAATTTTGTAATTATCTGTAAAGAAATTGTGGCTGGAGAAAAGGCTTATCACCACAACACTTGCATATTCATTTTGTGAAATGTAAAGCAAAAACCCACTTACCAGCCACAATACCTTCAGCACATGTACTTTAGATTTAGGTATGATGAAGCGCTGGTTCACTGCATTGCAGCCAGAATATTTACAAGAACATTAACATTATACATCAATTTTATATGTACCATATATGTTAAACCAAACTTGAATATAAATGTATTCGTTTGCTAACGATTTTGACAAACAAACAGATACACAGAAACAGTTCGTCTATAAAAACATTGAACTGCATATATTTTCCTTCAGTGTATTTGAGTGATGCAATATTCGTTTTCAGGCTAAAGATCTCCTTATAGAATTCATGCGTTTGGGAGAAACAGAGCATAGATTCAAAAGATTTCTGGGGAAACTTCTTCCTCGAGCCAATACAAAACACATTCAAGATTGTTATGAGTCAGTGGCAGGTTGGTGCGACAATTATCCGAAAGAGAAATACCTACTGCTGTACCCAAAGCATGAGTCTGAGGAATAGTAGGTACTTTTTGAAATTAATCAGAGAATTAATTAAGCGTAGTTGAAAGTTTGGTTTGTAAAGATTTTCCGTCTGTCACGTATTTATCATCATCTGATATCCCTCTTAAACCATGAGTTTAAACATTAATTCTCCAGATATACTGGAAGTTAAGACAAAATGTTTCTCAAAATATAATTCTTTCCTACTGTTTAGACTGCTAATCGTGTTGATAAAGAGGGTAGGGACGACAAGTATAAACTGGTATTTCTTTTTAAATTATTTCAGACACAAGAGAGCACCTGTTTCTCTTGCATCGGATGGATGGCTTCCTAATATGCAAGACTTCCACACCTCTGTGACACATTAGCTCTATCAACAGTAGCCTTGTCTTGCCAGAGGATCTGTAAATATTGTTTAAACAAATACATGACAATACATTAATTATCTCAAAATTTTGCAAAATATTGTTTTTCTTGTCATCAGTGTGTGATTTATCTTCATAGTACTCTAACGCTGGATGATATCCTTAGATGCATTTGAGTTTTCGCAGGAACCTAGAAATATATGTCAATTATAGAAACACTTGTTTCGTTTTGCTGTCATAACGTTCCTTTAAATTTTATTGATTAGTCAGTTTTACTGACCTAGGTTTGTGACATCATGTAAATAAATTCATTTATTTTTACTGTGTTCCATAATATCCTTAATACTGATAAACAGTTATTTTTAAAAAGATTGTCCTTGATTTTTCAAGAATGTTCTTTTTATTCATAGTTTTACTTGAAAGTTCTGGAACATTCCCTGATTCTTTATATTGAGAAATGTGTGTTATAATATTAGAACATAGAAAATAGAATTTATAGATATTGATGATACTTTCATGTATTTCTTAATAACAAAATATTTGAAGGGTATTTGAAGGATTTACTAAAATTTGTGGATTTAGAAAGTTATCTTTGAAGAGAGGAATTATAATCACTTTTGGATATACTAAAGTTACTTTTGAACTGTGTGAAACATTGTGGAATTTATTCTGATTTGATTTAAATTTGACGTAAACAGACTTTGGACAATGTTTACTTAAAAGATTGGATTTTACGGCTCTGTGACATTTTTGAAGGTATTTCTACTTTTTCTTAAATTCATAAATGACAGTTTGTTATTGTTAATAGTTGCTGGTTGGTCTTTTTGTTACTTTTATTTACTGTAAGAAGAAATTGTTACCCTCTGACGTTACACTATACTTAGGCATTTTACGCAAAAACATTTTGAAAATGTATGTCTGTAGTAGATGTAGCTTTTTCTGCAAAATTAATTCACATCCTATAATTAGTCTGTTGATATAATGCAAGATCCCGTTTCTATGATAGCTATGGTGATATATACCTCACTTTTATAGCATCCGATTTAAACTCTAAAGAATTATACAGAAAGACGTGTAATTTTAAAACAATGTTAATATGCTTATTCATAAAGTATACAATTCTACATAGAATGGTATGTTATGGACACAATGAAACGATGCATTGAAATAAGTGAGGTTACTAAGTAAAAAGTAATCGTATGTCCTTCTCTCGTTATGGTGAGCTATTGTGGTCAGTGATTGTCCGTCGTCCGTCCACATTTTCATTTGAACAATTCTTAACTACCAAGCTGATTTCAATGAAACTTCGGAAGGATGTTCCTTGGATAGTGTTCTTTAAAAATTGTTAAAAGATTTGAATTCTTGTCAGAACTCTTATTGTCATGGTAACCGGAAAGAAAAATTTTCAAATTATTTTTGTCTAAACCCACAGATCCTGGAGCTTTGATATCTTGTATGTAAAATCATCTAGGGTTCCTCTACCAAGGTTGCTAAAATTATTTATGAGGGTCATATATGACCCCGCCCTAGGGGACAGATGGTTTATATAGAATAACATAACCTTCAAAATGTTCTTGTTCAAGACCACAGGCCCCAGGGCTCTGATATTTGGTATGCAGCATCATCGAGTAGTCCTCTACTAGGCTTATTAAAATTATTCTTCTAGGATCTATAAAGGCTCGCCCACTGGGTCACATAGTTTATATAGACGTATTAAGAGAAAACTTTGAAAAACGATTTTGTACAAACAAAACCACACGGCATAGGGCTTTGATATTTGGTAAATAGCATTGTATAGTAGTCCTTTGCCGAATTTGTTCCAATCATCTTCCTTGGGTAAACAATGGCTTCACCCAAAAGGCACACGGTTTACACAGACTTGCATAGGAAACATTTCAAAAATCTTTCAAAAATCTTATCTCAAACTGCAAGTTCCTCTACCAAGTTTGTTAACCGTAGCCCATGGGGTCAAAATAACAATGTCTCAGGTTGTCAAAAGACGAATAAGAAGAAAAAATTGTCTAATACTGTAGTAAATATTTGATGTTCATCATGGGCAACGATCAGAATTCACTTCGAATTAAATGGCCATGACCTTCTGACCTGCTGTCCTGTTTTTGAACTTAAGTAATGGAGTTTATGTTAATATAATATGCATCTTCACAGTTCTTGAAATACAATTTGACTAAAGATAATAGTCTTCATTCATGTCTCAGAGTTCTTTTTAGTATGGACGTTTCGTCCCTGCTCTGCAACAAGCATAATTTCAACATCATTGAAAAAAACGGTTGCATATAATTGTGAACTTTCACCATTTCTATGACGCAGTTATTACTGGAATAGTACAGAATTTCGGATATTCCATTAGTATTGTCTACTGGTATCTATAAAATTACTATTATGTCCCTGGGGTTTAAAGTAACCAACATCCATGAACCGGCTCAGTCGAACCGTGTCTGCAACATTTTTATTTGTGTCGTGTTGTGGTACCTGTGGAGTTTTCATTTGCTGGCGTCTTTTTATGTTATTTATGTGTTGTGTGGATATATATCATATATACTTAAAACATTATCTTTTTAAATACATGAATAATCATCATAAAAGAAAATGCTTAATGCAGTGTTTGTTTTTCACTTCACAGGTTATATTACTATATGGACACTAACGTTTAAAAAATGCAATCATTAAATCGCTTAATACAGTAATAATTTGAGAAACAAAGGATTTTCATTCATACACATGTATCTATCGCCATCTATTTTGTACAAAACACAATCTTATACCTTAAGGTTATGATGACCTGTACAGATATAATCACCAATTTGTAACGCATTTATCTCTGTTCTAAAGATACAATATATATTCTTTATTATAGTCTCATCTGTGTACAAACAATACATGCACATAAAATAATCAGAACATTAAAAACAACAGTACACAGTCATTCAAAACATTAGAATTATAAGAGACTTTGTTATATAACATTTACATATACATATAATTACGATAACGATAAAACCAAGATGTTGTTGCTAATCACTTCTAAAAAAAAAAAAAAAAATAGTAATAAAAGTATGACCTTAAATTGCAATGCAGCACAATACAACTTCCGATAAGACAGCACACTCGACTTCTCTCCGTGCTTGACTCTGAACTGAACCATAGCCATTGAAAGGGATAATGTCTATCCTGGTGTAGACTTTGACCTTTGACATTAAATAACTATTATAAGTCTCACCTTCAAAGTAATTTATAATAACATATATAATAGATTCTATTAATAACATTAACCAATACAATCCAAGTAAAAAGGAACATACCTCTATCAAAATTCATACAGAATTATGGAAATGAAAACTTAGATAGTAAATAACTACCTAAGTTCCAATTCAAAATCTATACTTGATAGTAACCTAGAAACCTGCCTTTAAAAAAAAAAAAAAAAAAAAAAAAAATATATATATATATATATAAATATAGTTATGAGATAGTTAACAACAACTTAATTACTTAATTTTCCGAAGCTTTGGTAAATGTCAATGTCAAAGATGATTATCTTTCTTTTCAAAATATCACTACTTCTAAATACATATGTTATTATGTATTGTAAGAATGAGAATCAACATAATTAGAACGTATTCAAAACTGATATTTGACAAAAATGTAATTATTTACCGGGGATTTCATGTTAAATAATACAAACTTACAATATAACCTGCTCGAGAATACCGATCACCTGTCTGTGGACTATAGTTCTTAATATGTCAAGAAAAGTTTATTGTAACAGCCTAAAACAATGTGACACAACTAGTTCTCCGTATTTTTCTTTTATCATTAAAATACAGCCGATTTACTGACATATTATTTAAATTATTTTTATGTTTACGAACAAGGCTTATGTAATGCTAGTAATAAAATGCTGGTGGCATGAAATCTCTAAAATGCCGCTACAATTAAAAGTAGTAGGTTGGATACTTATTTCATATTGTAATTAATAGCACACTTATCTGACATTGCTTCAAAAGATATTTAGTAATTTTACGCATGCAAAGACTAGTATAAATGCTATTTCATATTATTTAAAGGAATGCCCTTTTTAGAAAATTTCGTAATAATATGTTAATCTGTAGGCGGGTAGACTATCAAAACGTAAACAATACGCCTGTCATTTCCCATCTCTATTCATTCTGAATGATTTGAAAGTGGCTGTTATAATCTACCAAAAGACACCTTAGTTTGAACGCGTATTATATAGCAAGAATGTCCCTTTGCAGAATTCCCCAGTATAAAATACATATTCTCATATTCATTTGATTTGTGCAAACTAATATCGCATTGGATACAAGAAAGATGTCATACAAAGAATTACATTAATAAAGTTATGTCAATAATAAAAGTTGCAACACTTAAATATATCTATCATGCTACTGATTAAGTGATCCAGTGGTAACGCTGTCTTACTTTGAAACCAGAAGTTGTGCTCTTCAAACAAAAATAGCAAAACTTGCAATTAGAGTACCATATAAGGGTGTTTACACATGTCACGGTAAAGAAGGGAAGCTTCTGTATTGAATTCCTTCTTTATCTTTTACTATCCTTCCACTAAAAATACTACCAGTCTTCGGAAGGAGCCGCCCATATGGACTACAAGTGGCGACTGTAAATAAACTTACATGCAAACACGTTCCTTTGTTTGAGAGATAATAGCTCTTTTAAAATATTTCAATAACTTGATCAAATTATAGGCTGGCTGTCGTAACTTACGTGTAGCTGATACTGAGGATAGTGTTTTTACCAGTTGCCATAGAGTACTCTTCTGGTTAGTCTGCTTTTGTTTACATATTTTGTACTGCTGCATATTTGTTGTTTCTTTTTTGTTGTTTAGGAGAAGCGATGCGGGTAATGGTAATTATATTAAGTGTGAATACTTACATATTTAACTATAGATATCATTATGAGTAGAACAAGAAATCGAAAATACTTTTTACATTCAAAATTATTTGCAGAAGATTTATTATACTGCGTAATCAAACACCACTCATTTTATTCGATTTGGGAGAGAAAGGCAAATTATTAGGGATGGGAACGAATACTGAAATCAGTATTCGAATATTTGGTTTGCCATATTCGAATATATTCGAATATTCGGCATATTTTAATGGAATTATTAAATTTTTATTAAGTGATTGGCATGTACACAATACATTCCGCTGTTTAAAACGTGAATCATCGTACGTAATAAGGCCTAAAATGTTTGTTTCGGGTAACTCGACCCTGCCTAGTTAGATCCGCCGATCCTAGTGTTTTATTTCACGACTCTGTAAGTATAATCATGAACATATTTAACTAATTCAAATTTTTAGAAGCACGTGCCGCGCTGTTGTATTACCGCCGTCATTTTGAAAATTTTCAATCGGCGCGTAAAAAGCCGACAAACTTAACGAAGGCAGACTTAACCTCCTTCAACATGATCATATATTATTTCTTGATTTTATTATAAACTACTTCAAAATTTATTTCAAATACGGACGATTGCCCGGGCGCTGTGGATGAAAACCGTTTCAGTGGACGGTATGAAATGTTGAACAAAATTTTGCAAAAAGATCGCCAATATCTACAAGTCTGGTATTGTTTTTGAATTTTTTTTTCTAAAATTTATTAATAAAACAGGCGCCGAAAGAACAAAAGATAAAAGGGTATCACATTTACACCTGGTGCAAACTGTTAATCCGTAACGATGACCCCTCGCTGTCAATTATACATTGCAATTTTCTTGTTAATTGGCCCATTTTTGACATGTATCACATTTACATCTGTTGCAAACTGTTAATCCGTAACGGTAGCCCCTGCCAATTATGCATATCATTTTTCTTGTTAATTGGACATCTTTTGATATACGATAAACAAACACGACAGAACAAACGGTTTTATTCTTAAAAAATAGCACGCTTATATTGCTCCAAATAAATTATACTTAATATACACTAATTTACGAATATTCGAATTTGATTTTCATATTCGAATATTCGGCCGATTTTCGAATATTCGAATATTTGAATATTCGTTCTCATCCCTACAAATTATTGTAACGTTTTATAGAGCAACGCTTTAAATAAAGTCGACATCACCTGTTAAACGGTTTTTCATCCGAAAAGTCATACGTTTATAATTAAGAATCCTGGTCTATTTATCACTTACATTAAATTTTGACTTTCAAGGATATTAATTTGTTTCACCATCGGTGGAGTCAGAGACCTCCACGGACCACGGTCGAGTGTCAAAAGTCACCGATTCCAAAGCTTTTGTTTGTCGTCTGTGTAGGTTGGAAACCACGTTTTGGATGTAGGACTCTTTTATAGGAGGACGCTTTTCATCTGGTTTAATGCTAATTATTTACGCAGATTCACGCCAGTCTATGTCCGGAGGGATTTCTTGGGTCTTCAACACTGCATTATATCCAATTTACCGCCTCCGAATCTGAATCCTTATAGGTTAGGAATATGTGTCCATATAAGATTCTTCAGTGTACACTAATATGTCCCAAATGTCTTGATACTAAAGATGCACAGAGGAAAAATAGCTTCTTTATTCTTTATTATTGCATACTTATTGAGTCTATTGTAACCCGAAAC
The DNA here is from genome assembly GCF_021730395.1 of Mercenaria mercenaria. Taxonomy (NCBI): domain Eukaryota; kingdom Metazoa; phylum Mollusca; class Bivalvia; order Venerida; family Veneridae; genus Mercenaria; species Mercenaria mercenaria. The sequence goes on along the minus strand of NC_069364.1, from coordinate 27,044,729 downwards.
TGATAGAATCGTTTTATGAATTGTGCATATTGTAGGATACAAACACATAGAAATCCAATAAAATACTTTTCGGCTATAGTTATTTACAAAAGTTTGCGTACCCAGTGTAATTCCATCCTTGTAAATTAGGTATGATCGAAGTGCATTCTGCATGCGGGTGATTAAATACAGATTAAATACATTTATATTTGTTTCTTTGTTCCACGCACTGATGAAAATGATTCGGTGTTGGCCACGGCTTAGATATAAAAATGCAAACAGTTAATTTTTCATTTCAAGCATTTTTCAGAATATGGAGTTTCCAATTTATTCGGCTATATGGTTTCCTCTAAAAATAAAGCAAATCATACATATAACTTGACACACTGAAGCTCATATGTGTTTTCCAAACGAGGTTAAACTATAGTACTATAATATGCTGTATAAGAAACAAAGCATGAACAAACAGTTTACATTATTTCATCATTCAATATACTCGACGTACAGAATTAAAAAAGAAAAAAAACAAACAAACAAAAAAACAAACTTTTGTTGCTCTTTCTGTTGTAAAACTACAATTAGGTCAGTATTTGACGTCTATTATGCCAGGAAATATTGCAATGATAGTAAAGCGGATCATTTTCCATTCTTCGCAAACGGCACCTCTATGCCTGCGCTGCTGTTGTTTGTTCCGGCGGCGCCGGCGTTGTTGTCGTCAGCCTACGGCATACTCGTCTCGTTGCGAAAATGATAGCAAAAATGCATCACAATGCGTAACAAATAAGTCAGTAAAGTCGTAACATGATATTTCTTTATAAATTACTCATTATATTGTAAGGTTCAGATTTAATGTATACAATACACTAAACGTGTCTACGTGAATTAACAGGATACTTCTAAATTCATATGATATCTTAATTAAAGTCAATGCTTTTATGGAGAAAAAATTAAAGAAATGATGTTCATTAACTATAGGAAGTACAAAATGTATATCTTATTTAAATGTTTTTGATATTCGATATAAGTCAAATATGTATACCATGTAGTAGGACTGGATTAGGATTTAAAGACAAATCGAGGGGAAAAGAGTTGAATAAAACAACAGCTCGCTGGATCTTCCATTAAGATAGCATACTCACACACAGACACACAAAATATGGAGCTTATAGCAGACAGTAAATGCAATAAACTATGAAAGAAAATGAAAATAAACCATACCCCCAATTTATAGACTTATACAATTATGACTTTGATCTGTAGGATGCCATATTGTCGGCAAGTTAATTTTCATAAGGTACATGTAACTGACTTTTTGTGTAAAATATCTGATTAAACTTCTGGATCATTTTCACATCATAATCCGCAAGGCCACCCTGTCTAAAATTAACAAATTTGTTCTAAATTTTTTCAAATTAAATAATGAAATAACTATCGTGAATAAAGCCACAGAGTTGAAATTGTTTAAAGGATTTTTTTTCTCTATACATTTCCGAGCAAATAATAACATTTATTCAATTAACTCGAACCAGTAACTTTATTGATCTGTCAAAATTCAAAAATGCCTGACATTCTATATGATAACTCTTTTAATTACTGAAACGAACAATTCTTTTCATGTTTTAATTTTCAAGAAATAATAATACGAACATGATTGTATATTAATATATATTTTTTCCAAAATTATAACAGGTTTTATAACTTTCTTCTTTTTTTGACAAAAATGTTTCTAATAATTCCTCAGTACTTACTATACTATAATTCCTTATGTAAAGCACCAACTTGAAATTAATCCGACAAACCTTTCAGCATCTTTATGTAAATTATTGTTTTACTAAAATTACCAAACATTAAATATTAGAGATCACACTAAAACAAACAAAACAGTTTATTCTGCAAATTCGGATGAAATAGTCACACAACTTGTTTTATGATGCTTTGTAACTTATTCCTTTCAAAGTGTCTCCCTGATTAATAAATTTCACATATTTTACACCTAGTCCTGTGCTTTGTAGCGCTAATATTTACCTTTATGCATAAAACCTCAATGATAATATTTTACCCGCCCTCCACAGTCAGTCAACTACACTACACGTTTTCCTTTTTTATCATTAAACTGCTTAAAACACAACCTTATGGTATTAGAAACAGATACCACTGCTATAAATAAGACGTTAAACTATAGATACATGGAATTTGAAAAAACCTAATAATTTGCTCATACAAATAAGGCACTTTTCATAGTTTTCGAAAAAGATCAAAAAGAGTAACTTGTATTTATGTGTGTCTATGTTTAACATATTTTTAGGATATATTAAGAGCTAAATTAATATGCAAATAAAACAGGCAAGAAAGGATGGCATATCGTCAACCTAAGAAATGCTACAACACCGAGGCATGAAGCGAGGGCTTTTATAGTATTGCATATAAACCGGTGTTATTTGTTTTATTATATCAAAAATTACGTCCCAAGACATTTACAAAACAGAAAGATTAACAGTAAGAACCGTCAATAGTAATCTATTTTTAGTGTCCTCACTTTCCTCTCATATTAAAGTATTCGGGATAAGAAAACTGTGAGCTTTCTTAAATTTTCAGAGAGAAATGAGAAAGACATTATAACAATGAGAAATCAACACATGCACTGACATGGTTCTTTTTTATGTTTTTTTTTCTTTTCTTTCTTTCAAAAAATATGTCCAAAGCTTGAACGTAGGCTTGATACCTGCTTTTTAATTTTGTCTTTTGGCAGTTCCTGTGATATGCAGGCTCCATAACCTCAGATCCCCTTTCAAAATTCCAGTTTGTTTAGTTCTACTCATTGTTTTCTCGTTTAGGGCAAACCCATTATTTTAACTGGGAACCATACGCCGCTTTTCATGGAATTACACACTAGTGTAGCATTGAAGGTTCCATGTGCACCGCCGTATGAACACATCTGCGGATGTCTCTAAATTGTTTTTGTACTTTTAGCATGTGTAAATGATGAGTTCTGCTCAACCCGGGGCTAGAGGGCGTGGACGGTAGCATGCATTTCCACTACCGTCCATGAACAGGCTCAATCAAACCGAGCCTGCAACATTTTCGTTTTTGTTGTGTTGAGCGACCTGTGGAGTTTCCACTTTTTCTATTTTATTATCACAGCAGCGTTGTTTGTGCCGTGTGGCGGCCGTAAAAAGTCTCCCCGTACATTCAATCAGGGATGTTATATTTCGATCTTCTCAGATCGTTCAGCACGACTTTTATGTCGTGTTACTGGTACTGTTTAGTTTCTCAGCATGAACATTTCGGCCTGGGTGAATCCAATACTCCCGCTTTCATAGCTTTGAGTATTGTTTAATCACCCCTTGGATATGGTGCCTGCTTTTTAATTTTGTCTTTTGGCAGTTTCTGTGATATGCAGGCTCTATAACCTCAGATCCCCTTTCTAAATTCCAGTTTGTTTAGTTCTGCTCATTGTTTTCTCGTTGAGGGCAAACCCTTTATTTTAACTGGGGGCCATACGCCGCTTTTCATGGAATTACACAGTGTAGCATTAAAGGTTCCATGTGCACCGCCGTATGAACACATCTGCGGATGTCTCTAAATTGTTTTTTTTTTTGTACTTTTAGCATGTGTAAATGTTGAGTTCTGCTCAACCCGGGGCTAGAGGGCGTGGACGGTAGCATGCATTTCCACTACCGTCCATGAACAGGCTCAATCAAACCGATGCCTGCAAAATTTTCGTTTTTGTTGTGTTGAGCGACCTGTGGAGTTTCCACTTTTTCTATTTTGATAGCTACTTTACACCTACGCTACGCTCATGAAAATCAGTCCCTCATGACTTCATCATGAATGTCCAGCAAACAACTGACCCAGTGGCTTATCCTAATCGGAGAACATAGAAGGCATTCAAATGTATTTCCCCTTATTTTATAGTATTAGATGTAAGAAACTGTGATTTTATTTTATAAAGACAGTGTAACTTTTATCCAATAACACAACCTTCCTTTGGCCTTTCCGATTAATCCAATACTCTAAAGGAAGAAGTTTTAGAGTCAAATGTGTAACTGCCTCAGTAAAAGATAAATTTCCTATATTCGTTGAATTCATAATTTTAGGAGCTATCTACGGAATCTTTTTTGTGCCATCGACTTTTCGACTAGACAAATACGCAAAAATTTGAAATTAAGCATCTAATTTCAACTTTTCATGCTATAAATTTACCGCGAAAAGTCGAAATCTTGAAATTTTTGACCCGACAATTGTCGTGCAAACGTCAACTTTTCGACCTAAACTCAAGCGCGAAAAATAGAAATAAAGAGAGCTAATTTCAACTTGCTACACAGTGAAAAAAGGCCCGCTTTGAAATTTTGAAATCAGTTTGAAAACTTTTGAAGCGAGCGGAAGCTGATTTTCAAAAAAAAATGAAGAGGGAAATCCGTTGACCAATAATCAATTTGGTGTGGCCCAATATATAATCTAAAGACTAATTGCAGAATAGAGAACTTTTACCGCATGTAACTCAGTATCTTTAAAGGTGTCTAACTCTGCCCCCTTCGGTTTCAGAGGTATATTCACTTTCAACATCAAGAAATGGCTTATCAAATGAAAAAACAAACAAAAACAACTTTTGTACAATAGATGAAAAACAAGTCTTAAAACAAGTAAACACTTACTAGAAAAAAAAAAAGAAAATTTTAAGGGAAAACAAATTCGGTTCTATTGGGGCTTGAACCTTTGCCCCCTGGAAAATTTAAGTCAAAGTAGGTTTATTGCAGGTATTGAATACTCTTCAAACTACCTTTTGCCTACAGTCTGATTAATACTATTATGTCACAACGAAAGGAGAAAAGACAACATTTGGCGGGGCGACGTTCGACGGGGCAACGTTTGTCGAGGGGACATTCGGCGAGGCGACGTTCGGAGGGGCGCCATAGTGACATTTGGCAGGGCGACAAATGACGAGGCGAAGTTCGGCGGGGCACCAAACGAAATGGCATAACTCAACTACCAGATTCCAGTTCAGTCAAGGTCATGCTTAAAATCGTAATAGTTATCAGTTTAGTTTATCACTAATTATCTTATATTATCAAATGCTCACACATTTTAATTCAGTTCAATGCACATATCTATTTTTCAAAGGTTATCAAAACGAAACTGTAAAAACCACACAGGAAAAGAACAGACCTAAATTAAGTACAAATATTTGAAGTATGATAGAAGAGATGTGCACTCGTGAATGTACTGATTTGTTCATGTTATAACAAATATCGATTTCGAAAGGTTAAGATATCAGGGACAGAGACATTATTGCATAGCTAGGTTTCTAACAAGCTTTCCAATATTTTAAAAAGTACAATGTAGTAATAATTTATTTTCCATTTTTCATGCAGACGATATCGCTGTAGACTGGCTCCTGTACCTTTGATTTTTCTGGCATATTTTCATAAATATTGGAAGTTGTTTCTTCATTACCTGGGAACAGTTATTATTGTCCTGGCTCCGAACAAAGTTTAGCCGTCAGGTATATGCTATTTTAGAAGATTGAAATTTACGTATGAAATAATTGCAGATTTTACCAAAAAAAGTCACCATGTAGCCGTGGAGACAGGCTAATATCGCTTGTTTTGGGAGTGTCTCTGCGGTGGTCCAATCTTTATTTTTTACTTTGTCTTCCCTTTATCTACAACTGGATGATATTCTTCCGCATTCCCAATGACTATGTTCCTCATGATAATCGAACACTGGAAAACAAAGGTTATAAAAAATTAGAACTTAGATAAAAAGCTCAAGGTTTATCTGATTACTTGACGGATATCAAAATTAACAAACATTTATAAAATTGAACTTTTTGTATGAGGAATTAAGCTTTCCTGTAATATCAGCGAACCTCAATCTGTAGAATAATTATAAAGGTGAGTTGACATGTTGGCGTTTTATCACATTGTATTGACAGTGAACTGACATTCAAAATGATCCTAAGTGTGAATAGAGCGTTCAATTTCATAAATTTTTGCACTACAGTAATATTTCGTCGGTCGAACTAGGTTCAAAGCCTCAAAGGATTCTTTTAAAATGGGAAATGAAACACTGATGAGACAATGACGTTAGATGCAATATCTGATAGTTTGTAAGAATAACTCCACATGAGAGAATTGATTTCGAATATCTGTATTTTATGAAAATGTGATATATATTACCTTTCCGCTTGGCGACAATTTTCCACATATCCACACTGCGCAGTAAATTTATCAAGATTGTATGTCAATATGATTTCTAAACTCTGAAAGAAGGTATCTGATATATATTCATTTATATCATTTAAATGTTTTAATTCTGAAAGATATTTCATTCTTGTTGCAAAGACACTTCATTACTTAACATATTAATAGTACTCGTGTTCCTTCAGAAAATTGTTCAATGACAGCATTAATTAACAAGTTTAATATTCATACAAACGATTTGCAACCTACACAATTGCATAGACGATGTAAAAGTCATATATTGGCTCTCTGTAAAAAGTAGGTAAATTCCGATGTTCTATATAATCTAAAAAACGACAATGCACATAAAAAATCTTACATATCAATTATTATTACCTACGTTATTAAGCACCCAAACAAAATGTGTTAGAATACAGAATTTAGCAACAAGCCTGTCAAGGATATTAAGAGAAATTATTTAGTTCAACTTTACCCTCTTTCAATGAGTGTCCATTATTTAATATAGATAACATTTATAGAAAAACGTTTTTTTGTAGAAAAACTTAAGAACTTTCAAAGGTATTTTGTTGAATATTCACACATGATAAAAAGAGACGTTGAGAGGTTATGAAGAGTACAAGAACCATATCGCTATCGTAATTGATTTTTGAATTATCTCCCTTTGTCAAATTTTATTGTTTTGAGCATAACTGTAAAATGGTGACGGAAGGAACCTTAACTTAACTTTACATGTAAAGAGTATTCGCAACAAGATTATATTAAAGACAATTTTCTTGACGTGCAGATAAAACTTGAAGGATTACATAATATGTTTCGGAAAGATTTTTCATCACATTCAGGTTGTATCCTTGTTTATTGTGATTCAAGAATTGCAGCCAAAATGATTATATGACCTTGAAACTGTTTTACCAGAATCTCTGTTTATCAAAATAAAAGATCATAATAAAAACTTATTATTGCAACAGTCTATAGGCCACCACATTCCACTATCGACTTCTGGCATAGATGTGATGTTTTTGTTAACCAGGCCTTAGAAATATCAAATGATATTATTTTAGTTGGCGATATAAATGAAGACCAGTTATATGTAACAAATCGTAAATTCAGAGACGTAATTTTTTCCTAATAAAATGACAAATGTAATTAATAATCCAATTCGAATAACACACAGGACAAACACGTAATTGATAATATTGGATTAACAAATACATGTACTGTAATACAGCTGGATTCTGAAGCCGATTTTGACAAATCAAATAACTCGTTAAACGCCATTGATTGGTCTGCTCTTAACTCTGACTCTCTAGACGTAGCCACATCTTTTTTCGAAGAGACATTGTTAGATCTAGCTAAAACATGCCTTCCTACTAAAGTTGTAAAGATCCGCCCCAAGGACAGGCCTACGTACAAATCACTTATTCGTACTACATCTTGGAAACGTGATCATTTAAAGCGAATTGCTATCCAGTCAGATTGTCATTGTTACAAGAAAATAAGAAGTCGTGTTAATAATGTAAAAAAACACCTACGCGAACACTTTTTTTTGCATACCAGACGTGGATTTCCGGTATTTTTACTGGTGCTTGAAAAATCCATCTTACAACCCCGGGATGTAAGATGATCCCCGTGCTGTAAATGACGTAATGCGAACTACGTATATGTAGGAGATTTATGTAGTAATTCTTATTTTATTTCAAAGAACGGAATAAGAATCCAATACCTTGACAGTTCATTTTTGTTCCTGATAGTATATTTCTCGATTCAAAACACGTTCTTTTATCAAAACATTTATATTGTTACACTGCAACTGATAAAACTAAACCGGAGTTAATTAAACATTGTTATTTGTCTTTGAAACATCATGACGTCTTTCCTGTTTACGGACGTTGGTTTTCCGCGCTTGTTTAAATACGCTGCTATTAGAAATAGTTCTAAAAAGAAAGCCGTTCGATTGATTTCATTTTTTTCTTTTGAAATCGGTATACAAGAAAATGATTCTGTCACTGGTTATAGGAGCATATGGGAATATCCGGCTCTAAGGTAACTGTTTAGGTGGTGACTCACAAGGAGCCTTTTTACCGCCTAAAGAGTTACCCTCGAGGCCGGAAATTCCCATCTGCACCTAAAACCAGTGAAAGAATCTTATAATATAAATTTTCCATGAATGATTTAAGTTCAACAAATCCTAAACAATATTGGAAAACAGTAAAAATGCTAGCCAAGGAAACAAATCCCGACCCTTTAAACGAAAATTATGACACTTCTATTTCTGACAAAGACAAACCTACACATTTGAACGATTACTTCGTGTCAGTATCAACTCTTCACGATTCCAATTATGTTCTACCTGAGTTTGCTTCAAAGTCTAATGCAACTCTTCTCAACTTAACTATTTCTGAGCTACATGTAATTGACGTTTTAGATAACTGAGTTGTCAACAAAGCATGTGGACCAGATGGTATTAGTCATAAAATGCAAAAGGGATGTTCGAAAACAATAGCTTAGCCACTTTGTACTTTATTCAATAGATCGCTCATCTTAAATAGATACCCAGCTTCATGGAATATTGCTAATGTAATGCCGCTTTTAAGAAATGGGGAAAGTCGTTACCATCTAAATATAGACCAGTTTAACTGATCAGTTACGTAGGTAAAATAATGAAACGAGTGATTTTTAAATATTTGTACAACGGTCTAAACTCCAATAATCTGATATATAAAAATTAGTCAGGATTTCTTCCTGGACACTCAACTGTGTACTAACCTGTAGACATATATAACCACATCTGTACAACTCTTGACGAGAAAAAAAGCAGCTTGTATGGTTTTCTGTGATATATCGAAAGCTTTCGACCGAGTTTGGCATAAAGGCTTCATATTTAAACTAGAGAAGTATGGTATTTCAGGATACTTGGTCGACTGGATAACAGATTATCTGGAAAAAAGATCTCAGAAAGTATTTGTAGAACAATCGTTTTTAAATAGTAGGTCATTAACTGCAGGCGTACCTCAAGGATCGTCCTTGGGTCCTCTTTTTTATATCATGTATACGTAAATGATATTGCTTATTCTGCTATAAGTACCTCTAGACTATTCGCTGACGATAGCTCACTTGCTATATCTTCACCAAACTTAGTTAATTTAGAAACTATTTTAAAGTTTTAGAAAAAAATTCCAGTTGGGCGGAATATTGGCTAGTAAAATTCAATCCTTCTGAAACTGAAGTCATGTTGTTCTTCTTTAGAGATGTAGCCTAACCTTCTTTAACCTTTGAAAATACCCCTTTAAGCTTCGTTGATGATCACAAACATCTGGGCCTTACATTTAGTCATGATTCCTCATGGTTAACCCATAAAAACAATATCACTTTTAATTCCTCAGCTCGATGAGAATGTTAAAATTTAAAGTTAAAATATCTACTCTTAACAACATCTATATATCGTATTAAAGAGCTCTGCTTGAGTATTCGTCAGTTATGGGACAGCTCTACTCAATATGAAAAGGACACTATAGAAAAACTTCAATATGAAGCAGCTCGCTTTGTTACTGGTTGGACTCGTTCCGTTTCCGTTCAAAATTTACTTACTGAAATTGGCTGGGTTTCTCTTGCAGATTGTAGAATTATGTATATAAAGGAAACAACAGACTACTTCCGGATTACCTTACAGCCATTTTTCCACAAACAGTTCATAATTCTTACAACTATGAACTTAAAAATAACACTAACTTTGTAACACTGGCTGGACGTCTCGAAATTTACTAAAAATCAGTTATACCCGATTCAGTAAAACTATGGAATAACCTTGACCTTCCGACATGCAAAAATAAACCGAAAAGTAAATTTAAATCTCCAATTGTTCCGTCTTTTTATCTAATAGGAAAACGATTCTATAATGTAATTCAAACACGTAGTAGAAACCGATGTAACAACTTAAACAATGATATATTTTATAACCATTTACGAGACTATCCTGATTGCTCTTGTAGACATGGTATTGAAGATGTGGAACATTTCTTTTTTAAATATGGCCATTATGCCAATGATCGTCGATTGTTATTTATTAATACTCGAAGATTCCATTTCACTTAGTACCCACAAATTACTTCATTGAACTAACTGATGAGGAGAATAAATTTTTGTTTTTAGAGGTACAAACTTATATAAAAAAATACACATCGTTTCTCTAGCATCGATTTGAAAACTCTGGGTTTGACTGGGTGAGGGGATGCAGCAGCAGGTACGATGGGGTTGCACTGATTCGTTTTAAGCTTGACTGTGTATGTTTGTTTGTTGTTTTTTTTTGTTTTTTTTGTTTTTTTGTTGTTTTTTTTTCAATTTTTTTTCCTTGTCTTCTATTTAAATAGTTTTTTATCTTAACTATTCTACTATATATGTACATTCATATCTGACAATTATATTTTGTTCAGCATTTTTTTCTATTCTAATCCAATCAAAAATCCGCCATTTAGGTTAATCTAACATTTATTTGACAGTCAGGGACAGACCAATTTTTAATGTTGGTAAAACTTGTGGTACAACCCTTTTGTTTTATCACACCTTGCAACGTTGCCAAATGTATCTTATTGTACTGTAGTATTATATGTCTTGATGTAATGATGGTTTGCTGTTGTAGATATATTTACACATGTATATGTATATTATTGTCTACATTTACCATCATGTCTTGTGTGATAATTGCAAGAAAATATTGTTTAACTAATTTGTTGAAACCAACCCGGTAGCAATTGCACAAGGTCAGCAAATTAATGAAAGAAAGACATCTGAGGTTCGATTTGAAACTGTGACATATTTCCAAACTCTCCAGTGCGCCATGAAAAGTACAAATTTGATTTTAAAGTGTTTGTTAAACTTGTATTCCGTAGCTGACAAATGCACTTTCAAAATCATTAAAGGATTCCTCGTCATCACTTTTGTCTTATATTTTGACGTGTTGTTACCAATGAAGGAAAACAAAAAAAAAAGAATATAAATATTCAACATAGATACATCAAAAATATACTTTACTTTTGGAATTATTGTATGGTCGCAAATGACATATTGGTAGATGGACTGAGTGACAGACAGATAGACAGACGAACAGGGCTCAAGACGACAAGGGAAGCCGATTCAATACGGGGTTTGCCTGTATCGGCGGACGGCAATCGATGGATATAATTCAGGTGTTCCCTATACCGTTTCTGGAGGCTATCAGTGGCGATAGACATTGCTTATTTCAAACATTCATGCATCTCATTAACTGCATAGAACAACAAATAACGCTAAGTAAACAAATTTTGAAACATTTGAAAAAGAAATTAAATACCAAATTCCTCCTGTCGGACAATTCAACCCTCGTGCCAGGTGGCCTTGCAATGATGAAAATGTTTATCCTTAATCTAATTATTTTTGCAAAACAATTGCTGAAATATCTATTAAAAATTCATATTTTCCGTAGTTTTACCTTTTTTCGTGACTCTCATATGACCTACTTTATATGTTGCTGAACAATATCAAAAAAGGTGAAATCACTCGCTATAAACACCATAAGAGGGCGAAAATGAATATATAGATAGTGGTATAATTGAAGCACAGAGAGTGGGGTGGGCATGCGTACAGGTCTGATTTGGTTACGTTTCGGCGTGCGTTGAAAAGAAAGTCATTTATATTTCAAGAGAATAATTTTCCCTTTGGTACCCACTATATTATTAAAACTCATCAAATGAGTGATTTACTACCAGGAAACGGTGTACAATGTTTTAAAATTGGCTATTTTACATAGAAAAAAATGGGTTGGGTAGTTTTTAGCAATGATTCCTGCCTTACAACAGAGAAGTCAAGAAAAGCATTTAGAAAAAGTAGATTGTTTGACCAAAAGTGTGGCCGTGGGAAGGGGGCGAGGGGAGGGGGCACGCAAGCCAGACTCGGCATACTTAGGGCCTGCGACTCAAAGAAAGTACTTTTAGTTCTAAGAGCATGAAAATCCATACAATTCGATACCAAAATTTTAGTTATAACTTTTTAAATTAGTGATAAACATGCAAAAACGTGTATTGTTTGGCCAAATGGCCATTTTCCTGCATGAAATGGTGGGGTGGTTGTAATTATGTGAGCACTGTAACCTAAAGCATGGACGGATCTTAATAAAAGAGGTATTATTATGACGGCAATATTGATCCTTAATCTAATAATTTTTGCAACACACTTGCCGAAATATGTAGTAAAAATTCATTTTTTTTGTATTTTAGCTATTTCCGCGACCCTCACATGACTTGCATCTAAACTAGCTTCATTTTTATTCCATATTTATGCATCTACCTACCATATGTTGATAAACAACATCAAAACATATAAAAGCATTCGTTTTTAACGGCCCAAGAGGGCGAAAATGAATATATAAATAGTACAAATGAAGCCCAGAGAGGGGGTGGGCATGCTTGCAGGTCCGCTTTGGTAAAGTTTTGGCATGGGTTGAAAAGAAAGTATTTTATATTTCAAGAGAATAAACTTCCCTACAATTTGGTACCCACTGTAATAAAGTATTTTATATTTCAAGAGAATAAACTTCCCTACAATTTGGTACCCACTGTAATATAAACGTATCAAATGATTGACTTACGGCCAGAAAACGGTGCACAATGTTTGAAAATGGCTATTTAATATAGGGAAAATGGTGGGTTGGGTAGGTTTTTAAGCACTGTGAAGGTATTTATTGACTTATTCAATAAGGTGTGTCTCCAAACGTTCGCTATATAGTAGCAAATGTAGCTGGGTCTAAGTGAAAAGAAATGATTCCTAACCAACAACAGAGAAGCCAAGAAATGCATTTACAAAAAGCAGATGATTGACCAAAGTTGGGAGATTGGAATGCCTTAATTCTAAGAGCATGGAATTCCCAACAATTCGATACAAAATTTTTAAAATGTGAGATTGACATGCAAGAAACATGTATTTTTTGCCAAATTGCCATTTTCCCTGATGAAATGGTGGGGTGGTTTCAAATTATCTGGGCAATGTAACCTAAAGCATGAACGGATTTTAATAAATGAGGTATGGTTATAACGACAATTCAAGTGGCCTTGCAATAATGACAATATTGATCATTAATGTAATATTTTTGCAACATAATTGCTAAAATATCTAGTTTGTTTATTTCATTTTTTTTTACCTATTTTCGCGACCCTCAAATGACTTGTAACTAAACTAACATTAATATTTGCTAAACAACATCCAAAAAGGTGGAAGTATTCGCTGTTAACACCTATAGAGGCTTAAATAAATCTATTAGTAGTATAAATGATGCCGTGAGAGGGGGTTGGGCATGCGTGCTGGTCTGCTGTGGTAAAGTTTTGGAGTGCGTCGAAAAGAAAATCATTTATGGTTGAAGAGAATAAATTTCCCTACAATTTAGTACCCTAAATATTATTTAAAGTAATCAAGTAAGTGACTTACGGCCAAAAAACAGTGTACAACTGTTTGAAAAATCGCTATTTCACATTGGGAAAAAGGTGCGTTTGGTAGGTGTTTTGGCAATGTGAAGCTATTTATGGACCGATTTAAATGAAATATGTCTCCAAACGTTATGTATAATGTAACAAATGCAACTGGGTCTAAGATAAATGAAATGAGTCCTACACAACAACAGAGAAGCCAAGAAAATGCATTTAGAAAAAGTAGAATGATGGACCAAAAGGGAGGGCTGGGGATTGGGGTGGGGGCTGGCATGGGTTGGAATTCTCGCCAGCCAGACTCGGCATAGTTTGGGTCTGCTACTCAAAGAAAATAACTTAATTTCTAAGAGCATGACATTCCCTACAATAGCAAAATTGTGATTATAACTTTTAAAATGTGTGATTAACTTTCAAAAAGAACTGTACTTTTTGCCTATTGGCTATTTTCCGGGATGAAATGGTTGGTTAGGTTTAATCCTCTCGGCACTGTAATATAAAGGATAGACGGATTTTAATAAAAGATGTATCATTATGATGGCAATAAAAGTGGCATTGTAATTATGACAATATTGATCCTTAATCTAATCATTTTTGCAAAGCAATTGCTGAAATATTTAGTAAAATATTTATTGTTTTCTTATTTTTACCTATTTGCGACCCTCATATGACCCTCATATGACTTGTGTCTGAATTAACATTATAATTTTGCCTGATTTATTCCCCTACCTACTATATGTTGCTTAGCAACATAAAAAGGTGGCAATAAATGCGGCCTTGTAATGTTTACAATATTGATCCTTAATCTTTTCGCAAACCCTCATATGACTTGTATCTAAATTAACATCATTATTTTGCCATATTAAGCCAAGAAATGCATTTAGAAAATATAGAATTTAGGACCAAAAGTATGTGGGAGTGAGGTGGGTTTGGAATGCTTGCCAGCCAAACTCGGCATAGTTAGGGCCTGCGACTCAAAGATAATTACTTTATTTCTAAGTGCATGCAATACCCTACTATTCGATACCAAAATTATGATTATAACTTTTAAAATGCGTGATTAACTTGCAAAAACTGCATTTTTTGCCTAAAGACTATCTATCTGCATATGAACGTTTAGTGTTTTTAAGCAAGATTAGTTAAGTGCATCGACATACCAAGTCAAATAGGATATAGGATATTTGATACATTTCCTACATTATATTTTATTTCTATTTTTACATTATATGAGCCATATATATATATATATTGATTTGCATCGTATCAGCTTTTTGTTTTGCTTGTATGAAGGCAGGAAAATAGGTAGTTAGAAGAAAATGGTAAGTGGATGTAAAAACATACAATGTGTTACCCTTTTACATACAATTTTGAAAAGTCTAATTGATGATAGATGACCTTTCGTATTACTCAGGTTGACAAATTATTACTGATTTTGCTCAAATGTCTGTCTTGTATCAGCTTACAGGGGCGTTGAACGCTAATATTTTACAAACCTGAAGATAAGATAGAAAACGTGAACCAGCTTAGATTGTTACTAAGGAGTCTAATTGTCTCAAGAGAGAGGAGTCTAAGGCAAAATAATCGTTTTAGACATTTCTGTTATATCAAAGAGTGATCAAAACGAGTACCGGCCTATAAATGAAGAGTTTCAATAGTCAAGCATTTTCTGTCTATTATTCATTCGGAGTAGCTTGGAAGACTTCTGGTATTCAACCATCTGCATTCTTTTGTTTTGATAGACTTCAGAATGTTACTCTAAGACATGATATAAGATGAATTTTCTTAGTAATTCATCTAGTAACTAAGTTATATTTCCAGTGGTGTCGTATTAATGAACTTTGCATACAGCTCAACTTGTACCTTAACATAGATGTATCTAAATCATCCGGTAAGGTATTGTATTACCTAGTATATATTTGGTATTTATGTAGAGGC
Source organism: Mercenaria mercenaria (assembly GCF_021730395.1). Lineage (NCBI taxonomy): Eukaryota > Metazoa > Mollusca > Bivalvia > Venerida > Veneridae > Mercenaria > Mercenaria mercenaria. The sequence continues at coordinate 27,029,167 of NC_069364.1, read as the reverse complement.
TGGAAGAGAGGGACACTTTTACTACTGACACAATACAAACGTCACAGTCAACTTTTTTTAAGGATATTTTATTTTATCTGATCAATTTATCTTCTGACCTGCCAATTCATTTATAAGATAATCAGTTACGTAACATAGTGCTGGTAAATGGCTTTAAGAAAGTGAAGCCGTAATAAGTATCGACGTTTCCGTTCGTTTGTGTGTTTCCGTGAGCGATCTCGTCATTCTCCGTGAGCGATCTCGTCATTCTCCGGTTGTTAAGAGAAAAAGCATTTTACTGTCATGACCAAAGGATGCCGAAACAGCGTGCGAGAATACATAATCTCACGGATATTGTCGATTGTCGTCACATGGGCTACAACCATAATGTGGTTTATTCATATGAGACATATATGAAATATACTGCAATGTATTTTTGTCATTCTTTTTATTATTCTGATGTACGTTTAACCCTTAGCCTGCTAAATTTCTAAAATGGACTGGTCCATCATTCAATTTGGGCAATACCATTTATTATTACTAGGGGTGTTCACTGAAAATTTACTGACTGAATAGCAAACAGTGCAGACCATGATCAGACTGCATGGATGTGCAGGCTGATCTTGGTCTGCATTGGTCACAAAGGCAGAATCACTTGTCGCCACTTGTTGTTATTTTAATTTATTAATTTGCCATTTTAGAAGTGTGTTTCCTGAATATATCAAGTATTTTGCTTTAAGAACTAAATGTTTATCTACTTATTTCTAATACAATTTAGAGACGTTTGTTAAATAAGTTAAGGAATAAAATATCCCACATACATAATATAATAAATCATGCCAATGATCGAAGATGAGATGCGATATATTTATATTGCGAGGATGCAGCGTCTGAAAACCAAAACAAATATTTCATTCAAGATACACTTACTTTTTGAATATATTATTTCTATTCTAGCACTTTATCAATGATGATTATATACATCCTTGATAACGCACACCACATGGTTGCATGTTTTCTGTGTGGTTTTCTTTTTCAGCTTGCCACTTTGAAATTTTAGAATGTTAGAATGCAAATTAGAGCATACAGTCATTTTGTATTTTAAATCATAACACGTTTGATTTGCTTTTAATTATCTTTATTTTTTCAGATGAGTGTTGAACTACTTGGATCAGTTTAAGAATATATATGTATATATTAGAGTTTGTGTTGTCTGAAGATAAATGTAAAACGATGGTTGTGTGTGTTTTCATTTCATTAAGCTAAAGTAAAGGCAATCAAGTGATGACGACGTGTGTTAGTCAAATTTACTGCCATCAAAAAGAGTTGCTCTTAAAAACATTCAACCTTTAAATTCCATTTGACCTAGGTAAACAATGGAAACTATGATTATCCACGCCTTAAACCCATTCAACCCTTTTCAGTTGTGTGAGAATATGCAATAGTTGTACTGTCAAACCTTCGCTAAAACCAAGGAGCACTTTGCTCTTTTGACTACTTGTTTTGTTTCGATTTAAATATTATGTTTACTTGCAACATGTATTATTCTATATGTGAAGACTTATTTGAAATAAAGACCGTTTCTAGGATCTCTGAAGAATTTCAAATGCGGACTGCCATTTCGTAATAAAACATGACATTATAGTTTGTGAATGGAAGTATTTTTGGTCGTCTGCTGCAAGGCAGAGGTAAAGAAAATAATGTCAACAAAATTCACACTCAACTTCATCTGAAAGTAAGAATTAGTCGAAATCCGATCTTTTTTAATTTCATATATTTCTCCCAGGTCACACTACATGATAGCTTAAGGTATAACATAAAGTACTTTGATAAGTGCAAAAAGGCATGTAAACATTTACAAAAAAAGTTGAGAAGAACATGGTGAGCAATGTTATAATTGATATATGCATACAATGTATCGGCAGGGAACATCAGTCTATGACCGCCCGCTTAGCTCAGAAGGGAGAGTGCAGATCTACGGATCGCGGGGTCGCGAGTTCGATCACCGAGCGAGGCGTACGTTTTCCGTGACGATTTTATAGAAGACATTGTGTCTGAAATCATTCGCCCTCCACCTCTGATTATTGTGGGGAAGTTGGCAGTTACATGCAAAGAACAGGTTTGTACTTGTACAGAATCCAGGAACACTGGTTAGGTTAACTGCCTGCCGTTACATAACTTAAATACCGTTGAAAATGGCGTTAAACCCAAAACAAACAAACATCTATCCTATAAGTAACATACAGATACTACAAATATAGTATAAATATACTCACTTTAACATCTACATATTAACAATAATCTTCTTTACAATGAGGATAAGCCTTATTGAATTTTACGATATTCGGTTTACATTTGGTCTTGTATAATTTTCGGAGTTAAGAAAATGTCTTCTTCTTAATATAAAATACTGGCATTCAAATAAATAATGAAACTCCAGTACTAGTGTTATGAATTGTATAATCTCAAATTATAATCAGCTGCATTCCAACTGCCATTTTCAAATGGCATCTTATGAAAATTGTTCATCCAATTAAATAAATATGATAATGTAAATTTTAGATAATTGACTAAATCTGTGATCGCTTGAATAGAATAACCTTCACCATACAATTTTAATGTGTGTATTATCATTACAGAAGTGTATTCTATTTCAATACAATTGGTATGAAAAACCTCGTGCTGAATTGTATGAAATCACTGCAGAAATTCAAATTTTGTAAGTTTTGTCGGTGAATTTTGTTCATTGTTGAAGACGTTTGATCGTTATCAATTTTATTTGATTCTATCCTGTATGGTGGCTGATTTCTGCCATTTCGCGTTTTCGCCCCGCGACCCCGCAAAGCGAAAACACGAGAATTAACAAGTTAAAATGGCGAGGGCGCGGGGCGAAAACTCGCTATTTAGCGGGGGCGCGGAGCAAAAACACGATAATTAGCGGGGTCGCAGGGCAAGAGTTAGTAACTGGTATGTCGGGGGCGCGAGACGAAAACACGATAATTAGCGCTGCTCAAACGCCGAGTTTTCGCACCGCGCTCCCGACATTCTAGTTTCTAAATCTCGCCCCTCGACCCCGCTAATTATCGTGTTTTCGCTTCGCGCCCCTGCTAAATAACGAGTTTTCGCCCCGCTACCCCGCCGAGCGAAAACACGAGAATTAACAAGATAAAATGGCGGGGTGCCAGGCGAAAACTCGCTATTTAGCGGGGGCGCGAAGCGAAAACACGATAATTAGCGGTGGGCGCGGGGCGAGATTTAGTAACTGAAATGTCGGGACGCGGTGCGAAAACTCGACGTTTAAGCAGCGCTTATTATCGTGTTTTCGTCTCGCGCCCCCGACATACCAGTTACTAAATCTCGCCCCGCGACCCCGCTAAACAGCGAGTTTTCGCTCCGCGCTCCCGCTAAATAGCGAGTTTTCGCCCCGCGCCCTCGCCATTTTAACTTGTTAATTCTCGTGTTTTCGCTTGGCGGGGTCGCGGGGCGAAACGCGAAATGGCAGAAATCAGCCATGGTGGCTGATTTCTGCCATTTCGCGTTTTCGCCCCGCGACCCCGCAAAGCGAAAACACGAGAATTAACAAGTTAAAATGGCGGGGTCGCGGGGCGAAAACTCGCTATTTAGCGGGGGCGCGGAGCGAAAATACGATAATTAGCGGGGTCGCGGGGCGAAAAGTCGACATTTAGTAACTCAGATGGCGCGGGCGCGGTGCGAAAACTCGACGTTTGAAGAGCGCTAATTATCGTGTTTTCGCCCCGCGCCCACGCCAATTTAGTTACTAAATCTCGACTTTTCTCCCCGCGACTCCGACAATTAGCGATTTTTCGCCCCGCGCCCCCGCCACTGTAATGCTTAAATTTCGCTTTTCGCCCCGTGAGCTCGCTAATTAGCGGTTTGTCGCTCCGCGACCCCGCCATTTTATTTCTCTAATTTCGACCTTTCGCGGCGCGACTTTTTGCATTTTCGTTTTGTAAGTGTTACGCATTGCAATTATCTATGTGGCTGATTTGTGCCATTTCGACTTTTCGCACCGCGATCTCGCCGAGCGAAAACACGAGGATTAAGATGGTTAAAATGGCGGGGACGCGGGGCGAAAACTCGCTGTTTAGCGGGGTCGCGGGGCGAAAAGTCGAGATTTAGTAACTGGAATGTCGAGGGCGCGGTGCGAAAAGACGAAGTTTAAGCAGCGCTAATTATCGTGTTTTCGCCCCGCGCCCCCGACATACCAGTTACTAAATCTCGCCCCGCGCCCCCGCTAAACAGCGGGTTTTCGCTCCGCGCCCCCGCCTTTTTAAGGTTTAAATCTACTTTTCGCCCCGCGACCCAGCTAAATAACGAGTTTTCGTCTTCCGGTGTGTGAATAAGCATATGTAGGGGTTTACAAGATTGTGTTTTCAATATGTCGGATGGATGTTACACATCTTTGAATGCCAGCAGTGCGGTCACGGAAAGTATCCTCTGTTTTAGTCATTCAAAGTAAATGCTTGTTATTGTTTTTATAAAATATAGTCGGTTCTTGTTTATGTTTGTTTGCTTTTAAAGTTTAGTTGATTATGTGTATTAGATTCTATAGTCTGTTTCAAAAAGTTCGTAAAATGGATGACAGTATTGACCGTATAACCGATAGGCCTGATACGGCACGATTAATTTATAGAGCCTACAGAACAGGACTGTCTTACGTTTATTTTGAATATGTATAATTTTTAATTGATATAGATTAAGTGAAATAAGTGCAGTTTCTTCAAATACAGAGAACAGTCATTACGGGTAGAAACTAGAGGCTATTTTTATAGCAATTCCCGTATTGATGTTCTTTTCATAAATACACTGTACATCATTTGGTGCATTTCGACAAAGACATACAGGAGCGTAGGAACAGGGGTGGGGACATGGGGGCACGTGCCCACAAATCCTGGCCAAAATTGACCAAACTTCTTAATTTTACACTGAAAATTACGAAAATTTTAGATGTGCCCCCTGCGTTAGTGATTTTGAAAACATAGGTTGTGCCGCAACCACCTCCAAATGCTTCTTATGGGCCTGCAACGTAATAGACGTACTTATATATTATTGTATAACTTTTGTAGACAAATTATACATGTATATACGTTATTTGTAAACCTGCACTAGGTTTCTCCATTTCTTTTCTAAGTTTACAGCAATGTTTTCCTGAAATATAGCTGTTGTACAAGTATCTGATCAGAGCTTTTAGGAAGATGTTGTGCGGAAGTATACTTTCCCTATCAAAATGCTCCTTAACTTATTTGAAGGAGACGAGTTAATACGAGAATATTTTTTCGCCGGGTACACTTACAGCGAGATTATAACAATTTTGAATCGACGTCATGGCACTACGATCAGGTAAGGTACATATAAGATTCTTTCACTGGTGGTAGGTGCAGATGGGAATATTCGGCTGGAGGGTAACTGTTTTTGGCGGTAACGAGGCTCTTGCCGAGTTACGGCTTAAACAGTTATCCGAGAGCCGGATATTTCCATCTGCACCTACCTACAGTGATTGAATCTTTTTCTTGCATCCCATATTCAACACATAATAGTAAAAATAAACTCAAACAAATAATTTTTATAGCACTTTTTTCTTATACAATGTAGTAGCGTATTAACAAAGCGCGGGTACTTTACGTCAATAAACAGGAAGTACGTCATGACGTTACAAACACGAAAACAACGTAATAGTTCCGGTTTTGTTTTATCATCTGCAGTAAAACATTATGTTTTTCCGTAAAATGACGTTTTTGGAATCTAGAAATATGTTATAAGGCACAACGAGAAACTATCAAGGTATTTGACTTTTATCCCGTTTTACGTAAAACATTATTATTAAAACACAAATCTTCTGTATATATGTAGTTCGTTATACGTCATTTACAGCAAGAGAGTCATCTTACACCCGGGGTGTAAGATGGAGTTTTCCAGCACCGGTGAAATCACCAGATCTCGATATTCGATACTATACTAGTAACTGTCTGAATCTCTTGCTTGAAATTTCAATTTTGCAACAGGTAATTTAAACGATTTAAAAGCCTGTCCTACATACGAAATGGTGCAACTGATCTCATTCATTCATTGCAGCCTCAGACAGCTTAGCAGGCGCCTAAGGTTGCTTGGTCTTAGAAGAAACAATATGCCAGGAAATGAAGGCACAGTTATTGAAGCTATCCGTGTAAGTTAGAAGTTTAATGTGTCTTTTGTGTTTACGTTTATTTATCGTCGCCACTGGGAGTCTTATATGGGTGACTGACTACTCCGCTCATTTTCATTATGGTCAGTTTGTCTCAGTTTATTGCACATAACAATTATATACCCACGACCTTTGTGGTCGAGCGGCGAGAGTCACTTCAAATCTTTGCTATATGTTTGAGCACTGCTACCGACTACTGCTCTTTATGTGAAAAAGTAAGCAATATCTTACGGAAGAGTGGGGTCTGGTTCGGGTATTTCCCAGGGGTAATAGTCTGAAAAACTATTTTAAAACTGGCCCTAAAGGCCAAAAAACACGAAAATTTAATATCATGGAATTGATAATTACAATGTGACGCAGGATAAAGGTACCGTCAAGTATTAAAGGTGGTCAATCACATTTAATTAACATTTAATGACATTTTTTACTTTTTCTATATTCTGGTAGAGAATTATTTAAGGAACAAAAAGACCGGTTACATAGAGTTAGATTCCTATTTGAAATGTTTATTTTATTTTTTTTATAAAATTTTATAATTACTCCCCTTTAATATGAAAGTATATAAAAAGCTGGGTATTTCTTTTTATTTCGATACAATGTCTAGTTTTACATTTGCATTTGATAGACATATCAACTATTGAACAATCTGAACCAGAATGCAAGTTTTAAAGCTGTGTGTAGCTTCTGAATTCATTTATTTCCAATCTATCTTGGTTGCGCAACCAAGATAGGCAAAGGGAGGTAATAATAATTTTTCAAACTTGCGTTTCTAATGAATTCCATCTAAATACATAATTTTCAATGCAAGTATTTTACAAATATATTACAATATGTCTTATAATTATACATTTCCTTAGGCAAAGTAGCAAAAATAACTCTATCTTGGTTGGGCAACCAGGATAGGAAAATGAAATTTTAAAAATACCTCCAGTGAAAATCTAATTTGTATTAAGTGTTAAGTGAATATAAATGAGTGTAAATGATCAAATGCTAAAGTTTCGAACAAATCCGTTACATGGCCAAAATCTGATTATCCACCTTTAATGTCCGTAACCTTACGTTGCATTTGGTGTGCACTTGCATACGTGTATGCATTATATTTCCTTTTGAATGTTTGCATTTACAGTATGTTTAATTGACACTGAAGGGGTTAATGTTGATTCATTTTAGGACGCATTAACTATATTTGTTTATTATTTTTAGACCGTTTAGAAACACGACCGTGCTTCTGTAGTAGGTAAAATGTTTCTTTCAGTCTTTGCATTACAGTAGTATGGAAACTATTTTAACCTTTTGAATTGTTTATGTCTTAGCGTGAAATTGAGGGAAGCGGCTCCTCACTCGGATATAGAGCTATGACTCGACGTCTACTGTCTTCGCACGGCATAGTTGCTTCAAGGTAAGGATTATCTAAAAACAAAAACACAAAAAAAAACTAAAAAGAAAACAAAAACAAAAAACAATGATATCATAAGCGGAAAGCGATGTTTTAATGTCAGCTAGGGAAATTAATGTTACAGGTGCATGCGTACACGTAGTAATTATCAAATAAAGCAGTATTTGACCCTGGTTAGAGGGACAACATGTGATGCAGAGACGTGCCTTCGGTTCTGCTACGTTTGGTAGCTTGGTTATCCATCATGGAGTTTTAGTTTTCCTTTTCGTGCCTAAAACGTGCAAATAAATAAGAACAAAGTAAAATGATGAAAACATGTTTTGGAAAACATGAATTTTCACGACAATTTAAAAAGAATATCAGTTAGAAGCTACTTTTTGTTTAAATTCTGTAGCTTTATGTACATGTTTTTTCTGTTTTGTTTTTTATAAATATGCATTTTTACTAAATCAATGTATCAAAAAATTAGCAAAACGGTATAAAACATTTGTACCCCGGAGGTGTACAGATGAAAACTTCAAACCATCCTTCAAACGTAATAAAAGTAAATGTTTTCATTTAGTCTAGATTAGGCACTGTATGGCAGTTTAAACTAAATGATAATGAATGAATTAATGTTGAACGTACTTTAACCTCAACGTAGCCGTGAGTAGCTATTAATAAGAGTTATGTACGTTGTCGTCCTTTAACGTACGTTCCCCAGTACTAATTAACTATGACAACCACTACGTTAAAGTATGTTGTACTATGTTACCCACTACTCCCAAGTACATTATAGAACGATCAAATAGGCTAAACTTCGTGCACGGTAGATTCAAGTACATTTTAACTCGGAAATTACCGTTGGTGTTTAGCACGTTAACTACGTTATTAACGGCTAAAAAGAAGCAGACACATACAATATGACTGAATAAAAACATTTGTTTTAATACGAAAGGGACCAATAAAAATGTAATTGTAGTGGAATATGAAGGATTTTATATTCAAGAAACGGAGTAATATCGCCCCTTTTGTTGATAAAGCTCTAAAAGACATAATCTGTTCATATTACATTTTCTGAAAATTAATTACCATCCAAAACACTTACAAGTACTGCGACAGGCACATTGCAAAAATGCACCCTGTGTAGAGCTTTCAACTACCCATGTTTGTCTGCATTCTGTTAAATAACACCAGTGTATCAGCGATATCAAAAATCCAGGCATTTCAATACAATTGTATGTGACGATTCTATACAGTTCAATAAACCCTGATAAAGATACGTTAAAATGATATACATTTCCCTCTTTTCAATTGTTTGGCAAAATTCTCATTATATACTGAACATTTTTTGTAAGACAAACAGTGGCTGCGGTTTCAAAGAGAACTTGATCCAGAAGGTGTCCGACTTCGCCAGTTCACACATAGAATCTACATCAATAAAGGACCCAATTACTTGGTGCATATCGATGGATACGATAAGCTGAAGCCGTACGGTTTTCTCATCCATGGGGCAATATGTGGGTAAGTTCCTTAGGCATTTCAGTATATATATGTTTTATAGCAGTATAAGCTTGTGTACAGGTTTATACAGAAGAATCCCGAAATATCTTCATTATGTTGGGCATAAAATGACTTATAAACAAACCTCGTTGGCTCGAACCGATTCTGTTTGGGTACATATTTAACATAATATAAATATAAAGTGTAATATTTCATGTTGATGGTAATATGTAACAGACCATTGAGATTCAAGTTTATATTTTCTGAAATCGTCTCACCCAATTTCTATACTCAACAAAATTTCTAATCGGTCACTTTCTTAAATCTACAAATGCGACTTTTTTAAAGAGTGGTGGCTTAATTCCAGAAATCGTTGATAAAATACAATGTATATAAAAACTGATTGCAATCAAACTGAGAAATTCCGATCTTAAATTGAGTACTTTGCCTTCTTTGCACAATGAAAATGTTTAATACAATTTTCAGCAGTGTGGCCTTCTACTTTTCAATAAAATACTGGTTGACCAATTATAAATTTTGTTGAGGGTATGACACAGTTTCTTTAACTTTTTCCACTTCAGATTTTCTAGAAAAATACTTTGGCTGAAAGTTGCCAGATCTAACAACGATCCAAAAGTAGTAGCGACCTTCTTTCTGGAGTATTTAAATGCTATAAATGGTGAGATACAAGTCATGAAGTACTCGTACTACGGTAGAGTTTAGCCTAAGGTGTCGGCCGATCAACCCGTACGTTGTGGGTTCGAATCTTACCAGGTGGCGACCTCGCCTCATAATAATATAACAGTACCACTGGTGGCTGACGATGTCAAACCGCGAGCCGTTTCGTTACGAAGACAGGTAATGGTTTCGTTGTGAGTATTTGTTTACATCTAGCGTGGCATGCATATGCGGTTTACAAATTTTGATATATTTTGCTTTTTTTCGGTGTGGATCTTTGGATAGTTACAGAAAAATGGTGAGTTAATGTGTATATTATGTTTGGGTATGCGTATATGCGACATTTTGTTTTTTCTTAAATATTTTTGTGTTTATTAGTGTTCAATTACTATGTGTTACATAAAAATCCTTGTTTATTTGCAAAACGGTATAAAAGTAAGATAAAATAATCAAAGAGAGTCACTTGTCGAGATATCAGTGAATATTTGTTCCTGCTACCATAAGATGTCTCTGTTATTACGAAAACATTATTAAAATCGGCAATATACATCATTTTTTTTGTCTGTGTTTCGCACAGAGTGTGTCTAGGTTTTCATACGAAGTACAACAAAATAGTATGTGTTTCGTTGCAAAGTCGATTTTATTTTTTTTCAGAATCTTATGTGCAGCAATTGTGACTCTACATTTGAGAACATAAAAGACACAGTGTGTCATTGTGCTGAGGATCACCCGGCAGAAAAGGTGTCCTACATGTGGAAGTCGATTGACGGGAGAAGTAATCGCCAAAGGACATACAATGTATTGGGGTCTAATGTTACCGCAAAGAAATCAGTTTTGATCCCCAATCTGGTAAAATGATAGTACCTACCAAATCTTCAGCCAGCGACAGCCCAGTTCGAAAACTACACAAAATCAACACACCATCAAAATCAGTTCATCGTCAATTATATTCACAATTAAAAGTCGACCAAGAACATGTCGAAAACTTATCTTCAACTGAGGCAACCGATTCAGTTGCTGATTTATCGGAACTGTTGGACACCACAGTGTTATATTCGGATTCAGAGCCCAACATTGAGGAGTATGAACTAATGGAAAATGCAAATGACATCCCTGATGACGTAATTGCGGACACACAAACTGTACAAATGGTAGTTCAGCAACTTAAAACGTTATTGCCGTCTGTTACCGCTCATTTAGCTGATTGTGGTCGTTTACATGAATGGATGAATTTCTTTCATTTGATTGACTCTGGAGATTTTAGTGTAAAGCACATTGCGGCCCAGTTGTTTCTAGATGTCATAAAGTTTTCAAGCCTAGAAGGTGTGCGGCTAATGAGATACACTCCTGAAGTGAGACAGTTTTGGACATTCGGACAGGCGCTGTTTAAATCTAAGTTTCTGCGATTCATGGGAGGATACAAGGTGTTTTCAGGAACAATTGAGCATGGAGACAGTGACAATAAATCAATGACAAAGTCTGATATTAACATGATAAATTTTGTTTGTCCAAACAAGGATGTATTAAAGGAAGAGAGAAAGAATTACGCGCTGGACTGCAGATTGTCTACAGCCAAACTCGGTGATGATATACGAGTTTATAAGGTCGAAGCATCAAATCGAAGTTGAAATAAATCAATTAAATAATAAAAGCCCTTTACATCAAAAGAGGTATGCTTAGAAAGGGTTAATCTGAGAAATAGCATTTTAATATCAGGTGAATATATCAGTAAGCAAGAAAATGCAAAATAGCTATGAATCTTTGAAAATACAAATTAAAAGTTCTTACAATGACTAAATCATGCACACAAGTATCGCTTTATACACACAAAGACCTGTATAAGATCATGAATTAGCAAAATAGAACGATTTGGACAAACATGATTTCGGATAAAAAATAGAGTGGCATATCAACAAGATTTAAATACATGAAATGGATGAAGTAACTACATAATTATTTGTATTTAAATCAATGCAAAAAGTTACCAAGACGAATGCTTTTAAGTGAAACTTAAACAGATGAGAATGAATCATCTTCCCCTAATGTTAAACACAACAAATTAAACAAATTATATTTAATGTCAGCACACATGTATAATTATCTAATGGCTTCAGAAGAAAACCTAGACATATTCTGTTGATGTCTTCAATAGAAAACACATACACCTTCAGTTGAAAACCCATACCTAATGCAGTGACTTCGAGAGAAAATCCATACTCATTTCTTATAAACACGACCGAGTATTAAAGGCAATTTTTGTAGGAATAGAGGCATAAAATCAAATGAAAAACATGTACAGTCGAAAAATATGTTGAACTCGTTTTCAAAAGCTGAAAGTTTAAGCACAATAACTACATTTAATAACGGATGCTTGTGTTTATCATGAATTTGCTGTATAAAACCACACATTCAAAAAGAAACTGTCTGATTTTATTCAACACACGATCAAACAACTGCAAATTAGTCATACGTTTGCTTTACTAACAATTGGTAAAGATTTACAGCTTACGTTTCACACAAATACTCTTACCTTTATATGTTATGAACAGTTATAAATTCCAGTAACACAGGGGTGTGTGAGGCGTGTATGTAAACAAATACTCACAACGAAACCATTACCTGTCTTCGTAACGAAACGGCTCGCGGTTTGACATCGTCAGCCACCAGTGAGTACTTATACTGTTTAAGCAGGAAGCGCACTGGAAAGTGACTCTATAAGCCACAAGCTTTCTTCACAATCAAGCTATAAACATTTGGCTGGCAGGCTTACTTAAAATGTCTGTCTTAGTCTTTTGCTGTAGTTCATTAAAGTTTGTTCTCTAATTCAGTTTCAATAATGTTAGGTTATACCTGTATTACCTTTATTTTACAATACACAAGATGAAAGTATATGGCTACGGAAGCATTACCATTATTTCAAGTCGTTAACCCGTAACAGATCTGTCACACTGATATGGTTTGAACTGGGTTAAATTATCAGAGGCATTTCTTCAGAACTGTTACTGTACTCTTACTTCCTTTTTATAAATATAACTATCGGTGTCAACAACTGACGTGAACATTTTCCACCCAAATTATTTCCTTGGCAAAGTTGATCAGTTGTCTTACAAGGACCTTAAAAATAGAAATGCATTTCCAGATAATGAATTGAAAAGTATATATATGCATGTATACATTATAAGTGATTGGTCTTCCAAGGTGTATTCGAACTGACGCAGGAACCGAAAATGTATTGGTCCAAGACATGCAAATGGCGTTTCGATGGGAACATTCGGATGACATGAGCGCAGGTAGTCTGACCGCTGATCACAGAATGTATTTCTCTATACACTCAACAAAAGTTATCTATGAGCTATGGAATAACAACTTTTATTTCGTGTCCGAAAAGATCCATCTCTTTGTGAAAATATACGAGATATTGAAGTGAGACAGATTATGTGACTTTTACTTTTTGATACTCCTCATTGTTTTTATTACCGAGTAAAATGTTTGCTTAATTTAGATGAAATTCTCACGTATTGTATGGAAATTAATCTTCTCTGAGACGAAATAAAAGTTATTTTATAGCTTATAGTTCTTGATAATTTTCTGAAATACCTATATGTGGTCTATTTTAACTTTTGTTGAGTGTACACCAATACTATAAAATACCTAATTAACAACGGAAACGTGGCTTGCTCCATGCACTAACATAGAATATATGCATTTACAACATTGCATAACTTATTTTTCAAGTCAATGCAGTTACCAAGTGTAAACAGACGCTTCTGCGTAATACAATATGCGCTTCGCCCCTAGCTTGCAGCAAACAGCTACATGTGTATACTTTTACCGTGAACCATCTCGAAATTTTCAAAACTTCAGTAAACTTCTGTCATACAATAGAATATACAGATGAAACGAAGAGAAACCAGAATAAAGTAATTAGAATGAATCCTAGTATGTTGATCAGATAACTGACTACTTTTAAGACACACCTTGTCGCAAAAACAATGTTTCTAAATTCTTTATTTCCGGCAAGAACCGTTCCCAAAAACAAGTATTAAAGTTTCAGTTAATTCTAAATCTATTTTGCACTACAGCGTATAGAGCGTTGGTGGCTGTCAAACAGACAAGGTGGATGTCAGTACTGGATAGATCTCTTTAAAGATATGGAAAACGCTGGCCTTCTCTCAACAAGTGACGAACTACACATGTGAGCATATAAAGCCAATATCAATTAACTGATATATTACCAGAAACTTTTCAATTGGAATTGGACCATTTCATATTAGGACATAAGCTATCTGTCAAGAAAGATGGCCAGTATAGTTTTAATCAAACGTGCAACTTACTGGACTATGCTACATGTCTTTTAAATTGATTTTGTCCTGCCCTCATAAAAGATGTAGCACTAAATCGGCCTGTCGAAAAAGTTCTTGCGTTTTACGTGCTCTCCGGCATGTCTAATAAAGCTACATGTATATTATCACTTCTGTCTGAAATTTTGAAATCCGTTGCTTTATCAAATTTTTTGCATTGAAACCGTCGCCATGCTACTGGAAATGAAAACGAATTATCAATTTATAAATATTTATCCAGAAACAACGAAGTATATCCTATTTTTCACTATTACAGCACTTCAGTATGGTGTTCATATGAAAGGTATTTATCTAGAAACAATCATTCGATTTTATCTACATCTTGTAAACATCTTGGCCGTCGCACAAACAATTTAGATTGTTTCCATATAAACCATGCATTTTAACCAAACAAATTGCACGAGTTTCTTGGCTTTCATAAAAACCATCTATTTAATTGCTAAAATCCTGTAGTCGACTTGTCCGTTCGTCCGACACATTCATTTCCGATCCGTTGGTATCTTAAGCACCCTTTGACTTAGGACCTTCTTATTTCATAGGGTGATTCATCTTATGGAGTAGAGGAACTGTATTGATTTTGTGGTTGTTGGGTCAAAGGTCAAGGTCACAGGGACCGCGATAGTAAAAACCGTTTCCGATCAATATCTTGAGAACCCTTCGACTTCGAACCTTCTTATTTCACAGATTGGTTGTCTTATGAAGTAGAGGAACCCTACTGATTTGGGGTTTGCTGGGTTAAAGGTCAGATTCTCAGGGCCTTGATGATAAAACCCGTTCTGGTTAGTATCTAGAGAACCATTTGTGCTTAAGCCTCCATATTTCACTTGATGATTGGTCTTATGAGGTAGATAATCCGTTTTGAATATAGAGTAGATGGGTCAAAGATCAAGGTCTCAGGGGTCCTCCCAATAAAATCTGTTTCCAAACAATATGTAGACAATCCTTTGTTGAAACCGAAACCATCTTTCGGGGTGGGTGGGTGTGGGGTGCATTTGTCACCCACTGTGACATTTCTTGTTTTTTATTATTGTTAGGTGAAAATATTGTTAAATCTGTCTTTTAACATATTGACATTGGTGGCAAGAGGTAGAGGCCTTACCACTCTACATCATATATCGTTAAAGTTAGTTTTGCTTATTCTTATTCAAGTTAGTGTAAAGTAAGTAAAACAATAATATTATATTTTCTACCAAATACACAATGACTTTTAGCCACAAATAACAACACTTTTAGACCACTACATGCAGTTACCTACAACACTGGTATATGGAAAATCCATTTACATTTGTATGTTTTAGAAATTGCTCCACTGTATTTTTAAATATATATATATATATATATATATATATATATATATATATATATATATATATATATATATATATATATATATATATATATATATATATATATAAATAAAAAAGAAAAACATCCAATGGGTTTCCTCTATCTGTATTTCTGTCTACCTACCGGTTTCATGTCATAATCATCAGGGCAGACATATAAAAAATGTGTAGTTGCTACGCAACGTCACATGTGTACACATGTGTACGCAACGTTATTTTATGACGTCATCAATATTTGTTTAGTTTTGGCTTAAATATATCAAAAAAGTAACGTTCCTTAGACAACCTAGCTGAAACATTATTATTATGAAATTTATAAAAAGGAAAAATTAAATACTGTGGGTCCATTTTGGAGCATAGATCTAAATGTTCACTTACAGGCAATTGTCTTGTTGATGGGTCTCTTATTTGCTGATCATGAACTGTTCTTCTGTTTCTTAATTTATCACCTGTTTGACCAATATAAAACTCTTTGCACCCATTGCAAATCAAAATACAGAACATTTTGAACAGTACAATCCATGTTTTTTTACATGAAAAATTGTGTTATTTAATTTTAAAGTAGAACCTTCTACAATGTGTTTACATAACCCACAACGTGGCTCATTACATTTTTTAACTGAAGGTGGGGTGACATTTCATTAAATTCTGATTTAACAAGAATACGTTTAAGGTTGGGTAATTGTCTTTTGCACTTAATTAATTTGGTATTATCTATTATTTTCTTCATGGTGGAATCAGAATTTAAAATTTCCATGTTATTTTTTATAATTCCAAATAATTCTCTATTTTTAGGATTAAATGTAGAAATATATGGCGTGATTTTTTCTTCTTTATTTTCCTTTACTGATAATAAAGTACTTTTAGGTATTTGCATAGCTTTTATGATTCCTGTTTTTATAACTTGTACTGGGTATTTATTTTAATCAGATTAGAAGCTAATTCTATTAATCTTGTGTTAAGTAAATTTTTGTCCGAAATAATAGTACACAGTCTACGAGCTAAAGAAAAAGGAATATTAGTTTTAGTGTGCTTAGGGTGACAAGACTTAAAATTTAAGAGTTGTTTAGAATCAGTAACTTTAAGTAAATATCTGTGGAAATTACTGTCCCTTCTTTTATAACTAAAATATCTAGAAATGGCAGACTACCGCACTCTGTTGCTTTTTAAAACTTATATCTTTATGAAGTGAATTCAGCATTTTTTCAAAAAGTTCTAAATCATCAAATGATAGTTTCCAAAATATAAAACAATCATCCAAGTATCTTTTCCACTGTTCCATGATATAATAAGCAAATTGTTCATCCTTTACCTGTTTCGCTTTTTCATATAATTGTTCTTCCAAAAACCAAGGACCAAAGTGGCATATGTAGGTGCAACTTTTGTGCCCATAGCTGTGCCTTTAGTTTGATTAAAAACAAAGAATTAAAAGAAAAATTGTTATTACTTAAAACAATTTTCAAACCATCAGAAATAAAGTGTTTATTGAACCTCTCATGGAGTAAATGAGGGTGTTTATTCAACCAAAATGATATGGCTTCTAGACCTAATTCATGTGGAATGTTAGTATATAAACTAACAACATCGAATGAAACTAAATATAGTGTCTTTTGGCACTGTTTCAGGTAAAAAATTAAGGAATTCTATATTATCCCTTAAATAACTTTGTACTTTATTTAGAAATGGTTTAAGTAAAATATCTAAAAAGCAGCTAAGGCGACTTGTTTCACAGTTAGGGCCAGCTACTATTGGACGAAATTTTAAATCTTGAGGATCTACCACCTCAATGTATTCAGAATTAATATTTTTACAAATGTTTTGAATTAAAGTGCTTTTGTGAATTTTTGGTAAACCATAAATGTGCTAGATCTGCAGTCAAAATCTAATAGGAAATGAATTTCATGTTTAGTAAAGATTTGTAGTTTTATTAACAAGACTTCTTATTTTAGAAAATATTTCTTTTTGATTACCACTTGGTATAGATTTATAATACGACTCATCAGTTAACATTTCCATAATTTTGCTTTTATAAAAATCTATATTCATTAATACAATACCACCTCCTTTATCAGCTTCTTTAATAATAATAGATTTATCTTGCGCTAATGACTGAATTGCTTTTCTTTGGGCTAAAGTAATGTTATGTTTGATTTGTTTATTTTCAGTAGAGATATTTAAACACATTGTTTTGGTTGTTGTTATATATGTATCTAGTTTTTCATTGCGTCCACTTGGAGGCATAAAATTTGACTTATTTTAACTAAAGAATTGTTTGTACATACTTCATTCTCAAAATATTCATTTAATCTAATTTTACGAAAAAATTCCTCCATGTCATTAATTAATTCACCAGAATTATGTTTTTCAGATGTAGGGGTAAATTTAAGACCCATCAACAAGACACTTTTTTCAACATCATTAAGTTTAAGATTAGAAAGATTGTAAATTTTTGTAAAACTTTTATTTGTTTCAGCTAGGTTACCGTCTTTTATGATTGGCTTCTCCAGTTGTGGTCCGCCTCTAGAAAAGAACGATAGTTATCAGGCTTGACCACTTCTTCTTCACAAATTATTTCAGAGTTATTAGATCTGTCTCCTTGTCTTCCACGATATGAATTTCTTTCCCAAGGTCTATTTCTTTGGGGCCTTCTTTGTTGCTGGTTTCGTCTTTCTTCAGGTTGATTATTCTTGTTAAAGTTTGATAATAATTATCGTAGCAGAGCTTCCATATTTACATTTTTGTTTTGCGTGTTTTTAGGAACATTTTGCTTTACAGCTTCTGCGTATGTTTTCCGATCCCTTTGTGTATTTCCTTGGTATGTATCTTTATTCTTAAAAAATGGATTAGCATTTTGATACTTTACTATGAATTCTTCTTCATATGATTTTAACCAACGTTCATTATTTATCCATCTTTTATGACTAATTTCTTCATTTCTGGTAACTTCATTTCGCCAAAGTTCAACTAAATAGTTGGCAACACTGCCTGAACATTTTGAAAGTATGATTTCTTCCATTTCTTTGTCAATCTTTCTTGCGCGCTCATTGCAAGAGGCTTCTCTTAATCTTTCCATTTCTATCTCCATCCTAAAATCATGTAAAACGGCACTTTCTCTCAATCTTTTTTGATCTTCATTTTCATTTTGAAACTCAAATTTTTGAAATTTTCTTGGTATAACTACCCGGGTTTCCTTCTATCCATTCTTCATGAAATTTCAAATTACCGTTGTTTCTTACCATTCCCCAATAAGCATTCTTTCTTGCATTAATTTTCTTATCCCATATGTTAGCCAAACTAGCTTTGATTCTCATTCCTTCCGATTCAAAACAATTAGAATTTACCATCATTTGTGCGCTGTCGCTGACAACTTCCTGCTTTCTACATTGAATTCTTTCATCAATTCCCTTAATGACCTTTGAAATTTCTGACACTGCTGCTTCCGTATTACTAGGCGACAGTCTCGCATTTGTTTCTCTTACTGCATCTTTCAACTCAAGGATGGCTGTTAGAATAAGTGAAAGTTTAGTACTAATTTCTCCAAGATGCTTCGATGAATCATCTTCCATATTGACTGAAGCTGTTGATCCTGACGGTGAGCTCTCCGAGCTACTATCATCTGTCTTGGCCCGTTTAGGACCCATTGTAATGATCCTTGTCCAAGAAAAATATGATAGAAAATATTAAAAGTTACACATTTTTTATATGTCTGCCCTGATGATTATGACATGAAACCGGTAGGTGGACAGAAATACAGATAGAGGAAACCCATTGGATGTTTTTCTTTTTTATTTATTATATACTTGTCCAGGAGTAACTTTTAATATTTTCTATCATATTTGTCTTGGACAAGGATCATTACAATGGGTCCTAAACGGGCCAAGACAGATGATAGTAGCTCGGAGAGCTCACCGTCAGGATCAACAGCTTCAGTCAATATGGAAGATGATTCATCGAAACATCTTGGAGAAATTAGTACTAAACTTTCACTAATTCTAACAGCCATCCTTGAGTTGAAAGATGCAGTAAGAGAAACAAATGCGAGACTGTCGCCTAGTAATACGGAAGCAGCAGTGTCAGAAATTTCAAAGGTCATTAAGGGAATTGATGAAAGAATTCAATGTAGAAAGCAGGAAGTTGTCAGCGACAGCGCACAAATGATGGTAAATTCTAATTGTTTTGAATCGGAAGGAATGAGAATCAAAGCTAGTTTGGCTAACATATGGGATAAGAAAATTAATGCAAGAAAGAATGCTTATTGGGGAATGGTAAGAAACAACGGTAATTTGAAATTTCATGAGAAATGGATAGAAGGAAACCCTGTAGTTATACCAAGAAAATTTCAAAAATTTGAGTTTCAAAATGAAAATGAAGATCAAAAAAGATTGAGAGAAAGTGCCGTTTTACATGATTTTAGGATGGAGATAGAAATGGAAATATTAAGAGAAGCCTCTTGCAATGAGCGCGCAAGAAAGATTGACAAAGAAATGGAAGAAATCATACTTTCAAAATGTTCAGGCAGTGTTGCCAACTATTTAGTTGAACTTTGGCGAAATGAAGTTACCAGAAATGAAGAAATTAGTCATAAAAGATGGATAAATAATGAACGTTGGTTAAAATCATATGAAGAAGAATTCATAGTAAAGTATCAAAATGCTAATCCATTTTTTAAGAATAAAGATACATACCAAGGAAATACACAAAGGGATCGGA
Source organism: Mercenaria mercenaria (assembly GCF_021730395.1). Classification (NCBI taxonomy): domain Eukaryota; kingdom Metazoa; phylum Mollusca; class Bivalvia; order Venerida; family Veneridae; genus Mercenaria; species Mercenaria mercenaria. The sequence goes on along the minus strand of NC_069364.1, from coordinate 27,009,013 downwards.
AAACATACGCAGAAGCTGTAAAGCAAAATGTTCCTAAAAACACGCAAAACAAAATGTAAATATGGAAGCTCTGCTACGACAATTATTATCAAACTTTAACAAGAATAATCAACCTGAAGAAAGACGAAACCCAGCAACAAAGAAGGCCCCAAAGAAATAGACCTTGGGAAAGAAATTCATATCGTGGAAGACAAGGAGACAGATCTAATAACTCTGAAATAATTTGTGAAGAAGAAGTGGTCAAGCCTGATAACTATCGTTCTTTTCTAGAGGCGGACCACAACTGGAGAAGCCAATCATAAAAGACGGTAACCTAGCTGAAACAAATAAAAGTTTTACAAAAATTTACAATCTTTCTAATCTTAAACTTAATGATGTTGAAAAAAGTGTCTTGTTGATGGGTCTTAAATTTACCCCTACATCTGAAAAACATAATTCTGGTGAATTAATTAATGACATGGAGGAATTTTTTCGTAAAATTAGATTAAATGAATATTTTGAGAATGAAGTATGTACAAACAATTCTTTAGTTAAAAATAAGTCAAATTTTATGCCTCCAAGTGGACGCAATGAAAAACTAGATACATATATAACAACAACCAAAACAATGTGTTTAAATATCTCTACTGAAAATAAACAAATCAAACATAACATTACTTTAGCCCAAAGAAAAGCAATTCAGTCATTAGCGCAAGATAAATCTATTATTATTAAAGAAGCTGATAAAGGAGGTGGTATTGTATTAATGAATATAGATTTTTATAAAAGCAAAATTATGGAAATGTTAACTGATGAGTCGTATTATAAATCTATACCAAGTGGTAATCAAAAAGAAATATTTTCTAAAATAAGAAGTCTTGTTAATAAAACTACAAATCTTACTAAACATGAAATTCATTTCCTATTAGATTTTGACTGCAGATCTAGCACATTTTATGGTTTACCAAAAATTCACAAAAGCACTTTAATTCAAAACATTTGTAAAAATATTAATTCTGAATACATTGAGGTGGTAGATCCTCAAGATTTAAAATTTCGTCCAATAGTAGCTGGCCCTAACTGTGAAACAAGTCGCCTTAGCTGCTTTTTAGATATTTTACTTAAACCATTTCTAAATAAAGTACAAAGTTATTTAAGGGATAATATAGAATTCCTTAATTTTTTACCTGAAACAGTGCCAAAAGACACTATATTAGTTTCATTCGATGTTGTTAGTTTATATACTAACATTCCACATGAATTAGGTCTAGAAGCCATATCATTTTGGTTGAATAAACACCCTCATTTACTCCATGAGAGGTTCAATAAACACTTTATTCTTGATGGTTTGAAAATTGTTTTAAGTAATAACAATTTTTCTTTTAATTCTTTGTTTTTTAATCAAACTAAAGGCACAGCTATGGGCACAAAAGTTGCACCTACATATGCCACTTTGGTCCTTGGTTTTTTGGAAGAACAATTATATGAAAAAGCGAAACAGGTAAAGGATGAACAATTTGCTTATTATATCATGGAACAGTGGAAAAGATACTTGGATGATTGTTTTATATTTTGGAAACTATCATTTGATGATTTAGAACTTTTGAAAAAATGCTGAATTCACTTCATAAAGATATAAGTTTTAAAAAGCAACAGAGTGCCGGTAGTCTGCCATTTCTAGATATTTTAGTTATAAAAGAAGGGACAGTAATTTCCACAGATATTTACTTTAAAGTTACTGATTCTAAACAACTCTTAAATTTTAAGTCTTGTCACCCTAAGCACACTAAAACTAATATTCCTTTTTCTTTAGCTCGTAGACTGTGTACTATTATTTCGGACAAAAATTTACTTAACACAAGATTAATAGAATTAGCTTCTAATCTGATTAAAAATAAATACCCAGTACAAGTTATAAAAACAGGAATCATAAAAGCTATGCAAATACCTAAAAGTACTTTATTATCAGTAAAGGAAAATAAAGAAGAAAAAATCACGCCATATATTTCTACATTTAATCCTAAAAATAGAGAATTATTTGGAATTATAAAAAATAACATGGAAATTTTAAATTCTGATTCCACCATGAAGAAAATAATAGATAATACCAAATTAATTAAGTGCAAAAGACAATTACCCAACCTTAAACGTATTCTTGTTAAATCAGAATTTAATGAAAATGTCACCCCACCTTCAGTTAAAAAATGTAATGAGCCACGTTGTGGGTTATGTAAACACATTGTAGAAGGTTCTACTTTAAAATTAAATAACACAATTTTTCATGTAAAAGAAAACATGGATTGTACTGTTCAAAATGTTCTGTATGTTTTGATTTGCAATGGGTGCAAAGAGTTTTATATGGTCAAAACAGGTGATAAAAAAGAAAAAGAACAGTTCATGATCGCAAAAAAGAGACCCATCAAAAGACAATTGCCTGTAAGTGAAATTTGATTATGCTCCAAAGGCCCCACGTATTTTAATTTTTCCTTTTAAAAATTTTCTAAAAATAATGTTTAGCTAGGTTTTTAAAAGGAACTTTATTTTTTGATATTTTAAGCCAAAACAAAACAAATTTTGATGGTCAAAAAAAAACGTTGCGTCCCTGTGTAAAAATTTGGGGCTTGGTAGCAATAAAATTTTTTTTTAATGTTGCCCTGATGTTTATGACATGAACGGTAGGTAGACAGAAATACAGTAGAGGAAACCTTTGGGTGTTTTTTTTTTTTTTATTTAATATTTGCCAGGAGTAACTTTTAATATTTTTTATATTTTAAATATATAATATATAAAAAAATCCCCCCTGTTTTAACGACCCCCTTTAAAAGAGCCCACCTGGTCAAAGACCTTTTTTGTTTCCCTTTAACATTTCAGTGTATTTTTCCCTTTTGGAAAAGACCCCCTTTCCAAAAAAGCCCAAAATTTGGGGGTTTTCCCCAAGGGTGGTCTTTATAGACGGGTTTGACTGTTTTAAAAATTTTATATGCATCTGTACATTTTCAGTTTTCTGGCGTACCCTTATTAAATTGCATTTTATTTATCAGAGAATGCTGCGTTTTGCTTCAGGGGCAAAATACGAAAGGCTTGCGAGTGCGAAGGATAAAATCAACATGCAAACGGAAAAAGGACCTAAAAGCTCTCAAGCGGGAAACCAGACCTATTACAATGCCGGGTTTTTTGGAAAAAATTGGTGGGCCCTTACTTTTTTTTTAAAAGTGAAAAGTTTAAAGGGTGATATGGATACAAATGTGGATACATTTTGATTATTAGGGATTCGTTTCATCTTGCGTCTGTATTGGGAAAATAGTCGTATGGAAATTTTTTTTGTTTTGGTTTAACCCCTTTTTTAACAGATTTCGTTTTGTAACGGCGGCAGTTACCAAAACCCGGGTTCCTGGATTCTGTCCCCAGTACAAACTTTGTTTGCAAAAAAATGGGGCCAATTCCCACATGAATCGGAGGTGGAGGACAAATGATGCAAACACGATGTCTTTTTTCAAGTCGTCATGGAGAAAATAGCAACCCCAGGGGACGAACTCCGCCCCTAGATCCAAAGATTGCGCGGTCTCTATTGAACAAGCGGGGGGTAATCGATGGAAAAACGATTAAAACATTTTTTTCTTTATAAGCGCAGTCTTCTTTTTTTTATGGTACAGTGGTCATTGAACGTGGTACTTTGAAATTCCCTGATGTATTTAATGTTTTCAAAGAAATTGGCGCTTTTAAATGCACTGCAGTGCATTGTTTTTTTTGTTGATCATTTTTCTTCTTGTGCTGGCTCCCACAGTGACTGTTATTGACGTAGTAAGATTGATAATTCACATAAAAGAATTTGAAAATCACTATACATGCATGACCCGCCTGCTGTTTTGAGCCTAAATGAGCACTTGGGAAATTCTGAAAAAACCCTCGATGTAAACTTTTGCTAACGTGATTTTTCATTTACAAAACCTCATGTGCGTGTGCCCGTGCCGTCACTCGCAGTGTTGGCGAAATGTCAAAAGATTGATCCTGATGAAAATAAGTATCAATAAAAAACGAAATCTTTCCCAAGTTTCCGCAGACCCAAACGTTTTTAAATATCCGACTAAGAAGAGTGTTTGATACAGTTTTTTAAATTTTTTTCCCTTTCAGGGGGTGTTGATTACAAGGTTACTTTAAACCCAGAGAGACTTTGATCAAGTGTCATCAAAATTTTGTTATACGGGGCCTTACGGTGATAGCGAAAAGAAGCACATTTTGAAGGGGAAATGGAAAAAAACCCTTTGCGATGCCGTTACAGCTGATGAGAATAGAAGTATTTGGTGCTTAACCCGCTGTTTAAAACCCAAACAACAAAAAATCATTGTACTCTAGTCACCCAGCATCACTCTAACCCAAATCAAAAAACATTTGTTTTAATTGGCAAAAGGTTAATTTCCCCCAAAAAAGTCCTTTCAAAGCAATAAAACGTTTTTTTGTTATTTGTTTGGCTGTCTGTCCCCTCTGTACAGTTCTTGCTGCCATAAAAGGCTGGTAAATTTTTTTTTGGTTGTATTTATTTCGAATAAATGATCTCGCAATAACTGTACTAAATAAGACAAATCCCATTCCACCCCGTTTCTCAATGATGAAAAAAGTGTTGGCTAACGTTTCTTCCCCGAAAAATTTTTTAAAGTTCTTTTTAAAATTTCCAAACATTCTAGATGTGGTTTCGGATGATGGATGGATGGAAAACCCCCAAAACTATACCCTCCCCCTTTGCTGGGGGTAACCCACGAATTCATACCCCACGAAATTCCCGTTTTGCCCCAAAACCACGAAATTTAATGTTTCACAGTAGTTAATTTAAAACGGTGGCTTTTGGGCAATGAAATTTTTTTCCCGTTATCTATTTATTTACGGTCTTTTTATTACGAATACTAAATAGATAACCAGTTTAATTTTTGTGTTTATAATGTGTTAAACAGAATTAATTCGCGAATTTTAGTGGTTATTTCGGAGAATATGCCATGTACTTGCAACCGCTATAAATTATGCAAACTATGTTAATATGGTTACAGAAAAAAAAAGTCCATAACTCTGCAGATTTATTTTTCGAAAAAAACCTATCAGCAGCATCCAAAAAGGGTTTGGGACTGTCATTGCAGAAGTTTTTATTTTAAAAAGCGTTCCAAAAGGGTTGCGTTCGGCGCGCACAAATGCTTGCAGCTATGATGGCATGGTAAAAAAAGAAAACAAAGTCCCCTAACTAACACAATTTTTTTAAAAAAACCGGCACAACTGTGTTGGTATGATCATTTGTGAAGTTTTATTTAAAATTTTGTCAAAGGGGGTTTTAGAGATATGGTGCGAAAAACAAATTTCGTTACGGACGGACTAACGGCAGACAGACAACCTGAAAACAGTATATCCCTTTAAACTTCGTTTGTGAGGGGGTGGGGCAGGGGTACAATTAACGTTAAAATTTAAATACAAACAGTCTGAACTAAATTAAGGTATTAGGTCATAATAGTAATTTTTCAAAAAGGGGCCCTTTTTTGGTATATTTGAAAAAGGGAAACCGTGTTTTGCACTATTTTTCAAAAATTTTAAAAAAATTTTTCGTGCCGTTTTTTATAAATTTTTAATAACTTAGGTTTCCTCAAACTGAAGTAGAGCAAATTTCAAAGTGATAGCCACATCCAAAACGTTTGCAGAGAACTCATTTTTTCCATTAATTTCAATGAAGAAAAATAAGATTGGTAAAAATTTAAAACACAAAAAAAAAATGTCAATATCATTTTTTTATGGTGCTCAAGTAAAGGATTTAAGGAAGAATTCAACTTTTAAAATTGAAAAAAAAGTCGAATGATGTGTTTCTGTTTTGGATTTTGTTTCTCCCCTTTAAAAATAAACCTTTGGGGAAAAGTAAAACTACCCAAATTTCTTCCAAAATTTATAATCTAAGGTGAAAGCAAAATAGAGAACTTTCACCGTGTGTAACTCATATTTTTAAAGATGGTAAACCCACCCCTTTTTTAAATAGTAAATTACTTTGGAAAGCAAGAAATCGCTTATTTAAGTTTCTTTTTTTTTTTTGTCAAAAATCAATAAAAAAGCTTGAAAAAAGTAAAAAATTACAAGTAAAAAAGGAAAATAAGGGAAAAAAAAATTTTGGCCCGTAGGGTTTAACCCACGCACCCCCAAGAACGCAGTAAAAAATAGGTTTTATAGTGGAATTTAATCTCTTCAAAAAGGAGGTTCCTATTATGGGTCTATACCTTAAAAAAGTTTTAAGGGCCCAAATTGGACATTAAAATAAATGTTAGAAATTGTTTCCTTTTAATAATTAGGATCTATTCTGAAATGTACTACTCCCAAAGTTAGGGTACTCCTCTTAAAATGTAACTGAAATTGAACGCATTAAAAATTTTTTTAAAACGGAAATTTTTCCGGCATCCATCATCAGTTTCCCTCCTTTGATTATCCATTCCTCGTGGGGCCCTAGATAGAATGCAATGTTCCTGAGGGTACCCAACTGTTCATCTGTTTGGTGTAGAAATAATTAAAATTTTTGGCAGAAGCCGCAGGCGGGGTGGTGCTCCCCTAATGAACGACAAAGTTCCCCCAAAAGTAAGTGGGGACTTCATTGAAAAGGGGAAAAAAAAATCACAATACGTATTTTGGAAAGTAGTTTTAACAGTTAAAACAAGAATAATAATAATTTCAAAAAAACTTGGTGCGATGTTCCGTCGACAATCGCTTCTTCTAATAAATTTGACTCAAAAGGGGATATGTGAAGCCGGAGTTAAAAAGGCGAACAAAATTTGGGGGTGACGATTTGCAAAGAAAATGAGTACGCACATTTTTTCCCTCGCGACTTTCGCTTGCACCCCAATTCGCGCAACATATGTATCAGACAGAAGTCATTGACCCCAAAGGGGGTTCTTGGTGGTGATTTTGCCATTTCGCGTTTTCCCCCGGACCCCACCCAAGGGAAAAAACGAGAAATTTTAAAATTAAAAGGGCGGGGCGTGGGCAAAACTCGCTATTTAGCGTGGGCGCGGGCGAAAAACCCATAAATTTGCGGGGGGGCGAGGCGAGGTTGTAACTGGGAGTCGGGGCGCGAGACGAAAAAAACGATTAAATTTGCGTGCTTAAAGCCCGGGTTTTGCCCGCTTTTCCCCCCATTCGTTTAAATCCGCCCCCCCGACCCCCAATTATCGTGTTTTCGCTTCGGCCCCTGCTAAAAATCAAGTTTTCGCCCCGCTACCTGTTGGGAATTTTGCCACAAACATTGTCAGCAAGTTTTGGGGAAGATCGGATGAAAAACTGTTCGACTTGACAGCGGACATGCTTGGCGCGACTTCCGCCCCTTTAGAGGCGGGCGAAAAAAACCCAAATTGCGCTGCATAAAAGTCGAGTTTTGCACCCCGTCCCCACATTTTGTACTAAAATTGCCCGCGGAAACCGCTAATTAGTAGGGGGGGAAGCGAAAACACGTAATTTGCGGTTTTTTCGGAGGGGAATTTAGGAAAATGGAACGGGGGGGTGCGAAAATCGGCGTTTTTGAGCGCTAAATTTTTGTTTTTTTTGCCACCCCCCCCCCCCCCCCCCCCCCCCCCCCCCCCCCCCCGACATACCCGTTACTAACTCTCGCCCCGCGACCCCGCTAATCACGTGTTTTCGCTCCGCCCCCACGCTAAATAGCGATTTTTTCTCCCCGCGACCCTGCCATTTTAACTTGTAAATTCAGTGTTTTCGCTCTATGTCAAAGGGAAAAATTTAAATATACTATTGTATTTTTTCCTGTGAAATAAACATATACATGATCCCAATTGTTTTTTCCTGGTGCTCGCAGAAAACACCGGCATCCATTTTACTCAAAACTACTTACAAAAACTAGTAAAAATTAAAAGGGAAAGGGTTGATGACACAGGGATATAAGCCAGCAATACAGGTCATATACCATATTTCGTCTCTGGGGTTGCATAGCGCACATTTCAAAATACACGTGCACTTATATAGAGGATATTTCAGGACGTCTTGTCATACTGAATTTATTAATTAAATGAATTGCATAAAATAATAAAATGCGAGGCTCTATCGAGCATTTATAAATTTTATTCATTCATAACAAGTTTAATTAATCCAGTGTGGGAAGACACAAACGTAATATACTTTTTATCACAAGTAACTTTTTTCTGCTGAAACATCAAAACTTCTTCTTTCTTTAACCTTTTAAAAGCCCAAAGTTAATTCGACCAACGTCTCCTATACTTAAGGGGGAGTGCGACCTTTAAATTTTTTTAGATAGATCTATGAAAAATTAACGGAAAAAAAATTTGAGGATATTTCTGATTTATTCCAGTTTTCCGTTTGGCTCTTATTTAAGCCACATTTGTTTGGTGTACTGTCAAACTTGGCCACTAACGGCACTTTTTGGGCGTCATTTCTTGGCGTCATTTTCATTGTTTCTGTACGGTTTTCAGCATATCCCTGTTTTAGCTGGAGCGGACGCGAATGAAATTTATATATTTTTAAAAAAAATCAAAATTTCGTTTTCTGTGATATAAATTTCGTAAATGATTTATAACGTTCCTTAAGATTATGACGCATTAAAGCATCAGACTTATACAAAACGTAACGTAGAGGTGGTATTTTTAAAGTTACGCTAAAGTTTCGGACGATTTCGGAAAACTTAGAACCAGTTTTCAAAACTTTATCGTAAAAATATACGTTCAATGAAGACATAACTGAAATATATTAAAAAAAACATCACATACACAGAAAATCGAATTATATATAAAAATGAAGTAAACGCAAGTTATTTGGTGGTATTTAAGTTACGCCGATAGTTTCGGACGATTTCGGAAAAAATTGTACTAAGGAGCTTTTGTCGGCAAAATTTTTCGTTAAGTTATACTTTAGTGTTAGCATATACTGAAATATAAGAAAAAAAACAATTCGAATATAATAAAAAATGAAGTCCCTGCTAGTTATGAGCTGTGAACTTTCGGGATTTTTTTAAAATTTTATTATGATTAACTTAGTTAGCTTTTCAGTTTAATGTGTAATTATGATTAAATTACTCCTGTCAGAAAGCGCATCATATGAAGAAAAATGAATTAAACTTTATAAAAATTTTCGATTTAATCGTGGGATTTACGGTGTTCCTTTAGGGCCAGCGCCTACTCCCTGTAAATGGGAAGCCCAAAGGTGCGATGGTATTATGGCTAAGCGCGACAGTACAATGGCGAAAACAACGACAGTACGATAGTGACAGTCTGTTGAACTACCTTGGGAAATCAACTGTTGTGCTTCAACATCGTAGTGTCGCGGTCCGCGAGTCACCATCGAGTTTCACCATCCTAGTGTTGAGTTTACCATATCGAAGTGTCGCGTTTTCGCCAACACACTGCGCAAGTGTATTTTTTATGATGCAAACCCCTGACAACAAATATTTTAACGTTTCATGGCTTGCAATAGAGCTGTTTAAAAAAATTTTTCTTAAAAACAATTAATAACAATTACACGTATTATTATTCATTTTCTAGCTGAGAGGTTAATTTTGAATATAATTTTGTTTAGAAATAACATCCGGTCGGGTGGTATTCGTTTGAATTACACGCTACAGGCTGACATTTATTTTTCAATCCTCATGAAAACAATAAACCGACGGAGACTATTCTTGAACTGTACAACGCAAATAATGTATATAAACAGAAAAAGAGGGTGAAGTGCGACAGTGCGATTGCAAAGCTCGACAGTTCGATGGTGAAACTGCGATGGAGAAGCATGACAGAGCTATGGTAACACTCCGATGGAGAAGCATGACAGAACGATTGGCAAAGTATGACAGTACGATAGTGAAGCGCGACAGTGCGATGGCGAAGCACGACAGTGCAATGGTGACACAAAGCGTGACAGTGCGGTGGTGACATTTCGATCGCGAAGCGCGACTGTAAGATGGTAAAAGCACGACAGTAACAATGGCGAAGCAGTACTGCAAGCACTTCACTATCGCACTCTCACAATTCGCCATCATTTTTTGTTTGGTTGTTTTTTTGATATAAACGTTTTTTTCGGCGACGCCGTCTAAATTCGTTTTCGTTACCTATGCCACGTGACTTCAGTTTGCAAAATCAAACTACTTGATAACGCATTATAGATAATTTTTTCAAAATGGAAGATTTATGCAACACTCTGCCTGTTTGGACAAGAGGGGTCAATTTCTTCACTCTGTTGATGTGCTACGCTGAGTGAGATGTAGACAAAGCGTTTATCCTAAACGACGCTGTTCACGTTTAAAGCTAACTTTGGCTCAGTATGTTTAGCAAGAAAAATTGATATATCTCAAAATGAAAAGTAATTTAATAAATATGAAAAAAAAGCTGTTCAAATCCCAACATATATCAAATTAAAGAAAGAGCTGAATACGGTCTGCGTATTACATGAAAAAGTGTGTGATAAGATCTTTTTTTGTAAGACAATGCTTTTAAAAGATTTCCTTGTTACAATTGTCGTCTGTATATGAAAAGGTTTCTTGCTTTTGTGACTTATTCAGATTGCGTATTAAAATGAGTACTTGTTTGCTTTGATATATTTGTTATAAATTATTTAACTGATTTATTATATATGAATATTTTTCTTTAGTATGGTATGCAAATATTGAACTCAGTTGAAATCTTTTTTATTATATATATACTATATAATGACTGAATCTCATTACACTGAAACGAAGGTACGCTGCATACAGTTTATCTATGGATATGACTATATAGGGTCAAACTTTGCTTATGAAACAGGAATTGAAATAATTACAATTATATGTTTTGCTTACCTTCACTTTTTTATAGTGTGACGTCATTGTCCAAAGATTCATGAATAGCAAATATGCATTTGTTAAAGCGGGATCATTGGCCTATTTAGAAATAAATAAAAATAATAAATAAAAATCCTTTATTGATTTTTTCTCATGTATTCTAATCAAACTTGTTTTGTAGCATCTTTATTGGGCCCGCAGCCCAACTTTGTTCAGCTGGACATTTTACCCCTTTAGGGTTACTAAGCTAAAACTAGAAATCCCTTTTAAATACAGCGTCTCATGAACAGCTTGGTGGATCTTTGTCTACTTGGTCTGGGGCATCATTATAAGGTCCTCTTTCAAATTTATTTATATACGAACTTGGGCCCTATTAAGGACCACTATAGCTAAAAGTAGATATGCCTTTCTTCGCATTAACCACTAAAATGTAAGGGAAATTTTTATCAAACTCGATGTGTAACAATATCGTAAGGTCTCCTGCTATTTTGTTCCCAAATGGGGATAGGGACCAATTTAGCTAAAAATATAAACACGTTTAATGACATCTTCTCATGAACCGCTTCATGAATCTTCATCAAACTACTGCTGTAATTATCCGTCTAAGGATAAACGAACCATTTAAATTGTTAAAGTGCGGTGTTTAGTTTTGCAATTTGAAAAATGTTAGATGAAAGATGAATGTTAGATGAAAAATTCATAAACTTCTTTCTTTATTACAATTCGCCGACCATCATTTTTAAAGATATTTCTTGTTTCCCATTACATATCAGCTGAGCTGCAAATTTCTAACTGAGTGTCAATCGCGATTCTCTGCGACATTATTTATGAACTTAAACACATCTTCTACTGTAACTCGAAATAGCTGAGTGTTGCTTTTCGATCAAACCTTGCCGCTTGTTACACTTTAAAGAGTGCAAATGCAGTTCGACATCACAAAAGCATGGTATGTCTCCTGCAAAACCCTTGACTACAACCAAAGTCGGTATTGTTTTATAATTGCCCTCTTTTTAGTTTTCTTTCTAATATGCAAAGGAAGAAACATTAATTAAGTCAGCAATCGAGTACGAGTTACAAACAGAAAATCAGTGATGAAAAATATAGAGTATTAAAATTCTTTAAACTAAAAAAGAATAAGTAGACAAACTCCGTTTAACAGTAAAATTTAACTTGTGGGTAATTCTTAACCTTTCCTACATACAACAACAATTCGACATCTAAGGCGCACGGTTATGATATTTTACATTGAAAAATCGCCCAGGGATGTACGGTCTCGCTGTCCTTTAGAAAATTTGAAACGGTAACAGTGAGTCAATTATAACACATATTCACATTAAATCCCAATAATGAAGATAATACAAACTTTTAATGATGTTTTAATAGAAGTATTTTCCATTAAAATTACGTATCAATATCGAATGCTAATAAAGATTATTAAAATTTGAAGCAAAAACCAAAAGTTCGCAACTCAAAACCAGCCGGGGCTTTTTTTTTCTACTATTATTCTATTTACTGTATATGTGTTATTTCTTAATTTCAGAATATGCTTTCATTAAACGTATATTTTTACGATAATGTCGACAACATCTTCCATAGTACAAGTTTTCCGAAATCGCCGAAATTTTAGCGCAATTTTAAAAAATACCACCAAATAACTCGCATTTCAGCTCGGGGGTGGGAAACAAATCGTGGTGCTGAAAAAACGAATTCGGTGACATACACTTTTTGTTAATCAAACGCAAGTAAATATATTTGCGCATTTATGATTGAAATTTAAACAAAATTCCTCGCCCTGAAAAAATGTTATTCTCGAAAACGACAATTTTTCGCTAAACTCTACGTTACGCTTTGTATAAGTCTGATGCTTTAATGCGTCATAATCTTAAGGACGTCATAGATCATTCACGAAATTTATCAAAAGAAAAGAAATTTTAAATCTTTTAAAAATGTATAAATTTCATTCGCGTCCGCTTCCAGCTAAAACAGGGGTATGCTGTAAAACCCTACAGAAACAATGAAAAAGACGCCAAGAAATGACGCCCAAAAGTGCCGTTAGTGGGCCCAAATTTGACAGTACAACCCCCTTAAAAAAGACGTCAACGTCAAAGCTTTATTACGTTAGTGTATTATCAATTCATGTAGTGGCTTTATTTCATACCCGTGACATCAAACATGTGAAAAAATATATGTGCAATGTAAATATGTAGGTACCCTGCTTATAAGGACGTGCCGTGTGTATAAATTTAATCGTGCATGTCCATATAAAGCGTGCACATGTATTATACGTGTACTATAATTGCAAGCTTACGTATAGATATACGCTTGCATTAAATTTCCAAATATACAAGCATCAAGAATCAAGCGTGCCGCATAAAATTACATGCGTACAATGGTAAATATGTAGATGTACGCGTAAATATAATATATCCAGAATTTCTCATGCACGCGTTAAATTACACGTGTACGTGCGTATATGTAAGTGCAGCTAGAATGTGCATGCACGCTTAAATATACGTCCACGTGTATATTTTTAAACGCATGCTTTTAAAATATGTGGGTGTTCACGCGTGCATGTAAAAAATATACACCGGACGTATACATTTACACGTGTACACATGTTTTTATACGGCACATATAATATGAAATATGTGCATTTAATCATCGACCCAGAATGTTTATTTTTCTCTGACTTTTTTCTGACTTTCTAAAATTCATTTTTCACTGACTAAATTATCAAGATATCCCTGACAATTCACTGATCTAAAAAACAGCATTTCGTCTGACTTTTCAAGGGAAGTGACAACCCTGTAGCAGGGTATTGGTTGGCTAAGGAAATGTATCATCTGGGAGTTTGTCAACAAGCTGCCACAAAGTAAGGGCCATGACTCCTGGGAAAATCATTTAAAGAAGGTTTAGTCCATTAGTATTAACCTAGGTTTGTAAGTGTACATTCAATGCATGTGTACGTTCAATGTGAGAGAATTAAACCATTCTAATAACACTCTGATAAGCTTTCATGGGCATTGTTGTAAATAAGGGTTTTAAAGAACTTGACAGATCATACGGAGAACAAGTGATATAGTCATTTACTACTATAAAATAACATTTTTAAAGACATTTGAAAAAGGCAAACGCAGTAACGAACCCATTTTGTGAAAAAAGGGATTATGAAACAGACTCTGATCCAGGGCACGGTTTTCCAGAGGGTCCGTGTCCACCCCCTCCCCCCGGTCGGCTGAGAGGTGAACTACATTTTTGTATATTCATCAAAGTTTCAGTCAAAATTTAAAATTAATTATGCACCAAAAGCCACCATTTCATACCTTTTATTTCAGTCTTTTTAGTTGGAGGTACCCCTCCACTCTATGCACCTTGCCGATTTTTAGCTATGCCCCAATTCAAATATTTTTAATACGGGTCCGGAAAGCATCCCTTAGAAAATGAGTCTTCCTGCACGTTTCAAAGTCAATATTTGCTTCCCAAAACGTGTTTTACTACATCGCGTTCATTTTATATCTATGCTTCTATGAGTGATACCTCTGTAAATGCAGATCGCTTATCAATAAATATAGTCTTAATTCTCAATAAATAAGAAGAACTTTATTGTTGCCTTTTAAAGTTTTCCCAAACAACTACCCTTTACGTCAATTTCAACATAGTCACATCTTCCCCTCAGTTACAAGTATTCAACATGTCATTCTACATCTTTTTTTATCTTCTGCAAAGTTTGCAAATTCACACCTACATTTATATTTCCTATAGGACTCTCCATATACCCAAATGGTACGTATAAAATTTCCTGTAGGGCCCCATAGTAAACCTGTTTTTTCTTCTTCAATTTTTAATATTTTAGAAAAGCGTTTCTATCAATAGAAGTGAAAATAACAAAGCAAATTTGTTTTAAATGTTTAGACTCGGTTGATTTCCAGTTAAATAAAGAAGGAAATCAAGCTCTGTATATTCTGCGATAAACAATGGTTGACGCGCAGACCGGGAAGAGAGCATTATGACGTCAATTTTAACATCAAATTTGCCCCATGACGTACTATACATTTCTCCCGGGTAAAAAAAGTCAAGCATAATTTTAAATAAAATATGTCAATGAGCATGTTGGAATGACAACAGTCAAGGCCTTTTTGATTTATCGTCTGATTTACCACGATTCATCGTTCAGATGCTTCGTATTTAACCGCTCGGGCTAACGCCCCCCCGTGGTTCAATTCCTACGCATCTGAACTCTGAACCGTGGTTTAAAACAGACGATAAACCACTCGAAGGGCCCTTTATTATTTGTTAAATGAAAATTCTCTTTCTTTGAACGATTTTCTTATTCAAAAGACTGTTTCTAATTTATATAAATCAGGAGTCGCTACTTTTTACTTTCCCTGACTTCCAAAAATTACTATTTTGCAGGACTTTTCAGATCTGTGCCAACAATGCAAGGGCGTACCTTGTTTTTAAAATGAATGTGTAGGGCCCAGTATTAGGTGAGTCTGGGGGGGGGGGGGGGGGGGGGAGGGTATCCCCCCTCCCCGGGAAAAAATTTAGCACTAGTGTCGAAGGTGCGATTTGGCGATATTTAGTCCAAATAATATGTTTCTAGGCCATTAAAATCAAATACAATTTACTTGGATTTATCATTTATAAACCATTCCATATGTTACTTTAGATTCCAATAAAAAAAGCCAGTCAAATGACAATCACTGCCTGAATTGTCTTTTCTTTAACATATTCGTTTTCTAGTTTTCCAGTTACCCCACCTCCCTCCCATCCAATTTATTATATTTTTGGCATTTTTATGGGAAAGATTGTAGGCCGTTATACCAGCTACGCCCATGCAATGTGTTCAAATTGCATGGCTCGACTTTAAATACATGGATTAATTTTGATATGCCCCTGTATTCTCCAGTACTGTGTGCCAAATACCACTGCATCAATATTCATTTAATATTTTATTTTTCAAGATCATGTATACTAATGTTTTTAATTTTCTAATAGATGCCTGTCACCATAAGAATGCGACATGTGAATCTAACATTAAATGTAAAAAGTCAGGTCCTAAGCGTGTCGAACGGTACAGTCGGTGAAATGGGGCCAAAAACAAAACTTACTCGATTTCTTTTAAAGATTTTTTAACGTCTCCCAGTCCAATTTCGTCCAAATATCGTCCATACTGATTTTGAAAACACAAAACAAGAAACTGACTATAGATCTTTAGTCTAGAACTTTCCCTTTATATGTAGATCTAGGTTTAACACAATGAAAAAACTAGACAGAAATTGTTATTACTTAAAGCGTACGATACACATACTGTACAGGATATGAAATCTTGAAGTTGCTATATTTTCCTTATTTTCTCTAAAATAAATAAATAAAAATTTCGTAGAATGCCTACCTTTCTAAAATCCACCTATGTCTATACCCTGTCTATGCATCCCTCTCCCGTCATATCGATGTGTAATGATGACAGGGCGAAAACACGATGATTAGCGCTGCTTAAACTTCGTCTTTTCGCACCGCGCCCTCGACATTCCCGTTACTAAATCTCGACTTTTCGCCCCGCGACCCCGCTAAACAGCGAGTTTTCGCCCCGCGTCCCCGCCATTTTAACCATCTTAATCCTCGTGTTTCCGCTCGACGAGTCGCGGTGCGAAAAGTCGAAATGGCACAAACAGCCACATAGATTAATTGCAATGCTAACACTTACAAAACGAAAATGCAAAAGTCGCGCTGCGAAAGATCGAAATTAGAGAAATAAAATGGGGGGGTCGCGGAGCGACAAACCGCTTATTAGCGAGCTCGCGGGGCGAAAAGCGAAATTTAAGCATTACAGTGGCGAGGGCGCGGAGCGAAAACTCGCTAATTGTCGGAGTCCGGGGCGAACAGTCGAGATTATAACTAAATTTGGGGAGGGCGCGGGGCGAAAACACGATAATTAGCGCTCTTCAAACGTCGATTTTCGCACCGCGCCCGCGCCATCAGAGTTTACTAAATGTCGACTTTTCGCCCCGCGACCCCGCTAATTATCGGGGTTTTCGCTCCGCGCCCCCCCGCTAAATAGCGTGTTTTCGCCCCGCGCCCCCGCCATTTTAACTTGTTAATTCTCGTGTTTTCGCTTGGCGGGGTCGCGGGGTCGCGGGGCGAAAACGCGAAATGGCAGAAATCAGCCACCATAGTAACGTCATTATACAATTTAAATATCTGATATATAATGCCCTGATTTCATATATGAACAATTTCCACATATTATCTAAGTAATTATGAAATAAATATATTTGTGAGTATAGTGTGCTAGGTTTAGATACCACATACTTATAAATGTGCAAGTAGAAACGGTATGAATGCCACTAAATACCTGAGCGTTTGTCTGGAACAAACGGCTGTTACTATATAGATCATAATAAATTGTGATTGCAACACACACAGTTAGTTTATATGCTTAGCGAAAACAAAGATGTTTGATGTTTTTAGATTTAAATCAAAATCTAATGAAGAAATGCTTATGTAAAAGATGAGCTTAGTACATCTTTAAAGGAAAGTGGAATGAATCGAAAGTTGATAAATAGAGAATATTACGTCTTTTCTTATTCAGATTAATAAAAGCAGTTGAATGAAATAATAAGCTGCGAGACTCTGTCAGCATTTAATCAATTCCATTTAACGAGTTTAATAAATTCAATATGAAAAGACACAAATGTGATATTCTTTTTACTACATGTAAGCTTATCATACATCACAAAATTTCTTCTTTCTTTCAAAGACCAAGTCAATTCAACCAATGTCTCTTATACTTAAAACGTTTACGTCAACGTCAAAGCTTTATTACACTAGTATAATAGCAAAATTATGTAACGGATTATTTCACTTCCAAAAACTGCTTTTACAAGTGGAATATTTCACGATTCCTTCTGTATGAGTGAACAGGGAATTCTACAGGGAAAGATGATACTCAGCCCTTTTACTTACAGGAAAAGTAACTGCGGGTAATCACGATATTTTTGGGAAATACATACCTATTTCATTGCGCCTTTTCTACGTTGGTTGATTCTTAGTCATTCCGCAAGAATGACAATTTGAATATGTCGTATACAGTCGCGTTCTCACCTTGTCACAGAAACTATGTACTCGACACTTACACGTACGAAACCATCCACACATCTACTGCAACTGTTCGTGGTTATAACTACCGAATAGCATTTACAAGTTGGAGTCTGTGTACTAAATATTCAACATTAGGAAATACAGAACTGAAATACTTTTTACACGGGTTATATATTTGAGTAGACGACTCAAGAGTTGTATCCCAGCAGAGTCAGATAGCTAATAATAATATACAGTAACCTAATCAGGGTGTCTATATTAAACAAAAAACATTGTGAAAGGTCTTCATGCTTTCTTTACTGTTTACAAATTGTGATTTCTAGAAAGACACTTGCGATAGCAAGACTTCCTTTAAAGGAGTGTTATGAAAATTCTTCAAAAGTGATATGTTATTTTTGCTAAATAACTAAAGAATGCTTTGGTCTAAGATCACATTTGATATTGAGGTTAAGGTTAGGGTTAGATGACCAGAACATTCGAGAGTGAAATCAGAAGCCCAAACAATTGCAAATATTTCACAACCAAGTCGTTATACCTATCATGAAAAGTGTTCTCGCAAAGTGTCTGCAACAGACTGGACTAAAATTGCCAATAGATTCTAAAAAGACAGTTACAATCGCAACCATGGACTCCAACACCAATACTGTTCCATAAAATGTTGAGACCCTATGAAACCTATTAATCCTTACAACCGGAAATGAAACACTAAAGATAAGGAAAGACAGCGGCTTATTTGCAGGAACACATACTAATTAGTACTGTAAATTAATATGGATGCCCAAAACTACTGTGCAATTCAACGCGATGCGATTATGGGACGCCAAATTGGTACAGAATAATGTTCATGTAGTGAAGAAAATGAGTTTTGTTCAATTACAGGCAACAACATTATCGATATTGTCATGTATACAACACCTTTAGATAGTTAAAAGCACAAACCAGAAGCTACAACACTATTGGAATATCATGGTATTTGTAAATTGTGATGGTATAGCACATACAAAACTACAAATCAAATATATTCAACAACAAAATACTCAGTCTGTAAAAATAAAGTAGGTGAGATAAGATATATTTTGATTATTACACATCATGTAATTGCGTATTTATTTCATTATTATTATTACATTAACAACAAATATTCCAGGATGAAAAAAAGTTAATAATATTAAATTTTGCTGTGTAAATTAAGTTAATTTTAAGATACAAAAGTTATATTTTCTGACTTGGTCGCCATTTTGAAGACGTCATAGATCGGTCCAATCGCGGGACTCAGACTGGCAACATGTCTTTTTGTGACCTCCAGACATTGCTTATTAAAAACTGTTTAGTAGCCATTATTCTTTTTCCCCGATGGCACGGGATTCCCGTTCTGCAAAAGCTAATACGGTGAAGGTGACATACGGATTAGTTAGCAACACATTTCATGTGCATATTTCAGCCAATAAAGACACCTTAATTCATCTTAACATTTCAAACTTATGTTTTAAAGCTTTAACACTTATACGTCCAGGGTATTTCAATACTTTTTAATATATCATTTATGCGAAGTGTAGGTATTTATTACAAAATAAATATTTGGATAAATCTCACACCAGAAGTAGAATGTTTCGTGTACTAACGTGTTCAAGAACACAATTAAATCCGTGTTAAAGACCACCTGTGAAAAGAGACCACATTGTTCTGAAGAACAGGAGATCCATTTACCTTTTAAACTTTTACATTGTATAGTAACCTGTGAAGAAAGACCACCTGTGAAATAAGACCACATTTTTGCTCTCCCTTGGATGGTCTTTATAAACAGATTGACTGTACAGTCGACATCGTACTTGCGACCACCTCTATTAAGCGATTTTTGTATTAAACGACCAGTCAAAATCCCTCCCGAACGTTTTCAATATATAAATTCATTCCATTAAACGACTTTTTTATTAAACGACTAGCGACCACATAAATGTAGTCCCGACAGGTAAAATATTCGACAAAAGTATCTATTAAGCGACCGGGTACCAAAATTCTACTGGGCATTTCTTCATATGTGTAATTAGCGAGTACGTTTTGCACGTGACTGAATGCAATTAACCTTTGTATCAGTCGAACTGACAAACAATCTAGCCATAAATTTCACGGTTTGTGGACTTGGAAAAGTGTTCACGATGTTAAAACAGATTTTAAAACCAGACATGTATGTTCATAATAAATACAGTTACATTAACAGTTAAAAGTAACTTTCCTTTTCATTGGACTGAAATTCATTAAGAGACCATTCCATTAAGAGACCACTTCTTAGCAGTCCCTTGGGTGGTCTCTTAATACAATGTCGACTGTATTTCTTTTAGTTTCAATCTGCCGACGTTTATCAAAGCCTTAAACTATCAATATCTGCAATCCTAATAATAAATTATGGTAGCTTACTTAACTTTGTAGTATTTAAGAAATAGCCCGACTGTATTGCAACGTTATCGGAGAATGTGATTATCTAAAGTAATATTACTTCGTTTCATTTGAGCTTCGGCTATAGATTGTTGCTTTTTATAACGAAGAAAAATGCTGGAATATTTTGTACTGTCAATTTTCATTCACCTCTCATTTGGATCCTGCCCTATCGGTAGATGTAACTGGTTTCCGTGGGAGTCTTGGTCAAGTTGCAGCCGAACATGCAGTGGTGGTTTACAAAGTAGATTAAGATGGATCTGTTGTGAAAGCAGTTTGGCGAACGATATAGATGCATGTCTTGATAACTGTAGGATAAGCCACTCTACATATGTCAATGATGGTCGTGAAATTGCAGTTTGCAATCCGTACTGTTATAATGGAGGTACTTTTGTACAAAGAGGATATTGCACTTGCCCTGACGTATATTATGGAACTTGTTGCGAACAACGTAAGTCCTTTTGTTGTCATGATTTCTATAAAACACTGTCTAGGGCCAATGTATGCGTTTAACATTTCAATAGTATTTTACTGAATTGTTTAGTATGCATGTTACTGGGGAAAAAATACTGAAATAAAAATTCAGAGAAAGTGACACTTTTCCCTTTGTTATACAGGTTATTTCTTTTTTTCTTGAAAATCACATTTGGTACATTGTAACTGTTTTTAAAATTACTTTGTCTTGTTATGGGTGTCATTTGTGTCAAGCTATTCAAAATCCAACATCCCTCTAATAAGTTACACGCCGAACATGATTATGCGAACACACAGACAGACGCCTGCACATGCACCCGGACAGGGTAAACAATATATGTCTCGCATCCATTTTAATGGTAGGGACATATAAAATTACTTCCATTAGCGTGGTCTTGAAAGTTCATAACATTTCAACCAGCGAGCCCGACCGCTTAGCTCAGTAGGTAGAGCGTTGGTCTACAGATCGCGGGGTCGTGAGTTCGATCCTCGGGCGGGGCGTATGTTCTTCGTGACTATTTGATAAACAACATTGTGTCTGAAATCATTAGTCCTCCACCTCTGAATCAAGTGGGGAAGTTGGCAGTTACTTGCGGAGAACAGGTTTGTACTGGTTCAGAATCTAGGAACACTGTTCAGGTTAACTGACTGAAATACTGTTGAAAAACGGCGTTAAACCCAAAACAAACAAACAAAAACAACCAGCGAAACTTCAAAATAACTGCAGCCTAACATAAGTAACTTGAATCATACTTACATAGCTTTCTATTAGCTTAATATCTATAAAACATCTCTAAAATGTCATTTGTTTAAACTGAATAACTATTTGAATTAATCTCAGCAGATCACAGAGGAATTATACAAAATGAGTGTATGTGCATCAACAGAAGAATCAAGATATTAAAACTGGAATAAAAATGAAATAAGATAAACTATAGCAAACAGTAACATCTATAAAGAAACTAAATAATTTAAATAGGCCATAAATCAATTTAATAATTTTTTAATCAATCAAATATCAATTTATTATTATAAGGTCACAGATACTTTTTCTCTTGTTATAAGAAACTTCAGAGAGGACCTTACTAGAATGCTTGATGACGATTCTTCAGGTAGTTCATGAGAAGTGGTCGTTTAAAAGGTCCGTTTAATTTGTAAAGCGAAACAATTGGTATAAATTTAAGAGAAGAACTTTCAAGGATGCTACACAACAAACATCTTGAAAGGTAGTAGCTTAAAGGTCTTCTGACAACCACTTAAATCAATCAAAGGAAACCTTTTGAAATTTCTTGAAAGAAGACGTGACAAAGATGATAAAAACCAGTTTTGGTGATGATCCTTCAAGCAGTTTCTTGAAATGCCTACTGGGTCAATGCTTATTTGAGTCATTACTTTTCTTCGATTCATATTACTATTAGATATGATATTACTTACATATCTTGCCTTTTATTTCTGCAACGTATATCATGTATTCGCCAGATCAGAATAATATCTATTTAAAATGTTCAGTAACATTTTAACATTGCAGAGATTAAGAGTGAGCGTGAGTGTACAGTAGATTTAATTGATTTATTCTTTCACCAGCCGTTCCAAAGCAACGCCCTGCTGTGTCACTTTGTTCTTTTGATTTTTCATACGTTGCATGTGTTACGTCAGCTTTACATTTCGGAAAGCAAAAACAGCCTGCATAATCTACATGTAATCTTGTGGTTTTTTTGGGGGGGACGTTGGGGTGGTTTCATAATTGTAACATTATCGTATACTGTTATCTGCAATATTTTGTTTTTATCGCAATATCTATTATAATAATTATTATCAAAAGAGAATTATTAAGGAGATGACATGAAACATGCTAAATAAGTACTACTTTTTTGTTATGTTAATTTATACACAATCTACGCAATCATTCGGTACCTCATTATTCATTGATCGTATATCGGGTTTACTTAATCAACGTTCAATGTGCATTATTTCATCACGAGTGGGAACCTGGGTAGAACCACCGACCTTCCGTAAGCCAGCTGTATGACTTCCTTACATGAAGGATTCAACACCTTGAGTGAGACTCGAAACCACTTTGGAGAGGGACAAGTGATTTGAAATCAGCGGCCTTAACTACTCGGTTACGGAGGCCCCTAAAATATTATTCTGTTGTTTCAGTTTGTCCAAGTATTGAGAACTGCAAGAGGGGATACTGCACTTCTTCATCGAATGTAAACTGTCACGAATGTTTCTACGACAAAACATTTTACAAAAGAACTTATTCAGATACAAAATGTGAACGTAAGTAATATGCATTTGAATGCCTGTTAGTATATGAAAACACTAATCAACTCTTTTTAATGATTAAACGCAACCAATAAAAATGAAAACTTCCAATGGTTGTCATATGGAAATGAAGTATGCTGTATCCACTTCCTTAAATTGTCTTTGAAGTTAGCTTTTTAGATAATACATACCGTGAACGCCTTGAGAGGTGCCCTCTGGAAACCGGAAATAATCTGTTAGTTTATGAGTCCGGAATGTGTTCCTTCTATTGACAAAATAACGCACTAAATTTTGACGTTTCCATTTGATCCAATGCTTGTCATTTTCAGGAAGGTTCCAATGTAATACGTAAATTATGTGCATATGGTGGTTGGTATAAGTATTTCAATATAAAATCCTAATCATAAGATAGAGCTTCTATTATACAAATGGGAGAAAGTACTTTAAACAGTTTCAAATTTAGCATCTGCATTTTGCGTCCTACGTATATGACTTTGTTCATAATATTACAATGAATTTCAAATACTTTCCATGGCAAGATGATCATGAATAAAAGTTCTGAATATATCATACACAGACATGCGGTAACACATGCATACTGGCTGTTGTTTTCACACAATTGATTGTCCTTATCATCATTTACCATCATGTTTAATACATGTGTGTATTAAAGGTATGTGCTCATGGAACAGTCACTACTGCTGGCCAGGCGAATGCTCCGAGGAACTCACACGAGAATGTACCTGTGCGAGAGGCTTTAAAAGGATAAGAAATACTAGAGAAACTTCCTGCCAACCGGCGAAGGTCCCTTCCATTCTTACATGTAACTCGGTAGCTGTTGGTCCTAAAGGCGAGAAAAAAAGGGCTCTGAGCAATGGAAATTCCACGACATGTCAATATCTAACCGATATGTATGGCAAATTTCAGCTGTCATTATTTGAGTTCGTTATGGCTGCAGAATATACAGTTGACATAACAGGTTACACAAAACCTAGTTTTATCATGGAATCAAACTTTGGCATTACTGATACTACAATAAATGTGATCAAAGTATCAGTCAGAGGTAAGATACAGGAGTGTATACTACTATTAAGTTATTTGTGTAGTACTAATATCTTGTTGCGCTTAGCAGTACAAATGAGGGTGCACATTTACTTAATAAGACTAGTTTCGATGCTGCCGAATGGTTCGTTCTGGTTCAACATTTACATATATACCCAAATCTCTGTTTGATATAAAAATCTGTCGACGTATCGATGCAATCCAAATATTATATCAGCTTAACCTTTCAGGAAAGAAAATCAGCCAGTGTAAGCCACATGCAATATTATGCGTTTTAATTGGCTTTGACAAATGTTACATTATCTTATATTGTTGCCTGTAATGTTTTATTTTCATTGCACAAACTATTACAGTTATTAAAAGGGAATTATTAAGAAGCTGACATGAAAAAGGCTTCATACTTCTAAAAGAAACTATATGTGACGTACGATTTTGTTATGTTGATAATTTCATAATAAATACAGTTATTTGATACCTCATTATTTATTGATCGTATTTCGGTTTTACTTATTCAACGCTCAATATACAGTTATATACTAATCGAAACTTATAACAACTCCTCGACATTTTTGTGATATCATTGATAATTCTAACAATACATATATTAAATGTCCTAAACATTTAGACAAATGCGTTGTCCATAACACACTAAACTTTTAACAAAATCCAAAAGGGTACAGAGTGGTTGACATTGACACTGCATGTGTAAAGACCATCTTAACGAAAAGGGAATAGTGAATTTGGTTGACAAGTGATCTCTTCAATGGGAAAAGAAAGTAGTGGCTGGCCTTTATGAGGTGGCTTTTATTCGGAGATGGTCTTTAGCACAGGTTTGACTTATCAGTATTTCCACCTGGGGTCTTTAAACGCAAAACGCTTGGAAATCGATTTTGCAAACTCGATTGCAAAAGTGTGCACTCCTTTTTATTCTGTTTTAATGATTAAAACCAGTAAATATAAATAAATCGTTTTCACATGTTAAATTTACGACAACCTTATCAGTTACGATAAAACAGCATTTATTTTGTCAAGTCGTTTATCTTTCATTTCAAATGAATACTATGCATTTCATATAGATATTGTATCAGAAGGATATCTCGACAATTAAATGTAGTGCTTCCTTGTAAGCATTCAATTTTCAACCTCTCTAAAATATCTACAATCAAACGTACTTACTACCTCTTTTAAACTTGATAAAATTGTTAATTTTTGGTTCTTGATAACACTGTTTGTAATAATTTATTCTCATGGTTGGAGACAGCTATTTGTACACCATTCATTTAAAAAGAAAGTAAGCAAACAAATCGTGATATAACTCCATATTTAACTTGTTTTAAAACCCACCAAGCTACTATATCATATTTCATTTTGATATTTAAGAAGCAGAGGAGAAATATCAAGAAATGGCTAAAGTATGGGATCGTCTCAATTGCCCTAAAAACTGTTTTTCGATTTGTTTAGATAAAGGGATTTAAGAGGTGACTACAAATCAGTTAGAGAAAATTGGCCTTTTGGAATCCTGTTTTCCTAATCTGTCTTTCATTAGAGCTATTTTTTTTTTCTCTTTTTCCACGGATTTACGCGAATATAGATTGTCAATAAATTGTCCAAAAATTGGTATTGTCTTCCTATAATATATGAAAATAAAAAATGTACATAAAATAACGACAAAGTTTACAGAACTTTTTTCTTTAGTATTTCCCGTACAACCGTAACAGACATCTTTAAAGTTTATTGTATAGTCAATATTTTTAGTTCTGACGAAGTTTACTGAGTTTATTTCAAAACAAAAATTATACGTGTTGATACTCCCGAAACAAATGCTCAGTTTATTAGCTTAAGAATATGCAGTAAATGTTCTCTATAATCAAAAACATGTTGAGCAAGTTCGCAATACATTACTACGAAAGACCGGTGGTGACAAGAATTCATGATTTCTGAGTATGAATTCGTGAAGTAGAAACCATGAAGTATTCCAATGAAATCGAGAATTCTTGACGTGGTATACTTGAAATCATGAAATCGTGAATAATTGAATTTTTGACATAAAATAAAGAAATCGTGAATTTATGAAGTTGTGAATTATTGAAAAATTGAATAATTAAAATGTTGTAATTGTGAAATTCTGAATTATTGAAATTCTGAATAATAGAAATCGAGAATTCTTGAAATTGTGAATTATTGAAAAATTGAAATATTGAATTAGGAAATCATGAAATCGTGAATAACTGAATTCTTGAATTTTTGACATGAAATATGGAAATCGTGAATTTATGAAGCTGTGAATTATTTAATAATTGAAATCTTGAATAACTGAAATGTTGAATTTGTGAAATTTTGAATTATTGAAATCCTGAATAATTGAAATCGAGAATTCTTGAAATAGAGAATTATTGAAATATATTGAATTATTGAAAAATTGAAAAATTTGAATTTGGAAATTGCGAATAATTGAACTTCAGGAATTCACGAATTCATGAACTCAAGATTTCACGACTTTTGCGTGAAACTTGTAAAATGTGAATTATTGAACTTCAAGAATTCACGAATTCATGAACTCAAGATTTCACGACTTTTGCGTGAAACTTGTAAAATGTGAATTATTGAACTTCAAGATTTCACGATTTAAAGAATTCACAAATTCAATATTTCATAATTTTTGCGTGAAATTTGGAAATCGTGAATTTGTGAAATCGCGAATTATTGAACTTCAGGGTTTTACGATTAAATGAATTCACGAATTCAATATATCACAATTTTTGCGTGAAATTTGGAAATCGTGAATTTGTGAAATCGCGAATTATTGAACTTCAAGGTTTTAAGATTTAAAGAACTCACGAATTCAATATTTCACAATTTCTGCGTGAAATTTAGAAATCATGAATTTGCGAATTATTGAACTTCAAGAATTGAAGAATTCACGATTTTTGCGTGAAATTTGGAAATCGTGAATTATTGAACTTCAAGATTTCACGATTTCGAGAATTCACGAATTCAATATTTCACAATTTTTTGCGTGAAATTTGGAAATCTTGAATTTGTGAATTATTGAACTTCAAGAATTCAATAATTCACGATTTCAAGAATTCACGACTTCTGTGTGAAATTTGGAAGTTGTGAATTTGTGAAATCGTGAATTCTTGAACTTCAAGAATTCACGACTTGAAGAATTCACAAATTCAAGAATAAACGATTTTTATTTGAAATTTGGAAATAAATTTGTGAATTATTGAACTTCAAGAATTCATGAAAGCTCGATTTCAAAAATTTACGCATTTTGCTTAAAATTTGGAAATTGTGAATTCTTGAATTATTGATGTTCAATAATTCACAAATTCACAAATTCCAAATTTCACGCAAAAAATCGTAAATTCCTGAAATCGTGAATTCTTTAAATCGTGAAATTTTGAAGTTTTATAATACACGATTTCCAAGTATCACGCAAACATCGTGAATTCTTGAAATCGCGAATTCATTAATTTTTGAAGTTCAATAGTTCACAAATTCACGATTTCCAAAAGTCACGCAAAAATTGTGAAATATTGAATTCGTGAATTCTTGAAATCATGAAATCTTGAAATTCAAGAATTCA
Organism: Mercenaria mercenaria; assembly: GCF_021730395.1. Taxonomy (NCBI): domain Eukaryota; kingdom Metazoa; phylum Mollusca; class Bivalvia; order Venerida; family Veneridae; genus Mercenaria; species Mercenaria mercenaria. Next base: position 26,981,321 of record NC_069364.1, on the reverse strand, counting down.
CGATTTCACAAATTCACGATTTCCAAATTTCACGCAAAAATTGAGAATTCCTGAAATCGGGAGTTCTTGAAATCGTGAAGTTCAATAATTCACGATTTCCAAATATCACGCAAAAATCGTGAATACTTGAAATCGTGAATTCATGAAGTTCAACAGTTCACAAATTCACAATTTCTAAATTTCACTCAAAAATCCTGAATTCTCGAAATCTTGAATTCTTAAAATTCAATAATTCACATTTTCCAAGTTTCACGCAAAAGTCGTGAGTTCTTGATTTCATGAATCCGTGAATTCTTAAATTCCTGAAGTTCAATAATTCGCGATTTCTAAATTCGCGATTTCTAAATTCAATATTTCAATATTTCAATAATTCAAAATTTCAATAATTCACAATTTCAAGAATTCTCGATTTCAATTAATCAGGATTTCAATAATTCAGAATTTCACAAATTCAAGATTTCAATTATTCAATAATTCAAGATTTCAATTATTCAATAATTCACAATTTCAAAAAAATCTCGATTTCAATTATTCAAGATTTCAATATTTCAGAATTTCGCTAATTCAATATTTCAATTATTCAATATTTCACAACTTCATGAATTCACGATTTCCGTATTTCATGTCAAAAATTCAAGAATTCAATTATTCACGATTTCATGATTTCACAAATACCACTTCAAGAATTTTCGATTTCATTTAAATACTTCATGATTTCTGCTTCACGAATTCATACTCAGAAATCGTGAATTCTTGAAATTGAAATGTCACCACCGGTCTTTCGTACATTACGCCTTGTTGTTTATTATGACTAATTCCCTTCATAGAACAGTTGAGGTCGTTTTTCTAACATGTTACAAAAATGATATTTGAAAGTTATAACGCAAGTGAACATGGCAATACACGTTTGTTTTTATTTCTCCTATTTCTCCTTATTTCTTCTAGAGTTAATTAAAATTCAAGACAATGGCACATGTTTTATCACCCAATCGTGATCACTATCATGAAAAATCTTATTCCTCCCTCAGATTGCTTACATTAAACAAGATTGAAACAATTACATAGATATTGACATGTATATGTCACCTTCAAACAGTTTAAAAGACAACTAAAAAGCTACTTCAGTACTGGAATATCATGGTATTAGACATGGAACACAATATGCAACACAATGAATCTCTGTTGAAAAAAAATGTGAGGGGAGAGACATATTTTAATTATCTTACAACCTTTATTTATTGACTTCAATATTGTTATGACAGTGACAAAACAATCTTCCAGAGTATAAAAAAATATAATGTTTAATTTTGCGGTTAATTGTAAGATAGGCAAAGTTATATTTACAAAATTAGACACCATTTTGTCCAAGTCATAAACTGATCACGTCGCGGAATTCTAACCAGCGATATGTATTTTGTGACCTTCAGACATTGCTTAACAGTTTGGTATATGACATCATCAAGGGCGTAGCTGGTATATGACATCATCAAGGGCGTAGCTGGACCGGAATGAAAAATACGCACCATCGCTAGGGAGCATGCTCTCCTGTGATTTTATTTAGCTATACAACAGGTGTGTTTTTGATGTCTCGCCCTATGAAACATTTTATTTACAAAAATAATATATGTACAGATACCGATTATTCTTACATGTATCTGGCAGGATTGTAACTCATTTGATGTTTATATAAAATCTTCCAATGAAAAACCGTAAATCGCCATGACTAGAGTAGGAGTTCAGCATTAATATGGGAGGGTGACAACAGTACTATTTATTTCAGAAAATATGTTTATGTTATATTCGTATATTCGTGCCTATAAAAATGTTCATAATATCTTCTCTTTTTGACTTTTCGATAACATTAACGATAAACTGAATGTGTTTGTATATACATATTAATAACTAAGTAGTGTATCACAGTGTAAACAAACGCGATCTCATCTAGGATTTCCTTGTACACTATATAGTACATATATTACACCAACATTGTCGCAATAAAATTGTTAAATATTAGTCAGAAAAGGGAAGATTTTCAATCCTTGTTTTTTCCATATAAATGTATTTAAAATGCACTAAGAAACGACTTGAACATGTTAATATACTAATTTGTTCAATTATGCACATTAATACTAAATTTCGAGAAAGATTAGAGATAAAGAATATTGACATTAATGCATGCCGTCTAACAAAATGCAATTGACTACACACAGTTTTCAAATACTCAAAACATTCATGCGATATCTATATATTAATAATAAATTTTCTCATAATAATATTTCAGAAACAAGGTTGCTAAGATATTAATATATTAAAAGTCAATTCAATCGCCCAATAATACTTATATAATGTACTCGTTATAATAAGTTCATTTTTCAATATTATTCTTTTTGAAAGTGATGCCACTCTCAAATCATGACTTTATTTTGATATCATAATTTATTCACTTTATTGATTGGATACACTTATGTGAAATGCAAAAAAAACGGGAAAGATAAAGATAGATAAACTTTTTTACACATTACAAATACTTCAACTGTCCGGTTTTGTTTCGTTTACAGGTCATTTACGAGTGTCATTCAATATATAATGCAAACAATCACATAAATTCTTAATTACAATATTAATTGTTCAACCCTTGTCATAAACCTTCAAAGAAAATTCCTTGTGGTCAATGACAGACTTCCGCCTTTTCGGCAGGTCTTCTATTCCCGTTGCTAGGCAACTACAGCATACACCCTAACCTACTCGGCCACGGCAGTTTCAATCTCATTTAAGTCAGCAAATTGAATTCCCCTCATATTCTGTTTAAGCCTCGGGAATAAGTCGTAGTCACAGGGGCTAATGTCAGGTGATTATGATGGATTATCAAGCGTTTCCCACTCAAAATCCGCAGTCTTTGATGTTACGCTCTGAGAGGTGTGTGGGGTTGCGTTGTCATGAAGTATGATTGGTCCGGCTTTTAAAAGTTTTGGGCACTTTTTACGCATTGCTGGTCTCAAGCATTTTTAATATACTCCATGTAGTATGCACCGTTGACAGTTTGATCGACCGGAACCTTATGACTTGTCACAACTCCACGAATATTATACGCGAATATCATCAGTTGCTTGATATTCCATTGAACCCGACGGAACTTTGCTGGCCTGGGAGAGTTCGGAGTATGCCACTACTGATTGTCGTCTCATTTCCGGCTCGTAAGATCCACGTCTTATCTATTGCTATAATTTTGAAATTTAGAAAGTTCCATCCTTCTACATTTAAGCGCGAAAGCAAGTTTGTAGCGATTGTTAAGCGACGTTTTGCCTGTTCTGACGCCAGAAGAGGGGGCACCCACCGTGCGGAAACCCTGTGCATTTTTAAGCTTTTTCGTTAACTCGAATGAACAGAGCCAACACTAATGTCCACTTCCTGGGCTATTTCTTCAAATGTAAGTCTTCTGTCTGTTTCCAACAGTTCTCCCGCCTGTTCTATATTGTATCTGTCCGTTGCACTGATATTCCGTCCAGCATGCTGCTGGTCTGTTTTACTGTAATTCTGCCGTTCTTAAATTCAATAACCCTTCCCGCTACTTGAGAATATGAAGGAGAGCATTCGCTGCAAGCTTCTTGTAAGGCAATAAAAAATTCCCTGGCACTCTTGTTTCGGCGGCACTCGATTTATATGTAACTACGTTGGTCTTGTGAAGTTACCGCGTCCATGTTGTTTTGAGTGACGTCAATGGAAGGTGCGCTCTGATGACGTCATGGACGTTAATTTCCCTGAAAAAAGGAACTGACGTAAATGACCCCTCATCCAAGCTTTAGTGAAGGATGAAGGGCATTATTGGAGTATGGCCGGAGGCCGAGCATGTATACACTAGCATATCTGACATCGATTATGTTCGGCTTTTTTAAAAAAACAAAAATCAAACACAACCGGAAGTGATAACCGGAAGTTCTGAACAGGTGGCCATCATAATTTAAAGCCCTTGTTTTGTTGCACAAGACGCAGTCGTCAAGGGTGGGCTGACATTACAATATAAGAATATAAATATAAATATTTAAAAATTTGGCGGGGTCTATACATGCTCGGCCTCTAGCCATACTCCAATAATGCCCTTCGTCCTTCACTAAAGCTTGGATGAGGGGTCATTATTTTCCGTAAGGCCTTCTACTTCGAATGTGAACACTAGCATCTTTAAAGGCAACTAAACAACACGTGCGCATGAAATACACTTGTATTCTATGTCCTTTTTTCAAACAAACAGTAAAGTAAAGCTGAAAAACTCCCAGTAATGTAATAAGTAGTCACTTAAATACTGACTTGGTAAATGATATTTTACTATTTTTAACTGAATGTCTATAATAAAATTTCTTAAAATTTTTATCTGAACTCCAATCGGCAGTCTCTAGAATTTTCTTCAAAGAACATCCTTTGTCAAAAGCTGTTGATACAGCAGCATATCTAAAGGAATGAGCTTGAAATTTATTAGAGTCTATTCCATCAACCACCTAGCAATAGTGCTAGATGTAACTGCCTTAAAAGTTGTGTCGTAGGGTGGATTTGTACATTTTGGTCCCTGTTAGCATCTTTATGTTTAATAGGTCTTTTTGTGAAATGTATATTTCAATATGTCAATTGTAAGTCTCCGTATTCTAAAAGAACCCGTTTTATAGCAGGAATAGTGTATTCTAAATAGTTTAATTAGTAAAATATGTAGTCGTATTTAGAGCTTTAGATAGTCTCTCCGTCACTTATCCCATTTTGTTCGATTAACTTTTGCACTCGTCAATAACCAATCACACCACTCTCCGCTTTCTCCGCCATCATTCAAAACGTAAACAATGCCATTTTGTGCCCCATCAAATGAAATCCATTATTTGTGATTGTATATTTATATAACTACAGGTAAACATGTGTTATAGTTACCTTTATATGTGTTTCATTGCATTGTATTGGTCGATTGATGTAATTGTATGTATTTTGTTCATTATTGGTTAGATTTGTGTGTACGAATGCGTATATATAATTACAGGATCATATCATACAGGATCGTATCTGTTAATCCTTACTACCAACCCCAGGGTCCCAAATACAACCCAAAGCTCTACCCATACAAAATACGGCGACAGTTACATAAGATATAAACAACTGTTTAGTAAGTCTTACAGATTCAGTAACTTTTATATACTGTAGCAAAGTACGCATAGCACACATGCGCTCGTCACTATAGTGTTCAACTTTCAGCGAAAAATTATTCCCCTGCTTGGAACATTTAAGAAAACATGGAAAAAGAAATACAACATAATTCTGTTCCTTCAACATATGATTTAAACTCATGGACACTAAAGTCTGCGCCCTTGGGGCTGTAGCTAAAGCAATAAGTGCTATCACTTTAAAAGTCAGCATTTTCAAGGACAAGCCCTCCAACGGATACAATGAAGATAGAAATTTTATAACACATGAAACATCCCAAGTAACAGAATATTTAGGTCTTGGTGGCTTCTGGAAGAAAATTCCTTTCATAAATCCTTTCCTGGATATAAATTCACACTCCTTACACCAAAACGGCAAGGTCTGTAAAAGCATAGCTTTGTGAGTATTAATAACCGAGTAAGACTTATCCAGTTGATGAAGAAAGAAAAAAAACTATAATACTATAGCTTCAGTCGTCTTAAATGGATTGCAAAACCTGAAATTGTTCCAAACAAGCCACTTTTCCCATGCATATTGGTATTGCTTCCTAGTGCCTGAACACCAGGATCTAGTAATGATATCTGTAACCGATCTCGAAATTCTTTGACCACACAGTTCTTTCCTGATACTGTCACAGCGACCATCCTTAGATTTCTGTTTAATGGGTGATGTTCTCCATTGTGCGGTAGGTAAAGCAGGTCCTTGTGTCGTGGTAATCTGACAGGGAAAGACGAAATATTATTGAGATATAGTGGGAACCACGGTTGTGATTTCCAAAATGGAATGACTAGAATGAAATCGAAAACTTCATCTTGAATTATCTTGTTTATAACTCTTCCTACCAAATTAAATGGAGGAAAAATATAAGGATGATATTCACCCCAATGTAATGAGAAAGCATTGTAATATAATGCACCTGGTTCTAGAACCATGAAACAAAATCGTCAACCTGTTTGTTTAACCTTGAAGCGAACAAATCTACATTCGGATGAAAAAACTGTCTACATAACCTAGCAAACATTTCTGGTTTTAACATCCACTCTGTTGAATCAGAAAAATTTCTCGAGTAAAAATCGGCAACAATATTTTGTTTCCCAGGTATATGACAAGCAGAAATATATATTTTTCTTTCCAAAGACCATTGCCATATATCTTTAGCAAGATGATCTGTGGATTTTGATGACATGCCACCCATATCACTGATATATGAGATAGCACAGATATTGTCTGACTGAATGTGCAAATGAACATTTTGTTTTCCCTTATATAAAGACTGTTAAGCATAAAAAATTGCTAATAACTCTAAATAGTTAATATTATGCCTTGCTTCCTCAGATGTCCACCTACCACTTGCATGATTTTTACTTGATATATCTACAACTCCCCAGCCATAGGTGCTTGCATCAGTTCGGCAAGTACTTTCAATAGCAAAAGGTCTGATTCTTTTCCCATTTTTCCTAATTCATTTTCACACCACTAGTTTAATTCACTTAAACCTTCGGTTGATAAAGACACCAAGTTATCATAATTCATTGTTTGTCCTAAACCAAATAACTTATATATCTCTTTCTAAATTTCTATAGAACATTGGAGCTTCTAAAACAGCATAAAAAGCATTTATAACTAACCCTATGAAAGAAGCTAAACTCCGCACTTAAACTGTTCTTTTTTCAAACAAGGCTTTAGCATTTGTGTAAATTTTGTTAGCCTTTTCTTCTGTAAGAAATATTCTGTACTGAGTCAATTATAAAGCCAAAAAATACAATTCTTTTGTGTAGGAACAAGAACAGATTTCTTGCGATTGACTTCATATCCCAGATTCTCCAAAGTCTGTAAAATAGTCATAGTATTAGCCTGACAAACAGCCTTTTCTTGATTCATATTTAATGAGTCTTCAATATAATACGACCCCGCCCGCTTAGCTCAGTAGGTAAGAGCGTTGGTCTACGGATCGCAGGGTCGTGAGTTCGATCCTCGGGCGGGGCGTATGTTCTCCGTGACTATTTGATAAACGACATTGTGTCTGAAATCATTAGTCCTCCACCTCTGATTCATGTGGGGAAGTTGGCAGTTACATGCGGAGAACAGGTTTGTACTGGTACAGAATCCAGGAAAACTGGTTAGGTTATCTGCCCGCCGTTACATGACTGAAATACTGTTGAAAAACGGCGTTAAACCCAAAACAAACAAACAAACATCTAATATTTTATTGTCTAAACCATGCATTAACTGGTTTTAGGACTTCAGTAAATATCATGGGTGCTGAAGAAATTCAAAATGGTAAACAAACAAATTGATAAAGGGTGTTATTCCATGAAATTTTCAAATATTTTTGAAAATCTTTGTGCATGGGAATAGAGAAATAACTATTTTTCAAATCAACAGAAGTTAAAAAATCATTTTCTTGTAACAAATCCAAAACCACTTTAAATGTTTCTTGTTTAAAAAAATCATAATGTACAAATTTATTCAAATACCTTAGATTTATAACTGGCCTAAATTTGCCATCGGGTTTTGGTACAATGAAAATAATTGATATGAATTCTCCATTTTCATGTGTGGACTGAATAATAGCATCTTTTTCTAGTAAGGTCAAAACTTCTTAAATGACAATATCCCATTGTTCCTTATTAAAAGGAATTTCTTTCTGATTTTTTTCTTGATATGGCTGTTTGTCAAAATCAGTACAATAACCAGACACAGTTTTAAGAACCCATTATCTTCAGTGATAGTTTTCCAAAAATCTAAGTGAAATCTCAGATTACCGACCATACTTACTTTATTTGTTAATTCTGGTCGTTTGGGGCAGTGGCAGCTGCAGTCTTTTTTGGAATTCTGTAACCACTCAGTTTAGCTGGATGCCTGTACTGTCCTCTTGGAGGATAAGGCTGATTTCTAGGAGAATTTCCAAAGTTACCACTGTAACTGTTACCAGTTCCACTAAAGTCAGCCCTACGAGGGAATCTTCCACTGCCTCGGCGCCTATATGGTTGGCCTCTGTAATAATAATCTTTCCCTAGATTGATAGAGGATTCACAAGATTTAACAGTCTTAGCAATATCGTCGCCAAATAACTGAGTTGAAACTGGTGTGGAAATACTACACAAACTTTGGTATTTCTTTTGTAAAGAAAGTCTTATCATGTAACGTCTACGTACTGAAAGGTTGTACTGTACTTGACCAATTAGTGTTAATGCATCAGAAAATAATCCCTTTGTCTCAATATTTTGAAGAATTTGAGGTTTAAAATCCTCACACAACTTCATTATCGGATTCATACATGCTGACAGAATATTCTGAGTGTCAACCATGGATCTATCTTGAGCCTGACATCTTTTATCCATTATTTTCAAATTTCTGGATTTACGGTAGGAGGGCGTATCATTTCACAGTTCTCTGGCACCTTATATTTTGCCATCAAAGAATCAATGTCACAAGAAGAAGTGCAAGCCACATTTATCATATCATTTTAGCTAGTGATGACGAAATAGGTTTACCTTTTTCTGGGGTCTTTAAACGTGGAAAATTCCAATCTTATCATAAACAATTTCACCTTCTTCAACAAAGGCATTAACCATATCTTTGTTAGAAAAACCTTGCTGGATATGTGGACTTTCTCCATCTGAAATATCATCTCTGTTTACCTCAACATGTATATTTGGTACATGAGGCCATGAAGGATCAAACCCTTGAGCTTCTGGCTCAGGATCATAATCAGCTGGCTGTACAATGCCCAAGACTTCTCTCAAATTATTAATGTCTGAAGCAGAAAACTTTGTAATGTCCAATACAACTTGACTATTACTGCTACTAGGTAAAATTTCAGCAGAGTAAGTTTCATTGTTATTTTGGTCTAAAAACCTTCTCTGTGTTTTTCGACTTTTTCTTGTCTTTTGGTTTAGAATTTTTGGCATTTTGTTTTAACGGAATATTCTCTTTCGGGGTGTCCTTTTTAGATTTATTTCCAGTCTTTTTAATATCAACAGACATGGGTTTTTTCCTTGTCGAAGAGAATTCTTCCTCGGAAGACATTTCTATAAATTCCATTCTATTATTTTCGTCTTCATTTCCATCTAAGGACGAGACGTCGTCTTGTCCGGAGCTCATTCTTGATAAATAAAGTTAATAACTCTGGGACTACGTCCTCAGATGCTCCTCTTCGATGATATATACTTACCACTGAAAAAAATAACGAAATATTCACAATAATTCAGAACACGCTTTGATTCTTCAACGCCAGAACAAATATGATGGCCACCTGTCCAGAACGTCCGGTTATCACTTCCGGTTGTGTTTGATTTTTTTTTTAAAGCGGAACATAATCGATGTCAAAACGATATGCTAGTGTATACATGCGAAGCCAAAGGCCTTACGGAAAATAATGATTATTAGGCCTAGTTTCGTTAAATTATCAAGACTGGTTTCAGAGATAATTGATAGTTCGTATTATATATTGAATGACCCTCGTATTTCTACTTTTATGTTGATGTATATCGAATATGTTTTTGACTGGACTTCTTTTAGTATAATAGGCAACATGTCAGATGCCAGTTCTCAAAGTATATCTCATAGGCAGCTAATAGTCTTGCTACAGTTGGCAGAGTAAGATTATTTCATTATATTTCTACGAACTGTTAAAGGTGCCCGTTCAACAGTAAGTACCCACAAGCAGCTAACAGATACAAGACATAGTGAAAAGACATTTCAACATCAACACGACGAAGGACATATTTCCGTAGCATCACCTTCCTACAATCTTTTGGACGGTCAGGCGTATGTATCTTTTTTTATTTTAATTTGATTAGTTGCTGTATAATATCTTCCTCATGTATTGTCTGGCTGTCTGTATGTCACAAAGTTTGTACACGTAACCTTCCGACACCACCAAGTGGATTTACACCTAATTTTATGAGAGTGATCATTTCCAAGCATGTTCTGTTTCGGTTATTTTTAGTGGAGCTATGGCCCTTGATTGATAAAATTTTATGATGTTTTTGGTCACGTCTCTGATTAAATTGCGCGGGTTTTCACCAAACCTGACAGGAGAAACTAGTACCAAGCCTTGTTTTGCATATTGTAGGCATTTTCATTTTCGTTATTGTTCTTGTTTTTTGCTATCTTTTTAAAAATTTATCTTATCTGCGCAATTGCTCCTCTACCACAAGGAGGAATTATACCAAACTTGACAAAAGCCATAATGGCCAAGCCTCATTATGCATATCGTCGGCATGTGCTAGTTTTATGATTTTCAGCATAGGTATGGTCCTTGATTAAAAACACAAACTATTATGTTTTGGCCATTTCTCTTATATCATTAGGCAGATGTTCACCAAAGTTTATGGGAGTGATCAGTGCCAAGTATTATTGTGTGTATTGTCGGCATGTTCCCATTATTTGATATTAATTCATTCTGCCCGCGCGACGCATTAATGCGTCGACCAATTGTTATCTGAATACCGCGTGCCGCTTCTAGGCGGTGTAGTTATCTACATCTGGAAACCGCACGCCGCGTACATGCGTCTTTACAGTAATAGCTCTGAATTCCGCATGACGCATTCAGTCGTCACATTTCATTGGTCTTAAATAAAATCTTTTAGTTCTTTCTAACAATTGGACCAATCAATTTTTTTGTTGCGTAACATTTTTAAAACATAAATAAAACCGGATGTTGTGAAAAAAATAAATGCTTTCGTTGAAAAAAGCTGTAAAAGCGAACGTCGTTCGAGTTATAATTTGTGATTTCTCGAAGCCTGAAAATTACGGATGATTCTTTATATGATCGAAACATTAAAAAAATGAATAAATAAATAAATAGATACCAACAAATATTCATTGAGAAATGACAGTTGAAATAATGCAACCCAAAAGTATATACTTTTTCGTTCGTCGCTATGCGGCAAATAATGCCATCTGCGGGATCAAACATTTTTACGACTAATTGAGTTTATTCTCATTATTATCATTCTTACGTTTTATAACAATAAAATTATCATTAAACATTGTGCCAGAATTTCATTTAAATCTGTCAAAATTTAACAGAGATAAATATAAAAACATAGCTATGGAGCTATAAAGGGCGTTGAGTATATTCTTTATAAGTACGGTTCTAAACATTTGAGTGCGGAAAAAATTGAATTATAAATGATCGGGTACTGCTATAAAAAATACACTTCAGTAAAGACAGACGTACATAATTACCGCACAAAAATAACGTGAAAGTATCATACCGAAATGCAAAACAAAAATTTCATTAGAATTATTTTACACGTTCATACCGCGTGAACATTGTCACATCTTTGCGTCGTGACCGTGAACGCACACAACACTGCCTGAACAAAACTGGTAGAATTGTGGATTATATCATTGAAAAGAAAAGAACTAAATATTTTCTTTTACATGTAAGCTTAAACTATCTTCAACTCATGCACACCAGATCTTTGATTCTTACGTATGCGATATAACAATGCTCATGTGCGTATAAAAAAGTAAAAACATCTTCGTTGGTATCTATCTATTTGTTTATTTATTTATTTATTTATTCATCTATTTATTGTGTTGTTAAACTTCGAGACTGACTCTTGATCTATAGAATAAAGTGTTAATAATAACTCAATTATTTCGACAGCTAGTTTGTGATACTTTAGAAACTCCACAAAATTGTTTCAAAATTCAAATTTTCATAAAGTACGTGTACATGTTTTCTGAAAATTAGCCCAAAATAATATCATTTTCAGCACAATAGTTTCTGTCTAAAATAGCTAAAATATTCATTTTATTACATCTTCATACTAAACACATACGCTATTTTTTATGAGAAATAACTTTTGTATGCGTTTTGATTGCTTGGATGCGTATAAATGAGTAAAACCAGTGTTAGAAAATGACAATAATATGTATTTATAAAATTATTTTTAAGAATTGTTCATATTTGTTGTTTAAATATGTGCATGATAAAATTTAGCATTTTATACATGTTGTTTAGACAAAACAATATCTGATGAGAGAATACGGTCATTTGTTTTGTGTCTTTAATTCAACAGTCTGTTGAAATGACTGTACTACAAAGCTGCATGAAATTAACTTTGTTGCGTAGCTACTTCAGTTTACTTACAAAGAGTGCAAATTCCATACTTATTAGCACATATTTGATGTCATATGTCACTAATTAACAACAATATCCGAAGCAAAAAACTACGAAATCAATGTTATCTCTAAAAACATCTCTCGGTATTCAGGGTAGATTGGCTTATCAGCCTCCTAGGTGGCTGAAAGATAAATATCAGCAGGGTAGAAGTGGAGATAACGCTTTAGAGCAGAATGAGTTAAGCGGATATATGGCCCTTGATTTGTTGTTTTTTACGAGGTTTACACTACTGCTACTGCTATGCCACTGGGCTGAAGTTCACCAAACCCCACGAATGATCAATATGAAGCGTCGTTGTGTAGATCATCGACATGTTCCAGTTTAATTATTTTCATCGGAATTATGAGCGTTAATTTGACAAATTTTATGATGTTTGTGCTACTACTTTTATATCGCTGGTTGGAACTCCACCAGCTTTTACAGGAGTAATCAGTGCTAAGCCTGACTGTGTATAGCGTTGGAACGTTGCAGTTCAGTGATGTTCACTGGAGTTATGGTTCTTTTTACAATATGTATGTGTTAAATGGTAGAAGTAATACTTTATTCGTGAAAAAAAGCTTTAGTTCATTTAGTAAGTTTAGCAGCTAAACAATTATAGCTCAATGTTTAAACTACAACATGCAATAGAATAAAACAACGCCTAAGATGTGTCAGCTTTTTTCCTCATATAAGTAGCATTATAATTAATCGCTCCATGCCAATAATTTATCATTAATTGTGAATCAAGGTTTTATTCTGTTAGCAATCTAGTACCTCGAGCTAATCCTTGGAATGTTGTTTGTCTGACGTCAGACAGCTTGTTTAGTACATTGGTGCACTAATACCTCAGACTGACCCGTTTATATGTTTAACTTTATACACACATGTATTTTTCCAGTAATGTCAGATCTTTAATCAGCGGGGGTTAGCTCTCAGTGGATGATTTTGCCACAGGCATATCTTGAGCGGTACTCCACTGTGTTCTTTTGTTTGTTTTGTCCTACTTGTATGTTTGCTTTGCTTTTACTTTATGCGCGTGCATGTCGGATTGAATCAAATTTATGTATTACCTTTTACAATCTAATATTTCGTCACCTAATTTAGCGCTTATCCACACAGGAATTAATTTTGTTTACACTATCGTGTTAACCTGGATGAAAATACGGTAAGACTGGTATGCGCCGACGGCGTTCAAACTCCCAGTCTTATTTATGTAGGCTCCTAACCGTTTAAAGGCGATGCCTCTATTTCTAAGTTGTGTTTTGCCATTTTTTTAATGAATAATGTTTTGTTTGTTGGTAGTGTTACTTTCTTTCTATCTTACTTTATATGACTTCTTTCTACTTTTAATGGCTAATGCTATTTCTTTCTCTTCCCTCTCAACCTTTTTGTACCCTACCTCTATCTTTGATATTTATCATATAAAAAAATTTTACTTGCTGACGGATGCTATTATCTTTCCACTGAAGTTGCTATCTGTGGTCTGTCTACCTTGTAGTGTGGCTCTTGTTATGTTTGCTGTGCTCAATGATCCCAAGTAATATATTGTTACTTTTTTCATTGTTCTACGTCTTTGTTTTTCAAAAATAATATAACATGCTAAATTAATGCAAAAGATTAACATTTATCTGAATTTCAATGTATTAGTAAAAGAAATTTGTGTTTATATCTGTTCAACCTTACTCATACCAGAAAAAATAGACATTCCACTTTAAAAAATTTCATTTTGAAAAAAAATGGGAATAGTTAAATTGGCAAAGTTGTAACATAGTTCACTGTGTGCAGGAAATCGGTCGAAGCTCAAAAGTTGAGAGTGTGCCACTGTAGTTTCAAGATGGCTCCCGACAGTATTCGTTTAAGTGTTTTGTTTTGTTCTTACTTATATTTTTTTTACTTCGTCCAGGTATCGTGTATGCATATCGTTGCTACATCCAAACATACACTGTAGTAATATTTTGGTTTAGAAAAGCTGCGTTCTCGGCGGCTATTCTGAATCTTTGTGCATATTTTGTTAAAATTGTCCACGTAGCTGGGCTACAAAGCCTGTCATTCCAAACAGTTGTATAGACATATAATAGGAAACATAATTTTGCCTACCAGAATGGTGAATACTTGCATAAATGAAATGCCTACTAAACATGTGGTATCTATAGAGTAGTTAATACTTTTTTTGCAGATTCATACAAAATATTTTTTGCAGATTCATACAAAATATACTTTTACCATTCTAGCAAAAATACTTCGCCGTCTTATCATTGTAGATATTGATTTAACCTTGGATCAGTAGTTTTCACAACGTAGCGCTAACAATTAGAACGTTAGTGGAATTTCAATTGAATGCAATCGATAAATATTATTATATAAGCGCTTCCTTTTTTGCTTTACAGATTATGCCTTGAATTTGAAGCGCTAGCTGGCGGTTACTTAAAAAGCAAGAATTTAATAACACATACCGTATCTGCAGCTGTGCCGTATCAAAAGGTCCGTGGTACGCGGGAAATATGTTATAGATTTGACAATACGGCTCCTATACACTGCAAAGACATCGGAAAGTGCAATCAGGACCCTGTTCAACTTCAAAGTCGTATTACACGTTCTGCTGTTACAAGTGTTTCCTTTAATGGATGGGAGGATCCAGAACCGTCTGGTGGCTCGTCTGTCCATGCCTCTTCTATTGAAAGTTATCAGATAACTGTAAACGAAGTGCCACCCTCGACCGGTAATCTAAAAGTTGACTATTTGACGAATGTATATACGAACAAAGTTGAATTCGATGAGAAAAACATGTTGCTTAATCTCACTTCTGACAAACCGCGACTCTACTGTATCACACTAGAAGTAAAGGATAAAGCAGACAACGTTAGACAAGCAAGACAGTTCCTTCTTTATGACAACACCTCATTTATTGAAACAAGGGAAAGCAAGCCATTCAAAATAACATCAGCTTCAATACAAACCAAGTTTAAATGGCAAACTCACCACCATGACATCTGTCTTTCCTGGAAGGACCATTTTTTAAATCGCTACTACTTAGATAATGCTTTGTTGAATCCGATTGAACCGGCACCCCACGGCCTTATCACTGGCATCTATGAACAAAACA
The DNA here is from genome assembly GCF_021730395.1 of Mercenaria mercenaria. Taxonomy (NCBI): domain Eukaryota; kingdom Metazoa; phylum Mollusca; class Bivalvia; order Venerida; family Veneridae; genus Mercenaria; species Mercenaria mercenaria. The sequence continues at coordinate 26,965,920 of NC_069364.1, read as the reverse complement.
GTGGTGTGCTGCCAGTCTCAGGAACTAAGAATGTGAATGGAATCGTAAAGTTTATGATTTCTTGGAGCCTAAATGGAGGACATCCTACTTCCGAGATAGTTGTGCCAGAGTTTCAAAATCAATCATATTGCAATGATTTCGATGTCAAAGACGGCCAAACTTATACAATAGCTGTCCGTTCCATTGATATTGCCGGCAACACGTATAAGGAAAACAGAACTGTGTCTATTGACCGATCCGTGCCACATATCAACAATATATGGCTCAGGAAGGACGGATATAAAACTCTTTTCGTACATCATGAAACAGATTTATCAACTATGCAGCTATATTTTGAGGCTCTTGATCTACACAGTGGGATAAGGATGGTGCAATGGGCGTTTGGAATAACTGACCCGGGAACTGAACTTTCAACGGGATCAATAAGTGTAGTAGTTCCCAACGAAGTATGTGGTTGTGCTTTAAACATTTACATGTACCTTTATCTCATCGGAATTTAGAATGTAAAGCTTAAATACTAAACTTGCATTTATCAATAAAAGAATTTATTACCAAAGAACATTGCCATGGAAACACAACCGCCTATCTGTAATTATATAACTTTAAAATGTTTATATAGGTTAACAAGTAAACATTTGCCATCCCGTAACAATGTAGACATACTGCGTACATAAGAACACGTTCAGTTACATTCTATTCATTTCAAAGCATTTAAATATAAATATATTTTAGAAATCCTGTCCCACCAATGCTGTAGAATGTTACTGTCCGGATGCTGGAGTCTGCGAATTCTTCAATTATACAGTTCCGCTGAATAAACTTGTTGCAGTCAATAAACACGAGGGCGACCATAACCGCAATTACTATTTCACGATTAAGGTTACAAACCATGCACACTTGTATAATATCGAACATGTAGATATCCTTGTAGACGATTCTCCTCCTGAGGCTGGGGTAGTTTATGAAGGTAAATTCGTGACTATAAGTTATGTTCTATGGAGTTTTACATATGTGCTTTATATTATTAAAATGATTTCAAAAATATGTTTGCAAACAATCTGTGAACATACCAATTTTCTTGAAGATGAGATGAATATTATATTTAATCCACTTTCGAAATGATTTATTCTAAGAGGAAAAAAACAATAAGTTAACGATGTAGGAATTTGTATTCATAACAGTCAAAAATTGCATATTTTCAGGTCCAGAACATAGCAATGACATTGATTATACAAGCGATGAGACTTTTCTAATTAATTGGCATGGATTTACTGATCACGAAAGTGGAATTAAGACGTACAGAATAGGTCTAGCTGCTCGGTGCCTTGGCCAGACTGAACTTTACAATTTTACAAGTATTCCAGATATTGAATTTTATGTAGACGTCCCATATACTGAATCGTCGCTGCGCATTCCTGCTAATTTTACTGGAAAGCGTTACATATCTATGGTAGCACTCAACAATGCTATGAGCCCTTCAAAAGCAATATGTTCTGACGGGATTAAAAGGGATCTTTCTCCACCAGAAATCAGAAATCTTACGTTAGAACATGGATCATGGTCAGAAACAATTGTTTGTCATGAGGGGCGTGCTTGGCTGTTTCATTCTTCAGTGTCAAAGATCCTTCTTCATAATGTATCGAGCTGCATTGATATTTGCAACGAATCGCCACAAAATCATTTTCTTGCATCAGCTCTTCCGACAAATAATGTTCAAAATATAGATTCAGAAACATCAGATTTCATGTGCCGCAGAATGCGTAAATATCGGAACGACACCATAATCTACTTGCCGACGGATCACATAAACCTCGTATGGGATGTGGAAGAAAATGGTAGTCAAGTTGATGATAACTTTATAGGAATTGGTATCGACCCATCGGAAGTAAACTCTCCAAGTATTCACAACTATCAATCCACAGCGAAAAGAACTTCTTTCACGTGCCGACATGAAGGAATTGGATCAGACGAATTGTTTTTCATCTTTCTTAAGGTTGTCAACAAAGCCAGCATAGAAAGCGTTACAGTTCTTGGTCCCGTCTTGATAGACGAGACTCCACCTGTTTGTACGAGTGTTCCAAAAGTTGATGTTCTTGAGGAAAATATACTTGTGGGATGGGCAAACGACACTTTCTATGACATCGAACAGAAGGAGCTAATAAGCTCAATATATTTTGAGATAGGTACTTGATAAAACTTATATAAACAGATTCATTTATCATTTATGACTGTTTAAACATTAGTAAAATACGATCTACATAGTTCTTTGCTTTCAAGCTCCATTGTCAGATATCGACTGTTTTAATATTAGGGAATTATTTTTTTCAATCGGTAAATAGTGTACCGTTTTAACTTTCATAAAACATCGATTAGTTTTTATTTGAAAATATTAGTTGAACTAAAATATTCATTCATTTTGAATGTTCAAATAAGTACTTTCTTAAATATGCTCAGCTTACGACTGTACGCGTAAAGGTAATTATTTAGCATGTGGGTGATAGAAGGTAGCACACAATTGATATTTTACTTTATCTTTATTAAAAATCAATAATTTAGAATTTGTTGTCAAATTTAATTTGATTTCTATCATTTTATTTAAGGCTGTGATAGCATGTCGGTCACACCTTTATTACAGTGGGACCTCGAAACGTCGATGCCGTGCCCTCAGTTCAGCGGTGGATGTTTCAAATACCCCATTAGAAGGCTACAAATACACGACAATGACATTGGTTTACCATTTTACATTACTATGCATGTGTATAATAATGCTGGGCATGCCCTGACTGTGACAACCGATATATTTAGAATACCTTCACGATATCCACCAGGTCATGCTATTGTTACTGATAGCGATCCAGAATGTAGATATAAAACAGAAGACACCAACGTGCATTTCACATCAAATACACTGTGTTTTAAATGGACTGGATTCAAACATCACGAATCAGTTAAAGTCGAAGTTGGCGTAGGTTCCAACAATTCGACAGATGATATAGTTCCGTACTCAATTCATAAACGCACTGAGAACTTTCACTGTATACATTCTTCCAACATTAAATTTCAACAGACTTATTTTGCATTTGTAAAAGCTTCGTGTTCCGGTGGTGTTACCATGTCAGCGTCAAATGGTGTAACTGTGTTAGACAAGAGTATGCTTATGAAATCATTAACTGTACGCTTAGGAGAGAAATGCTCAACAACCGATGTTATAATGCCTGTGGTTAGAAATCTAACACATGCAAATCTGTCTGTTACATTTTCGGCTGAAGTTGGCAAACGATACGAGCTCTTCATCCCCACAAATATCATTGATTCTGTCTACACAAATGACGGCATCATCTTCACGAATATGACTGACAATTTTTCACTTTCTATTGTGCCTTTTATTAAAAATCCGGTAGTGTACATTAGTTCAAGCGGAGGTGTTATCAATGAAGAAAGTCAAATACATATTCATAAGTGTCCATCGACATTGTATGTTGGTGAAAATGACATTATCTCTGCACATTGGTTCTACACGGAAAATAAGGATTACGGTTTAATCTTTGAAGTTGCTATTGTTAACGCGAAAAACATGACAAGAAATAACTCTCAGATACACCTAACACAATATGAATCTTCCACAATCCTTACGACACACACATTCTATGATGTAAATCTGGAAGCAAAAGAGTGTTATAATGTGGTTGTAAAGCAATGTTCTTATACACAGTGTCTCGAGCCAGTCTTTTCTAGGATGTTTTGCGTTGCCAGTTCTTCAGAAGCACGAAATCTACACGTTTCAAGTCTCAAAAACGTTGTTGGTGCGTCATGTTTCTTGATAAAACTGGAGTGGAGTGCCTTTCGGAGTGACAGCAGGGTATTGTTCTATCAATGGGTCGTAAGTCAGGATAATGCAGCAAATCACATTCTCATCGAATGGCAAACAATAAGAGCAAATGACACGGAAAAATATCAGGTAGATGTTGAATCTGCTGAATTACTAAGCATGTAGAACACGTATTGTATTTATTTCTTGAATCAAACGTAGATAAAAGGAAATAATATATTTTCCCATGGATGTTTTACATTCGTGTGATTAAATACAATAGAAAGTTTATGAAAATATGATTATGAGGTTGTCGTTGTTTTATCGATTTTTGTACATTTTATATTAACCAGGTACAGTCATGTATTGAAATACCCGTGCATCTACACTCAACCATGTTTGGCTGTGTAAGGGCTCTCGACGAGGCTGGTAATGAGGGGTTTGCATGTCAAAGTATTAGCAACGGACCAAAAAGAGAATATACACCTGATACAGTTTACGACTTTGATTCAAATTCGAAGGCTTGGAAAAGTATAAAAATGGTAATTGAGAATAGGTTAATTTCATTAATTCATTCACAAAAGAAATAGTATAACTGTGATTGATAATATCCATACTGACATTTTTAAGTGCTTATTTATTGATATTTTTTCGCCTCGTTAGTACTGTACTGTAGAACATATAAGAACACATTTGCGCAAAACTACATTATAAGCATTTGTTTCTCAGCAACATATCGGAGATCGGAACACTCTTATTGTATTTGGTCGTAAACATATCTGCATAGATGTATCAATACGGAGTGCATGTAATATGAAATTGCCTGATATAAAAACATAATTTCAAATTTCTGTATTTCTGTTCGAATTAAACTTCTGTATTTCTATTTAACTATTTGCATTTTAAGGCACTTCCAAGCGCAGATATTGGACATCTTTATACCGTTCTACACAACAACGAATTAGACTTTGGGACACCAGAAACGCAAGTTATGGGTGTAATGCTATATGCGACAGAGCGAAATGTCACGTGGTATCTTATGTTAAAAAATCAAGCTCCCGGAAGTTGTGAACTAAACAAATATTGCATTATGTCAAAAACAAACAATGCCGGCTATGTCTCTTTTGATCAAAATCTTATAACACTGAATACATTTTACTACGTATGTGCATATTCCAGTGTGACAGTAATAGAAAGGGAGGTGTTTTCAGAAACTCTATACGAAATAAATTCATGTAGCAATGGCTTTGTGCTTGATAGCAAAGCTCCACGCTCTGGACGCGTAGAAGCTCGTAACACAAATGGATTTCTTACAAATCTTTTTTCCATTGAACTTGCCTGGATTGGATTCGTAGACGAAATACATGCTACAAAATTCGGCTATGTGGACAGCATACGAACTTACAGTTATGCCATTGGTATGGATAAAACAATCTTATGTTGATCAAACCTCCGAATGAATTGATATATTTTAAGTGTGCACATTTTAATTTTACTGGCTGCAATATCTTATGAATCTAACATTTGTTACCATTAGTATATAAAGGATGCACAATACTGTCTAATGTAAGGCAGCTGCTTTAACTTTAAGGGTGTCGACCTTATGGGGTAGATATAAGGCATTTTACAATAATAAAGTAGCTGCATTATCGTTTAGTGAACCCACCACATGGGGTAGATATAAGGCATTTTACATTAAAGTAGCTGCTTCGTTTAGTGAATCCACCACATGGGGTAGATATAAGGCATTTTACATTAAAGTAGCTGCAATATCGTTTAGTGAATCCACCACATGGGGTAGATATAAGGCATTTTACATTAAAGTAGCTGCTTCGTTTAGTGAATCCACCACATGGGGTAGATATAAGGCATTTTACATTAAAGTAGCTGCTTCGTTTAGTGAACCCACCACATGGGGTAGATATAAGGCATTTTACATTAAAGTAGCTGCTTCGTTTAGTGAATCCACCACATGGGGTAGATATAAGGCATTTTACATTAAACTAGCTGCAGTATCGTTTAGTGAATCCACCATATGGGGTAGATATAAGGCATTTTACATTAAACTAGCTGCAGTATCGTTTAGTGAATCCACCACATGGCGTAGATATAAGGCATTTTACATTAAACTAGCTGCAGTATCGTTTAGTGAATCCACCACATGGGGTAGATATAAGGCATTTTACATTAAACTAGCTGCAGTATCGTTTAGTGAATCCACCACATGGGGTAGATATAAGGCATTTTACATTAAACTAGCTGCAGTATCGTTTAGTGAATCCACCACATGGGGTAGATATAAGGTATTTTACATTAAAGTAGCCGCAGTAACGTTTAGTGAGTCGACCAAATGAGGAATATATATGGCATTTTACATTGAAGTAGCTGTATTATCTTATAGGGAGTCGACCATATGCGGACGATATAAGGAATTTTACAAATGTTGGACTCAAGAGGGGTGTTGTTATTAATGGCATAGACTTACCTGATGGATCAGTTATCTACTTTACCGTCAGAGGTATGTTGGTGTATAAAATGTGGTTTTAAAGACAATTTGTTGTTTCGTTTTCATGCATGCGACTAGAGTTAATTTTATGTACCGAAATGATTAACAAAATTCAGCTGGAAACAAGTCGATAGATAATAAAAAGAAAAAATCCTGATACATGATCTGATGACATAATATTTGTTAAATTTGTTAAATATTTGTGATTTTTGTCGGGTTTATAACATCTGATTTCGTATTGAGACGATAAGGATTAAATTTCCTACTCACAGAACTAATTAAATAAGACAATGAACCTTCTAATTTATAATTACAGATCTCAGCAATTTTGTATGTTGCCAATGCGATCCTTGTCTCGCTTTAGTAAAAACGTGCTTGAGCGGCATGTGAATTCCACTGTTAATGCATGTTGCTTCTGAATGTGATACACCCAAAGTATCCGAGTTCTATGCAAACATTATTGATGATGAAATCTATCAAAATTATAAAAGAATGTGACACTGTTTTAAGACTATTCTTTGCTTCGTCAGCCACAGACCACGCTGGCAATTCTGCAACATCAGTATCAAGCGAATATATTGTTGACACTTCATCGCCTACCCGTGGCCGAGTACAAACCCAAGGTTCCGATATGTACCACGACAAAATTTTATACGTAACCGAGGACGAGATAGTGGTTCATTTATCAGGATTTAAGGAAGAGGAAAGTGGGATAGATTATTTCGAAATTGGGCTTGGATCTAAACCTTACCTTATGGACATCCTGTCAAAAACTGTTTATTATGATCACGTAATTGCTCTGAATTTGATTGGTTTACGCATAATAGATGGACATATATACTACATATCGGCAAAGGTAAGGAGTAAGATTATACTGGCAAATATTAAATTTATGAAAACATTAACCGGTCCAGTAGACGACAACTAGGCAGAGTCACGGTATAATTCCATTCCGTAAGTGTTAGGTTATTTTCCGTGTGTGGAAAATATATAAGTTTTGACCCGGACCGAAAGATAAGTCTTTCTCTCCCCCCCCCCCCCCCTCCAAATAAAACAAAAAAAAAACGTACCAAGAACGAAAATTCCCGGGAACAAAACATTACAACAGTGTTTGTATAGATTTGAAAATAACAGACATTAACACAAAACTACATAAGCAAAGTAAACAAATAAGACAGCAAGGACAAAGCAAACATATAAAGGAACACAGTAGCCCACTACCTTGGACAAGTCAGTGCCAAATACACTTTCATTGGTTTAAACCGGTCCTCACCAAATCTCACTCTTATGTCATAATACTAAGTTATTGTATGGCAAAAATGTGTAAGTAATCTTTATCAGTTTGTTTTCGCATAAACATTTTTATGAATACTTGAAATGCATAGAATATCGGTTCATTATTAACTTTATAATAACTTATTTTACCTAAATTTAGGCTGTCAACAGAGCTGGACTAGCATCAGAATATGCAACTTTGGAATTAATAGCTGACAAGTCGCCTCCGACAGGTGGTCACGTCTTAGACGGACTCTGGAAGGATGTGGTTAGTTTTCTTTCATCTTTTAAATGATAAACACATACTGATTCCTGTCCATTTATCAATTTCAAAAACGGTCCATTCTTTTTTGTAAAGATAATATATTGTTTTATTTTAGTTTGAAGTTTAGCAAGTATTTCACATAATGCATGTTTACATCACAAATACTTAATTTCAAAATGAGTTAGTATGTTTATGTAACTCTCGAAAACTACCATGTTATGACCACAGAAAGATGACAATTATCAAACAGATCTTAGTCATGTCAATGTGCACTGGAAGGGTTTTATTGATCCCCACAGTGGAATAGCTTACTATCGAGTTGGGCTTGGAACAAAGGCTTACTTAGATGACATTGAACCATTTTTTGAGGTTGGTTTAGTTGAAGGTAAGAATGAACCCAAGGTAAGAAAGAATTGCAATTCTACAGATCAACGGCAATTATTTACCTCTCTGCTGCCAATGAATTCATCTTAGATCGAAATTGGTGTGAATGTTTTGGGTCAGAAGTTGAAAAAAAATGGCTCATTATATTACCAGTTGCCCAGTATTCAATTTCGCGGATAAACCCAAACATGAACTCCAAATTAATTCCCCTATAAACATTAAGAATTTTTAAGTAAAGCATTAATTCTAATCAATCGAGACATAAATCAACAAATGTTACATCAGATGTTTCTTTAAAGAGGTAGGACATTTTCATGAATAGAATCTTCATAGTATCTTTTAAGCTTTTGTAAAAGAAAATTTTTGTTGATATATCATTTATAAAAAACTACTGTTAAATTACAGCTGCATTTACGTAAGTGTAGTGCTTTAATTTTATGGTAGCAAAATAAATGTTATTTTTGTAGCCCTGGAAATCAGTTTCTTCATTGTTATACGACCTGTTCATCTTCATTGAAGATTGAAACATTAGAAAAATGGTCTGTTATTGAATTTAATAACTGAATTTTATTTCGCTAAAGACGCATTATTTAATTTGCATCTTTTTAACATTTAATATATCTAAAATACATTTTGTAATATACCATTTCTTGAAGCAATTGAACACTTAACATTTACTGTGATTTTCCTTAGACATCACTTGGCATACAGAATTCATTATTGGACATAAGTACTATACAACAGTCGAAGCATGTAATGGTGCAGATCTCTGTGTAACTCGAGCATCTGATGGCATTGTAATTGACAATTCACCGCCAATACAAGGACTAGTGCAGACCGGATCAGATGACTTTCATCGAAAATTTCAGTCACATACGTAGGTGTTTTATCGTATCCATTACAATACAGATATTGAGTTAAATCACTAGAAATGTTCATTATTCTTAGATCTTAACTTGAAATCCGCAGAGTTTTATTTGAATTTGAAATTAAAACCATTTACTCACACCAATGTTATATTAACCTACCGCAGGTCCTCAGTACATGTCAGATGGACAGGTTTTGATGACCCACAGTCTGGCATTGATCACTATGATATGTGTATTGGAACCAAACCCGGCAGCTGTGACATTTTACCAGACATGAACTGCTTGTTACAGTCTAATGTTATCAAAACCGGTCTTAATCTTCCGCCACAAACTGAATTGTATGCAACGGTCACAGCTTACAACAAAGTTCGTTTGAATGTCACTCAAACGTCTGATAGCTTTTATGTAGATGCAACACCACCTGTTATGTCAATCAAACCAAATTTCGTGCTTGAAAACAACAATATCGCCGGAAAGAAAGGACAATGGGATAAATCAGTTGTGAAAATTTACTGGAAATTTGATGATGACGAAAGTCCAATTGCATATCATGATGTCTCACTTGTGACACATCACGAAGGACACACTCCGGTGGAGCATGTACAACTTAGACCAGTGAATGAATTCACAATACATCTAGATGGCAAATCATGGCTTCATGATGGTGACACGTATTTTGTGATCATTACAAGCTGCAATCTAGCTGGTCTATGTTCTTCAGCAAGAAGTGTTGACCTAATTATTGATTCATCTCCGCCACACCTCGGCGGATTCAAATCACCAATGGTATGGAAAAACCTGAATACTTCCTTAGGAGAATGGAAATCAAATATAACACTGTCATGGTATGGGTTCCAGGACTAGGAATCAGGTATTGAAAGGTATTTTGTCACAGTCAGTAAAACATACAGTGGCCTTGAACTAACCAATGGCGTATCTACAGTTAACGTTTATGGTTCTGAAATTGATAACATACATTCTTTCCTTCTAAATGAAAGATTAGAAAGAGATGATAAACTGTTTTTGACATTATGGGCAGAAAACTCTGTCGGTTTGAACAGTTCATTAGCACGCGTTTCGGTAACCGTTCTATCATCATCAAGTACGTTAGATACTGCTGAGCTAAAAGGATCACTTGAACTCGAAAAACACTCATGTGATATTCAGTACTGCAATAAAGATTGCACTTGTGCAGTAATTGGAAGACCGTGTGTGAAAACTGAGTCTAGCATTAGTTGTAAAGAAGTAAATGAGTCTGTTTCCGGTCATACTATTCCTTACGTTGAAGTGTTTAATGGAATGAATGAAATATCTCCTAATTTTACCGCTTCCTCTGCTTGCTTAACTGGAAGTTGGAAAGTAAACAATGAAATAAGTAACAAAACCATTACACGTTTTGAATGGAGTATGGGTTTACAAGACCAGCCCGTTGGTGAAGGGGTATTTGACTTAAAAAACGAAATGCCTTGGAACGATGTCGGTTTGCAGAAGCATATTGTGCATTGTTTACCTTTAAACAGAAGTCATATTGCACGTGAAACTTATGTCATTTATGTTAGAGCTTGGTTTTCCAGAAATGAGTTCACAATTTATCGATCAGCTCCAATCACAGTGGACCAAACGGCGCCATCTATTGGAGGAGGTCGAGCTGTAAATGACTCTAATGAATTATGCAATGTCGATTTTGACGTAATAGATTGGATGGATACAATTACTGCATGTTGGACCGACGTCTTCTTTGAGCAGAAAGGGCGTTTCATATATTATGTGATATCATTAGGAACATATCCGCTTGGTGAGGCTCTGAATTTATTTGCATAATGCATACGTTTCATTAAATCTATCATAAATCAAAGTTAATTAGAGTGTTGCACATTTCATTAACTCTCCTTACCAGATCAGATCAAGTCTGCTTTCAGTTTTGCTTGGTTTCCTTCTTTAATTCCTAAGATACTTAAGAGATTCAATTAAATAACATGGAGAAGATATATGTCTGAAAATCCTCCATATTATATCTGATTTGTCTTCATTTTTGCTAATTTTACTGCTTTTTTATGATCAGCGGATATGGCATTGATTAAAAAAACAACAACGTAAAGCTTATTAATTGCTGCTGACAATGATGTCTGAATGTGACAGTGTTGTGATTAATTATCTATTTCAGGAGACGACATACTGAGACGAAAAAACGTTGGGCTGAATACCAGTATTACTTTGACAAATATTTCATTGTCGCATGGTACAAAGTATTTTTTCTCCGTAACGGCATACAATAACGTAGGCTTGCATACAACTATTTTATCGGATGGTTTCGTAATTGACATGGACGTTCCCGTAACTGGCGTCGTTTACAACACACGGAAGCATAGAAACTCTGCCTATCAGTCTTCTACTTCATCAATCGGTATATCATGGCACGGATTTCAGGACGCGTTTTCGGGGATACAAAATTATTACGCAGCCATTTCGGATACGCCGTATGCTAACGAAAGCATGAACACCACGGCAACTGGTTTAAATACAAATTATATATTTCAAAATTTAGCATTAGAGCATGGAAAAACATACTACGGTCTTGTTAAAGCTGTAGATAAAGTTGGACATGTAAGCGCTGTAGTTGTTTCAAACGGTATAACGATTGATACTACTCCGCCTGCTGGATACAGATGTGAGAAATATTCAGATATCGAACACATATCTAGAGGCACTATTAGAAATGATGAAACAGCAATTAATCTGCAGTATGCGTCTTCTTTGAAAAAATTATATTAAGTAATAGGAAATTTGTTTTCTGGTAATGACAATCAATTAAAACTTAAAATTAATATAGGCCGATTTCACATGTATCTTCCTGCTGTAAAAGATTACAATCGGAGTTTCCATTTTGAACACAGCGTCTTCGCCCCATATGCTGGACTTCTGAACATATCGTTGGAATTAGAAAGTGATGATCGAAGAAAAATCACGGGGTGCATGACGTTGTTTGAATGCAGTAAGATTATCGAAGACAGCAACGTAGCTATACAACTGACACAAATTTCCCGTACCGAGATAGCAGTACACGTGCTTGTAAAGGATGAAGACAGCTCGCTGAGCAAGGTGTGTACATTAGTTACGCAAAAATAACTACATGTATACTTAACAACTTGTTCATTAAATTTTTAATGGAATGACTCACAGTTTGTTAGTTCTCGCATACTATCAATCATATAATAGTCCGTTCATTAAATATCTATGGAGCGCCAAATGCGCATGTTGGCGTAGCGTTTGTAAACAAAGGCGACTGATAGAGTGGTCTGACCATACCGATATCACTGTTTCAGTTGAAACGAATTTAGGAAACTGTATATTAAATGTTCTTTTTCGAAATATGTTTGCGGTGGGTATAACCTGTAATGGAATTTTTATCACTAAAATCTCAAAAAGTATGTAACACTTTATTGTATATAGTAAGTATATAAGTAGGTATTGCCTCCTGTCACTATATATATTAGGGCACACTCTTTGAAGAATGTAGCATACAGAATTTAATAAAGCATTATATTCCGACTTCAAGGATAAATATTTTGTCATTTGTCTCCTTGTTAGTATTTAGCTGATTCAATTGAAATATAGACTAAATAAAACAAAACTTTTTATTTGTTTTGGGCAAAGTTGATCAAACACAGGTTGAGCTCCTTATCTGGAGATCGATAGCTCATATACTCTTCACGTTGGAATTTTAACACTGTTTACAAAGTTCTTAACTAACAATTTACACAGACGTTATGAGCTTGTTTAATATTACATTTTAGATATTGTTTTAAAAGGAAATTAGTTTAAACTATTGAAAACTTATCGGATATTGATATTGATATACATTACACCTTTTACAGATTGAGATAGGTGCTGGAACAACTGTCGAAGGATTTCAGATCAAACCGCTGTCAAAATACTACCACCTAAATAATAACCATCTGATTAATACCAATGTCCCTCATGGTACCCAAGTGTTTGTCACCGCAATAGCAGAAAACAAGGCAGGACTTAGATCGGTGTTTCACTCCAGGCCTATTGCTATCGACCACACATCGCCTGTTGTTAACAACCTAGTCAGCCGTCTTCAATATATACAACTAAATTTATCCGGAATCCTGGAAATACATACAATTGTAGAGGCTACATGGGATGTTATTGACGAAGAAAGTGGAATTAAACAATGCTATTGTTCCATAGGTAAGTTTAATACAGAAACATTGATCGCTCCACATCAATGGCTCGAACACCTGGACTCTTCGAGACCAGTTATTCTCTTTACATTTTTGATCTGTTTGGATTACTTTGAACGCTTGATAACTTAAGCTGTTCGCTCATTTACGTGAACTCTGGAGCGATCGATATTTTACTTTAAAAAGTATCGTACTTCATTTAACGTTTTAACATTAAATTTTACTGACAAAAGAAGATTCTACTACTTTCGAAAAAATGTGACTTCTGTTGTTTTCTCAACGATACTGCCAAATATATCCTTTCGAAAGCATTTGTTTATTTTGATAAAGTTAAATATGAATGTTCAGTTTTGTAATAAAAACATCTCTTTATCTGGCAAAAGTAGTTTAAATCCTATATTCCAACATAAAACTGCTGTTCTTATCATTTTCGGGACTGTTTAAACAGAAGAGAAAACGTGTGTTAACAAAGAGATTCTCGCGCTCACTTGCTATTAAAACAAACTTTTATATATGCGCGTTCCGTGACAAAGCGTAAATGTCATTCGGCCCAAAAACGGATACGTCAAAAACAAAACCCAGGCATTCCCGCGCATTTCATGGAAATTAGATGACGTTGAGTGATAATGTATTTATTAATCAGTTTTTACGCATTTCATGCTAGAATAGCGTTAGCGCATGTTCATTTCGTGTTAAAACATTTCAGAATTGCTCTGGATACCGGCTCGGGCACAAACCAATCCCACGGGATACTGCAGATGTTATAACACGGACAAACATGTGTTATCCCTACATTGATTCTATCTTACCTTTAAAAGTGTATTTTGCATATTTATAAACATAACATTGTTGTTTAACGGACATTTCAGGCAGTTGTATTTTGAATTTTATTTAAGCACAATATCAGACACTTTGCGTAAATGGAAACAATCAGATTAGGAGCAAGTTTTAAGTGGTAAAAAGCGAAGTGGTCATTTTCTATCAAGATAGAAGTCAAATGCAATTGAAAAGAGATATTAGTTTAGAAGTAGGACGACGGAAATTACATAAAAATGTTAATTTCTTATGCATATTTTAAGTGTTCCGTAAGAAACGTTTGCAAAGGACATTTTTTCTGAATCAAACACCCAAGGATGTAACAATACAGGCGGAGAATAGACTTATGGCCTTTGACAATAATCAACCAAAGTTCGCTAAATATCTAAATACAGCAGAAAAACCATGGGTGTCCATAAGTTTTATGTTTTCTTTTTGATGTGTATGGCATAAGATTCTTGTAAAGTAAAAAGAAGTTTTCCGCTGAAAAAATAATATGATAAAAAGATTTAGACGATTTAACCAATTTGTCATGAAATTCATTTACAATTTTCTTCAGTTTTTATTTCTCATATTTGAGTACCAATTTGAAATTTGTCATGCACTTATCCTGCCCCTAGCATAAGAATGGGCATAGTGACATACACCACCTAGGATCGTCGGAATTAAAAGCGTACGCACTGAAGTAGATTTATAAGTATTAGAAAATATCTGTCCATAGAAAAAGTTTTCTAAGAAATGTACTTAATGTAGATTAATATTGCAATTGTTTGACTTCAATAGATATGTAAACTTTTGTTACAGGCAAGAAACCAGGGTTGTTTGATATACATTCAATCTGGATTGCTCAGTCGGTAACATCTTGTGAATCAAACGCACTTCAGCTGTCTCATGGACAACACATATATCTTAATCTAAAGTGTGTAAATAACATAGAACTTCCAACAGAACTATTTACGGACCATCTTATAGCCTCGATCGAGAAACCAAATAGATATAATGCAGTACTGTCTTTTGTGTCACAAAATGAAGAGTCTTCAGAATACAGTTCACGGGTGGGATCTACGTTTGCTATACAATCGAATCATACATGTCTAGAGTTGAAATGGGATGGCTTTGAAGACCTATCTGGCATTGATCATTACGAATATCGTTTTACTCGCGGTGGACAAGCGTTGTTTACCGACTGGATTAAAACTTACAGAGATTTCGTACAAGTTGCTCACGTTGATATGTCGGATGGAGAAATCACCGCTGAAGTCAGAGCTATTAAGACTGGCTCTTTAATCAGTGAAGCTATTAATGCTTCACTTTTGGTTTCCAGGCACGCACCTAGATTAACAGGTGTTGCATCATCACTAAGATTAATCTTAGACCTGGCTCATAGTCAATTCATCTCTTATGAGTTACAATTCTATACTTCTACGTGTATCCGCGACACAGACTGCTCAGAAGTATTATAGATTATAACTTTTAGTAATGACTCATTGACAAAAGGAAATAACAAATGAAACATTCCCTTAGAAAGTATAGCTACCAAGTACCATTCCCATATATAAAGCAATATTCTTCATAGTAAACTATTTTTTAAAATGTAAAATTTCCTTTGCATTTTAAGTTCTCTTTTACACTGTACTTATTGACTTCTTGTTCTTAAGCAGAGAAATTAAACACGATTATTGTTAATTGATTTGTGGTATTTTTCCAATTTAGGACACACAGCAAAGATAACAAGAAGTGGGGATTCGTTGAACGTAAAATGGGCCGATGTTTTCCAGACCGTTGAAGGCGTCCCGTTGTCGTACAGTCTGACAATAGGTACGAGGAGAGGATATGCTGATATAGTGGATATAAGTTACACCAGTAGTATGGAACACGATGTGCTCATACCTGATTCTACGATTATAACACAAAACCTGAAAGAAGTGTTTGTTCGTATTGTATGCATCTACGCGACTGGGCTGCGCACGGTTTATAATACAAATTACAAGATGTAATTCATATTGTAGATATCAATATATCATATTGTGATGTGAGTGGGCATATAGATTAGATCCTTCATGTACTGGATACTATAATATACTTTGGTATCACGAATTATGCTCATATGTTTTTCTTTTTCTTGTCTGCTTTTAAATTTCACATAAATTCATGCATAAGTTTATACTTGTGTCCTTCAGTATCCTTCTTTATCGAGAATTGTGAATTATTACTTTTTATATCTTGAATGTCAGTATGACGACTTTTTAAAGTACATTTTCTATACTTTACACAAATTAATGATGTAATGTATAACTAATGTTCAAGACAAGATACATTATATTTTTATCGCATCTGAAAACTAACCACTATGTTTCTTGTATATCGGATTTCAGTTTCATTTGTCTTCATCAAACTACACCAATGAATGAATACCTAAATTTATAAGTTATAAGAGCCTCCTCACCACCTTAATTATTATCGTCTAATCTCATATTCGAATATTCAACCAGTAGAAGATGTTTTGTGTACACATACCTCTCAAAATGAAAATTTCGCAGTATAAACCATTGTATTGTTTCTAACTTTTTCATTTTATGAGGACGTACATAAACAGATTAATCATATCGCTAAAATTTACTGATTTAGCTCAGTCGAGATATTTCCAGAAACAATAAAATTATAATTTATCTACGTATATTTTCACTACATCTGTATATTATTATTATAGCGGTTACTTAACAGTTTGAATTTTACAATAAAATTGTTATAAACTTGAAATTTCGGCAGCCAATATTCTTATTACTTACCATCTTATACATTTTGATAATATGAATGTTATGACTACTACTGGTCCAGTGCCTAAATCCGGACGGTGCTTAATAATTCGGACACCGCTAAAAACCGCTTTTCGATCGCGATTTTTTACTGGAATGAACATGATCGAGGCAGACGAACGCTTTGATGACAAGTTGTCAACACCAGTGTGTGAATGTAAGTATTTCAAGAGAAAATTACCTTCAAATATCCGCACCGCTAAATGAAATCATTGTGTGTTGTGGGGGATGACGTCATACAGCGCACGCCAGTTATTTGAGGTGCGACGAGGTACTAATTTAATTGCGACGACTCTTTCTTAGCTGATCAAAACTGATGTAAAAACATGTTTTCAATTCTGTACTACCCTCAGTATTTATTTAAGAAATTTAACATATTTCTGTCATATAAAATTAATTCAATGGAGAAGATAATGCCAGCATTTTGCAGACAAGGTAAGCAATTCATAAGATAAAATCGGCGCGGCGTCATTATATAGTGCATAGTTGCGTCAAAAAGTATAACGGCACCAACAGATTCTGTATGTGGGTAAAAATAGTTGTAAACGATAACTTTCGCAAAGATAGATTTTATTGCGTATTATATTATTGTTATATTTGGAAGTTATACATTAAAATAGAGACTAGTCCACATGATCACGTGATTAACAGGTAATAAAACTTGAATCGAACAGAGATGTCGGTATACATTACAGGACTGAATCTGACTTCTTTGCTTCAAACAAAGTCGTGTTCATTGTTATTTTTTGGTGCACTGATTCGTTGCAATTTATACTGAAATAGTGTCCGAATATTTAAGCACACTAAAGGTCGATTTTGACAGCTTTTACTGGCCCACTTCGGATGACTTTTCATGATAAAATCAGCAATATACGATTTTGTTGTTTTGCATAGAGATTTATAAAGAACCTAAAGGTACACATTTGAAATGTGATGCACGTGCGGTTTCTGAATGCAAAGTTATCGTCATAAAACCACCAAAAGTGTCCGGATTTAGGCACTGGACCAGTAATGAAAATTAAAACGTATTGATAAACTGAACTTTTTTCTGTTAGAACTTTGTTACATTAAATTCAAGCACATACCGATCGAGATAAAGTGAAACCAAAAGACACTGGACTTGGTGCATACGAAGGTAAATTTGCATATTAAAAGAGTTGCACATAAAGTAACAAAAAGAACGCTTGCTTATTTTTCAATATCGTGTAATTAATATTGACTGCATTAACGCAAAATACGTTGAAGACATAAATTTGAAAGAAAATGTAAAAGTAAATGCTTCTTAGCGACTTTGATGTATGTATGGTAATCCTGTTTCTTTCTCATGTTGCTTTTTTTGCTATAAGAATAGGATTTTTTTCTTTCTCTGCTTCTTTGTTATATGGATATAAAACTACCGTAACCATGTTTGTTTGTTTCTTGAGGAGCGTATACATCAACGTTATAAGTCTACAATTTTGACTTAGACTTTAAACTTTAAAACTTCAGATTGCCGTTACTTTATTTGTAATAAATCTATATTATACTAATTTTCGCACTTAAAACGTTGATGAATACGGACCCATATATTTGGATTGATGACTATCATAGATTAGTATTTGGTGTTTGCAAGATTAAAATAAAGACGACATTTTCAGTTTTGTAATACTTGGATCCAACAAATACTTTGTCAGTTTATACACAATGATAATACGTCTAAGTAAGTAATAATTATTGTCATTATACCAGATTTATATAGCGCCCTTTTTGATAATGATAATTGATACGCCGGAAACGCTTTACATAAAAAGGCAGCCACCCATAGCGCCAAAATTCATTCTCTATAGGTGCAAACACAGAACAATCTGACCAGAAGGACAGAGAGGGAGAAAGCCTCAAGGAGAGAGACAGAGAGAGAGAGAGAGAGAGAGAGAGAGAGAGAGAGAGAGAGCTCCATTAGATAAAGATATGTCAGATTGACTTTGCCAACCAATTGTAAACAGACAATATGATTCTTGAACATGTCCGGTGTATAGTACTGATACAGACGAAGCTGTCGTTCCTAGCAAGAACCAATACTGGCCTCTTAAGTAAGTAGGATACACTCAAGAGCATCTCAGAAACTGCCAAATCATGTACCGGGATTCAAACCCCGAACCCCTGGATCGACGATCAAGCGTGTTACCACTAGCCTACCGGGCCACCCTTAGTCGTTTTAAAACTGGCTAATCTAAAGTAAAATTACATTAATTGGACTTGCCTACCTTGAAACAGGGGGCAAAGTCTTTGAAATCAGTAATATTTAGGAGAATGTAGGAAGTTATTTAATCGTAACTTTATGGCAATATTGCTGTCAGTAAAGTTCATGTTTAAGTAAAATTCCAATAATAACTCAAATTATTCTATTCTTTAATAATCATTTAATAATCAACATTTTTCTTTGAAATCTATATACATTTTGTAAAGACAAAACATTACCAACAACAACAACAACAATAACAACAACATTACCTGCCGTAAGCTTAAATCACAAAAAATAACAATGCTTCATTAAACCCAAATCACAAGAAACAGCAATAGCATTACTTTTATTAAACTCAGATCACAAAATAACACCATTTCCTTAGTTAAGCACAACTAAAAATAAATTACATTTATTAAGCGCAAATCACGAAAGACAACAACAACGTTAACTTTATTAAGCTGAAGTTCCAAAAAAAAAATGTGATTTTAGAGTCTACAGTAAGACTTACAAAAAAGACAGAATATATTCACACCTTGACATTGTTTGAATGGTAGTATTGTTAGTCTACAACTAGATAAAACAATATAACATCAGATAAAAACGATAAGATAAGATGAGTTTATTATATTTTCACTCTGCTTGATTACAAACATCTCTGGTTTAATTTCAGATATGGTAATATCCCGAAGACTGAAAGTGTAAATGAATTTTCTCAGTCCAGTTGTCTCAGTAAACTTACGAAAGTGTATTTCAATCGCTTCCTCCGTACCATGAAGCTGATTCCCCGAAACTGGTGTTCGTTGTAAAAAGACTACATGTATATCCACTTTTACACTGAAACAAACAATTGCTATTTATATTTTGAACAAAATAGTTAAACCCTCCATTTGTTATTTAGCCAACATCATTAGATGACTAAACTAAGATCGACATGTTGTGAATAAGATAAAAAGTTTCTTTTAAAAAATGATATTAAACAAATATATAATTTCATTCATTTCAATACCACATCCCCTTTTTTAAAAACTACGCAAATACGTACAAAAGTTATTTTATCTAATATATCGTTTTTTCGCAAGTAAATTGTGCATTTAATGTTGTTTTTTTTTTTGTTGTTGCTTTTTTTTTGTATCTGGAATAAAATTCCAGCTAATACTGTGTAACACGCATCTGTATAGAAATGAAATAGTCGTCTGACGTTGGGAAAGCCAACATTTAACTAATTATCAGAGCAGCTTTGAGATTATGAAATTATTGCTCACGTTCGGAGGTCCCCTCAAATGTCTTATATTTATATGAAGATGCTTTAGCAATAGATGAAAACTTTGAACAAATTCGCGATGAAAAACATTAAAGATGTGACTTTGTGTACGTCTGTATAATCAAATTTCAAGTTCAACTTCACCCTGAAATGGTGATGTTTCCCGAATTACTGTGTGCAAAGAACTTTGATTAGTTGAATATTTCTTTGCTTATTATTTCACACATTGGCACCACTGTCTATATGCAAAGTCAAAGCAGTTTTATTAATTGTGGCAGAAAATAAATAACCATAATCATATACTATTTTGTTTAATAGTAAAACCTTTTTATATTGTCGAGCTGTGGTCTC
The DNA here is from genome assembly GCF_021730395.1 of Mercenaria mercenaria. Classification (NCBI taxonomy): domain Eukaryota; kingdom Metazoa; phylum Mollusca; class Bivalvia; order Venerida; family Veneridae; genus Mercenaria; species Mercenaria mercenaria. Next base: position 26,945,137 of record NC_069364.1, on the reverse strand, counting down.
TCCAGATTGACTGCTTGTCGTTTCCCTGAATATTTGGACTGAACCTAGGTTTATCTTGCTGTGGTTTGAACCCAGCCATTTCGGTGTCATTTTTCTTGTTTTCAGAATTGTTGCCATTCTGGCTAGTATACACATTCTACCTGAATGATACCTATTAAATCGGCTATAGTAATTCGACCTTTTTTCTTTCGGGTGCCTACCACCGTGCTGGTTATTTCTTACTTACTTGTCTGCCTTTCTCTGCTACATGAAATTTCAATCAAATTATTAATTGTGTAGGATTTGTTCTTAACTAGTAAATGGAGAAAGAACACTGAACATCGGTATATTCCTATCTAATTATTGTCTGTACAACCGTAAGAGATGTAAAATAAGTATACAAATAATTTATGTTCAATTCAAACATTTACCAGATTTGGTTCAACCAATTCAGTTTCAGTATATACGAGGGGCGTTCAATATGTAATGTTACTCCGTATGTAGTTCCGTAACCGCTGGTTATTTTTAGATGCGGTTTTCGGCACATTGTAGAGCAATTTATTGGAAACACAATCATATATAAATTATAGAAATCGGCAGGTTTAAAGTAAAAAGTAGATATACTAGAGCATTATTATGATTTTGGTATGTCCTGGGCATCCAGAGTCTCAGAAAAATAGAATAACTTGTAAAATCACAAAATTCTATCATTTTTCTACGAGGTACAGCAATTTGTGATGCGTTTGCGTTTGTTTTAAACTATTTATTGCATTTTTAATTTTACAACACAACAAAAAAATCTAAACTCGAGGTTGATTCCATCTGGAATGGGTGTTGAGAGCGATTAATCAAAGTTGTAAGAACTAATTTCGCAATCGAGAATTAAGGTACTAGTATCAACTTAAAATACAATAATTTTTTAAACGGTGATTATCGCGCCTGACAAAATTGCAGAGGCTTATTGCACTCACCTTATCATTTTTCAAGTACAAATATACACACTCAATTTAAAACTTATAAACTTTTTTATTTAACTTTTCATATGTATTTTGTGAAGATCATGATTTGTTTTATCTGTTTAAACTGAAAATTTAACTATAGTTCTAGTTGTTGAATAGTATAATCAAGGAATTACATATTACAATCTCAATATTTTGGACATAAAATTGTCTAGTATACCCGAGTACACCTCACTCAAATGATTATAGTTTAACTTTGAATCTACCAATTTTTATAATTTATATATCATTGTGTTGCCAATAAATTGCTCTATAATGTGCCGAAAACCGCATCTAAAAATAACAAGTGGTTACGGAACTACATATGGAGTAACATTACAACTTGAACGCCCCTCGTAATTCAAAATGCATAAATGAGAACCTAGATAACAAAATCGAACAGATCATTGACCAAGCTCCAGGTAAAATACGTTTTATGATAGACCTGCATATTCTACTTTTGACCTACCCTGGTCAAGTCACCAATGGATTCAGGTTTATAATATTATAAACTGTACGTAAAACTAAAATATTCACACAATCTTGATGTTTCAGTTAAAAGTAGGGTAACTACATTTTTATTTACCCCTAACTCTCAATACATGTCACCGGTATAATGGAGTACATCCAACTGACTTTCTACTGCAATGGCTAAACAGTTGTTGTTGTTGACTTAGTATCACGTGATCTTAACATGACGTAACGTGGAAAAGACAAACGACAACAAGCAAAATTGCGCGCTGTACTTGGAACTTGTTTAGATGCATTTATATGGAGAATTACATGTTATGTGCTGGAGTTAATGATTCCTAAGCCTACAAACATAGGTGATATAAGGTTTACAAGATTTATTTCAGTATTACGCTTAAAAACGAAGTAAAATGCAGAAGCCGATCTGGATCACGGGTATAAAAATTAAACGATAACTTTCAGGTTGACACAAATATTTGCCATTGCATTATACGTGACTGTAGTGACTAGTGATAACACATGTACACACAAGCCATCTGATCAGCGGGTTACATACACCATAATTAAATTGCTTTTTATGACACATCTTTTTTCATCTTTAAAAGTCTATTTTCTGTCATTAAAATAATATGTAAACGATTTAATTGCTTTCATTTAATACAAATCAGAATGTTTTGTATAAATTTCGGATTTCTCTTGATGGTAATTATTAATTTAAAAAAAATAAGAAATATGTATAAATGCTGCAGATAAGTGTGTGTTCAAAAGTGAAACATACCAAAATTACTACACACGGAAAATGGATATGCTTTTGTTAAATCTTGATGTTTCAGTTAAAAGTAGGGTACGATGCGCACCATAAGCCGGTCTAAGCTTCCCGTGGTGGGCGGTCCCCAATGTTTTCCTCACTTTGTCCACGAATTTGCTTTGCCTGTATCTGTGCAAATGTGTGCGTATGTTTGTGTATATGTGTTAGTCTGCGTGTGTGCAAGTCCACGTGCTGTGGTTTGCGTTCTCTGAGATATGGTGATGATCTTTGGCACGTGTTCGTATATATTTCGAACAAGTAGACACTACAATGGTAACACACGTAATACTACTTTTTAGTTTAACATGATATTTACCGGTTTTTATAGTTAAGCAATAAGAAGACATTATAAAACAAGTAAAGATTTTGTAAACATTATCAAAATTATCTAGATATGATACTAGTTTTGGCAAATAAGTTACATTGTCGCGACATGGTTGAAGAAATTGATCCTATTATCAGAATCTTAACATGAGGAAATAATTAGCATTTAGTTTGTTCTGTTTTGCCCAATAAATATCCATATCCTGGATATTCTAAAAGGATTTTTACATAATTAACAACAAATGCACACCTAAATCAATGTTGAAAGATGATTCTTTCTAGTTCTCGTAAGACTGCCGTATTTGGTGTTTGTGATTTAACTCCAAGGATCCGACGACAAACCCGTTCTCCACTCTTCTGTACAATATTAAAGTATCAGTACAAGCATGCTGTCTAACAGTATAAGCTTGGTTTCACATCAAATATCAACCTAGTAACGATTGTATTTAAACTATTTACAGGTTTAAAATGCTTGCTCAGTTCTTTAAGAGCGTCAGTTAAAGATCATTTTGAAGAAAATTCAACACAAGAAAATAATAAGAATCTAATATTTCTAAAGGTGTGGCATTTAAACAGTATTGATAGTTAACATTAGTCTTCCTTTTATAAAACAAAAGACATATTTTCGTTGCAGCCCACAAGAAACTTAATTGGGCCTGCATGCATACTGCCATGATCATTTGTAAATAGCACCGTACCATCTGCAAATGATAACAAATATATACTAGAAAGTTTAAGAACTAAATACACGTAAATACATGTTAGAAGATCGATTGTAGCATCTTTACAATATAGCTTATCCCTATAACCTATAAACACCATTATAATTATAATTATAAGTACAATTATTATAATATTTTCATGCATATGCATAAGAAACACACAACCTGAAGTGCTGCTATAATTTCTATAACCAGTATGCATTGATATTCACACCGTTTATCATATTTACTGAACTAAACACTAGAACTGGAAAGGTCAAACGTGTTTCCCGCCGGATGATGACATGAAATGTCGTTTAAAAAGTATGAAATAATATGAAAAAGATACAAGATACAAGATACACGTCTGAAACATTCATACGGAAAAGCATGTTACACAATATCATATTAAATTGTGTTATATTATCTGTGATCGAACTTCTTTTTGCACGAAACCTTGTACCAAATAAATTCGATAACCTTTGTAGATACTCTAGCGAATCATCTGACGTTTACATTATATCCCATTCATACTGCAACATATGGCTTAGATTTTATCTTATTTACAAAATAGTGTCAATCTTTAATGCATATTTTATGGTTATTCTTTAGAAATTAGCAATTTATTAAAAGTAACACCTAGGTTATGAGAACTAAATATGTTGATTTTCAAGATCTAATGTGTCTTTTGATGAAAGAGAGTTTCATATTTGAGATATTTTATAAAGAAGAAAATGTGAAAGATCACATCAAGTGCTTTTGAGTGTGTAATGTAATTATACCTAGGTTCATAATTTTCTATTTTGGTATTTCTTTCGGATAATTAAGATTTTAACTGTACATTTCAAAAGGCAGACAAAACTTGTCAACTCTACAGTAGCTTCTGGGTGTAAAACATCCGTGAATTAATTATTAAGTTTACGGAAGTGAAATAATGTGTCTGCTGTGTTTTCCTGTATAATCCTTTATAAACTCAATTATACTCTGTGATCAGGAGAGAGCTGCCCAGGTGGTGACGGGCTAAGGGATTTGTTCCCGCTCTCAAGAGCTGAAACTTAAGGAACAGGAAGCTATGATAGGTTATAATAAGTACACACCTAATACATGTATAATAAATAAGTATAGCATAGATGTGTTCTAACACTACAAAGGATTCTAAACAAGTATCTCTTATACATGAAATTTAATTGTGAATGTAGCTCTATATCTAGTTAAGTTAAATTCATTTAATGAGGATTCTCTACCTTTAAAATTAGTATCTAAAAACTATTTTAGTGAAAGATGCTTTTTGGATATCTTTAAGCTTGGAGAAGTTCATTGATTCTAAAAAAAACTTTCCTTGTTTACATACTAAATAAAATAGTGCAAACGAACATAAATCATGTTTAGCCCCCATTAACTAATTTAAGTTACGTGCTCGTAAACAATATTGAGCGATGAGTACGCAAATACCTATTGACGCAAGGTTGTGTGTTAATGGTTTTACATTTTAGTTGATAGGACATGTTTCTACCAATTACTGCGAAAGAGCGGAATAAAAAAAGAAAACTAATTTGTATCGTGAGCAGGTCAAATTTGTTTATACACTTTTAGTTATACAAAGACGATGTAAACGACACCTTATTTCACTTATTTTTAATTAAATAATATCACCTATATCTTAATTTTAAGTTCCGTCTTGCAACAAAGTTAATAGCGTTTTGTACTACTCTGTGATGGAAAACATCAGTTAGTACGATTTAAAAAAACTAACACGTTTAGATACTGGTTGACAGTGACAATAATTGTGTAACTACTTTTGTTTATTTCCTCAATTATAGTTTTAGTTAAAACAGTGCTGCTAGATGTTGTCCTTTACAACACGTGACAGTTACAATAATGAATCAAAGCAAACAAGGGTTTGTTTGTATCTAAAAGCAAACTTAAAAAGCTGAAAATAACAAAAGAAACACTCTTGTTTAAAAGAAGAACGTTCCTCTTAGTTTAATTTTGGAGTTATTTGGTGTTTTCCTAAGATACATTACCTTTATCTTTAGGTTTGAGTTCCTCGTTTTTTTTTAAGACAGATTTTCTTCAGTATGAACAGATGAAGCATTAACATGCATATCTAATATTGAGAAATCACAACAATTCGAGAGAAAGGCTGAAAAAACGAATGAAATAATCTCGAAGTTTATTCATTAAAAATAAAGATAAATATACAGAAATGGATCAGATTATGAAACAAAATTTGAAAGCCCTTTGCTTGGTCGTCAGGTGTAGTTTGATGGCATTAACTGTTAAAAGTTAGTCTTTGGCGCAGAGAATAATCAATGTACATTACAAGCATCTGGCTGGCTTTGGATTGCTGAAGGTAGATCTATTTACTTACTTCCATTTCTTCACAAAATCAAACATCAGTCTGGCGTCTGTATGCTCTTCCTACCCTCTCCTCCCCAAACATTAAAGGATATGACCAAAAGGAACTGAATTTAACCCACATCAAAGCACATTCATCCATTCAGTGTAAAAAGGTACAAAAATGTGCAACTTTACTTGAACCAAGGGTCTCTGAAGAATGTTCCGATGCTACATCGATACATTTTCCTCCTGAACCGTGAATACAATCCAAAACCGTGACAATAAAAATTTACAAGATATTTCATTTTATAAGAAATAAACAATAGTAAATTTAACTTTAATTATACCGAAAGCATACGCATTTTGTGCTAACGCAAATCTAATTTCAACGAATCATAATTCGACATAATAAGACAAGAAAAAAAGTGATAATATTTGGTTTGATAAATAAATATTTCCCTGCTATCAATCAAAAGCAAAATGCGATTTTGTTACCACAATTAAGACAGTAAACATTCGGTATTTTCCCACAAGCCGGATCTTTCGCTAAATATAAAGGTCGACGTTAACAGCGTTACGTTAAAACGCTGAAACGTTTTGAGAATATCAACGAAGTGAAAGGTAAGGTTCTATGTTTCTTTGCATAACTCCATTAATATCGAATCGAAAACTCATTTCATAAACGAAATATTCGTTATTTCTTTCTATTTTGTAAACGGGATATTGCACTTTCCATTACCACTCAAGAACAGACTCAATCAAACTGAGTCTGCTATTATTTTGCCTAGTTGCATTCTAAGTTTCCATAGGATCTTTTTACAGATTTTATAAGACAACATTATGTCTTAGATCTGCTTACGTAAATCCTCTATTTTCATAACATTTATGCTTCCATAAAGTAAGACCAAAATAACTAAATGAGGTATATGAGCGATGTGACCTTGACAATAGTTAGTAAATTACTTACGCGCACTGTCATTTTTGTGGTACATAAACATGTCCTTACATATAACTAATCATGAAGTGACAAAATCAGCTCTCGTGTATGTTAATAGTTCATTATTTAGATTGTACGAGGGGCGTTCAATAAATACCTCGTAAGTCACTCGTTTACACTACAATCTCAAGGCTACGAATTTTTCTGAAATATACTCCATACATGTTTATTCTAAAGTTTGCACGAGTTAAATGAGAGTAAATCATTATTTGCATTATCTCTTCACTTATTATATATAATAAGATTACATAATGTACATTTGAGCAAATTTCTTTAAAAAAAAAACACACACACACACACACACACACACAAAAACGCAGGTATACTACACAAAAAGCTATTGAAAACATCTTAGGAACTACTAAAATCTGTTTTGTTTTCTTTTTGAAATTTAGCATGCCTTTACAACACCATGTAAAAAATATATTAAAATTTCAAAAAGATCAAATTATGCAAATACATAGTTTTATTAATTCAATTCTCTCATTCCGTTTTTTAAAAGTCGCAATATACATAATTATAGTTGTATTTTTAGAGATCGGTTAAGACTCATTTATAGGAACTCAGAGAAAGTAATTATGTATTCTTTACTAGGAAATAATTAAATATCACATACATATGTAATGATATTTTATGTAGTGAATGGAAACTACGTTATTTCATTACCGTTTTAATTTTCTTTCCACATTTTCCAGTTAGGCTGTAAATTCAATAAATTTTAGTGTTTATTGCGACTTTACAAAAATTGACTGAAGTCGTAAAATGGCTAAATCTATATGAAGCCTGGTTTGATTTAGCCGAAATTAAGTATTTATTCTAAGCAAGCGTCAGTGTTCAAAAAATATTTTGAATCATTTGCAAAATGTTGGCAAAAGCTATATTTTCCGTCCAGTTAGTAATTCTAAAAGGTGAAGCGTGCATTTCATTATTATTCATCTTCTTTTACAGATGAAATGAAGTTCTTCAAATATTTTCTCATCGCCATTGTGATTCTAGCTTTACTTGACCCCACGGAAGGTGGATGGCTAAGGAGAAAATTAAAAAAGCTTGGAAGAGGTATCAAGAAAGTTGCGAAAAAGACTGTTAAAGCCATCAAAAAAGTTGGATGCAAGGTAATATAGCTAGGGTTTGATCCACTTCTTCCTTTACAAGAATTTACAATGATTTCTTGGTAATATACGAAGGGTGTTCTAAAAGTTATGATATTTAAAACATACCTTTGTTGTAATGTAACAGAAATTCTGTGCAAAATATATCAGCATAAATTGATATAAATGAACAAGTATATAGCTATGTGTCTCCACGCTGTGTTACGTTATAGAGGTTCAATAAAAAGCAACTTTACAGATTTCAAAACTTTATAAAACAGGCATGATCGTACATTGTTTTCATTTTTATTGATTTTGTTTTTGAAAACAATATTCCATATTGATCAACACTAAACTGAATTAGTCAGAAACTTACAACCGTAATCATTCATTCTGATAATTCAGGCCTATAAATATGTAGTTTATTTGATCCAATACAATTATGGAGTAACTAACCGTGCATTGTCTTAGTTTCGGACGGGCATCTGGGTAGAACCATTGACTTTCCGTAAGCAAAATAGATAGTTTCATCACACGAAGAATTCATATCCCAAGCAAGTTTTCGAACCATTATATTGGTGAGTGACAAATGATTCGAAGTCAGCGACTTTAAGCACTTTACCACGAAGGCCCCTACATTTAATGTTGTATATTGTCTTTTGAAATACAGTTTATGCATAGCTCAGTGTGTAAATGAATGTTTATTACATCTAACCCAATTCTTGTATTCAGATATTGTTTGGGGTCGGTTGCCCTGCTGCAGTCGGGGTTGTTGGCACAGCTTTAACGGTAGGAACAACCGGGGTAGGGTCTATGATCGTTGGAGCTGGTGTGATAGCCGGTAAACATGCCTGTCATGTACGGAAAAGCAGATGCAAGAGAAGTGTAAGTATAATGATCAGACATGAATAATATCATTTACACAAATAGTAGAGAAGTGTAAGTATAATGATCATACATGAATAATATCATTTACACAAATAGTAGAGAAGTGTAAGTGTAATGATCATACATGAATAATATCATTTACACAAATAGTAGAGAAGTTTAAGTGTAATGATCATACATGAATAATATCATTTACACAAATAGTAGAGAAGTGTAAGTATAATGATCATACATGAATAATATCATTTACACAAATAGTAGAGAAGTGTAAGAAGGATTTGTAAACGTCATGTAAATAAAAACAAATACAAGAGAATCGTAAGTATAAGAATAATTTTCACATGTCACCTTGTCAGAAAAAATATATGTGTAAGTACAATAATCTTTGTGAATGTCATGTTAGAAAGAACTGAATCAATATTAGTAAATGTTTTTGGTCGATATGTAACTAATATGTAAGAAAAGACAAATGCAAGAAAAGTAAAAGCTTAATGACCATTTGTGAATATGACAGATACGAAAGGCAAATGCGAATGGTAAAGTGAACGTATTAAGTTGACCATAAGTGAATGTCGTATTAGAATAAGCAGATACAATAAGGACCAATGACACGCCTGCTAAAAAGAAAAATTAAGTATTAATGAGAGTTTTGCTTTATAAAAGATTAGTGTTACGTTTTATCGATTGCAAGATCAAAAGTAATTTGATAAGCTACATAGTAATTTATTATTATCTTTGTTGTTGATAAAACTTTAGAATAATGATTTACTATTTACTGTATTTAAATTCTTAAGGTAAATATTAAGCACTGTTTGAGAAAAACCCATACTATTATTCAGGTTGAAATGACAGAAGTTTTGATACCATTTTCGGACGAGATGTCAGACTACGATATGAACGGTGACAAGCTGGTCACATATGAAGAGTTTGTTTTTGCTGTGTTAGGAAGCGTTAACCTCGCAGACCCAGAAGAACTTATTGAGCCTTTTTTATTTGCTGATTTTGATGGTAATATATAGCTTTCTTTTTCTTATGCATTATACGCAAGGTATTTTAGTTTAAACACTCGAATAATTCATTCTAGAACGTAATTGTAGCGTGCACGGTCTAGCTCAGTATATTCAATATAATATAATTTTCCTATGGGCTTCCTTGCCGAATGATTGGAAAACAAATGATTCTTAAAATGATTGGTGAAATATAAAATAATTAATGCTAATCAATCTATCTCAATTTAACTGATGACGAGCACTCAGAATTAGTGGATGGGATCTCTTGTAGTATGGCGATTCACAACAAACTATGCCTGAGGTGAATACCATACATTAAGATTTTACCTAAACACTACTAGATGTCTAGTTCCTGTCGTCGTGGCCCTTAAACGAAACGCAATGTTTTGAGTAAGAACTCAGACTATGACAGGAGGTCAAGAACCCAATAGTATATGGTAATTATTTCTTATTTATTATCGCTCGGCAGCTTGGCAGATTCATATAATATATTTACTTTGACGTTGTTGACTCCTCGGTAGCCAGGCAGGTTCTGATCTCTTCGTGGCGCTGTCCCGGTATTTATAAGCTTTTATCCAATTGTAATTAATGAGCGCTCAATGATTATGACAAAATCAAGCTCCTTAGTACATTGATAATGGAAGTGCGTAATTTGTCCTTAATTTGTGTATTTTCCGTAATTAGAGCCTAAAACTATCGTAGTTAACGTGTCAGTAGATAGAACTTTCTTTTCTAGGAATTCATGAAAGATTAGTGCTTATTTCATTTAGTCTATCATCTAAAATATTGAATTATGACGGATCATCGGCGGTTCGAATATGATTGGGTCTAACTATTCTAGGTACGAATCATAAGGTATGCGGTGACTAAATTATATCAAACATCCTGATAGAGGCATCTCGCCACATTACCCTCTCCTCCGAGTTCATGCGCCCCGCATGACATTTAGAAACATAACTTCGTATTCATAAATTACGACAAACTGAAAAATGCAGAGTATATCGAGGCATTGTTTAAATGTTTCTCTCTGAAACAATGCATACATAAGACAATATCTTTCCTTTAATCTTAAGTTGTTATCAATCACATAGCATATTGAAAGTCAGTTTTTCTAAATCTCAGACTGTCATCATATTTCAAAGATGATAATCAGAATCACATGTTCATCAGCACTTCCACTGAGATCTAGCCATTATCGTCAACGTAAAATTTGATACTTGATGAATAAGGTTCATAAACAGTTTTACTATGTTGCATTTTCATATGCTTTTTCAAGTATGCAAGTTTTAACATAACTTTATTACATATGTTACATGTCCTCTCTAAATCATTCTTCTTTGAACACTCGACAATATGGTTTTCAAACCTTATACCTTCTGGTATATGTGTCCTGCACACTGGGCATATTGGCAAAAGTTGACGTTTCTTCGTCTTGTCCGCCATGCTAATATCTTTGCAAACATCTGTATTTTGTAAGGAGTCTACGTTTTGGACTTTACTGTCGCTGTCTGTATGAACCTTTCTTTTCCTACGGCGTGTCCGTCTTTTATTCGGTTCATCAACTTGTCCTGGCTGACCAACTTGGTAACAACCTATTCTTCCTGTACAGAACAAGTCGAAAGTTTGTCCACGGATTTGGATGGTATTTTGTACAATGTCTATGCTTACATCATACATCCGCATAAAATCAAGGCCCAGTACCACGTCCGTGTCGATCTCTGCAACTATGACAGTAGTACGCCAATATCTGTTGTTACCAAATAAAATTGACAGCTCTGTCTGTCCTTTGACTTTCAAATAATGCCCACTCGTTGATGAAACTTGGAAGTCAGATTCTTTCAAAGTGTGATTATGCTCAATTGAGCTCCACAATTTGTCGGATATGAGAGTCAAAGTTGCTCCCGTATCTATCAAACAATCTACTGACTTCCTGTCAATACTTGCTGTGACATATAAACCTGATTTTCGCATGCTTGGTTCATTGCATCTGCAGTCATTTCTATATTTGTCTGCCTCCGATCTTAGTTCTGAGCTGCCTGGTTTAAAGTTATAATGGAACTCTCGTTTTCTATACTTGGGAGGAGAGTTTGTAACACCCGAATTTGAATGATGGTATCGTCTTTTCGATCTATCTTCATTTGCTCGATGATAAGGTGTTTGTCTGTATTTATCTTGTTGTACTCGTCGTCTATCATAACTGTATGGTCTATACATGGATCTATCTTCAGTCTTATTGTATTGTCTTTGACGTTTTAAACTATCTACGCTATGTTTAAGATTCAAAACTACGTGTTTAAGATCTTCAATTTCTTTTGACTGTCCCTCATTTACTGCGCTTCTAAAGATTCCCTCTTCTTTCTTTTCTGCTCGATAGAAGGCCTCCAACTCCACTGCATGTCTGACGGCATCGTTTAGATCCGTAGGCCTGGCCTGCTTAATCTTGAGACGCATTTCTGAACTCACAAGGGCGTCGATGAATTGTTCCTTAGCCAGGGTCTCACGAACATCGGCTGGGGCATTAGGATAAGCCAAGTTAGCTAGACGTCGGATATCCTGTCCCAGTTCGGCCATAGACTCTGTAGCTTTCTGTTGTCTGTCTCTCAACTGAACCCTATATAACTCGGTTTGATTTCTCGGTGAAAACCTATCTTCTAAAGCTCTTATTAATTCATGATAATCCGTAGTCTTTGAATTAAGGTTGCCAAAAACTCTCTGGGCTTGTCCTCGTAGTGATACGGATAGATACAAGCCTTTCTTGTTATCATCCCAGCCATTTAAAGTAGCACATGCATCAAAGTGTGCCTTATAATCTGTCCATGCACTTGTCCCGTCGTATGTGGCTGGCTTCACCAAAGTCGTCTTACTGGAGCTTGATATTTTTGTTCCATCACTTGAATCTGAAGTTTCCTTATCTTCGATTTTTGGTGGATGGGAAACTTTTTTTATGCGCTCAGTCACAAATCTATCTGGTTTTAATGACTCTTCTTTATCTTCTGATGTAGGTGTTTCTGGTAACAGACGTCTAGGTTTCAAGGGTCCTTTATGTATCGTAGATAACCCTTCATCAGGTCTACCTGGTGGTATCATTTCAAAGACATACTTCTTATCACTCTGTATTGGGGTTGAGGTGCCAATATCACTCAAGGTCTTATCTATTTCTTGTTGTAACTTTGAAATCTCTCGTTCAAGTATCAAAATCCTATTTTGTCTTCTCAACCTCTCAACCTCTTCAACCATGGTTTCGTCGTGATGAGGCAACCCAAAAGTGTGCTCAGCCATCTTTTAGCGTGGATAAGATAGTCTATATGAAGCTATGAATATGTCCCTCGTTGGGCGCCAAATTTTGTAGCGTGCACGGTCTAGCTCAGTATATTCAATATAATATAATTTTCCTATGGGCTTCCTTGCCGAATGATTGGAAAACAAATGATTCTTAAAATGATTGGTGAAATATAAAATAATTAATGCTAATCAATCTATCTCAATTTAACTGATGACGAGCACTCAGAATTAGTGGATGGGATCTCTTGTAGTATGGCGATTCACAACAAACTATGCCTGAGGTGAATACCATACATTAAGATTTTACCTAAACACTACTAGATGTCTAGTTCCTGTCGTCGTGGCCCTTAAACGAAACGCAATGTTTTGAGTAAGAACTCAGACTATGACAGGAGGTCAAGAACCCAATAGTATATGGTAATTATTTCTTATTTATTTTCGCTCGGCAGCTTGGCAGATTCATATAATATATTTACTTTGACGTTGTTGACTCCTCGGTAGCCAGGCAGGTTCTGATCTCTTCGTGGCGCTTGTCCCGGTATTTATAAGCTTTTATCCAATTGTAATTAATGAGCGCTCAATGATTATGACAAAATCAAGCTCCTTAGTACATTGATAATGGAAGTGCGTAATTTGTCCTTAATTTGTGTATTTTCCGTAATTAGAGCCTAAAACTATCGTAGTTAACGTGTCAGTAGATAGAACTTTCTTTTCTAGGAATTCATGAAAGATTAGTGCTTATTTCATTTAGTCTATCATCTAAAATATTGAATTATGACGGATCATCGGCGGTTCGAATATGATTGGGTCTAACTATTCTAGGTACGAATCATAAGGTATGCGGTGACTAAATTATATCAAACATCCTGATAGAGGCATCTCGCCACATAATTATTATTATTATTATTATTATTATTATTATTATTATACCAGATTTATAAAGCGCCATTTTCATGATAAACACGTTCAAAAGCGCTTTACATATAGCAAACGCAGCTGCACAGGGCACGAAATTCATCCTCTGCTAGTACAGACACAGAGCGATCTGAGTAGAGCGACATAAAGTGAGATAAAGCCGCCAGAACAGATTGAGAGAAATCTTTTCTGAGTACAGGCATGTCTAACTCTTTGCGAATAGACAGTCTAGTTCTTTAACGTGCCCGGCGTATAGCAGTCGTCTCTCATGGACAGAACCAGCACAGGTCTCTTGGTTAGATAGGAGACACCCAAGAGCAATATAGTTTTGACTTTGAAGATGATATTAGAAATAACGATATATATTAAACAAAACCAACTTATTATTTGTTAACGGATTCCGTTAATTAAAGCCGATTTATAATATGCCTTCACGTGACATGAAAATACGATTTACTTCTCTTGTGCATGGGAATGACATTGAAAACACGTATTTGCTTGTATTCTTTCAGGAAACGGAGTTCTAGATACAGATGAGTTCAATGGAGCTCCATTTTTATTTGCACGTAAGTAATATTTTTTATATTTGCATGACTTTCTATGTTAATGTAAAATTGAAATGATAAATGCTGTAAAAAGACCATTTTACAGCAAAATAACGCCACAACTAAAATACATACTAGACTTAGTTTGATGGCATCTCTTTGTTTGTTTTGGGTTTAACGCCGTTTTCCAAGAGTATTTGTAAAGTAACGGTGGGAAGTTAACCTACCCGGTGTTTCTGGATTCTGTACCAGTACAAACCTGTTCTCCGCAATTAACTGCCAACTTCTCATTATGAACTATCAGTAGTGGAAGATTTCAGACACAATCTATTTTATCAAATCGTCACGAACATACGCCCGGCTCGGGGATCGAACTCGCGACCCCGTGGTCCGTAGACCAACGCTTTCCCTACTGAGCTAAGCTTGCGGGCTCGCGTCTCTTTTTGAGAGGGGGAATGAAAAATGCAACATCTAGCACCGGCGAAATTCTACTATACAAATCATCAAATGAACTCACCGGGAAATAAAACAACACCTTAACGCAGAGCTAGACTTAAAATTCTCATTAAGGTAGTTGTGCACGTTTGGATCGAGCTTTTTTCTACAATGTAGAATTTGATTAAACTCTGATTTTTCAAAACTTCAGAATATACCTTGAAAATTCAGCAAATAAAAAAGATAGGGTCGTGTGCATGATTTTTTGCTAGACTGATTTGAAAAATTTGGACCACACGCAATATTTCATAATGGGAGTCTATGGAAAAATCATAACTTTCATAACATTTCCGAGAATAGAAATTTTTCTACAATGTAGATTTTGATGAAACTTCTCACAGTTGTAAATAAACATATGGCCTATAATTTGGTGAAATAAAATGTATAGGTCTGTGTGCTTATTTTTGAGATATTTGACCAAGATTGAAATGAACCGGACATTTCACACTAATTTTAAGACATTTTTTGAATTTTTTAACGTGTCATATGTTTAAATATCATAGTTTGACTTTAGAAATATAGCAACAGTGCCATTGTAATAAATTTATTCACAGGTTTCGATTAAATCAGAAAATTATTTTCATTTCCGTACGCCGAATCTAGGCTTTATTCTACGTTTTCTGGATAAATGACGTTACGCCATCACTTCCGGTTTATCAAACGTGCAGAACTACCTTAAAAGCAATCACTGCATCCAACTATCTTTATTTTGTGTGATTAATTACATTTCACGCCTTTACAGAATGGATGTTTTATTCTATTCCGGTATGAATGACAGGCAGATCATGTTTTCATTATTTCTTAGTGTTCTAAACTCCTATTAAAACCGACTACAAATTTACCACATTTGTTTATTATGGTTTAATTTCTTTCAGATGAATTTACCGAAGATCAAATTGTGAGTTCAGCCGCATAAGGAGTAGGCGCATAAGGCATATAAAGGAGGACCACATTATTTATATTCGAAATTACCAAAGATTGTTTTTATTAATTTATATTGATTTACCTTTTGTTACATGTATAAAAAGAAATAAATCGTTTTCATTCATCCTCTTTGTTTGTTTTATCTTTAAATCTAAGAAGTAAATTACTTTGAAACCTATGCTAAACGTTATCTGAAAATAGTCTATTGCTAAAATATGCCAAATTGTCGGTACTCTAAGGAAATTCTCTTTATCATACTGCAAAATCAATGTCTCCTGTGGAAGACTTTAGAATGTCGTCCTTCACCAAAACAAATGAGCCGCAAAATGAGAAAACCAACATAGAGGCTTTGCGACCAGCATGGATCCAGACCAGCCTGCGCATCCGCGTGGTCTAGTCAGGATCCATGCTGTTCGCTTACAGTTTCTCCGGTTCCAATAGGCTTTAAAAGCGAACAGCATGGACCCTGACCAGACTGCGCGGATACGCAGGCTGGTCTGGATCCATGCTGTTCGCAAACCCACTATGTTGGTTTTCTCATGGCACGGCTCAAATGTGAATGAGTATGTTTGAGTATTTGATTTATCTTTATATTTTGTATGATAAAATTGGATTAGAAGAAAATAAATATGTAAAAATCTTAATTCTTCGTTTTTCCGCTATATGTATATATTCAAAATATTCATAAAGTAAATATAATCATCAAAACAGATGTTTTTCACAAAGTTCATCTGTAATAAAAGTAAATTGACACTAAAGTAAAACATAATACATCATCCCATACATACTATCTAGACTCTATGCGTTCGGCACCATGTTTACTGGACACAGTGTATATTATAAGAATTTCACCCTGGCTGAATATGTTGCTCGAAATATCTGCCTTGAGGGTAAGTGTTCATGGATACTGCAAAACAGTTACCTGACAGCCAAATGTTTACATCAATACCAAAAACCACTGAAATGCGTTTTCTCACATACCGTATTCTTCAACTATAAGACGAAAAAAAAAATGAAACAGGTGCTTTTCTTTAAAGCACTATTTTATATGAAAAAAACACAAGGTTAAAATATCAAAAAGGAAATGCTACGTTACAAAAGAAAACGCAGTCTCCAAAAAACGAAACTCACAGCACGCCGATGTGCACAATACCGACACTTGTACCCCTATCAGCCGTTTAATATATATAGTTCGTTAGTCGATCGTATAGTGGATTTTATTTAGTACATAAAAACATGAGGTACAAAGTTCTTTAAATATGATTTATTCATTCCAAATCCCGAAATTATCCTGAATTAATTAATACATAAAAAACTCTCTCTCTAGATGCACATTTAAAATAAATGATTCTATCTTTCTTAAATTAATTTATCCATAGTTCCAAAATAGTCCTTTGAAATTAAATAAGTTTAATAAAATAATTATAATTTAGAATCTTAAATGCCAAAACTGAGAGACACCCATCATCTTACAGCTCTGTTCGAAAGCTGAGGCGCTCTGCAGCAAAAGCGCTGCCTAGCTAAGGTGCTCTCGACATCCTAACCTACTAAGCCCACATTTTTTTTTCCAGTCTGTCAATGAGACAAGAGTTATATAGCAAAACCGTAAAGGATGATGTGTCAACTGCTGACCATTTCTCATGCCACCTTAGTGGAATCAGTATATAATATATTCTAACAAGGTATATTTAAGGAAACCTATCCAGTAACATCTTATAATAGTGATAAATGTCCGCACGCCGAATAGATACCACTGTGGCACTTGTAATGCTTTATCTAAACTCGCTGACCCTTAAATTAGTCTCGCCTTTACTATAGTCTAGCTACTTTAAAGAAAATGAATATGATTTCAAGTTTAGAAAATAGTTAAAATCAAAATGTTATTAATTACAATAACGATACAGTCATAGTATTATATTTCCTCCCTTTCTTGAAAAATAAAAGTGAGAATCACTTTTCTTTTTAAAATCAGTGCAGAAGTAGATAAAGATGTGCATCCTTATAAGACATACAATTCACACTCACACAGTCCTATCATAATAACAATGATTATATACAATTCATTTCAAGCATTTCAAATAAGGTTTCATCGTTGTGGAGACGATAGTGGTTCGCTAGTGGGACATCAGTGAACATCTGTGATAGTGTTGACTTATAATTGCGTAGCCAACACTATGCTGTCCTGAGCCTACTGTTGTACCAATACATTGTTGACCATATCATCAGGATGTTGTAGCGTTACCATTGCTGTGACCATTGTACCATAACACCATAAACAGTTGTACCATGACACCGTTGTAAAGAGACACCATTGACCAAAAGACAGTTGTACCATAACACCAATGTACCACAGCATCGTTGTACCATAACACCAATGTACCACAGCATCGTTGTACCATAACACAAATGTAACCACAGCATCTATGTACATAACACCAATGTACCACAGCATCTTTGTATCATAACAACAATATACCACAGCACCGTTGTACTGTAACACCATAACACCATTGAACCATTACATCGTTGTGGTTGTACCATAACATCGTTGTATTGTTGCTTCGTTGTATAAGTGCGATACTCTTCATGCTGTAAATCTCAGATAGTGGATTGTTTTGCATTTCGAATAAACAGATAGTAGAGAAGGATTCATTCATAGTACAACGCGAATCCAATTTATTATTAAAAGTTTTGAAAAGATAATGATTGATCGCGGAAAAGAGAGAGTTAACAGTCACTAAGAACATTCGTGCATGTGATGATATGGTAATTATCTGTCCTCCTTGTAAGTTCGACATATACATAATTTCAAATGTAACGTTTGTTAACATATCCTTCACCATAGAATGAAATTTCATTTATGCACTTTTAATCTTCACCATGTGTATGGCCCGAAATATTCATATTCGGATACAGTGCAATATACTCTTCAACAGTTAGTGCTGACTTGAATTCACAATAGGATTCTTGTCTTCTTCAGCATCCATTACCTGTTACCTTACCCTTCCTGCTAGTACCTCTTGCAAGCCAATGTCTTATAAAGAATTGCTTAAGTCTATAACAATTTAAGCAGCAACAAACTAAAGTTACTATACCACGCACAAAGACAGGAAACCCCAACAACAACTGCAATATACCGGAATAATAAACCTGTCCATTTATCTTCATATCGCGTGATGCCTTTTTTTTGTCAAAGCAGACAAAGGCCACTCCAAATGAGTTTAATTACATGTTATAAGCTCCCCAAACTTAAACATTATTTTAAGTCATTTTTCTGTTAAAATGACATACGTTGAATGCTGCTAATGTGTTGCTAGACAATTCCTTGCAAATGAAAACTGAGCAATTATCAGGAACCTGCAGGGTAAGAAACCATGTTTCTACTATGGTTTTCTAATAGACAGAAACGAAATGAAATGCATCTCATGCAAATTTCATAAACACCTTTATTTCTTTCAGGTACTATATAACATTTTATCATTTGTTATATAAATAAAGTCTGTCTTCAGTATGCTAGGAAATATTCATCAATAAAACAAAAACAAAATATTCATAGACAACAAAAATAAAACATTATTAAATTTGCCCTCACCCTAACTATTGCAATTAAATTTTCGTATTTATATATGTACAACATTTTATCAAAGTCTTTCACTCTCGCAATGACGTATAATAAACAATTCACTTGTTTCAGGGAACCTTTTTTTTTCTTTTAATCAAAACAAAAAATCTTGATCAGTGTTTTTTTTTCATTTACACTTAAAACAGATAAGCTTCATGTAGAAGTAACCTTTTGATTTACTTAGTTTCTTGATTTTCACAAGTAGCCTTATCTACAACTGACCTGTCTTTAATAGATCACAATAAGATCGGAATATGAAAGGCGTCATTGTCTTAAATCTCTAAAACTTTCCGCAAATATAACCATATTTTTCTTGATAACACGGATTAACACATGTTGATATTCAGATGGACATTTGACCTCTTTTAAAGGACTATGATTGTGGGAATCGTTATCATTATTTGAGAAACTGATTTTGTCCTTACTCGACCCATATATAATTGAAATTTTCCTGTTCTGTCCTATTTTGACCATACTATCTATATATAATAAAGCCAACTTATCTGTCATGTAATCTTCGGTAATGGGTGAAATTACATAAATAATTGGTTGAAAATGTGAACTTGTCCGTAGTTTTACTACACATACTTGTGAACTCAGCGGTTTAATAACCGACATTATTTACGGTCTATTAGTAAAAAAATGTTCAAATCTTTTTTGACGCATATAATTTTTGGCTACCCTTAGCCTTTGTAAGTCGTAGTAAATATGAATCCTAAAATTATACAAGAAGCCTTTTCCTAAAATAACTGGATATTTAAATCTTCTTTAATGGTTTCATTTTGAGAGAAGAGTCCTAAACATTTAAACATTTCGGATGTTAAATACGATACAACTTCACACTGTAAATAATCCCTTTTATAACGACAAGCCTAATTTCTACTTTCTTAATCCTGTTTATGAAAATTTTGCATTCCGGTCTAATGCTGATATTGTGTGATTTATGCAAATACGTGCGTAACTGAAAGCCTACTCGAATTTCTGTTGCTAAAGAATGGACGGCTTGCGTCATACTAGAAGGAAAGAAAAATAAACAGGACTTACAATTGTTCTGATGTATAACTTCTTATGTTGTCCTTCCGTCATTCCTCTCAAAGACTGTAACTAAAACTGTCCGCCGACGAAACTGCACAAAATTCCTTAAAGTCTAAACATTGTTGAAAAGATCCTGGTCACGGCACCAAGAAGGGGCGATGTACCCCTATCAGCCGTTTAATATATATAGTTCGTTAGTCGATCGTATAGTGGATTTTATTTAGTACATAAAAACATGAGGTACAAAGTTCTTTAAATATGATTTATTCATTCCAAATCCCGAAATTATCCTGAATTAATTAATACATAAAAAACTCTCTCTCTAGATGCACATTTAAAATAAATGATTCTATCTTTCTTAAATTAATTTATCCATAGTTCCAAAATAGTCCTTTGAAATTAAATAAGTTTAATAAAATAATTATAATTTAGAATCTTAAATGCCAAAACTGAGAGACACCCATCATCTTACAGCTCTGTTCGAAAGCTGAGGCGCTCTGCAGCAAAAGCGCTGCCTAGCTAAGGTGCTCTCGACATCCTAACCTACTAAACCCACATTTTTTTTTCCAGTCTGTCAATGAGACAAGAGTTATATAGCAAAACCGTAAAGGATGATGTGTCAACTGCTGACCATTTCTCATGCCACCTTAGTGGAATCAGTATATAATATATTCTAACAAGGTATATTTAAGGAAACCTATCCAGTAACATCTTATAATAGTGATAAATGTCCGCACGCCGAATAGATACCACTGTGGCACTTGTAATGCTTTATCTAAACTCGCTGACCCTTAAATTAGTCTCGCCTTTACTATAGTCTAGCTACTTTAAAGAAAATGAATATGATTTCAAGTTTAGAAAATAGTTAAAATCAAAATGTTATTAATTACAATAACGATACAGTCATAGTATTATACACTCACACTCAAATACAAAACAAACACACGAGGACAAAACGAAGAAATAAAGGAACATAGTGGGGCACCGCCTTGAAAAAGTCAGTGGCAAAACACCACTTGGGAGTTAAACCGGTTTATGGTGCGCACACAACCTTTCTGTGATCCCTACAATGTTTCAAAGTCACGGGACAGTGTAAAAAGGTAATCTCCGCCAGATGAATATCTAACACACACAATGTAAACATAAGGCAAGGCATGTAAAACACAAAATGCTCCTGTATTATCACGTAAAAAGTAAACCTAAAGAACCAAAAAAACCTATTTACTCAATGCCTGTGCAGAGCATCAAAAGAATCGCTCTTAAGGGCCTGACGAAACAGGTTAGAAGACAGGAATCAAAACAGTTCAGTCTTGGTGGGATCTTAAAACTGCTATTCACAGATAAGAGTCCAAAGTAGCGTGTGAATTTTACTTTCATTCATAAATTACAGCACATATGTTACTTTAAACCAAGCGTGTAAGACGAGCTTTAATTTCCAGCACCGGTGGAAATGCGGACAATTCTTTCCGGCATACAAGAAAATTGAAAACTTGTTTCCAACTGTGCAAACAAGTTATTGCGAAGCGTTTGTCCAAAAGACGTCATGTAAACACCATAATCCCAAAACTGTATCATCAACAGTTCTGTATGGATACGGGCACTACTCATTGTACCGATACAACACAGAGTAATGCTACACTTAATACCGTAACTTCAAGTACGAGTTGAAGTTTTAAGATGTCATCAGTACATGATTTAGGTCTGCGTAACGTAATAAGATCCAGTTCATTACCTCCACAAGTTAGCAGAATGTCCTTCTTGGAGCAAGGTATTTGAGCTGCGCCATGAGAAAACCAACATAGTGGGTTTGCGACCAGCATGGATTCAGACCAGCCTGCGCATCTGCGCAGTCTGGTCAGGATCCATGCTGTTTGCTAACAGGTTCTCTAATTGCAATAGCCTTCAAAGCGATCAGCATGGATCCTGACCAGACTGCGCGGATGCGCATGCTGGTCTGGATCCATGCTGGTGGCAAAGCCACTATGTTAATTTTCTCATGGCGTGGCTCATTTAATTATCTTTAAAGTTTCTTCAAAGATATCCGAGACGTATCTTTCACTAAATTATTTAATTTTAAATACTTACTTTAAATACAGAAAATCCTCATAATAATGAAAAAAAACTACCTTTATATGTCAACTAACTGTTTGTAGAGCTTCATTCGCAGTAAA
The DNA here is from genome assembly GCF_021730395.1 of Mercenaria mercenaria. NCBI lineage: Eukaryota > Metazoa > Mollusca > Bivalvia > Venerida > Veneridae > Mercenaria > Mercenaria mercenaria. The sequence goes on along the minus strand of NC_069364.1, from coordinate 26,922,544 downwards.
CTGATTTGTCTTCTACAAAAGTCATTTTTCTAAAAGTTACTTCCAGTTTTTATTGGTATCATAAATTTGATGCGGCTCATAGCTGTAGTAGGTGTTTACGATCTCAAAGCTAAAACACAGCATGGTTGATGCACAGAAACACTTCCGTTTATGTTTACATAAATATTATGACGCATTTGTTCATATTTTAGAATACTGCTTGAAGATACGACAAATACACTCTTGTCACGACATGTTCATTTGCAACCTTCTAGAGTCTGCTTGTACTATAATCGTTCAAATGTGTCTAAACAGGCCACTGAATACTAGTATAAAATAGAGGTAAAAAATACGAATGAAATGTCTGATATTTATATGGTTTCTTTAGAATTACATTTCGTGTCCGCTCTGTAACTCTTGAACCCCTTTACACAAATGTTCACCACATTAAGACAACGTGCAGAGAGTATGTTTCGGATAGCTCGATTCGAGGTCAGTGTCACATTTAGGGGTCAACGGTTATATGACTTTGTTTCGTGTCCGCTCTGTAACTCTTGAACTCCTTAAAGGATTTCAAAGAAACTTGACACAAATGTTTACCACATCAAGACAACGTGCAGAGCGCATGCTTTGGATGGCTCGCTTCAAGATCAAGGTCACACTTGGGGTCAAAGGTCATATGACTTCGTGTCCACTCTGTAACTCTTGAACGGCTTGAAGGATTTTGAAGAAACTTGACACAAATATTCACCACATCAAGACAATGTGGAGGGTGCATGTTTTGGATGGCTCGCTTCAAGGTCAAGATCACACTTAGGGGCCAAAGGTCATACTGCGTATATTGCCCCGCATTGCGGTGCTCCTGTTCTATTATTATGTTGATGCGACTATTATTCTTACATGTTTCATATACATAATTTTAATTTTCAATCTCCACAGTCTTTTGGTACATGTACCTAAGTAAGCCCATATGCTGGTAAACGTAAAATATAGTCCAGAGTGTATGAGGCAATTGAATGCCATAGACATTAGTTTATATATTACTATGTTTTGTTTCATTCAGGCGGTTGAACACTCCAGATATTTAAAAAAAAAACTTTATATGTTAGTTTTATACCATTCATGTGTAATATTAATACTCTGTAACTTTATGGCTTAATAAAGTCCAATTATCAATCAACCAAGAGTTATACTGATTTTTTCAATACTAGCTTAATATACGAGCATTTAGGGATAGTTGTGGGTATCATAAATATACATTTTATAAAGTGTTATTTCTAGCATTATCTAAATCAGCAATCGGATTCTTCACTTGCGCAACCTTTGCCATGTATTCTGAAAGAATCTTGCTTTCGGCAAAGATACTAACATACTTAGTAAGAACATGTAGAAATTATTCCGCTCATTTTATGATTAACAGCGTTCTTCAGCGTACATTGCATATTCTTTCTGCTTTTCTGAAGACGTTACGTTACTGGTGTGTGTTGAAACGATATTAAACTTTTTATACAGAATAAACGTGTTGGTTTGTTAAATGACGACAATACAAATATCAGTCATATCAGTCCAAGGATAAAAGTAACAAAATTGATAATGCAGAAGTGTAATTTATTCAGTTTAAATACACAATCAGGTACAACCGGAGTCCATTTTCAGCAAACTCCCAGTCAGCGACAGACCGTATCTACCAGAGGTAACACTTATCAGCCGGATGCATGTATGAACCAGACGGACAATTCCACACACGAGAAAACTCCTCAAGGTTTTGAAGAGAATCAATGACTCTAAAATACACAAAATAAATTTATATTTAAGGTAGTGGACCCGTAATGACACTCGTTATTGTCCGTACGATAACGTATTTCAGTTATACAAGTCGGCATTCTTCGTACGTAAATGTATCTGAACGCACACACGATCCTCTTCTACCTCACACTTGAACTTTTATGTACTGTTTTACTGGTGTTGAAGCTTTAAAACAGAAACAGGTATTAAGCATGTAGACAGCTTTAATGAGTACTGTGAAATCATTAATATTCGTGGGGGACTAATTTTCGTGGATTTCGTGGTTAAGTCAATCCACGAAATTTAATCCCAACGAAGAAGTAAAATTCCCATTCATTTCATGTTCAAAAGTTGAAATCAACGAATTTATATCCCCACGAAATTGCTGTTTTGATCAAAACCACGAAATTTCATGCCCACGAAATTAAATGATTTTACAGTAGTTTTCGTTTAGATCTACCTCTCATATTTTTTCAGATTTTTACAATAACATATTAAACTACTGCGCGATTTGTTCTGTTCTTAAGAATCTGTGATATCAGATCAACAAGGACAACTTTAAACACTTGTTTATATTTTAGAGAAGCAACAATATTAATCGCATTTCCAGGATTGAACGGAAAATGCTACAACAATTTCAATTTAAAGAATAAGTTACGAATATATTACGTTAAACTCTCGATTTGAAGAAACGATTTAGAAAGTAAGGACGTTAGCAAACACATTTGTGTGATATTGTTTCACCTGAATTTTTCGTAGCTGTGATTGTCCGTCAATATCTGGTTTATCTTGGACGATGTTCTACTGTTAGCGCACCAGAACTATTAAGTATATAAATGACACAAGCAATAAATACTTGTTCTTATACATGATTTACTGCGCTGAAACTATGAGCTATATAGGTCTATGTAACTTCCAGCACGCATGGTATCATTGTCAGCAAGCATGGTATCATTGTCAACAAGTATGCTTACTTTCAACTTGCTTAGTGGCTGATTGCATCTTTCATATTGTGTGGTGACATCGTGTATTTTCTTCTGTGAGCATTGTAACTGTGCAATGTTGCTTATATACAGTCCTGTCATGTTGAAATATTCCAATACGCTACACGGCACTGTCATTTTGCCAAATGAAATTATGATATAGACATCAGGGTCTAAGCGGCAAAGAAGTTGTAACTTCTAGCACGCATGGTATCATTGTCAGCAAGCGTGGTATCATTGTCAACACGCGTGTTAAAGGTGCCAGCATGCATGATTACTATACCAGTAAGCACAATGGGAGTGTCAGTGAGTAAATTGTAACAGTCAGCAAGCATTGTGTAATATTTACCTAAATATCATTCCATATTGGTGCGTTTTTCAAATATATACTTTTTTCCATTATCTTTTTACAAAAAGCCGGTGTAATGACGTATTTCGACCCCCATAGAAAAACGAACCCCCGGTCATTATTCTATAGAAAATGTGACTCCTTTCCTGTAAAATATTGACTCCCCTTATAAAAAACTGACTCCCTTTGAAAACTCTTTAGAATAACGACCCCCGGTCATTATTCTATAGAAAAACTGACCCCTCCAAGTAAAATACTGACTTCCTAAAGATGACTCCCTTCGCATCTCATAGAATAACGACCCCGGTTATTATTCTATAGAAAAAGTGACTCCTTCCATGTAAAGTACTCACTGCCGAAATTACTACATTCGAACTCTCATACAATATCGATTCCCGGACATTATTCTATTTAAAAAAGTTACTCTTTCCGTGTAAAACACCGGCTCCGAAAAAGACTTTCGACGATAATATCTATTAAAAAGTGATCCCCACCAAACCTAACGGACAATTTTACTAGATCTACAACTCTAATACCCTCCATTGCCAATAGTTAACATTTTGATTGTACTACTACTACTGGTGCCGCTACTTCTATTGCTATTACTACATGTACTTCTTCTTCTTCTACTACTACTACTACTACTTCTACTACTACTACTACAACTGCTACTACTGATACTACTATACCTGCTTCCACTAATACGTCTTGTAAATCTACCTCTTCTTCTACTGCTGCTGTTGTTGCTGTCACTTATTCCTCTGCTGCTACTGCTGTTGCTGCTGCAGCTGCCACTACCACTGCCACTACTACTACTACTACTACTACTACTACTACTACTACTTTCTATTGTTGCCGCTACCGTACTTTACTGCCACTGCTAAGTATTGCAACTTCTATTAATACCAAGTTCTGTGCTAGCAGTTTCTTGTGCAGTTTTCTTCTGAAGAATAACTTCATACCGAAGTTTGCAGGGATTATTGACACTGGTGTGTTTTGTGAATGTATTGTGAAATGTTATTTTCCTGAAAAAAATGTATACACCAAGATACAGCGTCTAGAAATAGAATCCCTTTTCCCGTTGCGGAATGCTCTGATTTCTGTGTCAAGTGATGGTATCTGGGGTCAAACGGAAGGACGGACGGACAAGGGCAAATCTATATGCCCCCTCCCCCGAGTGGGGGCATAAAATGCAGCAATTAGGCCTTAGATACACTCGTTATCACTAAATTTGACCAAATGACCGGGGGTCGTTTTTTTTATGGGAGTCAATATTCTTCGTGAGGTTCAGTTTTCTTCACGTGGGGGAGGTCATAATACTATGACCGGGGGGTCACTTTTTCTATAGAATAATGACCGGGGGTTCATTATTCTATGGGGGTCGAAATACTTCATTACACCGGCATCATAGGCATAAGAAGATATGTAATTATCTGTTTTGTTTCTGTCTTCTATTTGTGCTATCGTACAAAGAAAATAAAATGTAGGCACGACGATGGTAAATAAGCTCAGTAAACAGCAGTGATTTTCACATATTACTTAACTAAAACTTCCATACAGGGAGAAGAATTCTATAAGATTTTTTTTCGTTCTAATCCCTTTCGTACGTGTAATATGTTCCTAATTGTGAAATGTAATTTAAACTAAAAACATCCATAAAATGAAATTTAAGGAATATGTGAGTAAGTTCAGAATATTAATGTTACTGTTTCTATGAACTTTTTTATTACTAACAAGCCACAAAATGTTTGAATATCGAGGGTCAGATCGGTAGATATCTGCGTTTTGCTATGCTCAGTTATAAAACTCAACTTTTAAAGAAAGAATATCCTTCAGCTGTTTCGCTCTACTGTCCGGGATTGTAACAAAAAATAAATAAATGTTTCCTTTGAAACCTTATTTACGGTAAAGAATATAATTATTTTCCCAATGTCGTTAAACATTCAGGGTGTTATCAATAAAGTCAAAATAATTTGATGTTGTTGACATTGTAAATGGGAGCGGTGGTATAGTGGCTAACGTGCCTGTCGCTCAACCCGGATGTTATGGGTTCGAGCCCTACTTGGGTCACAATCACGCCTTCTCATAAGATACTAGGACTGGTTTTATCAAGAAGCGGACGCGAGAGTGGTTCAAATAAGCTTGAAGCTTTCATCACAACCCAGCTAAAATAAATTAGTATCAATAAACTAAAATGTAACTCAGGTTTTATCAAGCTCTCTCTCTCTCTCTCTCTCTCTCTCTGTATATATATATCCTTTAAAATAAGATTCTTATGCTAAGACGATAATTATGATAAAACTGGATGTGAAGGGATTACTGCCAATTTAGTAAATATACAAGTTTAGTTTAAAGTTGCTACCTGAGCAAAGCTGAGGAAGAACAACTGATCCGGGGTATAGTCAAGCCCTGCTAACCTGTCTTCTTCTTTGTTATTCCGAGCAGTTTTAACCCATTTACGATAAGCCTAGGAGAAAATAAAACATTGATACGATGAAAGAATTCACACAACAAAAGGATTAACAGATCAAAGAAGTACTTTTGAACTCTATTTTTTTTGACGAGGTAAATTTTGTTGCCAAGAGCTGTATAAATGTGACACCAATTTGAATATCAAACGTATAGGTTCGAAAGTTTTAAAAACATCCCTATAGATATCTATTTAGGGTGATTTATTTTTTTTTTAAATGATCTAATTTTCATACTGGTTCTCATAGCAACGTTCTGGACAAAAACTATAGCTTAACAGTTTACAAACTCAGAATGTTTATTTCGTGGAAATCTCCCAACAGAATGGTAATGTAAATGAACCTTCACTTATACTGCAGCTGACAGTTTGTCTCAAAACATATTTACTAATATAATAATAAGGCGTCTCATGAAATAAAAAATCAAATGCACCTATGTATCATGTGCGAAATCGGACCAACTTCATCACTTTCAGTACAGCTTGTAGCAAATATGCGGCAATGTATATGTTAATTTCTCTGTCATGAAATATCGTAAGTACAAAAAGGGCATATTTCAATGTCCGTAAATCAATAAATCCGAAAGCACTGAAAATGATAATGTAACATCTTCAAATTGATTGTACAGTGTATTAATCGTATCCCAGATGGTACCATCCAAAACGAGAAGGAAAGTATTTCCCTTTAAGTGCTGAGCGGAGACAGGGGGCGAACCCATGACCTCTCACACACGAAGCGGGCGCTCGACCACTGGCTAACCAGGGCGCTATTTGGTCAATTTGCCATAGTCATACACTGACGAAGCGTTTGATCACAATAGTTTTTTTTACAATCGTGCCTCAGTCACATACTCACCTTGTAACTGGATTTTATGCCTCCGTTGTCAGCAATATTTTCACCCAGAGTAAATATACCGTTAATCTGCAGCGAAAGAAAGTACTATCATTTAATACTTAGTAAGAAGTAAAAATAATGAAGTTTACTTGAGTTATTAAAGTATTTTGTTACTTATTTTTGATCGAAAAGTAAACAATGTAGCGCCAAATATCAACATATGTGACCATGACTGAGAAAATGGGTCCAGATGAGGAATTTTGACATTTTCAGGTTTTTGCATATTTAGAAAGTATATTCATTCAGAAATAAATCCTGAAAATTTCAGATGAAAATCTTCAAAATTGTCGATTTTATGACAGATTTCGTAACATAGAGATTAAAAATAAAAACAGTACATTTCAGTTATTCTTTCTTTCTAGTTTATTTCTCACATACTGGTAATGGCTAACAATTCTGAAATAAATTTATCTTTTGTTACAATTGCATGATATAAATAAGATCCCTTCTTAATACACAAAATGATAATCTATTAAAATCTACAACAATTTCTATAAAAATATTTCTAAAATTGTGTTACCATGGCAACAAATATATTAAAATCCCTTTTCCTATGATAAAACTTAAAAAAACAAACATGTTAGCTTGAAATAAGGATTTTAAAAAGTAAAATATTTTAACGCATATGTATTAACAAAAATAAACTGAAAATTTCCCATGAAAATATTAAGAATGTTTGGTTTTATGACAGTTTTTGTAACATGGGTAATAACCATAAGAATAAGATAGATTTGTCCATTGTTATTCTTCATAACTTGTCTTTTACATGCTGATGCTAAATGACTACTTTGGAAAAAAAGAACCTTCTATTACTATGAAATTTTATTTTTGTGATGCTTTCTTAAAACAGAAAAATACAGCTAATTTAAATCTTTCATATTTTCTATGAAAGCATTATTCAAATTGCGTTACCATGGCAACATATGCAATAAATTGCTTTTTCTACAATAGTACTTAAAATAAAAGCTTAATTTAAAATAATGTTTCTTGTAAGTTGGATATAACGAAGTATATGTATTCGAAAGTAAAATTTGAAAATTATATGTCAAAAGATATAAAATGTTTGGTTTTATGACAGATCTGGTAACATGGGTAATAACCACAAGAATAAACTATTTCAGTCGTGGTTTCTTCAGTTTGTGTTTTCACTTATTGGTAATCACTGGCTATTTTTAAATAAATGAATCTTCTTTTACAAAGAATATTTAGATATCCACTTAAAGTGCAAAAATCTAGCTGGCAAAAGTCCTTCCCATTTTCTATAAAAACATTATTAAATTATGTTACCATGGCAACAAAATGCATTTGTTTCCCTGTTTTTCTACAATAGTACTTTAAAAAACAGCTAAATTTGGAAAAGTGTTTCAGATAACTTGAATATATAAAAAGTGGTAATGTATTCAAAAATATTATCACAAAATTTCATGTTAAAAAAATAAAATGTTTTGTTTTATAAACAGTTGTTTGTAACATGAGTAATAACTATAAGAATAAGACATTTCTGTCATTGTTTCTTCATAACTTGCCTTTTACCTGCTGGTAATAAATAACTATTTTGAAATAAATGAAACATATATTAATATAATATGAAACATATATTAATATAATATATTAATTAATATATTAAGATTTTTTTTATTGTTTATGCTTATTTTAAAGTAAATACTAGAAAGTACAGCTAATTAAAATTTTCAATATTTTCTAGGAAAATTGTGTTACCATGGCAACATATGTTTTAAATTCCCTTTTCCTACAATAATACTTAAAAGCAAGAGCTTCTTTTAAAAAAGTATTTCTAATAAGTTAAATATTTGAAAGTATAAGTATCCAGAAAGAAATCTGAAAATTTCACATAAAAACTTTAAAACAGCCATGTTCTGTAACAAAAGTATTATGTAAGAATAAACATTTCAGTCATCCCTTTCCTCATAATCTGTTTTTTTTTCAGTGGCTAGTTATAACAGACAATACAAAAAAAGTGAACATTCTTTTACCATTACATAATATACTGTAATCCCTATTGAAATACAAATCCATAATATTTCAATGAAATATAATATGAATTATGTTACCATGGCAACATACATACTAAATTCCTTTTTCTAAAAAATACTTTAATAATTAACACATCACTTAACTTTTGATGAAGGTTACACTGCTACAAACTCTGGTGAAAAGTAAAATATTTATTTCCAGCCAATACTTAATGTAGGTAACTGAAACTACAACCTTTAGTTGATGTTTAACCTTAACAGCTAAACACATCTATATGAACAGCAAAACAGGCTAAAGTGTTGTGTATTAAAACGTTTGAATTCAACAACAATTTCTATCTTTTACACTCACTTCCTTTTTTCAGTTCTCAGAAAAATCCTCGCCAATCACAATTTCAGTTGAAGTGGTTTGGGACAAACAGAATCCTTTGACTTTTCAGACAAATACTATTCTCTTATGAGTTCATACAGGTACCATTGTCAGGCTTGTGCCATTCCATGTCAATAATATTCGTTTAGCAAGGGGGAGTAGATTTTAGTAAGTTAACTGGACTGTCACTTTTAACACTAACAATCCAGTTGTTTCTGCAGACATGATAAAGTGGTAATACTTGGTTATCTTCTTCAAAAGTTTAAAATATTGTGATAAGATATTTCTCCACTGGTAGAATGTGACAGGATTTAAATCATTGTTGACCAACTGTGCAGTGTTATGGCCTTTCTTTCATGACTGACACACTGTGTCAGCAATATCATGTATTATTAAAGGTCTCAGCATTCACCCTCCTCCACAGATTCTTCTAAATTCAAAAGTGCAAGTCAGATTCAAACTTTGCATGGTCTGTGATCATTGTTGAATATTCAATCGATCTGTGATATCCTGTAACAAGTAAGTAAAACATATTATTTTAAATAATTAACCATATTGTTTTAAATAACTAACCTAGGAGTCTCTTTATTTAATAAAAGCAGAGTTATCACTATTTGATAATAGATGATTCTTTAATTTCTTACAACCAATGCTCTAAAATATTGACAAACAGACTGACAACAGCGTGCTATCAGCATATAAAATGTATTTCGTTTGTAGATTTTGATTACTGCAAACAGGATGTTCTAAAAAAACTTTTTTGCATTTATTGGGTTAACCCTTAACCTGCTAAATTTGTAAAATTGACTACTCCATCTTTAAATAGAGACAGTACCATTTATAGCTTATAGGGGGTTCTCATAGAAAATTTGCAAAGTATCAAACACTGCAGATCATGACCAGACTGCACAGATGTGCAGGTTGATCTTGATCTGCACTGGTTGCAAAGACAGACATAGCTGCCTCATGCAGCCTAAGGGTTAAAAGTATACACTGTTTTAACAGCTATCAAAAATGGTTGTTACCTAGTAAAAGTCTCCACAGACTGTACCACAGCAAGATGTTATTTCTATTCTTGCTAGCAACCATGTTTAAAATGGAATACATGTAGTGATGTACCATGCTCACAAGTTTTTCTGCCCCTTAACCAACTGAGTTGCTTCATAAACAAGAGAAAACACTTGCATTCCTGAAAAAAGATTTAAAAGTCTTTGGTAAAAGTATCTGTTACCTTCATGTTTTCTCAGGAACCTTTACAGTCTTCATTCTAATCTATATTCTTGGTGCAATAAAACTGGTAAAAAAAATTCAATCGCATCACAATGTCTAAGTCAAGAATGGGTTAATTAAATTTGAAAAAAATCACATTACAATTAAACTAAATACAATTAACTGATTTACTTTGAATACTTAATTAAAATTCCTATTATTTAGAAAATAATATTCTACAAGTTAATGAGATATCAACTTATACACATGTACATGTTGTGTTAAGCATTCAAATTATCCATGTACTTATTGAGTGCCACAGACTTTTCTCAGGCTAATAGCCAATGTAATGAAGACTTTACACCAACTGATCCTCCTCAAAACCAATTGTTGAAATTAAAATTCAATAATGCCAGTTTTGTCAGTTAAGCCATTAATAGTCATAGTACATGTACATACATTGTACCAAATCATTAGTGTAGAAGTAGACTTATTTGAATTGACTCCAACAAACCTAGACAGAGGTATAAATAAATAATATATTGCATTAAAATTTTAAAAAGAGCCATTAGCTGCATGTTACTTACCTGATTCCTCAAAGCACAACCAAATATGTTACATTTTCTTGGAATCTTAAAACTAAACAGCCAATTTCCTGGCTGTTGTAGGGTATATGAACCAGCTGTATAGTGGAATGAACCATCAAAGGAACAAGGAATATTATCTGAAAGAAGATACATTACATGTACTGTAAACATCACTAAAATCAAAAACTTCATGAATACTAAATTAATAATGTGATTGTGAAAGGTTTCATTAACTTACCACAAAATACTATAAAAAGTTATTATACTATGAATCTATTTTTTACAGGATCATAAATTGTTTTAAACACAGCAAGGCTCAAAAATTTCAAAATTAAAAAGATTTTCATTATATGGCATAAATTCCCACTAATCCAAAAAAAAAATCATCCTGTTACAAAACATTCTGAATCAACAATAATAGAAAAAGAGAGTAGTCACCAGACAGAAATAACATGACTTATGAGGCCCACAGCAAAAACAGTTACCATTTTATAAATGGAAGTGTCTAGACATCCGGTAACCAGAAACATAGCCGGTGTTCTAGCCAACCGTAACAGGACGCCTAGCCACCAAATTTCTATCCTATAGGGTTTTTCTAGGTGTCCGGTAATCAATTTTAAAATATTGTATACGCCTTGCAGGTGAATATTCAAACCTATGCCAAAAAATGATACAATAAATTTATTTCCTTACAGTATTCATATATAAAAAGATCGCCGAACAGCTAGAAAAACATTCGCGGACAGGCTAGTCGTATTGTTGCCGGACAGCTAGAATGCAGGGTAGGCGTCCGGTTACTGGACATCTGCATATTTCCTTTTAAATACCTTGGCTACTACGTGAGAGGGGACTTTTCGAGAAATGATGTGACACAGGCAGGCATCTGTATGTCTGCATCAAATTTATTAATTATCATTGCTACATGTAATATTGTATTTTTCCATAATAATGCTTACTATGGACCATGAACTAATTTGATGAATCCTGGTCACCTCGAGTAAGAAGCTGCTGCCTTCAATAATTTTTGTGATAACCCAACTGGCCATTTTATATTAAATACACAGGCATAGTGGAATCATCTGTGTTTAGTGGCCACAAGATAAATTTCATAATTTCCCTCTGTATGTTTTTAGATTCACTTCCGGTAAAAAAAACGACTTAATTCAGTGAAAGTTTCAAATATATTAGAGAACTTCATTAACAACTGTTTTACAAACGGTACTTACCAAATCAGTAAACAGTATTACAAGTCTCAGATCCCTTCATCGTTGAACAAAGGTAGTTAAACAAAAGTAAACTTCACATGCTTCCCTGTTTTACTGTTAAAATCCGAAACCGGAAACATAGCGAAGGGGAAACAACTGATTTTCAACGAAATATTTTGCCTCAGGCGTAATACCACTATTTCTTTACATGTCTGATGTCTAAATATTCTTTCTGTAGTAGGCTGTCATCAATCATGTAACAAGCAGTCGTACTTTAATGGTCAAACTTCTCCTAATTAAAACATGTGTAAGAAATCTGCGCGCGTAAACTTGGCGCAACTTTAAACGTCGTTTCTCGATATTACGTCATGCCGCATCTGGACCGGTTTTCAAAGACGACGTCACATATAACCATACGTATCAAATACAAGACCACACGATCTCTGCAGGTTCAGTACTTATTGAATCAAAACAATGTCCACCCTACCGTCATGTTTGTCCCTGGTACAATGTAGTTACCATACTGATCAACATAGCACTTAGCCTTATTATCAAATTCATTATAATCTTCACTGGGCCACCACAACCTGAAGTTTCCATTCTTATCGTAGAATCGTCCTGAAAATGCATATAGCCATTTATATACGAAACAGCTTCATTGAGTGAGCGCCGAATGTAAACTGCAAGACTAGCAGAACTAAGATTCACAGACAAATGATAATTTTACCTTAAGTCAAACATATATTTAAATGACTTGATTTTAAACAATTTACCCGACTTTCTTTACTCAAAGAAAGCGGAGGAAAATGTATATACCTGCACTATCGAAACCGTGTGTGATTTCATGTCCAATTATAGATCCAATGCCACCATACTTCATGTACCTACAACATTGTTTATAAAAAATCCATTTTGAACAGGAGATGTAATGGTTAACCTAATGTTAAAGGTTAAATAGACACTTTTTGGTGATAAGTGAGTCAGAATTTCAATGGTTTGCTTATCAGGTACCTTGCCATTTTGAAATAATTTAAATTTATTCAACATACTGCCCTTGTTCCTGTATCTAGTAATACATAATGATATTAATATAATATCAGATTTCGAATACAACAAACGTAGATACTTGCACATGCGCAAAAAATATGTATATTTGTTGTTCTAACTTGTTTCATTACGAACATTGTATCAATATCAGTGAGAAAGTGAAAATCAGAGAAAAATACGACCATTTTATGGTTCGAACATAAAAGATATTTAATCAACAACGTACCCAGGTTAATCTGGTGAATAAATGGGTGACCGAAGAAAGGCTGCAGGAAAAACTGCAATAACGAAAATATAAACACTACATAATATGGAATTATTTAACAATTTTGAGAACAATACTGAATTCTACTCGACAAGAACACACCAGTAATACACCATATTTGGACGATGCGAATGCCAAGTCATACCTATACAAATCTTACCATTTTGAAAGTTTTTCTTTCTATCACGTGACGACAACATGTACAGTAAGTTATTATTGTTTTATGTAATTTTGAAATGTATTTATTGTTTTTTTTTTTTTTTTTTTTTTTTTTTTTTTGGGGGGGGGGGGGGTGTATATTATTCAACATCCGAACCTATACTGAATATACAAAAGTCATATTTTTTCATATAAAACTAGAGTCCGAAACATCCATATTTTTTCTATTGAATGGGACAACTAGCTATCCCGATTTCTTTTTTGCAAATAGTCTTTCGGGTTTACTTCCCTTCTATATCTTGTAAACAATGTTTGTCTCTAGATACCAGTTAAATTTATATAACGTTCTTATTTCTGAACGAAACATATAAGGGGCCTCCGTGGCCGAGTGGTTAAGGTCGCTGACTTCAAATCACTTGCCCCTCATCGATGTGGGTTCGTGCCGCACTCGGTGCGTTGAATTCCTCATGTGAGGAAGCTATCCAGCTGGCTTAAAGAAGGTCGGTGGTTCTACCAAAGTGCCCGCTCGTGATGAAATGATACACGGAGGGGCACCTGGGGTCTTCCCCCACCATCAAAGCTGGAAAGTCGACATATGACCTAAAATTTTGTCGGTGCGACGTTAAACCCAACAAAATAAAATAAATAAAGAACGAAACATATAATACTGTAAGCACGAGCATTCAATTTCTTAGTAAGAGAACTTCCTTTCCGATGATCATGATTTTGGTTCAAAATTTGACGAAAGTCGTTTTCATTTTATTTTTCAGGAGTGTGTGTGTGGGGGGCGGGGGGGGGCGCGCACTGGGGGTAAAAATAAATGATTCATTAAAACAACATCTTGAAATGTTTGATGTTGCGCATTTGGAAGTGTAACCAATCATTATTTAAAACATGTTAACATTTGTTTTCCTGTCATTTCATTTTTTATTTAAGTAGGAAATGAAGAGGCCATTTAACAGTTAGCAGACCAAAGTAATATTCTGTAGACATTTTATATATCAGACATTATAAGGGACAATTATGGTGGCATATTTCTGCCAACCACATATCCACTTATTTATCTCGAAAATTTTCGTAAAAATGCCACTTATTCAGTTATTATCTGGCAAGTGACAAAACTGCTTGTTATCCACTTAAGTATCTTAACAGGACAAAACTGCCTGTTCATTCCCACTACTGCCATCCACATATTCACTTACGTTAACTAGGTATCTTGAATTTTGTCACTAAGTCAGTTATGATTGGCAATATCCCGTAATCATCCACTATCATTACGGAATAAATGAAAATACATAAATGGCATAACAATTATGCAAATTCATAATTCCAAATCCTATCTATAGGCACAAACCATTAGGGTGGTGGTAGGGGATAAGGTGGATATACACTCATTCATTCTGTCACTGGGTGAGAAAAATGTGAAGCCAGACCGAGACTCGAACACGGAGCTTCGGAATACCGTTCCGGTAATCTACCGACGGAGCTACCCGACCGCCTACACGTTTTCTCCCCGTTTCAATATTCAAGTTCTATACTGCGACATATTTCCCAACCATTTTGAAATTCGTCCTCGAATTTCAGCGGGTACTTTATAAATCAAGCATTTACATGCGTCGGAGATTAACCGTTGTAATGCCGTCACGGCCCCACGTTGGGCGCCAAATGTCACAGGATGAGAAAAATGTGCAGTCAGAACGGTACTCGAACCATGGACCTCGGAATACCGTTCCAGAGATACCCAGCTGCCGTTACATTTTCTCCACGTTCAATATTCTATACCGTGGCAATTACGTATAGGAGACGAAAAGTCTAACCGTTAATCGCCAATTTGGGTACGAATATTAATTGGATATCATGAAAACTTTCACAATAACCACTTATTTATGTGAAAATGTGGATGGCAGAAGTGGGCACTAACAGGCAGTTTTGTCCTGTTAACTTAATTATCTGGATAACACACAATTTTGCCACTTGCCAGATAACAACTGAATATGTGACATTTTTAGAGAAAACTGTCTACATAAATAAGTGGATAGGTGGTTGGCAGAAATATGCCACCATAGATAATGAAAGAAAGAAATCAATATCATAAAATAGCTACAGGAAAACAACAGTTTTAGAAATTGACCCATAAAGGGAAAAAACTTACTAGTAGTAACTTACCTATCGTATTTGCAACGGGAGCATATACTGCAGTCACTACTGATGCAGAATAAAGCCACCTTTAATAGAAAATAAATAAATGCAGCAGCGGAGGTTTTGTACTTAGGTAACAATGCGGGATAGCGGTTGGATTTTGAAGGGGTAATGGGTGTGTAGATAACGTGATACTTAAAGACAATATGAAGAATCACAAGATACTAGAATTTATCATCGACTTTGTCTATAGCTTTAACATACTTTAATAAAGTAAGGCAACACATAGGATTCATTATTCGCATTTCTGCTAATTTCCCTGCAAATTTGACATGGGTTATGATCATACAATCGGACGTTATGCCTCAACGAAAACAGTCATTTACAAAAAAAAACCGAAGCAAGGTGATCAAATTGCAACGATGTTAAACGAGACTTCCTTCGAGATGATTTTATTTAAGTTTGCATTAATTTGAACATGTAAATTTCTTTTATTAATTTTGATTAACAATACGCAAGTCACGGTTATTGCTTTGTTAAAATACTGAAAACAGTATGAAATTTTATGCCAGCATCTCAGACAGGGTGATCACCGTTAGTAGCTGATCTTTATCGAAGGTGTCATAGATTGACGTTTACGTCGAATCACGGATTGTTTTATTTTCTTTTTTCGGACTTCGCTGTCTTCTAGCAATGCCGAGCAATTTGCTAACTGTTTGTACCACTTAAAGACACAGACACTGATGACTAAGCATTGTTGTGGTGTCTGCTTCATTAGTTTATAAATTTAATTTGGTGTTTGCCAAAATTTCTACATAACTTAAAAACTGTCTTGTCAGATTATCGATGCAGGCAGATGACAAAATTACATGCCTTCAAAACAATAATATTCACTGAGTTTAGACAGTTTTACTTCCGTCTCCCATATTCGAATAATCCCATACTTCAGATGAATGACGCCTAGACATGTTGCTGCACTTTGGCATTTTTTCAGACAATCAAATGTACCGTCATTGCGCGTATTAAATAAAATTGAATTTAGGACAGCGCCGGTTATGCGTAGCTGGAGTAATTAAAACGTTCAACGCACTTCGCTCATTAGCAAAAAGTTTACAATATTTAACCTGTCACTTGCAGTATTTTCGACCCGATATCAGGGTGCCGTATATCTTTCTTGATATACCGTCAGTTGATCATGTGACCAGTGATATACGGTCAGTTGATCATGTGACCTTATGATCGATATTGTTGTCATAAGAAATTTTGCAACGAAACCATCATCATTGTGTTGGAAATGTCCGAACTAAGAAAATGAGTGGTCAAATAATGAGTTTTTATTCAAAAACGAAGAAGTTATTGCGATTTTGCCGGTAATCACGTCATCACTTAAGTGACGTCATTACGAATATGACGTCATTAAAGCGGTTGTCGCACACATATTTTTGTAAAATAAATTGCCAAATATCGGAAAATGAAGTAATGACAAGATAAATAGAATAATAGGTTAGTGCCTAAGATGGAGACAGTTTATCTGGCTCGACTCCGGACGTTATCAGGTTCGCCTTCGGCTCACCCGATAACCTCCTCCGCCTCGCCAGATAAACTTTCTCATCTACGGCACTAACCTATTATTCTCTATTTCCCTTGTGCGCCTCGTATAAATCTGCATATGGCCACAGCAAGATTACGTCATTTGTCTAATACGTCACAAGTTTCTTTCGGAGAAAAAGAATTCTCTTGCATACACAGCCGGTGAATATTGTTTATTGAAGTTCAAAACTGATCATTGTGAAAGAAACTGGATATGTGGCGAACTGTAAATATTTCAGTAAGGATGCTAAAATACAGGTTATCTTTGAACCATGCGTTTGGAAATGATGTTATTTTGAACAAGTCATCGTTTCAAGGGCATGGTGCGATTGATGCCTGAATTTCACCGATGGCGATGTTTAAAAGAGCTTGTTTGTTTACAATTTACTCATCGAGGATTGGATAGAGCTACTGAAGACTTGGAAGAATTTTGGAGTGTATATAACTTTGTTAAAAGTGAGTCAATTTACATTTTTGTTAGATCTAAATAATGTGTTCATTGTTATAGCTTTTTTTTAAATACAACATTTCATTTCACTCATGCATTCACAAACGAAATGAGTCTTGAATCGCTCCCGATAAAATTCACGTGAATTTTCCCGTAATACTCCAAATTTAGAGAGCAAACTCCAATGGCGACAAGAAATTACAATGGGAGACTGCCGTTGAAAATATAAATTTGTCATTTATTTGGATATTTGGCAAAGCAGAAAAAAATCGTTAAATTTCTCGAGGGTGACTTTTTTTTAGTTTATCAAACCATGTTTACTTTGCCGGTAAGTGTCGTAGTTTTGTCATGTGACACCAAAGTTGGGGTAAACCTTTGGAATGGAACAGACTTTAGTAAATGAATGTATACATTTTACTCTGCTTTCACTTACAACATTATTGAGAAATGTTAGTTCTAAAAACATTGCTCATACATTACTAGAAGCAAAGTATTTACCCTAAATACATAGAATAAAGGTATTGCCGCACAAATTTGGAGCAATAGAAAGCCACTGAACCTTTTCTGTTTTAAACATTTCATTAAAACATAATTTTTTTTGGACTTCAAAAATTATGCATCATAAAATACTGAAAAAGGGAAGTAATTCTAACAAAACTAAAGGCAACAAAGTTATTTCTATCTTGATAAGCATCATATGTTATGTTTAATAAATGGACCAGGTTTGAAAGAAATATCGTCATTATTTTTCAAGAAATATTACTTTTTGTGTCGTAAGCCCGATCGGGCAATGTTACCAGCCTGCTGAAGTAGGTCTTTAAAATCCCAAAATATAAAAAAGCGGAAGAAACAACAAATGCTAACCTTGTGTTTTGTAACCACATCTCTGTTTTGCTGAACACGAAAGAATAATTTCAATTTGTTCCCAAGTGAAATTTTATCCGAAATTCAGTTGCTAGACGGATACCCATTCTCACCAAGCAAACGTTTGAAGTGAATTAAATACACACGCCAAAATTTCTACATAACTTAAAAACTGTCTTGTCAGATTATCGATGCAGGCAGATGACAAAATTACATGCCTTCAAAACAATAATATTCACTGAGTTTAGACAGTTTTACTTCCGTCTCCCATATTCGAATAATCCCATACTTCAGATGAATGACGCCTAGACATGTTGCTGCACTTTGGCATTTTTTCAGACAATCAAATGTACCGTCATTGCGCGTATTAAATAAAATTGAATTTAGGACAGCGCCGGTTATGCGTAGCTGGAGTAATTAAAACGTTCAACGCACTTCGCTCATTAGCAAAAAGTTTACAATATTTAACCTGTCACTTGCAGTATTTTCGACCCGATATCAGGGTGCCGTATATCTTTCTTGATATACCGTCAGTTGATCATGTGACCAGTGATATACTAACCTATTATTCTCTATTTATCCTGTCACTTGCAGTATTTTCGACCCGATATCAGGGTGCCGTATATCTTTCTTGATATACCGTCAGTTGATCATGTGACCAGTGATATACGGTCAGTTGATCATGTGACCTTATGATCGATATTGTTGTCATAAGAAATTTTGCAACGAAACCATCATCATTGTGTTGGAAATGTCCGAACTAAGAAAATGAGTGGTCAAATAATGAGTTTTTATTCAAAAACGAAGAAGTTATTGCGATTTTGCCGGTAATCACGTCATTACATAAGTGACGTCATTACGAATATGACGTCATTAAAGCGGTTGTCGCACACATATTTTTGTAAAATAAATTGCCAAACCCGATAACCTCCTCCGCCTCGCCTCGCCAGATAAACTTTCTCATCTACGGCACTAACCTATTATTCTCTATATATCTGACCACATAACACAAAGATTTTGAATTGAAATCACATATTTTGCATTGCATTGAACATAATTGAGAGCTGTTGACAGCCAAAGTCTACGATATGATGAACAGCCATCGTATGTGGTAAACAATGTAATACCGTCGGGATTTAGAGGTCGAGGGGACGGGAGGTAGTATTTTGGGCAAACATCTCAGAAGAAAAGATGATACGATTAATTGTTATTAATGAAATAACGATAATTTGAGCTATAACACACCTTTAAATACGTTACCACTATCCTTGTGTTTTTTAAAGATATGAAAAAGTAATGTAAGATATTAATTAGTTCAATCAGTAAGTTGTTAAGAGGTATGATATTTTTTCTTCTGTTAACTCAGAAGTTCAAAAACAAAATGCTTTATTTGTCACGTTAATCTCTGCATAAATACACTTTTACGATCACGCAAATTTAGAATAAATATCCATTTTGAAAACACTGTTCAAAGAAGGCAGCCAACAAATTCTAACCATCTATCAGTTCGGTTTGTGAATAGATGTGTATATGATGAATATCTAAACAAATGTTCGAATTAATACGTCAACGTTTAAACAAATCTATGATAACATTATATTGATGAAAATGATTTCAATTTCATCCTCCATATTTTTAAATACAACCACATTCAGTGCTTATGTATTTTTAAACATCGTTACGAGAAAAATATCTCTGCTTGAGAAGTATGGATCTATTCTGTTTTGTAATATTATCTAATTAATTATCAGAATATTCCTATGTTATTTTCTGAAAACAAAAACGATACAATTAACCAATATTATTGAAAACAAGGTTATTGAAATAGTAACGTGCCATATGTAAAGTCTGATACATACTGGTTCCTCCTTCACTAAAGTGTTTACACAATACATCCAAACAATATAGCTCACAATTAAGTACAAATGTTGCCCTCTTAATACATCTTGTAAAGGTAATGATACATATTTTACCAACATAATTCAACTTTTTTGTGTTCGAGGTTTATCTTAGGAACAAGGAGGGTTAGATCTCTACTAGAAATGCATGTTGTGTAAATAAGATGACAATAAATGATATGCACGAATCATTAAATTTCATGTTTTTTTTTTACTCGGAAATGATAAATTTTACACTGTAATGATTGGATTTCTGTTATTACGGTATCATTAAAAACTATAAAGTAAAAAATGAAATAGTGCTTAACATATTTGTACGTAATTTATGTTTTCTTTTTCAGTAGAGAATAGTCTTTCAAATGATACTAAATTGTATCAGCTTCCCAGGCATCAATATTTGATATATTCTGAAAGCACTGTTACATAGATCTTCCTTACTTGCTGATACTTTAAAACACTTAATAACTGATTGCAAGCAAATTTTCGTTTTTCTGCTTCTCTGTTCAAGTCGTGCAAAATTCCTGTTTTTTGTTGTTTTTTTTTATTATATTTCAAACACTTGACACTCACAGGGCCATTTACAGCGCTGTAACTGGACAGAACAAATCCTTTTCTTTGCATATAGATATCCAGAATTTACCTAATGAGCACACATGTAGGTAATTGAATTAAATACTATTTGTGGTGCATTACAATATGTCAAATGAGACAATTTTTAGTGAGAAAACATACAATATTATAAAAATGTTGATTCTTACTTACATTTTCATATTTTTTGTTGAGAGCGTCATCGTCATATTCAAGATCTGGGTAACCAATATGTGATCCCATGTAGTCAACCTGGATATTTTGATATTTAATTTGTATTGAAATCGTTAGTGATACATATGACAATATTCGATATCAAAGAACTAGAGAAAATATGATTGTTGTCATATTAAGGACAGTTTGCTCATTTTGATAAAAATTACTAAATATTAAGACACAACATAGCAAAGAATAAGTTCATCTTTTTATTGATTCTAATGACGTATCTTACTAGATATATACATAAAACAAAATACACCTTTTCATTTTATTTATGTTTTTACTTGATTAAAACATATTTTGTTTATTTTAATAGCTGTAAAATATTTTCTGTATTTCCAGTGGTTCAAAAACCGTAGTGTCCTTGGGATGTGGTACTGATATCATTTGAAAAGTAAGAAATACATATGTTCGTAGAGAAAGCTACTTATTTTTCCAGTCAAAGTATCAGCTATATAGCCAAGTATGATGCATTTAAACTTGCGCAAAAGAACACTAAAAGAAAATGTTCAGCTACCGGCAAATAAAACATTAAAAAGTTCAGGCATTGCTCTCAACTCATACAGCTAAACATTCTGGATCTTATGCTAGATGATGTAGCAGTGGTATTCCTTTTAGTCTCTTCTAAAACAATGCAAAATGTTTAAGGAGAAAGTTTTAATTTTCGTCCTACCCAATTCTGTATGCCTTTTAGATATACACAAGAAATATCTTTAAAAATGATGGTCGGCGAATTGTAATAAGGAAAGAAGTTTATGAATTTTTCATCTAACATTCATCTTTCATCTAACAGTTTTCAAATTGCAAAACTAAACACCGCACTTTAACAATTTAAATGGTTCTCTTTTAATTTTTCGCAAAGGTTTCGTAGGGTTGCAATTTTGTTTCGTTTATCCTTAGACGAATAATTACAGCAGTAGTTTGATGAAGATTCATGAAGCGGTTCATGAGAAGAGGTCATTAAACGTGTTTATATTTTTAGCTAAATTGGTCCCTATCCCCTTTTGTAACAAAATAACAGGAGACCTTACGATATTGTTACACATCGAGTTTGATAAAAATCCATTACATTTTAGTGGTTAATGCGAAGAAAGGCATATCTACTTTTAGCTATAGTAGTCCCTAATCGGGCCCAAGTTCCTATATAAATAAATTTGGAAGAGGACCTTATAATGATGCTCCAGACCAAGTATGACAAAGATCCATCAAGCTGTTCATGAGACGCTGTATAAAGGCATTTCTAGTTTTAGCTCTAGCAGCCCCTAAAAGGGGTCAAATGTCCTAGCTGAACAAAGTTGGCTGCGGGCCTAATAAAGATGCTACAAATCAAGTTTGATTAGAATACATGAGAAAAAATCAATTAAAGGATTTTCTTATTTATTATTTTTATTTATTTCTAAAATAGGCCAACTGATCCCGCTTTAACAAATGCATATTCGCTATTCATGAATCTTTGGACAATGACGTCACACCTATAAAAAGTGAAGGTCAAGCAAAACATACAATTGTAATTATTTCAATATTTCTGTTCCATAAGCAAAGTAAGACCGTAGTCATATCACATAGATAAACTGTATGCAGCGTACCTTCATTTCAGTGTAATGAGATTTTAGTCATTATATAGCATATACATAATAAAACAGATTTCAACTGAGTTCAATATTTGCATACCATACTAAAGAAAAATATTCATATAAATAAATCAGTTAAATAATTTATAACAAATATATTAAAGCAAACAAGTACTCATTTTAATATGCAATCTGAATAAGTCACAAAAGCAAGAAACCTTTTCATATACAGACGACAACTGTAACAAGGAAAATCTTTTAAAAAGCACTTCTCTACATAAAAGACTCTTATCACACCCTTATTCATTTGATACGCAGACCGTATCCAGCTCTTTCTTTAATTTGATATATGTTGGTATTTGAACAGGTTTTTATCATATTTATTAAACTTACTTATCATTTTGAGATATATCAATATTCTTGCTAAATATACTGAGCCAAAGTTAGCTTTAAAACTGTGAACAGCGTCGTTTAGGATAAACGCTTGGTCTACATTTCACTCAGCGTAGCACAATCAACAGAGTGAAAGAAATTGACACTCTCGTCCAGTCAGGCAGAGTGTTGCATAAATCTTCCATTTTGATAAATTATCTATAATGTGTTATCAAGTAGTTTGATTTGCAAACTGAAGTCACGTGGCATAGGTAACGAATTCGTTCTTAGACGGCGTTCGCCGAAAAAAATGTATGTAAATGAATCGTGATTAATAAAATATTTTTAAACCAATAAGTATCTTACATTGTACCTGTATAAGAAATGTACAGTCTTAATCCGACATATTACATCAAATACTGTGCACTCTCCTTCATTTAATTTATTTCTATTAAAATGTTCAGTTATTAAACATTTTGTCTTGGCCTGGTTAATGAAACCGTCAATTTGTAAACACTTCCTCTTTTTTTCATGCAAATCATGCATAATTACCATTATTGTAATACATACGAATGCAGTTATGTTGTGGCGTGTCTTTTAGGTAGGGTGTAAGTTTGCGTAAGACATGTCAACATCTGTGCCAAGTAATATTAAAACTGTGTATTAATGACAGATGCTTGGTGCAAACACGAAAGTGCGGACGGACGAGCAGATCTTTATGTTTTGTTCTGGGTTTAACGCCGTTTTTCAACAGTATTTCAGCCATGTAACGGCGGGCAGTTAACCTAACTAGTGTATCAGTACAAACCGCAAGTAATTGTCAACTTCTCCACATGAATAAGAGGTGGAAGACGAATGATTTCAGACACAATGTCTTTTATCAAATCGTCACGGAGAACATACGCCCCGCCCGAGGATCGAACTCACGACCCCGCGATCCGTAGACCGACGCTATACTTATTGAGCTAAGCGGGCGAGTTCGGACGAACAGATGGACAAAGAGATGGACGTGGGAATAAAGGATTTGAAGATGTAAAAGTGTCATCATATATTGCGCGGTAGTGGACAAATAATCATATATCATTGGCCTACGAAGATTAAAGCCAAACTCACGAAACAGAATGACAATGACAGATATAACTATATCAAATCTTAAACGGACATTAATAAACTAGATTAGGAAATAATCGAGAATAAAAGGTCATAACATAAAAGTGACATTGTACCTTTTCCTTTGCGATTGTTTTTGAAGCTTTTGTCATCCATGTGACATCATCTATCATTCGTTTGAAAGCTTTCTTTATTTTATCAATTAAATTCAAGACCTGTAAATATAACGTTCAACAAGGCAAATGATAATTAATTCCCATAGTATGCCTCTTCACCCTATACGTACCACAGATATGGGGGTTAAGTAAAGTAAGTAAGTAACAATTTTTATTTGTGTCGATACATATTTGGCGGACCAGTTTTAGTATGGTCCACATGCACACGCAACTCCTACCCCCAACCGAACACTCTGGGTTATTTCAAGATGTTTTTAGAATTGAAAACATTTGTTCTATTAGTTTTGAGAAACAGGATAGGTTAAAAAGGGGGTATAATTTGAAAACAAGTTGTGCAATTTGTCCTCTGATGTTACCTCCTGATGCCAAAAAGATTTAAGAAAATTGAAATCATTTGGCACAATAATTTCTGGGAAACCTGCCTACTCGCAAACCTTTCATCTAATAGTATAAAATGCTAGAATTGTGTAATTTGTCCTGTGGGCCAACTCCTGATGCCGAAGACCTATGCGAAGTTTGAAAGCATTTATCCTGGTAGTTTTTTTAGAAACCTGTGTACGTGCAAAACCTCTACAGGAAATTGTAAGTAAAAGCGATATAATTTTGGCAAAATAAAAGCTAGAGTAATGAAACTGTGATGGTATCGAACGATGCCGAAGATAGGTATTTGTCAAGCTTGAAATCGTTTTGACCGCTCTTTTTAGAAATGGACCTGCATGCAAAAAAAGTAACGCGGACATGAGCGCCAAAGAAACTGGTAATCACAACACATTGAAATTTTAAATATTCGAATTCATAACTACATCATGACATCAGGGACAGTAAATGACCAGTTAGAGAGCTGTATGTTCAAGTACATGCCAGTTTCCACCTGGTAAAAACGAAATACTTTTACAATGAATCTATAGTGATTTTAGAAATAAATGTTACACTATTTCGGTAATCAAACTGAAGTTTTGACTATACATGGCCCAAACGATGCTACAAACAATAAAACTTCAAAGTTTCACTGAAATATTATGTGGATTTAATACCTTGATTTTATTTTAAATTTGAAACTTTACACAGGGAGTCTATAATCAAGTCCCGGTAAAATGTAATCAAATGAAAAATCATGAATAGTCGAGGTAAAGACAAAACAGAAATACTGCCATTCACTAACTAAATGTACTGACAAGGTCATTTAAGGTTGAGAATTAGGCCTTGACAAACAAAACTCAAACAACACCAAATCATAGAAAAAAAGAGTTGTTTGACAAGAAAATTGAACAGCATGTAAAACATGTATATAACTTTACGAAGCAAGTGTCAGTATACTGATATAAACATAGTCATAGCCTCTATGCCGTCTAAACAGCTGATCGCATGTATTGACATGCTGCCGTTTGACGTCATAGGCCACTCCTGTCAAAAAATGTCAATATAAGAAGGAGAATTTAGAATGTGCAATGCAACTCCATGCAAGGATTTCGGAAAATTTTGTATAGAAATAAATAAACATAAATTGTCCTTTTTTATATTGAATACCATTTGAATCAGTGTAGATGCTTCTAATTTGCAAGAAAAACGTTTTCTTCACCGCTCTGTCATGTTTTCAAACAGCGGCCGCCATTTTAGGAATTTCTCTACATTGTAAATACGTCACAAATATGCAAATCACTGGGGTCAAACGTGCGGTTTCCCACGGGTTTCTTTGAAATTGTGGTGGGAAATGCCTGTCTGTTGTAGAACATAAAACCTTAACTTTATTTCTAAAGATAATCAGAAAATAGTGATGAATGTTTTTTTTTTAATCTGTTGTGTTACTATCCGGATATGGTAAAAGTGGCTGCTCTTGATTCTTAATTGACCATAAATCAAAATGCCAGGGTCATAATTATGCGTGTAAAGAAAATGAGGCACTTAACGGGTTTATTGTTTACGATACTCATCTTACCAGTACCGTAAATTTATAAACAACTGAGGGAAGCATGTAATTGATTTTTTTCATAATATACTAAGGTGTTAGTTAAAACAAATTTATTTGAACTCGATTTTGATAAAAGCTTCAAGTTTATTTGACCAACTCTCGAGTCCACTTCCTGAAAAAGCAAGTCTACTAGTGTCATATATATGAGAAGATGCGGTCGTGACCTCAGTTGGGCTTGAAACTATGAACTGCGATCGACACCTTAACCACTAGACCAGCGCTGCCCTTACGAAGATGTTGACATCAAGTTGTTTTCCATCAGGAGTTTGAGTAACATGATATTAGGGCAAGAGCAAGCGCTGTGTGCTCAAACTTCATAACCATTGACTCTTCGAAATCGATGTCTACGGTTAAAAATATTAAATAAATTTATATTTATAAAGTAAATGCAGAAATTGACATAACTCACCCCTACCAATTTATATCAAAAACGTAAAATTTGTTTCACCATTCACTTGTCTTAATGACAGTCAGATACGGACTTGAGGCCCGGATCCAGCTCGTGCTCCCCCCCCCCCCCCCCCCTCTGTATTTGAAAACTTCCCAGGGAAGAGCCCCCTGATCCCCCTATAATGAGGGGGATGTCTCACCAGTCTGTATTAAAACAATATCCAGGCGAGAGACCCCTAACCCCAAGCCCCTTATATGGGCAGAGGTCCCCTCCAAAACCTACCGGCTGTCAGCGCTATGCGCCTCGACGGTGACTAGACTGGTGCGTAATTAATTGTAAATTGTGTTTACGACACAGGAACGCTAATTTAAAGCATATTCGTCTGAGAGAAGCCGATTGTTTTATGAATACTTCATCCAATACCAGAATAAGAGTAAAATTAAAACACGTGTTTCCGTGTGTTAACATCTGCAGAATGTCTCATGGACTCGGACATAAACAATCCCTCGGGAAATTGCAAATAATATATATGTAATATGATTAGAATAAACTTGCACTATCTCGATGGAAATTTCCGTTCTCTTAAAGTCATACTTGTATACTAACATTTTCAAATTAGGACGGGAAAATCACATAAATTTAAAATTAAATAAGCAGGCGGTCATTAACGAAGGGGTCGCATGGAAGACACGTACAGATTTGCCGCCAAAATTTTGAGGTAACCAGTAGCTAAAACGGTACTAAGAATTACATGTCTCTCCTCATTCTATGAGCAAGACCATGTTGATCGTCACGGAAAACATACGCCTCGCCCGGGACTCGAACTCCCGATCCCGAGATCCGGCGTTCTCCCTATTGAGCTAGGCGGGCGGGCTAACATCATGTTGAAGAAAAAAATTATATATGTGTGAAAATAGTGCAAGGTTCCTTGCCTCAAAGACGCAGAACTTTGAGGGAAAGTGAGCGTCCGGGCGCGTGTATATGTGTGTGGGTGGGGAGGGGGGGGGGGGCAGTAATCGTTAATATCACTGGTTTAAGTGACTTCTGTTCAACATGAAAATAAGTTCAGCTGTACAGTGATTATTTTTTATAGTTTCATTCTTAATAACCAAGACATTTATTCAACGTCCTAGTTCTACAAGAAATTAAACATCGATGTTTACTTGTCCCTAAATTTTCATATTTTCATTTTTTAAACCTTACTGACTCATAATTTATTATACTATGCACATATGTGTAATATGTAATATTACGAGTCGAAAATTAAGTAAAGGCATGATAACGCATAAAAAATTGTTTCTGGTATCCCGACCTGCCCTAAATTTTTGGTCCGACCCTAAATGTTT
Organism: Mercenaria mercenaria; assembly: GCF_021730395.1. Lineage (NCBI taxonomy): Eukaryota > Metazoa > Mollusca > Bivalvia > Venerida > Veneridae > Mercenaria > Mercenaria mercenaria. Next base: position 26,894,569 of record NC_069364.1, on the reverse strand, counting down.
TTATGGCCTTGGAGAATGCACTTTTTATGCTTTAAACATTGTCAGTGATGTTAGAAATCAATTTACTGATGCTGATACTCTAGAGGCATAACCCCATTATTTGTATTCATTTTTTGACAAAAAAATAATTTCGAAAAATCTCCCTTAATAAAAAAAATCCCAAACAAAAATCCGACCTAGATCTATCTACCCTAATATTTTTAGCATGTTACCGGAAACAAATATTTTTCTTAAGGCCAAACTATAAAATACAATTTCTTTATCAAGATGGACTGCTTCTTCAAAACGGAACTCGCCTCCTCTATTAAAAAGTGAGTTGTAATATATTTCTAGACAACAACGTAACATGTCTATGTTACAAATAAACTGTCCGGAGAAAGAGCCCTGACAAATTGACAATCTATTGTAGAAGTTCAGTATACTGAGTACAGTATACCCGAATGCGCCTCATGTAAATTTGCATGAAGCTCTCGGCCTTCTTACGTCATTTGTCTCATACGTCACCCGTTTCGGAGAAGTGAAACAGTATCAACAAGGACGCGAACATAGAGAATAACCATATTCTATTTATTTATTTATTAAAACTGTTAGAAAAAGGATTGCTAAACGAACTGGAAATAATTCAATAAGGATACTAAACTACAGGTTATCTTTGAACCATGCTTTTGGAAATGATGTTGAATTCAATGAATCATCGTTTCAAGAGCATGGCGCGATCGGTGCCTGGATTTCATCGAGATGATCGACGAAGTCCGACTTACGATGTCGTCGAGGAGACAGACAATTAAAATGAAATTTGTTTGTGAATTGTAAATTTTGGAGGGATCACAACTTTGGAAGATTATCAGTGAGTCAGTTTACCTTATAAATGTTCATATAAATTTCTTTTTAAAATAACTTTTGTTTATTCAGAACAGGACAATTTCGCAACTATCAAAATTAGTTTCGAGCCGCTCGTGAGACGTGGAATTTGATTCATTTCCCGTAATTATCCCGCGACAAATGTAATTACTTAACATTTTCATTGACCTACCTAATTTGCATATTTCCCATGATACCTTGTGGTCAAATTCAACATGGCGTCCCGCATCGATTTGGATGCGCGATTGATACGGAAAAACACAACTAAAAGTAATCATCCGAACATTGCGGAAAGAGTCGACTTCATAGAAATGTAGAAAAAGTGGCAATCAGTTAGCGAAGTAAAAATGTTTTTGGCAAAATGCGTATATAGAACATACATTAGCTGAAACCTTATATTGCATATTTTTGAATGGAAGGGAATAGAGCTCTGACTGAGGCCCGATATGGGTAGCCGAATTCAGAGCTCTATGTATAGATCTAATATAAACATTGAATTTCAGAAAATGACTGCCTATAGGGGCCCCACTTCCGGACAGTCAAACGCCTTTAAAAACTCACCATTTTCAAAGAACTGTTACACATGTTCGTTTTGATGCATTTGCAATAGCGTGCGAGTGGTGAAATTTCGCATAACAAGGTGGAACACAGTTTTCAGCAATTGTTTATTTTTATTTCTTTATAAATGGTATTCATTTTCAAAGGGAGACAACATTTTCCGATTGTTTTAAGTAATCGCCAAGAAAAAGTTGTTTCCCTTTGAAAATGAATGTCATTTGTAAAGAAATAAAGATAAACAATTGCTGAAAACTGTGTTCCACCTTGTTATTTTTCAAAGATATATTTTTATCTGTTTTAAATACTGTTGCTCCGGTGAAGGAAGTAAGATTGAAACAAAGAAGTGAACCATGGCTAAACTCTTATGTTCTAGATCTGATTTGTCATAGAGACTCTTCTTTTCAAGTATAAAAAATACAAGCAACAAGAGATGTATGTCAAATATTGTTGTTACAGAAACATGGTACAGAGGGAAGTAAAAAGGCCAAGTCTGAGTACATGTCTTATATATAGGTTACTGACCGTTCTAAGGCGGTGCCCCTATTTCCAACTGGTTGTTTTGTCTGTTGCGTATTTTCTGTTGCGTATGTTTTCTTGTTTGTTGTAAGCGTTTTTCCTCCGCCTCACTTCCCTTATTGCCCGCTCCTTTCCCTTGCATTTACGCTACTTTTTGCATCCCCTCCCCCTTTACTTTTGTAAGTTTTCGTGGCTCTCCTTTGTTTTGGCAGCCGAATCCTAAGACGGTACTTGATTGCTTTTTCCTACTTGTGTTGGTGCGTTTGTATGCTTGTGAGTCTATAACGGTGCCCTACAGTTCTGTTTTCTTATGTGTTGTTTGTTCGTTTTTCTATGTTATTCAGTTAATCGCAGTTGTATGTTTATAAATGTTTGGTAAATGAGTATTTGCGCTATTGTGGTTTACGTTGTAGTGCGACTGTTTTTTAAAGAACATGGCTTTTCCTTGTATATTCGTTCTTGTTCAATTTTCCCCTTCGGGTTCCTTTCCCCCTCACCCCACCCCATGTCGCCCTTTACCATTTCCTTCCCCTCCATCAATATTAAGCATGAATTAATACGTACTTGTTGGACGTTTGAAGCAACCCATCTGAACTATTTTTCCATTACACTTCTTTTTGTTGATGGCATACTATGCAAATGCGTGGCTCTGGGGCTGTGTTTTTGGTGCTCTGTGCTTCCGAGAAATCTACCCTTACCTATTATCTTTTATAAACTTGAAGAGAATAAAAATGATCCTAAAAAAACTATGATCAGATTTAAAATCACTTGGATATAGTAACAAAAGTAAATCTACTCCTAGTATTATTATAAACATAGATAGTGCTAATTGTTTTGAGCCTTCTAAGATTGCTAATCATTTTAATACATTTTTACCAGTGTTGCTTCTAGTTTAGTTAAACATTACCTCCGCCTTACAACCTAGTGTTGATTCTGACAGTTTTAAACAGTTTTATAGGAACAGAAACCCTGAGTCTTAGAAATTCAAACTTCACACAGTCAGTGAAGACTATATCTATAAAGAACTGAGTAAGCTTAACAGCTCTAAAAGCACTGGTCTAGACAATATCTCTGCACGCTTTTTGCAAGATGCTGCAGCTTATTTAAAAATACACATTACCTGTTTAGTAAATAGCTCCATCTCTAGCAACACTGCGCATAGTGAACTTAAAAGTGCTAAAGTTAAACCTCTGTTAGATCTGGGCCGAGTTGTTCGAAACTTTAATAGGTGATTAAGCTAACGGTCGATTAACTTTTAGAGTTACATTTCGACATCTTCGAGTGCGTTCGATTCGGTCAAGAGAGAGAACACTAGTGTTACACTTGCGCATGCGCAGTTTACTGTCGAATCGAACAGGCTCGAGTCAGGTCCAGTTGAGCGTAAATATGATCAATCAAAAGGATTTTAATCAAAAGGACGCATCTACATTAATTCGATAAATTTGCATTGTTTATCAACATCAGCTTCGATGCAAAGGTTAAACTTGATTTACAATCGGTACAACTTGTGCTCAGTGCTAACCTTTCGCTTTCCGTTGCTACGCCGCCATTTTGTATCAAGGCAATACGCACATTTGCACGACTTCACTCCCCATTGCGGGAGGAGCACGTTCTTGACCTGTGACCTCGACACTAGCGTTGCACTTCTCGCGTTCGATTCGCGGTAGTGTGAAAAATCCACTCGACTCTACCCGAATCGAACACACCCTTAGAAAACTTAGAAAATCCTATGTTTTATTTTAAGAGTTACGAACACTAAAACGTCTAAACAGTAAAACTAAAACATCATACTAGTGGTTCCCATCATGACTAATATTTTGAATTAAAGTTTAACAGGCGGTTAATTTAACAGCCGGTTAAAGTTTCGAACAACTGGGCCCTGATGTGTCAAATTATAGACCTGTTAGCATCCTGTGTATTATATCAAAAAATTAAAAAAAAAAAAAAAACTGTATATAGTCAGCTAGAGTCTTTTCTTGTTAAACAAGGTCTTTTTATATGAATTCCAAAGTGGTTTTAGATGTAATTACTCCACTGACTCTTGTCGCATTCACCTGTCTGACCACATCAAAAATCAAAATTTCAAAGGTCTGTACACATGAATGATCATGCTGGATCCCCAGAAAGTTTTTGCTTTGTAACAAATTAAAAGAAATGGGTGTGGAGTCAATTGAGTGGTTTCACTCTTACTTGTCTGGTCGTAAACAAGCAGTTTATGTTAATAATTCTAATGTAAAAAGTCTGTTAAATATCTTGGAATCTTGGTATTAGATAACGATCTTTCTGCTACATCCACAATTAACAACATTGTTAAAAAAGTCAATTCAAAACTGAAATTTTTGTATAGGCAAAGTTATTGTTTAAACATGAATATGAGAAAGAATTTATGTAATTCTTTAATACAATGTCATTTTGACTATGCTTCTTCATCTTGGTATAGTGGTATTTCAAAACAGTTGAAAAATAGATTACAAGTGACTCAAAACAAAGTAGTCAGGTTTATCTGTGGTTATGATTATAAGAGATCTTTGAAAGTGTCAGATTTTTGTAATATTGGCTGGCTAAATGTTGAAAACTGAGTTAAACAATTAAGAGTCAATCATGTTCAAAATTTTTAATAATAGTTGTCCAGCTTATTAACATACTAATTTCTCTCTTATCTCTAAGATACATTCATAAGTTGTAGACATAGTATTAACAGCTTTCATGTCTACTACTTTTTATTATCAATCTATAAATGACTGGAATAGCCTTCCTAATAACATTAAAGCACACACACAAGCATACTTTAAAACAACAGTCAAAATGGAGCTCATTTGATGTATGAAAAATGCTGAACAATCAGATTTTATTTTTTTTATTAGTTGTATGATATCATTTTATTATTGGTGTGCAATATTCCTGATTTATTCTGTGATATGTATGCCATAACTGAATGTAACTGTGATATTTGTGATATTTTAAACAAATATATTTTAGATTTCTTTGTTAGACAGTTACATGTAGCTCTTGTATTGATTATCATTCATGCTAGTAAGAGTTGTCTTTCTTGGGCCAAACAGCTAATATTTTGTACCTTGATAATTTTTCACAAGGACCCCATTGGAAATAAGTAGAAATACTTAATGGGTTATCCTGTGATATATATGTCTCAAAATTTATATATATAAAAAGGTTTAGTTTATTTTTCTTTTAAGTTCATTTGAGATATAACATATAGCTATTTCTGTGGTACAATGAAAATGTTTGCTTGTAATAGTGTTGTTCATAATGTGATATATGTAATGTTTGTATTCATGACATATATATTCACGAATAAATCTATCTATCTATCCCAGGGATCATAGACAATGACTATTGTAATTCTTTGTATTGTCATTATTGTCAAATTACGTTCTTTTTGGACGGAAGAATGGGATTTAATTTCGGCCAAAAATATTGCTATGGTAGACGTTTGGTATGGGATAATGACAAACTACCATTTACATGTACAATTCTTGTTTTAAATTCAAAAGACAAACCATTTTCAAAAGGTATTGCTTAGAATTTTACTCAGAGAAAAACACTGTTCGCCGAAATTCTCAAAAAAAACCTGTTTAATTTACTGAAATGCTAACAGTCTAGGGCTTTTCTTGTTGGTTTAAACAGTATTTATTTCGAAAAATGCACATATAACAAATATACATGCATTTTGTATATAAAAGGGTTAGAAAACAAGTTTACAAGAATTCTTGTCAGCGTACTCTAGAAGAGGACGGATAAAAGACATATACATACGCTATGGACATGATCGGTTCAGAAGGTATTTCAGCGACCGAAGCATGCCAATTCTTGACCACGCTTTGTCGAGCGTCGCTGGAAGGTGGGCGTTTCTACGTGCATCGTGAGACAGAGTAATTCCAAGATGTTTGTGTGCTTGAACCTCGGGGATCAAAATGTTATTAAAAAGCCTGAATGATTGGGTTTTGCCGTCTTTCTCGAAAAGATCATGGATTCCGTTTTGTCAGGATTAAAGGACACTAGCCAGGCTTTTTTTTTTGTTAATCTTTTAGCTCTCTAAATTAGAGATGGTAGTAGGAACCTTTTTAATGTTTGTTCTTATTTGTATAGCCAACAGTGTAAAACTCAAGTCAGTGATTTTTAAGATAGCAGATGCAATATATGTGAAAGGGGAGAAAAGCAATATGTGCTTTTCCAAAATTCCTCGCCTGTTAGTTTGGACCCCAAAACTTTTTTTAAGTTATATCTACTGTACTGTCCAGGCAGTACATTGGAACCTGACATCAAAACAAAACGCTTGTTAAATTTTCACATATTAAATGATATTTGCTACAATATTTGCAAAATTCATGATAAATACAATAAAAAATAAAACTAGTGAAAAAAAGGTCTGGTGCTGATGGGGCTCGAACTCCCGGCCTCTTGATTGTAAGGTGAATGCGCTAACCTCTGAACCACAGTGGAACGTCATATCATACAAACATATATATATATAACAAATTTTAGTTACGGCAGCGTGACGGAAATCGTTTCACATTGAAATTTATGTATTACAGCTTTTTTCCTACGTAGAAAATTTATCGTTTAATTTTTTATCGTCAAACACTCATTTGTAAACATTGTTATTCAATGTTCAAAGCAGTAAGCGGGACACTTTTATAATCCGTAAACAGCAAGCGTCTACTGACTCCGTTAATATTACTATGCGCCTAGTCTACTGGAAGAAAACCGAACAACACCGATTCCAAAAAATACCACGAATTTGGTAGCAGGGTACACTTAGATTCGAAAATTTTAGGCATGTCCAGGCTTACATGTAGCGAGTCGTGATATTGCACTTCCCTAATGAGCAGAATCAGGGTGGCCATTTTATAAATTGTGTGCATGTTTTGTGCTTTTAATTAAAAAATGACAAGATCAGGACTCTCATACAGGAATACAGAAAGTTATCAAAACGAAAGTTTTCCACCATCCATAAAAATTGCATGCCAAAATCATCAATTTTGCACTTTTTGAACAGCCTGCAATGATCTCGTTGCAGAAACAATGTCCAATTTTATTGCATTTCTCAATTTGATAGTCCCTACTGAACTACAGGATATTAATGGAATGGGGGCCCATCCATTTCGTTTTGTTTTTTTTTCACAAAATAGCAAAAATGTTCCTGAGTATCAGTCAACAAGCATGGAACCTATGATTTGAATTTCCCGCGCCAAGGTGACTCATCGACGTATACAAAGCTAGCAGCAGTTAGTTTTACAACTGACATCAGAATTTTACATGTATCAGCTGTTTAAATTTTCTAAAGAAATAACAATCATTATTTCTCACTTAAATTTACAGATATCTAAAATCACGAAGTTCTAATTATTACAAATATTGACGGGGGCCAAAATTCGAAGTGTACCCTGCTACCTTTTCGGCTCGATAGTATACACGATATGGCGGATATCTGTTTTCTTTTTCACACGTCTGACCGTAATGCGACGCTGTCGGCGCCGTTTCGCGGCGCCCGCAGGTCTACTGTTACAAAAAGAGAATGACAGGTTAACATAATTTGATATCCTTTAAGGGGACGCATACTTTGAATTAGAAAAAAGTGGGTGGGGTATGATAAAATTGACCTGCAAAAAAGTACAAGGTTTTGGTACATGAAATGGATACTGTTTCAACTGTTATAAGTACGCAAAGGATTGCTCACTAAAATGAAAATGAGAAAAACTGTAACAAGAAAGTTATTGCTGAATTACATAAGACTTTTTGTGTACATTCAAAGTCAACAATTAATACTTTTGTGCGAAAATAATAGTGCTTCACCTTGTCCAAACATTTATAAATCTCCTACAGATTCTAATTTAAAGAAAAAAAGTGAAATAAGTTCACTGTCTTGCTTTTCATTTTGCATATGTTAGCTAAAACACATTATTTAGTTTGTTTACAAAGTAGTTCATAAGAAAAGATACGGTGGTCAAGGAATGCCACATTCCAAAACTAAAAGAGTATATTCCCGTTAATACATTAAACATTTATCGTTACAGAAGTCGAGTGGCTTACAATAAGGGCCTAGAAATGTTGCCATTATTAATTTTCAACTTGGTATTCATGAACTACAATGCACTTAAATAACAAAACACATTCAACAAACTTTTGAAAATGTATTGTCTTAAAAATCCCTAAAATAAGGTATGAAATTGGTTGAGAGGTCCAATCAATGTGTATATGTGCAAAAGTAACATTCTAATCTTGTTCACAAAACTTACTAATACACAACAGGAATGTCAATGATCAAAACTGGACGAATATACAGTTATCCTCACTTTAATGTCATTTATAATTTGTCCTTGAATTCTCCACCATACCTTTCATAACTCTGTTTGCACGAGTTGCACGAGAATGCTGTCATTCACGTAAAAAAACGGGGTCAGATAAGTTATAAATGAAATATCATCTAAACGTAATTAATGGATTATGCAGTTCAAGATAAACTTTATCTCATAACGTAATGAACAAGTATAATGTTGTAACAACAACTATACTTACACTGATGTAAGTAGCAGTCGGTTTATAAGTGACTTTATTGATTCATTTTGTGTTTTGTTATTGTTGTCAAAAAGTATAACGGAAGTGCCTCACAACTGAAGCGGAAACCAGTTTGATGCGCAAAGTAGTCCACTGTAAGTAATATTTTTTGATAAATGTCCACAGAAATTAATATTTTTCTAATATTAAAGACGAATATCTGAATAGGATTCATTATTTGATAAGAAATTAGAATCATCGACATGTTTTTTTAAAAATCATACATGTGCTGACACCTAAGTTGTCTCCCGTTGTTTATTAGAGTTACCTTTCGTCCGGCGCAGTAATACTTTTTGCAGTGAATCGCCGAGAAGTCGTGGGAAAATTAAAAACCATGTAAATAAACTAAAATTAACCACCTTTTCAAGATGAATTTCAAGTGATCGACATTATGCATTTAACCCGCCTGACCTGTGTAGCATCTTAGATATCTGTTCTAAGGTATTCATTGTGTAGAATGTCATGTTATGCCCTTGCAATGCTAATCCCATTCTGATTTTTTTTGTTTACATTTTTTATCAATGAGAAATATGGCGTCCATCCCGAGCTGAAATGACGTGGCGTTAAATTTTTACATGTTTAAGCAAACCTGGTGTGTTAGAAAGAAAATTTCATCCCTTCAACATTATTTGTAACACTGTTATTGTAAAAAAAAACCTGTTTTTTCCTTATACAAAAGCTTAATATTTTGTGTTGAATGTACTTTCACAAAGACCTCTGTTTTCCTATTACATTCATAGTACCACATCCTTATCCACAAAGTACTGAATATTACAGGTGTCCATCAGTATTATATCAGTTTAGGAATATGTTTTTTATCTTCCCACCAGCGATTTCTTGAATATGCACTCCTTCCTCATTTCTGTATGAACTGTGAATGTAGCAATATGCGTCCCGTTAATGATCCTTTCATGATTCAGACACGTCAGTAAAGAAATGTTAGTAATCTTCAAAAGATTTATCAGATATAATACTGAATAAAGGTTAGCGGTCAAAACTGTTTACTGTGTCAAAATGATACATTTGCATCATAATCTAAACACAGTTTCTACAATACTTTAGAAAAAATGGTCCGATGTAACTGCTTGTAAATGTAAATAGCGAAATGAATCGCGCAATGTAAGTCTTTTTGCCTTTTTAGTTGCTTGGATCTCATTACTTAGTAATATGGACATAAGCTGCAGTGTCATTGCATTTGTAAAACAAAATGAGAAAAAAAAGCTCTTGATAACTGCGTTCGAATAATATAAACAGACAGAAACCTTGATACTGTAAATGCAAGGAAATTAAAAAGATTGCAGAAAAAACAACGTCTTATATCAACAGGAGAATTATTCCAAGAAGAGTGTCGGAATAAGTTTCCCGTCAAATTCTTCGATAGCAATTATAGACTTAAATTACTTAAACTGAGAATTTAAACGAACAATAGCAAAACTTATTTGTTCAGATGTGTTGAACCTAATGTTAACTTCTTGTTACACGTTTACACTTACTATTACGAGTATTTTATACGAATAAAAAATTATATATTTATCATACTACAAAAAGTATATTCATGAAGTACACATTAAGTCTTAAACCACAGCTTTAAATTTATCCATAATATCTGTCTCAAACAAATTATATCATACATTGAAGATACAAGTTTAAACTTTGATCTTCCCTATTTAGTTTCAAATCCAGTATTGGAGACTACTACTAGTATCAGCGAATGATGTGAGTCAAAGGTGTTGCCCATAAACATATTGACCCACACAAACAGAAGATGATTCCCTTTTTCACATCCTCTCAATGAGTAGCTTCAAAATTGGTTGCGCTACGCCCTGACTCTCCTATATATGTAATAAAATAGACCTGTTAAAACCTACCAAATAGCTATTTCCAAACAATCTCGAGGACTGCATTTTCATTCGTGTAACATTCCGATCCCGAATTGAAATTCGCATTCCTCCCATCGTCATTTCGTATTTGGGCACTTATAACAGGAGCAATAATTTACGGAATCTGGGGATTGGGGGGGTTGAGGTTGCTTACATGCTCCAGCAGAAAATTTTACATACCTATGTTTTTTACCTACCTGGCTATTCTATGTTTAATTTCCTACAATATAAATTCATTTTTTTTCTATTTGTAACTAATCTGATTTCAAAGTATGGTTAAGATTCAAAATAAACCGATGAATTTGTTGGTGCCAAAAGCAAATTCGTTTGAAACTTAATGATTTATCGTTATAGTTTATATGTATTTCATTTTTATCAAAATATCATTGATTGACAAAAGTGCGGTTTATTTTCACTTATTTTGAAGAATATTAACACCCTTGTTATCTGGATAATACGAAATGATGTGATAATTCCAAAATGCTACAAACTAGAGGATATGTCAAACTTGGTATGGACATTGTTTTTGTCAATATTTTCTTATTACTCATTCTGATCGTTTAAAGTATTATAACTGATTTAACATGGTTTAGACGCTGTACCATTTGCACTAAACAATTTGAATATGGGACATATTGTTCAGTATGGAGAGCCCCAAACAATGTGTACAGTTTGCTTTTGAGAATGAGTTTGGCGATTCAAAGCGTTGTCAACCTCATTTAATGGACTTTAGGTTATGAATATTATTTTGTATTATTCAGTTATTATATAAACAATGATATGAACATGTTCAAAAGTTTTTATTTTAGATCAAATAACCCACATTGACAAATATATAAGCTTATGTAGTAGTTGATGGATACTGACCCAAGTGTTCCACAGGGGGAGGGGGTACACCCATATTTAGAAATTAAGTATGCTAGGGGTCTGTAAGCATTTTAAGAGTGTGAAAATAATGACACTTTAACAGGTCAGTTTTGCATGTTGAATACTGCTGTGAATTCATAGAAGTACATTCCCTTAATCCCTTAACTGATAATAGTTTGATATTGTACTTAATAATTTAATACACATGTTAACTTTTCTATGCAAAGTTGTCCCCTACCAAAAATTTCATCTGCAATACAAGACTCACATGCATTTCTAAACTGAAATATAAAGAGTTGGTCCCAGTATATAGGATAAAATCTACGTTCATTAACTTAATATTTGTTCAATGTCCCCTCCCCTCTTCTTCTGTAAGTTCAGTACATTAAGTTGGTATTATGAATTGTAATTGAGATCAATTTTGTTTTGCTTTGTTCCTTGGGCTATAATAACCATGGTATTTTGACTGCTGTTCAAAATCTGTGGTATGTTTTGTGGTGTTGAAAATCCTGGGCATTTTTGAAGACAGTAATATACGTCTCGTAGATCTTGGTAAGATGAAGATAACCTCCAGCCAAACTCCAAAAGCCATTTCTAAAGGAGCTAAAGATCTGTATAGGTTGACTGCCTGGTACCCCCACCAGCACTGAAACAAACGCCAATATATTTATCGGGTCTTTATCCAAAGTCATCATTCGGACTATCTCTATAATTGTAAGAATTACATTCATGGAAAGAAAGTGTTAAAATTTCTTTCCGATAACATATGAGGAAAAAACTCTTAATCTGCGATGGGTTTCATATGCTCTACTTATTAGGTTGCTGTGCCTGTTACCAGTATAACAAGAGCTGTCGGAGGACAGCAACGCTCGACTATTCAACAGCCTTGTCAACTGAATGAATACAAAAGTCGAAAAAGGGGCATAATTTTGTTAAAATGGGAAAAAGTGTTATGGAACCTTCACAGTGCTTATCAGCTCATGACTGAGTGTGTGAAGTTTCAATCCTTTCACATTAGTGGATACTGAAAAACTAGCTCACATACAAAAACTTTTAAAAACCTAAAACTGCTAAGTTGAAAAAGGGGCATAATTTTGAAAAAATGCAAAATAGTGTTATGGGACCTGCACAGTGCATGTCAAATCATGACAGTGAACAAGTGTGTGAAGTTTCAATCCATTCCCATTAGTGAGAACTGAGATACCAGCTTACATACAAAACCGTTACAAAGAATTTCTAAGTCGAAAAAGAGACATAATTTTGTAAAAAAGCAAAATAGAGTTATGGAACCTGTGCAGTGTAGGTCAGTTTATCACAGTGAATAAGTGTGTGAAGTTTCAATCCATTCCCAGAAGTGGTACCAGCTTACATACAAAACCCTTAACCAAATCGGGACGCCGACGCCGACTCATGGGTGAGTCCAATAGCTCTACTTATCTTTGAATAGTCGAGCTAAAAATCGTTAACAAGTTCATATCATCATGTTGTAACAAACTCATTCACCAAAACATGTCCACACACACAAAACTGGTCAATGTGTAATGGTATGTAAATGAAAGAAGTCAATGACGGCTATTATCCACTTTCAAAGACAACACATGTAGGGCATTATCCATGGTCAGTTTCGGCTATTATCCATTTTACACACAAGGATCAGTATAAATGGTTTTGACATAAAAACGGCAAACGTAAACAATTTACTCTAACCTATGTCAGATAGTGAAATGGTAAAGCTGTATATACAGTGAATAACAAACATAAAAAACAATTCTAAATATTTTTTATGAATTTTCAAACTAAACTTACATGGATTTTGTAAACTATTTAACATACTGTGTATTGTATTCACAAAAATAAAGAAAAAATAATTTGAGTTCCATGGAAACAAATCACCACTCGTTCTTTTTGCAACATCTGGTGGTTAAAATCTCTTATCAAGCCACAGCAACTTACTGAAAAACCTGAAATTTTCAGAAGCGTCATTTTGTAGCATTTTGGAATTATCACAGCATTTCGTATTATCCGGATAACAAGGGTGATTAAGCGCTAAGTTGCTGTTGAAGCGTCATATGCAGACGATAGGTAATGCCGCGTGGACATGTGGTACCATGATCAATTGATGAAACTTCATTTATGCTGTAATCATTAATTAATATTATCTGAATGTTTTTTTCAACCAAGTTTTATTTTAAGTCGCAAACAATTTATTAAAACGCATTATGCTCTTAAATCTGTGGGGAATTATTGATATCCAGTCTTTTTAGCAACATCCTTGTCATTGTATGAAAGAAGAACTTTTTTTTATAGAAAACTAATGTCCTTTTCAGCATGAGAGCAACATTAGACGGAACTTTGATTGTAGGGAAAATTGTTTGAACATTTTTAGCTCATCTGATTTTTTGAAAAAAAATGATGAGTTATTGTCATCACTTGAGCGGTTGTCGGCGTCGGCGTCGGCGTCGGCGTCTGCGTCGGCGTTGCCTGGTTAAGTTTTATGTTTAGGTCAGCTTTTCTCCTAAACTATCAAAGCTATTGCTTTGAAACTTGGAATACTTGTTCACCATCATAAGCTGACCCTGTATAGCAAGAAACATAACTCCATCTTGCTTTTTGCAAGATTTATGGCCCCTTTTGTACTTAGAAAATATCAGATTTCTTGGTTAAGTTTTATGTTTAGGTCAACTTTTCTCCCAAACTGTCAAAGCTATTGCTTTGAAACTTGGAATACTTGTTCACCATCATAAGCTGACCCTGTACAGCAAGAAACATAACTCCATCTTGCTTTTTGCAAGATTTATTGCCCCTTTTGGACTTAGAAAATCAGTTTTCTTGGTTAAGTTTTATGTTTAGGTCAGCTTTTATCCTAAACTATCAAAGCTATTGCTTTAAAACTTGCAGCACTTGTTCACCATCATAAGTTGACCCTGTACAGCAAGAAACATAACTCCATCCTGCTTTTTGCAAGATTTATGGCCCCTTTTGGACTTAGAAAATATCAGATTTCTTGGTTAAGTTTTATGTTTAGGTCAACTTTTTCTCTTAAACTATCAAAGCTATTGCTTTGAAACTTGCAACACTTGTTCACCATCATGAGCTGACCCTGTACAGCAAGCAGCGTAACTCCATCCTGATTTTTGCAATAATTATTGCCCCTTTTGGACTTAGAAAATCATTTTCTTGGTTGAGTATTATGTTTAAGTCAACTTTTCTCATAAACTATCAAAGGTATTGCTTTAAAACTTTCAACAGTTTTTCACCATCATAAGTGGACACTGTACATCAAAAAACATAACTCTATCCTGCTTTTTGCAAGAATGATGGCCCTTTTTAGACTTAGAAAATCATGGGTAGGACAATATTTCTATCACACAAAAAAAATCAGATGAGCGTCAGCACCCGCAAGGCGGTGCTCTTGTTACATTTAATTTTACCCGTATGAGATAAACCAGGAGCTACAACAAAAACAATATTATACAAATACCTCCCAAAAGGTAAGTCCTGTGTTGCATCCGAGACCTCCATCGCAAGAGAGACACATAACAAACGAACCATAAATCGGTATTAGTACCCGGGATAGATCGCGGAGTGAAAGGGTAATTTTTCTCTTTCTATATAAAAATAGCGCACCAAAGTGTGTTTTTCAAATCGTATATCCTATGGGGGAGGATGGGACACAACCTCCCTAACTAACCCCTAACTAACCCCTGTCGGACTTTGCCTTTACCATTCAAATTTACCTAACAACCACAAACAAACGCGCATACTCAATTGCCTCGGTAAAATTTACACTCTCGCTACGGTCATGACGTTCATTTCAAATTTGGATATTATGTCTACATGTATAGAAAACAACAGAAACATCCCGGCTGCTGCCCGTCCAACTTTTTTCAATGGTCAATTTTCTTCAGCGAAATTGCATCGAAACATCTAAACATAGTGTCAAACAACGGACTTTTCCTATATGTAATTGTATATCATAGGCGTAGGAGCCGGGGGGGGGGGCGGTGGGTGCAGGGGGTCCTAGCCCCCCAAAAGCTAGGATAGGGGGGCCGAACTATAGTTTGGCCCCTGCAATATTTTGGAAAAGAGATATAACTTGCAGTCTAATATAACATTTATTTAGTATCATATAATTCTTTTCAACCTGATTTCTGATTTGCATTTGACCTTTCTTTGCATTCTGATTTGCCTAGGATTGTTCGATTATATTTTATAAAAAGAGTATAATATCTAGCGCATCTCTACAGTTCCGATTTGAGCGTCTGCAAAACCGTTGTAAGTATTTAGCCTGTTTACGCATGTTAACGTTATGTATTTACATTTTTCATGGTCTATTCAAGGGAAATAATTTCAACAACTTTATATCACAATTAGACAAATGCAGCGCAATTTGTTTGTATCGCCAGGTCTTCAACCGAAGACTGTAAAAAATGGCACTCTTGATTTAGAACAATACATATTTTGACCGATTGAGTTACACCATTGTGTGGTTTATTAGAAATGCATCAGAATAACTCAATGACTGCTAAAACACAGGGGCTTGAGAGCGCCTATGGCCCATTTGGCCCCTGGACAAGGTTTTGTCATGAATGCACCGGGGATCCCTTGCCAGACCCTAGGTCCCGCTTTTCAATTTTGAATGGAAAATAATAAATAAAAAACCTAATGCTCGTGTGTTTCCATAAGCTTTTTGTATTCTTAACAAAGAAAACAAACACGTGGTCGCAGTCATAAAAATTATAAACCAGGGACAAGAATTGTCACTGATTTGCCATTAAACATAAACTTGAACTTAAAACTTACTTTGAAAATGTTTCCATTACCTCGAAATAAAAATATTTTGATATGTGGAATTTAAAAATCTTCAGTCCTTTTCAAATACAGAAAACATTCCGATTAACTGGATAACTGAGTCTGCATAAAAGCAATGGGTTTCTATAAAATTTAATTTTGGAATAGAAAGCTGATTCTGAACATGTTTACAGTTTTGTTTTAAGAATAACTCGCTACACACTAGATTCTTTTATTCATAACCATAATAATATAGTTCGGAAGAAACGCTATAAGAAAAAGATAATATGGGTTGCAAATATGTAAAGAATCTGTGTGTGATGAAAAAGACAGAAAAATAGAAATGTTGGCCAGTCACTTTGTCACTCAGAGGCTATACGTTTACCACTTCAGCTTATCGTTGTGACACATCTCAAAACTCTAATAACAAGGAATACAGCTATTGAGAGAAATCTTCATTAATGGATGGGCTCGTTTGAAAACTCCTTGAAGAATGCCGAAGGGGACAATCTTAGCGACAGGGGCTGGCAAATGATGTTGTAGATCGATGTGTTATATCAAAGTATGGATTCCAAACAGATGAAAAATATTCAAATTTGGACCTTACCACGAATATAAAGCTGTGTTTTTTGTTGTTTGTTGTTGTTGTTTTTTTTTTCCTTTAATTGTATGTTCTCCATCATTGTGTGTAGTTTATATTTAAAATTAATTCAGCAGTAAAAAGTTATACCCGAAGAAGTAAATTAGATTAAAGGAGATAATTCAAACAGTAAACAGGATAAAATTGTGGTTCTTGTAAGCTGCACTTTCACTTTTTCTTCTCTCAATATATGAAGTTTTTACGAAATCATTTTAATTTTGGAATATAATTCGGGCGCATGTTATGAGTAAATGAAATAAAAGTAGATAATTTAACTAGATGCCGGCCACGGGCAACATGTCGAACACGCCCTTTGACCCATAACTGTGACCTTGACTTTTGAGATAGAGTCCGCCTCATTCAGTTATACATTCATGCCAAATATAAACAAGATTCCTCAATGTATGTCAAAGTTATGGGCCGGACAAAATCTGACATGACATTTGACCTCCAATTGTGACCTTTGAGATAGAAACCCGAGTTTTACGCATGACACTCCGTCTCACTGAGTTTAACATTCATGCGAAATATAAAAAAATGAATGTTCCAAGCATGTCAAAGTTATGGTCCGGACAAACAAATCCGGACGGACGCACATACGCACGAAAGCACATACACCAAACAGCCATTTGGACAACTATGTCTTCGGGCTCGACAAAATGAAAGATAGCTCCTGTAAACACTTTGTCATTGGTTGAAGTATGTCACGCGCGCACACTATTGACCCGTTCACCGGAAAAAACGTAAGACTTACATTATACGACTCCGGGTTAATCGTCCTATCGTCTGCGCAAATATCGGAATACCACCTTTACAGGTATGCTAGTATAAATACTATATAGAATAACTTAATAAGATTTTTGTGTTTGTGTTACCTGTTTAACTTAATATAACACTTATCGAGACGCCAAATAATGTATTTAAACATCACTATAAATAAAAGATTGGTAGTGAATCAAAAAGCGAGTTACGACAACTTGCTTATATAGCCTCTGTCTATACGTTCTTGTTGCGATACGATATTTGATCTTTAAATGTAGTAAAAGTTTGTTTTCATCCGAATTTAATAAATGTCTGCAAGAAAACTGATGCGTTTTATTCCTTTAATGAGAAACATCAAGAAAGTGTGTGTGTGTGTGTGGTTTTTTTTTGTTTTGTTTTTTTGTTATTTTTTTTTTCATCTTGAAAGATCTGAATAATCTTTCTTCACGAAAACAGGATTTTATATTTCACTTGTTTAAGTATTGCATATGTTTTACCAGAGAAAGTTATTTCGATTTTATACTGAAACAAACAAATATTAATCTACAAAATACAAATACTAGAGGAGGTTTTGCAATTTTGAAAGTAACTTGATTTTATTTGTCAAAAAATAGAAGATGAATACCATTTTATAATAGAATGTGATTTGTATAATGATTTAAGAAAACAATATATCGAGGGCTGACCGGGAAACTATTGTATTTGACATTTTGACCAAAAATGTTTTTATTGCATTTTCTTAAGCCTTTTATTGTCATGCATCTACTGCAAAAATATTATAAAAAGTTTCCAACAATTTCTTGTTCTTTTCTTAATAATGTGAAAATATTGTATCTGCAACCATCAACTTTTTTGACCGGGAAACTATTGTATCTGCCTCCTAGCACATACAATAGTTTCCCGGTAACATTTCCTGTTACAGTTTCAATTTGAAAAAATATTATTTGTGACATTATGGTCTGTAATTTAAACACCAAACAAGGAGAAAACTTATTATTGTTGTTTAGGTTTTATGTGAAAATTAAAGAACTAAAATAAATAATAGTTTACATTAACATTTTCACATATTGTGATACAGATACAATAGTTTCACGGTAACTGCAAATTCACTGGTTATAAAGTAAAATGTTGTATCTGCAAACTTGTATAGGGGTGCCAGGTCTTGATTTACTTAGAACAAGTGAATCCTTCATGCATACAGTGAAGACTCTGATCTTACATCATGTTCTGTTGTGTCTGATGTTGGTCTTCAGTGTTTGCCAAAGTCGTCTTTCGCAGATGCTAGGCATGAATTGTTTAAGGTTTCGATGGAGGCCTTGAGAAACAAAAATCAAACAACACCAAATCATAGAAAGAAAGAGTTGTTTGACATGAAAATTGAACAGCATGTAAAACATGTATATTACTTTACGAAACAAGTGTCAGTATACTGATATAAACATTGAATTCCGGAAAAGGGCTGCCTAAAGGGGTTCCACTTCCGGATAGTTAAACGCCTTTAAAAACTCATCATTTTCAAAGAACTTTTACACATGTTTGTTTTGATGCATTTGCAATAGCGTGCGAGTGGTGAAATTTCACGTAACAAGGTGGAACATAGTTTTCAGCAATTGTTTATCTTTTTTTCTTTACAAATGGCATTCATTTTCAAAGGGAGACAACTTTTTCTCAAAGATTACTTAAAATAATCGGAAAAAGTTGTTTCCCTTTGAAAATGAATGCCATTTGTACTTAAAATAATCGGGAACAGTTGTCTCCATTTGTTGTGTTCCTTTACTTTTGAATTCCTGTCCTTTACTTTTGAAAATGGCAGCATGATCAAATTAGGTCAATGATGCATTACCATAGAAGTTTCTTTTGTGACTCCTCCCTGATTATGCAGTTCTGTCACATGGGAGGGTTGTATGCTTCGGAGCGGGTAAGGACATGAAAAAACGCCAAAGTTACTATTCATTTATCGCACCTGCGTGTTGTCATGTGCTTGCTCTCTGGCTTTTCATTTTGCTGTCTGTCATTTTTGAAATTTTAGTCTCAAATATTGATAAAGTTGATTGAAGTTATTGTAATAAACTGAAGTTCTGTGAGAAACATCTTGTCGATTTTGTAATTTTTTATTTGTACTATAAAGATTTAAATTTTTGAGTGTATATGTCAAAAAAAAAGAAACAATGTCATGTAGAAATCCCTGTTTTCAGAAGGTTTTTTTTTTTAAATGATTCATGATAATATTCTGTCTCTACCGAAGTTTCACTATACTACTGTAGCCATAACACAGGTGATACAGAGAACAAAATCCCATAATTGTTCACATAAAAGGAAAATTAGGCCTTAAAAAGTCTTTGTTTTATGGTAGCACGCTCAAATAAATTAGGGTAGGTAGGTCGGAAAATGTTTTTTGTTTGTTTAAAATTATGAGACATTTCGGAAATTATTTTTGTGTCAAGAAATGAATACAAATAAGGAGGTTATGCCTTTAGAGCACCAATAAGTTCATTTCTAACATCACTGACAATGTTTAAAGCATAAAAAGAGCAGTTTTGCAACTTTTTATTAAAAATTTGAAGAAAAAATTCTCTAAGGCCATAAAAACATTTAGGGCAGGGCCAAAAATTTTGGGTAGGTCGGGATACTGTAAATAAACAATGGAAACAAACAATATTTTTTATGCCTTACACAGACACTTCAAAAGCAATAGAACTCTGTAACCATGCCAGTGCACATCAATATTGGCTATATAGGTTAAAACATATTACGAAAGTGCTGGTAAATTACTGAAATAATGACAGTAGAATTCACCGACTGTCCTGAAAAATTAAATTTGTGTTGAAGATGTGGGAGGTGTGAAACCCCTAAATCAACATAGTGCATTTGCGACCAGTATGGATCCAGACCAGCTGTGCATCTGCGCAGTCTGTCAGGATCCATACTGTTCACTTTTAAACCCTATTGCAATTAAAGAAACTTACAACAGTTAGCAAACAGTAAGGATCCTGACCAGACTGCACGGATGCGCAGGCTGGTCTGGATCCATGCTGGTCGTAAATGCTCTATGTTGGTTTTCTCATGGTGCAGCTCATTTTTCCCCTTGTATAGCTTTATTTTAGCATAAACTAATCCCTTGATTTCTTGTATGAAATTCATATTTGGATGTAATGAAATATGTACAATCAAGTATTAATGCATACGGCTGCAAAAAAAAGAAGAAAAAAAGATTATTAAAGGTAATGATAAACATATTTTTATTTTATTTGACCATTATTACTGGCTTAAAGTATTGTTTAGTTACTTTTAGAGCCTTAACAAATATTTCTTGACCAATTCATCAGTGGAAATACAAAAATATAAATACAGATAAGCGATAATTCAATATTAAGATAATGAAAAAAAATGAAAAAATAATTCAAGTGCAGATACAATAGTTTCCCGGTCATCAGAAAGAAAATACTGTATCTAACACTATTTTCATGTATATTTGTAATTTATGTTATTTGTAAGTGAAACAATAATTCTATGCTTATAACAATATGAATTCTATAAATAATATTTAATGAACAACACAGATACAATAGTTTCACGGTAATTTTTTAAATTCAATAACGTCATTTTGAACGTGAAACTGCAGTATCTGACACTTTTTGCTAAATCTTCAAAACAAATTATTTGAGTGCATTTTAAAAGCCGATATATTATTTCTTATTTCAATTGATAATGATTTACTAAGAATGGTAATACTAAGCTGTGTTTTAAAGAAAATATACAGTTTTTTCTTTCTCCTGTAAAATTTACAAAAATGCAGATACAATAGTTTCGCGGTCAGCCCTCGATATACCAAGAAAATACTGGATTAGATCAAATATGCTTAAATTTATAGAACTTTAATTTGAACTCCGAAAATAAGAAAATAATACAAAATTTAGGAATATTTATATTTAATGCATTTAAACTTAGACAGTCTACTTTGTAATACTCTATATTATTATGTTTTATATTATGGTTGTAGTTAAATGTGTGTGTTTTTTCAGGTCTTGTATTTCGTTTCGACAAGGCTGTGATTGAACTGATTGTTCTATATATGTTGTATTTAAATGTATTGTTAAACGGTCCATATATATAGTGTCTATTTGGTCGATTGCTTCTGTTTTGAAGCTACTTATCTAAGCATTAATTATGCTTCTGTTTGGTGATTTAAATAGATCTATGTCAAGTTGTACAACTCTTGTAAATTTGTCAAAGATGACCTTCTCCGTTTTTGTTTTGTTTGTTTGTGTGTTTTATGGTTGTGACTTTGTATTTTCTGTCGCTCGTCTACATGTTATATAACTCTTTATAGTAACTTTTATATCGTGATGTGCACCACTGTTTGATATATGTCTTGTATTATATAATATTTATGTCATGATGGGCTTTTAAGCCTAAATGATTTGCAATAAAATTGTCTTGTCTTGTCTTGATTAAACAATAAAACTGGAATATGAGAAAAGGGTCGCAAATGGAAGACAATTGAATATTATCCGTATAAACAGACGGCAGCACCTTAAATATTTTTTTTTTGTATGAATGTCTGTCTAAATCGTAGTTTTGTCAAATGGTGCATATTCCTCTTTAATCTATATGTAAATGTAAGCTGGAAATAGTTGTGCAATGATTCATAAAAAGGAAAGTATTATTACATTCTGAATAATGCTAACATACTTTTCCATGAAATTGAAAGCCACATGTACATCCATCTGCGTATCATTTTTATTATTAGAAAACGATTTAGGTACATCCGATATGTATTCTTAAAATTTAATCACCAGGTAGTAAATAGTAAATTAAACGACATCGGTTTAAAGTTAATATCGGTGGTTTGCAAAAATAGCAAATGTAAAAAAAATGTTTTCTAAAATAAAACAGAAGACTTAAATAGGCAATGATTCTCTATTTTTATTTCAGCCAAAAGGGTTTTGTGTTGTTTAAAAGAGTCAGCTCGAAACATTTGTCAGACCTGTCCCATGTGTCCTACATATGTTGTTTACAATACGATACGTATAGGAAATTACTGAACCTATGTCCGCGAGTGAGGTAAATACAATTATCGGCTGGTTTCAAATATAGTTTTTCGTGCAATATCACGACTGACTTGGCGATAAAATTTTAACATTTACTATTCAATGGGTCCTGGGATTTATTTGAAAGTTAAAAACAGACCTTCTGGGTAAAATACCCTTGAGACATCTTCCGTCTAAGTATTGGCTTTGTTGGAAGAAAGGTTCGTGAAACATGAACACTAACAGAAATAAACAAGAGGGCCATGAAGGCCCTGTATCGCTCACCTGACCTGCTGACCTAAAGATCATCAAGATTAACATTATGACCAAGTTTCATTTAGATATGGTCATAAATGTGGTCTCTAAAGTGTTACCTAGCTTTTCCTTTGATTTGATTCGGTGACTAGTTTTTGACCCCACATCACCCAGATTCGAACTTGACCTAAAGATCATCATGATTATCATTCTGACACAGTTTCAAGAAGATACAGTCAAATATGTGGCGTCTAGAGTGTTAACAAGCTTTTCCTTTGATTTGACCTAGTGACCTGGTTTTTGAGCCCATCTGACCCAGATTTAAACTTGACCTATAGATCATCAAGATCAACATTCTGACCAAGTTTCATTAAGATATGTCATAAATGTGGCCTCTACAGTGTTAACAAGCTTTTCCTTTGATTTGACCTGGTGACCTAGTTTTTGAATCCAGGTGACCCAATATCGAACTCTTTCCAGATTGTATTGAGAGTAACATTCTGACCAAGTTTTATTAAGATTGGGCCAAAATTGTGACCTCTAGAGTGTTAACAAGCTTTCCCTTTGATTTAACCTGGTGACCTAGTTTTTGACCCCACATGACCCAATATCAAACTTATCCAAGATTTTATTGAGGGTAACATTCTGACCAAGTTTTATTAAGATTAGGCCAAAATTATGACCTCTAGAGTGTTAACAAGCTTTTCGTTTGATTTGACCTGGTGACCTAGTTTTTGACCCCAGATGACCCAATATCGAACTAGTCCAAGATTTTATTGAGGGTAACATTCTGACCAAGTTTCATTAAGATTGAGCCAAATTTGTCACCTCTTAAGAGTGTTTACAAGCTTTTCCTTTGATTTGACCTGGTGACCTAGTTTTTGACCCCAGATGACCCAATATCAAATACGTTCAAGATTTTATTGAGGGTAACATTCTGACCAAGTTTCATTAAAGATGGGCCAAAATTGTGACCTCTAGAGTGTTAACAAGCTTTTCCTTTGATTTGACCTGGTGACCTAGTTTGTGAACCCACATAACCCAATATTGAACTCGTCCAAGATTTTATTAAGGGTAACATTCTGACCAAGTTTCATTAAGATTGGGCCAAAATTGTGACCTCTAGGGTGTTATCAAGCTTTTCCTTTGATTTGACCTGGTGACCTAGTTTTTGACCCAAGATGACCCAATATAGAACTCGTCCAAGATTTCATTGAGTGTAACATTCTGACAAGTTTCATTAAGATGGCAAAATTGTGACCTCTAGATGTTAACAAGCTTTTCCCTTGATTTGACCTGGTGACCTAGTTTTGACCCATGACCCAATATAAATCTCCAAGATTCATTGAGTGTAACATTCTGACTAAGTTTCATTAAGATGGGCCAAAATTGTCACCTCTAGAGTGTTAACAAGCTTTTCCTTTGATTTGACCTGGTGACCTAGTTTTTGATCCCAGATGACCCAATATAGAACTCGCCCAAGACTTTATTGAGGGTAATATTCTGATCAAGTTTCATTAAGATTTGGCCAAAATTGTGACCTCTAGGGTGTTAACAAGCTTTTCCTTTGATTTGACCTGGTGACCTAGTTTTTGACCCCAGATGACCCAATATCGAACTCGTTCAAGATTTTTATGAGGGTAACATTCTGACCAAGTTTCATTAAGATTAGGCCAAAATTGTGACCTCTAGAGTGTTAAAAGTCAAATTGTTGACGACGGACGGACGGACGGACGACTGACGGACGACGGACACAGGGCGATCACAAAAGCTCACCTTGAGCACTTCGTGCTCAGGTGAGCTAAAAAAATGACAAATTATAAAATCGCAAAATTTACAAACATCAAAAACCTCCTCTGAGTTCATTATTAATCCAAAAATGAAAATCTTGAAGATTGTTTGTACAATTTACATGGAACATTATTATTTCTTTTAATCCTCCATAACATGAAGTGATGAACTAGATACATAATACAATGTATGTATATACAAATCACAGACAATACAAAGAAACATATAATATATACCTTATAAACAATATTCACAATGAGTATAAACAATGAAACACGATAATATATAACATAAAAACAGTATTAACAATTAATATGAACAATGGAACATGATAATATATAACTTACAAAGAGTATTTTCACTGAAATGTTTGCGTTTTCAAAAAAAAAGATTTAGCTTCATCACAAATAATAATATTTTAACAAAACATGACTGAAGAAAGAAATGTTATGAAAATGAACACTTAATCATAGATTTCATCAGAATTAAGAAAGTCAAAATCGTTAATTGCATATTACCTCTACAATGTATAGTAAGTAATTGATACTGCACGACTGTATCAGGCTATACTACGAAACAACACTCGAAACTGTATAAACTGATAAAAATGCATTTATTGAATTAGCATATATTAGGCTATACCGGTCCGCTTAAATACGAAACGAAAAGAACTACGCTGGACTGGAACCATTGTTAAAAGTTTAGTGAGACTATTGAATGTACAGATTCCAAAGTAACAACAAATGTGTAATAGATTTTGCATGTTTCGCATCAGAGAACCCTTTTTCAAAATTTAAAAAAAAACTACTAAATAAAAAGTTATAAAAAATTGCATAAATACACACATCGAAACATTCTTTATCAATTGGTGTAATTATTTTTTAATACATAAAAAGTGAAGTTTCAAAAAATAATTTAAACTAACTGCCAAAAATTTGAATTTGCCGGGAGGAGATAACGAGGTCATGAACTCTGGAGAAACAGAGAATTTAAACAATTCCCACGAGGCTAATTTTATCAACAAACCTGATAAGCAGAAGGCTTCATGTATCAATGGAATTAACATCTAGAGCATATTGTAAAGCTTTGCCAGAAAAGTAATTTTGAAATTTTAAACAGAATAGAATATCATAATCATTTTTGCAGTTATTGCTCTTTAGAAGGAACACTTAGATTCGGTAAGTCACACTTGACTGAGCAACTGACCTCGAAAGCTGTTGTCATTACAAGCTGACCAATCAAACTCCGTGACCTTAGAAATAACTTCTGACGTTAAAATTATTATTTCCTAATTGAGGCCACTTTCTGGCTGAACGCGCTCTGCGGATTACACATTACTAAACCAGAGGATGAAAATGTGGAATTGTTGAAACAGGCCAAAAATCACATTTGTCACAAAGGTAAACATACGTCGTTACCTTCGAATGCATGTTTAATATGTGAAAACAAACCCCATTGCAACACTCTGATTGTGCGCAACAAATTCACGAATCGAATGCCCGGATGTCACATTCACGAGATTGAGGCCAGCAATACTTATTTGGCTTATATGACTTATTTTATGATCTGATATTTTATAGATGTCATCCTTCTAAGCCTTACCCGTATCTGCATTTTACTGTTAGGAAAACGAAGACATTAAAGAATTAAATAAGTCAAAATATACTGGTCAGACTTACTTGCTTTAATAAATTAAACATTAATATTCATGTAGAAACTTCAAATGGGTTGAAATTAAATCATAATTTTAAATAAGAGACTTAAATCTTTGAAAATATGATGTGACAGGTGCGAGGAGATATCTTCCCTGACACCGGTCTCAATAAACAGCAGACTGCCGATAACACTATATTGCAGAAACAGAACATAATATATACATTCATAAAATGTCAGCGAGGCAAGTTTATGCTTTAATGTCAACATAAATTCATTATCAGAGATGTAATCATTAAAAATATTTTGTACATGTACCAGAAAATGTTCCCAACGGATTTCATTGGGGATTTCCTAACAGAAATATGCAGAATAAGTTTAGACGTGACGGAGACAGCGACAGTCAAGAGTTATCACGCTGTCTCGAAACGTCCTATTATTTGGACTAGGACAGACACTACTAAATTACAGCCATGAATGTCTTGATCAATGACCACTAAGTTTGTTGTGTGCGAGGTCGTAGACTGTAAGCGCATCAAATCAATAGTACATTAGGATCCTACCATATATCTAGCATAAAAATGACTAACCAAGTTTGAAGGGTGAACATGTTACTTCCAAGAAGTCAGGCAAAAGGTAACTGATTGAAATCAAACACTTCCGTAAAATATCCATTTTACATGTTAGAAAACAAACAAGTTCTGTAAAATATCCACTATTCACTTTTAATGTCCGCTACTGTCATAGTCTGCTATCATCTCTATAAACTTCTCAAAACTAGTGCTGAATTTCTACACGCGTGTACGATTTTCCAGTATTGGACTGAGTTTAAATCGGGTCAATGTGTACAGTCAGTGTTTCTTAATTGCCGTATTTACTCAACTGCAAGTGGTAACGGATTTACTTTGTTGTTGGATTTATCAACTTACGTTAGCGTAAATACTGTGGAAATAGCAGACTTGACCTTTATTCAAGCAATAGAAAACAACATAGATATTTTTCAAAATTTTAGGTATTTTTTTTGTATTTTGGTGCAGAAATAAACGCCCCTTGGTGCAAAATGTAACGCCTAACCCGCCTCCCCCCCCCCCCCCCTCGAGGGCGCTTAAACGGGGGATACGGAATGTCATTAAGGTAGAATGGTCTTGTCATTGCGTCCAGTCCTAGGGTTCCACACACTTATGACCAGGCATGTTCTAATCTCAGGCCTGACTTGGCCTGGCCTGGCCCGATGATGCCAATTTTCTACTGGGCCGGGCCAGACCAGGCCAGGCCAGGCCAGATTTTCTTGCACATTTAGAAATGAATGGCATAAAATCTAAATATACAATTACAGTAGCAGGCAGTATTAACCTGTATTATTTTATTGGCGATGGTAGAACCTATTATGGACATCAGGCAGCATTTTAATAATGTCCAGTAACAGAGAGATAGCAATATCATGCACATGCGCATACAAAATGTGAATTACATTTTTACAAGTATACGTAATATTCAGTGTATGCCAAAGACTTTCAGATCATCTTTACCTGATCAGAACGTATACGCATACACATGACTTATATGTGAATAATTTTACTTGTCTGATTTTTGTCGCTTGAGATGTTCTTTGAACCTACACGTATGCGTATCCGCCAAAGTGCAATATCGCGACCGACCTCTCCATTACAATGTATACAGCCAGACCTGTGTTAAGCAACCCACAATGGAATGAACCCATGAAGTTGCCAAAGGCAGGTGGATGTCTAGTTCTTTATGCAAGGGCCAACTTAAGTTCGGTTACGATCAAGGTAGGGCATACAGTTATTTTATGAGGTTCGCTATAACTATGTCGTTTTACGACGTCAGTACAAACTTTATTTCATTGATATTATGGCATATAGCATGTTTAAAGTTTAAGAAATGAACATGAACACAAGAAAAATCACTAGCTAAATGGCATAACAACTAACAGGCAACGCAAAGAGGCAGAAGCCCATTTTATAGGCT
Source organism: Mercenaria mercenaria (assembly GCF_021730395.1). Lineage (NCBI taxonomy): Eukaryota > Metazoa > Mollusca > Bivalvia > Venerida > Veneridae > Mercenaria > Mercenaria mercenaria. Next base: position 26,866,397 of record NC_069364.1, on the reverse strand, counting down.
GACAATGAAGAAACTGGCAAATTACAGAGATTTCTCCATTCACAGACGATGCGAAAGTGAGGCCTGCTTGCTAATACTGTTGCTGACAGTGTTAGTATGAAACTAGACATCATAGTCTTCTCAAACTCATATCTAAATGCCTGCAATTTCATAACTGCATACTGGTCACAACCGATATCGTTTAACGAACGTTAGAAGTGACTTATGATAAAGACAAGAGCGTGTGCTGCAGTAGAACAATCAATTTGATGTTCCTTTTTGTAAGCCAGTTGGATTGCTTCTTAAATGCTGCATTTAACCCTGAACGTGATTCGAACACCCAACAGAGAGCGACATGTGATCCTTACCTTATGACTAATATTTTGCCTACTTCAAATGCATTATATCTAATATTTTCATAAATATATTAATATCATTCCTTAAAATTAAGTTTCTGAAACATTTACCAATGAAAACAGTTTCAAACAGCTTCAAGTCAAACGTAATTTTACCTTTTACCTGTCGTTTACCTTTTACTTTTGATTCATTTTACCTGATGTATCCCCCTAATGTTGGAGCATCGCTAGCAAACTGAAATACTTATTGATTACAATATATTAAGACGAATTAGTAATATGGAGCATTTTCATAATTATTCAGATCAGTAATTGTCGTCATCATCATCATCATCACCATCATCATCATCATCATCGCCATTGTTGTCATATCATCATCAGAATATTATCAACATTGTCATCTTTACCATCATCGACGCCACCATCGTCCTTAACGTACCATAATGTACCAACAAGATATCAAATCATTATCATTCCGTAATACCACAATCATTATTGTCATCATCAGCATGCCATCACCATCATCATAACTGCTTCATTACACCATATCACCATCGTAATCAAAAACATATTATCGTGTGATATCATATCATGATATTCTCACAACGTTCCATCATGGTAATCATTATCATCTCGGCATTGTTGTATCATCATATCATCATCATGTTATATCATTATCATCATCATCAATTATAATCATTATCATATTTATGATCGTTATTAAATCGTACTATCAACGCCATATTGTCATCAAATCATCATCAAACCATCATCATCATATCATTATGATCGTATAGACACAAACTGTATATCACCATATTATCATAATAGCCTAAACATAATCGTCATCAACAATTTTTTTGTCATATCGTCATAATATCACAATCATCATCATACCACCATCATCATCACACGATTATAATAAAATAATCGCACTATATACATATCGGTGCATATCGCCATTATCATCTACAAAACGTGTCACCACTTTAAATCATGCTAACCAAACTGAACATTTTGATACCGATATTTTAATCATCGTTATCATCATTGTCAGTACTTTTGATTATCTCAAATTACAGTAAATTAAGCTTTTGCTACATGATAATTGACCAACTATAACAAACATACATGTGCGCAGAGCTGGAGATTTTGAATGAATGGTTATGATAAGCTGAATACTGTTCTAAAACAAGCTTTGTTATACACGACAACTAGAACATTAAATAAAACTTATCTTCCTTTCGTGTCGCAGCAACAATTCTTTTTCCAGAGTTCCATCCAACCAACGTAACAGCTTGAATTCAAACTACGAGGTAACTATTATACAGCAATTTTTCTATCGATGTTGTTCGGACGATTTCAGCTAACAAACTGGTTCAAGGGCATGGCAAATACATGCACGGACTTCTCGTATTTTTTGCCGCCAAGCGTGTAGATTATAAATTAACGAAAGAAACCGTATAACGGAACGCAACTAATAATGAATAATAGCCGACAAGTAATGTCTTTCAACATGACAATAAGTGCACATGTATCACCAAATATAACACCATTTATTTCTATAAGAGAACATAAATGCATTTGTTTACTTGCTGCAGGTCAAACAGAATGAAAAACCAGTCTCTGGAGAGTCATTAATTAGCCATCATTTGGACATCTTATTTGAAATACGGATTTTAACCGATGAATATGGCTAACTAAATGATAACTACACGGTTTTTCTGTAATCAAATTTAAAATCATATTTAAAGTCAACTATAACACTTAGTTTTAAAACTTATGGCTAATTTCATTGATGATTTTACCTGCTGCAATATAACTGAATATTTGCATGCAGTGAATGCATCTCTTTGGGAATTGTAATTACAGGTTGTGTTCCTACATTGTACTATCCTTAGCTGACCTCTAAACTGTTCAGTTGAACTTTTAATGTTAAGTGTTTGGTTTAATCAAGCTGATGTTCAATCTATGGATGATTCATGAAAATAATTCATTGTGGGACCTCTTATAAGTCGTCAGGGTGTTCGCATTTTAGACTATTTGATTTTTTTTCTAACACAAAAATTAATGATGCATCTTTTAACTTTCCTGTGATAAAGTGACAAGAGCTATATACAGAGCTGAAACCCTCCCCCAACCCACCAATGGCACCGGCATTTGTCTATTCATCTGTCTGTCCAGGTGGAAGTAATGGTTTTCACTTAGTATCAAAATGTCCCTTCACAACTCCCTCCCATCATTGTTTTAGTTATCAAAGTTTTTAGATGAGTCCTGTTTATTTGTTTTTACTTTGACAGTTTTTACTTTAACTTGACTGTGTTTCTCAGTACCGTTTCTTACTCATCAAACCCTCATCCACATTACATCCCCTCTCTAATACACCAACAACTGCCATTCAGAGTGTGCTTTTGTTAAGCTTTTCGTCTTTGTGGCCCATCTTCATTGCCAATGGAGAACTTATTTGTTATTGCAAATTATGAAAGAGAAGTAGTTGTTGATATGTGAAGCAACGTAATCTTAATTCTTGATTAGTATAATGCATGTACATGGTTTTTAGTATGTAATAAGTTGTTATGTTATATGTTACAAAAATATTTATCATTGTGTTTATGTTATTTCTAATTGATATTTAACGCTAAAAGATGCTCTTGGGCCTGTTTAACAAAACTTTTTTGCACATACTTGCAACAATATAAAAGCAGTCTTACAAAAAATATTCAGAAACTACAAAATTTATTTATCCCCACATATCCCAGATCTCGGAACGGGGATAACATTGGGAAATTGAAAGTTGTTGTCCGTAAGTATTGACAGGTGGCACTCATTAATCTTCGCCAATATTTTCCGGCGTTTTCTTTAGTTTACACTATATTTGTAACCTGAAAATATCTAAATTGACCACAATAACCCATAGTAACGCGCATGAAAGTCAGTCAGAGAACTTATCACTACGCCACTGTGCCATTAGTAAACTAAGTAAGCAGGTTATTTTTTTTTCTTGGATATCTAAATATATTGTTTACTATGTCAGTCTACTGTTATTTCATAAAAATATCACTTACAAATATATCAACAAGAATTATATTATATATATATTGTGTTTTTATTTTTAAATTATTACTTTAAAGTTACTGCAATTTTAATAATTGTATTACTGACTCGATCAAGAATACTAACGATAATAATAATAACAATTAATGAATCATAAATAATTATCATATTCATTGTAATTACTAGTATTTGCCCCTTGAAAATGACATTAACCTAATGTTACTCTCGACCATATGTTATTGACAACATGGCACGAATTCCCAGGAGTATCATTTGTTTTGTAGAGAACTGTTTCACCTTAAGAAACCTTCGATAATCTGAGCGGCGGCAAATGAGTTAAGCCCATGTCCTTGAGCCCATCACATGTTTTCCAGGATCCCGCCACCAGTCAAGAGTCAACTGAGGTTGAGATCCCCTGATAATATATAGTCTTAACAATTAATCTAGGCATCACCTTTAAATTAGACTTAATATATAGTTATGTTAGCCCCATGTGTATACTTTTGCTGAGTAGGAATTCAAAATGTATTTATATAATGTCTGAAATATCCAAACTTAATCCCCAACTAATTAGATCCAAAAGTCAAATTTTAAAGATGCTATAGAAACCACATTCACCTATTATGAAATTGAAATCTATGGCCTGGCCTGGCTTGGTCTGGCTCGGCCCGATCAAAAATTGGACACATCGGGCCAGGCCAGGCCAGGCCAGATTATAGAACATGCCTGATGACCAATATTTAAGACAGACATTGCAACCAAAATTTTACAAGATTATCATTATATATTTATATAGATGTGCCCTAGAATGAATTTTTGCTATGCTTTAACTTTGTCGTAGTTTCATGTATAGGCGATTTCGCTATATGTTTATATAGCAGCTGCTACGGGTCGTGTTAGAAACTATATTTATTTTAATTCATTTAGAAATATACGTGATTTATTGATTGTTTCGTACATCTGATGATGTTTTTAATCGTTCTTATTTTGGGGGTTTTTTTTTGGTCATTTATAAATGTGTTTATATCCAGATCGGACAGCATTTCCATGACTTGCACTTTCGTTTTTGTGTTACAACCAAACGACAAATAATCCTGATTTCAAGACGCATAATCAAACTCTGTACTTATAGCGCCTACTACTCCCGATATACATTCGGAACATTTTCACGCGTTTCGGGCTTTATCGTATGTTTAACATTGGACTGTTGAACTGTCCAAATACGGAAAAATACAGTTTTTTTGTACGCACGTGCGTCCAATACGGTAATTTATTCTATATCTATTTTATTTATCCAATCGCGAACGAACGTTTATTTGCATCACATGACCGTACAATATATTATCGTATTGGACGCATACGCGTACAAAAACATCTGCATTTTTTCCGTATTTGGACGGTTCAACAGTCCCTTGTTAAACATACGATAAAGCCCGAAACGCGTAAAAATGTTTCGAATGTAAATTGGATGGAGTAAGCGCTCTATGTACAGAGATTGATAATGTGTCTTGAAATCGGGAAAATGCAGAAAAGGCAGAAATACAATTTTCAGTGGATAATTTTTAATTTAAACTAAAATAAAATAGATATAGAATAAAAGGTTATTTAACATAGTACTGTACAATACGAGATATATTTGGACTCGGAGACAGCTGGTTTTCTCAGCTGGGTTCTTGTCCAAATATATCTCTGTATTGTATACAACAATGTGAAATAACCTAATGATATTGTACGGTCACATGTTGCAAATAAACGTTCACGACTGGATATATATGTTGTCTACATGATGTAAAGATGTTTCTTTATATTAATATAACAAAAAATATCATAATATTACTACAAAAACACAACATATAACGATATAACCACATAACATTAATGTTTGCACAACATGTAAAGATTTCGGTACATAATTTTAAATATAATAAAAAACAAACATAATAATAGATTTTCATGACTACAAAAGGCAGTGCCGGCGTTCCATATAATACAATAGTTTCGTCTCGTCTGTTAAGACAAAAGCAATTCTTCTACGTAGTACATTGGCCACGGTACTAACATGGAATTTCCAAGACAGAGTTTCATCGATGTAAACACCTAGAAATTTCTGACGCTTTACGTTTCCTATGACCGAACCATTTAAAATTAACTCGAGGTTTTTAGTATGTTTTATTTTGAGTTAAGGGACACTATGATAGAGTTATTATAATACTAGCTCGATCGGGGATGCTGTATTCGGCTCGAGTAGATTTTTGTCAGATCGAATCTCACGAGGCGCGCAAGCGCCGAGTGTGTCCGGCTTTGCAAAATCCAAGGAAGCCGAAAACAAAATCCCAGATCTAGCGACTGTTGTAATATCTCTGACTTCATTATATACATCCACCTTTTTGTGTGTTTTTGTTTGTGTTTTTTTTTTTTGTTGTTGTTGTTGTTTTTTTGTTTTTTTTTGTTTTGGTATTGAAAGAAATCTTCAATACTTATTGATATTAAAATGGAACTTATTGAAGTTTTTATGTGCCCTCTTAATAGAACTGTGTCAGGTCATGTACAATACGGATTTTTTTTTCTACCTGTTCATATTAACTTTTTAAATACAACGTTTAGCACGTGAAGTGTTCCTTCCATTCGCAAACCCGAAACCAATCAACAGAGGAGCGTGTAGGTTGTCAGGTCTGCATGGTATTTATAGACCTATGGGTGAAATTTGAAAACCTCGCTCGCGTAATTTATTATGATTCACATGTTGAAAAGCCAGTTGCAGTGGCATTTTAACACGAAATGCAATAGCAGATGGACACAAATTACAGAAAGATTTGTATCAAAAATGTATATATCAATTTTCTACGAAAATAGGCTTTACTTCATAATTAATATGTTGTAGGAAATGGCGGCAAATGAAACACCTTCAGAAATATATGTGGAGAACATTCAACTGAAGGAAGAAATTGCAGACCTGAAACGGTTTAAAGAAAGAATAAAACAGCATTCTGGCGTTACAAACGAAGGTCCAGTCACAGATGAAAAGGAGCATTGGTTGCGGTTTTTGTATGATAGAGATACCAGAGTTGTTATAGATAGAACCCCTACGTGCAACAAATTTTGCACACAATTTGTGAGTTTTCTTTGGACTCGTATAGTCATCTTTCAAAAATAATGTCTCCGCCAATTAATATTTAATCTTAATGTTATTTTGCCGTGAATAATATTTATGCCAGTTTGTGAATATAGTTTCAGTAATTACGTTAATACATGTACGAGGGTTGATAAAGATAGTGTCACTGGGTCCATTGTGCATTTAATCATTGTTATCACAGACATGTTAACTAAGGACCCACTTCCTACATCTCTCCTATGCCCCAGTCATCTATTAGTCGTCTTGAAACGAACATTTCCAAGGTGGAGAACATAGATAACGTGTTGTTACAATTTCAGCATGTTTCAAAAATACATATTTTACTATCAATGATCTTTGTATTATAAGAATTAATACTTCGAAACAATAATCGACTCAACTATTAAATTAGCACATATCTATCAGTACTTGGAATTAACGACAGGTTTCATAAACATTCAATCAAAAGACACCGGTCATTTTAACTAATTACTTCGCGAGGAAACTCTATATGTATCAAGTTTGGTTCCCGGGGCTTGCGCGATACGCTCAAATAAAAGTTTCCAATGTCAGTTGCTAACTTTCCTATTTTGTAATATGAAGAGAATTGATGATAGAGGTGCTATGTTTTAAACATTCTGACAGTGTAACAAAACATTATCTTTGAACGCCACATATGCTCAATTCGTTTCAATGTGCTGACCTACAGTGGACAGGGACGGATAAGGGTCCTGTTCCCAAGTGTTTGATTTTGTGTTGCTCAAGGATTATCATTAAGACCAACGACGATCTATGATTTTCTCAACACAAGCTTCGTGATATTTTTTATACTTAATTGCAAATGATTACAAGTGTAATTCAATGCTCTTCCGGGTTATCATATGTTCACAACTTTACAGGCTAGTTTTTAAGCTTTTTTGTCATAAAACAGAATCTGTTGTAATACTGATCAACGTCAGAATGGCATGTGGGTAGTGAAAGACTCTACCTGAGTTGTAAAATTTCACAGCCACCTGTTAATAGTTTTAGCTTAAATTTTATCATTGACACTGTGCAAATATTGCTGCATAATAACGAAAATCATTAAATAGTAAACATGCGCAACAGTCTTTATCTCCTTAATGTCGTTGTCAATTTATCTTTGACTAAAGTTACCGTAGCAATTGTTATATTTATGGGGCAAGAAACAGTAAATTGAAAATTCCACAAATCTGCGTCGATACCAGTGCAAAATAATCAATTAAAAAAATCCAATTTTGAGAAATGCCAGCGAGGTTTAGAGCGGATGTATTGCATATACTTAGCCGTTCATCTTATGACGTTTTCAGCTTGCCGATTCCGTTGTTTCTATGATAAAAAAACGAGTACATGTATTTTCGTCGGTTTTCCAATAGGTACAAAATTCCCGGATGTACACAATAAACAAAAAGCGGCTTTTATGTTTTAGTTTATGAAGTGTTAATTGTTGTCCACATTTCTGTCCCGGTTTCTTTCTGCCCTATATTGACATAGATGTATGTGCACGCGCCGAGATTAACAATGTTTTTTTAATATTGAAAACAAAATTACTTGGAAAGTACAAGTAGAACTTTTTTTCTGTAACGAAACGGAATGCTCAGTGGAATATAGCTTTGATAAGAATGTAGATTCTCATATATCTCAACTGTTTCATGCAACTACTATATATAACCAATTTTGCGTCGCAGTCAGTATTGGTCAGCAGGGAATCCGTGACTAGGTGGTTAAGTTTCGCTGGCTTTGAACAACTTGGCCCTCGCCGATGTGCGTCCGAGCCTCACTCGGGGTGTTGAATTCTTCATATGAGGAATTCATCCAGATGGCTTATGGAAGGTCGATGGTTCTACCCAGGCGCCTGCCCGTGATACAGTAATGCTCTGACGGGTACCTGGGGTCTTCCTCTACCATCAACGCTTGAAAGTCACCATATGACCTATAATGGTGTCAGTGCGACGTTAACCCCAACAAAAATCAGTATTGGATATAATTCAACGTCAATAACTTAGGCGTGACTTATCCGCTATCCTCGTTGTTTATCGCAGTATTGTTATGAGCTAAAAGTACAGACACGCCTCGATTCATAAAGTTGATTTTTTTATACCTGTCCAATGGCAAGCTGCATCCCTACAATATTAGTAAAATATAAATTTATTTAAGGTATTGAAGACTATGTTGAAAGTGCTGTTGATAGTTCTTGTTGCTGGCTGTGTGACAACTGCGTATGTGGTGACAGAAAGAAGACATGACAGGTTGTTAGAGTTACTCTATTTTTGTTTATTTGTTCTTTTTGTAAACTGGTCTCTGCTTATAGAAAAAGTAGGAATACTGTCATCTACTTCAAGTGTTGAAAAAAATTTTAAAAATGCGACTGCCTTTACAATCCTTATGATATTAATTTTTATCAATAAGCTGTAGGTGTTGCCGTATTGAAATGTATGTTTAAATTTTAATAGACACGTTATTGTAACTATCTGAATAAAAGCATGTGAAAGAAATAATGATATATGGTTTCCCGTCGCTTTACTTTTGACAAAGACGCGTAGCCCCATACATGGTTGTGAAATGTTTATACAGGATAAGATTTCGTACAGGCAGTATAGACTTTACATTCATTGATGCGAAAGTCAGCTTTATATTGATTTACTCCTGTCTGCCTGTCTGTGTGTGTGTCCGTCCGTCTGTCACAAATCTTGTCCACACTCTAAGCCGAACATTTCTCATCCGATCTTCACCAAACTTAAATAAAATGTGTATTCCAATCATTCCTCGTCCAAGTTTGATAACTAGCCAAATCGGCCCAGGCACTTCGGAATTATGGCCCTTGAATTACTCCAACATTACTCCAAAACTGTCAAAGGTATATTTTCTGTGAGTAAACAGTATATAAAGACAGAATCACTATTCGAATGATTAGGTAGTTGTGGGAGACATGCGCTTTTCTGAAAAGCACCTCTAGTTTAATTATGTAGGTCACGTGTTTCACTATAATTATCATGTTTTTTGCTTATATTGACCAACAGTAAAAAAAATTAATAGAAAATCTAAGAATATCTGAGAATATATGCAAGTCTTGCGTTGGTAAAATAAATTAATAAATAAAAGATGCAAACTACACTGCAGTTTCAGATTTTTAAAGCGTTCATCGTGTAGCTCACAACATTGTAGTACCCGATTTCCATCGATACACATTCAAGTTAATATGCTTTTCTCATTGTGCAAGTGTACATAACATTGTGGTATCCGGTTTCACAAGTTCATAAAAAAAATTTTCATAACGCATATAATATCAATGTGGTATTCAGTTTCGGTGGAAATATTTATTTTCATTATAAATTTTCCATTAACAGTGTTGTATCCGTGTTCCTCAATTTCCTTCCTTAATATCTCTCTCTAATTGAAAATAATATTTTTCAGTACACTGCAGTCTTTGGTTTCCGCTGTAACATCATCTAACAAAGAGTCGCCTGGTGTTTACGGCGGCATTTTACCTTTTGTCGCTAATAATGGTGGAAACACAGTTAAAGACACCCTACAGAAGAATTACTTAAACATAGGTATATTACAATAAAATCAATACTAGCATATAATAAGGGCATCTGGCATTCCCTTTTTATCGAGGAAACAGAACCACGTGTCATATACATGTATAAAAATGTAATAAACCTTTTATTTTTATTTGCCCGAAGGGACGTATTATGTGAAGTGCAGGTCATCTGTCTGTTCGTAGGTCTGTCTGTTCATCTGTTTTGATCAAAGAGTTGCTTTGACTTATGAATGTCAGACTTGCTCATAGGCGTAAATGACCCGTACTGATTTTGAGGTCAGTTGGTCAAAGGTCAAGGTAATTATGACTAACAGTACAGATATCATTTTGAAGTTCTGTTTCCGCTCAGTAACTTGGGAATGTTTTCTCAGTCCTGATATATACATTACTCATTTGCAGTGCATTGAGTTCTGTGATTTTTGGGTTATTCGGTCAGAAGTAAAGGTTACAATGACTCTTTGGCAAAAACTGTTTCCGCTCAATGAATGATTTAATCTTTGACCCCAAGACGTGATTCTCAAGCATGATAGACATTTTGCTTTGAACGTATTATGCCCAAACAAGCGGTGTTGTTATTTTATGTGTGTCTTTTTTGCTCACCAGACCCAAGAGCTCAGGATCACTCACTGTCCGGCGTCCGGCGTCCGTCGTTCGTTGTCCTTTTACTTCAAACGACATCTCCTCATAAACCGCTAGGCAAATTTCATCCAAACTTCACAGAAATGTTTCTTGGATGAAGCTCTACAAAAATTGTTCAAAGAATTGAATTCCATGCAGAATTCTGGTTGCCATGGCAACCGAAAGGAAAAACTTTAAAAATCTTCTCCTCAAAAACCAGAAGGTCTAGAGCTTAGATATTTGGTGTGAAGCATTGCCTAGTAGACCTCTACCAAATTTGTTCAAATCATGACCCTGGGGTCAAAATTGACTCCGCCCTAGGGGTCTCTTGATTTTACATAGAAAAATCTTATAATAAATAATCTTCTTCTCAAAAACCAGAAGCCCTAGACCTTAGATATTTGACATTTAGCATTGCCTAGTGGACCTCTACTAAAGTTGTTCAAATCATAACCCCGGGGTCAAAATTGACCCCGCCCCAGGGGTCACTTGATTTTACATAGATTTCTATAGGAAAATGTTCAAATTTTTTAAAAAAATAAACCAGAAGGCCTAGAGCTTAGATATTTGACATGTAGCATTGCCTAATGGACCTCTACAAAATTTGTTCAAATCATGACCCTCGGGGTCAAAATTGACCACACCCCAGGGGTAACTTGATTTTACATAGGGAAATCTTCAAAAATTTCCAAAAATTAACCAGAAGGCCTAGAGCTTAGATATTTCACATGTAGCATTGCCTAGTAGACTTCTACAAAATTTGTTCAAATCATGATTGAATCACTTGATTGTACATAGAAAAATTTTCTAAAAATATCAGAAGGCTTAGAGCTTAGATATTTGACATGTAGCATTGCCTAGTGGACCTCTACAAAATTTGTTCAAATCATGACCCCCGGGGTCAAAATTGACCCCGCCCCAGGGGTCACTTGATTTTACATAGGAAAATCTTCAAAAAAATTCTAAAAATAAACCAGAAGGCCTAGATCTTAGATACTTGACATGTAGCATTGCCTAGTGGACTTCTACAATAATGTCTTCAAATCATGATATCGGGGGTCAAATTGACCCCGCCCTATGGGATTACTTGATTGTACATAGAAAAATCTTCAAACTTTTCTAAAAGTAAACCAGAAGGCCTAGAGCTTATATATTTGACATGCAGCATTGCCTAGTGAATCTCTACAAAATATATTCAAATCTTGACCCCCAGGGTCAAATTGACCCAGCCCCAGGGGTTACTTGATTGTACATAGGGAAATCTTCATAAATTTGCTAAAAAAAACCAGAAGGCCTAGATCTTAGATATTTGATATGTAACATTGCCTAGTAGACTTCTATGAATTTGTTCAAATCATGACCCCCTGGATCAAATTGACTCTGCCCCATGGGGTCACTTGATTGTACATAGGAAAATCTTCAAAACTTTTCTTAAAATAAACCAGAAGGCTTAGAGCTTAGATATTTGACATGTAGCATTGCCTAGTGGACCTCTACAAAATTTGTTCAAATCATGACCCCTGGGGTCAAAATTGACCCAGCCCCAGGGGTCACTTGATTTTACATAGGAAAATCTTCAAAAAAAATCTAAAAATAAACCAGAAGGACTAGATCTTAGATACTTGACATGTAGCATTGCCTAGTAGACCTCTACAAAATTTGGTCAAATCATGACCCCCGGGGTCAAAATTGACACCGCCCCAGGGGTCACTTGATTGTACATAGAAAAATCTTCAAACTTTTAAAAAAAAAAACCAGAAGGCCTAGAGCTTAGATATTTGACATGCAGCATTGCCTAGTGGACCTCTACAAAATATATTCAAATCATGACCCCCAGGATCAAATTGACCCCGCCCCAGGGGTTACTTGATTGTACATAGGGAAATCTTCATAAATTTGCTAAAAATAAACCAGAAGGCCTAGATCTTAGATACTTGACATGTAGCATTGCCTAGTAGACTTCTACAATAATTTCTTCAAATTATGACATCGGGGGTCAAATTGACCCCGCCCTATGGGATTACTTGATTGTACATAGAAAAATCTTCAAACTTTTCTAAAAATAAACCAGAAGGCCTAGAGCTTAGATATTTGACATGCAGCATTGCCTAGTGGACCTCTACAAAATATATTCAAATCTTGACCCCCAGGATCAAATTGACCCAGCCCCAGGGGTTACTTGATTGTACATAGGGAAATCTTCATAAATTTGCTAAAAATAAACCAGAAGGCCTAGATCTTAGATATTTGATATGTAACATTGCCTTGTAGACTTCTACAAATTTGTTCAAATCGTGACCCCCGGGGTAAAATTGGCACCGCCCCAGGGGTTACTTGATTGTACATCAGAAAATCTTCCAAAAAAATCTAAAAATCATCAGTTTGACATTTGAAACATGTAGCTCATATTACTCAGGTGAGCGATCCAGGGTCATCATGACCCTTTTGTTGTATTTTAACCATGCATCTATACATTTAAAGGAAGTAAGGTCCAGCTATATAGCTTCATCAATTACGTATAATATGTTATTTTCTATCTTAGGGTTGCGTCAAGACTACCAACTTCAAGAATGTCAAGGGCCAGCACTTAAACAATCTTTCCCCGATGTGGATTATTCTCTACTTGGCTATAACATATTAAAAGGCTTCCCGCTCGCCACTGGTCACGATCCTGGCTTCACATACCCAATTTTTCGGCATGATTACTCTTCTGGTGGCATGACCGCCGACTGCCGGTACAGTGTACCACGTGGCCTTGTGATTATCCCGGATGTCTCGTGCGTAACTTCGTTTTCATCAACAACAATACAAACAAAATACGAGTTTTCAAAGGCATTGTCAGTTTCCGCTAGTGTAAGTGGAGGTGGCTGGGGAGTGAGTTTTTCTGCAAGTGCAGGCTACAAGCAATCTTCATCAGAAATGTCCACCGGAGAATCAGTCTACATTATATCGTCTGCTCATTGTAACTACTACTTTAGTAAGCTGATAACGGAAGAGGCTCCACAGTTTGACAATGTCTTTGTCAAATGGATTCACAAACTGAATGAAACGGATTGGGATCCTGAATTGTACTTCGAATTCTTCGAAACATACGGGACACACTTTCCAACCGAGGTTACATTTGGCGCAAAATTTATCTACGAGCATAAAATGTCGTCTTCTAAGTATGAACGTGAAAAGAAAAGCGGGGTCAATGTTGCTGTCCAAGCAAGCTATTCGGGGTTTGTCAGTGTAGGTGGTGGCTTCAATTTAGATTCCGAGCAAAGACAAGCAGCGTCCGAATTCTCGAAATCAGTTGAAACCAAGACAATTACTGTTGGTGCTGCTCCGCCCGCAAACGGCGATGCTATGACATGGGCGTCAGAGGTTAAAACAAGTCCAGTGCCAACAGCATATAAATTATTATCGATTGAACTTTTGTTTACTGACAGATACATGGGAAAAATGAACGTAGACTACGAACGTATTCGTAATAATATAGACACTAAGAAACATGAATATTGTCTATATCTTCGGAGACAAGGGAAAGTTGAGTCATGTGATAGTTTGGTTGCCGGAGTTGAGTTAGCAAAAACCAGATTATACGGTAATTACAAAGAAATGAAGGTTGCTCTGAGTTCGGAATGTATCGAAAAATGTCTGGAAGAAGTAGAGTGTGTTGCAGTGGCAATTTGCATTACTTGCGATAGTAGCAATTTTGCTTTCAATACTTGCTATATGTACACAGAAAGTAAATACTCGACTTCAGCAGATAGAACCGAAACAGAAAATGCAGTTTGGCAAAGCAATATATTTCCAGAGAAAATGAAGTCTCAGATTGAATTTAGCGACACAGCAGTTGTCGGCGTCCCACGCGGATTTGAAAAGGATCAAGACAAAACTGCAAGCCAGAGAAAATGCCACGAGCTTTGCATCAAGGACGCCCACTGCGTTGCGTATACGCACTGCGACTGTCCGAACAAAATAGTTAAGTGCAATATGTATAGCAAGGAGAGAATATCGGGGTTGGAAAAGGAGTCTGGCACGAAAGCATTTTTTATATCGAGCCGTCAGCATGTTATAACAACTAGACCGGTACCGACAACTGCAACCAATGCATCAGAGGACAGCAACATATGAATTATCTCAAATTGAGAATTAAAGGGAAAGGCAACGTTATTCTTATGTTAATTTACTGCTAGGATTTCTTTAATCAGTCAAAGAAATGAAAGAATTTTCAAAATCGGCTTAAAAATAAAAAAGTTATGAGCTTTTAAATATTTGATCAAAATGGCGGCCATTTTGTTTCCATGGCAACAAAAAACAAAATGGCGGACTGATTAAATTTCATGGTACATATTTGAACTGTGTTTACCTATTTCTGTAAAATAAGTTCTCTACTTTTTCCAGCTATAATCAAGGAAATTACTATGTTTTACATCTTATACTAAAGAAACATATAACATTAATCTATTGAAAAGGTTATTTGCTGAAAAAATCAGCAGTGTGTAAATGACGTCATAAACACACTAAAATGACTATCTCCATGATCAGCCATTTTCTTAAATTTCAAACTGCCATAGCTTTTTCAAAAGTGGTCCGATTTTAAAAATTCTTTCAGCGTTATGAAAGGCTTGAGGGTGACATTCATATCAAAATTAACATATTGTAAGGCAATCCTTGCCCTTTAATAATCTTTTTCTTTATGTGTGCGAATGATTGATTTTTAATGAACACTGATCATTTCTGCGTTACCACGGTATATTGATCACGAATTTACTACTTCATGCCCTGTCTAACACAAAGGTAAAACAGATGTATGAATGGTTGATCTATAACGGATAGAATGATTGATTTTTAACCGGTACTAAGTGAGTCCATAAAATTCAATGATAACCAGAATATAAAGCTATACAATATCGGATCCACAACAATATGATAGTACTATATCTGTTATGATGTTTCATTACAAGTTGAATATATATACCCATTAAAAATTCGTAAACTATCCCATTTTAGGGCCTTAATAAACAGGGTTTTTTTTAAAATTTAAAACCACCGGGATTAATTAGAGAATAGCAGTAATTGATCTTTTAAGGACGATAACTACATGTAAAGAGTGTGCCATCTCCATAAATTGTTGTCTTTAACGGACAAAAATGAAATTCCATGTAATGCCCATGAATGGTTGATTCAGTCATGATAAGCAATGTCCAATGTACAATTACAAGATCCAGTGCAATGACAACGAATCAATTTTATACCTATTTGAATGCTGTCTCTATATAACTTTTTATATATATGATGGTATGCCTCAAGAAAACTAATATAATAGATCTCCATGTTTTCTATTGTAATGGGTGTCAAGTTTTCTTTGAATTTCAATTCAATTTCAGTTAATTAAGTGTTATAATACACAGTCAGCTTTTAACCTTTGTCTTGCATAGCTGTTATAGGGATGGGCACGAATACTAAATTAATATTCGAATATTCGATTTGCCATATTCGAATATTCGGCTTATTTAATGAAAGCTTTAAATACTTAATAAGTGATTGGCATATACACAATATATTCTGTTGTTTAAAACGCGAATCATCGTAATAAACATGGACTGTTGGATAAAATTGCAATGGCTGTGGTTTTTTAGTCAAGATAAGGGAAAATAAATAAACATTGATAATTGTATTCACAAATGTACATCCATAAATCAACGTGTCAAATTTTATTCAAGTGTAGCTGATACAGCTACAAAAATATCACTATAATAAATGTATGATGGTAACTACAAGCAACTTTTATTTTTTTTACAAAACAGGAGCCAATTAAAATGAACAAAAGATGAAATGGCTTCACATTTACGCCTGTTGCAAACTGTTAATCAGTAACTGTGGCCCCTGGACAATTTTTGACACGCGATAAACAAACACGACAAAACAAACGGTTTTATTCTGCATAATTAGCATGCATATGTTGCTCAAAATCAACGCTACCTGTTTTGAAAAAAGAAAATATACACTAATGTACAAATATTCGAATTTGATATTCATATTCGTTCCCATCCCTACTTTTTACGGTATGCCTTTAACACAAATATTTATTGTAATGTGTGTCCGATTTTCTTTCCAAGTTAATTTACTATTAAAAGTCACATTTTCTGACCTTTGTCTTGTATTCATAAACAGTTGTATAATTGATGGTGTGCACCAAGAAAACAATTATATACCTACAAGTATGTCCGATTTCTTTTCCAAGTTAATTCGACCTCGCCAGGAGGCGGCGTCGAGTATATGGGATACGCTTTTATTTTGGACCATGTAAAGATGGTAATGAATAATTTCGAAACGATAAACAGAACACAGTGAATAGTGTGTTAAAGGACCCCCTATATTGCACAATAGATTTTAGTGAATAAACAAAAAATGGCAAAAAGAAAACATAAAAAATGTATGTAATGCAAATTATTATGTGATATAAAACAATGTTATTTGTCATTCCTCTCTTTATTTGTAAAGCAGAAAATATTTTTTTATTTAAACATTCGTCAAAATGTTGATCCGATTGTGTTGATATGTTTGTGCACACGGACGCTGCATACTGGCCACCCCGGAAAAATATTTTCTCCTTAGAAGGTATCATTTCGGCTCTGAACGGATATTCGCGATTTTTCTTGGCGACATGCAGCCAGTAACTATAGAAGAACCTGGGGTCCGACCAGTTGTAGAAAAAGTGAGCCAGAAAAAACGCTTAGGTGTTGGCCATTCTGGGCAAATTCTTGTCTCCGAGCAAGGATGGGCTTGCGTGTTTGGCCAGGAACGCCTAAATTGCCCCCAAAAGTAGATCTCGCGGCGGTAACCGTAGACGAACGCGGATAATTCAATACCATTTTGTACGCTGATGTAAATGATGTTTTAATGTCGAAAACTGGTATGTAACCAGGACTTGCAGCTGTGTTGGACCAGATGGTCCTATGTTCGAGTTTTCCGAATGCTTAAAGCAGTCGCTTAAATTATGTCTTAATGATAATAATAAGTCTCCACAGGCAGGAAGCCTAGCACAAGTACTTTTGACCATATTCTCAATGGGATTGTGTGGGAAGGTGTTCGCCCCTAAAGACCAACGTGTGGGGTGTCACCGGGAAGTACTTAAAATTATATGTGGATACTTTGATGTTGAGCATTTTATGGGAGTTTTAGCTGCAATTATTTGCTTTTTTGTTTCATTAAGTTTAAACCAAATATTAATTATTGTGTAAGGAAACAGGAATAATTTTGAAAATGCGTGCGCACCTTCCTTCGTTCTTGAATGATAATTACGCATCACTTGTCCCTCGCCGCTCCGGGCTCGAAACCCCGCAAGGGACGTAGAAATCTTTCATGTCAGGAGATCATCCAGCTGGCATAAAGAAGGTTGGAGGTTCTTGGCCAACACAGTCGCCCGCATGTGTTTCTTATAAGGCGGAGGATACATATAAGGTCTTCAACCAGCATGGCATCTGAAAAAATCGCTATGCTACCTTAACTGTGTCACTGTGACAAAAGAAACAAACAGTTAATTATCCGATTGTATATTTGGGCAAGATTTAATTTACCAAAAGGTTCCTTCTGGAATATAATTTTTTAAGGGATATTGTTTTAGCATAATGTTACAAATGTTTAATAATGCAGTGAGAAAAATATGTTCTGTCATTTTTGGTGCAAACTTAACTATCTAAGAACTAATTTAAGTGTTAACAGTTTTATTATAATCCAAAGTTGATGTTTTTAATATAAGCAAGTGCAGTACATATTATGCTATTTGGAAGCATTTGTCTTGCAGTCTGTATTTCAATTCACGCGACTACACCAGCGAGTACCTGCACACTTAACACAAATTTCATACATGCATTTACGAGTCGAAAAACAAATCAGGAAGAGTAAAAGAAAGCACTTGCAAATCTGAAACGGTAGAAGCTTAACAAATCACGTGACCAGGGACAAATTCTTTACGTAATTTATTTTTGGCGGTAGTCTATTTTTAGATGATGCATATTCATTTCATTAATCTCGATTCTTTACTATGATATATTCAATTGCGGAGATACATGATTTAAACTTTATTATTGTGTCTTGTTGTTCTGTTATTTTAGGTAGTTGTATTGCACTAAAGACTGAAATAAAGATTGATTATGCGTAAACACATACTGGGCTGGAGGCTATTTGTAATGAATATGCACGAGTCCAAGATGGCGGCGCGGAAATCGGATTCCTTTGACGATACCCTTGTATTCATTACATGCTCAGTCAAGTGTGATATGTTCACCATAAGTGTTCCTTCCCTTAAGAAGGAACAATAAATATACTAGCATAAAACTGTTGTTCCTGTCATTGTCGGGAATGTAAACGTATGTTAACAAATTGACCACATGACGTTACACTTTTGCATAAGCGTGATCCAAAGCGCAGGCGTACTTTTGCTCTATAGCGCATAAATGAAAGAAGGAAACTAACGCGTTTGCACCGATGTTTTTATGCCACCATTGTTTCAACGCATGTTTGTTTCCTGCTACTCGTATACCATTTGCATGATCACTCTGAATAAGTTTGTGCCCTTGTCTTAACGGATTCTTGTTTCAACCAATCCCTCTGCAGATAACACGAAAGAAACGTGCATTTTTCCTACATATACGAGTATAAACTGCGTATCAACATTCATTTCAAGATGAAAAAATGTCGTCTTACTTGACATAATGAACAACACTGACAATATTTATTTCTGTTACACAGTCAATGTGTAAGCTCTTAACACTTGATTTTGTTTATATTTTAATACTAGAGTCGGCTTTTCATGCTTCTTATAAGAAGACCAATTGTTTTTAAAGTATCAAATCTTTAACGCAAAGGATCCGGCATGTATTCTTCATACAAAAACTCACGGGCATTATTAAGGGCTACAACCTAAGAAACTCTGAAAATATCCATGGTGTACCTGCAAGAACATCTTTATATTTCAATTGCTTTTTGCCTTCCGTTGTACGTGATTGGAATTTACTGAGACCAGATATCCGTAATTCTGAAACACTTTCATCATTCAAAAGTAATCTAAATAAAAACAAGCAGCGTACTCCAGCCTATTACTACACCGGAATCAGAAAACTCCAGGTGCTCCATACACGACTACGAACTAAGTGCAGTGCATTGAATCAACATCTTTACCTAAAAAGTATTTCTCCTACACCATTATGCCGGTGTGGACAGATTGAAACTAATTTCCATTTCTTTTTTGAATGCAGAAATTTTGATCTTTGTCGCAACGATCTTCTTAATAATCTGCGGAACTTTGAAATTGACTTGGATACTATTCTGTTTGGAAACCCTGACCTATCTGATCAGGATAACATGACTATATTTACTCATGTACAGGCATATATTTCCGAAAGTAACAGATTTGGTTAGCAACCCTGAGACATTCCCATTTCTTCCCACTTTCTCTCTTCTATTCTACCCTTTACTTATTCTAATCTCTACATTTATGTGAATACTTTCCTTCTACCATATACATTGTCCCCTTTCATTTTTTACATTCACAGCGATTTATTGTTTTCTTTTTTTTGTTTTTTTTTTTCAGTTTTTTTTTTTCATATCCTAAGACTATATTCCTAGCCCCATTACAGATTAAAGCTCGATATGCCCATACAGTTATATTTTGTCCGCAAAGGAGAAGAATTCTATAAGGCTTGTCTTTCATTCTTATCCTTTCCTGTTTTGTCTTCACTACTGTATGTCATATGTATAAATACATGTACTCTATTTTGGGAATAAATATGTTTAAACTAAGGGCATTATCGAAACTTTATACCAATCTAAGATTATATATGATATAATATCAACTGATACGCAGGTCTGTGGATATAAAAATTATTTCTAAAACAAATAACATTTTCTGCATGACTGCTCAACTAGCTAATGCAAGTACAAATATCATTGTTCTTTATTCAGCTTAAAAAGTCATGTCTTTTAAAAAATCATTAGTGCACTAGTTACCTCCGTCTCTATTCTCATGTACACATTAATTGCTATAACCTTAAAGTTTGTCAGTAGAAAACCTTACCAAGTTGTAGCTGTGAATTTTATTTGGCATGGAGGCTATTTGAAATGAATATGCATGAGTCCAAGATGGCGGCGCCCTACTGGTATTCGGATGCCTTTGACAGTACCCTTGTATCCATTACCTGCTCAGTCAAGGGTGAAATGTTAACCATAAACAATTAACTTCTCCTTGCTCCTTGGTGTGTGCACGTCGCAGAGAAGGCACACATGGTGCTCACTGGGTCAGCGCCCTAACTAGGTCAACGTCTGGCCTAGTTAGCGTCACATGACTGAAACCAGGGAGAGTGGCCTTAGAAAGGTAACATCTTTCGATTAGAGTGTTGCTGGTCGTCTGATCTGGTGTTTGACCTTTCTCCGGAGGCCGGGGTGTTGGGATCTGGTGGACACCCCCCAAATTGACACCGGAGAAACACCTTTGGTACCACCAACCGGACGTGTCAACGACGGGATGAGGACTACTAGATGTCAACACTTCGGACAAGACAGTTGCTTGGAGCGATGAACAACGCTACGGGAAACTGGTGGGTTGGAGTCCCATGACATCCTCCAGACTCGACACCGGATCACCATCTCTGAGGGTTTATCTGATATGAAACTTTACCTCAGCTGGATGTCGACGAAGGGAAGAGGACATGTACGACGCCGACACTTCGGGGACTCGAGACACATCGACCAGCTGCACACGGATCGACCAGACGTGTAAAGTTAGACAACAAGAACGGCGCAGTACATTTAAGTAAGGAGAAGACGGAATGATGTAGACATAATTGCGTCATCAAAAGTCGGACAACACGGATTGTGCCGTGAGATGACCCGAGCATAATAACAGCATTAGAAAAGACTACAAGTGAGAAACCAATCAACGTTAGAAGACATATAACAACGTAGACGACTCAACCTTAGAAGAACAATTCAACATTAGAGACGAAGCCTTAGACGACAACAAATTTAGAATGGCATAATCATCTTAGAAAGGAAAGGATAAAGAAACGTATACACACAGAGAGAAGCAATTTATTTACACCGTTAGATGCAGAAATCATTCCTTAATAATTGTTCCTTCTCTTGATTCATGTGACAATAAGACAAAAAGAAAAGAAAAGAGAGAAAGAAGGACTAAGAAAATGTCTCAGTGGAGCTGTCTTTTAAAACTAAAGGAATCTCTTGATACCGGATATGTAGGTTAGTACATGTGAAAATATGGTAGTGTTTTCCTGATCAGAAAGGTTAGGGTTACCAAATAAAATCGTATTCAAGTCAATGCCGAATCCCTGCAGACTATTTAATAGATCGTTACGACAGGCAGAAAGAAGAGGTCACTCATAGAAGTAGTGGAAGTTGGATTCGAGACTTCCACATCGGCATAATGGAGTAGGAGAAATGTTTTTACGAAGAGGTGATAATTACCTGTTGCCAAAGTAATAATATGACGGAGTGTGCTGTTTATTTTTATTTAGGTTGTTTTTAAACGATGATAACGTTTTGTAGTTGCGCACTGCTGGTGTCAGTAGATTCCAATCTCGAACAGCGGTGGGCAGAAAGGAATTATAATAAAAAGTTGTTCTAGCAGGAACGATATGAATATCTTAAGAATTGTTTAAATTGTAACGTGAATCACCCTGCTCAGGGAAAAGAGAAGACAAGTAAGCTGGTGTAAGATTACAATTCATTTTAAAGAACATAATTAGTCTTTGTTTGTATCGTCTGTCTGAGAGGGTTTCCCAAGCTACTACTCGACATAAATTTTCCAAGGAAACAAGTCTGCTAGTACCTGAGGCGATGCGTGCACATTTATTTTGTATTTTATCTAGTTGATCAAATTCGTATGTTGTACAGTTATTCCATACGACGTTAGCGTATTCGAGGATAGGTCTTATAAAGGAGGTAAATATTGTTTCAAGAGATCGATGGTCCAATGAAAATTTTAATTTGCGCATAATATTAACCATCTTCCATGCTTTTTCTACAATGAAACCGATATGAGAGTGCCAACAACAGTCATGTGACAGGAAGATGCCAAGATGTTTATGTTGGAGTTATAAAGTGCCCTACAGAGGGTGTCGTATATGTAAACGAGTTGATTAACTATAGAGTCCCCTGGAATAAAGCCAGGCTGGACAGGAGTAAGGAAGCGCGAATCATGAAGATGGTTAAAGACGTGCTTGAAAATAAGGCGTTCAAAGACCATTTCAATGGTATTTATGAGAATTGTAAAGGAAAATAATAATGTCTTTCCTTTAATGATATTTTAAAAATGTTTCTGTACATCTTATTTAAGTTAAATGTTATTATTTTGGATTGATATGAACTTTTAAAATTCAGAGGCAGATAAATGATGATGATAATTGCACGCGCGGTGTAAAATTAAGATTTATATAGGTAAATAATAATTTCTTTATAGAAATGATTTCTGCATCTGCTGGAAAACAATATTCGCGTAATAATCACACGGGTGGTGTGAATTTCAGATATGTATATGTATGTATGTATGTATGGCGCATATAGATGTTATGTTATATATGTATTAAATATTTATGTCAGAGGTTTTATTAACACATGGTTTTACCTTGAAATAACATCAAATTATAATACAAAAAGTCGTTGTATAATCGATAAAGCACACTGTGTATGCAGGATTTAGTGGATACGGAGTAACAAAATTCATATATTAACCGACCTTGAAAGTTTATATTCTAATTACAAAGAACTATTTTCTGAGTCTTGGTATTTAAGTGTACCTTGACACGTTAGGGTATGACCATCCAGTTTTATATTTGTTTTCAATTAGATGCGAGATATCGACGTTTTCTTTGTTTTTGTATATATTTTACATAAATTTTAATAATGTAACACTGACATGCTATCAGTTTACTTGACTGTATCATGTACAGTAATTATGTCTCGTTTGCATAATATTAGATTGAAAATAAAACTTTATCGTATTAGCCAAAATGTATTTTTTAAATATTTTAATAGGCATAATATATGGGGAAAACAGGATTCTTTTTATCAACAGGAAAGAAATAGCCCTAAGTCAAACGCAGTGGAAAAAACACAAGAAATTGAATGAGTTTTTTTAACTTTAGATATGTTGCTTTGATGTGCACACCAGAGTTGCTACGGACCTAAATATTAAAAAAAATATGCCAGTAATGCAGGAATCATTTCTGAATAATTATATGCAACGTATTGGTATATATGTCTTAAACTAACAACGCCCCTGTGATTATAACGGTCACACACCGAACCGCATATTTCTCAACCAAAATATGCCTATATACGCCCATGTCGTGGTTTATCAATGCAGTACACAAAAATATAACTTTGTTATTAATTTCAAAGGATGCTGTGCATCCCTACGATGGCCTCGCACTACGCACCAGAAAAGATTTTCTTTCTTTTTTGAGAATAGTTGCTGAAGTCATTCTGAATTATTTGATACATTATATAAGTGTATTATATATACCTAAAATTACACCACTGCGGTGATATCATAAAATCATAGACATAAATAAAAGGATTGAAAGACGCAGTTGGTTTATTTTAACATTTGCATCTCTTAACCTGACGATAAATATGTTTACGTGGTAGCAATCTGAAAAAAAAAATACTTTAACAAAAGTTGACCGAAATCCAATGTTATGGTTAAAGCTAAACAACTGTATGGTTAGCATATTCCGTAACAGTGGTCGTCTGATATGCTTTTTAAAATGCACCTATAAATTATACATTTTTCAAGGCCTGCAATATCAAAAGAGGAAAGATTATAGGTTGTTGGCTTTAACAGGACACATCGTGAGTCATTTTTCTTGTTTCAGTTCAGCACAAAGCATCGTTTTTCATCAGTTTTCTTCTACTTCTACCTGATGTCTCACTTTCCACAATCTTGTCACCCAGCAAGGGAGCCCCTGGACCATTAACGTGTTTGGTATGACGCGAGCAGGAAGTGAACCGGCTGGATGCTCACATCTAAGCTACCTCTTGTCTGTAGAATTCTGAAGCCTCAGACCAAATAATGGTTGATATTTATTAAAATACAAAATAACCTGAATATTATACTTTGGAAACAAGCTTCGAAAGTTTTAGAGGTTCTGTGACACGTTCTATTTTTTAGGGTAAGTTAATGTCTCATTCATCTATGAGCTAAATTTTAATGTAATTAGTTATATATGCTTGGCGTTTGAGAATGTCTTATGTACAACTATCGCATATACCTACATCTTACAACAGTATGTATGCCCTTCTTGTAAATGGTTTAAAATAGTCATTGATTTCGCACTGTTTCAAAAAAATATGCCTACATGTACTTCTACTTTTTTCTGCTCTAATTATTTGAAACTTTCGTACTGTTTCAACTAGGCTTATTTAAGTTATCTTTTCATGGACCAATACATTTAAGGGCAGACATATGATCCCGATATCAAAGTCTGTTATGATAAAAGTCTGTGCTAGGATATCAGTTCTCAAAGGCATTCGAGGAGGTGAACCCGATGCACCTAAAATCACTACAATTTCCGACAGCCTATGGTTGTTATTTCAATAATTTTGGAATAAATGTTCGACGAGATTCCCTCGAAAACGCCATATCAGTAGATTTATAATTGCTGGAGTGGATGGTCTAGACAAAAGACATAAATAAAAGTTACACTTATTTTCTTTGAAAATGTAAGATTTGATAATATTACATTGTGTAAGCTATTAAAGTCAATTAATGAATAAGATGCACTCCAGGTTGCATCATATAAGATCTATTTGCCAAAAACACACCGAGAGTGTATCCCTTTGAACCACCTAGAAATGAATTTGCTTTAAGACTAAACCCAAGTCCTAGTTATAGGTCTTATAACTATATAAGTATCCGCTACATGTTTATCTCCTGCCTTCCTCTTGCTATCTGAGGCGTATTTAAATGGATATGAAAAGAAGAACTCCCAGACTGTAATCGGCATGTTGTAAATACTTTAACATGTCTGTTGAATTTTCTTTAATGGCTAGTACAAACATACCGTGCCCGAAATTAATACACAAGAGACAACATTTTTCGAATTTAGCGGTCTTGCTAATTTACATCCCAACAATAATACAAAGGAAGTTAAGAAGAGAATACGAACGAAAAATCCCCGTTTGTTAAAACTACAATGTGATTGGTGTAACGCTTGTTTTTTTATTAATAAGGAAAATTTAAAATAGCCGGGTATACTAACAAAAACATTTGACACTGTTTGAAATCTTAACAATAACACCTTTGATGTACTGTTTTAAACAGATTAAATATCATGCGACAGCAAAGACAGACGCAATAATGAAATTCAATCTGAAACTAGACAAGTATATACCAAATGTAAAATTATGTTTGGTCAGGTTAATGTGGAAAAGGAGATCTTGTTGGGTTTTAGATCACATGACAGAATGATAGATTATCTAACGACTTTCAGGAGGAAGACCCATGGTGCCCCTCCGTACATTATTTCATCACTAGCGGTCACGTGGTTAGAGCCACCGACCTTCTTCAAGTCAGCTGAATGGTTTCTCACATGAAGAATTCAACGGCCCGAGTGAGGCTTGAACCCACATGGGTAAGGGCAAGTGAGTTAAAATCGGCGACATTGACCACTCGGCCATGGAGATCCCTGGAGAAGAAATGTAGTCAAAATCACTTTATAAAGTTGACTGTTAAAACAATAAGACAATGTCTTGCCCTGATTTCTCCTCCACTGAAATGTTTAAGATTGCACCAGCCTTTAATACATAAATACCATCAAGTATAAAATTTGTTGCTTTACATTGTATTTGGAAATTAAAACTCCTTTTATTAAAACAGGAATACAACAGTATACTTATTATAAACAAAGACTTCTAATAGCAAATTAATGCCTGGGAGTGTTTCAGTTATTAAAATGTCTGTGTAACTGGGCAAATCTAATGAATTTCTGTATATTTTGTCTTCTGAAACCTTGCAACTTCTTTACTCTGCACATATATCTGCAGTTTCTGTACTGCATTTTAAAGAAATATGGATTACTCCCTTGACTGTGTAAATTCAGTAGAATTGAAACAGAAGTTATAATTTTTTATCCAAAATTCTATGGCTGTATTTTGGATATTTAAAAAAAATGCCTACCAGTATTTGGATAGTATATAGTGGGAAGAAAGAATGAAGTATTTACTTTAGGCAAGTTAGAGAGAACAATATGATAATGCTAAACACTACTTACACTTCTTTTATACAAAGTTTTATACTCAAACTACGTAAGCAGGCGAGGAATAACCAAAACTCGAATAATTCTAACTAATTTATTTGGCAAAACTGGCTTGATACACCATGACTAAAACAATATGCTAAATTTCATTGCAGGTAACATAAACTGAAGTAATTGAAAGTATAAATCCGGTGTAATCGAGCCAGTCTGCTGCAATCTTTCTTGGGGACGAGGCTATTACTGAATAGCCGAATGCCCAAAAAGAACCTCCGTGGCCGCATCCAACTGCAGTTGGAAGCGGAAGGAGGTTCAGCCCCAAGAAATGTTGCTAAGTCCCCATTGAGCAATACAAAAGAAGAATAACATAACAAAGCAGAAGTAACAATATAAATTGTGCTATTAATGCAAAAAGTCTACATTGATAAACCAGAATCTGTGCGAGCAAATGATGTTGAAGTCTACAGTCTACGATGGCAGACTATGGCAGACATCAAAAAGCCTACGGTGGCAGGCTGCGGGCAAATGATGTTGAAGTCTACAGTTTACGATGGCAGACTATGGCAGACATCAACAAGCCTACGGTGACAGGCTGCGGGCAACGGATGCAAAAGTCTACGATGGCAGACTTGGTTGTTATAGCCTACGATGGCAGGCTGCGGGCAACGGATGCATAGGTCTACGATGGCAGACCTTACTGAAAAAGCCTACGATAGCAGGCTGCGGGCAAATGATATTGAAGTCTACAGTCTACGATGGCAGACTATGGCAGACATCAAAAAGCCTACGGTGGCAGGCTGCGGGCAACGGATGCAAAGTCTACGATGGCAGACTTGGTTGTTATAGCCTACGATGGCAGGCTGCGGGCAACGGATGCATAGGTCTACGATGGCAGACCTTACTGAAAAAGCCTACGATGGCAGGCTGCGGGCAAATGATGTTGAAGTTTACAGTCTACGATGGCAGACTATGGCAGACATCAAAAAGCCTACGGTGGCAGGCTGCGGGCAACGGATGCAAAAGTCTACGATGGCAGACTTGGTTGTTATAGCCTACGATGGCAGGCTGCGGGCAACGGATGCATAGGTCTACGATGGCAGACCTTACTGAAAAAGCCTACGATGGCAGGCTGCGGGCAAATGATGTTGAAGTTTACAGTCTACGATGGCAGACTATGGCAGACATCAAAAAGCCTACGGTGGCAGGCTGCGGGCAACGGATGCAAAAAGACTATGACGGCAGACTTGGTTGTTATAGCTTACGATGGCAGGCTGCGGGCAACGGATGCCGAGGTCTACGATGGCAGACCTTATCGAACAAGTCTACGATGGCAGGCTGCGGGCAAATGATGTTGAATCTACAGTCCACGATGGCAGACTATGGCAGACATTAAAAAGCCTACGGTGGCAGGCTTCGGGCAACGGATGCAAAAGTCTACGACGACAGACTAAGTTGTAATAGCTTACGATGGCAAGCTGCGGGCACCGGATGCATAGGTCTACGATGGAAGACCTTACTGAAAAACCTAAGATGGCAGGCTGCGGGCAAATTGATGTTGAAGTCTACAGTATTTGATGGCAGATTATGGCAAACTTCAAAAAAGCCTACGGTGGCAGGCTGGGGGTAACGGATGCAAAAGTCTACGATGGTAGACTTGGCTGTTATAGCCCTGAATGGCAAGTTACGGCAACGAATGCAGAGGTCTATGATGGCAGACCTTATCGAACCAGCCTACGATGGGAGGCTTCGGGCAAATGAAGTTGAAGTCTACCGTCCAAGGTCCACGGTGGCAGACTATGGCAGACTTCAAAAGGCCTACGATGACAGTCTGCGGGCAACGGATGCAAAAGTCTACGATAGCAGACTTAGTTGTAATAGCCTACGATGGCAGGCTGCGGGCAAAGGATGCATAGGTCCACGATAGCAAACCTTACTGAAAAAAACCCAAAAAGAACCTCCGTGGCCGCATCCAACTGCAGTTGGAAGCGGAAGGAGGTTCAGCCCCAAGAAATGTTGCTAAGTCCCCATTGAGCAATACAAAAGAAGAATAACATAACAAAGCAGATGTAACAATATAAATGTAAAGAGTTTGACCTTAAACCCAAATACAATGTCAATTGTTCGATGCCTTTGTTGGTTCTGTTTTGAATTACGCATGTGAGGTATGGGGTAATACAAAGTAAAAAGAATTGGAAAGGATACATTTAAAGTTTTGTAAACGTTTGTTGAATGTTAAACAAAATGTTTGTAATGCTGTAGTTTATGGCGAGCCAGGTAGATACCCACTTTTATTAATCGATATATTAGATTTTTGTTTTGATTTGGGTTTAACGCCGTTTTTCAACAGTATTTCAGTCATGTAACGGCGGGCAGTTAACCTAACCAGTGTTCCTGGATTCTGTACCAGTACAAACCTGTTCTCCGCAAGTAACTGCCAACTTCCCCACATGAATCAGAGGTGGAGGACTAATGATTTCAGACACAATGTCGTTTATCAAATAGTCACGGAGAACATACGCCCCGCCCGAGGATCGAACTCACGACCCCGCGATCCGTAGACCAAAGCTCTTACCTACTGAGCTAAGCGGGCGATATATAAGAATAATTAAATTGTGTTTGATAATCCAAGCTCAGTCGATGTTAATACATTTATAGCTTACTTTAAAAACGTTGTAATTGATACATATAAACAAGAGTGGTCTCGGTGTGTTGCTAATAGCTCTGTATTAGATATGTAACGTGTATTTAAGCCTGTTTTTAATTACAAACATTATTTAGATTTAGTACCTTAAAAACTAAAACTGTATGTCACCAAGCTTAGAACTTCAGCTTTGCCACTAAGAATCCAAACTGGAAGATATGCTGGTCAGAATATCCTGAGAAATGAACGCTATTGTCTTTGTTGCAATGAATTAGATATTGAAGATGAACATCACTTTGTTTGTAAATGTTTTCCTACGCTATTATTAGGCGAATGTATTTAAAGCAATGCTATTACAACCAACCTTCTGTTTACAAATTCCACCAATTGTTAAATAAAACTGATAGATCCAAACTTATTAAATTAGCAAACTTTGTTAAAGAAGCATTAGTTTTAAGAAATAATTGTCTTAATATTGAAACGTAACTATAAGTAGTTATCCTCCATAGAAATTATTGATGTGTATAATAATTGTTTACCTTAACATTTCATTAAAATTCTAGGCACAGGACAGTGTTAATATGATACCTGTTATTATTATATATTCATTATTTTCATGTGTTTAGACGATGTACACTGTGAAAGTCTTAATAAATATTTGTCTTGTCTTGTCTTGTCTTGTCTTGTCTTGTCGTATAGCGTTGAACTGCACAATGATTTTAAACATCTGCACTTAATTAAATGTAATGATTAGCACTCATGCAAATAAACCCCTACCTTTCTTCTAATGTTTTGTTCCCGGTAGATATGTCTTATATTGATAGAAGCCTTTTAAATGTGAGATTGGTAGTTTCCATAGGATCTCAAAACTTTATTGAACAATAATGGAGTCTTTGAACAATACTCTTTCCTTAGTCCACAGTTTCCATTGTTACTGTCATTTTAGAATATTTCGGCCATTTTAGGCTAGTCTTTGGCATGCAATTTGCGGGAAGGAAACTTTTCATAATGGGTATCACAGCCGGGTGATAAAGCATTTGCAATTGTCTGGCATTCTAATTTAACTCTTGAAAGTTCTGAGATAATTTTTTCAATGATCAAGGGCTGGCAAACAATATCTCATAAAATTTTTGGAGAATTTTCATAAGAGTTCTATGACAGCACTCTTGCTATCACAAGTATCTTCCTTGAAATCACATTTTTCAACGGCTAAGAACGTATCGCGACCATTTACATTTTTTAAAATATTTTCACCTTAAGTAGAGAGCGATTGCTATGTGTTATTCCTGGCTGGTTATTATCTGATTTTGATGGGTTTAAAGTAGTCTTTTAGTTCAGTACTTCTTAATGTTGAATGCATAATACACGGAGTGTAAGTTGTAAATGCTATTAGCTATGACAACGAACAGCCGCAGGTTTGTGGATGTTTGCGTATATATAAGGATCGAGCACGTAAAATTCTGTGACGAGTTGAGTCAAATTGTGACTTTTGCTTTCCGCGGAATGACCCAGAATCACCTAACGTGGAAAACGTGCAATAAAATAGGTATGGACTTCTAAAGAAGATCTTGATTATCTTTACTAAGATGCAAAGTCAGTCTACCATGTCATGTCACGATCACCATATTAAATGCTTTCTCGAATAGTGGAAAAGACCGTTGTATAAGCGCTAGTACACATTTTATCACCGTACAGGTGATCCTGCAAAGATGTGCTCCTCGGGCTTAGTGTCTGTGTGATCAGAGATTTTGAAACATCTTTACAGGTACAAAACAGTATAAGTAAAAAAAAGATATTTACAACAGAAGTTAATTTATTTTCAACAAAATGCTAGAAGCAAATGGATTGATGTTTTTTAGAGATTAGAACATTTCTGAAACGATTGCAAATGTCCGATAGACATCATGTCTGTTTGCACTTGATGCTATGTCTATTTTACGGAACAGCGATATATTTTGGTTAAAGGGTTTCGCTACACATCGATTTAATGGGTGAACAACATCAATATATGAATGTCACAACAACAGCAACGAAAGTAGAAAGTAATTACTAAATGTAAAAGTGAAATTATATATAGTTATACTTACTACTCTATTTTATTCTATAGTGGTGTCCATTTGAATTAAATAGAAAAACAAGAGTTCATCCGAAAGAAAAGCGTTCGTTCACTCAGAAAGACTCGTGAAATAGCCCACATATAGAATTATATTACAGTATATTAATATACATTGTTTTGAAGGGTCGTGAGTCAAGCCCCAGCGAGGTGATTGTGTTTTTGTATAAGTTTGTTTGTTGTTGTTTTTTTTTTTTGTTTTTTTTTTTTGTTTTTTTTGTTGTTTTTTTTGTTATTATTAACATTGTGTTCAGTTAGGTAAGTTTATTATTACTAAACGGGATGCTATATTTCATTATTACGATACTGCATAGAAATGACTTCATCAAAACATTTGTTTTATTCCATATTCCTTTAAAGATATACTATCGACTATGCTCACGTAAATATTTCATCATTACATATTGATTTAAATCTAGAAAATCCTCATCAAGCATTTCTTAACTTAGCTAAATATATAAACTAAATGTATATGCTGCAATCACAATTACATGTCTGTTTAGTGGTATAACATATTCATACTGTGTGTGTGTGTGGCGGCTGTAAAAGTCTCCCAGTACTTGGATTCAATGTTGTTATATTTTCTGTTGTTTTTTTGGGGGCCCATGGAGTTCATTCAATACCTATGTAATAGAGTTCCGCTAAGGCCGGTGCTTGGGAGCGTAAGGAGTGTTGCATATTTTATAAGTATTATGAACAAACCGAGTCTGCTATTACCTTGCTTGGTTGTTTCTGTGCTTCCGAAGGATCTTCTTATAGATTTTGTTACATATTTATTAGTATGTAGAATTTCACATTACTCACAAATATGTTTATTTTACTATCACATAGTATATGGTAATTTTTCATATATTCAGATACCAGTATTGAATTTGGGCATAGTATACCTTTAACATTGTATAAATGACGTTGTTTTTTTATTATTCAAAATAACAAAATGCGATATAATAATGTGTGTGTACGATGTAAACTACAAAAGAACTCACTTTTAGAATCAAAATCAAACAACTCTGATCATTCATTTGAAGATGATGATATATTTATTTTTTTTAAATGGCCGCCATTTTTATGACGTCATATCTCGGTCCAGTCGCGGAATTCAGACTGGCGACATGGCTTAAAATGAACTTCAGACATTACTGAACAGATTGGTATATGTCGCCATTAATCTTTTTTCCAGTCACACGGAACCCAAAATATGGCTCTAAGCAAATACACAAATATTTCAATCTTAATGTGAAACAAAACAATCTTTTTTATTTCATATCTTTTAAATCGTTTTTATCACAACAATTCAGTTTAACCCATGAAATGTTACATGCATTGGACAACGTCAGATGCAAAATTATTATGTAACAATGTTAGGAAAACAAGTTCCTGAGGTCTGTAGATTTCGTTTTCATTTTAATACGGTGAAAAAACATAATTACGTTCCTGGCAAATTTTATAAATTCTATAGCTATTTAATAACATATATTGTGGAAACGATGTCCGATTTTTTAACAGCCGAAGGGAGCGTATTACGTTATGCCGACGGTGTCCGTCTGTCCGTCCGTCCATTAGCAATTTCGTGCCCGCTCTGTAACTCTTGAACCCCTTGAAGGATTTCGAAGAAACTTTGCACAAATGTTCACCTCAACAAGACGACGTGCAGAACGCATATTTTGAATGGCTCGCTTCAAGGTCAATGTCACGCTTGGTATTCAAAGTTTATATGAGTTTGTTTCGTGTCCGCTCTGTAACACTTGAACCACTTGAAGGATTTTAAAGAAACTTGGCAAATGTTCACCACATCGAGACGACGTGCAGAGGACATGTTTGGATGTCTCGCTTCAAGGTCAATGTCACACTAAGGGGTCAAAGGTACATTCCGGCCTATATTGTCCGCATTGCGGTACTCTTGTTACCTTGCGTCCGTCTAACGTGAAAAATAAATAAAACGAAAACCACACTGTTTGAAACATTACCCGATAAATTGCTAAAAACGTAAATAAACACTGTGACATGTGTATTCTTATCTTATATGAATTAGCACGCCGTGTTATTTTTTTAACTGTCACATTAGCAAGATTTTTTAAAGCAAAATGTTTTTAAAAACCATGATTTTACTGTGAAGGATTTCCAAGTCACACGGAATAATTGTAAATGATGAAAAATAAAACACCGTATTCATGGAAATAAGAAAACATTAGTCATCAAAAACTACCTGGACATTAACCAGTCTATTTTAAGACTGATGATCCACTTGATTGCGGATGTTTTAAGTTTATTTGTTCACCAGATTTTCATAAACTTTTGGCTTTTATTTGAGAAGCGTGAGGTAATAATAAGTTCAGTTTTATATCATATTGCCTACTGTTTTCGATTTTATTCGGTAAGTGTATGCTTACAAGTAGGGATTTTGAATTATAAAGTGACTTATCTATAGACATAAACATATTTTTGAAACTTATTGTCATTGTAACAATTTACTGAAAAGGCTGATTGGATTATTGTTAGAAGTATTTTGTGCATAGTCATGTAAACGTATTCATGCGCTCATTTACTTGGTGTTATTAATTCATCGACGTTTTCTTAACCTGGGAGTATGCACGGATAGCCAGTAAGTATCGCACGGCTGCCCGTTGTTGACATCATACCTCCAACGAATTTTCAGGGATTTTTCCTGAGAAACTGACTATTTGGCCCAAATTTGCGTTGCATATGTAGCTTTATTTGTTATTTGGGACAAGGGTGGGTTATTTTTTCCTCATTGTGTCTTTTTGTGCGCTCCTGTTTCGCTAAGCGAATAACAAAGTGACAATATAGGCAGAAGTAAGCCACCATACTGTCATGATCTCATAACCGTAACCTTCAAAACCTGTAAAAGGAAGTGTTTTGTTTCCATGAAGTGGTGATATTTAGGTAATGCACATCTGTATATCGTTGTTTTTCTACCTCCGCAATACTTTTCTTTCGGTCATTTTCTAGGAGAGATTACTCAATACTGAGGAATAATTATTTCTAAAATGAATTGTTTTTACTGTTCTTATTTTCTGTACAAAAATATCAAAAGTCATATAAAAAGTTACCATTGATTACAAAAATCTTATAAACACGAATATCTGTATCAACGTTTCGTCTATATCCAGAGAGCGCATCTTTCAATAAAATATTTTATTTTTAGATGCTTACTTTACTGTAGGAAGTCCTCATCAAATGAAGTTAACAAACTATATAAATTAATTATGATTTTTTTTAATAACAAATTAAGTATAACACTCGTTTGTTAAGAAAAACTTCCTATTATTTAGTGGTAACTCACATTAATACTGTGGTTAGTTATATATGCTTAAGGGGTGTGCTTCTTTGAACCTAACAAATAATACTGTTTATACACAGAAAAATGTAAATCTTATGTGAAACTAGAAGATGCATGTCTCCCCCCAATGCATAGTCATACAGGCAAGAAGTCAATAGGGGACAGGAGCGAAAGTCAAAAGACACTGCTAGCTGGCTGCAATAGGGGTCATTTTATTGGCATGTCCAATCATCCCACTAAGTTTTAACATTCTGGGCCTAGTGGTTCTCAAGTTAATAAATTGGAAACGGTTTTCCATGTTCAGGCCCCTGTGACCTTGACCTTTGATCGAGTGACTCCAAAATCAGTAGAGGTCATCTACTCTGCATGTCCAATCATTCTATTAAGTTTCAATATTCTGGGTTAAGTGGTTCTCAAGTTATTGATTGGAAAGTGTTTTCTATGTTCAGCCGCATGTGACCTTGACCTTTGATGGAGTGACCCAAAAAGCAATAGGGGTCATCTACTCTGCAAGTCCTATCACACTATGAAGTTTGAAGGTTATAGCTCAAATGGTTCTTAAGTTATTGACCGGATATGGATTTCCATGTTCTGTCTGCTGCGACCCTGACCTTTAACAGAGTGACTCCAAAATCAATAGAGGTCATCTACTCTGCATGTCCAATCATCCTATGAAGTTTAAAAATTCTGGCTCAAGTGGTTCTCAAGTTACTGATCGGAAATGGTTTTCCATGTTCAGGCCCCTGTGACCTTGACCTTTAACAGAGTGACCCCAAAATCAATAGGTGTCATTTGCTTTGCATGTCCAAACATCCTATGAAGTTTCAACATTCTGAGTATAGTGGTTCTCACGTTATTGATCGGAAATGGTTCTTCATGTTCAGGCCCCTGTGACCTTGACCTTTAACAGAGTGACCCCAAAATCAGGTGTCATTTGCTTTGCATGTCCAAACATCCTATGAAGTTTCAACATTCTGAGTATAGTGGTTCTCACGTTATTGATCGGAAATGGTTCTTCATGTTCAGGCCCCTGTGACCTTGACCTTTAACAGAGTGACACCTCAAAATCAATAGGAGTTATCTACTTTGCATGACTGATCTTCCCATGAAGTTTCAACATTCTAGGTCAAGTGGTTCTCAAGTTATTGATCGGAAATGGCTTTCCATGTTCAGGCGCCTGTGACCTTGACCTATAACAGAGTGACCCCAAAATCAATAGGTGTCATTTGCTTTGCATGTCCAAACATCCTATGAAGTTTCAATATTCTGAATATAGTGGTTCTCACGTTATTGATCGGAAATGGTTCTCTATGTTCAGGCCCCTGTGGCTTTGATCTTTAACAGAGTGACCCCAAAATCAATAGATGTTATTTACTTTGCATGACTAATCTTTCTATGAAGTTTCAATATTCTAGGATAAGTGGTTCTCAAGTTATTGATCGGAAATGGTTTTCCATGTTCAGGCCCCTGTGACCTTGACCTTTGATGTAGTGACCCCAAAAACAATAGGGGTCGTCTACTCCATAAGCCCTGCCACTCTATGAAGTTTGAAGGTTCTAGGTCAAATGGTTCTCCAGTTATTGATCGGAAATGAAGTGTGACGGACAAACGGAAGAACGGACGGACGGACAGGGCAAAAACAATATGTCTATACATAAATAGTAACTATGGAAAAATTATATGAATTTGAGTCACACCGATTTTTTGTGCAAGATTGAAAAAAAAAAAAAACATGATACTGAAGATTAACGCTTTCAAGGTTAAATAGTAAAAATATAATGTTACAGGATATGGGCATACTGACAACAATTGGCGTGATTTTGCTTAAGGTTGTCAATACTGACATAATTACCTAACTTAATTGGCGTATTTAAATCCTTGATTTGATTCAAAAAGATGTAAAGTGTGTCTGTGTATCATTTACTCTATTTTACTCTTCTACTCTGGCCGTGGCGTGTGATTTAGCTAGAAACATTTCGCTGCGTTTAAAGGGGTTATACTGATAACCACACACTTTTCTGTTTCTAGTTTTTCTTCGGCTTGAAGTTCCGAAACCATCATAACGGGAAATCAAAGCGAAGAAAAGTATCTAGTCATGGATACTGTTCTAAATAAAACCTTATGCAGACGATAAATATTTACGACAATGGAAAGCAGGTGTTGATTCCTATCTACTGTGGATAATTTCAATATTGCTAGGTACCAGCGCAGAACAGTGTACTAAATTATTCCTTTGACAATAAGTAGAAGATAACTCTAGAATTTTAGAACAATGTTTTGGGTAGCCAAAGGAGTATGGTCCAGGTGTCTACCGTTGATAAAAAGCTTTTCAGTAATTTATTGAAATGTATTCTGATAATTTCATATTGAACGCGGATGGATATTTATTATAAATAACTGTAAATTCCTACCAACATAGGCTTTTTAAAGGACAAGGAATGTCTGAAAGCCATCCACAAGCCTTTCATAACGCTGAAAGAATTGATAAAGTCAGACCACTATTGAAAAAGATACGGCAGTTTGAAATTTAAGAAAATGGCTGATCATGAAGGCCATTTTAGTGTGTTTATGACGTCATTTACACACTGCTGAATTCTTTTAAAGCAAATAGCCTTTTAAATAGATAACTTTCCAATGTTTCTTCAGTGTGAGTTGAAAAACATGGTAATTTCTCTCATTAAAGCTGGAAAAAGTATAGAAATGACTTTACAGAAATACGTAAATGCAGTTCAAATACATATCTAGAAATTTAGTAAATCCGCCATTTTGTTTAGTGTTGCCATGGAAACAAAATTGCCGCCATTTTGATCAAATATTGAAATCTTCATAGCTTTCCCATTTTTAGGCCGATTTTGAAAATTCTTTCACTTCCTTAAATAATTTAAGAAATCCTAGCAGATAGTATTATATTATAATTATATTATATAAGAACAACATTGCCTTTCCCATTTAGAACATACAAAGACTTGATATAAATATGAAAAGAAATAAACACTGTTACGTCATAACGCCTTAGGAATGAAAGTTAGTTTAAGCCACTGAGAAGCCATGAAACAAAAAGGTTCTTGTTGGTTTTTTGTTTTACATTTAAGATCATGGAACTGTCTTTCATTAGCGAACGCACTTTTTTTTTCATTTTCAATCGTGAAAATCTGTTTTCCACTCCGTGAATAATCTGAAACGAACGAATATCCTCTATTGATTCATTCCGTATTTAAAAATCAATCTGTTTTCTTCTTCAGTTGACGAATGACCTCACCACAGAAGACAGACTTTCAACGTTGACTACGTGCTTCACTTCCATAAAGATCCCGGAATAAAAGTGATAACTCATTAACATGATTCACTCCTTCCTGAAATTTCTAGCTCTCTTTGCTTTTTTCCAAATGGTTTCCTGTTCAGAAGATGACGACAAAGCTATTCTAAGTCAAATGCAAGACTGGGGAGAAAAAATCTTCAGAATTATAGAAAATAAATACAAAACGTCTGATAAAGGACAATATCTAGTTGCGGCATTGCTTCCAGATGCTGCGCTTGATAAGCCCATGGAGCTATCTAAAAGACTGTTGAAAGGTTGTCCAACAAATGGACCAGATATTGCCGGAAAAATGATTGAGTGTAGCACAAGTGCCGTGATTCTGAACAAAGTAAGCGAAGAAATTTGGAAACATAGCCCTTGGAAAGGTGATAAACAGTACAAAAACCACCCATGGCATGGGGAATATATGCTGGTAAATGAAGGTATAATAGAAAGGCTTATAAACAATTTTCACAAGGAAAACGGTGATAACGCTAAATGTAGGGTGTACTTATACTCTTACTTTATTCCCTGTGCTGATATTTTCGGCTGCCCTTATTCCTGTTCTGAGGAGGTTGCTGACTATAATAACAGAGAAAAAACAACTTGCAAAATAACTGTCATTGGCTACACGGAAGTGTTTAGACGTTCCAAAACTATGAAGACCAACGAGGTAAGAGCGGAAAATGTAATTAGAGCTGAAATGGACTTGTACCACACTGTACAAAACGTGAAATTACTTGCGATTAAAACTGTCAGGACGAAAAATCAGCCAGTATCATTTCAAGAATTAATGTATTCGTGTCTATACGAATCTCCATTGTCGGGCTGTTGTGTCGATGATACAGATTCTAGAGTAAATAGCAAGCGCGTCATAGCGTATTTTGTGAACAACATCGTGTACAAGGCCGTGAACGACCCAAAGTTTGCAAATAGAAGGTTTTCCGATGCAAGCCGCAAAGACTTGGATAAGTATTTTCGTGAATTGTTTGAAACAAAAGACATAATACATACAGGCTGTGGAAAATGTCCGTCTGAAAAATCAAATATTTTCCTCATTGAATTTTGTTCGAAAACGGCGCTGGACTTGGCAAGTGGATTTGGAAGTCCTGCATCTCCAAATGACCTGTCGTCTGCAACATGGACCGCCCCACGTGACAGCTGGAAAAATCTGTACGTAATCCCTCCTGACAGATTTCTAAACACCAAGAAGGTCATGTGCGCTTACCGACCACTTAGCATCGATTCTCTTTGTACACGTTTGACAAAGAGGGAGTGGACTCGAAGCCCATCGCTTGTGATCAATTCGGAATTTAATTCAGCAAGAAGAGATGACTAGAGACTGGTGAAAGACTGAGTGAATATTTAAACAATGGCAAATTTGTTGAAAGTAGCGTAAGGCCTTTCAGTTTTTGCGATTGTACGTTATTTACCTATAATCAAAGTTAATTTCTGTGTGAACGGAAACCGTTTGTTTACAATAATCATGTACATGTAAAGTGTATCAATGGTAATAAATGTCTCTGTTTTTGTTTTCTATGTAAAAATAACAATATATAATATCTCTAAATTGGCTTTCCCAGCCTTTCACTTCTTGCGAGACTATCCTTGTCTTAAAAGGACATCAAGATTACTAATGACATAACGGGTTGACCATGATGCAATTATAATATTGGTACGTGACTGAATTACGTGATGATACGCTGATATTGCGTAGGTAGCTTCTTTCACTTTTATTTTACCCAAATCATCCACAGACATTCTTCTTTACAAAGTTTCGAAAAAACTGGCATGAAAATGACATTATATACTAATATAGTCTATATTCGAGCGGACCACGGAGCGGATCGGGCGAAAAACTTCCACCATAGCTCTACAACTGACACGTTTAACAAGGCTGTTAAGTATGGTGACTGATTTCTGCCATTTCGTGTGTTCGTGTCGGCGAGACGAAGTGTCGAAGTAGCGAAAACACGAAAGGTCGAAATAAT
Organism: Mercenaria mercenaria; assembly: GCF_021730395.1. Lineage (NCBI taxonomy): Eukaryota > Metazoa > Mollusca > Bivalvia > Venerida > Veneridae > Mercenaria > Mercenaria mercenaria. Next base: position 26,826,110 of record NC_069364.1, on the reverse strand, counting down.
GCTTATTTGTAATGTGTTCGCCTTTCGACTTTCGAGGCGAATACACGAATAAACGAAACATTAAAGGCGAAATAACGAAATTTCAGAGGCGAACATACGAACTTTTGTATTAATAACTTTTCGTGTCGGCGGGTATTAAAACTTCGTGTTGTCGCCCCTCTTCTGTCGTGTCTTTGTGTATTCGCCTCGAAAGGCGAAAAGCAAACACACGACAATTGAGCTGATTTCGACCTTTCGTTACTTCGACCCGCCGACACGAACACACGACAAATGTTTCGTGTAGGGTCTGCTTTAATACAGTAATGTACAGTAATGTACCAAGACATCTTTTATGGAATATAAATCATCATCCTTCATAACTTTAGAACAAATATTATTTTATAATTATTATAATAATAATAATAATAATAATAATAATTCAAAACCCAGGGCGGCGTAATGATGCCCCGTAAGACTGACAGAAGCGTAATGTATGTATAAATTTAATACCAGCCTTAAAAAAATTTGCACAATGACATCTTTTATGGAATACAAGACATTATCTTTCATAAATTGATGAGAAATATCATTTTATAAATGGAAAAACAATTATCTAGATAGCAATCACAGGTCAGGTCGGCGTAATGATGCTCCGTAAGACTGGTGAAAGCGTAATGTATGTATAAATTTAATACCAGCCATAAAATACTTGCACAATGACATTTTCATTGAATATAAATCATTATCTTTCATAAATTAATGAGAAATATTATTTTATATGCGCTAAACACATCATATAGATCACACTGATCATCAGTAAAGCTTGAAGAGGTGTACGTAATGTATGTAAATGTTATACCAATGAGTGACACGTATTATCGAGTATAAAAGATTTTCCATAAAAAATTATTTTATGTGTGGTAAAACGCATTATTGAGATAGCACTCGTAGCTGAGTCAGACGTAATGATGCTGACAAAGTTGTATATAGAAGGCATTCTAAGACGGCAAGATTCCAACGTACAATTATTATTTGCTGCATTAACTTTAAATGTATCTAATAAATGTGGGTTATGTTCTTCTGAATTACTTTTATCAGGTCGTTGTAAATAAACAAACACATGTTCCGGTTTTGTTACACCAGCTGTTATTCTAAAAGTTATATTACTCTGCTGAGTATCTGCGGATTGTGTCATCATTTCACGAAGATATTTCCACCTTGCATTCGTATATCTTTCAGAAATTAAACTAAGTCCATAATCACTGAAAATTAAACGTGGAACCCACAAAATTAATTTAGTTACAATTACCCTACCTGCATCGGCAGCATTAACTCTGTAAATTAATTCATCATCATTTGTTAATTGTAATGTTATTTGTATCTGACTTGGGGGTAACATGTTTTGTTCCAAACTCTGAAAAAATGAATAATTATTTAACGGAATTTAGCATCTACCTCATTACCACCCTGGATTAATAACTTCCTAGCAGCAAAACCTTTATTATATCCAGCTTGGTCAGCACTAGCGGTATCATCTAAATAGATAAATTCGTTTGTTCCAGTTGATTCTACATAATCCTTAGATAGTTCAACTAAACTTTTTACATTTATTACCTTATATAAATTATTACAATCATAGACAATTTTTCCATTTTGTTTAACTATTAGCTGATCAATTACTGAAGCTGCATTATTAATTAAAGCAATTTGATCTCCATCAGCATAATTATTGCCATTAGCAAGTTTATTAACTTTAAAACTTATTTCAAAATAGCCATTAAACCAATCAAAATATGAACTTCTATCATTAATTGTAAAGTGATACCCACTTTTTTGCTGTTTAACATTATTTCCCAAGACAGATATTAAAGCTGTATCTAATTGAATAGGAGTTAATTCGTATCTTTCACAATATTGTATTGTTCTAAACATGTATATTATATATTATTATATTTTTTATAAATTAATCTGTTAATACGTTTACGCTGAGCTGAAGCTCCAGATCCTGACAATGATTTATTTAATCTTATATTAATATCCTCCTCCTCATTATTTGAATTTGTTTTTTTGTAATTCCTTAGCAATTAAGTTACCAAAATCAGGTGTTACAGGCTTTTTAAAACTTTTAATTCTTTCTGTAATTTTATAAGCAGCTAAATTTCCGACTTCCGTTCCAATCTTTTTTGTTCCACTTTCAAGTGCAGTTTTTTTCCTGCAGTTTCCAGAGCTTTTTTCCAGCACTACCAATTGAAGATGCAACAGAAGATGAAAACAATTTTGTTAAAGTGTCAAAGATACCTGAACCTTGTATAATTTCTTCTCCGGTTTGAGCATCAACATAAATAAATATTCCTTTATTTTTATCATAAACTTTTTTGTACATTATATAAAACTAAATTTTATAATTTCATAATTTATATTTCTTTTAAAATTAATGTAAAACTTGTTTCAACTTTATTAAAATTGATTATTCTACCAAACACATCTGTAATATATATTCTAATTGAATTTATAACATTTTTATTAATTTCAGAATATCCAACTCTTTGTGGTTCTTTTGTAAATGGATAAGCTCTTGTTAAATCTGCATTACTTAAAGCATAGATAATATCACTAAAATTACCATCAACAAGTGAATTGTCAATAAGATCACAATGAATGTAAATTGTATCCACAGAGTAAGTTACATTTGGTGTTGTAGTTCCCCATTCAGTATTTCTCAAAGCTTTTTTCTCAAATCCAAGCAATGTATGAAAATTTGACATTCTTACATCCAATATAAAATTATCATGAATTGAAATTAATATCTTAAAACTACTTAAATCAAATTCCAAACTTATTGGAGCAATGTCCGATTTATCAAATTCAAAATCACCATTACTTATTAGTGTTTCCCTGATATAATTATTAATGTCCGTATAACTGTAAGAACCATCTGTAAATATAATATCTTTCCATTCTTTACCATTATTATAACGAATTCTTTTATTGTCATATTCATCACTAATATTATGCCAAGAGAAAGTCATAGTGTTAATACTATCCAAACCAACAACATAAGTTTTATTTTTATCTAAAATTGAAGAACGACTGAATCTGACTGTAAAATCGATTGGAGTATTTTTATTATCGTTTTTAACTGCTTCTGAACTTAACACTATTTTTTGTTCCATTTATATTCAAGAAAAATATTTCTTTATATAACATTTCATGCTGTTCTGGTAACAATTTATTTATTTTTAGTTGTTTATCAATTATGCTAATACCTTCATTTTTTAGTTCTTCATTTTTATTTCCAGCATCAATTGAACAACAAATAAGCTCTAAGTCATTAACCAATTCTTCTGGATTACATGGACAAACGTCACAACCTTGACCCCTAATTACTTTTTTAAATTTCATAGCTCTTTTATTGATAGGTAATACTGATTATTCTGTTAATTCTTTAAATATTTTCCTAGAAAGTATTGAATGTTTTTTATTATTGTTATATCTTTTGTTAATTAAATCAATCAAATCATCATCTACCATAACATTAATTACTTCTTTCCCAGTTCTTTGATCCTTAGCAATCAATTTATCTTGACCTTAAAGTTTATTAAGTGTGCGCGCGTGTGTGTGTGTGTGTGCGTGTGTGTGTGTGTGTGTGTGTGTGTGTGTGTGTTCGGGTTTAACGTCTTTTTCAACAATTTTTCAGTCATATAAACGACGGTGTCTACTTGTAGCAGTGAGCACAATGCCCAACTTTATAGTGCTGTCTCACTGGAATATCACGCCGTAGACACGTGGCATGATACCCCAACCAGTCACATTATACTGACACCGGGCTGACCAGTCCTAGCACTATCCCCTTAATGCTGAGCGCCAAGCGAAGAAGCTACTAGTACCATTTTTACGTCTTTGGTATGACGCGGCCGGGGATCGAACCCACGACCTCCCGCACTCGAAGCGGACGCTCTACCAAATTACCATATCTACCATTGGGTGAAACTTTATATGGATTGTGATGTTTTATTCCTTCTCCCATATATGTAGGTTTAAATTTCTCGATATATATAATTCGTTCTTTGTAATTTTGTAATTTTTTTGCTTGATATCTTAAATCTTTTGCTTCTTTTTTTCAGCTTCTGTAGGATTGTTTTTATTTTCTTTACCCGTTGCTTTAGCATTTAGGGATTTTATGTCTTTTGTCACATTTTCTTTAACAATTTGCAGGTTTGCTGGTATTTTTATACACTTGTTCTGGTGTTGGATAGACACCCAAAGCGTTTAGGTCAATACCTTTATTTAAATTAACTTCTGTTTGTTTTGGTTTTGCCCCCAATTTTTCAAACTTCTTTTTCAGTAGGTTCGAATTCTTTGCTTATTTCCTTGTATTTTTTATATTCCCTCACTAGTTCTACAAGTTCTTCAGGCTGAGCGTAAAGAGGAGCTAAAGCTCCAGGAGACCCTGTAATTTGTAGTGGTTCTTGGAATAGCTGTGTAAACCTTGATATGTTTGTATATCTTTTATTTCATCACCAAGTGACTCTAATTGTTGTTTTATTCCAGGCAATATTTTTAACTGACTTTAAGCAATTTCATCCTTTTATGCCAGATTCATGTTTTAGAATGTTAATATGTGGATCTTCTGGATCAGGAAAAACAAAAAACAACGAAAATCTCTTATATATTATGAAAAATTATACCTATATGGTAAAAACCTAGAACAATCTAAATATCAGGATTTAATAAACCACTTAAATGAAATTGCAAAAAGAATTAAAGTAGATCCAAATGAAATACTTCAATATTCTTATAATGAAATAATTGATGTTAATGATCTTGAATCAGATAAACAAAAAGTAGTAATATTTGATGATTTTATATGTGTAGAAAAAAAGGGTTCAAAATGAAATAACAAAATACTATATTCAAGGACGTCACAAAAACTGTTCTTTATTTATTTAAGTCAGTCTTTCAATAAAACACCAAAAGATATTCGAATTAACTGTTCACATTATATTTTGTTTGAAAGTCCAGGTAAAAAGGAAAATGATATGATTTGTAATGAACAAAATATAGATCGTGATCCTGTTACTAATGTAACAAAACAAAAATATGATTTCTTATATGTTGACAAACCAGGAAGTTTTTAAGAAAAAACTTTACGGGAATTATATAATAACTATATAATGGCAGTTTTTAATAATATAGAACAAATAAGTAAACCCGACAGTATAAGTAAAGTTAAATTTGACATTGATTTAAGCGATTATGTTAATAAAAAACAATTCAAAAAGCTTAAAAAGGACATGGACTCATATCTTCATAAAAATAAGGAACTTGACAACACAATGAACAGACCATTAGATATGGGAGGTAATGAAATAATCAACCTAGGAAATCCAGATAAACCCGCTGATGTAGTCCCAAGACGGTTTATGTATAAAAAGATTCAAGGTATAATAGAAGACTATGATCTTGAAGATATCAAAAGTATAAAACAGACACTAGAAGCACAGGTAAAAAATATTGAAGAATTAACAAAAGACTTAAAAAACAATGAAACATTAATGAGTTACGAGATAAAATTGAAGAAGAAATGAAAGCTATGGTTGATTCTATTACAGAACTTGAAGAGAAATAATACTTGCAGAATATAAATCTGAACTTGAAAAGGCAGCTTCACAAAGAGATGATGACCATGATACAACATTAGATAACCTTGAAAAAGAGATTAATTCTAAAATAGAAAAAATTAAGAAAAATCTTTGGAACTTGATTAGTAATGTCGACACACGTCACAATTTAAAGTATGCGGAATTAATTAAACTTACAGGTTTGTTACAAAAAGGTAATAACGAATTTAATGAAAAAACTGAAAATAATAAAAAATGAACTGGACTTTGTAGTTGAAAAATCAGTTAAACAAGGAGAATTAATAACCTCTAATACTGAAGCAATAACCACTAATGCCGAAGCAATTTCCACTAATGGAGAAGAAATTACAAAAGTAAAAAATGTTTTTTTTTTAAACAAGAAACACGATTAGCTGGAACAAAAAAATACTGTTGACAATTTGTCTGCTTCTGATGTAGCTACAACAAAACGACTTGGTGATTTGGCTAAAGTAATTCTTAAACATGAAAATAGATATAAGGCTTTGGAAGAAGAACTAGAAACTGTAAGACACCAAGTGTTTCTTTTTGAATATTACAATAACAAAGATCTTTCTGTAAAGGATATAGATCGTGTGAGATATATTATGGAAGATAGAAAATTCGGACAACAGGTAACAGGTACAAGAGATTTTTATGCTATGTTTGGATTAATAGTTAATAACATAACAGATTATGAAAAAAATTATTAAAACAAATCGTAATTTAAATAGATTTCTAATCGAACAAGATGGGGATTATATAATCGAAATTAATATTATTATTATTACCTTCTTTCGTGATAAAATTGATTTTTATTTTAATTGGTGGACTGATCCCGATGATCCGGGTAAACCAAGAGGGGAGGAAAAGATACCACCTGATGTTAAAAATACAATGGTTTTTTAAGAAAAAAAATGAAATCAATTTAAGCAAAGGAGTGACGTTTGCGATTCCGCCGACCCCATCACCATACAATACATATGTTATAGAACCCGGAAGTTATATAAGATTCTATCTGGTTAATTAATTACTGTGTTTTTATATAATGGGAATATTCAAAAATATAAATGAAAAAGTAAGTAAAATAGAAAGACAAACAGTTAGCAAACCTCCATTGTTTTTAACATCTGCAACAGAAGATGCTGCTGGACTATTTAAATGGAATGTTGTAAATGTTAGTCCTGGTTTAGTTCAAAATGGTAATAATGTAACAATTAAACAAAATTGCATTTTAATTTTTCTTATAGATACAATTAAATTAGATAAAGGAGAAGCTAAATTGGAATTAAAAAGCAAAGCAAATAAAATTCTTCAAAGTTACAATGTAAAAAATAACAGGAAAAAATGAAACTATTTTTCATAAATTATGCTGATCAATTTAAAACAAATGATGTTATTTATATTATATGGTTTAAACGTTAAGAATATTCAATTAAAAATTTATGGTTCTGTGACTGTAGGCTAATGTATTAATACCATTATCAAGAATATATCTTTTATCGTCATAACATGATAAAGATATTTTATATATAACATAACTGAAAGATTGTGCTTATCAGAACGAATAACTTTAAAGGTATGGTTAATTTGGGTTGAATTAAACAAAGTATCTTTGTAATTTTCATGAACTATTGTTTTTTTTAACAACATGTATTTCAATTCCTTTACAGTTTTTAATGTTAACTTCATTTGTAATAAATATGAATACATTTTACTTCTTAATCCAACAGATTCAACAATGGGAATTCCGGCAGCTTCATCTTTGAATTTTCCAATTACTTTTTTATTATTATCAAAATAAAATTTTGAATTACTATCATAATCACTATTATCAAATAAATCTTTGTCCTTATAAAAATCCTCATATGCATCTTCAGTATTTATTTCATAACATAATGAATCAGTGTCAGTAAATAAAAGCTTTGCTGAATCCTTATATTTTACCTTAATGTAATTATAATGAAAATCATACATTAAATATTTTGATAAATCAAGAATGCACATTCCAACATAACAAGGTCTGTTTAATAACAAACTTTCTTTTATTCTATGAATACCAAACAAATTCTTATTAAACATTGTTGAACTAACAAATGAAGGTTTTGCTATATACTTCAGTAAAATATTTTCATTATGTGTTAATTTAATATTGATTCTTTTGCGTAAATTCTCCATCGTCTTACCGAATACACTGTTGTTCATGAGTTTAAAAAGGTCTTTTTCAAAAGAATTCTTTGCTTTAGATCTTGTTTGAGTATTAAAATCAATATACATTTTTAACCAAGGACATTCATCAAAAGTTAATATTCTATGTATTTTTGTTACTTTTAATCCTAATTGTGCATATAGTTCAAGATCTTTAAAATGGACAACATAGTTTTGTTTTTTCATTAAAGTTGGAACTAATTTTTTTACATTACTTTTTCCTATTTCAAATTCCTTTTTAATATTTATACTATAATTTGAAAGCCATTCGTCTGGTATTTTAATTTTTTCAGGAGCTAAAGGATAATCATTGTAAAGATCATGTAATTCTTTTGGATATTCAAGAACACATTCAATTATAAAGTTAGTTTTACCTTTTGCAATTAATTTCTTATATTGTTTTAAAGTGACCCATTTAAAATTTTCAGAGGGTAAAGGTCGGCACATGGCCCAACCGTAAAGATTATTGGCGTCGAGGTACATAATGTACTTAGTTTCTAATTCAGGATCATAATCTTTCATATATTTATTGTTTGCTTTGCTGTAACGATTAGCTATATAACTTATTCCTCCTCTCAGTCCCTTTTCCATAAAAAGATACATATCAATATCAGTTATTAAATCAAGATTTATTGCATCCCAAGCTAACACAGGACTACTAAAGTAATGGCAAGGGTCAAGTTTATAATATTCCAAACATAGCTTTCCAAAATTTTCAAAAACATCAGCTAAAAGTAATACGTCAGTTTTTAAATATAGATCATGATATTCTCCCATTGTTTTTATTTCAAATTTATTACAAACATTTTTAGCATGTTCATATTCGTTGTGAGATATGTGTGTTTCATTTGAAATTAAATAAAACTCTTCTTTAAGAGGTAATCTTGTTTCTTTGAATTTATTAAATGAATCCATGTAATCATATGGATAAATACCTTTTGATTTTAATAATTCAAGTGCAATCGAAGGTTCCAGCTTCTCATTTTTTTTCATTTTTAAATTCTTGAGATGTGTACTTAAATTCTGGAATACTTTTTACTAATTTATCTAATGGTTGAGACATAAATTGAAAACTATCTATAAAAATCAAATCATTTACCATAAATGCCATATATCTTTTCATATTATTAGGAATAACATCTTTTCCTTTTTCAAATTTTCCTATTTGTTGCATAATAAAATGACCATCATAACCTCTTAAATTATGAAAAATAACAGGAATTTTGTGTGTTAGTCTAAAATTAATATTACAATCTGAGTGAACACTTCCTCTAAATTTTCCTGTTATATGACAGTGATCTCGGACCTTTGGTCCTTTCGGAAAACTTCATTTTTCATTTTCCTTCTATTCTTTTTCACAAATATGACAAGAGATATGTTTTTTAAATAAAGCTTCATCCATTTTAGACATTCTCAAATCTTTGTTAAAGTTCTCATTAAATTTTTTCTTACAATATTCGTCTTCCTCAAGCATTTTTTCAATAAACTTATAAACTGCATTTGGACCTCTGTAAACTTGTGTTGGTTTAGTATATTTATCATCATAACAACAAACAACTTTATAACCGTAACCACAATCTATACGTTTTTGATATGGTTCAGTAAATGAAAATTCAGGTGATGGTAAAACAGTAGATATTTTTCTAGTTATTGATTCAAAATCAGCATAAATTACAACATAATTTGCAAAAATGTTTGTTATTTTTATATTTTGTTTTTTTAAACATTAATCTATTAAAGTCTTTAATCCAAACATAATGTTGGAATACAGTCCTTGCGGACTTACAGTCGTCATCAGTTATTTTATCATTATTAATTAACAACATGTCACAGTGTTCTTCATATTGATATTTTGAAATGTAAAATGGATAAACATTATTATCTTCATAACCAAATATATTAAATGAAATATCATTCTGAGTTTCTATTTTAGGTATTTGATATAATGTGACAGGAAACTTTATTCCTTTATAATTGATTTTTTCTATATGATTTTTATATTTTGAAACACTTTGAGGGTCTTTTTCAACAGGAAATTTGTAAGCCAAATGACACCATCTAAACCATTCATTATCATCATTCTTTATATTTATCAATCCTTTCCTTGGATGTTGTAATGGTTTTGGTAATTCTAAAAAACTTGAAGCAGCCAGCGGTGTATATTTATATCTATTTATATAATGGGCATCAACTGATTCCAGCCTTTTATAAATCTAACTAGTTTTCTTTTTTCAGTCACTGATTAAAAAATCCTATAAAAATGAATAACTGTCTGTATTTTAACTCAGTGGAATTATATCCTAGTTCTGTCTGATTGTTTTCTTTTTTCACTGAAGTTGCAGCTTTCTATCTTTTCTTTTTAACTCTGCACTGCAGTGCTATGCGTTCCATTATTAATCTCTTGAACAGCACTCTGTAAAAAAAACGAAAATATATGTTGTTTCAACTACCTAGTACGTCAAATTGATAACAATAACTATACAGATGCACACAAACCTCTGGACATAAACTTGCGTAAAATGTACGAAATTTATTTTTATCTGCATTTAACCGAGGAAAAAATGTTAAAATTAACGAGAATATGAGTTATTTCATTAACAGAATTAAATACTCAACACTAGTGTCACCCGCCAGTTTTAGATAAAAGTATTCAACATATGTTCAAGTCACATGGATACTATAAGCATACAAGCTATAAAAAGAAATTCTCTGTAAGATTCCACAACTTATCAAAAATATTTTAAGAAACTTCCACTTACATTTTATAGCTTGTAGACCGGGCTTTTGTTAAATCTAGATCTATCACATGTATAATAGTTTCCTTTACATCACATGTCTATGCAGCAAGAAATCTCGCATAGAGAGTAAAATTAACCATATTTTCTAGGATTTCTTACATAACTCGGGTTAATGAGAGTTCATGTTCTGGAATATTCAACAGGTTATTGTAAACATTTTATGAGAGTACAAAATTAAATATTTGTTATAGTAGTTTTTACTTCAATATTTTTTCCACAAATTAGATTCTTCAGGTAGTAGATTTGAAATAGTTTAAAATATCATTACGGCTGCATCTAAGTATTATTAAGTTTAATTAGTCCAAACTATGATTACAAATTGGTGCAGAAAAGTATCTAATTAAATACTGTATGTTACAAACCTACACAACGTGTTTACCTGTATGGACTTGTGAGAAAACAGTGACCTGTAAAATACATAATTATTATAGTATTACTTCTAATGGGCCAACGTTGGGCCAACGATGTTTTCTCTGTGTAAGTCTTTCCCTGAAAATCAGTATTGGGCCAATGCAGAGATATCTCTGACTGAAAAACGTGGATATCTCAAATGACCTATCATGGGACAATCACATAAATAGGTCAACCAAAAAAGCTAACCAAACCCTAGGGTTCTTACGAAGAGTTTACCAATTATTTTCATATATGTGGCTGAATAACACCCATGTAGGCATTTTTTGAAGATGCAACTTTTATGTGTTATATGTGAGGTATATGATTTAGTAGTTCATTGATACCGATAGTCACAATTCTAAGGTCATATAAGGTCAAGAAATTAGGTCAAATTCATTAAGTGCAGTTTTTACAGATTTCACTTATATTGCTTTATATCTTCGCCATTTGATGAAATAAATGAACAAAAACGGTATTTATTTGAAGCCAATGTATTTAACTATGAAATAAAATCACTATATGCAAATTAGCTCATTTGCATATTTATAAATATTAATGAAAGTGAAAAAAAATCGTACAAAATTACGATAAAAAATTGGCATGTATGTACAGCTGTGCAATATTTATTTAACAACTAATCAAGGCCTTTGAGTGGTTTATCGTCTAGTTTACCACGGTTCAGAGTTCAGATGCGTAGGAATTTAACCACTCTGGCTTACGCCCTCGTGGTTAAATACTGAAGCATCTGAACGATGAACCGTGGTAAATTAGACGATAAATCACAAGAAGGCCTTGACTTTTTTTTTCATTCTGGCATGCCCATTGACATATTTTAATAAATATTATGCTGGACTTCATTTACCCGAGGAGTGATGTATCGTACGTCGTGCGGCATTTTGACGTCATAATTGACGTCATAATTCTCTCTTACCGGTCCGCACGTCAACCGTTGTTTATCGCAGAATATACAGAGCTTGATTTCCTTCTTTGTTTAATTGGAAATCAAGTCGAGCCATGTTAGAATGTTTTATATATAATGTTCATGATTTGAACAATTAGAAAGGTAACAAATGATATGTGGGATACTTATCTATTGATGCCTTTATATGTGTTTTATGTGTAGATACTACTTGAAGTGAGTGGGGTGAGTTGACTTCTGACCAACTGTTATCTTCAGCACAAGTGTATATTTGTTTTCACAATTGCAAGACAGTTATTTTGTATTAGGTACATATCTGCCGGTTTGTTCAAAATGTGAACCTATGTCACACAGCAAATATGACTGTCATTATTTCAAAATGGCAACCAAGATGACCACCAAAGGTAAGTATGTTCAAAAGTATGCATATATATGAGCGTTTACATATGTTTTAATGTAATGTATTGCAGTATTAACATTGATAAATAAAATTGATAATAAGACCATACGCTGCCATGTAAGCAGCCTCAGATAACCAGTATGGTGCTCGTTTTTCAAAACGACTGCCAAAAGTCAATATGTTAAGGTTTCTTTGCATATGTTATAGAGTCTTCAGAGTTATTCTATGTAGTTTAATATAGTATTGTGATTTAAAAAAACCACATTGCTATTTTAAATCAGGTTGACACCATCTCAAACAACAAATAAGACAGCAACTTTTCACAATGGCCGTCAAGAATCAGTATGTTCAGTTTTTCTAATATACTGGAGAATGTACAAGCGGTTTTGTGTAAGGTTTTGCAGTATTTTGTCGGATAATTAAACAATATACTTTTTAAAACATATATTTGGCTTACAGACAGGATAGCCTAAATTGGTATCAATAATATTCTTTGTATAACGACTGGGCACCCAATGCATCTAGAGGTATAGAGAAGGCAACTGGATATCTTCGGTATATCGGCAGGCAAACTTTGCTTTTTATACAGGCCACTATGAATATTCTTAGGATACAGACAGGCAAACTGTGTATCAGTGATATAAAGTCAGCAATTTTTAATATCAATTGTTTTCAGACACGCCATCCAGGCTAAATAATGATGACACTATCGGTATCGAGGGTATACTGATATGCCACTCTGAGTATCCTGTATATACCGACTGGCCCTTCTTGCTATAATACATGCAGAAAGCTAGGGAAAACCTGGCTATACATATAGGCAACACTAGGTAGCCTGGATACAGTGACAGATAAAATGGGTATCCTAGAAATCCTAGGAACATTATCCTGGGTATACATACAAGTACATTCCACTATGGATAATTTAGTTATACAATCATTCTGCGTGTTTTATGCATACACGTATAGCTACCCTGTCTATATATACAGTCCACTAAGGGTACCTTGGCTATAAATACAGCTCACTATGGGTATTATGGATATAAAGAAAGGCCTATCTGGGTATTCTGTACATACAGACAGATCATATTGGCTACACTTGTATACATACTGGTATACTGAATATACAGACAGGCAATTCTGGGTATTCTGGACATAAAGAAGGGCCAACCGAGTTTCCTTCCACCTCTGGATATTCTGGGTATCAGGCATGTCATCCTGGCTATACAGTTGTATATATAAGCTACCAAGGGTAACTTGATTTACATACACGCCATTCTGGGTATCTTTGGGATATAGACATGCCATCATGGCTATACATTCAGGTCACTTTGGGTGGCCTTGGTATATAGACAGGTTATCTATGTATCCAAGGTATAGAGCCATGCCACTTTGTGTAGCCTGGATATACAAACATGTCATCATGGCCATATATACTGTCCATTATGGATATCCCGCTTTCTGGGTAAAAAGCATCCTGGTTATACAGGCAGACCATCACTGCTATACACAAGGCCTGTATATTCGTTGAGTATGCTTGGTATAAAGACAGGTCACCTGAGTGCATCCTAGGTAGGCCAGATTAAGTATCCTGGGTATACAAACAGGCCATCCTGGCCGTTTACTTAATGTAACCACTATGAATATCCTGGGTATTAATACATGCCACCGGTGTGCCCTAGCTATAGAGGCAGGTCCATCTAGGTATCCATGATATACTGTCAGGTCTTCTTGGCTATAAATACAGGCCAAAATTGGATCCTGGATACCGCTGTATGTAAACTTGCTATAAAAGACCACTCTGGGTGTGCTGGGTATATAGGTCTTCCTGGTTATATATACAGAAAACTATAGGTATCCTAGGTGTACAAACAGGTCTCCTCTCGTGGTATCCATTGTATACATACAGGTTATCAGGGCTATATATGTATGCTAATACGGATACCCTTGGTATTTAGAGAGATCGCCAATGTATCAAATGTATACAGATCACTCTTGGTATCATGGAGATACATATAGGTCAGGTTAGCGATAGATACAGATACACTATGAGCGTTCGTGGCATGCAAAGAGGCAACTATCGGTACCTTAGGTATAGATGCAGGCCATTTTGGGTATCAGGGTTATACAGACTGACCGCATGTGTATCCTGTGTATACAGACATACCATCATAGCTATACATATATGCCAGTTTGGACATACATGTATACTAATTACGCTTCACAACTTTGCATCGATAGCGTAAAATAATGGAGCTAAGTTTGCTTGCATTTAATGGATACCACGGGTGACATGTATGACTGTATTTCTATAACACCCAAAGTAATATATCATATACTAATGTGGATTGCAAGTCGAAATGGGGCAGTTAAATGTGCAAATGCTACCGATCCAACCAGGTTTGCATGTTTGAATGTGCATGCGAGGCTATTTTTATACCAACTGTAGAAATGTACATGGCAAGGAGGACGTTTAAGTTGTGACATTTTTAGAACAATGTCATCTGGTATTGTGTATTATAGAGGAAAGACTATGAGCAAGATTGAATTGTGTGAACTCCGTTGTACAGTATTTGAATAAGTGACAAATACTAATTATACTCTTAATGCATGGAATATTTACAAGCTTTACTTGGTCATTTATAAAACTGATAACATTCTTATCAATGGTTAAGAACAGATATATTTGTACAAAATGAACGTTTTAACTGCATATTTGATACATTTTAATTAATATTCATGAGTATGCAAATGAGCTGAAAAAAGTCTTAATTAATATTTAGGAAGAACATTATTCCAAAATCAAAACATCTTACTATCTCAAAATATGTTTTATATATGAGATATGTAAATATTGTTAGTTTTTTAGATATTTGTTGTTTTGTTTTTTTCAATGATTAACATAACCCACCAACTTTTGACAGCATTTATTCTTACGAACAATAAATAATGCTACAAACAGATATATATTTATATAAAGTAATGTTTCAAATGTATTATTGCTTATTTTTGTCCATTAATAAACAGAAATAGTGAAGATTTGATCTTTGTATTATCTAAGAATATCATTTGTAACGAATTATCTGCCCATTTTTTAAGTTTTCATGAATATTCATAAGTATGTAAATTAGAATTTTTTTGATTAAGTGTTTGTAAAAAAATGTTCAAAACCCTGGCTTCATTTTGATACCGTTATTGTTATTCTACACCGATAAATGACCAAGATACAAGGTATTGTATGTGCCACGCATGAAAATATGCACCGAATGACATTTGACCTCGTTTATTTCACTATAAAGGGCCTCCCCAGATAGCACACAGGCGTTGGCCCAACGTTGGGCCAACTGCAGACTCTTCGTTGACCCAACAAAGATTTCCAACGTTGGCCCAACGCCATTTTGCTAATTGGCGCAACGTTGACCCAACGGTTGGTACACCGTTGGCCCAGCGACTGGTATCCTACACTTATCGTTGGCCCTCCATTGGGCCAACAGCAATATTTCGTCTATCATGGTTGGTCGAACGTTAGGCGAACTCTGTTTCCTTGTTGGCCAAAAGGAGGATGCCAACGATAACGATCACGAATTTGAAAAAAATAACTAAAACTAATATTATTTAGTACACATTTTATTTCAAAATAATTTTAATTGTGTTTAACATTTAACAAGAAGAAATCTAACATTTATTTAAAGTTTGCTTGCTGAAGAAATATAACCGAATATTTCATCACTTACAACATGTCAAATATTGATTCCAGCCTTTTATAAATCTAACTAGTTTTCTTTTTTCAGTCACTGATTAAAAAATCCTATAAAAATGAATAACTGTCTGTATTTTAACTCAGTGGAATTATATCCTAGTTCTGTCTGATTGTTTTCTTTTTTCACTGAAGTTGCAGCTTTCTATCTTTTCTTTTTAACTCTGCACTGCAGTGCTATGCGTTCCATTATTAATCTCTTGAACAGCACTCTGTAAAAAAACGAAAATATATGTTGTTTCAACTACCTAGTACGTCAAATTGATAACAATAACTATACAGATGCACACAAACCTCTGGGCATAAACTTGCGTAAAATGTACGAAATTTATTTTTATCTGCATTTAACCGAGGAAAAAATGTTAAAATTAACGAGAATATGAGTTATTTCATTAACAGAATTAAATACTCAACACTAGTGTCACCCGCCAGTTTTAGATAAAAGTATTCAACATATGTTCAAGTCACATGGATACTATAAGCATACAAGCTATAAAAAGAAATTCCCTGTAAGATTCCACAACTTATCAAAAATATTTTAAGAAACTTCCACTTACATTTTATAGCTTGTAGACCGGGCTTTTGTTAAATCTAGATCTATCACATGTATAATAGTTTCCTTTACATCACATGTCTATGCAGCAAGAAATCTCGCATAGAGAGTAAAATTAACCATATTTTCTAGGATTTCTTACATAACTCGGGTTAATGAGAGTTCATGTTCTGGAATATTCAACAGGTTATTGTAAACATTTTATGAGAGTACAAAATTAAATATTTGTTATAGTAGTTTTTACTTCAATATTTTTTCCACAAATTAGATTCTTCAGGTAGTAGATTTGAAATAGTTTAAAATATCATTACGGCTGCATCTAAGTATTATTAAGTTTAATTAGTCCAAACTATGATTACAAATTGGTGCAGAAAAGTATCTAATTAAATACTGTATGTTACAAACCTACACAACGTGTTTACCTGTATGGACTTGTGAGAAAACAGTGACCTGTAAAATACATAATTATTATAGTATTACTTCTAATGGGCCAACGTTGGGCCAACGATGTTTTCTCTGTGTAAGTCTTTCCCTGAAAATCAGTATTGGGCCAATGCAGAGATATCTCTGACTGAAAAACGTGGATATCTCAAATGACCTATCATGGGACAATCACATAAATAGGTCAACCAAAAAAGCTAACCAAACCCTAGGGTTCTTACGAAGAGACATTAAGGTCAAATCCCAACCCATAAAGACCATTGCTTGCCAGACTCTAGTCCGACCCCAGCTAGAATATGCCTCCGAGGTATGGTCGCCCCACACTCATGATCAACAATTAGGTAAAATTTGTCGTCTTATCGGTAAAATTATCCCCCTTGAAATCATCTGGCAGTGCGATATCGATTTTTATCTAGTTGATATTTTCCAATAGAAACAAAGAAGGAAAAAATGTTTGAACAAATATTGTTTTAATTAAAATGAACACACAATATTTAGTATCCTATTGAAGTGTTCGTCATTCTTTTCTCTTTACAAAGATATAAAAATTATTTATCTAAAATGAAGAATTAATGCTTCCCTTGGCGATTAAAAAACATCACTATCAGTCTCTGTTTACTGCATATAGTTACTGAATAAAATAAGCAAAAACCTGTGATACGTATCTTATTCTTTTCCATGTAGCCACTTTATTCATATATTGAGAATATTTATTATCCTATTGAAGTATTCTACAGACAATAAACTTTTTATATATGTTTTTATTTTGAAATTATTTTAATGTCTTCTTGCTTCCCTAGACGTTTAAAAGTTGGTGATATTTGTATTATTTCTTTATTTGCCGTGTCCGTGGTATTTCCGGACGCGTGCGGAAACGCACGAACCCGCCCGAAGTTTAGCTGCCGATGATACAGAAAATATTATTGTTACAACATAGACTTACATAGTATTAAGTGATAATAATAGTGCGGGAATAATTTCAGTTATATTAAGGCGAACCATAGTTTTTGGGAATTACAAGCTTACCGCAAAAGAAATGTTACAGGGAAACATGCTGACGTATCATGTTAATAAATAAAAAAATATAAGACATGATGCACGTTGCAACTATATTTATTTCTTTCTAAACCACCGTCTCGTATTTTAAAGATTCGTTTAATTATACTTATACAGTCACGTGATCTTATGGCGGTCAGGTTCGAAATTTTATCAGGCAATAAAGAAACCAAATATTTTAAGTTTTTGACGATATGATCGATAGTAGATGGATTTTTGTGTTTTAAAACGGATATATAAAAACAAATAAGTGACTTTTGAGTGGAAACTTATTGATTGTTGGCGTATTTAACAATTTATCTGTTTTTTTTCTGTGAACAATGGATATAACAATGGATATAACAATGGTCGTTGTGATCGATCGTGGACATTCGTGAGCGATAATTATATGGGTCAAATAAACTAACTAACTTGTGTGATATTTTCTGGGATTATGTGTCTAAATGCCTAGAAAGAAAAAAAAGGAATTTATCTTCTCCGGATAATGGAACAAATGCACCTCAAAAGAGACCAAACGCAAAGGTAAAGTCTCAATCACCTAATGTTATAAATCAAGGTCAAAACATGAACACTATGAACACTATGAATACGAACACAATGGGTCCTGGCCATGTACCACCCATGAATACCATGAACACGTCTATGAGCACACCGACGAGTAACTACCCTCTCCAGCCCGAAGATTTTACTCTCCTTCACCGATGGCACCACCAATGGCGCCACTACAGCAGTTTGCCAATGTTCCCACATCACCTCAGTTCGCACAGCAGAACGATAATTCTTTTCAACAATTTGTTGTGGATCGGCTTAACTCAATGGACAAGAGATTAGAAAAGCTCGATTCGATTGACAAGCAGTTGGGTACATTATCTTCCAAAATGGCATTAATTGATAATAGAGTTAGCTCCCTTGAACAGTCGGTAGTTGACACGAACAGTAGGATCAATGAGATTGAAGCAAGCCGAGCCTACGACTCTCAGATATGTGATGAACTGAAGATCAAGCAAAATGAAATTGGCAAAACCTTAAAATCTGATCGTGAGTTCATAGGCAAGCTGAAAAGGGAGTGCGAGTCCTTGAATTCAGTAAATGAAGACATAATAGATCTACAAGCCCGTTCTATGCGGGATAACCTGTTGTTCTTCGGGTTTGCTGAAGACGAAACTGCAGAAGCGCGTAAATCCGAAAATTGTGCAGAAAAAGTATTAAAATACTGTACGGAGACATTGGAAATACCATATGCCGACCAGTGTATTAAAATTGAACGCGCCCACAGAATAGGTAAATATTTGGGCTCCAAAACGAGACCAGTAGTTGTTAAATTTAACCACTACCCCGACAAAATGCTGATTAAACAGAAAGTAACTGAAAATGTGAAGAGATATGAAAACGCGAAAAAAGCAGCATCGGAGTTGCCCGATTCATCAGAAAGGTCTAGCCCCACAGATCCCATTCGTGTGAGCGAACAATTTCCCAAAATAATTCAGGAACGCCGTAAATCATTAATTCCTACGTTGATTAAGGCCAAAAATGCAGGAAAAGAGGCATATCTTTCATACGACAAACTTTTTATTGACAGGAAAATATATACAGTTGATACTGTTTCAACCGTGAAATTCCACTAGGAATCTGTAAAGGAACAGTTAAGGGTTTTATTATGGAACATCCAGGGTATTAATTCTAAAAGGAGAGACTGTGACTTTTTGAATTTTGTTTCAGATTTTGATTTGCTTTTATTGACAGAAACATGGAATTCAATGAATACTGATGTCGAAATTGAAGGTTTTGAACATTTCAATTGTCCTCGACCAAATTTTAACTCGAGATCTAAACGCCACAGTGGTGGAGTTATTGTTTACTATAAGAAATGTTTCAGTCAATATTTAAAACTGGTTTCCCTTGATTACAGGGGTATAATATGGTTTAAACTGGATCGTAATTTTTTAAAAGTAGATAATGATACGTATTTTTGTGTATGCTATATTCCTCCTGAAAGTTCAAGTATGTACCGAAATACTAATTCATCACTATTTGAAACAGACTTTTTTGAGTTGTTAAATAATGATATTCGTAAATACAGTGACCTCGGGCAAGTGTATCTCCAAGGTGACCTGAATTCCCGCACAGGTGACCTGGCTGATTATATTAGTGACATACATTTAAACCGGTTTCTTGATATACCGCAATACAATATCAGTTCGTTCCTTCCTTTTAGACGTAATCAAGATAAGATCGTAAATAGTTTTGGGTCAAAATTGCTGACATTATGCAAGGAAAATAGCTTAGCTATTGTTAATGGTAGGCTTGAAGGGGGAAAGTGTACTTACCATGCATTTTTGAGAAACAGACCAGTGTCTAGTCTGGTGGATTATTTAATCACTAGTCCGGAAAACTTTCGTTTTATAAATGATATGTGTGTTTTAGACGTAACGGAATTTTCTGATCACTGTCCGGTGACCTATTCTATTGACTGTTTTTGCAATCTAAATACTGAACCTTCATGTACTTATGATAAAATTGTGTGGGATACTTCAAAAAAAGAAGCATTCCTTGAATTGTTATCAAACAAAAAGGCTGTTTTTGATGAATTAAATGAAAAATTATTATCTGGTGAACTTGACATTAACCAATGTATGAATAACTTCTCTAGCACGGTCCATGACATTTCTTACAATTGTTTTGGTAAAACAGTAAAAAAAGATAGTAAACATAAAAAGAAAAAGTCTCTTTGGTTTAATGAAGAATGTAAAAAAGCTAAATCTGAGTTCTACTCTGCTAAACGAAATTATTTGTCGAACATGTCCCATGAAAACAAGGTAATTTTTTTAAATTGTAGAACTCAATTCGCTAAGACGAAACGCAAGGCTAAGTTGAATTTTTTCAAAGCTGAAAAAATTAAGATATCGCATATGAGTAAAAAATCTCCGCGTAAATTCTGGAAATATATAAATAAATTTAAAAAATATAACAATAGTGAAAGTACTATTGGTTTAAATGATTTAGTAGATTATTTTTCGAAACTTTCGAATGATGTGAATAGTCAACTCAGTTCTGATGATGTGTCGACTTCTCAGTCTGAATCAGTATATATTGAATGTTTAGATAGTACTATTACAATAGAGGAAGTACAAAAAACTATATCGATGCTAAACAGGTATAAAAGTTGCGACTTTGAGCAAAACGTTGCTGACTTTTTTATTGATTCAAATTCATTTATTTCACCATATCTATGTACTATGTTTAACCACATTTTTGATAATTGTATTTATCCTGAGGTGTGGTCGAAAGGAGTTATCATACCTATATACAAAAAAGGTGATCGAAATAATCCCGCAAATTATCGTGGGATTACTCTTGTTAATGTTATTGGAAAAATCTTTTCATTGCTACTTAGAAATCGTATTAACAAATGGTGCGAGGCTGAACATACTTACAATGATTTTCAATATGGTTTTCGCGATGGCCGTTCTACGGCTGATGCTATTTTCATATTACATGCTATTATCCAGAAAGTTTTGTCCAAAAAATCCAATTTATGGTGTTTGTTTGTGGACTACCAAAGAGCCTTTGACACCGTAAATAGGAATGCACTTTGGCACAAACTGATTCAAACAGGGATTAGTAGTAAAATGACCAATATGATTAAATGTATATATAATAATGTCCAATCTTGTGTCAAAATATGTAGCTCTATGAAACTTTCGGATTTTTTCGAAGTAACTGTTGGGTTAAAACAGGGAGAACCATTATCTCCCTTGTTATTTATACTTTTTGTTAATGATATTGTTGATAATATAAATATGCATGCACTGACTGAGAAAGATCTTGAACTTCTATCAATGTATTTAATCCTATTTGCAGATGATATTGTTTTGTTCACCACTGATCCTACTAGTTTACAAGCGCAAATTGATAGTCTATACCAATATTCTGAGAGGTGGGGTTTAAAAATTAACGTAAGTAAAACTAAGCTATGTGTATTTTCGAAACGTAGGCAAAATAATTATGCTGATATTTATATAAACAATGAAATAATTGAAAGGGTTGAGCACTTTACATACCTGGGTGTGAAATTCACTCGCACTGGATCTATGAACGAAGCTGTCAAGGCGCTACACGATCAAGCTTTAAGAGCCTATAGTAATTTACTATCATTGTTTGATAAAGTGAATTTAGATGTTAAGACCAAACTTCAATTATTCGACACTATGGTAGTTCCAATATTGACATATGGATCCGAGGTTTGGGGTGTGTATAATTTGAAGGATGTTGATAAACTCCACGTGCGCTTTTGTAAATATATATTGGGTGTTAAGAAACAAACCCCAAACAGTGCTGTATATGGGGAACTTGGAAGGTTTCCTTTGTCAATAATATGTAAGTCCAGAGCACTGAAATTCTGGTTTAAAATCATGAAAAATGTAAACTCACCTATCCATACAGTTTATATTGACTTGTGTAATAACGTTAATTCAAATTGTTGGACATCGCGAATACACTCTATAATTGACCACTTAGGATATCATAATGTACGTGTTAATTTTAAAGTCGATATACATAAATTTGATATGTTTAAGACACGATTATTCGATCAATACATGCAAGATTGGAATGCATCCGTAAATGAAAGTGCTAAGCTAGATACTTATTGTAACTTTAAAACTACTTTTTGTTCTGAAAGTTATATTGTTAAATTATCAAATGATGAACTTAGAAAATGGTTTACTCGTATAAGACTTAGCTCACACAACTTAGCCATAGAAACTGGTAGATATAACAACAAACCAAGGGAAAATAGAATATGTGCTTTGTGTAATAAGAATATGATTGAATCTGAATACCACTTTATGTTATGCTGTACAAAATATCATGATATTAGAAAGAAATATCTAGGTAATGTATCATGGCCTAGTAGACAGAAATACTATTCTTTGATGTCAACTAATAATAAAACTAAACTAGTTAACATAGCCAAATATATAAAAGAAGCTATGAATATACGTATTAATACCCTTGAACAATGAACTGTTTCTGTGATTATTACATGTATATATTGCAAATGAAATGTTTTTGTATTTGTACCTGTCTTTGCCATAATGTATTATGTTTTGTAAATGGCCAAAGGCAATTTTATATTGCTGAATTTTGCCAATAAACTTGTTGTAACTTGTAACTTATACCCCTTAGTTTAAGTTTTAACCATAAATGTGTTATAAAGAATTTATATAATGCAACATTTGAGTAAATTGTTTTCGGAGCCTCTGAAACAGCCATATTAAAGCGCTTTTCGATAGTTGTTTATTACCAATTAACATCTTTTTGCAAGTTTATTGCTTATCAACACCTTTTTATTAGGGGATTAGGGACGATCAGGTCTTTTTATTACACAGATAATAATCTTCTCGGTGACTGCGTAACAGCATTTTGAAAATTTTAACATGTTTAATGAACGAGACTTAAATACACAATAAATATTTTGTTTCATTTTCAACAACAAGTACAAATGTTGTTAGATACATAAGATAATGGGACAGTGATTGAGTATTTACTTGTATTTGATTAACAGTATTTTTTCCTGAATACAGGTTAATTGTTCGATATTAAAGTAAAGATATATAGAACACGTGTTAAAAGTTCGCCTAAGAGTGAAAATATTATAGTATAGAAGTTTTGTGACAACATTGTGAAAAATTGTCGTCTATTAATTTATTAGTTTATTCAAAGAATTATAAAAGACATTTTTATTTTTTTTATAGCTCTTTGGTTTATTGTCTCTCCTGAAAATTATTATGTACTTCTCTCTGCTCCATATTATATAATGCTTTCACTTGCTGTAGGCATTGTATTTATGCAATAAATCGAAATTGAATTGAACTGAATGTACGCAAAGCTAATCTCAAGAAGGTATAGCACGCGCTAAAAGATATGAAAAATCTGTAATCCCCTGTTCATATATTAAAAATATTCGTGATAGTTATTATGAATAACCTTTACACTACATTAGTGTCACTTTATCCTAAATCTTTTCTAAAAAAAACTTTTTCTATGGTCTGCTTGTTTTATTCTTAGGTTTTCCACTTTTTATTTTAAAAATCTGACATTTATTAAATCAGTCAGTCAGTCCCTTTTGAGAAACCTTGAGAAGTCATGATTCGCACATACTTTATTACACAATGACTGGCTCGGGGGCAAATAGGTCATACTTCCAATTAACAGGCTCTGGTGTCATAAAAAGATATCTTTTACATTGTCAAGTATGTTTGCTAGTTTGTTTTTCTATTCATTTTTCATCAGTGTGTGACAATATGTTTTTCAAATGTTCATGACATAGCAAAATTAATTTTAACAAGTTAAATATGATTAATAATAATAATAAAAAACGCATTTCACATCCATTTATATTAACTGAAAATGAAATTGTCAAGTTTGTAAGCACTTTTAAAATTATTTTTTCTCCTGCTTTCTATTTTTTAAGATAATAGTAGTTTCATGTACATGTATGTTATGCTCGCCTAATATACATGATTTTGTGTATTTATATTTGTTTTTATGTCTCAGTTTCTTTAATGTAAAATATAAAGAAGATAATATAGTGTTGATCATATTTTCATATACTATGCCAAAGAAGTATAAAACACTTTTTTATAGCTCTTTGTCTATGCAAAATAAAAGAATAAATAACGTAGTGTCTTCTTTTTTCCGTTCCGTATTTTACATTATTGAAAAACAGAATTAAACCAAGTTGATGACTATATTTGCTGTTGTTGTTTTACCAGTACTTAAAATTGGTGTAAAATAAATCACCCTTTCTACTACGTTTTTACAGGAGATCTCTAATCTATAATCCTTGTTTTTTTATGATCGGCACCTCCCGTGATACGATAAGCGGAGAAAGCCGAACCATAACGATCTAAAAAATATCCGATAGTGATCGATATTTAGGCAGACGGTCGAAGGGAGACAACAAGGTATAGCGTTGATCTCAATAAACAAGGAAAGATAACAGAATCGATTTTTGCCCAATTCTTCAGTATGCAAACCCAGATAGACCAAATGAAAGCGTCCAAAGGAGAGCCGCCCGTTGGATCAAGACTGACTACGGCCGTACTTCTAGTGTAACAGATATGCTACACTCCCTAAACCTTCGTCGACTGGATTTAAGGCGTATAGATTCTAGGTTATCACTCTACTATAAGATTCATCATGATCTGGTTGCTATCCCAATCGTACATTACCTTACCCCAATGACCTGATGTGTCCGCTATGGCCACTCCCTAAGTTAAAGGTTAATTACTGCAACCACTGACTATTACAAGTTTTCTTATTTTCCGAGAACTGTGTAAAATTGGAACCAACTTCCCCCCAGTGTCGCCCACCTCCCTACCCTAGAGCAGTTCAGTGCCGCAGTTTGCAGCCTTGAACATGTCTTACGCTAGTTATCCTGCAAGCTCAAGTTTTAACCTTTTTATTTCACCAAAGATATTTTTTAGCTTCTTCCATTCTAAATTTTTTTCACTTTATTCTTTCTCTTTATGATTTTGACGCGCAAAACGCCTACGTCCCCGCAAGGGGTTTGACGGTTATGGAAGATAGATAGATAGAAATTTAAAGTTGGTTCAACGTTGCCCAACAACTGTATTTACCAATGACTTCATGTTTACAGTGTCTCAAGGGTGACAAACGGGCAAGTCTTTCTTGTGGCACCTAGTAGATAACGTTTAACATGGTAGTTGTCCATCTTCAGAGAATGCCTACGCAAGTCACAATTTTGAAAGCTCTAGGCATACTATATCTTTTTTAACATTCTAACAACATTCGTCACTTTCACAGTCTTACTATTGCTGAAAGAACTGTCTTTCAGTTTCTATTCTTTTATGCTGTACTAATCACCGACACGCACCCTGCCCATAATACTTGTAAGAGGTGTGAGGCAGTATCATGGTATAAAGAGATAGATATTCAGGACTAACAATATTTAAGACAATATAAGTTTAATATAGAAATTTGAAATGGACAGGCCTACTGATGCATGCAACAGTCATTAGAAATTCTGTCAGTTTTAATTAGACTAAAGAAGAACAGCTATTGCAACTTTACTTTAGGGTCGCAATTGTTTGCCTGGGCCGAAATGTCTTATTTATTGCGAAGAAACTGCTGACTGGTCATGTATATATTAAATGTGCGCAAAGTGCGGACGGATTCCTTCTATTTCTTTGTGGTCAGCAATTTCTCACATATAGCGCTAGAAGGTGCTGACCAGTTAAATATAGAGTAAATATGCTGACCGGTGATGTATATATTGAATGTCAAAATTGCAAAAATGAAGAGCGTTTTGAAATAATAGTTCCATCACTTCAAAAACAAGACATTTCAGTAGACTGTGGTTTATTTGCTGTGGCTCATTTAACGGCAGAAACTGTGTTTTGATATCATATTTGACCCCAATAAACTAAGAGGACATTTAATCTCATGCTTATAGAAAACGACAAAATGACGAAATTCCCAACAACTAAACAGACTTTAAGTGTTCGTCGGAAAAAAACAGCAGAAAATTATTTCTATAGAAAATTATTGTATTTGCAATTTACCCGCCTACTTAGGCGATCAAGTCAGGCACTAACCTATTACTCTCTATTTAATTTATATGTTTGCCATATCGTAATAATTATGGTGTTTAATCTTTAGAAATATTAGTAAATTTTTACCAGTATACTTGAACTTCAAATAAAATTGCAATAATTACAGAGATCTGTGTTAATATATTGTATTATTTCTGTCGATATGATACAAAATTGATTTATATTTTCTGATAGAATATACATGTATTGTCTTACATTATATGTTTGCAACACAATGTACACATTTTTAATTTGAATAACATAAAAAATGTTCCATATGTATGAAATTTTATGTGTTTTTGATATTACATATTTTAATTAAAGAACGCTAGCTAATTCATTAATAAATTATCTTAAACATTGCATTTTTGTTGTCATTTACTTTCACTTCATATAAAAGAAAATATTAAACTTTCACACTTGTTTTATGTTGTAAAATACCCTAAAGGCAATCTCAAGGTGGATCGATTTTCCTTCTTTATCTATATGGTCAGCAGTTTCCGATAATCCTTCTTTACCTACGTGGTCAGCAGTTTCCTATATATTCTATATCGTCAGCTAAGTCGTCAGTAGTTTAGTGCAACCCGTCGCGAGGTCGAAAGTTTTGCCCAAATGATGCAGTTGCCTCCCTTAAAAAAAGGACGCCGTTTGTAAGTTAAAGATGGGTACGGGATCAATAAGAAAGACATATGCATTCATTCTCAAGGTAAACCTATTTCAAAATAATTCTTCTTAGTTTCGTTGAAAAATATTGAGAAGATCTAGAGAAATGACTTACCTGTCATATATGGTCCAGTAGACACTAACTTCTAGTCTGAAGGAGTCCACCGGACTCCCTAACATTTGTAAGCTTTGAGTCCAGCTGAAATTCAATGAGTCCAAAATAATATAACAACTATTTTCGTAAATTTTAAATTTATTCTCCCACTTAGTTTGTGGATATCTAGAAAAAAATTGTTTGTTTCAATTTGTCATACTTTGGAATTTCATGCATATATTATAATTCATAAATATACATCGAGTCTGAGACTTGCGTTATATTACCTGACCATTGAGTCTGTGACTCTAATAATTTTCAATGTTTCTATTTAAAATGTTTTGTATGAGTTTATTTATTTTATTTAGAATTTGTTTAGTATTTAGACTAACCTTGCCATGATATGAAGTTCTAGCATATAGAATCTCTGCCTCTTGTGATGATGTATCTGTAGAGCCATCAGAGATCAAAGAGAAGAATGGTGCATCATTAAACACTTTATCTTGTTTTTGGCAACAGTCTTCTGCAATGAAATGCTGACAGGCCTTGTCGGTCAAGTATGTCTTGCCAATATCAATAGATTTGCGAACAACTGATACGGGGACTGGAAACTGGCATTTATCTTATCTTATGCTGTCGTCCAATCGAAGCGTATGTCGTAGGTTATTCTGCTATTACTCAAACACTTACGCCTTACAGTTTAACTCGTCCTTTCAGTGAAAATCTGGGAAAGCATTTGTTGATTTTTTTGTTGAAAACAAAAGTTCTGCCATAAAATTATTGCCTGCATCTATTTTTAAATGGAAAATATCTACATTAATGTTACTTTTCGCCCTGTGAAAATGGCTAAATCTAGACTTGTCTTACCCAGAGAGAAAGATGTCGTTTTTTACATGATATTTGCCTTGTTGATTCAGAGTATTTAGAACAAAAAAATTAGGACACATTTTAATGAAAATAGCAAGTCAAAACTGTAAACTGTTGCCTGAAAATATTTGTTTATGATATTGCTCTGTTCTTCACCATTTAAATGCGTGTTAAACCCAGATGATTTTCTGCAGTTTTATCTAAAAGTTCGGAATACTAAATGTAACTTCGTTGTCGGCCTTTTAAAAAAAAAAAATGTTATTTTAATTTAAATACATTGTATTTTTCACACATCAGTTTTAAGATTAAATTTATTAAACTAATTTTTGGAGTTTAAACAACAATTTCGTTTGAAACATTCCCTACGTTCAAGAAGAATGTTTGTTTCTGTATGTAGAAATCTGACATTATAAACAATAATTATAATTATGGTTCTACAAGATTAAGAAAAGTGTCAGCTTTCTGTTATTTTCCAATTTTTTTATTCAAATCCAACAAAAATCGGCCCTTTGATAAAGGTTTGAAGTTATGTGGTAAAATATTTCTTCAGGGAAGTGAGCTCGAGTTAATTCGTAATAATTAAGCATATCACCACATGCAGTCGCATGCTGTTTTTGCTTCAGAATCCCTTTAGATCAATCTCTGATCATCTAATTATCGCCACTTAACATGTGACTGGTAAACCCTTTGAACAATAAGTGTTATAGCTCCATGATTAACATGAGGTAATATGCTAATTACACGCTAATCGATAGTGGCGAAAACAAAATATCGATCGCTAACGACTGGTCGATATTTACAGGTATGGACAACAGCATAATACAGATAAATGTATTGATTTATACGGAGTTTCTACTCCCCGTATTAGACCTTCCTGGCAGTATCAAGCTAACATAATGTCACATAGTCAGTATAAGGACGTCCGAGCTTTCCGACCATATGGGCATTTCTAAATAGCTTACATAAACGGTCAAAGATTGATTTATTTAGCTGCAACAGAGAACGACCAGCAGCTGACTCCTGTAATTTGGTATGCTTCTTGGCCTGTTCTCTTTTTACATTATCTAAGTGCCCCTGGGAGGTGTTGTGCCTTTTGATTGCCTCAACTCTAAGATTGGAGCAGCCAGTGACAAAACTTCCAAATTTATCGTACTTGGTACACACATTGCATTTCATTTCTTGTTTATTATTGTCAAATGTCAATCATGTATAATTTTTCTCCCATGACTGAAATGTCCGTTCCCTCTTACTTTCATACTCTTTTTGCTTTTCCTTTTCAGTGATTTTCTGCTTTTTTGGCTGGGGTGGCGTGTACCCGGTTACAAAACGCTCCATGGCTTGTAAAATGTAGTATTTGACAGCGTTATATTTATTGACACTTTGACCTCTGTTTACATTTGCAAGTTGTACAACGCGTACTATTTTACAATTACACCGGTAATGTGGACTGGTTATTTTTAGAATTGTTGGTTTTTAATAAGCGTCTGGGCGATTTCAAGTAGAAACTGTACGACAGTCATCTGTAAGTTTATTTGACCACCACTGAGGGAGATGCGCGCGACGATTACCATATAGATCGATATACATTTGACTATCTGTAGACACGCCTTCCACCGTTCACGGGGTGTCAAATAATACTTACCCGGGAGATGTGCGCGACGATTACCATATCGATCGATCTGTAGACACGCCTTCCACCGTTCACGGAGTGTCAAATAATACTTATTTTATATCAGGAAACGATGTTTTTGGAATATATATTTTTGGCTACTCATAATTTTAAGGAGTCCGTCGGACTGCCAGATCTCAAAATCTTGGAGTCCGAGGCAAATTTAAGGAGTCTCGGACTCTCGGACTCCCGTTAGTGTCGAACGCTGTGGTCCTGAAACGACAAAATAAGTTGTCCCCCCCACCACGCATGTACAGCGAACTTGCCATTTCCTAACCAGTTTTTAATTTTTTATCGTTTTACTTCGTCAAGTTTATACGGTATTTAAAATATAAATTTCATTATTAATACTGGACAAATATGTCACGATCAAAATAAAGTGAAAAGAAATTCAAAACAAAACATTGTTTGTAACAGATTTCTGTATTTGATCAGACTGGTACTGTGCGTAATCCGTGTCATACTCGCCTATTCCGAATCACCACAAATGAACGGAAATGGTTTTCTTATTACTATCCACAACAACATAAAACTACCATCTTGAAGCAAAAACTGAAATTATTTTATGTTAGGAATAGAAATAATCGCATTTAAGGCCAATTAAATGACAAAAATGACAGGCATGACATCCTTCTCTGGCATTATTGAAATATGCTGTTTTAAAACAGCCATGCGGGCGGACTTGTCCTTCGTGTGAATAAAATAATGACATGGTATAATAATATCTCCGCCTTTTTCTTTAACATCTGGCTATGGGTAAAAAAAATAACATAAATTGATATTTTGGACACATTGAATCGGCATTTTTTCTGCAATCCTTAAACAACATGCAACAGAACAGAACTGAACATGTGTGATTCGGAATAGGTACAATGTATGCCATCTATATTTCCTCTTTAGGGATCTTAATGGTCAAGTTGATTTTAATGTGGGATATATGACTGGAAAGAGCGTAAAATTTCCTTCTTTTTAATCTCCCTTTCGTTTCATTTCGTTAAACAACTAGAACGCAAGCGCTTCTTGAATCTGACATTTTTGTTTACATTCGTCAAATTTCCACATAAGAAAAAATATAGCATTTGGACAATGTTGCAAATGTGGATTATGTAAGAATAACTTGAACATTTACCAGCAATGAATTATAAGTTTAATGCATTAGATATAAAACCAAAACATAGCTTACGGTTTTTCTTGATGTGTGCGCGACGGCTGCTTAAAAGCTTGGAATTCAGTCAATTTACAGACTGGTTCGGAATAGGCGAGTTCACTGTATCAGTAAATTTTTTTTTAATGAGGCCATTATCTGGACTAGGATTTTGTCATTTTTTTGAACATTCTGTAAATATATGGACAATACGTATCCTGTTTTCTCATATTCTAGGGGGGCCTAAGGGGTTGATTTTATTCCCAGTATGTATGTATGTATATCCCCAATTCCTGTATCTTCGTGCCTTCCTATATCTTCGTGCCTCTGTCATTTACACGCGCTGCTAGTTCATGCAAAAGCTCTGACG
Source organism: Mercenaria mercenaria (assembly GCF_021730395.1). Classification (NCBI taxonomy): domain Eukaryota; kingdom Metazoa; phylum Mollusca; class Bivalvia; order Venerida; family Veneridae; genus Mercenaria; species Mercenaria mercenaria. The sequence goes on along the minus strand of NC_069364.1, from coordinate 26,794,542 downwards.
TCACTAAATTGTGTTAACATAATAAGCACATGGTATTTCGTAAACAAAGAAGGCAAAATGCATAAAAAACATGTCGTTTGCCTTTAATCCACATTAATTAAATATCTATCATTAAAAATGTGTAGCTGCTTACAAAGAAACCAAGTACAATGCAATTATTTTTAAAATATCCAAATTTTCATTTCCAAAACTTATGACAGTTTCATTCCAAGGTCATTGCCAATTCTCCTAACCTAATTTCATCAAAGGGGAAAATTTCCATGCTTGAATGACATAAGCGACCCAAATAACACAAGTGGCACGATGATATAGGAAAATGGCAGCCATGACTTAGGTTACACACATGGTGGAAACATCGTGAGATTTCACAATGACTGTTTAGGATATCCAAACAAAAAAGTTTGCATGATAAAGATAAAAGGTTTATCTTCAATATCATATATACATTTTTGAATGTATTTTGCCTAATTTTGGGATTTAAATGGGGGAATACGTAGGGGGCACGAAGATACAGGAAAAGGGCATACTGCTTGACGCCCCTTTCGGGTATAACTAGCAGATGCTCGTCTGTGCCAGAATAAAAGTTAAAAGAATGACAGTAAGATGTCAAAAGGAAGATAGTGCAAGATAAAACTGTATTAACAAGAGTAAAATCAGGATAAAACAGGGTGTAGTCACTTAATAGTAGTGGGATGCGTTAACAGCATGTTGCCTGCTGCACAGTAAATGGGCCAATTTTTTCAAAAAACATGTAACTGTATTTTATTTATAGAGGAACATCTGTTTCAAGTTTTGTTAAAACTGTTTTCAATGTGTCTTATTAGTATTCAAATGCTGCAGTAAAAAAAATCACATAATCAACCAAAAAAAAAATTTGAAAGCCATTTTATGGCTGAAAATAGGTCGTTTTTTCATGTAATGCGTTAGCATTGGATTTTTACACTTTTCAAAAAATGCTACAGTATTTTCAAATAACAAAATATAAGTTTGATTTGAATACCTTTAAACAGATAATTTTATTAGATTTAAAATGATGTATAACATTGATGATCACTGAAGTCGTTACATTTTTAGCTCGACTATTCAAAGAATAGTGAGCTATTGGACTCACCCATGCGTCGGCATCGGCGTCAGCATCGGCGTCCGCATCCCGATTTGGTTAAGGTTTTGTATGTAAGCTGGTATCTCAGTAACCACTTGTGGGAATGGATTGAAACTTCACACACTTATTCACTGTGATAAACTGACCTACATTGCACAGGTTCCATAACTCTATTTTTCCTTTTTACAAAATTATGCCCCTTTTTCGACTTAGAAATTCTTGGTTAAGGTTTTGTATGTAAGCTGGTATCTCAGTACCCACAAATGGGAATGGATTGAAACTTCACACACTTGTTCACTGTCATAATTTGACATGCAATGTGCAGGTCCCATAACTCTACTTTGCATTTTTTCAAAATTATGCCCCTTTTTCTGACTTAGCAGTTTTTGGTTAAGTTTTTGTATGTAAGCTGGTATCTCAGTATCCACTAATGGGAATGGATTGAAACTTTTCACACTTGTTAACTGTCATGAGCTGATAAACACTGTGAAGGTTCCTTAACTCTTTTTCCCATTTTTACAAAATTATGCCCCTTTTTCGACTTTTATATTCATTCAATTCACAAGGCTGTTGAATAGTCGAGCGTTGCTGTCCTCTGACAGCTCTTGTTATGAATATGATAATAAAGAGTGACTTATGTAACACCACTGTTTTTAACAAAAATGCTAAATTTTGAATTGAACACAAAATGTCTTAATTTTACATATTCAAAATATTTTTTTTGCTCACTGTCTTACTATGTATTTGTAGAATATGAAAAAAATGCTTGCAGCACTTATCAATGGACATTTTAGTAAAAAAGTCCATTTAAGCACCCAAAAAACCATTTGCGTGAAAAAAAGTGTAACGTCCGTCCCCCACTATTATTTTATAATTGAATATGAATATATTGATATTAATTACTTTCATATATGCTTAATGACATACCTATCATGAAAATTGAAAAATAAATAGATCTGCAGCCTTGCTGGGAAAAAAATGACGAAATATCAAAAGTTATGTGTAACGTCCGTCCCTGTAATGTCCGTCCCCCTATATATGCTTTTCTTAATCTTGTACAAAATGCAGTGTTTTCATGTTTTGATGGTAATATCTGATACTATTATTTCACAAGAGTATGTAAAAGGTATGAAATTATCAAAATCAATGTTAAAAAAATTTTTTTCCCATACTTTTGAGGATTTTAAATTGAAAACTAGAAAAAACCTGAAAATTAGAGCAAAAATCTTTGTTTTTTATGCTATGTGAGGAAATTTAAATGAAATTAACTCCTGTTTGACAGGACATGCATCAATAAGTAATAAATATATAAAAACATTCATTTAGATTATTATGATGTTGTATCATCTTCATCTGAAAAATAGGGGGACGGACGTTACAGAAAAGGGACGGATGTTACAAAAATTGTGATAATTGAATATTTCATATATTCTGATTTTGTTATCCATCAGTAACTTTTTGAAGGTTATATATTGATAAATAAAGATGCTGTGTGTTAAATCAGTCTCAAATGAAGCATTTATTTACAAATATGAGGACATTATTCAAAAGAATAATATGTCACAATGTATGTAACGAGACCCCTGCTGGAACAACAGTTGGCTATAAAAACAACATGAGAAAAATATACAAAACTGATAAAATGGATCCACTTAACTGGGCCCAGTTTATACATGTATATATCTCTGGATCCTTGTAAGATTCTAAAAACAACACTTACCCTCATAACGAGTCTTGTATAAACACATACTTTGGGAAAACTTAAGCGTTATACAAGGTGCCATAAAAACTGGACCCTGTTTATACATTTCTGGATCCATACCTAGTCCTTGTAAAAACACTGACTCGTTAATGAACCTTGTATATACAAAGTGATTTCTTTTGAAAAACCGAGAAAGGGGAGGAGCTTGCTGTCATATGCAGATTAGGAGTGGGACTAAATGTGTGAAATTCTTTTAAGTTGAACTAATTTTATGATCCAGGCTCATGCCAGTGATGATGGCCATATGGTTGTGTAGACCCTTAAATTGAATAATTTTTTTTTCTAAATTATGATCATTTCATAAACAAAATGGCAATGAATCACAGATATTTTAAGTATATGTACCAACTGTTGTACAGGGTCCAGGGTATTTTTTTTTTTCAAACTCGCATTAAGGATCCAAATAGTATTTGTCATTACAACATATTTTCCCCTCCTAATGGATCCTTCCTTCAATCCCCAAAACGGGGGAATAGAAAATACTGTCTATCTAAATGTATTTTCAGCATTACTTTCAGATTACATACTTAAGGGATTTTTCTTAATCTATGTATATCAGTATGATTTATAGTGGTATCTGTGAAATTCAAAGTGAAACAAAATGATCCTCCTCACCTCGGTTAAAAAAGTGTTTGATGTCAGAGCCCTTATCCCCTTCTTGTGCTGAGATGATGATTACTGTCACTATCTTAAAAGTGTATGATAGTATATGATACATATCATTTACATGTTCATGAAAAGAAATACATTTGTATTTTAATACGTTTTCTCATTTTGTTCTGTTTCGTTTTGTTTTATGGTTCAACATAGTTTTTGAGAGAAAAAAATTGTTAGAAATTATGGTGAATTTGTAAGGTCCATCCTAATTTACTTAACTCTAGCAGTTAAAGATGTACCATTACCACACACATATCTTTTATTGAATGACATTAGCATAATAATGAAAATTTAGAAACACCTTTCAGTGAATACATAGGACTAACACTATCAATTTCCTGATTAAAAAATACTGTTTTCTTTTTCCCTCCATATTTTAAGACTCAGCATATTTCTTTTTATTTTATTACTTTGTATCATTTTTCATTCATCTAGATAGGTTTAACATTAACAGAATCTGTTTTTATTCAGTAGAGCCACATTAAAGCTTGAAAAACAAATGTATATAATTAGTGTAATGTCCGTCCCCTCATAATGTAAGGTCCGTCCCCCTTTGCCATCAGTTTCTGTTTACTAGTTTTGAAGCCTAAATAAAAAAGAAATATATAAAAAACTTAAATGTTTAATAACTTATGTTTTTGTGTCTTCATTTAAAAGGTTGTTATCCAATTAAGTATAATATTATAAATGGTAACAGGAAAAATATAAGTATGGCTGTTTTTTTCCTTCTCTGCTTCGACAGGTAAAATAACAAAAAAATTTTTTTTTTCAATTTTTGGCAAATTTTTTATAAGTTTCTTGTAAAGATGTACTGGTTTATTGATTTGGTGAATTTTCTCATCTTAATGACAGTAAACAGCTTCAGAAACAAGCTTTTTACATTCCCATGTAACATCCGTCCCCTTTCCCAACCACTGATAGAAAATGATGTATAAAAACAAAAATCAGCAAAAAGTTATGTATTATTTTACTTTTTCATGAAGTTAAAACATATAACTTCATGAAAAAGGCTTAACAGGTAAGAAATCTTTAACTTTAATTTTTGACTTTGATGCTAACACATTTGGCCCATTTACTGTGCAGCAGGCAATGTCTGAAATGTTCAGGATCAGGCTGATTAACGATCAGGGGTGGCAGTTGATTCCATAGGGTAACGGTGTATGGAAAGAAAGAGAACTTAAAAACATTAATGTTTGTATGGATCTGCCTAAGGGAGTGGTCGTGCATATGACGTGTTCGTCTCAATGGCTGTACTAGATACAGAGGGACTGGAATAGCTACGTAACCATGAACGATTTTGTAAAACATGAAAAGTCTAGCAATTGTCCGTCTGTCCTCGAGTGTCTGCCGACTGAGATCATTTAACATGTTTGTTACACTATCATAATATGAATATTGACCCTTTACCCACCTGGCAGCTCTTCTTTGCACCATTTCTATTTTATGTATGTTTCTTTGTGTGTGTGGTGACCATACCGTAGAGGCATACTCTAGTTGTGGCCTAACTAGAGTCTTGTAGGAGGTTTCTTTAATATTTTGGTTTTTGACCGGGAGGTTTCTGGGTAGGAAACCCAGTGATTTGTTTGCATTGTTTGTGATTCTATCTACATGTGTGTTCCAGGAGAGATCATTTGCTATATCTACCCCTAGGTACTTTGCACTGGAGACCACTTCCAGGATTTGACTGTGTAAAATGTAGTTATGTGTAAATTTCTTTCTGTTTTTTGTTATGTTCATGACCTGACATTTGCTGGGATTGAACTCCACCTCCCAGACGTGCTCCCAAGTTTCTAGTTTCTGGAGGTCCTGCTGTAGTGTGATGCAGTCTTGTTCTTTAGAGATTGTGAGGTAAACTGCGGTGTCATCTGCAAATAACCTGACTTGTGATTGTAAGGACTGAGGTAGATCATTTATGTATAATAGGAATAAGAGCGGGCCAAGGACTGAGCCTTGAGGGACACCTGATGTGACAGGTACTTCATCGGATTTCATTCCGTCCACGAGTACTGACTGCGTTCTGCCAATCAGGAAGGACCTATAATCCATGTGATAACCTGTTTGTTAACGCCGCACTCTTGTAGTTTATAAAGTAACTTTAGGTGACTGACCTTGTCAAATGCTTTACTGAAATCAAGTAAAATGAGATCTGTTTGTTTACCTCGACTTAAATTTTGTGCTAGGTCATCAATTAGTTGTATTAATTGTGTTTCACATGACCTTTTTTCTCTGAATCCATGTTGCAGATCATACAAGATGTCATTCTTGCTAAAGTGGATTGAGAGATTTGATGCTATGATGTGTTCCAGTGATTTACATAGAATGCATGTTAGTGAGATAGGTCTGTAGTTGGCAGGGTCACTTTTCAGTCCTTTCTTTTACAGTGGAGTCACGTTCGCCGTCGTCCAGTCCTTCGGTAAAGTTCCAGTGTCAAGGGATTTTTGGAAAAAGAGTTGTATCAGTGGCGCTAATTCAGGATGCAGTTTATTTAAGACAAGTGGTTTGATATTATCAGGACCTGCAGCCTTGTGGGGGTTTAAATTACACAGGAGCTTTTTGACACCATTTACACTTATCGTTATATCAGTCATATTTGGGTATTTACTCTCTGAGGTTTGAGGGAATGAAAAGGGAGACACTTTAGTAAATACCGATTGGAACTGTTTATTAAGTAGAGTGGCTTTATCTGTACTTTGGTCTAAAGTTGCTCCTGTTGTGTTTTCATTTAAAGGGGGGATACCCTGTGCATCCTGTTTAGACGCCTTAAGTAGACTACATAGCTTCTTAGTGGAATATGTAGAGTTATGACCCTTTTCACAGTCTGTGTCATCCAAACCTAGTACATGTTGGATATAGTTCTCATGGGCTATTTTGATTTTCTTTTTTATTTGACCTTTTAACTTATGAAACTGGGTAGAAATTTTATGACCTTGATTCTTATTTTTCTTCATTTTAATATACAGACTGTCACGCTTACGCATAAGCCTTTTAATTTCTTGCGTAATCCAAGGCACAGAATAACTGGACCTGATGGTTTTAGAGGGGATGAATTTGGAAATGCCTTTATTGATAGCAGTTTTTATTTCACCCCATAACTCTTCGACTGACAGGTTTTTACTATAAAATAGGCTGCTTATTCTTTCACCCTCTAAACCCATGTATTTGTGAAATTCAGGCCAGTTTGCTTTCCTATATAAGACCGAGGTACGTGGGGGTCGTTTTGTCAATTTGGGTTTAACGTTGGAGTCAGCTACAAAAACGTCACAGATTAACCATTTCATAAACAGCATTTGGGTGTTATTTTGTAGAAGGAAGTGGCTATTCTTACAGTCCCGTAGGAATAGCCTCGGAGGCTATTCTTACGGCTCTCCTGTAAGAACAGTGAAAAGTCCACTGATCGGATGGGCAAAAGCCATTTAACGTACATGTTTTTAGTAAACAGTGATGTTTTTCTAATGTCCTTAACTTTCTTAAAACACAAATTAGATCAATATTTTTTTATCAATGGAAAGGTTATAAAACAAGCAATTTATTAATTGTTTTTAATTATTATTTCGAAATAAGATGGATTAGTTATGAACGCTTAACTTGCACTGTTTTTCTAAAAAGTTTTGAACATCACTATGCCGCTGTTAAAATTATATGTCATTTAAAACGGTTATTCATTTAAAAAAGATATTTTAATACAAAAAACACAAAGCACCGTAAGAATAGCCACTTCCTTTGTAGAAAATTCACTTGTCTTTCAGATGGAGTCATAAAATGTTGCAGAAATTATCCCATTTAATTATTTTGTTACTGTATTTGATACCACCCTCATCCGCAGAAATTGACCAAGAGTTTCTCATATTCCCATGGATTTATATTTGACTTTTCATCACAAATAAGTTGGCGAATTTAAAACATAAAAATTACCATTGTGTAATAAAAATATATATTCTGTACATAGTAAATACAGCAAGAAATATGACAATTAATTGCATAATCAATAATTTATGGCAAATTTGTTAACACCACCAGAAAAAAATAAGAATTTTTTTGAAAATTTAGTCAAAATGCTGATAGTTTCGTCAGTATGCGTTCAAATCACTTGAAATTTTCAGTGTGTCAGTTTTATAACATTCCTATCTAGAAAATAACAAACATTAAATTATTTGACAACTTTAAGGCAAAAAACGAGAATATGAGAAACCCTGAGAATACAAGATGTAACAGGGATATATTTAAAGATTTTTCAGTGTATAAATTTTACAGACTTGGTTGAAATTTGTTAAAGTTACCAGTTAAATCATACCCTCGAGTAACCTTATTAGACTTCAGTTATTGTATAAAGTTTCATATCATTCTTTTACTGGCATGCAAACAGACATTCTGACATACATTTTAAATATTTGCTGGTTGTGTTATTTTTCATATGTCATCAAATGTAAAATAAAGCTATCCCCTAATGGCTATAGACTAAATCAGTGTACTGGTTCAAGTCGTAAATTCGGCCAGGTCGTAAATATTCGGCCACCCACTTTAAAACTTTCTTTCGAGCCAGATGCTTAAGAACGCATCTGTGTCATCACAAGCACTTTCGTTAGCAACAAAGTCGGCAAAAAACAACAAGTTGAAGTGAGTAGAAGAAAAAAGTTGTCCTTCCCTAAAGTTGTGTACTCTATATAGCAAATATTTTGTCTCGCGGGTCGCATGATGTCATCACACGCACTCGTTTATGCTGAGGCCCGGCAAGGGTTATTTCAAATCTAAACTTTACAACACGAAAAGAACATGCGTTAACTAGCATAAAACGTGTTAAAACCAAGTAAATGAATATATTGTCCCTAAATGTCATTGAATTTCCATGTCTTCGTTGTTTTTTTTACATGACATCATTTCCTTTTGAATTATCTGTTTTGGGGCCGTAATACATTTATGCTTTGCTATGGAACGCGCATATATAAAAAGGTGTTATAACAGCACGTGAGCATGAGAATCTCTTTACTCTCCTGTTAAAACACCCCAGAAAAGTGACAAGAACAGATGTTTTCTGCTAGAATAAGTGATAAACAGTGACGTAAAGATTAAACTACGTCATGCTGGTGTGACAAGGATGACAGGCGCCTTTTAAATCTCTGTTGGCAAGTATTTCCCACGAGGTATACATGCTATTGAAAATTGATAGAAGTTTGCTTAAAAAGAACAATTTTGGCTGTAGCATCGATTTATTTCCAAGACAATGTTGAAAATATAACCAACTTTATGTTAAGAAAGTGGCCAAATATTTACAACCTCTGGAAGGTAAAATGTGGAGGCTAAACCTTTCTGATATTTTAAGCTTGGTTTTATTTTTGAGTCGGCTAAACGATGTAATCGTTTTGACGAGTCCTTGCAATCCAGCGATTCTCTAAGTCTAAATGGACCAAATAACACAGTGAAGCGATGTAGTTCCATTAGATTTCTCAAACTTCAAACAGTTCACTGCAAGAATGAAGTTAAGTTGCGTGAATTCCCTTTGCTATGACCAATATACGATGTAATCTGTCATATTTATGACTTGTAATTGTGCAATACTCGAATGTAACTCATTAAGCATAAATGTGCATTTTATGAATTGCGCAGGCTTACAAAGCTTGCGTAACATCCAGCGAAAGACAAAAAATAGTTCCACAGGGCTCCAGATAAGATGCTATTAGCGTAAATTACGTATAGAAATAATGCAAATACGCATGTCTAATAATTTCTAAACGTATATAAAATTACAGAAATGCACACAATGCTTTTTTAAAAACAAAATCTGAATCGTCTGGATGCGTTAGGTAACATAACCGATCCCGATCAGCCTTAATTCTCCCACATTGAACGTAAACACGCATCGTATGATTTCTATAAACTTTGCGTGGGTTTCTACACACACACATGAATTTTGCAGTCAGTAAACGGATAAATTATCGGAAGAAGAAGCTCTTACTGGTTTGTTTAGTTACTACAGATATTAAAAATGATTTTAATTCTTATTTTTCGAGAAATAAACAAATCGGCGAAACATTAAATTGTATTTTCTTGTAGTTTTTGAAATCGAAAGTAGATCGTCTATGTTTGGCGAAACGAAACAACTTTTTTATGAAAAGATTTAAATAAGAGGTAATTTAACCGTAAACTTCAATGTCAGATACTGCCAATTGCTGCTAAATGTCTTCGTATCATCACAATTTGTAAAATATATTGTTCAAACTGGAGAAAAGTGTAATCATACCCGGATATAATATTTTGGGTAAATATCGAGCTGTGTTATGAAATTTTAAGAAAAAAAAAAAAAAAACTGAAACTGGTAGACTATACTGTCAGTACATCAATCATTAGCCGACTCAGGCCATTCAGGCCTTTGATCTTTCTTAAAATCCTTCATGATGTCATCAATAATCATTTACCTAAAAAAGAACGTTGGGTTAAATGTAAACAACAGCCAGACTGGTTTAATCAAGAAATAAAAAATGCTATAAATTCAAAAAAATAATGCAAAAAAATCAGGAAACCAACAAGAATTTAAACTTTGGAGACAAAAAGTAAAAAGTTTATCAAAAAAAGCCAAAAGGACATTTTATTCCCAGAATATTAATGACAACAACAAAAATCCGAAAAAACTTTGGAAACATCTAAATAAATTATCTGGTAAAGGAAAAATGTACCAGACTAATTACATAAATGATGATAATGGTAACCCAATATTGGATCCATGCACAACAGCTGAAACTTTCAACCACTTTTTATACGCCCGTTTGAAAAACGGGACGTATTATGGGAACGCCCCTGGCGGGCGGGCGGCGTCCACAGACTTTGTCCGGAGCGTATCTTCTACATGCATGAAGGGATTTTGATGAAACTTGGCACAGTTGTTCACCATCATGAGACGGAGTGTCATGTGCAAAAACCAGGTCCCTAGGTCTAAGGTCAAGGTCACACTTAGAGGTCAAAGGTCAAATTCAAGAATGACTTTGTCCGGAGCATATCTTCTTCATGCATGGAGGGATTTTGATATAACTTGGCACAAATGTTCACCACCACGAGGCAGAGTGTCATGCGCAAGAACCAGGTCCCTAGGTCTAAGGTCAAGGTCACACTTAGAGGTCAAAGGATACAAGAATGAAAACCTTGTCCGGAGCATTTCTTTTTCATGCATAGAGGGATTTTGATATAACTTTGCACAAATGTTCACCACCACGAGGCGGAGTGTCATGCGCAAGAACCAGGTCCCTAGGTCAAAGGTCAAGGTCACACTTAGAGGTCAAAGGATACAAGAATGAAAACCTTGTCAGGAGCATTTCTTTTTCATGCATAGAGGGATTTTGATATAACTTTGCACAAATGTTCACCACCACAAGGCGGAGTGTCATGCGCAAGAACCAGGTCCCTAGGTCAAAGGTCATGGTCACACTTAGAGGTCAAATGATACAAGAATGAAAACCTTGTCCGGAGCATTTCTTCTTCATGCATAGAGGGATTTTAATATAACTTTGCACAAATGTTCACCACCACGAGGCGGAGTGTCATGCGCAAGAACCAGGTCCCTAGGTCAAAGGTCAAGGTCACACTTAGAGGCCAAAGGTCAGATACAAGAATGACTTTGTCCGAAGCATTTCTTCTTCATGCATGGAGGGATTTTGATGTAACTTGGCACAATTATACACCATCATGAGATGAAGTGTCATGCGCAGTTCCTTTCTTTAGAATTACTTCCCTTTGTTGTTACTATAAATAGCTTATATTGTAACTTTTTCATTACTAGTCGTAGGGAAAAATCGAGACCACTTTTCTGTAGTACAACATGCATGCTACATCCAATTATGAGGTGTATTTTGACCAATCTCTGCCTGGTAAAGATTTTTGTGTGGACTTACAATTTTTTTATGGATTTTTTTTTTTTTTTTTTTTTTTTGTAAGATTATCTTCCCTTAGTGGTTACTATAAATAACTTATATTGTAACTTTTTTATAATTGACCGTAGGGAAAAAACAAGACCACTTTTCTGTGGTGCAACATAGATGTTACTTTCAAATTTTAGGTGTATTTTAAGATATCTCTACCTGGTAAGGTGTTTTTTTGTGGACTTAGAAAAACAAATGACTTACAATGATTACTAAACAACCACAAAATTAAAATTCCATTTGCAAATACAGGTGCTAGAGTAAAGAAATTTGCTGTGACGGGCGTATATTGTGACAATCTGGCACTCTTGTTTGCAAATGTTTTTAAATCCATTTCAAATCAACCACAACACCTTAAAACTGAAAGTGAGGAACTCGTTCAACATTTTGTTGATAGTAAATTAGAAAATGTTTCATTTAAGATACCGCCAGTATCTGAGGAATTTATTTTAAAGGAACTTAAGTTGTTAGATGAATCAAAGGCAACAGGTCTTGATGACATAAGCTCAAGAATTTTGAAGTTATGTCATAAAACAATCTGCAAACCACTCACAAAGGTAATAAATTTAAGTATAAATAAGTGTAAATTTCCAGAAACATTTAAGACAGCAAAGGTAATTCCAATCTTTAAAAAGAATTCTAAAACAAACAAAAGCAACTACAGACCAATATCAATCCTACCAATATTATCTAAACTCATAGAAAAACATGTCTCTAATCATATAAAAAACTTCTTAGAAACAAGTAAACTTCTGCATTCCACACAGTCAGGATTTCGTTCAAACCATTCATGTGAAACTGCTCTTACAAACATAACTGATGAGTGGATTCAAGCTATAAATGATAAATCCTATGTTGGAACTATATTTCTAGATCTGACCAAAGCATTTGATCTAGTGAATCATGCACTATTGATAGAAAAATTAAAACTGTACAAGTTTAGTGAATCTGCTGTAAAATGGCTATCTTCATACCTACAAAACCGCTCCCAGCAAGTATGTGTATCTGGAAAGCTTTCTTCTACCCAACAAATTTCTGCAGGTGTTCCTCAAGGCTCCGTTCTTGGTCCCACACTGTTTATACTCTATATCAATGACCTACCATTGCACACAAACAAATCGTCTTTTGACATGTTTGCAGATGATACGACAATGTCTGTGTTTGGTAAAACAGTAATGGAGGTGCACAATACACTGCAGACAAACATTGATATTGTTGACGAATGGTGCAAAGGCAATTCGATGTTTCCAAACATATCAAAAACTAAAGCTATGTATATCACTGCTTCCTATAACAACAACAAAATAAAAGAGCACACAAGATCTAACAATACACAAATGCAAGGTCAACCACTATCATACTCATCAGAATGAGAAATTATTAGGAATTCATGTTGATGAACACCTAAACTGGAAATGTCAAGTTGAACAAACCCTAAAAAAATGTAATACCAATTTATATCTTCTCTTACGTATAAAACAATACCTAAGCTTACATTTACGAAAGTTATTTTACAATGCCTACATTCTACCACACCTTGATTATTGCTGTACCATTTGGGGGAACTGCAATGATGAGCTATTAAAAACTGTTCTAAAATTCCAAAAGCGTGCTGCAAGAATTATTCTCGACAAAGATTTCAATGCTCCATCATCAGAATTATTTCTTGAACTGAAATGGGTGACATTTCCTGACAGAATAAAATACAAAAAAGCTATCTTAGTATATAAATCAATAAATATGCAATCGCCTGACTATCTTACTACAAAATTTAACCACAACCAAACATCTGATCGTGAACTGAGATCAAATCAAAACAACGAACTAAAGGTACCAAAACCAAGAATAGAATTTTTTCGTAAATCTTTGAGCTACTCTGGACCCACAATCTGGAATAACATTCCCAATCATATACGATCATCTGATACTCTTGCAAAATTCAAACAATCCTATCTTCAGTGGCACTTTTCTCAACCAAAATTACTATCTGAAAATACTGCCTACCAAATTCTTTATGTTTCTACATGTACAGACTTTTAATGTATGTCAGAATATTTTTGTTTGTTTATACATGTATATAATTTTGTTGTTATTGTAGTTATGGATTATATCATAACAGTTGCTGTCATGTTTGGTAAAATTTTCTCTTGCATTATTGTTTATAATCATGTTTATTGTACTTGTACATATTTATACAGTGGACCATATTGTAAATTGGCTCTGCCAAATATGTCATCCACTATAAATAAAGTCGTTACTTACTTACTTACTTACTTATTGTATACCATACTGTAAATGGCCGTTAATGATAACAAGCAATGTTGCTTGTACTAAAGCACATATATGGTAGAAATTTTGTACAAATCAATTTGTATAAAGAAAGAAATATTTATGAAAAACTGCAAAAAGTGGCCGAATTTACGACTCTAACCAGTATATGTAAAAAACGTAAGTGAATGAAAAGTATTTGATAGAAATTTAAAAAGCTGAATGTTTTTGAAAAGAGAATACATTATTATTCTGATTTTTAGTAAAATATTGGAAAGTTTGTTAAGATGTGGATTTTAAACTAATAATGGAAAACATGACCAAAGCTATCTGTACACCCTAAATCAGCGCATATATAAACAATGGCATGGAGAGAAAAAACACATGAATTTCTATTAAAAGCAGAATGTTTTGAGAAGAGTAGAGGTTTTCTGTCTTATAAACTGAAAAAAGCTCCTAATTTTCATTTCTTTGAATTGGAATGCAGGAAATTAGTTAGCTATCTGCTATACCCTAAAGCACTGTATAAGACCTGACATAACTCATATCACTTTATAAGTTCATTTTAATTAATATTTTACATTTTTTATTTTCCACGTTATGTCAGGTCTTAATGTTGAACTGAAATAACGTACTGGTACTGATGATAAACTTGAACAGAAAATGGGTTTTTTTACCTGTAACTTTTTTATTTCTGCAAATTGCAATCAATGGTCGGTGTCAAAATAAAGCTTAACATTTGCTGAAAACTTTACATAATTCAAATTTATATTTAGTAAGCAAACACACACGAAGTGAGGCCCTGAAAGGGGTTTGTAAAATGGGGACTGTATGAACGTTGACTGATGATAAATTCGACCACTTTGTCATTTACAAAATTTTCTTCGTATTATTATATTAAAACTTTCTCAAAAAGCTGCAACAGTCATTCCTGATCTAGTAACGAAAAGTGACCCAATGTCAGGCCTTTATGAAACAGTGAGCATGTGCAAAAAACACCCTCTTCCCCAGTAATTTTGGATAAATTTTAAAATTTAATATATTTATACAAATAAATGTAAGTCATTTATTTATACAGAATATTTACCAATTTTGTTTTTGTTCACACCAGTTGGTGTTGTAAGTGGAAACTATTAGATGGTGTGTTCAGTTTTATCAATAACCGATTACAATCAAATATTTCCAAGGTGGTCGACTTTATCATCTGTCCGGGTTTATCATCAGTACCAGAATAGAACAAAAATCGCTTCAGATAATAATTTTGATCTGAAGGTTTTATAACGACTTTCTGGCAAAAATGACTGAAACTTTCGCATCGAGTGTGAAGGTTACATTCTACCAATTCAATTCCTTATTTATTTCATATTAATAACAAAACATTCAGACCTCATTTTCAGCACTTTAGAGCATTTCAGTGATATGAAAACCATATATGGTCATTTAGTCATGTTAGTATAACATGTCTTCTTATCAAAAATAGAAAAATATTGACATGTTTTGTTGTATATAAGAAAAATAATCTGTTCTGAGAAACATCACCCTCTAAAAATGCCCCTATGAAAACAGCCGTTTAGCAATTACGCGTAGGAAGACAATTTTTCGCAAAGAATAAAACTTATTCCAGGAAATTCACAATGAAAATGGTCTAGATCTTTTCTCAATACAATAAGCAATAAAAATAAGCCAAAAAATTAACTGTCACCACCTCATGTCACTCATTATACCAGATTTCATCCATAGCATGGAACTACATTTTGAAGGGATTACACCAAACCGGAAGTGACTACTCAGTGTTACCTGTGAAGTAGTCCAAAATGTAGTTCCATGCTATGGATGAAATCTGGTATAATGAGTGACATGAGGAGGTGACAGTTATATCTTTGGCTTAGTTTAATTGCTTATTGTATTGAGAAAAGATCTAGACCATTTCATTGTGAATTTCCTGGAGGTGATGAGCAAATACTCAAGACAGTATATCAGGGAACAGTGAGACCCCATTTAGAGTATAGCTCAACTGCCTGGTCCACTACTGCCAAAACTAACCAACAGGCTTTAGACAAGGTTCAGAACCAAGCATTGCGGATCATGACAGGTGCTACAAAGTCTACACCAATCTCCTTCATGGAGAAGCTAACAGGCACACAGCCGTTACAAGACAGAAGACATGCAAAGGTTCTGCTTCAAGCAGAGAAGTTCAGGTCAGGTCTTTTCAAGACCATCCCATGAAAGCCAAGCTAGATGGCTACACAAAGAATCGGCTCAAACATAGCAGCTTCGTACATGAGGCAAAGAAACTCAACCGAGAGTTCAAAACTGAGCTGAGCATACCAACGACTCCCCTAGGTAGTGAAGACATCATAAACCCACTAGCGAATGATCTGTCCTCAGTGACTGTGAGACTTGCTATTCCTCGTCTTGACCGCGGGAAGCAAGAGGATGAAGGCATTCGGAAGAGCCTCACACTTGCTATGATCAATGAAGACTATCCTCCGGAATTATGGACTCATGTCTATACAGACGGATCAGCCACATGCGCCGTCAAAGATGGAGGAGCAGGAGTTTTCATTCAATACCAATCTGGCAAGAGAGAAACACTACATGCAGCCACAGGAAAACACTGCAGCAATTACAAGGCAGAGACTGAAGCACTCATGAAGGCCGTCTCAATGGTTGAAGACTCGGCAGAAGAAAGCTTTTCAGTCGTCTTTCTCACAGATGCACTGTCTGTCATGGAAGCTCTGATCAACAATAAAGCTCCGCAGCTAGCCAGGAGAATGCAGAGCCTGAGTATAACCTGCAAAGTAGCACTTCAGTGGATTCCATCCCATTGTGGACTTGCAGGCAATGAATAGGCAGACAAACTGGCTAAGCTAGGAGCTCAGTCAGAACAACCAACAGAACCTGTGAGTTACAAGGAGAAAGTCACCATCATCAAGGCACTAACGAGACCAAGGATGGAGGAAGATGCTTTTCATCTCCTTGATTGGTCTGAACAAGTGATGATGGTCAGGCTCCACTAAGGGCACAACAAGCTCAATGCTCACATGTACAAGAAATACAGACTGACATCATCGCCAACTTGTCCATGTGGTGAAGAAGATCAGACTGCGGAGCATATACTTCAGAGATGTTAAAGGCATGACCAGGAGCGAGTTGCGACTTGGCCGATAGATACCTCAATCCACAAGAAACTGTATGGAGGCATTGAGGATCTTCCGCAAACCACAAGTTTCATCGAGGCTACTGGTCTGACAGTGTAGATGCGAACGACAAGAAGAAGAAGAGGGTGATGTTTCTCAGAACAGATTATTTTTCTTATATACAACATAACATGTCAACATTTTTCTATTTTTGATAAGAAGACATGTCATACTAAATGACCATATATGGTTTTCATATCATTGAAATGCTCTAAAGTGCTGAAAATGAGGTCTGAATATTTTATTGTTAATAGGAAATAAATAAGAAATTGAATTGGTAGAATGTAACCTATAAGTTGAACAGTGGTAAAAATTGAAACTTGTTTAGATGTGACTGTAAATAGGCTAGTTTGGCCAGATTATGATAGAAAATGACAATTTCAGTGCAATTTAGCAGAGAAAAAGTAGAAAAACTAAATTATTTCAATTCCACTGTTTTGGGTGTATTTTTTTCCAAAAATGCATATTTACTGACTAAATATTGCTAAATTTTAGGTGTCAGGGGTGAGTTTGGGTATATTTTTCAGTAACAGTGTGTGTTTTGAGTGCATTTTATGGTAAAACTTGATAAAATATGGCAATAATATGCCCCAGCAAGGAAAAGTGGTCATAAATTATGTCGCGACAGCTTTTTTTAAGGAAATTTGGCACGCTAGCATACGTTACTGAAAAAGCCATAAAACCTTGAAAATGGATTGTATCAAACTGAAACTTTTATTTTTTCCATGCATTTAGGTTACTGGTACAATTTAAGTGAAAATAACACTTCTTAAGTATGGAAAATTTTCCTTTAAGGACGGATTACACCAAACCGGAAGTGCCCATGAAAAATCAGGGCCTTTGCAGAATATACTTTTTATCTTTGCCAAATATTTGCCATAACCTTTGCAGAACAGTTGCAGCACATGATTGTTTAATATATTCCACAGACGAGTAGAAATGGAACGAAACGTGCAACTATTCTGCAAAGCTTTTGCAAATATACACAACGCACACAGAATGCAAATACTTCGCAAACAATTTACAATTCGCAGCTGAAACTTTGGCAAATAAATCGCAAACTGATAGCAAAGTAATCGCAAAGTGATAGCAAAGTAATCGCAAAGTGATAGCAAAGTAATTGCAACTTGCATGCAAATAATATGCAAAGTATTCGCAAATATGTAACGAACAGCATAAAATGAATTTCTGAGGTTGGTCCAAAGAAAAGGATTTTGTTTAATATCTGAAAAACAGAAATAAATTCACAAAACCATTAAAATTTTGCAGTTTAAATAAATATTAAAAGTCAATCATTTCAGTGATCATTCAGTAACAATAACTAAAATCATGTAATAATGTAAGTTTCAACAATTGCTTGAGTAAAAAGTGTTTTATATAACTATCATTGATTAACATTACCTTTCTACATGCTGCAATATTCTCTGGTTCTTGGAAGTCTTATTGCTTAACAACATGGTATTGCATTATCCTTATTCAACAAAGTTTATATCCAGAAAAAATAATTAGAATATTATATTAATAATCTGTTTAACACAAGTTTGCATCACCAAAATATTTCTACTAACTGATGTGTAAACATTTCCTCACAATATTTTCAAAAATCCTGCCATTTGAATATAGACCAATCAGAAAACAGAATGGTTAATTACTTCCTGTACCTAGAGTCTACCAGGAAAGCAAATTCATCTATGTTAACTATTTGCAAATGCTTTGCTCTTTGATTTCTGTACAAAGTGTTTATTTGCAATACCTTTGCTAAGTAAATGTGCTAAGTGTTTGTTTGCAGATGCTTTGCTGTCTGCTAATTTAATAAAGTATTTATTTGCAAAACCTTTGCAGTCTGTAATTTATCTAAGTGTTTATTTGCAAACCCTTTGCTTCAGTGTGATACATTTTGCAGACTGTTTGCGAAAATCTGATGCAAATACTTTGCAATCACTTGGAATATAGTTTCTGAGAAAACAAATATTTAAAATATATTCTGCAAATACATGACAAAGGGTTAAATGTGTATGGGTGACTACTCAGTGTTACATGTGAAGTAGTCCAAAATGTAGTTCCATGCTATGGATGAAATCTGGTATAATGAGTGACATGAGGAGGTGACAGTTATACCTTTGGCTTATTTTTATTGCTTATTGCATTGAGAAAAGACTTAGACCATTTTCATTGTGAATTTCCTGGAATAAGTTTTATTCTTTGCAAAAAATGTCTACCTACGCGTAATTGCTAAACGGCTGTTTTCATGGGGGCATTTTTAGAGGGTGATGTTTCTCAGAACAGATTATTTTTCTTATATACAACATAACATGTCAATATTTTTGAGTCGGCTAAACGCTGAAAGCGTTTGACGAGTCCTTGCTATCGCCCGATTTCTCATTCTCATTAAATGGCCTCACAACACAGCGAATTGATGTAGTTCCATTAGTTGTCTCTAATTTCAAAGAGTTCATTGATCGGATGAAGTTCAGTTATGTCAATCCCATTTGCTATGACCAATATACGATGTAATCTGTCAAATTTATGAAGTGTAATTGTGCAATACTCGAAAAAAGCCAAGTATTTCCTTCCGCGGTAACTCATTAAGCATAAACACGCATAACGATTCTGTGGGATTTGCTAATACATTTGCGCATATGATTAAGGTGACTAATTTTATGCCCTTTTGTCACAAAATAGCAATTATGATGTTCACAAAGTCAAATAAAAACTGCATATTAACTTATTAGCCAAATTATTCATTTGTTACCCTTTCCGTTTAAAAA
This sequence comes from Mercenaria mercenaria, assembly GCF_021730395.1. Taxonomy (NCBI): domain Eukaryota; kingdom Metazoa; phylum Mollusca; class Bivalvia; order Venerida; family Veneridae; genus Mercenaria; species Mercenaria mercenaria. The sequence goes on along the minus strand of NC_069364.1, from coordinate 26,774,881 downwards.
AAAAATCTTTAAAATCATTGCGCAAATAACAAATTTATTGCGCTGTGCATTTCATGAATTGCGCAGCTTACCAAGCTTGCGTAACATCCAGCGAAAGACAAAATATAGTTCCAAAACATACTGTTAGTATTATATTGAGTCGGGTACCTCTGAAAGCATTGGCATGTCTCTTATCAAAGAGTTTACCACATTGATGAAATTAAATTATGACAGCTTCATTTTAAATGGCCCGAATAAGATATGTGCTGTACGTTAATTCTTCCGCGAGACTTCGCAGATGAATCCTAATTACATTCTGGGCACTTGTCGGCGAACATGGGTTGAATTTTGCAGTCAGTAAGTGGATAAATTATCGGGAGAAGAAGCTCTTACTGGTTTATTTAATTACTACTGATTTTAAAAATGACTTTATTTCTTATTTTTCGAGAAATAAACAAATCGGCGAAACAGTAAATTGTATTTTCTTGTAGTTTTCGAAATCGAAAGTAGATCGTCTATGTTAGACTGCTTTGACGAAACGAAACAATTTTTTAATGAAATGATTTAGGTAAGAGGTAATTTCACCGTAAACTTCAATGTCAGATACTGCCAATTGCTGCTGAACTGTCTTCGTATCATAACAATTTGTAAAACATATTGTTGAAACTGGAGATTTTGGTTATTGTTGTTGTTGTTTGGCGGTATAAAGAAAAGTGTAATCGTATCCGGATATGATATTTTGGGTAAATATCGAGCTGTGTTATGAAATTCTAACATTCAAGTAACAGACATGATAGATATTTTTGTAACAGAAATGATTCTAGAATTTATTTTTATAACACATACATAGAATCTATATCAGACTTATAATCTAGTCCTGAGGCATGACCTGAAAGTAAAAATATGAAGTGACAGTCATTTATACTTTGGATATTGTAATACTAAAAAGAATCTACTTAGGTAATATTTAGAAATTGAAACATAAATGTTTCAGTTAGGAATCTCACCAAAGGCTGTATCAAGGGTCTACATTTTCAAAATTTTCTTGTGGTGATACCCCTTCCCTACTTCCCACACCCTTCTCCCATATTGCCACTTCACAGTTTGATACATTTGCCCTTTTACCACCTGCCACAATGCCCATTTCAAAATCTGAATGCAGTTCAAAGCGGGAAGGAACACTCCTCCCCACACCCACCCTGCTACCGACCACGTAAAAATGGCTCAAACATTTTTTAGCCCAGACTGGGCCTGTCTGTCTACATGAATCAAAATGGATAATTGAAAGTGCATGGACTTTGGGACTACTGACATGGTTTTGAAGGGGTTAACAGGTCTGAAACAGAATAAATGATGGTTTTAACTAAAAAAGAACTGCATTTATTAATATCGGTTATCTTTTCCGAAATTGGTAGCTAGTCCGAGTAACTTCCTTTAGTTTCGAATGCGCAATTTTCCTATCAGTGTAAACATTCATGACACTATATATTGACACTCAGCAACATTTACATATCTTTAAACGCAAAAGTAAGTATACTTTAAATTCACATCCCTTATAATAAAGATTGAACATACCTAGCATGTGACACGGTTATTGCCAGCCCATTATCTGTAAAATATCTGAACAGTTCTTTCGTCCATCTGTTACAAATTGTATGTGGCAATCTGCGCTATAAAATTTCAATTGTCAAATTCAAATTTTATCATGTGCGAATATATACCAGCCGATAATTGCCTGTTTTGGTAATGCCGGAGGCAAATGTTTACTGGAAAAATATTTATAATCATGGGCAGTATCTTAGTGTCAGCTGTCAAATTGTAGTTTGTACTTTCAACATTTTTATTTTTGCGAACCACTTTTCAATTTTACAGAAATATATTGGGTTTAGATACTTGTATAATGTTAATCAAAGTTTTACTAGGCATCGATTGAATGTCCATTTCATCTATTGTAACAAAATCTCTGTTCAGTTTGGGGGAAAAAAGCTAAAAACAAACTGAAACTGGTAGACTATACTACCAGTACATCAATAATTAGCCGACTCTCAGGCCCTTCAGGCCTTTGATTCTATTTTTGATAAGAAGACATGTCATACTAAATGACCATATACGGTTTTCATATCATTGAAATGCTCTAAAGTGCTGAAAATGAGGTCTGGATATTTTATTGTTAATATGAAATAGATAAGGAATTGAATTGGTAGAATGTAACCTATAATGGACTACTTCACATGTAACACTGAGTAGCCACTTCAGTTTGGTGTAATCCGTCCCGAAGAATAATCTTAAATGTGCTTTATGGCAGCAATTAAAAGTTTTATTTTACCTTATTTGTTATCAATTATACGATTAATTAATCCAGTTTCCAGTCCGTTGAAAATTTTGAATAGTGGCACGGTAAT